>NC_140587.1:632379585-633682263 GCF_964204655.1 Triturus cristatus
CCTTCCCCTGTCTCGGGATCCCTGTACCTCACGGAGGTCTGACCCAGCAAACTCAGAGAGAAATGACCATCGGGAAGGGGCTGAGAGGCAGGTGCGTACCCGGGCCCCTGGGGGCCCCGGCGGGCAGGCCCGGGTTCTGCCTCCTCCTGTTTCAGAATCGCCGGACCTCACGGAGGTCTGACTGACCCTATCCCTAGTAATCGGGAGGAAAATTACCCCCCTTTCTTGTAATCCGTGCACACGAGGTGACAGAGAGGACCCTAGTCCCGGACGCACCCGCCCTCCTGGAGCCCTGGCTGGGATCGGGGAGGAGAATGGGCCCCCATCAGGACTTCCAGGGCACCCCGGCCATCAGGTCACCCAATTGGAAAGCATTGCGTGTGACCAGATGGCCGAGGGAAAGGTGCGACCAGATGGCCAGAACCGAAAGGACTCCCATCTGCCCGCCCCGAGCTTTCGCGGGAGGGCTCCCTCCTGCCCTTGCAGGGCTCGGGGGCTGCAGGGCAAGGGGACTGCAGGGCTCGGGAGCTGCAGGGCTCGGGAGCTGCAGGGCTCGGGGCTACAGGCCCCCGGGCTGCAGGGCTCAGGGGCTGCAGGGCTCAGGGGCTGCAGGGCTCGGCGGCTGCAGGGCTCGGGGGCTGCAGGGCTCTGGGGCTGCAGGGCTCCGGGACTGCAGGGCTCCGAGTCTCTGGGGCTCCAGGGCTCTGGGGCTGCAGGGCTCTGGGTCGGCAGGGTTCTGGGTCTGCAGGTTCCTGGGGCTGCAGGGCTCCGGGGCTGCAGGGCTCCTGGGCTGCAGGGCTCCGGGGCTGCAGGGCTCCAGGGCTCCGGGGCTGGAGGGCTCCGGGGCTGCAGGGCTCCGGGGCTGCAGGGCTCAGGGGGGCTCGGAGACCCCACGCTGGGCCTCAGGCATGGGAGGCCCGCAGGAGCTCCCGGGGCCCGGATGCCCGGGGGACCCATGGATCCCGTCCCGGGCACTTTGCCTCGACGCGGGCTGGAGGAGGGAGCACCGTACGCCGGGGAGGTGTCGTACGGGCTTAACCCATCTGGTCCCCGCCTGAGAACCGCCATCCCCAGGAGGGGCGTCCTGGCATACCCTGCCCCTAGTAATCCGGAGGAAGGCTACCCCCATTTCTGGTAAACTGTGTGCACCGAGTGACGGAGGGGACCCTAGGCCCGGATGCACCCGACCTCCTGGAGCCCTTGCTGGGATCGGGGAGGTGAATGAGCCCCCATCGGGACTTCCAGGGCAGCCCAGCCATCTGGTCGCCCCATTGGAAAGCATTGCGTGCAACCAGATGGCCGAGGGAAAGGTGTGACCAGATGGCCGGGACCGAAAGGACTCCCATCTGCCTGCGCTGAGCCATAGCAGTAGGTCTTCCGCCTGCCCTTGCAGGGCTCCGGGGCTCTGCACCAGGGACCCTTGTCCCGGGCAGATGGACACTTGGCAGGCTGCAGGACGTGGGCTCCCAGGCCCTGACCGAAACTCAGGAGGCCCGGGGCCGGTCCCTGCTTCTCAACGCAGCCAGGTCGGGGAGATCGGAGAGCCTGCCTAAGCACGAGGGACCCCAGTCCCGGCACACGGTCCCTCAGGTTGTGCACTCGTTTTCCACAATTTTTTATTCAAAATTGTGCGTAATTGCGCTAGGCAAAGTCCGCCCAGCCCGACTCAGGACGTGCGCTCGTTTTCCACAATTTTTTTCAAATTCTGCGTAGTGGCGCTACGCAAAGTCCGCCCCGCCCTTGTTATTACAACTCGTATTTCTCTATTTTTGTCCCTGCCTTGCCAGGAGCTGAATTCCTATAACTCACTGCTAGATTGCATGAGTCATATGATCAGCATTGAAATGGTTCCATGGTTTCCATACACAGGTATGGTTCCTGTGATATACCGTAAGCATTGGCATCATAAAACTCGTAGTTCTGAACACTGACCGTGTCCCTCGGTGTAGAGTCTCATGACAGAGTCTTTTGATCGCATCAGTCACAACCGTCTTTCTTTGCTTATTAGGTTATCACCATGCACAGACCATTTCGCTTTAGCAACACATTGTCTTTAGGAAGCATAAAGCGATGCTCCCTATTCTCATAAAACACACTGTGTCTCAGTAAAATATAAAGCGATGCTTACTGTTCTCGCTATTAGGATTGCGCACTTTGTGTTTTCTTCAATTGGACCCTTAACATTGTATTTTTGAAGTCTTTTTGAGGGACCGTATGCGCGATCTATTAGCGCTTCAATGCATTACACATACATGCATGCACAAAGACTAAACATTGAAAACTACAACTCCCAGGTGAGTGTGTACATGGCACGCATGCTCAGTAGACTAGAGTTCAGTCACACCGCACATGCGCGATAATAGTAGTAACCAGCGGGATGCCAAACCGGTTGCCTGTTACGCCTGATTGCATTTAGCATATAAAGAGCGTTTGAAAACCATGTCGCTTACCTCCGGTCACAGACTCTACCCGCCTGGGGTATCGACGGAGAGGTTAGTGACTGGTTGCCCTCAGTTGTTTTGCCACTTGCTGGCTGTTTTATACGCTACCGTTAGAGACTCTTCTGTGCTCACTAAGCCTTAGTAAAACTATGTAGGTTTGTTGTGTAAATGTGCCTCCTGACGTAAATTACCAGCCAGGCCATAAGTCCTAATGCACAGTCGCTTTTGTCTCTGTGGGTATAATTTTTGACACAGCATGTTTGCACTGTTGGGGAGAGTCATTCTTTAAATTGCAAAAACAATCGGCCTCTGCACTTTGCTTTATGCTTTCTGACCTTGACAGTATAGATCTTGTTGACACCTACCTGGATAGGTAGGCAGTTGTAGTTAGTCTCCTGGTCTTCTGGATTTGTTCGACATATTAATGCACCCTGATATATTTAACTAATGGGGTGTGATATTTCTACCAACTAACGTAGTTTGTTACTGAGTTGATTTTTCGTTTAGATTTTCTTTTCTACCCTTTACGATTTTTTGTCTGTTTAGACAGTCAGTATGTGGTTACAATACTTTATGTATTTATGATCAACTTTGACATAAGCAAACTCTACACGTTTTTTTCATAGAGCGATGCCCCTCCCCATAGCTGTTGCCAGGTTGAGGTTAGCTACATACCCAGTGATTACGGGTAAGCATGAACTATTATACCTTTCTGTGTGGACACACATGTGGTGCAAATTGTAGGTGGAGGCATCCTTTGATCCCGCCTGCTATGTTATCTGATGTAGTTTGATTTTTGTATGTATGTTTAAGGCCCCTGACCGTTTTCATTGTATTTACCCTTATTAGGTACTGTTACCTTTCGCAGAAAAGGAACCACAAGTATTTCTGGTTCCTGGTTCTTTGTATCCTTAACTTTTTTCTGTTACACATTTCACTTAGCAGCAGCATCTTTGGTGTCCTGAAGAAAGCGTTGCCCAAGATAGGGGCGGTATGGCTGAAACATGTCGACTATAATCCTTCAATTCACAGATGCGGTTTAAATCCATACCGCAGGTGCACTGTTTTTTTACCCTGGCAGCGAGAACTTCCAAATAAAGCATTTATGTAGTTCTTTCTAGCTAGTTTTAAGATCACTTCACCGACGTTATTTTTTTCTTTGCGCTGCATCCTCATCCTCACTTTAGGTCTCATTTGGTGGATTTAGAAAATCCAGTTCGAGTAGATATAAAAACATCCCTGTGCTCCACCTTCTCAGAGAAGGGGTGGTAGCCCTCAGAGGTACTAGGTTTTTCCTCTGGGGGGAGACTCCCAAATGATGAAGCATGCCACCATAGGTGGGTGAGGGATTTCGTCCTAAAGGGATTTGTCCCCCCTGTTAGGTCTGTTGGGACTTCGTCAGTACCTTTTCTTTGTTGTTTGTCCTCTTGTTCAGATAACTCAGACCCAAGGATTTTTTTGTTTTGTTTTGCATCCAGTAAAGGTAACATGTGTATATCTGGCTCAGTTAGTTTCCGGTGTTTATCAGAATTTAAGCATGTGCTACAATCTGAAACCCACTTATTAACCTGAGCATCAAGGTCCGGCCACCAATAGTACTGCTTTAGATTACGAATGGTTGCTGAGATTCCCAAGTGACATTCATGCGCCTTTTTGAATAACAATTCTCCTAAATTTGAGGGAGGTACTAGCAACTTGTGGTGAAGTAAAAATCCTTCATTCACATACAGCTCATCCGAAACTTGAGCAAACACTTTTAGCCCAGGTGCCAGGTTTCTATTCTGGGGCCAACCTTGTTTAACATGACTGATTACATGTTGGAGAAGTGAATCGTTAATCAGAGCATTTGACCAAGATTCTCTTGAAATGGAGGATTGTTCCCCATCAAAATATCAGAGAACCACCACACATTCCACTTCTTCTTCAGATTCACATAGTGGGTCATTAGCAAGTGGCATCCTAGACAAGAAATCAACACAAGTATTCTTTCTACCAGGAAGTTAATGAATGGTAAAGTTGTATTCTTGTAGTTTAGATAAAATGTGAACCAGTCTCGCAGATGCCTTGCCAGTACCATTACCCCTTAGTAAATAAATTAGTGGCTTGTCATCAGTAAAAACTTAAAATTGCGTGCCCCACAGGTATGTTATACATTTTTCAATTGCCCATGCACACACAAGTGCCTCTTTCTCAATGGTACTGTAGTTGAACTCAGGAGAGGTAAGGAGCATGAGGCTAAAGCAATTGTTTGTTCTCTTTTTCCCACATCCTGTGCGAGAATGGCCCCTAGCCCCAATTGACTGGCATCCACTGTAACATAACATGGTTGTCCAGCTGTTAAAGCTGATAAAATGGGTGCAGAAGTGATAAGCTTTTTAATCTTAGAAAAAGATTCCTGTACAGCATCAGACCAGATAAAAGGTTGACCCTTGCTCAACAGATCACGCAAGGGTTGAACAATCAAAGCGTAGCCAGGTATTAAGCGTGAATAATATTCACATAACCCTAGGAAAGAGTGAAGTGTGTCTTTGTTAGCAGGTGGTGCTGTGTCTTGGATAGCAAAGACCAGTGATATTTTAGGACTAATTCCCGGACCAGATATGCATTGGCCAAGGTAATCCAAATCATTAACCATAAATTTGCATTTTTCTTTTGTGAGTGTGATACCTACACTCTCAAATACGCTCAACGCCCTGTCTAAAATCAAATTTTGTTCCCTTACATTTTAAAAACAAAATGAGTACATCGTCCTGAAATGCCTGTATCTCGTGGATTCCTTTTAAAATCAGGTCTATAAGTTCCTGAAACACACTTGCCGCAGAAGCCAGGCCAAAAGGCATACATAAAAACTTAAAGGCTCCGAAAGGTGTGATAAAGGTGGTAAGGTCCTGACTCTCTGCAGCAAGTGGTATTTGATGATAGGCCAATCTGAGGTCAGTCAAGGAAAAAAAGTAAACCCCCCCTAAATTTGTCAACC
Source organism: Triturus cristatus (assembly GCF_964204655.1). Taxonomy (NCBI): domain Eukaryota; kingdom Metazoa; phylum Chordata; class Amphibia; order Caudata; family Salamandridae; genus Triturus; species Triturus cristatus. Next base: position 632,385,004 of record NC_140587.1, read on the forward strand.
GATCTTGCACTTTGGGTAGGGGATGACAGTCGATGACAATGTTTTTTGTTGAGAGTGTGTAAGCCCACACAGAGACTAATCTCTCCTGTCTTTTTTTATGATCACGACTGGACTGACCCATTCCGATGAGTCAGTTGGTTGAATGACCCCTTCATTGGACAATTTATCAAGAAGATCCTTGAGATCTGCCCTGACACTCAAGGGGGCTGACCTTACTTTATGAAGTACAGGAATGGCATCCTCTTTGAGTTTAATAAAATGTTCAAATTGGGAAATTCTACCAATCTTGTCAGAGAAGATCTTTTGAAATTTGTTGATGACATTATTCACATTCACATCAAAGTCAGACTCCACAAATGAAATAGGGTGTTCAGCCAGAACAATGGGATTTTCTGCACCAGGTATTAACATGCTCCCTAGTCTGGCTAGGTCTTGCCACCCTATTATATTTCTGTTACATATATTTTGGTGGTGATCTGCCTTCCTAAACAAGACAAAGAGTAGATAAAATACCACAGCATAGCAATGTCTTGTCCACCGAAGGCTTTTGGGTGAATGTCAGTTTTGGGCAGAACTCTCTTTTCCCATTTCTCTGCAAAGAAAACACCAGATATGATGGTAATTGGGGCACCTGAGTCCGCCATCATGTCAAGCTGTTCTAGCGATACAATAGCTTTGCACGAGGGGCCTTTCACTTGAGATTGACAGGTTATGTCAGAAGAAATAGTGAGAGCTAGTTTAGACAAGGCATGAGCACATGCATCCGTATGCATGTGCAGACTGACATAAAATTTCCCATCTTACCACATTTGGTGCTTCGCCTACTGGTAGCGGGACAGTTAGGACTGTTGCCAATATGCACATCTGAAAAAAATACTGGGTGATTTCTTAAAAGAATCTCTGGTATGTTTGTTTCTAACATCGACTAGAGCAACCTGATCATTGTCTCCAGAAATAGATGATACAGGCGTACTGATAGGGGAGGTTTGAGCTGGCATAATTTTCTATACCTTTGGCAATTTCAATTGTCTCAGCCAGTGTAGGATCTCTGCAACTCAAAAGTCTTTCCTGGATTTTTTTGGGAAGAACAACTGTACACAAATTGGTCACGGATGCATGTGCCCAATACACAACCAAAATTGCACGTGAAAGCAAACAGCCTTAATGCAGAAATGTACTCCTCCACTGACTCAACAACATTCTGTTTCCTTCTCATAAAATTGAAACTCTCCAACAAAACACTAGGCTCGTCTGAAAACGCGTTAGTGGGTCTAGCTGCAGCCTCTGAATACACATTCCAACCTTTCTGTGCTCCTGCTGGTGGCTGAACGTTCGGTAAATTGTTAAAAACTTGTTGTCCTTCATAACCCAAGTGACCATACAAAAGGGGAAATTTTCTTTTAGCGCTGAATTCAGTTGCATCATCAGCAACTAAGTAGTTCTCAAATGAATTGAACCAGTGTTCCCAGCGCATATCTGGTTTGCCTGGAGTCGAAAGGAAGTGTGATATATTCAGTAGTTGGCTCTTAGAAGCCATGTTCTTTGCGCAGGGTTACCCAAGAAACACCAACTTGATTGTCATAAAATACAACTTTAAAATGATATAAATGAAATACCGGCAGTTTATTGAAAATGTGCTTGAAGGTGTGCCTATCAACGAGAGTGCAGGCAGATTGAATTAAATAATTAACACTGAGGGTGTGCCTGTTACCGAATGTGCAGGCAAGATAATGAAATGAGTAATAACAAGGTGTGCCTGTCACCAAAGTCCAGACACGGCTTACCAGCTCCTGGGAAACAAAGTGCTGGGGCAGGAGCGCTGAGGGCTTGAGCTCATGTTGCCTAGCAACAATGAAGGAAGTTGCTGGCAAGCGAAGCCCGGGCGGCAGAGCTGTACCTTGCGCAGGAGACGAGACGTCATTGTAAAAACAGGTCTTTCATCTACACAGCGGCAAAGCCCCTCATCCAATAGGCGTAATCAAAGGCTTGCGTCTGAAATGCCCCTAACAGTGAAGTCTTGCAGGGAACGTGCTCATTGTTGCGGGTCCCAGAATATCTCAGCAACACGAAAAAAATGAAAAGCCAGTCAGTGGGTTGATTTGCGACTTCCACCCATCCTTGTCGCCATATGTTGAATTAAAATCCAGAAACAAGATGAGCTGGAAACGTCCTTTATTGAAGTCACAGGCTGGAAGTTGAGAATCCACAACCACTCTTCTGATGTCCGCAGCGTAACTGCCTATCAACTCGGTTAGTGCAGAATGCCAGAGAACAGCAGAACATGGAACCTCATTTAATCAATTACAAGCGCTCCGTGACAAGTTGTCCTTAAAGGAACAAGGACAACTTGCCAACACAACACTCTCCCCTAATGGATGGGGAGGGTAAAACTGAAAAGTCACGAGGAAGAAGTGAACTAAGAGTAATTAAGATTACCAGTAACCGAGGCATTACCTCCTTCAGGCCTCAAACAATCCACTCGCCCACTCGCAATTCCGAGTGAGATTTTATCAGGTCGAGCTATTTTTAGCAGTTACTCGACCTTGCTTGTGAGTAAACTTCAGCTGGAAGAAACAGGTGTTCTGTTTATTCAGAAAGTGAATGAGCAATTAAGACACCTTTAAATCATGTTTTTATCTTGACACATTTGTTTACTGCTCAAGGACAGAGGTCAAATGTCAATTTGACTTTTTACTTATTGTTGCCTATCTGTTCCTGGAAAATGGTTTAAACTTTTCTTTCACTTATTTATCACAGTTAATGGTTTTTGTCAAGTGAGCTGACAAGAATTGTGAAACAAAAGGATGTAAAAGGACAGTTTTCTTTCTCCAACAACATTTAAACTGCTTGTAAATGAAAAGTACAAGTTTTTCAAAATAGAACTGGAATTATGAAATAACTTTTTTTTGTAGTTCAGAAGTGTGATGCAAACAAATATTTAAAGCAAAGTAAATCAGAATACTTTACTTGGTGTTGTGCAAATGACAAATATTTGCAGACACTTTATTTCCAAACATTGTACCTTATATAGTTTTAAAACCACATGTCAGTGACAAATTTTGTGGCCATTATATTGTAAAATCTGCTGAATGCAAATGACAGTGTGCTGTTACTTTTGCTTTAGTTATGTATTTATTAAAAGTGATAGTTTTTAAATATGATTTGAGAAAAATTCCTTTCCCCGCACTGATGACAATGCAGTTAATGAACTAAGAGGCAAGTCAGAGGACATGTGTATCCTTTATGTGGCTAGATTTGTACTCTATATGAAGTTAATGTTTAATGTTCAAGTTATTAAATTAAACAAAATAGTTTTCTGTACAGCAGATGCGCTGAGCTCCTGTATTTAAATGTGCTCTCATATGTGATAAAGAAGAAAATGGCGTCTCAGTGAATTAAAATTACTTGCCCAAGATCACATTATTTGAAACCAGTTTATGGGTCAAGAGCATTCTAATTAGGTCAAGTAGATTATTTAAGTCACTAGACCTGCCGGTCTAGTAACATTTTTTGGATTTTTTTAGGCCTGTCTTAGTCCGTTTTCCTTGTCCCAATGTTTACTGGGTGAGATAGTACCCAAGCATAAAAAAGAGAAACAGAAACAGTACCACAATCATGGCTGCATGCTGCTAAACACTGTTTATTAAACAAAAACTACTTAAAATTATGGTGAACAACGTCCAACACAGTATGCAAGTCTTTTTCCTCGGGAGATAAAGGATTGGGAAAATGAACAGGAAGAACCAAATCTTGAGACATATGAAAGTCTGATGGAACCTTAGTGACAAACAAAGGCTTCGGTCTCAAAGTCACTTTGGAAAAAAACAAAGAAAAGGATCAAAACACATAATGACTCAGAGTTCTCCAATACTCCGACCTGAACAAACAGCTAAAAGAAATAGGGCCAGATGTAGGTAAGTTCGAAATACCGAGTCCTTAATAGCCGATTTTTACCAAATTACTATTAAGGACTCGGTATTTCCGATGTAGGTAAAAAATCGGTAAAAAATACCGATTCGATAATCGCTAAAAATTACCGATTTCCTACAAATCGTTAATTTTTTTTACCGATTCCACATTACCGATTCGGTAATACCAAATAGGTAATACCGAATCGGTAATTCAAAAGATCGTTAATTGTCCAATCTGCCAATCCTGTGCATCCACATGACCTCCCAACCAGGAAGTGGCCACACCCATGCAGGTGCACTGAATCTGTAGCTGTTGGAGAGACAGGGAGCAGGAGCAAGAGCAGAGGAGCTGCACAGCCACCACCCAGATACCACATAGCAACTGCACCATGGCCTCACAAGGGAAGGGGAAAGATGCTGCAGGTAGGAAAAGGAAGCACAAGTTCAGTGAGGGGGAGTTGGAGGTCCTCATTGAGGAAGCAGTCAAAGACCATGACCAGCTCTTTGGCAAGAGATCACTGAACGTCCCTGAGTCCCAGAAAAGGAGCATCTGGCTGGCAATCCAGGAGAAGATCAACGCTATAGGAGTCACACATCGCACAATTGAGAACTTGAAAAAGTGATGGTACGACCTGAGGGCACGTGCGAAGGAGAGGGTGGCTGACCGGCAGAAACAAGTGGGGAATACAGGCGGGGGATGCTCTACTGCGCCTGCACCAACTGCCCTAGACCAACTGGTAGAGTCCACCCTCCTGCCAGAGAGCGTCAGTGGCGTCGGGCACGTGGATAGCTCAGCAACAGCATCCAAGAGACAAGGTAAAATGCATGCACAGCATGCTGTCTCCCCTCCCTAACCCCAATCCCCCTGCAAAAATTCTCACTCCAGGACATGTTTTGTGTAAGATCAGAAATGCATCATGGGAAATGTAGTCCCTAACAACTGGTAGCAAATCAGCCAGCCCCCAATAAGCATAGGCATGTCACACACAGCAATAGATGAGTTAGCGGAGGACAAACAGCTAGAATGTCAGTTGTGAAATTTATTTGCAGACAGATGCTGGGAGAAAAGTGAGTAATAGTACATTCTGTATCCACAGGCGGAACAGCGCCCCGGGCTGCAGAAGGGGAGACTGGCGAGGCCTCCAGGAAGGAACACACAATTGCGGAGGAAGCCATGTCACCTGCAGAACGTACACCAACATACCCACCACCACCACCACCACCACCACCCAAGAGGTAAACAGTGGCCATACTCCAGAAGATGGATGCCACAGAGGAGGCCAGGCAGGAAGCCCAACAGCCCACACCGGGCGATGACACCCAGACATCTGGGGCAAAGTCCCCAGTGGAGGCAACCACCACAGGTGCACGTAGACGGCGACAGAGGGAACAGAGTCCTGATGCTGATGGATCCAGTGTCTTCTCTGGACTGGAGGGGCAGATGCTCAATGTGCAGCGCCTCCAGGGGAAGTGAATGAGGGCCATTCAGCAACAAATGGTGGCTAACAATAGGAACGTCGACGCCATGAAGGAGGCCATCTACTGCCTCAACAATACTGTGGCAGAGGGATTGAAGGAGATGTCGGAGGCAGTGAGGCAGTTATGTGGCAGGATGGATGGTGAGCGCGCTGCAAGGCAGAGAGACAGGCAGGTACTTGCAAGCTTCATCAAGTCTGTGAACAGGCTGTGCAATGCAACGCATGTGCTCAGTCGCAGATCTGTGGCCATGCAGCTTGAAATGGCTAAGTGCATCCGTGAGGTTACTCAGGGCCTGGTGACAGTCACCAGTGCCGTAGAGATGATGCAGACTCAACAAATTGCTGCCACTGCTACAGGGGATGTGGACGACAGTGAGGAGGCAAGCAGTCGCAGCACTGTAACTCCCCCCTTGCCAGAGAGCAGGAGGCGCAGTGTGAGGCATGGGTCTGCTGCAGGACACAGCGCTGGTGAGGACAGTGAGCATGCTGAACGCAGCACTGGTGTGTTGGGGCGCAGGAGATAGGCACGGCCCTCTACATTCATTAGGTTGTGGGTGACGTAACCCATTGGACACATAGCAGGTGTTACGGTGTGCTGGACGATTGCCTGCTGTAAGGTCTATAAAACACTGTGACACAAATGCATTAACAGGCTTTGTCTCATTACTTACTCAGAAATAATTTTGTGTGATCTCTGACCGTCTCTGTCTCCCATCTGCTGCACCAGCGCCGCCTGCTGCGCTGTGCTGTGGCTGTGTAGCTTCCTCATCCTCATCCTCCTCTTCAGATTCACACATTTCCACAGGTGTCCCCCTCTTAGTGGCAAGGTTATGCAGCATGACACATACAGCTATGATTTTGCAGCAGACCAGGGGCTGGTACTGCCGTTCACATCCACTTTTGTGCAGGCATCGGAACCGGCTTTTGAGGAGTCCAAATGTTCGCTCAACCACATTGCGTGTTGATCTATGTGCAACATTGTATCGCCTTTCACTTGAGGTGGATGGGTGCAGGTACGGAGTCAGGATGAAAGAGCGCACCGCATAGGCACTGTCACCTGTGTATGAGAAATAAGTAATTCACAGTCTACAATTGCAGCAACAGGTGATTACTTGAGGGGGTGTCACATGTACTTACCCAGCAGGTAGCCTTCTCCAAATTCCCCTGCAAGGAGACGGGTATAGATCCCACTGTTCCTGAATATGTATGAATCATGGGTGCTCCCTGGGAATTTTGCAACTATGTCGGTGATAAAGTATGACGCATCGCATATGACCTGGACATTAATCAAATGTGTGGATTTGCGATTGCGGTAAATGTACTCAGTCGCCGCAGGGGGGCAGAGTGGTATATGTGTCCCGTCAATGCAACCAATGATGTGTGGGAACTGGGCCTTCTGATAAAAGTCCAACTTGGTCTTCAGCAGTTCTGCCTGTGTGCTGGGGAATCTGATGTAGTGTGGCATCCTTTGCAACATGGCGTCCAGGAATTTCTTGAGGAAACGCGACAGGCAACTCTGTGAGACTCCACCTGCCACAGCTATTACCCCTTGGTAACTGCCAGATGCCAGGAGGTGCAGGCAACAGAGTACCTGTACATGAGTGGGTATTGCGTGCGCCCTTGGTGTCTGGTGCTCCAGGAGTGGGTGCAGGTCCAGGATGGTGTTTGGGTGTAGCCTGTACCTCTCATGGATCTCAGCCTCAGTCATTTGGAACAGTGTAACGTGCACTCTGTACACGCGCTCCTCCCGTCTCCAGGTCCTCAGTCCTGCTGCTCGCAAACGTAGACGCCTTGCTATCACGTAGAGGGCCGCCATTGTGTTCACACTGTTGCATTTTGGGGCTGTTTATATGCAGTGCACCTGATTACCACCTGCTTTGAGTCAGTGCTAATTGCAGATTCTTAAATACCGATTTTCAGCAAAGTCGGCATTACCGATTTTTGGCACATGGCATTTGCGATTTTTTTTACCGCTTCCTTATTTTCTGATTCGATATTTTTGTCTGCAAATCGGTAAATAAGGAATGGGTAACTGGTTTCCCTTAATTTTACCGATTTCTTATTACCGATGGCGTTCGGTAATTCCTACATCGCGCATGGCTAAATACTGGTCGGTAAAACTGAAATTTACCGAATTTCGGCGTTACCGACCGGTATTTAGCCACCTACATCTGGTCCATAGTACTTTATAAGACGGCTACTTGAGATAAGCTGACTCCAGTGGCTCAAACAGAGCCACTTGTAGTGCTTTCAATACTAGTGGAAAATACCAGGAAGGAATCAGGCTATGAACCACCGGACGTTTGAAGAAGAAACTTCTTAATAACTTAGAAACGAGTACCTCTAATTTATCATCTACTGGCTTTTTGAAGGCTTTGACTGCTGTCCACTAACTACGCAGAGCAGAAACTACCAAACCCAAGGAAAATGCATACTGAAAATTTTCGTGGGATCACAATAAGAAGCGAGAGAGCCATAGCAAAACACCACTTTGAAAAAGACTTCCAATGCCTAGCATGGACCTTAAAAGTAGCAGGAGGTCTAGACTGTTGAATTGTGTGAACGACTTGCCCCTCAACAACCCAACTCTTGAAATCTCAACATCTCAAGTTCTAAACCATCAGGCGCAATCTTAGAAGGGCTGCCTCATCGAGGATTCGGAACAACAGAGGATATACCCCCAAAGAAAGGACTCAATGAGGGGACACTGATAGTTGCAACATTAGAGGAAACCAGTTCTTCCTAGGCCAAAAGGGAACCATGAAGAGTATACAGATCTGATACGCCAAATATTCCGTATCACCTTGGGAATCAGTGGAATGGAAGGCAATGCATAGAGGAGATCCTCTGGCCATGGAACTGAGAATGCATCCACTGGCCATACCCCCAGTACTGGTGTTAGACTGCAAAACTGCTGTGCCTGAGCATGCTCCCTTGTGGCAAAAAGATCTAACTAAGCGGACCCAAACCAATGTATTCTCTGCTGACAAATTGTTGGGTTAAGGACCATCGAGATTGATAAAGGAAAGACATGACTCAGATGATAGGCAAACAAATTCTCCCTCCTAGAAAGATATACTGCCTAGAGAGAAAAAAAAGATGCTGCTCTGCTCAAAGACGAATGACCTGGGTCAACTGAACAAGAGATGATGAACCGGTACCTCCCTGGTGCTGCAGATAACTCCTGACTATCTGGTTGTCTGTGTGGATCAGAACAGCTTGGTTCTTGATTAATGGAGCAAAACTCAATAGGCTTAATGCAGCGCCTTTAATGTCATCCAAGTTGAGGACATCTGCATCGGAGAAGGCACCCACCTTCCCTGAATCTGATGAGAGAGAAGGGTCGCCCTCCACCCCTCCCACTGGCATCTGCTCTGATGACTAAAAGGGATGGTAGAAAAACAAGAGGCCCGCTTAATGACCCCTCTAGAAGCCACCAAAGGAGATCCGGGGACACCTTAGCTACCACAGGAATCTGAACAGATTAATCCTGAGTTACTGGAGACCAAAATCTTAGACTGTGACAAACCAAGGGATACAGATGGAGACGGGCCTATGGTAGGATTGAGACTGTTGAGGCCAGGCCCCCTGAAACCAGTAGCCATCTCCTAGCTGAAGCTTGAGTTTTTGACAGAGAACGGAGATGAGGCATCAGTTTCCCTTTCCTGTGACTGGGAAAAAAATATTTCTTTCCTTCGTAATGAACTGAATTCCAATTAACTGGATTAGCTTTGAGGGGCATGGCTGGGACTTCTCTATATTCACAATAAATCTGAATCTGAACATAATTCAAAGGGTGATCTAGAAGTCTTTCTTGGCCTTAGAAAAAGAATGAGAAGCTATCAGTTAATCATTCAAATAAGGAAATACCCTGATTGCACAATACTCACCACAGGAGCTAGGAATTTGGTGAAAGGTTTTGGAGCAGAAGTGAGACCAAATGGTAGAACTTGGAATTGGAAGTGTCTTTTCCCCCCAAAAAATCTGAGAAACCTCTGAGAGTCCTTGTGAATTGGGATGTGCAAATATGTGTCCTTTAGATCTGTAGATGTCAAAAAATCCTCTTTTTTCAGATGAGGAGTTTTTGAGTCCAGGGTCAACATCTTGAACTTTTAATATGGAATGTAAGAGTTTACACTTTTTAGATCCAAAACAGGACAAAAAGAACCTGACATTTTCTGGACCAGAAAAAGAATGGAGTTGCAGCCTCTTCGTTTTTCTGTCTCTGGTACCAGAATTATAGCTGCTTTGGAAAGCAATTCTTTCACACCCTCCGAAAGAGTTGACTGTTGCAGAGATTCTTTGAAAGAGGAGCCTGAGAAAAGAAAATTTGGGGCCGAGAAAAAAATCGGATCATTGCACCATTCTGCCCAACATCAACTATTTTTTTTCAGTAGACTGTCTTCGGTCACATTACTGGGGGTGGGTAGCTGACAGTTAGACTTTGTGAATTCCTCCTAGACAGTCACACAATAGAGGGATTAGGTGTGCCTGGGTGGGTCACCTGTTGGCAGGATGGGGGACACTGAGCTGAACACAGCTCTACCTATACATAAAAGGCCTATCCACCCTGCATTGTCACTTCAGCCAGCTTAGAGCCAGGAAAGGGGAGGCATAGAAGCCCATGCACTTTAAAGACACTGTCTAGTGTCTTTGCTGTGTTGACCTGCTGTCCTCTTGCCTGGGGAAGAAGAACTCGACCTGCAACTCCATCTTGAATCCAGGACCCCAGAGTGGCTCAAAGGACTTGTCTGTTGGCATGCTGATCTGAGCCTGAGTAACATACCAGGCACCTGCAGAGCTCCTAGACCAGTCTTTGGCGAGTTCATGGCCCCCAAGAGGCTCCTTTCAGGTCCTGGACCCTTGGTGTGGCTCTTGAGCTCTTAAATTCAAGCTTTTGGGCTCCTCTTGACTGAGAAGGTGCCCGTGAAATAAAATGAAAAATTACATTTATATAGCGCATAGACTACCCGGAGGCCTCGCAGCGCCCCGTTCGCACTGGAACAGTGCTGCTTGCATGTAAAATCAGTGTGACCCGCTGCAAGTACATCTCTTCGCACAGCAAGCATCCATCGCCAGCGTGGACCATCAACGTGAAGCTCCAGCTGCTCACCTGCTATGCCCGGCCTGCTCCTTGTGCCACGCTGACCACTGCCAGTGACACTCTAGTTGCTCCTGATGATTCTTTTCCATGCGAACAGGACTCTTGGCACAAAACTTGAGAAGGTAAAACTTCAGAGGTTAACTTAACTCGGACTGTATTCACCTTGATCCAGCATGAAGCTTACAATTTTCTCATTCACTCTTACCATCAGTGAATTCAGTTTGGGCCCATATCAATAACATCAACTTCATTTATCCAAATAAACCTCTTGTATATTTACCACTTACTATGGTCCTCCGATGGTTCTTTTTGTTGAGCCAATAGGCACTAGGAATTTCAGAGAATGTGACGTAATTTCAATATGAGGACCTGGAATAAAGAAATTGCCAACACAACATCTATTTCAAGACCACTGTGCTCATACGTCGATAAATAAACCGTGAGACAAGAAAGATGATCAAAACAATGAGACAAAACCGATATTGATAGCTCATGTAAAACATTTATCTAAGCCTCTTTAAAAAAATGGACAGAAACAAGGAAAATGCATTTGCTGTCTGTTTTAATATTTTGGTTAATAAACACATGTAGCCTCATAACACATTACAAGAAAACAACACATCAGCGGCTTGCCTGTAGGAAACGAGGGGGGAGAAACAAAATACAATTTGATTTTCAGATCTCAAATCATACAAACCATAGCAAGTTGGGAGATTCAGTCTGTCAGAAACTGTAGCACAGCGTGCCACAGAAGGAGTCAGTAACTCTTCAGCTGAAAGGTTATTCCTGCTCAACTTTACCAGCCGGCAAAGTGCTGGTTAGCATCGCATTCCAAGAAAGTTCAGTTTAGAATTCTGGCACAAGTCCTTCAGCACGCCAGGCATGGAATTCGAAAAGACGCCGAGTCGTCCTCCACAGAGCAAATATACTTTCAAATGTTCACGTTTACTCCCACAAATGTTTCCTTTAGTCAAATTTTTTTGCTTTCATTGGTCAGTTACTATGGGCCGTTCATGAGGTGATCAATACGTCATTGAAAAATTCTGAAGGTTTAGTAATCGTTTTTGTAAAACATCTGATTTATTAAAGGTTATTTGTAATAAACTTTCACCCTTTCCACGAAAGTTAAAGAAAGTTTTGTTTTGCTTACAATTTTTCCGTTCCTAAGCACTCTTCCTGGGTTCGCTTTTAGATTGTTACTATGTGATCCATGTACTGTCCAATAGGAAAAAGCATCCTTGGTTAAAAAGAAATTTCACATAAAGTTCTCACAGCGTCTAGAGTGACTTCATTGTATGACCTTTACATTTGAACAAAAGAGAAAAGCATTTGAGGCCTACATAAAAATTAGCTAAATCACTGTCACGTTATTCATTACGGTCAGTTCATATTAATAAAGGCAAAATCAATATTTTCTCAATGAGATTCAGATTATCGTTTCTTAAGGCATTAGATTCATATATATATATTAGGCATTATTTAGAAAAACTTTCATAAACATACGTTTTCAAAGTACATCATTAACGTGTCATTTCTGATGTTCACGTTTTCACTAAAACATTACTGAAATCGCGTATTCATTTTAGCAGCTGCAGAGCATATCGGTATTAATATTTTTATTAAATTAGCATTCTTTAGCGTTTCATAAGCATCATTATATTCAACACATTAAGCTAATTTATTTGTATCATGTCATGCTCTACGTTATTCATGTAAATACTTTCATGTATAATTGTCATTGTTTCTCTCGCTTATTTGCGTTTCATGAATCAGGTTTTTCAAGCACTCTGCATGCTTTTACAATGCAGTTTAAGACCTCATTTTTTCCTCTTAGCCAGCTATCATGTCATCAATATGCAATATTCGTCGTAAACATATTTAATAGTGAGAATTGATAGAGGCAAACATTCTTCAACAATTTACGCTCCATCAATTCTCCCTTTGATGGCGAATCAAGCCATCACACAATTGTTATCTTATATTTTGATCTTATCTGATGTCACATTAGAATGCAGTTGTCTTCATCCTTTTTAATCTAGCTTGTTCGAGATTTTTCATGTCATCATAAAATTCAAATTGTCTATCCTCTACTTCAACATCTGCCTTATTTCTCTTTCTTCCTCTAGTTTCTTCTTTGTTTTCCTTACGTATACAATATTGATATATTAGTACAATAATCAATAAGCCAATAGCAATGGTTATTAGTGGTGTCAGTATTTTACCTACTAAGCTCCTTCCCTGTGCTGCAAACCAACCTCCCACAGGTGAAAACCCTTTGCAACTTTCTCCCAAGTACCTTCTGCTTTTAGTTCAGTTAATCCTTTCTTCTGATTAGTAGTGTTGCTAATATAACCCGTCAAATCTTTACTTTTGTCGGGGACATAAGTGCAACACGGTTGAACTTTTAATATGCAACAGACTCTGCCTTCTCTGGCTATAAGTACATCTAAAGAAAGACGATTTTGTAAAACCATATACCCAATAGCAACCATTTCAGTATCAATCACTAAAAATCCACCAGCCGTGTCAGTAGATACCCGAGCCATTTCTGTTGACAATTGTCAAATTTTGTGTGAGTTCAATACTACCCCAACTGAGGGTATTATTGTGCCAAAAATATCCCCAATAATTTCTGGAGCACTTACTCCCCTTTTTAAGTGTGTAGGTTTCCTTTCATTAATTCCATTGTTTTCATTCCAATGGTATATCTTTAAAAATACTATCCCCATATAACAGCTCCCATACCAATGTCTGGGTAATTTATAATTAAGGCTCCCTGTTTTCCGTTTTTACTGATTTTACAGATAAATACAGACAAACAACATTTAATTTATTGTCTGTATTTATTTTTAAATGTGGATAAAAACGGAAATTGGGTTGCTTTTTGAGTAATTCTACATACTGTCTGCCATAACTGCCATGCCCATGGCTGTGTGGATTGATAGGTGGGGGGCTAAAAAAGAAAGGAATTTTAGCAAAGAGGCTGTAACAGAAGTAGATATGCACAAGGTTGATTCTGAAATTTGCATATTTCCTTTTAAGTGCATTGATTTATCTTTTGCAGGTGTTTACAGCATTGAAACATGGTAGGCATTCAAGTATGAGTGCATATTTACCGGTTAAATAAATGTGGAAATATACTAATTTCAGCTTCATTTTTCCACAAAACTATAAATAAATATGGATAAATACAGATAAAATTAGCAAAAAATAAATATGGATAAATACAAACGGAAATGCACAAAAAATACATACCATAAAACCGGGAGCCCTATTTATAATATGCATTTTTTCAGCAAACAAAATACACTCCCAGAAATATTGGATCCAAGCCAGACAAAAATAATCCCCAACCTCCCATTAATAGGAAGGTATGGTCACACTCACTGGACCAATTAACTTATTATTTTGATCTGATTTGCGTCTTAATATGCAATACTTCCCTTTGTGTAGCCAATCCAGAGTCATTGCAGCGTAAATATCCCCCTTTTTATAATCACCCTTTCTGTGTGCCCAAGGTGGTGTTTTTGCCTCCTTTTTAGATGTACTCTTTATCTCCTCCTGCCGATCCTCTACTGAATTAATAAAATCCTTTTCTACATTGTGTAAAAGACATGTCAAATTGTGTCGATGTGCATATACAGTATCAATTGGTGTTTTCGGATTGAAAAAATTCCCCATTATTTTCAGTATTGTGTGCATCAGGCACTCCATTTAAATTTCTTTTTACTGGAACTTCTGAAAAGATTAAGGGCCTAATTACGATGTTGGGTGGACTTAAGTCCGCCTGACATTGTTTCGGTCGCGGGACCGCCCGGCTACCGGATGAATGCTCTCTTTGTAAAACAAAGAAAGAGGTGAAGTTCATCTCTGCACCCCATAGCAGGCACCTCAAGGTACCTGCCATAGGTTGCAGGAATCGACAGGGGCCACCATAGGTGCTACCTCGACCACCAACCGGATGGCCGTGCACCCATGGGGGCCCTGCTGGGGGCCCCCAAAGTCGACTTCTGACAGCCTTTCTGTGGCGGAAAGGCCGGCACAGAAAGGCTGTTGGAATCCAACATTGTAATCCCTTGGGCAGAAAGAGCTGCCCTTGGGATTACTGAGGTCATTCCGACTGGTGGATGGGCCCTCAGAGCCTGTAGGTGGCCAGTCGGATTCCATTCCGACCAACACCATCGAAATGGGTTGGTCGGAAAGAAATCCGACCGACTGATGCGATGGTCGGAGCCGTTTCCTAACGCATCGTAATCAGCCCTTAAGTCGTAGTTTGAGTAATAATACTGAAATTGTCCTTTACCATAAAACAAACTAGTTAGTAAACTACAGGATATACCTTAGGTTAAGGGGAGATGGTGATAAGTAACACCCTCCGACACAGAAGTAGGCAATTACATGCACACAGAACAATCCCTAGCATCCATTGTATCTACATACCCATAAAGCAATTTAGTAAACACATTTAAAGAAAAATCGTTAATAGACTGATCATGGTGTAGTTCGGTATCTGTTAGTTCATTTGTCACCACCTTTTGTTCTTGCACACTTATTATTCCAACTGTCGTAGTCACATGTGGATTAGTATTAGAGTAAACAAGATGAGGTAGATTTAGGATTATTAGCATTAAAAGCAGTTAGGGAGCAAGCACATATACGTTTACGCCTTAGTGATAACAGGTTTGGATTTTCCATCTCAGTCTTAGAAATACTCCTTTTTTTATTTTTATATAATGCTCTGTATCGTAAGGATTATCAAAGATGTTCTTTCAATGCTTTATTTCCATTGCCTTTGTCCCTTTTTTTCCCGTTTGGCCTTTATTTCTTCAGCCACTCTCTCTCACGGTGGTTTCTGTGAGTTGCAATCTTTGAAACAAAATGAGTATTATTCTTTTTCTCAGTCGTTTGAAGCAGCTAAGGACGTCCACTCGGGAGCTGCATATCTTCGACTTGGTGTTCTGGCTCTTTTTGATCTGCGCACTGCAGTTTATTCTCTGTCTGTGTTAACCCTGGGCGTAGTTCGCGTAGCCACGCTTCGCGAAGCTTCGCGAAGCTTTGCGAAGATGTTCTTGCACTACGCGACCTTCGCGTAGCTTCGCGAACTTGCGTAGTTGCTTTGTGCGCCCGTTCGCGATGGCTTTTTCTTGTTCGGGAGCACGGTGAGCGTGTTCGGGGAACTGTTTGCATGCTCGGGGGATATATCTCGCGATCTTACCCATGCGGTCGCCAGCGGGCGCGGCCATCTTGTTTTTCAATTGTCCCGCCCGCTCGCGATGCCTTATTTCCTGTTCCGGGTCGCGGTTAGCGTGTTCGCGATGTGCATTGACGTGTTCGGGAGCGCATTTTACTTGTTCGCGATGAATAGTACATGTTCGCGAGAAATATCGCGCGAACTTACCCACGCGGTCGCGAATGGGCGCGGCCATCTTGTTTTTCACTCTATGTTATGGTTCTGGGCCTACTTTTGTATCCTCCCTTTATCTTTGCAATCCTTTGTCTTTAAAGCATTTTTTCTGACTTTTTTTAGTTTTTATCTATCTCTCTCTTTGCCTAAGTTTAAATTTTGCATTTTATTTCTACTTTTACTGTGTTTTAGTTACTTTTATAAAGTTCTTTCTATCTTCTTCCCCCTAACTTTTCTTTCCCCTTCTAACTTTTCTTTTCCGCCTCCCACCCACCCCAGAACCATGGCCAAGGGCACACCGAGTGCCAAGGGCAAGGGACCTGCAAGAGCAGAGAAGGGCCGCCTGCCTTGCGTCAGAATGCGTCCTGCAGGGGTGCAGGCCCGGCAACTGTTTGGGGAGGAGGAGGTGGCGGCCCTTGTTTTCTTCACCCAGCGCCTCCTCCCCTTGAGCTTGGCAGCAGGCGGCAGGCCCGGCTCCGGGTATGCTACCCAGGAGCGGCACCCACAACCAGCTAGCCCACCGGTGGTCCGACATCCTGGACCGGGAGCAGGACCTGTTGGACCTGCTAGGTGTCGAGGTCGTCGGGCTTGGTGAGTAACTGATTGTGTATATTAAATTTGATGAACAACAAGATTACTGCTGCGTGCCAAGCGTTGCTGGTAAATTACGTTCCAAAAAGCAAAATGTTCTTTGATTTAAGGACCCAGGTGCACGGTGGTACGCTAACTTGTTTGCAACTTAGTTTGCGCTAGCTTGTGCTGATGCTGATTATGTAAGAGTTTATTTTACAGAACTGAAGTTAGGTAATGCGATTTGCTAGAGAGACTCTATTCCTTCCATTGTCCTACTGTGAAATAGTGGTGGATGGATATTGGATACTAGGTTTAGTTTGTTAGTAGTAGTTACTAATGAAAAATTTCCTAGTAACCATGACGGAAAGTTTCAATTCTATTAAGGACGCGGAGGCGAGGATTATGCTGTAACTTCCTTTATTCCTACAGCCAGCAGTATTCAACTCCAACAATAACAAAAAACTAGCATTCCCAAGGTGCATGGGTAGTTCATAGTGTCCACCAATCAGCATGCCCCGTCATCCCCGAAGGCGTGTGCTTCTCGGGTCAACTCCTCTTTCGAGACTGCGCCCTGAATGAATGTCCAACTCGTCACTCGTTCTTGACTCCATCAGATCCTGAAAGAAAGAACCAGAGGCCCATGACTCTGTTCTCCAGTGCGAGATAAACAACCATTCAAAACCACAGAAGCAGGATGACTGAAGGCATGCTATTGAAACCATTAAAAAGAGAATATTTATACCATACGAGGCCTCGGTCACCCAAGGAAAGGCAAGCTACTAAATCCATTTTCCGGGTGGGAACAGGAGGTCTCCAGAGCCCTGGGTGGGAATAATCTTCGCCTCCGCGTCCTTAATAGAATTGAAACTTTCCGTCATGGTTACTAGGACATTTTTCATTCTATGGCAGGACCGGAGGCGAGGATTATGCTCGTTCAAAGCTTATCCACCACCAGCGAGGCCATATCCATGACTGGCTTAAAGTAGAACCTCTTAAACATCGAATCCGATGACCAGTCTGCTGCGTTCAAGATATCCTCCAACCTGGCACCCAGGGAGAAGGCCTTTGACGCCATAGCGCCCCGCACAGAATGGGCTCCAAACTGCGAGACATTTATGCCCGCCTCTTGCATCACCCATCTGATCCAACGAGCTATCGTTGGTGGTGAGACAGCTTTGAAGGGCTTACGTAATGAAAGCAACAACTGACGTTCGCCTGGAGGGCGAGTCTCTTCAGTCATGGACTCATATTCCTTAAGACACCTAACTACGCAGAGTTTAGGGAAATGATCGAAAGCTGGATAAGAAATGATCCTAGAGTCCGACTTCATCCTCCTGACAATGTGGAAGGTAACTCCTTGAGGTGTATACACTCTACCTGAAATGTCCAGAGCTCTAACATCTGAGACTCTGCGACATGAAACCAGGCATAAAAGCATCGCCAATTTTGCTGACAATTCTTTCCTGGACAGGTACCTATTGGCCTGCCAGGACTTGAACAGACGAAGGACCTTGTTAACGTCCCAAAGAGAAGAATATCTGGGTTCTGGAGGGAGCGACAAGCGAATGCCTCTCAGCAACTTACAAACCATTGGATGCTCCCCCACGGGATGACCCTGGACCGGCATATGCCCTGCCGAAATCGCTGAACGGTAAGAGTTAATCGTTCTATAGGCAAGGCCCTGCGACGCTAGGGACGCCAAGAAGTTTAGGATAGCTACCACTTCGCACTCCATGGGATCGTGGTCGTTCCGAACACACCAACCGACCCATCTAGCCCACGCCGACTTATATCGTTTGTTGGTGCTGTCCGCCCATGCCGCCCCCAGCAACTTCTGAGCGTCCTGCGATAATCCGCCGACTCTCCAGCGATGCCTGAAATCCGCCATGCCACTAGGGGCATCCTCCCTTGCTGGAGAAGTGGATGGGGAAGACCTTGTGGATCCCTCAGAAGAAGAGACCTCCAATATGGGGTAATCAAGACCACCCTTGTTCGCTGCCTGCGAACTTGAGTCGTAAGTCGCATGATCATTGCGAATGGGGGAAAGGCATAGCCCGCTTCCACGGACCAATCCTGCATGAAGGCATCCGTGGCCGCTGCTAAAGGATCCGGTTTCCAACTGAAAAATTTCGGTAGCTGGTGGTCTAACCTGGACGCAAACAGATCCACTGAAAACGGGCCCCACGTGTTGAAAAGACGGCGAAAAACCGCTGGTTGAAGTTGCCACAGGCTCATATCCATCCAACTTCTGGAGCACCGGTCCGCCACTACATTGGCGACTCCCGGAAGGTACTCCGCTGACACCGAGATATTGTGGGACAGGCAAAACATCCACAAATCCTTGGCCAGATCCGCCAACGCTTTGGACTTCGTCCCTCCCAGGCGGTTGATATAACGCACCGCCGAGACGTTGTCCATTTTCAATAGGACATTGCACGAGACCGTGTCCTTGGTCCAACAGCGAATGGCAAAGGAGCCGGCCATCAACTCTAGGCAGTTGATGTGCAACCGGCTTTCCTCTACAGACCATTTTCCTCCTGTAGAGGATTCCCCGCAACGAGCTCCCCAACCCAGCTTGCTGGCGTCGGACTCTATGACCAAATCGGGGTCGCAACCGAAAATGGCCCTGCCATTCCAGGCTTCCATATGGTCGAGCCACCATCTCATCTCCGTACGCACCTCTTCTGTAAGCGGAACTTGGTCCGAATACTGAAGCCCCCTGCGGAGGTGCGACGCCTTGAGACGCTGAAGAGCTCTGTAATGGAGCGGACCGGGAAAAATCGCCTGAATCGACGAGGACAAGAGGCCTACCACCCTTGCAATCTGCCGAAGCGAAGTGGAGGGGCGTGCTATAGTTCGCCGGAGCTCTCTGCGAATCTTGACAATCTTCCTGGGAGGGAGGCTTAGTGTCCGAGCCACCGAATCGATGGTGAACCCTAAGAAGGTCACTTGCCGTGAAGGAACCAGAAGGGACTTTTTGTCGTTGATGACAAATCCTAACCTCTGCAATAACTCCATAGTCTCGCAGAGACGATTGGACAACTGCTCTGGGCACTGCTCCAGCAACAGGATGTCGTCCAAGTAGACGATGAGTCGCAAGCCCATCCCCCACAACGTCTCCACCACTGGCTTGAGGACCTTCGTGAAGCACCACGGTGCTGACGATAGGCCGAAGGGGAGGGTCGTGAACTCGTAGACCTGATCTCTCCACATGAACTGAAGGAAACGGCGGTGGGGAGGGAACACCGGCACAGTCAGATACGCGTCCTTCAAGTCCAAGCGGACCATCCAGTCCCCAGGCTGCAGCAGGTCGCGCAGCAGGTGGATCCCCTCCATCTTGAAATGGCGGTAAACCAGCCACTGGTTGAATTCCTTGAGGTTTATGACGGGGCGCTGTCCGCCATCCGTCTTGTCCACCACAAAAATGTTGCTGAGGAAACCCCGCGGATGTAAAGGAGCAGGGGTTATCGTTCTTTTCCGCAAAAGATCCGCCACCTCCTTGTCTACGAGAGCGGCTTTGTCCTGTGCGAAAAACAGCGGTCGGGGCCGAACATCCTGCACAGGAGTCCCATAAAACTCTACCTGAAAGCCCCTTACAGTCTGCAACACCCAGGCGTCTGAGGTAATAGTTCTCCAGTTGCTCTCGAAAAGAGCCAATCTGCCCCCCACCCCGAATTGTGACAGAGGAAAGGCACTCACCTGAACCGGCCAGCTGCTGACCTCGGCCCCTGCCTCGGGAGCCCCGGCGGGACTGGAAGAACTCTTGACGTCCTGACTCTGCGGCCTTCTTTCCGCCTCTCTGTGGGGCTTGCGAGTAGAACTTGCCGGCCGAGCGGCCCCTGCCACGACCGGCGCTGACAAAAACACGCGGACGAAACACCTTCTTTATTGAAGTCTGTGCTCTATCCAATGACGTGAAAGTAGAGACGAATTTCGTCAACTCCTTAATAAAAGGCTCTCCAAACAAACCCCCATCTGCCACTGCGCCCGCCTCCGAAGAGGCTAGGTCCCCCAGCTTGGGGTCCACTTTGAGTAGAAAGGACCTGCGCCTCTCAGTAGAGAGGGCGCAATTTGCGTTTCCCAGGAAAACAACCGCTCTTTGAGCCCAATTAGAAATGCGTTCAGGGGACAAGGCAGACCCCGAAGATTTAGCTTCCTCCGCCAACTCCAAGATCTTCGTGAGGGGCCCAGTGAGGTCCAGGAGCTTGTCCTGGCAATTCTTCCAGGATCTGTCGATACCCTTTTTGGGGTCTCTAATATACTTCTGCAGAAAAGTCGCCATCTTCTGGTCGACTTCCGGAGTGATGGCCACCTTGCCCAGAAGGACCGGCCGGGGGCACTCAGCCCTAAGGCAGGCTCTCACCTCCTTCTCCAAAGGCTTACGAAGCCGACTGGCTACAAATGCTGTCACCCTAGGGGATGGAAGCCAAGCGGATGAACGGGGATGTACCAGATCCTCAGGGACCAACATATCCGCGGGTCCCTCGGGTTGCGCAGAACGGTCTAGTGGGGGAACGCTAGAAAAACCTGAGGTAGACGGACCTGCTTCGTCCAGGGAGTCCTCCTCCGACTCCTCAACCTCGTCCGCAGTAAACTGCGACCCCTCTGGGGCCTCCGAGAACAAATCCTGTTCCAGACGCCGAGACTTAGCCAGAAACGCCGTTTTTAGACGCTCAAACGCCCCCGGGACGGGCCCTTTGGTCAGCTTCCGCTTCTCAGCACGTTGGGGCTGCTCGGACTGTAAAGCATGGGCATATTTCATAATGCGGCGCTCAAAAGGCCCCATTGCCGCCTCTACCGCCCTATAAATGGACGTATCGACCGCCTCACAGAACTCGTCATCCAAAGGAATGACCTGGAGGGTCTCTTCTTCGGCGTACTCTGCCTCCATTGTGCAGTAGGCACTTGTGCCCTCCAATTACAAATCCCGTGGAACCGGGTTAGAAATTAAGTAAGTAGTGCGCGAAGCGCTATTTTGTGCCGCCCAGCGGCTGGTCAGAAGAGGGGGCGACTCACCCTGTGCTCACCGGGTGTCTGAAGTCTGGGCCTGCCCCTTCCCACAGCAAGCGAGCTGACAAGGATGCCTTCTGCCCGCAATAGCCTCACGGCAAAGGTCTGACCCTAAAGGGGGTGTCCTGCTGTGGTAATCAAAGCCACTGAGGCTAACAGTCAACATTCAACCGGGTACCTGGTGTCAAGGTCCCAGACTCTCCGCCGCAGGAAACAAATGCCTAACGATCGCGGGCGCATTCAAACTCGCTGGTCCCCGCTACAGGAAGTGCTCCGGACCAGCGAGACGACAAATGCGCCCCCCAGCGATGGCACCATGCGAGCGGGAAGAATGGGGCCGCGAGCGAAGCTCACCGAACGCTCCCGCGGCCCCCGCAGTAACAATTACGATCGCGCCGTAGCGCCAGAAACCACGAGACAGCCGCCGACCGACCCGCAGCGTGTGTCCCCTCACCGCGTCCGCCACATCAAAAAGGCGGCGCGAGAAGAAACACCCGGGCGCGAGACGGAGAAGCTCTCCTATGCACGCTAAGACCGGCAAAACTCACAGGCAGCAATCGTCAAGTAGTAAACATGAAAGCTCATTAAAAAGCAAACATCAATACAATAATTGTTGTGAGAGAAAGAAAAAATCAACTTAACTGCGTGGCAGCAGGAAAGAAAGAGGAGTTGACCCGGGAAGCACACGCCTTCGGGGATGACGGGGCATGCTGATTGGTGGACACTATGAACTACCCATGCACCTTGGGAATGCTAGTTTTTTGTTATTGTTGGAGTTGAATACTGCTGGCTGTAGGAATAAAGGAAGTTACAGCATAATCCTCGCCTCCGGTCCTGCCATAGAATTGTTTTATGCGGTCTGCGTGACCTCTCCTCTGTCACTGAGTGCTGCTTACCCTAGTCCTCTGTCGAACCTTTTGTACTTTGTTTAGTGAGTGATAGGCTTAGCATGGTCAGTCAGTAGCAGAACTAGATCAGAATCATGCAACCAACCCACAATTTGTTATATGTATGTATGCACTAATGTATGCATGTGTCCTCCATCTCATCTATGCATTTGATGGCTGAAAAAAATGGAAATGCAGACTTAGTGAACAATTGGCCCGTCTGGAATAGGTGGTGTAGGTCAGGTGGTACTTACTAGGCTTTGTTAGAATTTGTAAACAGAATGATTATGGAACACTGGAGTGTTCATAAATAAGTAGACGATCCGTAAATGCAGGAAGCAGCCAGTAGTCGATCCATCTGATTAGATAGGTAAATTTTATTGCAATTGTTGTTTCCTAAAATGTTGTTTGACTTATTTTTCCAAATGATTTATTATTATTTGTTTCACAGCACTCCTTAATGTTTGTCTCTTTCTTTATTATATTTTACATGATCATCAGCACCACCCAGGGGCAAGAAGACGGGGTCGGAGTCGGCGGGGAAACCACAGGACCGCTCCTCTACCGAGGCTCCTGCTGCTGGCCCCAGTAAGTCCTCCAGTGGTTAGATTGACATTTATATTTCCCTAAATTTTACTGCATCTTTTTTTTCCGAACTATAAATTATGGTTCCACTTTCTAAATCTATTTTTTACAAAAGCTTCCTTCTTTGACCTTGACTATCTGTTTCCAAATTCTGTTTATCCCTGCCTCTAACTAAGTTGCTTCTAACTGCCTCTGCTATGACTCTCTGTACTACTACCACTACTACTACTACTATTACTATTATTACTCTGTGTGTAGCGAAGCTTGCACAGTTGCCCACTCTTTATAGAAGGTTTTCTTTGGAATAATAAAACTCTGATTGACCAATAGCTCTAGCCACTGTGTCCTGTCCTTTGGGTTGTCCTCTTCAAGTCTTCTCAATGTTGAGGCTTTGACAATTACCACAAACAAAATGGCCAACCAGATATTTGACTAGTATTTTTTATCGGATAGTACATGATACTACTATTGTCTATTGATTCTGCAGAGCCACATACAGAACTATGCACAACAAAATAGGATGTTGCTGATGGGAGGTTGGACCTTACTGATCACACCTCAGTCCGAAGAACCCAGGATCCCCTGACCGACTAGCTATAGTGTCTCACATTAGGGTCCCACTCCCGACCCCCCCCACGAAGAAGATACACAATGTTGATGATGACTGAGACACACAACCCAGAACATAATAACACCATTTTGCTCACTCACTTGTGTAAGTCCACCCCACCACACCAAATACCACAGAGTCTATGTGTAAGTTCAAAAGGTTTATTTGAAACAAGTATCAAACTCTGTACATCGTTAATATGAAATTTAATTTACTACAGCCATAGTCAATAAGCCAGCAAAAAGCCTAACATTATAACAGTAAACATTTACAAGTGCATGACAACAAGAACAAGAGCCAAGATCTTTTGAATTCTGGAAGACCCCTCACCGTAGAACGTAGAAATACTGGTTACATCATCTTGCATCCAATATGCTCCGTAAATCTCTGGTTTGTAGAAGGGAATCTTCCGCCTATTATATATGAGAAAAATGCTGCGAGTTAGCCGTTAGATAGTATACTGGTGAATGCTAGCATTTTGCAGTCTTGGCAAAAGTGTAACATGTATGTGATGGCTAAGCAATATAAACTAAACAAACTCAATAAGTTGTTTTTTTTCGACCTCTTCACTTGTACGCAACAGTCAAGTGGCCTCAAAGGCATCTACTGCACATGTCAATAAGCTGGCAGGTATAATTAAATATGCACCAAAAGAGTAGTAGTCGACATGATGAATCTAAAAGGGTTACACATGGCTCAGGCTAACTTTCAAAAGAGTAGAGTAGGACTAGATGACCCTAGGAAGTGGAACCATATCACTACTAGTGTCTGTCTACTGACTGTACTTACTGTCTAGTGCTGATGTATGTTGCATTAACTTTTTTTCAATGTTCCAAGTGAACAGTTAAAATAGGGGGAGGTTTCCAGGCATCTAAAAAATTTGTGATGTTTTTTTCTAGGCACACTACCATCCACCAGTGCCGTCGGGGCCAGCGATGCGGCCATTCCGGAGGGGGCAGGCGAACCGGCGGCATCTGCAGGAGAGACAGGGGGGGATCCAACAGCAGTGGCCGGCGCCGGTAAGTTATATTCATTACTTCTTGACATTACAGCTAGATGGAAGTGTGTTCACTATTTCACTGTACTGTGCGACTTATTATTATACAACGGTTGAAGAAGACACCCTTTACTTAGCATTAGCACTGCAGCGTGAGTAGAGTAACCAATGGCCTCTTCTATTTGACTCCAAAATCAGCTGTGAATGTTTTATGGAGAAGACAAACTCAGATCAGATGACCTTGATGAATGTGTTGAACAAAGAGGGAAAGAACTAAGGGTGGAAGGACGGGCGAGATAAATAATATGACTGACTGGCAGAGAAGGATATGTTGTTGGAAGCATGCATAGGTGGCTGATAGTAATCTGATCAGATGCATGGGTTGTTGAAGGATGGGTGGAAGGTGAAAGAATGCCTGCCTGGGTTGGCGAAACAATATGGGTGGATAGTGCTAGATAGCAAGAATCAGCGGTGTTTGGTTCAAATTCAAAGCCAAGGCAAGCAAGGAATGAGCGGAAGCATGGGTGGTTGTTGGTGAAACCAACTAAGTATGAGAGATATAAAAAAGAAGGATAAACGTTTACTTTAATGGATGTATGCCTGGATGTACTATCATCAAGAGACAGTATAGGTGGAAAGTGTCACTAGAGATTCTTACTTTGAAGAAAATGTAAAAGAAACTGCGCGACAGTAGCAAAGCCTAGGGGATTATAGGTAGTATTATCAGAATACAGTACACTTGCAGTAGTTTGCAAGCACGTCATATATATTTATATATATCTATATTATCAAGCGGAAACCCCTTCCTCCCACTCTGGGGACCACTCCCTACCTATTATTATTAATGTATTTTCGATTGGGGCAGCCAGCCTGCAAAGGGTGGCCTATCTGTTGTTTATGGTTATTGGTTACACAATCAATGAAAGCAAAGTACCCTCTGCAGTAGCGGTTGGTGGTGGGAGTGTTGGCGGGCGGTGACATGGGGAGGGGACAGGTGGGTGGCACTGGCGAGTAAACTGTGTATTATGGCCAAATACAGGTAATCAACATAAAAATAAATAAAATTATTTTCAAGGTGCGCACTGCACCACCGACTGCGATGCAGTGCGTGCAACAAATATTTTTTTTAATGTATTGTTTAATTACCTGTGATTGTCCTTAATACATAGTTTACTATCCCCACCCTGCACCTTCCCACGTCACCGACTCACCGCCTGGCAGCACTCCCACCACCGACCGCTACCGACCTGATGTCGTATCGTATTAGCATCTATAATATGAATATAAGCAATGATCATTGGATCCGATAAATAATCAGCCTTTTTGTAGTACCCATTGCAGGGTGTAAGTGAAATTGTGCATGCCATTTGCCCTCATGTAACAGAGTATGACCAGTGCCAACGGCCGTAAGGCGTCATACAAAAATATGAGCTTCCCCACCTGCAGACAGTAGTAGTAAATAAAACTAACGTGAGTCTGCATCATGTGGCTCATATCTGTTTTTCTTGGGTGCAAGCTTAGCTGACGGAGCTGGCATGCCGGCTACAACAAGGTTATGTAATTGGGCTAAACTAATGATAAGAACAACACGACTGGTGTACCGGAGTACATAGTACGATTATATTTATAATGTTGGAAACTCTCACAAATGTTAGAGTCCAAGGAAGTAGGATTAGAGATACTTACCACCAAATCACAAATGTTATGAACTGTGCTTGCTAGTGATACTGTGACACTATGTGTTGAATGATTTTAGTGTTTCTGTTTTGCTAAGAGTATTGGCTACAACATATTCTTTTTATTTCTTGATATAGATACTCCTTCCACACCCACTAAACCATCAAGGAAGGAGTTGGCCGCTAGGGCCCGGCGCCGGATACTGGAGACCATCTGCGAACATTATCGCCGGCTGGTGGCTCAGGCGGAGGAGGAGGAGGAGGTGGCTGCAGCTGCAGCCTCCTCCAATGCCCCGGGCCCCAGTCAGGCCCTGCCTCCACTTTCACGGCGCCGTGGTCCGGCATCCGCCTGCCGCCGCGCCTCTATTTCCAGCACTGCTGCCCCCCCACCCTGCATGTAACTGTAGGGCATTTCACCGCCAGCTGCTCCGCCGGATGGCCCGCTTAGAGGAGAACATGGAGGAGCGGGTAAAGATCCTGGTGGACAAACACCTTAAGGCCCGCCGACAATAGAGGACCTCGTCATTTGCCCCTTTTTTAATTCCTTTTGTTGGTGGGTGGGTTTTTGGGCGTTGGGGATTCTTTCGCACATTGGGACTCTTCAACTTTCGTTTCTTTTTGGACATTGGTTGGGGTTAGGGAGGGGGTGGGTTAGGTCAGAGTGGGATAGTTTATTTTTGTTAGGGATATTAAATGTTATTCTATTTACTTATACGATGTTAATCTTTTGTGGTGGGTTACAGTTTTCAGAATTCAATCTAAGTTACATGGTTTGTTACTTTGTTTCCGTACTGCTGCATGCCCACAGCCAGTGTTTGATTTAAAAGATCTGCCGATTTTGTAACACACAAACCGATAGATGCAGTACCCCTTAATGAGTTATTTTTAATTGTCATAATAGTACTGTCATCTCTCCTCCTAGTCCATACCTCCCACCACACTTATCTTACCTGTGATTGATGATGAAGTTCGGCACACTGATGGCTGCATGGTTGGATCCCAAATTGACGGAGAAGATGCCATTATTGTGGTGGTAGTAGTAGACACTGGCAATAGCATTTGAAAAAAGAAAGAGAAAGTCACTTGACTGAGAGACTGTGGGAGGAGTAGTAGAACAGAACACAAAGTAAACTACAGCATGGATGGACAAGCAGAAGAAGATCCTTGCCCTGCCTTAGTTGAAATTCAATTAGTGTTGCTTTCACCACATCTGCCCCAGCAAGTGTGTGATCAATTGGTGTACATTTAATGTAGTCATCACATCACACCTCAATATAAATCACACAGCCCGGGGGAAGAGGGTTAGGGATTGATGAATGGATGGGAAGTGGGGTTTTGGGAAAGGTTTGAGAAAGAAAAACAGACAGTATGCATGGACACAACAAAAGTAAAACACAATCTTGTAAGACGACCATGATCCATTATCAAAGAAATCAAAGTATGAAGTGAGAAAAAGCAAATGCATGCATGCTGAGGAAGATAACTTGATGGTTAATGATAATGAGTTGTACTTACTATAACTACTATTACCCAATGAGACAGTACAGTCAGGGAAGAAATTGAAATTTGCCTTGCCTGTCTGCCGCCCTCAGAGCTCAGACCGAACCCAATTACATGCTGTACCGGGCTAACTTTTATTTTTCAAGCTAGCTAAGGAAATTAAAAAATAGTTGTAGGGATCAATTAACAAACAAACCACAACACACAGTCGTAATGATTGAAGAGAAAAAAGCAATCAAATAAATTTAAAGACGAATGATGATACTAAAGTTACTGTATTATCCTGGTCCAAATGTGGAGTTGCATCATTCTCGTCATTCCTCTTGGTCCTCCCTTCCATGGACACTCCGCACATCAATCTTGGGTACCACTGCCTGCCTGATGCGGATTGGTAAGGTAAGTGTGAGTCGTTTCTCCCACTATAGCACAGGTTAAAGGCCGGCCTGTAAGTGTAGATGGAAAAACAAACGGGGTATTGAAAAATTACTGCATTTAAAACAATAAACTCAATTACAGTGGAGTGCAAGATGAGAAGACAACACTCTGGAGAGAACACTTTCAGACTGAGGCAGCTTGGATAGGCTACATAGTGTCTACTCTACAGCATTAAGGTACAACAACAACGGGACAGGATTCAGGAGCCAGCACAGCCACAGAACAGGAGAATCGCGGCACAGGCCAGGCACCCTACCCCTTACTTACATTTTGACCGAGCCAGAGAAATGTCATATGCACTGCAGCAACCTAGCATTTTCCAAATGAAGTGACTAAATCAATGCGCCACTGTCCCTCATACCACTACACTCTACTCCAGTCCACACCACTACATGGACATCTAGCCTAGGTCTGCTGTGGTTCTTGTTCAAACTGTTTACCTTTTAAGTCAGCCCATGAAACGCAGTTATTCCATCAATTTTCTCCGATCCAACTGACTGTGTGCAAAGATAGTATGCTCAGCAGCATCATGATGATGACCGTGTGGTACGTATTCTCCAACACCAACTCAGTCTGTAGTGACTGATTAAGTTTATAATTATAATATATTCCATATTACAAAATTGCAACGGATATTGGCCGGCACCTGCAGTGGTAGGAGTACAATGTGGTTATTATTAAACAACAAGGAAACATTAACTGTCACCACACCTGAGTCACTTTTACTTTGTCGATAAACTAGTATAGTTCTACTTCATGCACAATTATTCGTAGTCAGCCAGCATCCAATGCAATGCATGCCACCATCATTCACAATAATCACTCATTACCTGTCTTGGTGTTCTCTTTGGCTGTCTGATCTGATGCCTGCCTAGCCTTCTGGCAGTCAGTGATGAGTTTCTTTCGGCTTGGAAACAAAATGGAATATAGCTGGAGTCACGTTTCACTTCTTGTGGAGGGACTGTTAGAGGCAACATGTATTGTACTATTCTCCATCTCCATCCAATGTCTGGCTTGCTTGAAATGTATTTAGGGAGAGTAAGGAAGATGGAGCAGGACCCTGAGGAGTGGAGTGGACAGTTATGCACAGGCGTGCAACTCCAATAGGGAAATAAAAAGAGGAGACTGTTGATGGATTTGTTGTGATTAGATTTTGAACCAGAAAAACAGATACACAGTCACACACAAATAAAGGAAGGGAGAACAATTTGAAAGCCTAGTTGTCAGGGAAGAGGAGCTCGTCCTCAAACTCTGGTGGTTCGGACAGAAGTACGTCTAACAACCCACTACTTATGTCATCGAATTTGCTCTCCTCTTCCTGCTGTGATTCACGTATTTTGTACTCCGGTGGTATAAAGTGTTGATTCATTTTGATCATGGTTAACCTCTCAACGCTTTTGGGTGAGAGACTGGTCCTTTTGACAGTAACAATGGCACCAGCAGCACTGAAAACACGCTCTGAAGAGACACTTGCAACAGGGCAAGCCACATACTTTATCGTCAGCCTGCTGAGCACTGGCCATTGGCTTCTTTTCCCATACCAATACACCAATGGGCTTTGCTCCATGAAGACCTCTGTTGGGTCATCTAGATAGGCCTGAACCATCCGCTCAATGTTCAGGGGTGCTCCGATTTCCTGGGCCTCTTTTGCCTTTGCATCAGTCATGGACGTACAATACCCTTTCCGTAGAAACCAATCACCTGCCGTTTTTTTAAATGTGCCTGATAATCCTGTTGGTGCTGTTGATGTTATTGCTGGCAGTGTTGTTGACTGCTGGGAGGCAAACGCACTGCTCTTGGCCTCTGAAGTAGAACTTGACTCTGGGTGCCCTGCAGTACTTTTTCTGCCCTGGGGTGGCGGGCCTCTAATTAAGATCCTTTCGTTTTCAAAGTCAGTGGCTTCCTCAGCTATCAAAGTTTTGTACTGGGCAACATCCACTTCTGAAAAAGGAATTACTTCATTACTGCGCAGCAATAATTTGTAACGTGGATCCAAAATTGAGGCAGTAATGTAATGTGGATGTGACACAATGTTATTTTGAATCCTTGTATTGTCAGATAAGCGAGCGACTAAGCTGTCTGCCAAATAATATGCGTCTACTTTGTCATCCACACCTGCGTACATTTCTAACACCTCCTTCAGCTCTTGCTCTAGCATGTACAACAATGGGATAGCTTGGCCCATAGTACAGTCCTCCCTGCTCACTTCACGTGTGAAGACCTCAAAAGGAAGTAGCATCTCTGTCAGGCATTTGACGAGGTCCCATTGGGCCATCTCAACTGTCATGCCTTTCACAGTAGGATCCCCTGACCTTTTCATAACATACGCATTAAGTGGTATGTACTGCTCAAACAGACGCTCAAGCATGTAATACGTTGAGTTCCAACGTGTTGGCACCTCCTGGATGAGTGCTTTGATTGGCGTTTTATGCTCACGTTGAATGACCCTCAGCTGCTTCCGGGCTTTAAAAGAATGGTTGAAATGTGTGCATATTCTTCTGCAGGTGGTCAGTAAGCTGCTGACTTTGCTTTCATTTTTCAGAAAGTCCTGAACAACAATGTTAATGCAGTGTGCCAAACATGGTACCCTGAAATAGCCACCATCTTTCATGGCCCTAACTACATTACTGCCATTGTCCGTGGCAACAAAACCAATGGTAAGCCCTCTTGGTCGCAGCCACTCAAACACCTTGCTATTAAACTCATCCAAAATGTTTGCAGTATGAGATTTCTCCATAGCAAACATGGCTACAGTTGCATGTTTGCGAGTGTCTTTAAAAATCTCAGCGGTGTCAACAACACCGTCAGATATCTTATCTTTAACACCCGAAAAAGATACCCAGTGTGCAGTGATGCACATGTAATCAGCGGCTTGGCAACTGGGCCACATGTCTGTTGTCAGGTGTATACTCTGAACAGCACTCTGTTTTAAGGCTTTTCCAAGCAATTCCAGCACGTCGTGATGTAGTGCTGGAACAGCAACTCTTGCGAAGTAGTAGCGGCTGGGAATTTTCCATTTTGGGCAGATGGTGGTCACAAATTCAAGAAAACCCACCCCTTCAACAAAAGAAAAAGGGAGAAGGTTCAGTGCTAACATTTTAGCCAGCTTTGCATTGTACAAACGTGCTATTGGGTGGTTGCGTTCGTACTGCCCCTCCGGCCTACTAAACATGCTAAGAATGGTAGGCTGCATGGTATTCCTTCCTGTGGTCAACGTCGCACTTTTTGGGCCAGCAGTACTCCTTGGTGTCTCAGGCTGACTCTTGTGCCAATGAGATGTGGCTGAGGATGTGGGCGTTCCCACTGCAGTGCTGGGGACAGGGCTACTTTGTTCACCACTACCACAGAGAATGTCTCCCTCTTCTTCCTGTTCCACCGTGAGCGGACTTTCTACTCGTTAATGCCCAACAGTAATGGTTCCAGTTTTGATGAGACGAAGGTGCTCCTCCCACTGGATTGCGTGGTGTTTTTTCAGATGGGTCATTTGTCCTCCGGTACCATAGTTTGTACCAAGCTTACCACGACTAACAGAGGTATGACAAACGGAGCATATAGCAATGTTCTCCTCCTTTCCGCTAACCGTAAAGAAGTCCCACACTGGGGAGCTTAACGTTTGTCTCCTGCTGAAGGTGCCACTCCCACATCCAATGCCGGATGAACTGGAGGGTGTGTGTTGCATTTGACTCTGTGCAATACCACTACCTACTTCTGCTGAGGTGGTGCTTGTGCTGGATGTAGGACGCTGCCGGCCCTTTGCTAATGTAAATATGGAAGCTGGAGGTCGTGGTGGTGTTACCTGTGTTGGAGGTATGCGTGCTACATCCCTCGCAGCCATTTTGGATAGTGTAAAAATGTTGGTCTCCATCTCCTCAGGCCCGGGAGTGATGTTTGTGATGACTGGCTCATCATCATCATCATCATCCTGCTCTTCTACATCAACATCCATAAGTGTAAGGCTTTCTGGAACCTTCCTTTTCCCATGCCTGCTCTTGTGATGTGTTTCCCTCTCAGACTCAGTTTGTGGCTTCCAAGTGGCATCTAGATCATCAGAAGGGGGGCTTGGTGAAGAACTTGATGTACTAACCCTCCTTTTCCTTGCTGGGGATTTGGAAGCCAATGGAACTTCTAAAGGAGTGGCTTCCTCTTCTTCCTCTGCATGAGGCTCAATTTCCTGAACTGCCCCTACTTCGGGAGGAACAACAGCTACTATTGCGGGCGGTGGCTGCGGCTGTTGACCACTTATCTGCTGTGTTCCCTCCTGCGTTGATTGTGTACTACTTTGAGATAGCGATAAGTTTAGTTCAGGCTCAGCATCACTGCTTTCCACCATAAGGCTGGCTACCTCTTCCACACTCATCTGCTTCGGCCTGGGTTGGTGGGTTGGGCCCACTGATGTGGAGGTGCTGCCCCCAGCTTGGCCCCCCGACACCGCTGCTGCAGGCGTCATTTTTGGTGTACCAAAAAAGGTTTTGGGAGGCACACCAGACTTAAGTAACACTTCCTTCTTCTTCTGTTCCTTCTTCTCCATGGCAACTTTCTTGGTACCGGAGGACCTGCTACCTGCTTTCTTTGGGGGCATCTTCAACAGATGTCAAAACAGCACTCAGTTGCACAAGTTGCAGAGATGCCTGGTCAGGTGACTCACACGTCACGTTGTGTACAGCAGCAGGACGTCGGTCTGGCACCACAACGGTGGATGATGATGGCACACCTCCTCTGTCTTTTGTGCACCTAAAAGCAAAAAAGCCAGAAGAACATCAGTCAAAAGATCCATAATATATATAACTTATTAGTGTCTGGTTGGTGGTCACAATTAATACATTTTATGAAGTCAGTGAACAACAACAGTATAGCCAGCCATTAAGAGACTGACAAGGCCAGGGATCCTGTTGTATTTGTACTGTGTACACTCAGGAAGAAGAATAGCAAAGAACAAAAACATAAATGTAGTCTAGCCTGTTTGCCCTAAATAAAAATGTGTGCATCTTATGGGATGGATGCAGCATCAGGGAGCAACAACAACGAACATATACACAAAAACTAAAGGCATTTATTTACAACACCCAAAAAGTGAAATCTACCCCCGTAAAAAAAAGTAAAGGCCACATTTTACAATTCAATCCAAAGCCATACATGATGTTGGAATTTAACGCACAACACAAAAACAGTTGTTTAAATTCCATGCACCCGTGATGATTGATGAGTACTACCCCTGGGCCTACTGTACGACTAGGCCACAAGCTTGGAGGCCTATGAAAAAAGCACAATGCCTGCCTCCACAAAATGGCCGCCACACACATGCTCAGGCCAACCACCACAATAATAACCAAAAAGTGATTACAAAGGACAGGACCAGGAAGTTGTAGTGTCTGTGGAACTTACTTACTCTCATAAAAAATATTTAAAAAAAATAAAAGCTTCTCCGTGCTCCAAAACTACAGCTGAATGACAACCTGAGGAGTTTTTTTAGCAAAATGCACAAAATCAGCGTTTTCGAGATGGATTTATGTTGCTCGTGAGATATTGTTTGCCAGATTGCAAATGCTGCATGTTCGGGATCGCAAACTGTGCAAAAATGCTTTATCGCTTTATGCCGAAAACTGTAAGTCCGCGTTGTCGCGCTGTGCAGAGTTACCGAAAGTACGCGAGCTGAATCCCTAGGGTTACCTACTGGCTGAAAAGCCCTATTTATTTAACACACACCCAAAAACTGCTATCCCACCCCAAAAAAAACCTTTTGCAATAAAATCCAAAGCCATCCATGATGTAAAAAAAAAAATCAACAGACAACACAAACTGTAAATTTAAATATCGCACCAAAGATTTGAGGCTGACTACCTCTGGGCCTACTGCCAGACTAGGCCACATGCTTGGAACAGTCAATGTAAGCCTATGGCAAAAGCACAATGCCTGCCTTCACAAAATGGCCGCCACACACATGGCCAGGAGGACACAACAACAACAAGCATAAGCCAAGGGGAACAAAGAAAAGAAATGCAGGCCTTTATGGAAAAAGAAGCACACACTACTAAACTACCACCACAAAATTGCCACAAGCCACATGGGCACTCACAGTCACAACAGGCCATGGAAAACAATGAACTGAAGCAGGCCTATAATATATGACCGGACAAAGGAGGCCTGCTAATGCTAAACAACACAGCTTTAATACAAAAATGAAAATCAACAGGGCTACGAAAGGATTGGAAAGAAGTTACACATCAAGCACACACATCCAACAAAAGGTATTTCACACGCACACACCAACAGTGAAATACACCACAGCCACATTTAGCATTTCAAATAATCCTATGCCATCCATGCCCTACATGATGTTGAAAATTCTACAGACACCACGAAACATGGACCCATGGGTACCCTACTGGCTGAAATTGCAGAGAAAAACAACTAGGCCACTATTGAAAGCACAGGCCACCCGCCACAACAATAATTTTAAAAAACAATGAAAAACCCAGAAAAATGTAGGTAATACAAGCCCCAATGAAACAAACACACCAATTCTCCAACTTACTTGTAGTAAATTACATCTCAAATCAAAAAGTCCTCAAATAAATCCAATCCAATGGTATGATGCAGCAGACAGACACAAAATGTGATCCTTCCAGCTCCAAATCCAAATGAAAGTGAACAGCACATGCACAAAGCACTGGGAGGAGCCTGCTGGGCAGGAACAGGAAGTTGTAGACTCAGGGGCACTTCCTTCCTCTTGAAAAAAAGAGGTAAAAAAATTAAAGGACTCCTCCTTACACAAAAGACTACAGCAATATCACAATCTGAGGAGTTTTTCTGAGCAAAATGATCATTTTAGAGAAGGTTTTATGAAGATCGCGAGATATTCTTCGCCAGATTGTAGTTTTTGCATGTTCGGGATCGCGATCTTACCAAGACAGCCGCCGGAAGTCAGATCGCACGCCCGAATGACGTGTTCGCGTTTGCACACTCTCGCGGGCTTGGGCAGCCATATTACAAATCTCGTTTCGCTCGCGAACGGACAGAAAAGCAAGCTGGCGATCGCAGAATCACGGTAAGACGTTACCGCGCGCGCGAGAATTAATATTGTGCGTGCGAGGAAGCAAAACTACTACGCTACGCGCTAGATCGCGTAGCAATCTGCAACTTCGCGCTCTGCGCGAATCGCGAAGTTGCCTAAACTTCGCAAGCTCCGCGAACGGAGCGTAGTTCAACGCCCAGGCTTATCTGTGTCACTTTGTTCAGACTGACTGGAGACTTCTATCACCGTCTCTTGTATTGTTCCTGTGGTTAAAATGTGTTTCAGTCTTTCAGATTTTCTGGGCCATCGGTCTCCTTTTTGCACTTGTTTTTCTGTTTCACTATTCACGTTATCTGAGTCAATACTTCACCCAGTTAAATCCCTTTCACTGTGACCCTCATTACTCTCCTTGACTCTTGTCTGAATCAGTGTTTCGAGACCCAGTAGCTAGCGCCCCCTCTACTTCATGCCTAGTCTGATTAGGACGTCTCTCTGTAACCACCAGCATGTCCACAACAGGCCCTGCACTTTCAAGAGGACATGGGACTCGACGAGTGTGTGCAGCATGTACCCAATTAGGCAGACCACCACATTTAACAGCAGCTGTGGTAACAAGAATCACTTGCTAAGGCCTACGCCAACGAGGCTCCAAGCAGCTTTTTTGAACGTGCTTCTTGACTTGTAGCAATAACCCGGGCACAAGTCATGACACTGCTCTTGCTGAACTGTTGTTGTCGCTTTTCCAACCTGGTGAGACACAGAACGAATCACATCAGCCAATTTGTTACAATGATCCAGTACCAAGTAATCAGAAGCATTTACAAACTGGTTTGCTGGGACTCTAGGCTGCCTCAGAGCCCTCCCCATATTTATTTCATGAGGGGATAGTCCAGTTCTTTTGTCTGGGATGCTTCGCAAACTCATCAACACCAAGGGAAGTGCATCTGGCCATTTCAGGGATGTGGACGCACACACTTTTGCCAGTTGGGATTTTAGCGTTCTGTTCATTTGCTAAACCACTCTGGATGCTTTTGGATGATAGGCACTGTGTAACTTTTGTTCAATTTGTAAGGGAGCACAAAGCATTCATATCACTTTGTTATTGAAGTGCGTTCCCCTATCCGATTCCAAAGAGACTGGAAATCCCAACTGTGGTATAAGCTCTCTAAGAAACAGTTTAGCCACAGTTAGACTGCCATCACGTCTTGTTGGGTAAGCCTCCACCAAACGAGAAAACAAGCAAACAATCACAAGGACATATTTCAGACATTACAAAGAGGCATGTCAACAAAATCCAATTGCATGCGATTAAAAGGTCCTCCTGATTTTCCAATGTGACTCATACTAACCACAGTCTTTCTTCCTGCATTTTGTTGTTGACATGTCACACACCTTTGACACAAACTTTCTGCAATGGCTCTACATTTTGGGTTGTACCATTTTTGGCGAAAGAGGCGCAGCATCACATCTCTCCCCACATGTGCAGGACCATGATCATTTCTCGCCATAGGTGATAGCAAGCTGTTTGGTAAAACTGGTCTCTCATCTATGTACACCCACATCTCATCTTCCTCTCTTCGATTACAGCCTGCTTTAATCCACCCTTCTCTTTCTCCCTGTGGCACTGTATCTTGCAATTCTCCGATCTATTCCAAAGTCTCAAACTAGAAACATTAGTCTGCATTCTGTGTCATCAGTTTTTTCTTTCAAAGGTTTCCCATTGAATGCAGAAAAGTTTAGTGCACAATAACGTGCCATCTCATCAGCATATCGATTTCCTGCTGTCATGTTATCATGACCAGTCTGATGAGCAGAACACTTTACCACTGCAATTTGTGCCGGCAGTTGTAGTGTCGTCAATAGGTTTTTCACCACTTTCTGTCTTGTATGGGTGAACCTGAAGAGGTCATGAACCCACGTTGAGACCACAACTGCCCAAAGTCTTGTACAACCCCAAATCTGTACTGAGTGTCCGTAAATATGGTTACTCTCATTTGTTCTGTTATGCTGCAAGTTCTGGTAAGTGCAATCAATTCAGCCACTTGTGCTGAATACATTCCTTTCAACCATGATGCTTCCACCACATGCACCATGGTACAAATCGCACAGATGGCTCGCATGGTACCTCCTAAATCTCTCAAGCAAGACCCATCTACAAACAAAACATGGTCTGTTCAGGTAGCAGTGAATCTTGAATATCGGGATGCAGTTTAGTACACAATTTAGTCACGTCCAAGCAATCATGGTCAGCCTCATCCACCACAACTTCATGACCTAGCAAGGGCATCAAGGTAGCTGGATTCAAACTCGTGCATCTTGTCACTGTCACATTTTCAGCTCCCAAAATCATCTGTTCATACTTTGTTAAGAACTGAGTCCATGTTAACAGAATTTCAACAGAATGCGGCACATACACTTTCAAAGGATTTGCCATCACAAGCTTTTTACATTGCTCCAGACTCACACATGTTGCAGCCACAGCTTTCAAACATCCAGGCAAGGCAGCAGCAACCTGGTCTAGAATGGCAGAAAAATATGCAACCGGTCTGTGTGCTGTTCCATGCTTTTGTGTTAGAACTGATAGTGCACAACCTTCACGCTCACTGCAGAACAGTATAAAACTCTTGTTGAAGTTAGGCCTTCCCAATGCTGGTGCTCAACACAAACTGTCTTTCAGTTCAAGAAAAGAGCGCATGCATTCCTCATCCCAGGATCAGGATCTGACACATCTTTGTGTGTCAATCTTTGAAGTGGCTTGCCTATCAGAGAAAAATTTGGAATCCAATGCCTACAATATCCAGCCATTCCAAGGAACATACAAACCTCTTTCTGCGTGCTCGGTGGATTCATCTGCAAAATTGCAGTGATCCGATCTTGTGACTCTTTTCTGACTCCTTTTTCATTATGATGTCCCAAATAGAGAACTTCTCTCTTGCAAAACAGAAGTTTAGCTTATGACACCTTATGTCCACCTATTGCTAAATGATTCAACAAAGCAATACTGTAGGAAATGCAAGCTTCTTTTGTTCCCGTGGCAACCAAAAGATCATCTATATATTGGACCAATACAGAATGATTCGGCATCACCAAAGATTCCAAGCATTTCTTCAATATCTGATTAAGGATAGAAGGACTCTGTGTATATCCATGTGGAACTCGGCACCAGGCCAAACTACGGTTTCCGAACCGGAACACAAATAAATATTAGCTATCCGGATGCAAGGGAATAGAGAAAAAGGCTTGACACAAGTCAATCATTGAAAACCATTCAGCTTCACATGGAATTTGCTATAGAATCATGGACAACATGGTATCATAATCTGATTAATTTTTTCACAAAGCCTGAATAATACTGTATTTCTCATTCAGTTTTCGAATTCCCATGATAGGCTAATTACATGGACTTCCCAAAATCTCTCTCAAAATTCCTTGTTCGATCAATGTCTTAATCAACGGAGTTCTTCCAGCAATAGTCTCAGGGTTCAAATTATATGCTGGTAT
This sequence comes from Triturus cristatus, assembly GCF_964204655.1. Classification (NCBI taxonomy): domain Eukaryota; kingdom Metazoa; phylum Chordata; class Amphibia; order Caudata; family Salamandridae; genus Triturus; species Triturus cristatus. The sequence continues at coordinate 632,423,687 of NC_140587.1, forward strand.
TCTAGGATATTCTGTATTTGGTTTCACTGTGATTCGAATTGGAGCTACTCCTTTCATCAATCCAATATCCTTTCCTGAAAAAATCCCAGACTTTAGGTAACACTGTATTTTGTAACTCAGGGGGTAAATCGTTTTCAGTCAGTAAGGGATATAAGCCCTGTTCCTCAGCACTCTGCCTTGGCATTTCAAATACCTCATCTTCATCTTTAATATGAAAATCTATTCCTTCTGGGGTACAATAGATTGAACAATTCAATTTACGCAATAGATATCGGCATTACAGATTCACAGGACTTGAATCACACACCACAAATTAATGTAATTACTCAAAGGTTCCAATTTGTACCTGTACAGGTTCTGTAACTGGGGTTGAAATCAATTGATTTGACTCTCCTACAACTTGGATTCTTTCTCCAGAGAGGGGTAGGCTGGGTATCTCCACAGTTCTCACAGTAAATCGGGTAGTACAAGGAATGAAATTGGTATTCAATTTACCTTCCCATTCATGTAGGGACCTGTCTGGTCTACCTCTAAGGCTAAGCACGCATTCAGTCTCCTCTCTCAGGCACCATCATTGAGATGTATCTGAGTCAGTGTCATCCGTCTGTAATAAGTATTGTGAGGCAACCTGCAGATTCAAATTCATCTTGTTCATTTGTATGAAATCCAAAATTAGCCTTATATCTTTGTACCTGTCCATTCAAATTTGGCATAGGGGTTTGAGGCATATTCTGATTTTGACCCCTAGATCTCGGCATTGACCGATTCATTATATCGTTATTATTCATCTGATTATATACTGTTCCATTTCCAATATTTAGAGTTATCTGTCCATTCAACTTATTAGCTAAATCCAACTTACACTCGCGCCTCCAATGCCCGAACTTGCCACAGATGTGACATGGATATGTCTTTTTCCATACTTATATATTTAATCCTCGTCCTCTTCCTTTTATGGTTCAAATCTGTTTATTGAATTTTATCAACATACAGTACGTTCGGTATTGCAACAGCGGTATCTCAGCCATAGTACACGCTTAACACGGGTCACAGCTAGGTGATCGTAGCATATGAGGAACGTAGTAAAATTAGAACTGAACATAACATAAAACACAAAGGAAACCTATTGTAACCCCTCCCCCCGCCCTCGCCCCGTCCCTTGTCCACCAAAGAAACAAATGTACTCAGTGTTTGAGTCTTGTAACTGGAGCATGAATATTACTTTCCGGCCGCCTATGAATCAGAGAGCCGAAGGAGGCGGAGATACCATGGGCAGGTAATTTCCCGGAACTCCGAGGAAAGAAGGGACAAAAAGGGTTGCCAGAGCTCATTATACGTGGACCCCTTCCCTGCAAGTTTCAAAGTCAGCTTCTTCATTCCCAGGTCTTGCCACAGATGGCGTAGCCACCCTATGAAAGTAGGGAGTGGAGAGGTGCGTCAGTGTGTTAGTATGTTTTGTACTGCAGAGCCCAACGCTATCGCTATCAGTTGGCCTCGGCGAGATTTGAGCGGGTAAGTCAAGGGGTTTGGGAGACCCAGTAGGACATAAGCTGGAAAGTGCGGTATTTGTGTCTAAGGGCCCGATTCACAGAACTAACTTAAGACAAAATCCTAAACTTACTACCATTTTCGTATTCGCAGAAGGCACTTACTCATTTTGGTATTCACAGAAGACACTTACTCACTTCAGTATTCACAAAAGTTAGGAGTCCTAACTTTAGGACTCCTAAATGCCTTCTGTGAATACCAAAAGTCTTAAAATTAGGATTTTTCTCAGTTTAGGAGTCCTAAAGTTAGGACTCCTAACTTTACTACTACTAAACTGAGATAAATCCTAATTTTAAGACGTTTGGTATTCACACAAGGCATTTAGGAGTCCTAAAGTTAGGAGTCCTTACTATACTACTACTAAACTGAGAAAAATCCTAATTTTAAGGCTTTCGGTATTCACAGAAGGCATTTAGGAGTCCTAAAGTTAGGAGTCCTAACTATACTACTACTAAACTGAGAAAAATCCTAATTTTAAGACTTTCGATATTCACAGAAGGCATTTAGGAGTCCTAAAGTTAGGACTCCTAACTTCTGTGAATACCGAAATGAGTAAGTGCCTTCTGTGAATACCAAAATGGTAGTAAGTTTAGGATTTTGTCTTAAGTTAGTTCTGTGAATCGGGCCCTAAGTGTGTATCTACCTCGTCCAGTACCTGAGTCCAGTATGTCTGGAGATGTAAACATTCCCACAACAGGTGTACTAAGGTGCCCACTTTCCCGCAACCCCGCCAGCAGTCCGCTACCTCAGTGGGATCTATTGAGTGAAGCCGTTCTGGAGTATAGTACCAATAGGTGACTAATTTGGTAAGGGTTTCGGTCAACCCCATGTGATACGCCGAGTGGTGGGCTCTATGATATACCGCCTCCCATTCTTTGTAGCTGAGTGATCTACCCAGTTCCTTCTCCCATCTCGCACGGCTAGCATTGTACAAGTGTGTGTTTCCATCTAGTAGCATTTTGTATAAGTCCGAAATGAGTTTTTTGTCGGAGGTGCGGGTGACAAGCCACTTCTCATAAGTGGAGAGGTGTCTACTGGCAAATGGCTTCACCTGGGTGTGGAGAGACCAGTGTCGAATCTGACAGTACTGGAGCCTTTCGGTTTCAGGGAGCCGGTAAACGGATTTGAGTTGATGGAACATTATAATCCCGTCTACGTCAAAGAGGTGGCCTAAAGAGTGACATTCTGAGGATCTCCACCGAGTGAAGGCTGCTGTGTCTAAGCCCGGTTGAAAGTCAGGGTTCTCAAGCAATGGGGTAAGTGGCGAGGGAAAGGAGGTGAGATTATGTTTGATATTGGTATGGTCCTACGTTTCGAGAGTGACCCGGGTAATATGGGGCACATATAGATTAGGTGGTCTGTGTACTCTCCGGAGGAAGGGGATTCCCTGTAAGGGTCTGGTGGCCACTGCTTGGTCCTGGAATAACCAGTGCTTCTCCGACTCTAGCCGGCTCCACTCGACCAAATGGCGCAGTTGAGTCGCTTGGAAGTAAAGGTGAAGATAGGGAATACCGAGACCCCCCTTTTCCGGCGGAAGCATCGTCAGTGCCTGCTTCATTCGTGGTTTGCGGCAGTTCCATATAAATTGAGCAATTTCTGATTGAGTCTGTTTTATCCATCCCTGTGGAGGTCGAAGAGGTAAGGTTTGGAACAAGTATAAGATCTGGGGGAGGATGGTCATCTTAACTGCCGCTATTTTACCGAGCCAGGAGAGCGGGTTGTGCTTCCATTGGGTCAACTCCTTACGGATTGTCTGCCACGGCTGTGCGTAGTTGATGGCTACCGTGCCCAATAGGGAGGGAGCTCATTGGATCCCCAGGTAGGGGATTGTGTCAACTGCCCATTGAATGGGATGGAGGACCTGGAGATGCGCACGGGTGGGGGACGCTAGGAAGAGGTCGAGTGCGACCGATTTATCCATGTTGACTTTGAACCCGGATTCCAGCACGAAGGCTTCTAGTTCTGCGAGGCATACTGGGAGCGCGAGGAGTGGGGTCAATAAGGAGATCAGGATGTCATTGGCGTACAGGCTGACCGTGTGGGTATAGTCTCCGAATTTAATCCCTGTGATCGCAGGATGATGACGGAGGCGGAGGGCCAGAAGCTCCATATAAAATGCCAAAAGAAGGGGAGAGGGGGCACCCCTGTCGCGTGCCTCTCTCTATGGGGAATCGGGATGACGTGTAGCCATTGACGCGGACTGTAGCTGTCAGGAGCTTATAACAATTGAGGATGTATGCCCGAAACTTCTCCCCCATGCCCGCTCGTTCAAGGACCTGTTTTAAATATGGCCAATGGACCCTGTCGAAGACCTTCTCGGCATCGATAGTAAGCAACATGTACTCCCCTTGCGTCCGAGAGGCCTTCTCAATGAGGTGAAGGGCCCGCTTTGTATTGTCATTAGTCTGTCGTTGGGGAATAAAGCCTGCCTGGTCTGGGTCAATCAGACCGGGCATGTAAGGCGAGAGACGAGCGGCCAGTATCCCCGTGTATAACTTGAGGTCAATATTGAGAACGGATATGGGGCTATAGGCTCCGCATGTGGTCCTGTCCTTTCCCGGTTACGGGATAACGACTATAGAAGCTTTGAGCATTTCTGCCGGGATCGCCCCGGGTTCAGCAAATGAGTTAAAAAACTTAGTTAAAACCGGGGCTAGTAGGGTACAGAATGTTTTATAAAATATGGCGGAAAAGCTGTCGGGGCCTTGACGGGTTTGAGACGTGAAATAGCTGCGATGACCTCCTCTATCCTGATGTCACTGTCCAGGTGGTCTGCCTGGGCTTTCATCAGGGTTGGCAGGCCGTCGAAATCGAGAAAGGCAGCTCCGTCTGCGATAGACAGTGGAGAGCTGGCATAGAGGCAGGCGTAAAAGTCCCGGAACGCCTCAGCGATCTCCGAGTCTTCGGAAACTCGCTGCCCATCTCCCCGGTGAATCTCCCGGATCCCCTGCTTCTGACGGGTCTCCCGCAGTTTGTGGGCGAGGAGGCGACCACATCTGTCTCCTCCTGTGTAGTATGCGTGTCGCAGTCGGAGGGGTGTGAATTCCGCCCTATCTTGGTCCAGCGCTGCGAGTTGTTGTCGTATGGCTTTAAGTTGGCGCCAGACCCGGTGTACCCCTGTCCGTTGGTGCATGTGTTCTAGTTCTTTCGTTTTCCGGATGAGATCATCTCTCTTACACCTGCGCTCTATATTGTCAGCCGTTGAGATGGCCACTAATTCCCTGCGTATGACCGCTTTAAAAGTTGCCCACTGTGTGGAGAGGGAGGTGTCGTCGTTAGCGTTATGGGAAAGGTAGTCTTTCATGGAGCGTTGTAATTGGTCTACTACTGTAGCGCGATGTAGGAGGGTGTCTCGGAGACGCCAAAATCGGGAAGGTCGCTGCATGGGGGAAGAGTAAAGGTTGCGATGACCGGTGCATGGTCGGATAAAGAGGCTACTCCTATCTCTACGACTGCCATCACGTGCAGAGGTGTGGATGCCAGCAGATAATCTTGTCTAGCATATGTCTTGTGCACGTTAGAATAATAAGAATATTCGCAGCTGTGAGGGTGGAATCGCGCCACAGGTTGTTGAGATCTAAGTCGTGCAGTTGGACCAAACCTGCTGTAGATAATGCGCCTGTCTGGTTAGTGCGTTGGCAGGATCTGTCTGCGTCGTTATCATAGACTTCATTCAAGTCGCCCCCCAAGAGGAGCCTGCGTTCTATTGTGGCCGTCGCTTTGGTGAGCGCTGTGTGTAGAAACTTTTCCTGTCATTCGTTAGGGGCGTATATAGAGCCTATGGTAAACGTAAAACCCCCTAGAGCAAAATGATAGGTAAGGAGCCGTCCTTTAATTTCGGCTTCCTTGTGAAGGATATCTACCTGGAACCGCTGGGTGACCAGTATGGCCACACCAGCCGCTCTGGTGGGGCCTGAGGAGAACAATTGGGTCAGGAATTACGGGATTTGAGGCGGTAGCAGTCTTTCGATAATAAATGCATTTCTTGGAGTAGGCATATGTCCGCATTGGCATTTTCTAAACAGGACAAGACGGCTTTACGTTTAATGGGATTGTTAAGTCCCTGCACATTCAGGGTGAGTATTCTAAGTGTGGTAGGAGTCATTGAGCCAGGTGAGGATGGGTGGGCCAAGCGCAGAGTCCGGAATCATTGCTGTGTCAATATTGGGTGGTTGTGGTACCGAAAAGCTCTCTCTATGTGGATCTGTGCTGCAATTTAAAAAGGGTGGACAAGGAACCCCAAAACCCCTAAAACAGTAACCCCGAACAAATGTCTATATGAAGTCCTTCTGCAAGGAGCAGAAATAAGAAAAGAAAAATCGTGCCGAAGTCCATCATCCGCAGATGATCGGGTCAAAAGTACCATATGGGATACATTGTGGCCAAGGGTGTCCCCCCCAACCCCTGCCAGCTGCCCACTATTAAGAGGGACATATCTGGAAAATCAATAGGTCCTGTGGGCATCAGCAAGGCTGTGTCTTTGCTAATTCCGTGGACAGAGTCTCGAGGGCTGCTTTCTGTTCCTGAGAGATTTCTGCTGGGTTTGGCCGTTTAGTCTGGCGCCGCCAGGCCTGCTGTCTCCATCGTGGTTTTGTATTTCCTGCGCCAGGAGCGGGGCTGTCGTCACCCCTCTCCTCCGCAGGGGGGTCAACCCCGAGTAGGCGGCAGGCCTCCGAGAGGGAGCGCAGCTGGAAAAGCTTGCCATCCATGCTGAAAACCAGGCGAAATGGGTGACCCCAGCTGCAGGAAATGTTGCGTTGGCGGAGATGCGCTGTGTTGGGTTTGAAGATTCTCCGTTTGTGTAGAGTGAGTGCTGGCAAGTCTTGGTACAGGATAGAGGCCTGACCGCGAAAGGTTAGGGGGTGCATCTGTCGTGCCTTTTGTAAAATTTCTTCTTTGGTTCGAAAGTCCTGAACACAGACTAGAATGTCAGATGGCAGGGCCGTCGCAGGGCGCGGTGGGTCCACTCTGTGCGCTCTGTCCAGTCGAAGGTCAGCGTCAAGCGACCTTCCCAGGATGTGATTGAAGAGCTTCCCAGTTTATTTAAAGAGGTCGCCTGCTTCCTCATCAGTCTTCATCCCTCGGATCCTTACATTATGGCGGCAAGAGCGATTTTCCAAGTCTTCGAGAAGGTATTGTAGGTCTACTTGCTGATCGTGGATCCTAATGACTTCCTGCTTCGGTGTCCCTCCGGTCGCTTTTCTCTTCTAGTTCTGTGACCCTCTCTCCGATGCTGTCCACATCTCTGCGGATGTCTTTGATTTCCGCCGTGAGGTCATGCTTAAGTGTTTGCAGGTCCTCGCGTAGTGTGACAAACAGGGCTTCCAGGAAGGCTTTTGTGATCGGCTCACCACCCTTGCTACCCATAAGTCCAGACTGCTCGGAACCTGCTGTTGATTCGCTCACTTGGTGTTGGCCTGGGCTTTCGCAAATAAGTCTTTAAGGGTTTTCTCTTTCCGTCCTATGGAGGAGGACATTCTGTGTCTCAGCCGGCGACCGGCGCGGTCGCCGGTGGGCCTCGTGTGAGCCCACTCGAGATGAGAAGCAGCGGAGATGGGCTCCGGTGTTGCTCCGGTTCCCTCCTAGATGCATCGTAATCCAATCGTTCCCTGTCTGGGGACCGTCGGTCAGCTCTGCTAGGCGGGCTGCTAGGGGGTCCTTCTTCCCTCCCTGGTCAAGCCAGTGGGCCCCACTCCCTTGTTGTCTTGCCGTGTGATCTTTGGTGCAGTAGGTTCTTGGGCCCCTTGGCAGCGTCAGGCCTATGCTGCTCGGGAGATGCCAGGGGCATGGCGTTTGAGGTCCAGACCTCCCACATCTGAGGGCCCTGCAGGTGATGCACCCGCTACCTCCTCTCCAGTGTGCCTTGGGGGTTTTAGACCTCGCTTCGGGTGTCGGGGTAGGCGGGCCGCACTCCCCTCTCAGGCCTGTCCCAGGATCCCGAGGGCACCAAGGTCTCTTCTGCTGAGCCCGGGGTCTCCCGCTGTCAAACCTCACCCCCGGTCCTCACTCCCCCAATGGCGAACACCCACTGCGGCTTTCCCCTCAGAGTGGTCACCCGCCTGTGATGCGTGTACCTCCAGTCATTCTCCGGGTCGCCAAAACATTGCTGGGCCGCGATGCAAGATGGTGGAGGCTCCGCCATACTGCCACCGGATCTGCCGCCGCGGGGGCCCACCAGCCTCACTAGCGACTCAGGGCCTGCACAATGGCAGTCACGCTCCGGGCGCTGCACTTTGGTAGGCCGCCTTGTCTTGGTGCTCACACTTCAAAGCGCCAGGCTCTTGTAAGTGGGCCCCAGGCCTCTCGCTGGTTTCCTCTGCCTGGCTGCCCCCTCTCCCAGTGGCGAGCACCCACTGCAGTTTTCCCTCCCAGGGCAGTCACTTGCCTGTTGCGTGGTGGGGTAGGTGGACCTCAGCAGGACCCCCGACTGGCCCCGGAGGCTCTGAATCGCTGCAGGGCCGTGTCTCGAGATAATGAGATCAGCGTTGCATCATCACGGGGCCTGCCGCATGGGGAACTCGCCTGCAATCTCTGCCGCACGGGGGGTGGGCTGCACCCCTCGCGTTTTCCATATTTGGGCGAGTGGCGGCTCAACCCGCTTTCTCGACCCTCCTTCCGTGCGCTCTCTTGTGGGTCAGGCCGGTCACCAGTCTGCGCTCCCGGCAGCCGCCGCTCCAGAGCCGTGCCTTCTCGTGTTTAGTCCGCGCCCCCACAGGTTTGTTCCCTGCGGCATGGCTGCATCGAGCGTTGGGAGCGGGAAATACGCTGATTTTTGGCTACTGTGGTCTCCGCCACAGCGGCTGTCGCATTCCGGCGTGGAGCTGTGGGTGTCCGAGAGCTGATGGCGGCAAAACGCCGGTGCTTAGCTGGGCCACCAGCGAGAGAGGTAGAGCGGCACATTCGTTCAAGCCGCCATCTTGGCCATGCCCCGGAAAATAAAGGACAAAATGTCTTATCGATTCCAGGGAACATGAACATAACTTCCCCCTGGTACCTCTCGCATGGGGTATGCTGCTGCTTCGGCCACCTTCTCCATTAATGTATATAAAGGCAGAGCCACAACAGCACCTTCCTTCTTTTTAGACCATCTGCCTTGCCACCTTTCTACTTTCCATTGTATCAATGTGGTTACTAATTTTTAATTTGCAATCTTTTTCCTGATGGATTTAAACTCTCCAAGTCTTTGTCGCTAAAATCCAATTGATATGTTTTCTGCAATGCTTTCGATTTCTTTATGTCCACTCCATATTTTTACGCTATTTACACTATTTCAGAAAATTTCTCATGAGTGGTCTTGGCTTTCCATGTTATATCTTTGTACATGAAGAGTAATTCTTCATTGCGATATTTTCCTAGCCTTTTTGTTTCCCAATATCATTTCTTCGAATTCCACTTTTAATCTGCTTAAATCTATATTCTCACCTTGATTTCCAATGCTTCTTGCACTGCCACTAGATGTTATGTCCCTAATCCAATTATCAAGTTATTTTGGGGATGGCCGATTGAGGTACTCATTTCTGACCTTTGTGTCTCTTGTCCACTTGTTTCCTCTGTATTATTTGCAAATTTATTCTCCGATTTCCCATTTGTAAAACCCTTCCAGTAATCACTTTCTGATCTCTACTCGGTGTTTCAAGACTTCTCTCTGAGATACATATTAATTGTTCTGCTTCCTCTTCCACAGTAAGAATCATTCGATCACTAAGTCCTATACCACTCTCCCTCTTAAGTGTCCTTTCTCGGGAAGTAGATGCTCCCTGATTCTCTGTCTTCTGACTTGTCTCATGCACTGTCTGAATTTCTCCCATGTTTCCAGCCGGAACCATTATTGCATGAATTTGTGAATTTCCTCGTCCTGCCTGATATAGAGGAACAATTGGACCTATGGTCACTGGAACTGATAATGCATCAGGACCCTTTGTCATTACTGTATTTAAACCTCCTGTTTTGTCCTGTGTCGGTTCACCGGATAAGAAAATATTTTTATACGCAGGATCCAAATTAGCAGGAGGGGCATCTGGAGCTATACCTACAAATGAATTTCTTTCTGAACTATCCTGATCCTCATTGTATGATAGAGGTCTATTTAACAACAATTCAGTCAAATACTCATCATCTATATCATCCAAATTCTCCACTGTAAATTCTCCTTGGCTCTTCAGTATGTTTCTTTGTCGTCTTACATTTTTCTCCTTCCTCATTCTCAGCAACAATCACAGGGTACGTTCATGCACCTATTGCAACATCTTCGCTCCACACCTTTTTCTGTGAGTCCCATTTTGCTTCAGCATATCAATTTAATGTATTCTTATACCTTCCTTGATATTTTTCTTTCTCTCTCCGATGGGCCTCATGTTCCCATTCTTCGAGAGCTTCGTACTGCATGGGTCTAGGATTAGGTTTCAATTCATTCAACTTTCTCCTTATATTTTCCAAAATCTGTACATTTAATGTCACGTACCTTGGAAAAGCCAAAGGACCATCTTCAATGTATTTAACCCAATTCTCTAATCAGGTACAAATATGTTAACCCTATAAAGCGACCTCTTCAACGCAGGTGTGCCCTCCGGAGCCACTGGAGCCCCTTCCCTCATAGGAATAGGTTCATATTTTTGTATTAATGCCTTTAATAGTTGGGTGAAGGGGGGCCTCCTACTGGGCCCTAGAGTCAGAATCTGACAGCCAATCCATCAGGACAACCGATTCGGAAAGGCTGTCCGAATCTGACATTGTAATCCCTCGGTCAGAAACGCAGTCCGTAGACATGTACGAGTCGGCTCCGACCGACTCGGTTCCTCTAAATGCCATTCGAAACCAAGTCGGAAAGTCCAAACGGTTTCCGACCATTGTAATCGGTCGGTCAGAAATGTGTCTGAGTCGGTCGGAATGCAGGTTCCGAATCAGATTCGGACTAATTAATGCCATTCGGAGCCTTTCCGACCGACATCGTATGCCACACTTAGAATGCCCATAGACGTATCCCGGGATCTTAGGCCTCGGCGGACCGTACTTCCTTAAGCCTTGACGGACTTAAGTTCTACACAACATAAATGCACAATATCAATACATTTCTGTGATCACAAGTCCATTTCTGTCTTTCGTCAAGTCAAAATTTTACCAGCAGTCAAAAACCCCTATTCTACTAAACACCCAATATTCTCTTAAACCACATCTCGTCTATTCCTAGTTTAATTTAGTCAAACCATCTGACAAGCTACCAGAAAACTGATCCAGCGTGAAGATTACAATTTGCTCATTCACACTTACCATCAGTGAATTCAGTTTTGGCCCATATCAATAACATCAACTTCATTTATCATAATAAACCTCTTGTACATTTACCACTTACTCTTGGTCCTCCAATGGATCTTTTTGTTGAGCTAATAGGGACTAGGAATTTCAGAGAATGTGACGTAATTTCAATATGATGACCTGGAATAAAGAAATGGCCAATTCAACATCTATTTCAAGACCACTGTGCTCAAACGTCGATATATAAACCGTGAGACAATAAGATGGCCAAAACAATGAGACAATACCGATATAGATAGCTCATGTAAAACATTTATCTAAGCCTCCCTTAGAAATGGACAGAAACAAGGAAAATGCATTTGCTGTCTGTTTTAATATTTCGGTTAATAAACACATGTAACCTCATAAAACATTACAAGAAAACAACACATCAGCGGCTTGCCTGTGGGAAAAGAGGGGAGAGAAACGAAATACAATTTGATTTCCAGATCTCGAATCATATAAACCAAAGCAAGTTGGGAGATTCAGTCTGTCAGAAACTGTAGCACAGCGTGCCACGGAAGAAGTCAGTAACCCTTTAGCCGAAAGGTTATTCCTGCTCAACTTTACCATCTGACAAAGTGCAGGTTAGGATTGCAGTCCAAGAAAGTTCAGTTTAGAGTTCTGGCACAAGGATATTAAAGTGCAGTCCTCCAGCATGCCAGGCAGGGAAATCGAAAAAACAGCTAACAGCCCAACTCCTCCTCCACAGAGCAATTATACCTCCAATTGTTCAGTTTACACCCACAAATATTTCCTTAAGTCAAATTTTTTAGCTTTCATTGGTCAGTTGCTATAGGCCATTCATGAGGTGATCAATACATCATCGAAAAATGTGTTTTAGCAGCTACAGATCATATCAATATTAATATTTTGTATTAATTTAGCATCCTTTTGCATTTCATAAACATCATTATGCATATTTTTATTTAATTTTCCACACATTGAGCACATTTATTTGCATCATGTCACACTCTACGTTACTCATTTTATTTCTCAGATCACAAAAATATTCTCATGTATAATTGTCATTGTTTCTCTCTCTTATTTGCATTTCATAAATCTGTCTTTTAGGCACTCTGCATGCTTTTACGATACAGTTAAAGACCTTACTTTTTCGTCTTAGCCAGCTATCATGTCATCAATATACAGTATTTGTCATAAACATATTTAATAGTGAGAATTGATAGAGGCAAAGGTCTTTCAACAATTTACGGTCCATCAAACCCAAGCTTTATAGCGGTCGGCCTGAACTATTGAGCCGATCCACCTACCAGGTATCCCCAGTTGGCGCTTTATGCTTTTAGACGCTATTTTAAAAATTCATAACTCCAGGTCTACTGATTAGTTGTTTGTTGGGTTGTGTTCTCACTTTATTGCTGTTTGTGTGCTGCTTAAATAGCTTGCACATTGCCTCAGAGTTAGGCCTAGCTGCTTTTTGTGCCAAGATACCACAATGTTCTGCACAGTTTATTTATTGAATTTTTGTGGTTCACCTTGCAAGGGATTGTGGCTGTTGCTTGACTATGGCATACACCCCAGTCAACCAACAACCCAATTTCTCACATTAATGATTGGCTGTTGAAAGAGTGCTCACCCCAGGCAGTTTTCTCACACCTCTGGGCTACGGCGGACCACCTGCACTCATAGCTGTTCTGGACACAATGCAGTTTTGGGCCTATTCTGAGTGGCGAGTCCAGTATATTCAGGCTATGTTACTGATGTTTCAGCCTTTATCCTGGATTTCGGTGAGACTGACTCTGAGGCTGCTGAGCCTCTTGGACTCCTCCATACTGCTTGTGACACGTCTGTTGGCATGTGCAAGCTCTGCAGTGGGACCTGAAGTTCCAGTGGCCACAGCATCAGGGGAAAATCTCCGACATGGACCAGATCTTGGAGGTCACTGCAAAAGACCTGCAGTGGTGGCTGATGAACCACAATTGGGTATGCCTCAGACCCATCTCCTTTTCCCAACCAGAGCTAACTGTGTTGACAGATGCGTCACTCCTGGGCTGGGAGGCCATCTGGGAGAGGTTGAGATCAGAGGACTCTGGTCTCCGGCAGAATCTGGGTTCCACATCAACCTGTTGGAGCTTCTGGTGATCCGTTTGGCTTTCAAAGCCTTTCTTTCTTCAATTAGGGGAAGCCTAGGAGGTGTTCACGGACAACGCCACCACCATGTGGTACTGCAACAAACAGTGTGGTGTGGTGTCGTGGACCCTTTGTCAAGAGGCATTGTGCCTCTGGATATGGCTGGAACATTAAGGCTCACCCCTAGTGGTTCAACACCTGGTGCGCTCTCTGAATGCCAGATTGGACAAACTCAGTCATCAATGTCTAGCGGATAACGAATGCTGTCTCCATCTGGAGGTGGCTCAAGACCTCTTTCAAGAGTGGGGAGAGCCTTGGTTGGATCTGTTTGTCATTGCCTAGAACGTACAATGTCAGCAGTTTTGTGTGCTGGAGTTTCCAAGTAAGCTCTTGCTTTGAGATGCTTTTCGCCTCCAGTGGAGCTCCAGCCTTCTTTACGCCTTTCAGCCAACATCACTTATGCCCAGAGTTCTTGCAGGAGGCTGACTTAGTATATAGTGCACACTTATTTAAGTGAAGCACATTGCACTAATCCAGACGACCTTTTTAGTGATTTTAGTGGTCCTAGAGAGCCATAGAAAGATATCTAAGTGGTAGCTGTGGAGATCAGCCTTCAGACTTAGTCCAGAAGGAGTTTTAAGCAGCTTGTTTAACCAGAACTAATCATATACAGTTATAAAAATAAGTATATTTATTATACACACTCACGAACACATTGGTATATCTCCTACCCAGAGATATCAACACAATACACACAATATTTCAAATGTAAACAGGTAAGTAAGCACAAATACACAGTGGTCTCCAGGGGGAGACCAAACCACATACTAAAGAAGTGGAATACGAACTGCCATCGAAGTCGAGACTTGGACCAGAAGACTCAGAAGAGCTGGGAACACAAGGAATCACCTGAGGTAAGTACACAGGAACATCACGGAGACTGTGTGCGGAGTGGAAACACTGGCAAGGGGAAAGTTGAGGTTGCAGTTTTTAAGAAGGGCCCTTCCCAGTGGACCCTGAAGAAACCCCATGAAAGACAGTTGGAGAGTCACCCCACCCGTGGATACTCCAGGAACCAGGAAACCTACACCAGCGAAGCCGGTTGCATATGTGCGAAGTCATGTCGGAAACCGCCGTAGTCCACAATGGAGGACTTCAGAAAAGATGCAGCTGGGGAAGGAGGTGAAAGAGACTGGTGGAATCCAAGGATGGATTCTTGAAGAGGAGAACATGCAAGCAGAGGGGACAGAGTCTATGCCACTCGGAAGTGACCAGGAGGGATGGAAGACCAATGACCACCGATGACGGAAGATGCAAGAGTGATGATGGTGACCTTGTCGCTGCTGGTGAGAGGACCAGGCGATGCTGTGGAAGACCAGGAGCCATTCATGAGCTGTCCCACATCGGGAGTCAAGAACCAGGGGTCGGTGTCCAGCAAGATCACCAACAAGCCTTGGCAGCAGCAGCAGATGTGGTAAACAAAAAAGGTGCAGCATTGGCACCAGCAAGGTCCAAGGGTCTCTCCAAGTGAAGGAGAGTCAGAGCAGGGCCTGAGCAAGCAGGGGACCCCACTGAAGCCAAAGAAGACCCTCAAGTGGACCCTCAGGGCAAAGGCACTTGGTTCACAACACAAGAGGACCTCAAGAAGCTCACCAAAGATGCAGGCCTACGGTGCAGAGGATGTGGTGAGGATGAAGACCTTGTTTGGAAGAGATACTGGAGGCTAGAACTTCAGGTAGCCCGAAGATCTCTGGAGGACAGAGCCAACATCCTTGTTCATAGCCAGTTGACACAGTGCACATGGGTTCTGTTACAGCAGTTCCGACGAGGTATACTGGCCTCAAACCAGCTGAGAGGACAGGTCAGGCCTTGAGGGAGTTGCAAAACCACCACTGTGTTGCTGGACCTTTAGGAGCAGCAGACAGGTCAGCTTCATTGCAGTGCCTGCAGATGCAGGGTAGTGACTCCATTACTCCAAGGGAGATTCCTTCAGGTGTCTTTGATGCCCACAGGCCTGGAGAGGAACCTGGATGAAGCACAGGCACAGACGACGAAGAAGACTTGCAGAACAGCGAGACCAGGAGCAGTTGGAGTCTTCATTGGTGCAGCTTCGGTTCTAGGCAAAGTTCAGCGTAGTCCAAGGTGCCCAGACGGTTGGAGTTGAAGTGGTTTTGACGAAGAATCTGTAGAGCCACCCACAGGCAAGCCCTTAAGTACCCTAGGGAAAGGGTTGGGACAGTTCAAGGATCCCTCCCAGAAGACGGGCTGGACAGAGGGGAGGAGATGGCCTGTGTCCAGTTTTGCAACAGAGCAGGAGCCAAGGGCTCCCTGAACTGGTTCAAACTGGAGTATGAAAGGATGGCACCAAATGTGCCCTTCAAGCGAGTATGGTGGCGCTGGCAAGCACCCCACCCCAGCTCAGTCTGAGAGGTGGCCACACCTCCCTGTGACAGGAAATCTATTGTTCTACCTTCCCCGGGCTGGAGCTCAGCTCAGCAGCAGGAGGGCACAATTGTGTGTGGGGTCAGCAGCAGTACTAGTTTCCTGGCAGACCCTGGAAGGCTGTTACTAAGAGCACTGAAGGCTTCCCTGAAGAGTCGCCTGGTGCATTGAATCATCCCTCCAACACTGGTAACAGTGTTGGGGTATGATTCCAACATGTTTGATACCAAACATGCCCACGTTTGGCCAATATATAGCCAATATATAGTTAGTCATTGCGTAATGACGCATGGCCACTACATGTAGCAAAATGGCTGACCGCACTTACAAAGCCTGGAGAATCGACTCTGTGGTTTGTAGTGGGTGTCATGCATATGCAGGGCACCTTAACACTTATAACCTTGCACCCTGCCTTCAGGATTGAAAGGCCTACTTTAGGGGTGACTTATAGGTTTTAAGTGCAGTGACCTCAGATATAAGGCAACTTAAATCTGTTGTAAGTATTGCTAGCACCCGCGTACACAGGCTGCAACGGCAGGCCTGTAGTCAATTTGAGTGGTCTCTCATGGGTGGCATAATACATGCTGCAGCCCAGGGAGGACCTCTGGTGTACCTATGCCCAGGGTACCTTAGTACCATATACTAGGGACTTACATGGGTACCCCAGTACCCAATTGGGAAGGTACTAAAGTACTTACCACAGTCAATTTTAGGTGTAAAGCACAGTGACTAGGGTCCTGATTAGCAGGATCCTAGTCAGACTACCCAAAAAGTGGGGGTAATCATGAAAGCAAATCCTACTTTCCTGCAGTTCTCAAGAAGATTAGGAATGACCGGGCCCAAGTCAGTCTTTTTGCTCCAGATTGGGCATGAAGAGTCTGGTTTCCTGAGCTGTTGAGTATGAGCATTGGTCCTCCAATCAGGCTTCCTCTTCGGGAGGATCTTTGGTCGCAGCAACCAGGCTGGGTTCTGCGCTGAAACCTAAAAACACTTCGCCTTCATGTGTGGAGATTGAGTGGCGACAGTTGACAGTTTTCAACCTTCCGTCCGAAGTCTCAATGTTATTTTGGTAGCCAGGTGACCCTCCATCAAGAAGTTATGCGTCTGCCGTTGGAGCAAGTTCGTGGCATGGTGCACAGATAAACATGTTGATCCTCTGTCCGCACCCCTTTCCCAGGTTCTTCTGTTTATTTTTCCTTGGCCCAGCAGCCCTTTGGGCACTCTTCTATGGGCACATTAAAAGGTTATCTTTCTGCCATTTCGGCATTTTGACAGTTCTCAGAAAGGTTATCTTTCTGCCATTTCAGCATTTCCCAGACCAGCCATCCCCTTTCAAATCCATATTGTAAATGGGTTTCTGAAAGGTTTCCAGCATACGTTCCCACCAACACCTTTTATTATGTCCCTGTGAGATCTAAATCTGGTTTTACCTTTCTGATGTGCACTCCCTCCACACTGCCCACTCAGACTTCTCACCACTGCTTTTCTAGTGGGGATAACATCTGTCATTATGACTCAAACTTTGGGAAGGACAGCGCAGCAGAAATGACTCTGGGCACCAAGATCATAAGGCCAACCTTCCTCAGCAACTTTACTGATGGACCCCATGAGGTCTGGCCAGCAGAAAACGTTTACTCTACTCAACAACAGAGTGCAAGGAATGTGTCAATCTAAATACAGATTAGAGGCTCACCACACTCACTGATACATTTTTGCAAGTCTCCTTGTAAATACGACATCTGCCTGATAAGCATAGCTATGAACCAACTTGCTAACTCAAGAACGAAGGACAGACAGGCTGTGACCCACTCACCTCCCATGGCTTACCTCGATATAATGCGTATTGGATAACAATCATTTCTGTCAAACTGCAGGATTATTTTTATTAGCAAGTTCTGGAGACTCTTACCCCAAAAGGTGGACCTACACAGAAGAAATCCACATTATGTATTGCAGATTATATGAATGAGAGTAATTGCAGGATTTAAAATTATGGTGCAAAGCAAAAATACGAAATATGGAATCAATTTGTATTGCAATTCCTACTTTCCTAGCCTCTAGTCTGTATTTATGTTAGTGCCAAAAGAGCCATACAAACAATCTTTCTATTTGTATGCAACAAGGGTCATCCACATATAATAGACCAGTGTTGTTTCACCCTCAGTTCATACCAGTAAGCCCAAATGGTATTTGTTAGAAATGTGTACCTCAAAAATAGTGAGGGTCACACTTTGCAGCTTTATTCAGATATTATTCCTATCTTCTTTTAAGAGCACAGTACAAATAGGTCAACAGGTGTTTCACAACGCTATAGCTTATTCATGACCATATTCTGTTAAATCAACTACAATTTATAAGTGGAAGTCTGTGTAACTTGAGTAGGTCGGAAAGTAAACCAGCTGATCATACCGGCTGGTCTTTGTAGCTGGCTTCCTACAGGCTCGAGGAGCCCGTTGGCCAGTCGGAAGCTGGCTAGTAATCACCTTTCCGTCCCTCAGATTACAATGCACGATTTCCAGCATGGTTTCCATGCCAGCCTGTCCGACATAGAAACCAGGTCGGGAAGCATGTTTGGTTGCCCCTAACTGGGCCCCTTGGGTGCGCGGCCTCCGGTTGGTGGCAAGAGGATAGGTGCCCCTCCTGTTGATCCGTGAACCCCGTGGCAGGCACCTTGACATGCCTGCCATGGGGTGCAGGGATGAACCACACCTCCCATTTCCCTTTGGGAGTATGCATTACGGACGGTTTACGGCCATAATGCATGCTCCCGTAGGGAAATGTAGGAATGTGACTGTGACAGGACAAACCAGTAGGTTGGTAGCAAAGAGGGTTTTATTATCAGTTTGCCTAGTGCCACCGGTTCTCTGGCGGATAAGGTCCTAAGGTTCGGCTCGTGTTACTTCTTCTTTCTGGCTCACTCTTCCTCTCTTCGTTTGTCCTCCCTTGGGTCAGCTGTCCCTCAGGGAAAAAAGAAAAGGAGAGGCAATCAGTTATCAGGTCGTACTCTAGAATATTAGTTCCATCACTACATTCCCGGGTAGTTGGGTTACGGGGCATCCAGACGTCGCTGAACTGGCTTCTAAGGCAGTCAGACAAAGAGGGAGGGGGAGAAAATAAAGTAAGACACAACAATGGGGTATATGGCCCAGAATCGGGGTTTCGCTCTAAGCAAAGGGAACCTCAGTCCTCCCTCCCAGACCCCATACAAGCTCCTTCACAGCCCCGTGAGAAACGCGTGTGTGAAAAACCACCCATCCACCAATCAGCCGGTTGTTCGTGCCACTTCCCTGAGGCCGTGGCTCGATGACAGAGCCACAGCTGCCTCGTCCGGAGCGCCTTCCCCTGGGATAGCCAACACCGCTGGTCTGCTCTGCCCCTCCTTGTCTCTGTTCCGGTTTCCACACTCTGAACTCATCTCTGCCACACTCTGCACTCATCTCTGCTGAGATTTCTCTTGCGCCCTTCTAGCCACGCTTCTTCTCCTCGACCGCCTCCTTCCCTTCACCAAGAGAACCTTTATGGGGGCTTGGGGGGCAGCCGAGCACGGCGAGGTCTGCCCCCCGGGCGGATAGGGAAGGGGGGTGGAGTGGCCGGCGAGCGGCCATTTTGTATATTTTTGGGCTATTTTCGAGCCTCCCCAGCCACCATTTGAGGTTTGGTGACCTGTTGACTGGGGGCGCTTCACAGTTCAGTTTTTTGTCAGGCGGTCTGTTGTGCATTGTTTGTTCCTTATGGTGAGAAATGGCTGGCGGCGACTATCGTGTCCAAGAAGTACTGAGGCTTCTCCATGAGGCGGGGCAGATGGATCTACTGATCCCCGCAGTTGCCGTGCCCCCGTGCCCTGTGAGGCACGCTTCAGCCGGGGTGGCGGCCGCCGTCGTGGCCTGTTCGCCCCCTTGTAAGGCCGGTAAAGTTAAGGTGAGCGGGGGGGCTCGACATATACCGGGAGCGCGGCCCTGACTTTGGGAGCGGGGGCTGAGGGGGTTGCGGGAGGGGCGAGGAGAGTGCTTGAGGGCTTGGTGTCGCGGCGGGGGAGCGCGTCGCGTGTCTCCCCGTCAGGAGGGCAGGTTGCTGGGGGCCGCTCAAATGCCAGAGGAGCAGCCCCAGAGGAAGGAAAGAGTTTGCGGCAGTCGGGCGAGGGCCGCTCGGGTAGTGGAGCAGCCCCGCCTCCTAATGTTGTTCTTGGGATCCCGGGCAGCGTGCAACCTGAGCGCGCTGCCCGGACTGCGGGGAATACTGACGGGGGCCGCTCGTGTAGTGGAGCGGCCCCGTGTAAGGCGGCAGAGTGAGCTCTAGGAGGTGGAGAGCGTCGCGTGACTCACCTCCGCGCTCACAAATGGAGAGGGGCCTCTCGCAAGTGAGAAGAGTGGCCCCGGGTAGGGCAGAAGGTGGGGGGTTGGTTATTGAGGCCTGGGACGGTGCAGGGAGCCAAGTTGTGTTGGAGACACAGTTGGCGGCTGTGGGGGGGCGGCGGGTGCCCATGGCGGCGGGGAGAGGGGGTAAGGAACCGGCAGGCGGGGTGGGGGTGCAGGGGTAGGCAGGTCTGGAGGGGGTGATGGGAGCCTCTGGGGGGGTGGGGGGTGCGGCGGACGGGGGGAGTCACCTCTTCACATAGAGTCTGATTGCAGTGAAAGGGATTGGGAGGGTTTGGACATTTTTCATTCGTGGGCGGAAGGGGTTTCTGTGGTACGGGGGTCAGGGGTGTGGGGTGGGTTGCGGCCGCGGGCGGATCCAGAGGTTTCTGGGAGAGGGGGGGAAGGGTTGGCGGTGCATTTATTGGGAGGGGATATAGCGGAGGAGGGGGCTGGGCCAAGCTGGCGGGGGGGGTTGGGGGCAGGGGGTTTGGTGTGGAGTATTGGGGAGGGGGACGGGGGACAAGGAGGAAGTAGTCGACCTAAGCACGGTAGGGCGGGCTTGGGTGGCGAGCACTTTAGGGGCTGCGAGTAAGAGGGGGTGGGATGGGAGTCAGAAGAGAGGTAGGCCATGCACACCAGACCATCCCTTTTTGTTACAGGCAGTGGAGCAACGACCGGAAAATCGTGGGGTGCTAGACTTGGTGGGGCTGGGAGTGGCCCAATGGCACCAAGAAGGGAGGGTGGAGCCTCGGGCGGCGTACCCAGTACCGGCGCGGGACCCCGGCGTGGCTGGCATAAGTAGGCCTGGGACGGGCTCGCCGACCCCAACACCCACAGGTACTCAATGGCCCGGGGGGCAATGCGGATGACGGAGCGGCGCTGATGACGAGTGTTCTTTTTCCCACAGGGTTCATTCTGCACCACCAGCGGGGAGCGCTGGCGGTGTGAGACAGGAGGAGCTAGACTATGAGGAGGATAGTATGGAGGAGGGTGAAGTACGAGATGTTAACGTAGAGGGAGAGGGGGGCCGAGTAATGTTGTGTTTAGTATTTTCCAGGTGTCATGACGCCAGGCGCTGCCCACGGGTCGGACATCGCGATGGGAAGACAGCTCGGCCCCTCGGCCAGGACGCAGGGTGGAACGGCGGACGGACTCCTTGGCGCCAGGTAAAAGCTCTTTGCCCGGGTGGCCGGTGATGGTGTCAGTGGGCGTGGGTGGGGCTGAGAGGGAGGAGGGGGCTGGGGGTAGGTTGAACAAGGGTGCTTATGTGGTGGATGTTGGGGTAGTAACTGAGGATTCAGGTAAGAGTGCGGTTGGGGGGTCAGGTAAGACGGTTAGAGACGTGGAGAGCATGACAGACAAGAAGGTGATGGTAGAAAGTCAGACTGGGGGAAACTAAATTGGAGAGTATGGAGGTGAAGATAAAACGTTTGCCATACATGGGTGTTACCAAGCCTTTGGGCGCTCTTCTAATGTTGTCCACTAAAGAACGGATTTGGAAAGGGGAATATGTCGAGATGCTAAAACTCCTCCGTAGGGAGGTGAGGGCAAAAGAGAGCTCTAAAGAGGAGGAATTCGAGTTGGCTAAAAGGCCTAAGGTGCCGTTGACGATTGAGAACTGGACGGCAGCATTTCTCCTTTACGCTAGTGTGTATTGTGAAAAATTCCCGGATAGGTCGGTGGCCATGTTTAAATACATGGATGTGATCAGGATGGCGTGTGACCCGGAGGCAAAATGGGGAGAGCTTGATACAGATTTGTGGCAGCATACGATGTGTCTGGCTGGGTCTGGAAAAAACATCTTTATGGCCAGTGGGCTCCCGCTGGTGTATCGGCCCTTTTGAGGAGGCTCCACCCGTGGGGGGTGGGGGGAACAGGTATGGGTCAGTCGGGGGCAAAAGGGGCTTGCTGGGATTATAACAAAGGATTGTGCACACAGGAGTACTGCCGTTTCTGGCACGAATGCTCTGGTTGTGGCGGATGACACTCATTGGTCAACTGTTGGGGTGGCCAGGGGCAGTTGCAGGGCTCACAGCAGTGGCAGTCGGGAGGTTTTAAGGCAGGGGGGTCAGCAGCAGCTGCAGCAGCAGCAGCAGGGAGTGGGGCGAGGGGCTAAGGGGCCTGGGCTAAAGGGCTTGTACTCCGGTTAATGTTGTTAATTTGTTGGCAGCCTTGTGGGGGTATCCAGAGCGGGAGGCTGCGGAGCGGTTGTGTCTGGGGTTTCTGGAGGGTTTCAGACTGGGGTACGAGGGTCCTAGGGTGAGGAGGTGGGCGGACAATCTAAAATCGGTGAGAGAGCACTCTCAGGTAGTGCAAGACGAGCTTGATAAGGAGGTGCGTGAGGGCCGCATGGCCGGTCCCTTTCAGGAATGGCCGTTGCCTAATTTGATTGTGTCACCCATTGGAGTGGTGCCTAAAAAGGAGCAGGGGCAGTTTTGCCTCATTCAACATTTGTCGTGGCCTGAAGGAGGTTCGGTGAATGATTTCATCGACGAAAGGGAGGCCGCCGTATTCTATTCATCTGTTGACGTTGCCATGTCACTGGTGGTGACCGTGGGCACAACAGCAATGATGGCAAAGTGCGACATAAAGTCGGCTTTCCGGCTGCTTCCAGTTCACCCTGATGACTGGAATCTTTTGGGCATCCAATTTGGCGGCCACTGGTACGTGGACAAAACGTTGCCGATGGGCTGCTCTATGTTATGCGCGCTTTTTGAGTGTTTCAGCACGTTCCTACAATGGTTGTTTACGGAACGGACGGGTCACCAAGGAGTTATGCACTACCTGGATGACTTCTTTTTTGTAGGCACCTCAGGCTCCACGGACTGCCAGACAGCTCTGGACAGTTTCAATGAGATCATGAGGGAACTAGGCGTGCCGTTGGCACCTGAGAAGACTATGGGGCCCAGCACGGCACTTTCCTTTTTGGGAATTGAATTGAATTCTCGGTTGATGGAGGCACGCCTTCCTGCAGACAAAAAGCAGCAAATGTTGGGGCTGCTGGAAATCATGTTGGCAAAACAAAAGGTCACGGTGAAAGACATCCAAGTACTGCTGGGTTACCTCAATTTTGCCTGTCGGGTGGTCAGAGTAGGGCGGACTTTTTGTAGGCGACTGTGTAGGGCTTTGGCGGGGTAGAGGGCTCCACATCATCATGTACGTCTGTCTGCCGGGGTGCGAAAGGACTTGAGGATGTGGCAGTTTTTCTTGCAACAATTTAACAGCATACCTTTGATGAGGGAGGCGGACATGATTTGGGATGTCCAGATTTTTTCAGATGCAGCAGGTAGTACTGGTTTTGGTCTTTACTGGCAAGGGAGGTGGTGTGCCGAACATTGGCCTGAGGAGTGGTTGGACGGAGGCAGGAGCATAGTCTTTTTGGAGTTTGTTCCCCTGGTGGTGGCAATTTCACTTTGGGGGGAACTTTTGGCGCACAAGAAGGTCACCTTCCAAATTGATAATATGGCGGTGGTGCACATTGTCAATCGCCAGTCTGCACGAGATGAACAGGTTCTGAAGTTGTTGAGGGTTTTCGTGTTGGGGTGCTTGAAGCATGATATTGCTTTTCGCGCGGTGCATGTGCCAGGTGTGGACAATGACATTGCGGATGCTTTGTCTCGTTCGCAGTGGGGGAGATTTCGTGGGCTCGCCAAGGATGCGGACAGGACCCCGACCAGAATGTCGCATCAGCTGTGGTAAGTAAGCAACACAGGATGATGCAGCTGGTTCTAGGTTCCTTAGCCCACTCCACGTAAGCAGCATATAAGGCAGCATCGGAGGATTTTTTACGCTCTGGTGCACGGCGACGGGCCTCGTTGGCGACTAGGCAGGAAGATGTTATTCAGTTTATCCTGGACTTGGTGGAGAAAGGTCTTACGAAAGTGACGATAGCCGGCAAGCTAGCGGGAATTGCTTTAGTCGGGAAGTTATTGTGGGGCTATGCCCCCTCTGCGGGGAAACTGGGGGCACGTATTTTGGAGGGTTGGGCGCGGGAATGTGGGCACGCATCCCGGGTGCGGAAGCCTTTGTCATGGGAGCTGTTGCAGGGGGTGATTGGGGTTTTGCCTAGTTTTTGTTATGACATTGGGGAAGTGATACTTTTCTCCGCACTGATGTCCTGGATGTTTTTCGGGGCCTGTTCGGGTCTCGGAATAGTTGGGGGCCAAAGCGGATCAGGGGTTGTCTTGGAGGGAGGTTTCTTTTAGTGCCGACAGCGTTCACATATGGCTGAGGAAGGCTAAGAAAGATCAGAGGGGCAGGGGAAAATGGGTTTCTTTGAACAAGGGGCTGACTCCGCAAGTTTGTCCTTTTCAGTGGGGTCTGAGGTGGAGGTCTTTTTCTGGGGCTTTGGGGGGTTTGGTCTTTGGGCATGGGGATGGGTGGTGTGTCAAGGCGTCGCAGCTGTTAGTGGTACTGTGGAAAGCTTTGGGCAGGCTGGGGATCGACGGGAAGGATTTTGGGACGCATTCGTTTCGTATTGGTGCAGCTTCAGAAGCTCACTCTAGAGGCTGGGAGCGAGGGGACATTATGAGGTTGGGCAGGTGGTTTTCTGACTGTTATCAAGGTTATGTGCGCAGCGTACATGGGGGTTATAGCGCATTTGTTCTTCCTTTTTTCCTGTTGTTCATTCATGTTTCTCGTTGCAGGTTCGGTGATGGGTCCCCTCACCAGGGAGATGTCCATTTGGATTGTCGGCCATTCTTTTGTTAAACTGGCGCAATTCCAGTCCCCTCAAGCTATTTTGGGGAAAGTTTGGGGTTCAATAAAGATCTTTTTTCTGTGGGTTGGCGTGGCAGGGGTGGTATGCGGTGGAATAAGCTATTACAGGTTCTCAACGGGATTTTGGTGGCTGGTAGGTGCCCAGATGTGTTGGTACTTCACTTAGGCGAAAACGACATGGTTAGGGAGACGGGTTTGGCACTCATGCGTTGCATGAAGAAGGATTTGGCTTTGGTTAAAGCTCAGTGGGCTGGTTGTTCTATTGTCTGGACAGAGTTTGTTCCTCGCAGGGTTTGGAGAGGGGCTGTTAACCCGGGTGCGGTGGAGAAGGCCAGGCGTAAGTTGAACACGGAAATGGTGAGGTTTTGTCGGCAGACTGGGATTTGCAGGATTGCGCATAAAGATATTAGGTATGACATGCCGGAATTTTTCAGGGACGACGGGGTCCATTTATCCCGGCTGGGAATGGATTTGTACCTATTGGAATTTAGAGAGGTATTGGCCCGGTTTCTGGGTGTTTATAGGCGTTGAGAATGGAGTTGGTTTTGTTCTTTGCGGGGGCAGAAAAAGGGGGAGGCGGCGTCTCCGCCTACACTCCTGCGTTTTTCTGGGTGGCGGGGTGGTTGACATTTGGCCCGGATTGGCTGTAGTTTTTTGTTATATGTTGGTAGTTTGTGAGCAGGAGCAGGGAAAGGGTAACCAGGTAGGATAAGTTTAGATTAGAGGTTGGTTAGTTACAGTAGCACAAAGGCAGGTAGGGATTAGGGTCATGGGAGTTTAGGATTTGGAAATGCTACATTTTGTAGGATTGGGTAAGAGTATGGTTATGGAATGTTATTTTGTATTTCGTGGGGTGGGGGGATCTGATGTGGGGATCGTAGAGGTGGGGGAGAAACAAGGGGTCAGACAATTCTTGTATAGTGAGGTTCTTAGTTTTGGAAGGCAGTTGCCAAGGGTTGAAAGTTGTGATATGCACCTGTTTCAATAAAGCGGCCTTTTTCACACACAGAAGGTGGTCTCGTGTCAGCTTGCTCCCCCCCTTTTATTTCCCAATGGGGACTTGGGGGGGGGGGCAGCCGAGCACAGCGATGTCTGCCCCCCCGGGCGGATTGGGAAGGGGGGGGGGGAGTGGCTAGTGAGCGGCCATTTTGTATATTTTTGGGCTACATTGGGATTAGCCCAATTGTAGCCCAATATTTTGAATTATAGCCCAAGGGGTATATATGTTATTTTCGCGCCGCCCCAGCCACCATTTTAGGTTTGGTGACCTGGTGGCTGGGAGCGCTTCACAATTCAGTTTTTTGTCCCTGTCCGCCCTCCCCATTTTTAGGGATTTGGGGGGGCGTTTTTTATGGCCTTTCTATCTTGTCTTTTGGGTTTTTGTTGGCGGCATTTGTTGGAAAAGTTACATAGGGTTTGTCATATATTGTTTGTGTCGCTTGGAATAGGTGCAGGCGGGGTGGTTGACAGTTGGCCGGGAATGGCTGTAGTTTTTTGTTATATGTTGGTAGTTTGTGAGCAGGAGCAAGGAAAGGGTAACCAGGTAGGATAAGTTTAGATTAGAGGTTGGTTAGTTACAGTAGCACAAAGGCAGGTAGGGATTAGGGTCAGGGGAGTTTAGGATTTGGAAATGCTACATTTTGTAGGATTGGGTAAGAGTATGGTTATGGAATATTATGTTGTATTTCGTGGGGGGATCTGATGTGGGGATCGTAGAGGTGGGGAAGGAACAAGGGGTCAGAAAATTCTTGTATAGTGAGGTTCTTAGTTTTGGAAGGCAGTTGCCAAGGGTTGAAAGTTGTGATATGCACCTGTTTCAATAAAGCGGCCTTTTTCACACACAGAAGGTGGTCTTGTGTCGGCTTGCTTCCCCCCCCTTTTATTTCCCAATGTACTTCCGGTGTTTGGCTGAGGTCCTGGGCTCTGCCCCTCCGCAGATGCCGAACACACCTTTGTTGTACCCCCAGGGCATCTGTAGTCCTCCTCCAAGGGCGCCCTGTCACAGCGACCGAACAGTTTTCGGCATCTGGTGTCAGTCGGTCCCAGCAGGGCCGGCTTAAGTGCTGGTGGCGCCCAGTGCGACAATGGTTGTTGCCGCCCCCCCAGTGACCACCTCTGCCATGCAGTCCCTCACTACCACCCTTTAACAGTGCCCCTCCAGTCTCCATAACCACTCCATCACTCAGATGCATTAAATTAGTTGTATAGCGCCACTTATACCAGTGTAGGATGTCAGACCACTTTACATCACACGCCCAAAACACAGAGACAATCAATCATAGGTGTGCAAATCAGTGTATAGGAAATGTTACATAAGACAGAGGACTATAAGGTGTAGGAGTCACATGTCATCCACACTGGTAGACAGTATAGTTTAATAGCACTTGGTCTGGAGAAACACAAACTCAGAATTTAAAACATAACACCATAGTTGGGGGTTCTTTTTAATAATCAGAATTGATTTATATCCAAATTAATCCTTTTTCCAACATTTGAATAATGAAAGACGGGGGAAAAATCATAACCCTCTCATCTATACCTTGCAGGTTGCATGCAGCTCTTTGAGGACAGTTAATATCTCACTGTTCTATGCTAGGATGTTAACTTATTAACTGCAAGTAATAAAAAGATCTCTCAGACAAAAGCAATGACCTACTGCTCTATTTAAATTATATGCACTTTGTGATCTGCTGGTACAGGTTCTTTTGTGATCTGCTGTTTCAGGTTTTTTGCAGTAGGCATATTAACCATCTGCGCTACCCTCAAAGCTTCCACTAGACAAACCTCCGATCTTTCTGTAGAAAGATAATTAATCACAGAGTTATCTTGACATTTTTATTGACGGCTGAAAACTGCTGGAGGCCAGACGCTGGCAGAAGGGGCTTTTAAAACTATTTTTAACTTGCAAACACGACGCCCCCACCTAAAGTCAGCGCCCAGTGCGGTCGCACGGGTCGCACCGCCCTAAAGCCGGCCCTGGGTCCCAGGACCCAGTCTGGGTCGGGCGAAAGCAAATCCACCAACATCGTAATAAGGCCCTATATATCCCTGCTACTAGAAATATCTGATGGATGTAACTGTATATATTACATTTGTAAATCTGCTATTGTGGCAAAATAAGTACAGACAGGGCTGGCTTTAGTGCTGGTGGCGCCCTGTGCGACAATGTTTGTTGGCGCCCCCCCCCCCCATGACCACCTCCACCACGGATTCTCTCACTAGCACCCTTTAACAGTGACCAAGTCTCCATAACCACACCCTCTCAGATGCATTGAATTAGTTATACAGCACCACTCATACCAGTGTAGGGTGTCCGAGCACTTTGCATCACACACACATTACACAGAGACAATCAATCATACCTGTGTAAATCCGTGTATAGGAAATAATACATAAGCCAAAGGACTGAAAGTGTAGGAGTCACATGTCATCCATACTGGTAGGCAGTATAGTTTAAGAGTGCTTGATGTGGAGAAGCACAAACTCAGAGTCGAAAAAGAAACAGCATAGTTGGGAGTTTTCTTTAAAAATAAGAATCGATTTCAAGCCACATTAACCCTTTTTGCAACATTAATCAATGCTCTAATAATGTATACTTTGCAGTGTGTATGCAGTTCTAGGATGAAAGTTAATAGCTCACTATCCTATATTAGGACTTTAAGTTATAAATTGCAAGTAACAAAAGGATGTCTCTTTTGAAAGCAGTAACCTGCTGATCTGTTTACATCATACACACTCTGTAATCTACTTGGTACACGTTCTTTGCAGCAGGCTCTGCACTAACTTCACCTAAAAGTCAAAACCTCAACTATACAAAATGCTGATCTCTCTCCAGGAAGATAATTAATCACACGAGTTATCTTGACATTTATGTGAGGCCTGGTAATTGCCAGGGGAAAGAAAGGCTGCAGCAGGTGCTTCAAAAGCATAATAAACTTTCAAACACGGCGCCACCGCGCCCCCCGCACCGGTTGTACCGCCCTAAAGCCGGCACATTGTCAAGTATTTCTACTTCTCCCTACTTTTTCTTTTTACTTTTTTTATGTAAGCAATTAGTTTCTTTGGATAAACCATGAGCAAGCTACAAAAATGACCCCTTGTTATTCTTGGAATTCTGTCTAGTTTTCATGAATGTACAGCAATACTGGCCTCAGTACGTTTTTGTGGGAAAAAATACGTTTTGAAGTCTTCTTAAGCTCTACAAGTATAAAAACGCATACGCCCTGTTGTAGGAAAAGCCTCAGCAGCTAAGGGGTGAAATGCACATTGACAAATGACCAAGCTATGCTAATTTCACTATGGAACACGGTTCAAAAAAACAAAGCATCCAAACTGGTCCGCTAAAGCTAGCAACAGGCGATAATACGTGAACCAGAAGCAGCAACTCCTTCTTTACTAAATTAATTTAATCAAAATTAATGTCACAACGAAAAGGTGACGTTTCTAGATCTGCAGTGTGAAAGACAGAAATCCAAGATCATATGTGATGAAATGAGACATATCTTTCTGGCAGTTGAAGAAGC
This sequence comes from Triturus cristatus, assembly GCF_964204655.1. Classification (NCBI taxonomy): domain Eukaryota; kingdom Metazoa; phylum Chordata; class Amphibia; order Caudata; family Salamandridae; genus Triturus; species Triturus cristatus. Next base: position 632,452,656 of record NC_140587.1, read on the forward strand.
AAGAGGTACCTGATAATGAGATGCAGGAGTGGCTGCTCTCCTTGTGGTAAACCCTGGATATCCCAACACACCACTGAAAAATGGAAGATGGAGTGCTGTAAGTGAAAGTGAATCAGGCATTACATTTGGCGCTGTAGCTAAAATCACGGATTCAGTGGCTGCAATATGAGCATCACTTGAGATGCAACTCTATACAATGTCCAGCAGTCCTACATACGTCACTTGTGGTACATGCGTGAGTACCAATGGTACTCAAAGCAAAAAGCTTTGAGGATTGGTAACTGCATGTCGTTGTAGTATGTTTGATGACTCACTATTGGCTGAACCAGTTCTCACAGGAAGCAAGGTTCGTAGACCCAACCGAACACTCACTATGTGAGCGCAATTCAGTCACTGAAATGCGGGCCTCGCATAAGGTGGTTGAAGCCTATGAATGCACCAATTCCAATGCTTGCTCAGGGTGCAAAATCAGGCATTTAGAATGAAGCAGGCCCGGCTCCAGGAATTTTTATTTGGGTGGGCCAAGGGCACATTTGGGTGGGCCACTGCGGGCCCAATTTGTCGCTTCTAGGTGGTGGCCTACAAGCCCTAGATTACATCATACGTACTTGCATACAGGCACCATGATACAACAGCTAGCTGCTGTGTGTACACTGAGCATGTGGAGAGTTGTTTGAATGTAAGACCAATGTCTGGACCTAACTGTAAACCCTCGAATTCCAGCAGGCCAGGCTTCAACACAAGTACTTGAATGCTAAGCATATTATAAAGCGTTCAAGATTAAGGAATGGCATGTATGACAAGATGAAGCTGATGATTATAACAGTGTATGTAAGGAATATATTTATCTAATCTTCTCTGTATAACAGCCTGAACACCCCCACTGCATCCACTCATCACAGATGCTCCACCATAGCACTGACTTAAAATGTCTTCTGGCTTGAAATCACTGGCAACCAAGTGGCTTAAGATGCGATCTGCTATATTTTCAGCATCTAATTGTTCCATCTGTAAAAGACCAATTAAATGCTCCTCAGACTTGGCTTTGCTCACAAAACGCACCATGAGGGCCAGATTTTCAATATCACATTTATCACGGGTGCAATCGCTTTTAATACAAAAACTTTTTGAATCACAACTTTTGTACTGCTTTTTGACTTGTGAGAGAACCATGCCAGTTAAGGTATCTATTACTTCGTTTTGGATACATTTAGATGTATATTTTGCATTCAGGGGAATAGAGTGTATAATTCCAGCTAGCTTTTTATCTTTCTTCAGAGTGTATTGGAAAAGCTTTAAAAATAAACCACTTGTTGAATCAAAAACATCTTCATTGTCGCCACGCAGAGGGAGTTCATTCACAACAAGAAATTGAACTACTTCTCCAATGCTTTTTAAGTAATATCGATTATTTTCTCTTACTTTCGTATCTAATAAAAAGGCAATTGTATCTCCTCTTCCCCCTCTCTTAGATGCCTCTGCTAGAGCTAGTACAGCATATGTGTGAGCGATGCCTCTAGACAGTGGCATCAAGACACCCCCTTCCATCCAACACTGCTTTCACAACTTAAGTACGGGTGTTGTTGACACATCAAGTAGCATCCGGCCTGCACAAGGGCCACGATACACTGGCCACTGAAGGCTTGAGCCAGATGCCTAGTGCAGCTCAAGGTACTCTTGGACCCTCATGCCCCAAAACACGCCTAGCTTTCATTTGGCTTCTGTCAGCTGCCCAGGCTGTAATGTCATATTTCCAGTATGAAAGATAAAGCATTAATCTGTAATGCAATACAGGAGAATGAGACACCCATCTATTGACTGAATTGCACAATGTGAAACTACAAAACCTGGGATCAAACCTGGCTTCCATGCTTGCACCAATTGTGTGATACTAGCCAAATCTTTATTTCCCTGAGCCTCCTTTATTCATCATCACATAAGAGGGAACCTTCAAATACATGTGTTCTAACTGTGCACCATACAAAACACCTTTTCTGTTTGATTTAGTATACTATAATAGTGCTTCATCTGCACTAAGATTATAAACCACAAGTGCGGAGCACATAACAGGCTTGCTGCTCAGACTCCTCCACTACCAGCCTCCACCAGTGCCCCTCATCTCTCCATAGCCCCTCCCCCATGAGGTCCCCCTCGGATTCCCTCATTGTCACCCTCCAACAGTGCCCACCATCTCTCCGTAGCCCCTCTCTCATATGCATTTTATTTGTTGTATAGCGTTACTTAGGTGTCACAGTACTTTACATCACGCACACATTATGCAGAGACAATGAATCATACAAGTATGTAAATCAGCCTATAGGGAATGTCACATACGCTAATGAGGATTACCAGGTGTAGGAATCACATGTCATCCATACTGCTGGGCAATATGTTTTAAGAGGGTTTGGGCTGGAGAAGCACAAACACAGGATTTACAGCATATCTCAGTGGTTGGGGTGTTGGCTTTACTGATTAGAATGTATATCTGCCCAAACAAACTCTTTATTGCAACATTCGAATAATGAAAGACTGGGAAAATTCGAACTAACTAGCAATACAATACAAGAAAAAACCTAATTATACCATTCTGCTTTGTATGCAGGTCTTTGATGACAGTCCATAGGTCACTGCCCTATGTTAGGATTGTAACTTCTGAACTGCAAGTAATCAAAGGATCTCTGTGACAAAGGTAGTAACCCACTGAGCTACACGTAGTAACCCACGTTAACTACAGTTTATCTGCATTTAAAAAACTACAAACAGACAAAAGACTGCTCTCCAGCAGCATCATTAATCCCCAGAGTTATCTGGACATTTTAATAGTTGTCGTGCGTCCTATTTTTTTTAAATGGAAAGTAAGATATCATTACAACACTCCGCAGACGGCCAACCCCCTGGAGTGCATCATTTTAAGTAAGGTGAACCTGCTTGCTTTGCCAAAGGGTCAAAACACCAAGGGCCAGATGTACGACCGTTTTTCACAGTCGCAAACGGGAAATTGGCCCATTTGCATCTGCAAAATAGGTCTGTCCTATGTACAAACCCTATTTTGCGAGTCGGTAACCTACTACCGACTTGCAAAATAGGGTTTGTGACTTGCTATTAGGAAGGGCCGTGCCTTCCTAATAGTGAGTCATACTGCAATGTACGTATGTTTTGCAACCGCAATTGCGGTCGTAAAACACTCGCAGTTTGCCACCCATTTCAATAAGGTGGCAAGCCACACGCAAACGGGAAGGGGTCCCTAAGGGACCCTTCCCCTTTGTGACTGGCAGTGAAAATATTTTTTAAGAGCAGGCAGTGGACCCACGGACCACTGCCTACTCTTACAATACAAAACAGAAATGTTTCATTTTTCTTTTTTAAATGCATCCCGTTTTTCTTCAAGGAAAACGGCTGCATTAAAAAAAACTGCTTTATTTAAAAAGCAGTCACAGACATGGTGGTCTGCTGACCCCAGCAGTCCACCATCCCTGGGTGTGCTAGCTATTCCCAATGGTGTCGCATTTTGCGACCTGCCTTATGAATATTGATGAGGCAGGCAATTTACGACCCCATAAGGAATCGAAATCATTGTCTGAGACACTGTTGTAAATTCCATTTTGCAAGTCACAAATTGCGAGTCGCAAAACGGCGCAATTTGCTACTCGCAAATTGAAAGGGTCATACATCTGGCCCCAAAACACAAAAAGCAGGCCTACTGGCTTTATCAGGAAATGAGCACATCCACATACATAAAGTAGACCCATTTACTTAGTCGAAAAGTCACCAATAACTATATATGTACATTTTATAAATTCAGACATTGCAATGATTATTAATAGTGATTATCCCAAATATTTTCAATAAAGCATTTTTTTAAAAATCATAAATGTGTCTTAGAGTCTTTTTATAAAAAAAATTCAGGCCACAGAAACAACTACAGGGGTCCCTGCAATAGAGCTGAAGAGCATACAACTCCATCTTGGAATACTTTGAAAATAGTGCTAAGCTCTCATTGGGTCATGGATTCAATGGCCCAGTAGACTTACTGCATATTTTTTAAATGTTGCTTGGTGACTGCCATGCTCCCTGCTGCCCTCCCAGAACAATTAAAAATGCTAGGACACCACTGGGACCAGAATTATTAATTAAAAGAACTTTCAGGGCATTATGGGGAGGTCCTTTTGTAGGAGGGGTGCACAACAAAATGAGCGACTCTGGCAGTTCACTTAGTCTTATTTTCCCTTATTTATTTAGTTTTAAAAAAAAAGAATTATGGCTGTCCCGGTCCCACCTGGGACACCCACTGCATTTTTTTGTGGACTGCAGTGGGAGCCCCTGGGCCCCGCAAACCCACGGCTCCCCTGCCAGTACCCATCCTAGGGTGTTAATGGCAGCTGACATGTCTTTTTTTCTCGCCAGCTGGAGCAGCTTTTTTAAATGCTCCTTTTGGGCGTGAACAGTCTTCTATTCTCTGCCCGCCAGAGCATAGACAGGGAGATAAGTCTGTGTTCATGCCTGATGGGAGCTTTTCTGTTGGCAAGGAACATCAGTGTCTTGTAGGTTGGGATCCCTGGGGCACTGTGTTCAATAGGGCCCTGGTAAATGGGGACCCCCGGCCACACCATTGCTTAGGGAGGAGGAACCAACGCCCCATCCCAAAATACAAATTTGCCAGGCTCCAGGGATGGGGACCCCTGGGCTGAAATCAATGAGGGGAACCCCACACGTCTCCCTCCATTTATTTTTTTTAGCTAGCAACCCTGGGCCCTTAACACCCGAAGGGTGGGGACAGGTGGGGTGCTTGAAAATCCAAATGGGGGAGCCTATCTCTGAGAAGCCGGCTTGGTATATTGTGCATACTTATGTGAGTGGGCACCCTGCACCAATCCAGAAAACACTTATGGTGATTTTAGTGGTCTTAGACAGCCATAGAAAGCTCTCTAAGTGGTAGCTGTGGTGAGCAGCCTTCAGGCTTAGTTCAGAAGGAGTGTAAAGCAGCTTGTTTTACCAGAGCATAATCGTAATGGTATAGATTAAGTGAAAAAGAACCACACAGCATATTTATAAAAATATGTAGTTATTATAAGATACTCACTAACACATTCAGATATCTCCTACACGGAGATATACCCAATACACACAATAATTTGCAATAGAAACAGGTAAGTAGCACAAATACACTGTGGTCGCCAGGGGGAGACCAAACCATATACTAAAATAGTGGTATGTGAACCATGACTCAAGTCAAGACTATACCCAGAAGACATAAAAGTGCCGGGGACCCAAGGAACCACAAGAGGTAAGTAACCAGAAACCCCATGGAGGTCGTGTGCAGAGTGGGAACATGACCGCGGGCTCAAAACAAGTCAATGGGTAAGTCACGGTTGCAATTTTAAACAAGAAGGACCCTTCCCATTGGACCCCGAAGAAACCCCGTGGAGGACAGAAGGTTGGAGAGCCACCCCACCTGTGGATACCCTAGGAACCAGGATACCTACACCAGGGAAGCAGGATGCATAGGTGTGAAATGGCATCGGAAACCACAGTCGAACTCAATGGAGGACTTCAGGAAGATGCCGCTGCTGGAGAAGGTGAAAGGGTCTTTTGCAACTCAAAGGTGGATTCAAGATGAGATCAACATGCAAGCAGAGGGGACAGAGTCTATGCCACTCAGGAGTGACAAGGAGGCACGGAAGACGAATGCCCACTGCTGTCAAGTGTTGCAGTAGAGCTGACGGTGTCCTCGGAACTGCAGCTGTGCGGACCAGGCAACGCTGTGGAAGACCAGGAGCCGTACAGAAGCTGCCCCACGTTGGATGTCAAGACTTGAGGGGTTGTGTCTGTCGGGAGCACCAACAAGCCTTTGCAATTGTAACCAACGTGGAAAGTGAAGAAGGTACAGTGTCAGGAACAGCAAGGTCCAGGTGACTTTCCACAAGCCGGGGTGGCAGGGCAGGCCCGAGCAATCAGGGGAGCCTGCTGAATTCAAAGAAGTCCCTCAAGAGGACCCACAGGCCGGAGACACTGGAGTTGCAACAGGACCTCGAGCAGCTCACCAAAGATGCAGGCCCACGGTACACGTGATGTGGTGAGGAGAAAGATCTTGGTCACAGGAGATGCTTGAAGCTGGGGCTACTTGGAGCCCAAAGATCTTGGAGGAAGGAAGCCAACCAACCTTTGCAACAACAAATCGACGCAGTGCATAGGCGTTTGGTTCCTCCGGCTCCGACGAGGGATACTGGCCTAAAACTTGGTTAGAGTACAGGGTAGGCCTTGAGGGGTGTGAAGAACCACCACCTGTGTTCCTGAGCCTTTTGGAGTCTGTGGGTGCTCAGGATTAGCAGACCAGTCAGCTTTGTTGCGGTGCCTTCAGATGCAGGGAAGTGACTCCTTCACTTCAAGGGAGATTCCTTCAGGTGTCTTGGATGTCCACAGGCCTTGGAAGGTTCCTGTATGGGGCACAGACATGGACATTGCAGCAGACGAGCAGGGCGAAGAGAACAGGAGCAGCAGGAGTCTTCCCAGTTGCAGTCTTGATGCCCAGAGTGAAGTCCAGTGGAGTCCAGAGTACCCAGACTGTTAAAAAAGAAGTGGTGTCTTGAAATGAATCTTGTCCCACAACGAATCTAGGGATCCACCAACAGGTAAGGCCTTAAGTACCTTAAGGAAAGGGTTGGGACAATTCAGGCTTCCCTCCCAGGGGAGGGGTCGGAGAGTGGTGTGGATACTCCCATGTCCATTGTCCAGTGTCGCGCCAGAGCGGGAGCCAACAGATCCCTGAGCTGGTTTGAACTAGACTATGGAAGGAGGGCACCAAATGTGCCCTTCAAGCTGACTGAGTGACACTGCCAAGCGCTCCTACCCGGCCCCAAGACACTAAACCCTGTCTGGGAGGTGGTCACACCTCCCTGTGACAGGATACCTATTGTTCTGCCTTTCCCTGCTCAGCAGCAAAAGGGCAGAATCATGTCTCAGGTTGGCAGCAGCCATGTTGTGCTGTCTGTGTCTATAAGACTTTTATCGGGAGCACTGAGGGCCTCCTGGAGGAGCTTCACAGTGCATGGAATCATACTATGATTCCAACATGTTTGATACCAAACATGACAGGGTTTGTTACAGCCAGTTTAGGGATGCTCATCGCGTCATGACGCATGGCCACTCTATGTATCGTAATGGCTGATGCACTTACAACCTGGGAGAATGGACTCCGAAGGTGGTAGGGGTGTCCTGCTCATGCAGGGGCACCCTCACACTTAGAACCGAGGACCCTTCCTTCAGGATTGAAAGACCTTATTTAGGGGTGACTTATAGGGTTTAAGTGCAGTGACCTTAGATATAGGGAAACCTATATCTGTCGTAAGTGGTGCTAGCACCAGCTTACACAGGCTGCAATGGCAGGCCTGTCGTTACAGTTTGAGTGGTCTTCCATGGGTGGCATAATACATGCTTCAGCCCATGGGGATCCGTGTTGGACCTTTGCCCTGGGTAGCTCAGCACCATATACTAGGGACTTATAAGGGTGCACGAGTGTCCAATCTGGGATGTACCTAAGTACTTACCGTAACCAATTTAGGAGAGAAAGCACAGGGACTGGGGTCCTGCTTAGCAGAATTCTAGTCAGACTAGTCAGAAACAGCATAGCACCAGGCAAAAAGTGGGAGTACCATAAAAGCAGATTGTACTTTCCTACACTATCTGTTTTTAGAAATTTTGCCATGAATCCGATGTTCCAATTTAAAAAGAATAAAAATACTATTTTTGGCCCTGGGGGCAGAGTGGCTCTACCAGGCTTGTGACGTCAGTGTATCCCTACTCCCCTGTATGTTTTTTTAAAAACCTTTTTTGAGGACAGTGGACTGAGTCCCTGATTCGTAAAATGGCTGGTGCTACAGCTTTGTTGATGTGATGGAAGCCAATCAGATCTTATCTTTAGATCTGTTGGCTCCACAGATGCTCCGTGGCATGATATATACATACATTTTGAATTAAGTTCCAGCTTCTGCCAAATTTGGAGAAATTCCGTTCAGCCATTTTTGGCTGTAGCTCTGTCTAATTTTCCTATGGAAAGGTTTATAGAGAAAACATGCTATGGGACCCTACCTTTTTTCTCGGACCCCCCCCCCCCCCCAAACTTTCCAGGATGGAGCTGAGGTGGAAGAGACTTTTTGGGAAAGTTTTGTGAAGCTTTGTTAATCGGCACCAAAGTTATAAGGAAACCCACAAAATCTATTTCCTATGGATATATGGTACTAACTATAATTACCCAGTGAGGACCGCCACTGGGTAATATATATATCTATGATATCTATTGTGAGTGATGCAATATGTGAGGTCATAAGCAGTGTATGGCTGGGGCGCAAGTTATAGTTAGATAACTTATAACATGTGAATGTCAGCGTTTTTTGTGTTTTTAAACATTAGTTTTTGTTTTATTTCACCTCACTATGACGTCACTGTCGTATTGAGTGGACAGCAAAGAGCGTACAGTTCAATTCTGACAGTCAGGTTAGTTGTTTGACTACATATAATTTTGAAGAAAGTCCTCTTTCTAGAGTATTTTTATGGCGAGGCATTTCACCAAATATTATGAATTTATAGCGCTTACTACCCTAGATGAGGTGTTGAAGGGCTTTGCAGTGAGTAGCATGCTTTTCCAGAACGAAAGTTAGATGTAAATAGGTAACAGATTAGTAGTATGTACCTTCTTTCCCCTTGTAGTAGGTTGTGCAATATCCCTAAACTCCTTTTACTTAAAGTTTAGTGACATTAGATACAAAAAACAGCATAGAAGTTATAATTGTAAGATTGAATTAGAACTGGGTGCACACATACCTTGTAGCCAAATGCATGTGCTCACTAAATCAGAAGAAGAATATCTTAAGCAGTTCTTACATGAAAATGTGGCTAATGGGCTCATTAGGCCCCATAGATCCCTGCTTCATCAATGCCACTTTTTGTTTAAAAGGAGATGAATTTGTATTTTATAGCTTATAGAGTGCTCATTAGAAATACAGTAAAATTGTTACCCCTTTTCATGAATAACTATTTATGAATTTGGATATCAAAGTAGTGTACCATCTAGTCAGAGTCTGACAGGGTAATTGAAGGAAATTGGGTTACTGGTTGAAACCCTCCTCAATAAGCAATTGTAATTCCTGTCAGGGTGAAGTCACAGACAACCCCAAATTAACCTCTGCTTAACTCTCTGGTAGCTTGGCACAAAAGCAGTCAGGCTTCACTTAGAGGCCTTGTGAGAATTCTTTATGCATGCACTTCAAACATTAATAAAATGAAAACACAACACAAGAAAAATCCCACACCAATGTTGAAAACTGATAAAAATTCAATACATTTTTGGAAACCATAATAAAAAAATCCAATCGGTAGAACCTGAGATATTCGATTTTAAAGATCTAAGTGAACATAGTGCTTAGAAGCACAAACCACCAACTGGGGTTATCTGGTTGCGCTGGACCAGGTTAAAGTCACAAGTTCAGGCCTGCAGCAATGGAGCGCGGGCCAGACACAGGAACCATGTTAGGTCCACTGAAAAAGTACCTTAAATATTGGCTGCAGAGCATTGCGAATTCCTGCGTTGAGGTTGCGTCGCACAGTGGCAGTTTCAATGAGTTGTGGGAAGTGATGCGAGGTACTGCATTGAAGATGCATCACGCAGCGGTGGTTCCGATGAAGCAGTCGATAAGACTTGTGATGCAAGGCCCTGCATTGTCATTAAGGAAGTCGTCGACGGAGGCTTGCGATTCGAAATCCTGCGTCGGGGATCCAGAGATGCATCACACTGTGTTAGTTCTGCCCAAGAGAGCACAGCTGGGCTGGCAGAGGACCTTCTGGTCCACTTCCAAGGGTCCAGGACTGGGGTGGCACCACCTGGGGGGCAAGACTCACAGCAGACAGAGCCCAGGTGCTGGGTTCATGCTGGTCGGAGCCTTTTCTGTCCATCGAGCTCTGATGAGGAGGCCAGCAAACTAGCCCTCTGAGTCACTATTGTAACCCTGGGTTCCAGTCCTTGTCCTTTTTACTCAGGAAGCAGGGTAGCAGGTCAGCATAGTATCATGCTTCCTTGCAACAGAGCAGCACAGCAGTCATTCTGAGTCTTCCACAGGTCCAGAGGTGTACTGAAGAGTTGGGTCTGAGGGTCCAATATTTATACCTGGTGCCTTCTTTGAAGTAGGAGAAAATCCTGGAAGTTTCCACTCCCAGTGGTGTTTGAGATTTTCTGCTTCCAGTTTGTCTGGGCACAAAATACTAATGTGAAATAGTTTCTGAGTTTTCTGAGGCAGAGTCTTTGTGATGTGCAAGTGTGGTAGGTGACAGCTTCGCCTACCTATTAAGTCAGAGATGGCCCATCCTGCCTACACCTATTCCCCCTTTGTCTCACTGTCTAGGATCACTACACAAAGAACAACTACCAGCTATACCTATTCACATGACCCAGGATACAGGCTGCAGGCACCAAATTGTTGGAATAATAAAATGCCAGATTTCTAAAAGGGGCATTTTCAGAATTGTGACTCAAAATCCGACTTTACCATTAAAGCGGATTTTAAATTACAGTTCTGTAGACACTAAACTCGACATTCCAACCTGCTCCCAATTGAAAGATATCACATATTCAATTTAATAAGGGAACCCAATGTTATCCTATGAGAGAGGTAGCCATTGCAAAAGTGAAAAAGGAATTTAAGAGTTTTTCACTGCCAGGATATGTAAATGTTAAAAGTACATGTCCAAGTTTTTAAATACACTGCACCCTGCCCTATGGGCTGTTTAGGGTCTACCTCGAGGGTGACCTATATATATTAAAAAGGGAAATTTAAGCCTGGCAAAAGGGTTATCATGTCAGGTAGAAGTGGCAGTTTAAAACTGCACACATAAGTCTACAATTGTAGGCCTGAGACATGTTTAAAGGTTAGTTAGTTAGGTGGGTGGCACAATCAATGCTGCAGGCCACTAGAAGCATTCAATTTACAGGCCATGGGTACATGTAGTAACACTTTACTAGGGACTTAAATGTAAATTAAATGTGCCAATTGGGTATCAGCTAATTTTACTATGTTCTGTTTAAAGGTGAGGACACAGGTAATTTAGCACTTGTTAGCGATGATAAAGTGCAAAGATTCCTAAAAGCCAACAAAACGGGCTCAGAAAACAGGAGTTTGAAGACAAAAAGTTTGGGGATGACTTTGCAGAGAGGGCCGACTCCTACACGACCCCCTCCAGCCAAAAGCCAGGATACATTGATGGGCTTCCCTGCTAAGATGATAGAATGTTTCTGAAGGCCCTCTACTGCAGAGGCACTTGTCAGTTCTACGCCCTTCAGAACTCAGTTGGATCTCTCTGTCTACACTCTCCTGAGCCAATGGATTGATCCATGGGAAACCCTTCCCCTCATTTGTGGACCCCTTCTGTACAGCACCTAACCTTAAATTGCTCACAGGTGCACCCCAGTAGGCAGGCAGTGCCACCTCGGCCAACAAGGTGACATGGTCCATTCTGCCCCTTGGATCAAACTTCTGTCCTCAACCCAAGGAAAACTCTGCCCTAAAGGACAGTAACCAACATTGGCCACTAACAGCTGTCAGTATCAAGATCCAGGCCCTGCACCATTTACTGCCAGGTGGAAGCTCCAAGTAGGAAAATCAAGTAGGCCTCTATTCCAACTTTGGGACTGAAAAGGAGTTCTCTTTGGGCTCCTGAGGATTCTATGACATCTGAGGTTTCTCAGAGTGGGTAGGGCAACATCTGTGTGGGTGTTAGGTAGACTACTTCTGCTCTACCTCCTACCAGTTCCGGGGTGGTATCCTGAGACTGGCTTTTCAGCTCAGGGTCAGTAACCTGAGGCTGAACATGTGCCAGGGGTGAGTCCTTCCTCCCCTGATCCTCCATTTGACTTTACGTACCCTCCACTTGGGACTGGTACCCCCAGAAAACTGGGCTTTCAAGGCACCTTGGGCGGCCGTCCCTCCAGCTCTTTGGACACTGGTAGTAGAGTTGAAGGAAATTATTGGATAAAGGATTGATATACTATTCAGATACTCTTTTGACGCTAGAGTTGGAGTTGAAGGAAATTATTGAATAAAGGATTGATATACTATTCAGATACTCTTTTGACGCTGGATTGGAATAACACATGTGGTTCATAACATTGGATATTTTCATGTTTATTACTAAATTTTGTATATGATGTACATTTTCCTAAAAAAGTGTTTTGCATCAGATTAATGTATGAATTCATTTGCTGCTTTTGTCATGTTACAAGCTGTTGCCAATAATTTTTTTCACAGTGTCTAAGTCCATTTTTGTCTTTAAGTGTAATTTAGTGTTAGTGGTGGGATTAGAACTTGTGATTGTACAGTACCATGCAGTGATTTTGTTTAACATTCAAATCCCATATAAATAATTTGATACCAGATTCAACCTCTTTTTAAATTTCTCCCCCCCCCCAAATGATTGATTTTCCAAATGTAATTCCTACCTCACCTTCAGACACTTGGGACTGTTTTGTTGTTGCACCTGAGATGCTTCACCAGAATGGAAATGGATCCCACTGCCTACGAGATGACAATAAGAGGTCGCTGGTCTTACATTGATAACTTCAGCAAAGCTGGGCTGCGTAGATTCTGCTAGGAGACAGGGTTGGCTGTGGAAAAGGGGTCAACTAAGAAGGACATTCAGGATGCCATGTTTGCTTTTGAGGAAGCACTTAGGTTAGGCTTTAACAGAGGAGCAGGAGGGTGATGGACCTGAGGAGGAGGAGGGAAATGACTTAGCAATAGCTCTAGAAGTGAGAGCAGGGCCCACAGAGATGGAGTCCCCTGCTAGATCTAATGCAGGAAGAAGTGCATCCTCCCACACCCTGTCTCTTGAAGAGTTGAACTCTAGAGTTGAAGGAAATTATTGGATAAAGGATTGATATACTATTCAGATATTCTTTTGACGCTGGAGTTGGAATAACACATGTGGTTCATAACATTGGATATTTTCAAGTTTATTACAACATTTTGTATATGATGTAAATTTTCCTAAAAATGTGTTTTGCATCAGATTAATGTATGAATTCATTTGCTGCTTTTGTCATGTTGCAAGTTGTTGCCAAAAATTTTTTCACAGTGTCTAAGTCCATTTTTGTCTTTAAGTGTATGTTAATGTGAATTGTTTATACGTGTAAGTTCATGTGTGAATTTGATAAGTCTGTGTTTCTTTTTCAGTCCAAAAAATTGTTTTGATCAATTTTTAAATTAATAACAAACAGGAATGGTCTAATAAAAATTCCATTCGGACAGATAAAAGAGTTGACTGTTCGTTACTCCATGAGTAGTAGGAGTATACGGTAGTACGGAGCCGGGTTCATTGTTTTGTGTTCTGAACTTTCTAAACGTGGCATTTTCTGAATTTTGACTTAAAGTCTAACTTTACAGTTACAGGGACTTGTATATTACTATATATATTACTAAAGGGAGCGCTGGCAAGCCCGTCTGCGCCCGTCCGCGCTGGTTCCGCACGCAGCGCCAGCCCCCCTAGTCGAACCATGAGAGATAGGGACACTATTTATTACTTCAGTGAATCCCTAAAATGCCTTAATCCTGGCTTTTCAGAGCAGAAATGTCATAAACTTTGCATGGATGTCATACATCCTCAGGAGAAAGAGCTTTCTATAGGCTGTAATTCTTGGTTGCCAGAATTTTTTATAAAACCTATAAAGACCACACGGGCACAGAACTCAATAACTCTGGCTGATGGTTCTCATTCCGCTCGTAAACTTGCCCTATTAAATGCTAGGTCATTGGTCAAATACAGTCAGGAATGCGCTTCCCTTATCGAAGATGAAGGGATTTTGGTCGCATTCATTACAGAATCCTGGACGGATGACGCTTCTGGACCTGACCTGGTCAAAGCAACACCTCCCAACTACCAATGCTACAATAGATGCCACAAAAAAAGGATGGGTTCTGGCCATTATATATCATAACTCAATTTCGGCTTCTTTCACCCCTATATTTATAGAAGAATGTGAAGTCCTAGAGTTTTGTCTCAATCTATCACACCACTGCTCGTTCAGAGGCTCTCTCATCTACAGGCCTCCGGGTCCCAGAGGATGCTTCCTTACCCAAGTTGGTAATATAATCGAAAGAGGTATTAGCCTTGACTCCTATACTATTCTAGGAGACTTCAATTACCATCTGGAATCCTCTTCGACTGAATCAATTCAGCTAATAGAGCTAATGAGAAGCGCCAAATTAGAACAATTTGTGACTGAGGCAACTCACAAAGCAGGCCACACATTAGGTGGTATCTTTTCGAATAATCTGAACCTAACCGTGCTAAACACTCTACCTCTGGCATGGTCAGACCACTCGGCGGTTATTAGTGAATTTAACCTGCCTGCCCATGGGGCCCCAAAATTATTGAGAAAAAAGAAAAGTTCAGTAACCAGAGCCTGGAATAAGATAAACTCAAGAGAAATACAACAACACCTTACTCTAACACTACCATCGGTGCCAAGAAATGTAGATGAGGCTACTAATATTTATACAAATTGGCTGACAGCTGCAGGAAATAAATTGGCACCTTTGAAACCTCTTCGCCTAAATAGACAACAACCTTCGGCTCCCTGGTATTCCTCTGAACTTAGAGACCAGAAACTGGTGTGTAAGCACTTGGAAAGAAAATGGAGGGCGGGCTATAAGGAAAAAGACACATCAATTTATAAAGCTAGCCTGTCAACATATAAACACCTATTACAAAAAACAAAACAAAACTATTTTACAGACAAAATTAACACAGCTAAAAACTACTCTAAAGAGATTTTTAAAATAGTAAAAACCCTAGCCCACCCGCGTGCCCCATCAATTCAAGCCAGTCAAGAACTGTGTAACAAAATAGCCAAAAATCTCTTTGAAAAGGTAAATAATATTTTTGTCACATTTTCTAACTCTGTTAAGGAAAATACTCAGAGTTTAGCTTCTTCCCAATTTGATTCCATGGCTAATAGTCCTCTCTTACAGAATTTTGCCCCTCTAACAGAATCCGATACATCTAAGCTAATGTTGAAGATAAAGTCAGGTTCCCTCTATGACCCATGTCCAAGTAGGGTCTTCTTATTAGCAGTAGAACCTATCTCAAAAATATTGACCCCCATTTTTAACAACATGTATTTAGACGGATACTTCCCAAAAGATTGGAAACATGCGTCGATTTTGCCACTTTTAAAGAAACCCAGTCTAGATGTCAATGATCCAAACAATTTTAGACCCATATCAAGAATTCCACTTCCAGCAAAGGTCCAAAGAGAGGAATATTAATGCCCAACTAAATAAATTCCTTCAAGACCATCAAGTCCTGGACCCTACACAGTTTGGATTTAGAGGGGGTCACAGTACCGAAACTGCGTTGCTAAAATCCACTGGAGAGATCAGGAACATCTTAGACCAGGGAGGGAATGCCGCCCTGATCATGCTGGATCCTTCAGCGGCATTCGATACCGTTCATCACGGTATATTGATGAAACGCCTCATGGAGATAGGAGTTAAGGGTTCGGCTTGGAATCTCCTTAAATCCTTTCTTACGGATAGAGTACAAACTGTAACAGTGGAGGAGTTCCAGGCAGAATCATTTTCCCTGCCTTGTGGAGTTCCCCAGGGTTCTTCATTGAGCCAGACTCTTTTTAACGTATATGTTTCCTCTTTGGCACCACTTGTGGAATGATTTGGGTTCACTCTAACCTCCTATGCTGATGATACCCAAATAGTGGTCAACCTGCTCCCAGGAAACTCCGTGCATACACCTCCAAAACTACAAAACTGTATGTCCGCGGTGGGAGACTGGATGGCAAAAAACTGCCTAAAGCTTAACTCCAACAAAACGGAGGTTATCCTTTTTGGCAATAACCCTAACTTATGGTCTCCAGGCTGCTGGCCAACAGATCTTGGCCAACTCCCCACTCCGGTAAGGAAAGTAAAAAATCTTGGAGTATGGTTGGATGACAAACTGAGTGGCAGGGATCAAGTTAATAAAGTTGTCTCCACCACTACCTATATCCTCAAATCTTGCAAAAAAAGTATGCCACTACTCCCAAAAGCAGCACAGCAAATTGTTATCACTGCTCTCATTATGCCAAGATTGGACTATTGCAATAGTCTATATTTGAGGATACATGAAGGATCCCTAAATAAATTACAGATTCTGCAGAATGCTGCCGCCAGACTGCTCACAGGCACACCTAGGACTGGTTCCATTTCTACCCAAATCAAGGCCCTTCACTGGCTGCCAGTGAGGCAACGCATTCAATTTAAAGCTCTGACACTGGTCGTCAGTGCCCTTCATGGAATAGGACCTAAATTCTTAATACAACAACTCCATTGGTATTCTCCTACCAGAACCCTACGATCCTCAGATGCCAAATTGGCTATAGTTCCCAGGGTAAAGAAGGCCAACTGGTCGTCAGTGCCCTTCATGGAATAGGACCTAAATTCTTAATACAACAACTCCATTGGTATTCTCCTACCAGAACCCTACGATCCTCAGATGCCAAATTGGCTATAGTTCCCAGGGTAAAGAAGGCCAATTGGGGTGGTAGAGGCTTTGTGGCCAATGCAGCTAAAGCCTGGAATGCTCTTCCTCTATCTCTGAGAAGTATGACTGATCTCCTCCCATTCCGAAAGTCATTAAAAACATTTCTCTTCAAGTATTGATCTTCCATATTCTTCATTTTTTACTCACCCGACTCCCCGCAGGTCTTCTCTAAGCGGCAGGACACCTTTTTGGTAACAGGTGCGCTTTAAAAAATGCCCATAACATAACATAACATTACAATTCTTTAGACAACATACTCGACATTCCACCTGCTCCCAATTGAAAGTCATTACTTATTAAATGTATTAAGGTAACCAAATGTTATCCTATGGGAAATGTAGGCCACACCCAAGCTAAAAACAAAATAAATTTAAAAAAAACATTTTTACAGCGCCATGCTAACAGGATTAAAGAGTTCAGTGCCGGAGAGGTGGAGCCTGAAGGAGTTGAGCCCTGGCTTCTTGTATGCGAACAATACATGCGAGGGCTCAGCAATTACACATGAGAAGACGGTTTGTAAGAGGCAGTCTTCCTGGAACGCTGCCCACCTCACAACACTTCCCTTTTCTGCATGGTGGTTTCCATGGGAAGTCTTGCTGGGAACCTGGGGTCTTATGCCCAGCCAACTGTTAATTCAAGCAGTGGCGGCTCCTCTGCTAGGGTCGAGGAGCGTTGCCGCACTCCTTTTTAGCAGTGAAATAAAGAGAAAGTTAAATGATAATAACTCACGTTATTATCATTCTATTTTCTCCTACTTCCGCAGCTTTCGTGAGGGGGCGGGGGCAGGGAAGGAGTGGTAGAACCGTCCTATGTGCACAATGAGTGCTTGGCCGGCCATCTCAGGCCGCCCAAAATAGTCTTGTGCACTTTGCATGTTCTCCAAGTGGGCTGCATTACAGCCTGCATGGAGAACATGCTCAGGTTCCCAGTCAACGTCTGAGCCAATCACAAAGCTGCTAAGGCAGCATTGTGATTGGCTAACTCGGAGCCTGGGTGTGCTTCCTGTTGTTCAGGTCAGCGAGGGAGAACTACGGAGGAGAGATGTGGCGAGGCAGCGGCGAGAAGGTACGTTTTTGATTTTATTTTTTGCTGCCAGCTTCTCCCACGTCTCTGCCCCCACTCCCTACCTCCGATCCATGCTGTCACCGCTGGTGTCAAGAAGCCCAAAGCTGGAGATACCCCTCCTCCTTAACAACAATTAGTGGTGCTCCCAATGGGAGTCTATACAGAGAAGCTCCCCAGCCTGGGGTAAAAAACAGGTTCAGGAAGTTGCCACTTTCAGCGTCAATCCAAGATGGGACCAGTGGTGAACGAGCAATACATGACAGCATTCGAGTGACACTTGGAAGAGTCCTTGAGTCCCCGAGCACTTTTTGTTTCAAGTTGTTATATATTATCATGACAACATGCAAGAATGGTCAGTGAAGAGCACTATGCCTATGACAAACTAAAGCATTCAAACAGAGCACCTGCGATAAGCAAAACAAAGTGATAAATCTGCAGTGAAAAGGGAGTCCTGTCAGCTGAGTAAATACACTCGGTCTAGTATATCGTATCTTCAGTGTCACATAAGACCCCTTTGATAACTGAGTACCAAAACCGTAAATAAACAAATATGTAACAATCTGACCCCCCTCTAAATGCTAGGGGCTTCTTGGATAGTTCATCCAATGGGAAAAACAGGAAAGATACACAAAGACGGACAGCTGAAAGGGGCTGTCCCAAAGCGCGCTCTTTTTGTACTTTTGACTGTCCCTTTTTTAATAAATATTGGATAGCATGGGTAATATGGACAGCTATAATCGCCCCACTTCTAACCACAGCGGTGGGGATCTCTGGTTTTGAACGCAGAATAGTATTCTCGATCTTTTAAACACCAAGTTGACTGAATACTATTGCGCAAGTCTTTAAAACAATGCAAAAATGAACTCTGGATTGAATCACACCTTCCTCCCTAAGGCCGGTGGTTAAATTGATGTGTTGTGCAGTACTGTAATATAGAAGTATCACATATGCGTTCCATTTCTGTCTCCCTTTATTTAATGATCATTTCAATGTTTTTGCAGCTTTTCGTTTTACTATATATACCCTGCGTACATTTTCTATAGTTGTTGTGACAACAGTCTTGTTGAATTTGACTCGAACCCCCATATACTGTAAATATGCAATGGATGCATGAACATGACTATTTCTACATATGATTATGTGATTTGTGTTCTGTCATTTTTATGGTATAGAGAAATGTGGTCCCAGCATACAGTTCATTTAAAGCAAAACATTAAAGAGACACAATTAAACGAACAGCTCAGAAAAGTTCGAATGCCATTTAATCACACCGAATATGTTAAGATGTTTCAAATGGAGTCAGCAATTTTAAGCAACAATTTGTAAAAGTAGAACACGTGCCCAAAGAGGGGGATGGGGGGGTGAGTGAATTAGTGCGGAATTTGAAAGGAAGTGAACACAGTGGTAAATATACTAAATTACACTCAAATTGAACGGCATACTTGAATCTCTGCCGTATTTAATACACAGATTAAATCATAATCACAATATCCACAATTCTGAATGATGCCATATAAAGACGATCACAGTGCATCATGTACTGTTGACGATATTGGCCAAAGATGTAAAGTGGATGCAACCTTACGAAGTGGGGTCTTCATCAGGACTGGGATAAACACAAAGGGAGCGTGGGCACCTGAAGAAACAAAATATGAATGAGTATAAAACTCATCAATCTCTTACTCAGGGGAAATAAAATGAATTAAAATATCAGCAAAAGTTACCATGTCTGTCGGAGGACAGGCCTCTAAGACGTCCGAAGGTCGTCAGAGAGAGAGGGATTCAAACTCCTCGGCGGTAACAAACAGTCTTAGAGAGTGGTGGACACCTAAAATGAAATTAGGTGGATCAAAATACAGAACCAGGGTAGTTAGTTCAAAAAATGGTCCCTCCCATAGTAAGCGAAAATAATTTACCATAGACCGCAATTCTTTGGGGTTGTGTCTTGAACTTTAATGAACAGCAATGACTGGAAATAAATCCAGGTGATTTGGATGGTCGAACTGCTGAGAACTAAACACCGCTAGTTCGCCATCAGTGAATAAATCTAAAAAGAGGAAAAGACAAATCGGTTGAATGGAGAGAGGGGGGACCCTGCAAATGAAGAATCGAAAAAATGCTCTAAAGATGTTACTATTCTTGGAAGGTATGTGGTGAAACATATCTGTTTTGTGCGTGACTCCCGTAGGATCACGAAGAGAATAGAATTAGTAAATTTCCGGGGCACTAGGTCGAGGCAAAGTGTCGGGAGCCGACACAGCATGTCATATAATACATGCCGACAATTCGTACTAAAATAAGGAACCGTAAAAATGCAGGTCAGGGTGTCTCGGACAGTGTACAGAGCCCCGATGTCAGCATGGGAGTTGGAGATTGCTTACCCTGAGTCTCTGCTTCTGCTTCACAAGCGAATGGAAAGTGCGCGCCCGGAGCACATATTATTAAATAGGGAGACGCGAGGTCAACGCGTGTTCTCCGTTACCGTGCTGGCGCTAGATGCCGGTTAACAAACGTAATGAAAAAAAGACTATAGTTGGAAAAGTGTAGTCACGAAATAAACAAAGTAATTGAGTTATGTATAAACCTTGTAACGCATGAGTCTAGCAAATCACATAGATGGCATTGGTGGCCCAACCAGAAACATTGTAATTTGTATACATATCATTAGTAAAACGATTTAACAAAAGGAATCATTTCTCATTAGTGCAAATTAGAGAACAATAAATTTACAAGATGATAACTCTGTGACCTAGGTGGAGAAGAAAAACAGATATAACATATCCAAGTTTAATGCAAAATGTGCGCTAGTATGGGCATCAACAAAATCAATGAGTATTGCAGTTCTTAAGCAAGACGAGCATGTAAACATTGAAGCGCATATTAATATGTCTGTAAGATATAAAATGACCGTCAGGATCAAGCACAAAACATAGATAGCATTAATGGCCCAACTCAAAACGCAATATACGTTATCATTTGTAAACATATAAATTGAGAATGATATAGCAGATGAGCAATTCTCATTATATTAACTCCTTAACCTCGGGAGAGGAGAGAAACAGATATATCGTATACAGATATAGCTCCCACTGATTAAACGCGGAGGACTGCTAATTGGGCGTTACTACCATCAAGTTCATTGAGCCCATTAACCACAGTGTCCATCATAGACATCCATTTAGACTCTCTCACATTAAGGATGGCTGATAAATTGCCACCTCTAGGGCCCACCTTCACCTTCTCAAGAACCAGCCATTTGAGATCATCCGGTTTATGATTTTTTAAGATACAGTGTTCAACGAGGGGAGCTCCCGCCACGTTACACCGGATTCTGCTGTGGTGCTGCAGAATTCTGGCTTTCACCTTTTGATGTGTCTGTCCAATATAGAGTAAGCCGCAGGGGCAACCGATACCATAAATTACATTGAAAGAGTTACAGTTAGTGAAAGAACTGAGAGTTATCGAATGTCCTCTATACGTAAAGATCTTCGTTGTGTCAGTGGAATCGCAGGCCTTGCAGTGACCACACTTAAAATGTCCGATCACTGGTGGCAGGCTCCAAAGTTCTTGGATGGTCGGTGTTGTTACTGTTTCTAGAAAAGAGTGGACTACATAGTCCTTCACGTTTCTCGCTTTCTTGAAGGAGTGCATCGGCGGGTTCGGTTGATCGATGTCATCAGCCACTAATTTCCAATGCTTATTGATCACTTTCTTAATTTCATTGCTTCGTGTCGAGAAAGTGGTGACACAAATCATTCTCTGCAATGCCGTATCTTGTTTGGCCTTAGGTGTTAGGAGAGTTTCCCGGGGGTTGAACCATGCCCTCTTGCGTGCTTTCTTAACCAGTCTCCTCGGATATCCCCTTAATAGTAGTCGATTGCTCAGATCCTCAGATTCGACAAGGTAATCTTCCTTTTTGGTACAGTTTCTGCGGATCCTCAAAAACTGTCCAAAAGGTAAATTATCCCTAAGACCACGTGGGTGGTGACTACTGTATCTAAGTAGGGAGTTGCGTTCAGCAGGTTTCCGATACAATGTTGTGTGCAATTTGTTGTCCTCGCAATAGATTTTGATGTCCAGGAAGGCAAGTTCTTTGGCATCCGAGTGTATCGTGAACTGGATGTTGTCATTACGTAGATTGAGCCATTCATGAAAGACCGCCAATTCAATGGCGTCTCCATTCCAAATCAGGAGTATATCGTCGATGTAACGTCTCCATAAATTGATCTTGCCAGAGAATGGATTGTTGTTGAAGATAAATAGGCGTTCGAAGTGATCCATGAAGATTATTGCTAGATCAGGAGCAAAGGCTGCTCCCATGGCAACACCTTTAGTCTGAACGTAGAAATCTCCTTGAAAGATAAAGAAGTTTTTTTGCATGGCAATCGTCAAGAGTAGAATTATGAACTCTGTTGGAACTCTCATAGGTGCTGGTCTGGTATTAAGGACTTCACTCATCACCTCCAGGGCAGGTATCTGGGGAATGCTGGTATAAAGGGACACGATGTCGCAGGTCACCAGTAGCTGGCTACTTGGATCAAAGGGTAATTGGTCGACCAGGTTGATCGTCTGCATCGTATCCCTTAGATAGGCCTCAGTTATCTCCGCCAGTGGTTTCAGGAAGAAATCCACATATTTACATAATGGTTCCAGTAGGGAGCCGCATCATGAAACAATCGGGCGTCCAGGTGGTCTCTGGAGATCCTTATGAATTTTGGGGAGGGTGTATATAGTGGGCAAACGAGGATATTTCTGGTTGAGATACTCAAACTCGAGTTTGCTAAGTATACCTTGTCCATATGCTTCGGAGGTAACTTGCAAAATTTCTCCTGCCAATTCTTTAGTTGGATCAGATCGTAATTTGGAGTAGCTTACACCATCTTGGAGCTGCCTCAAAATCTCATCCTTGTATGCAGTTGTATCTTGGATGACGATCGCACCACCCTTGTCGGCAGCCTTTATCACAATATCTCTGTTGTTCTTCAATTTGGTTAACGCTGTTCGTTCCAATTTCCTGGTGTTGGGGATGGTATGTTTGTAGGTACCCAATAATTTCGTCACGTCGGTTAATACCATGTTCTCATATGCCAAGATCTTGCTGGACATCGCATTAGTGGGCGGGACAAAGGTGGAGGGGGCCCTTAAACCAGTGGCCGACTGTGATGCATCAGAAGCAGAATGTTTGAAAAAATATCTCAAACGAATCTTCCTAAAGAAGGCATGTAATTCGACCCTAGTATCAAAGCTATTAGGATGAGATGTTGGTATGAAGGAAAGCCCCTTGGAAAGAATACGTTCCTCATCTTCAGTCAATGTGTACGATGAAATATTCACCAATGGGTTATCCTTTTCTACCATCTGTAGACCTTTCGTCTGGTTGATATTTCTCCATGGTTCTCTGTCTGAAAACGCACCTGCTTCCCTGCAGATGCCCTGCCTCTCTCCCAGTTGGTTGTGTTGGATTGTCGACCTCTCTGTGGACCCCTTTGCCAAGGGCCTCGTCCTCTGGGGGGGTCTCCATTGACCCTCGTCTAAAAAAGAAGGAGGGTAGTAGCCTTGTGGGGGATACCAGTTTTCACGGTAACTCTGGTCAGAGCTGGTAGATGGTTGCTCGTTGTCACTTCCAGCGCTAAATGACGAATCAGAGAAGTTGGTAAAGTTCCTTCTACCTCTATAAGAGCCTCTGCCCCTGCCTGTGAATCTGCCTTGGTTGTCCTGTTTGTAGTAATCCTCGGTTAGGTAGGGATAGGTGTTCTTCTTCTCATAGAAGCGGATGTCTTTTGCAAGTTTGTCCAATTTTTTATTCTGAGTTGTGAGCTCAAAGTCTTTTAAAGATTTAACCAAATTTGCCAAGGCCTCCTTGGCATTAGTTAGGGTTGAGTCACCGGCAATTTCCTGCTTAAGGGAGATAATTTCTCTGGACAATGATTGTACTTGTTCCGCTGCCGTTTCAACTCCCAACACCATCCAGTGTCGTGAGGCGTTGTTGGCCCCAAAACTAAAGCCTTCTTTGAATTTCGGTATATCAACAAAAATAGCTGGTTCGTACTTAATCTGTAGACCGACTGGTATTACATTGGCCTGGAGATATTTAGTGAGTAGGTGACCATGAAGGCGGGTACGTATTAACTTCTTCTCAAGGCGTTCTAAACGTGCCACTTTATCATTCAGAGTAAAGTCAATATTAGGAGTATCTGACGATAAAAATTGATTAGCAGGGTCCTGTAACAACCGATTAATATAATCCTCTGTGTATGAAAGAGTCTCACTCTCTGCCATCTTCTGAAGGGTGATTAATCACAGAAAGACCTCGCAGGTATGCACCTGCTCTGAAGTAGTACACATAAAGGGTCAACCCATATGAAGTCACTGGGACCTGGGTAGAGAACAGTATAGAGAAATGTGGTCCCAGCGTACAGTTCATTTAAAGCAAAACATTAAAGAGACACAATTAAACGAACAGCTCAGAAAAGTTCGAATGCCATTTAAGCACACCGAATATGTTAAGATGTTTCAAATGGAGTCAGCAATTTTAAGCAACAATTTGTAAAAGTAGAACACGTGCCCAAAGAGGGGGATGGGGGGGGTGAGTGAATTAGTGCGGAATTTGAAAGGAAGTGAACACAGTGGTAAATATACTAAATTACACTCAAATTGAACGGCATACTTGAATCTCTGCCGTATTTAATACACAGATTAAATCATAATCACAATATCCACAATTCTGAATGATGCCATATAAAGACGATCACAGTGCATCATGTACTGTTGACGATATTGGCCAAAGATGTAAAGTCGACGTTTCGACCCCTTGAGTGTTGTAGGTGTTGGATGCAACCTTACGAAGTGGGGTCTTCATCAGGACTGGGATAAACACAAAGGGAGCGTGGGCACCTGAAGAAACAAAATATGAATGAGTATAAAACTCATCAATCTCTTACTCAGGGGAAATAAAATGAATTAAAATATCAGCAAAAGTTACCATGTCTGTCGGAGGACAGGCCTCTAAGACGTCCGAAGGTCGTCAGAGAGAGAGGGATTCAAACTCCTCGGCGGTAACAAACAGTCTTAGAGAGTGGTGGACACCTAAAATGAAATTAGGTGGATCAAAATACAGAACCAGGGTAGTTAGTTCAAAAAATGGTCGCTCCCATAGTAAGCGAAAATAATTTACCATAGACCGCAATTCTTTGGGGTTGTGTCTTGAACTTTAATGAACAGCAATGCCTGGAAATAAATCCAGGTGATTTGGATGGTCGAACTGCTGAGAACTAAACACCGCTAGTTCGCCATCAGTGAATAAATCTAAAAAGAGGAAAAGACAAATCGGTTGAATGGAGAGAGGGGGGACCCTGCAAATGAAGAATCGAAAAAATGCTCTAAAGATGTTACTATTCTTGGAAGGTATGTGGTGAAACATATCTGTTTTGTGCGTGACTCCCATAGGATCACGAAGAGAATAGAATTAGTAAATTTCCGGGGCACTGGGTCGAGGCAAAGTGTCGGGAGCCGACACAGCATGTCACATAATACATGCGGACAATTCGTACTAAAATAAGGAACCGTAAAAATGCAGGTCAGGGTGTCTCGGACAGTGTACAGAGCCCCGATGTCAGCATGGGAGTTGGAGATTGCTTACCCTGAGTCTCTGCTTCTGCTTCACAAGCGAATGGAAAGTGCGCGCCCGGAGCACATATTATTAAATAGGGAGACGCGAGGTCAACGCGTGTTCTCCGTTACCGTGCTGGCGCTAGATGCCGGTTAACAAACGTAATGAAAAAAAGACTATAGTTGGAAAAGTGTAGTCACGAAATAAACAAAGTAATTGAGTTATGTATAAACCTTGTAACGCATGAGTCTAGCAAATCACATAGATGGCATTGGTGGCCCAACCAGAAACATTGTAATTTGTATACATATCATTAGTAAAACGATTTAACAAAAAGAATCATTTCTCATTAGTGCAAATTAGAGAACAATAAATTTACAAGATGATAACTCTGTGACCTAGGTGGAGAAGAAAAACAGATATAACATATCCAGGTTTAATGCAAAATGTGCGCTAGTATGGGCGTCAACAAAATCAATGAGTATTGCAGTTCTTAAGCAAGACGAGCATGTAAACATTGAAGCGCATATTAATATGTCTGTAAGATATAAAATGACCGTCAGGATCCAGCACAGAACATAGATAGCATTAATGGCCCAACTCAAAACGCAATATACGTTATCATTTGTAAACATATAAATTGAGAACGATATAGCAGATGAGCAATTCTCATTATATTAACTCCTTAACCTCGGAAGAGGAGAGAAACAGATATATCGTATACAGATATAGCTCCCACTGATTAAACGCGGAGGACTGCTAATTGGGCGTTACTATCATCAAGTTCATTGAGCCCATTAACCACAGTGTCCATCATAGACATCCATTTAGACTCTCTCACATTAAGGATGGCTGATAAATTGCCACCTCTGGGGCCCACCTTCACCTTCTCAAGAACCAGCCATTTGAGATCATCCTGTTTATGATTTTTTAGGATACAGTGTTCAACGAGGGGAGCTCCCGCCACGTTACACCGGATTCTGCTGTGGTGCTGCAGAATTCTGGCTTTCACCTTTTGTTGTGTCTGTCCAATATAGAGTAAGCCGCAGGGGCAACCGATACCATAAATTACATTGAAAGAGTTACAGTTAGTGAAAGAACTGAGAGTTATCGAATGTCCTCTATACGTAAAGATCTTCGTTGTGTCAGTGGAATCGCAGGCCTTGCAGTGACCACACTTAAAATGTCCGATCACTGGTGGCAGGCTCCAAAGTTCTTGGATGGTCGGTGTTGTTACTGTTTCTAGAAAAGAGTGGACTACATAGTCCTTCACGTTTCTCGCTTTCTTGAAGGAGTGCATCGGCGGGTTCGGTTGATCGATGTCATCAGCCACTAATTTCCAATGCTTATTGATCACTTTCTTAATTTCATTGCTTCGTGTCGAGAAAGTGGTGACACAAATCATTCTCTGCAATGCCGTATCTTGTTTGGCCTTAGGTGTTAGGAGAGTTTCCCGGGGGTTGAACCATGCCCTCTTGCGTGCTTTCTTAACCAGTCTCCTCGGATATCCCCTTAATAGTAGTCGATTGCTCAGATCCTCAGATTCGACAAGGTAATCTTCCTTTTTGGTACAGTTTCTGCGGATCCTCAAAAACTGTCCAAAAGGTAAATTATCCCTAAGACCATGTGGGTGGTGACTACGGTATCTAGGTAGGGAGTTGCGTTCAGCAGGTTTCCGATACAATGTTGTGTGCAATTTGTTGTCCTCGCAATAGATTTTGATGTCCAGGAAGGCAAGTTCTTTGGCATCCGAGTGTATCGTGAACTGGATGTTGTCATTACGTAGATTGAGCCATTCATGAAAGACCGCCAATTCAATGGCGTCTCCATTCCAAATCAGGAGTATATCGTCGATGTAACGTCTCCATAAATTGATCTTGCCAGAGAATGGATTGTTGTTGAAGATAAATAGGCGTTCGAAGTGGTCCATGAAGATTATTGCTAGATCAGGAGCAAAGGCTGCTCCCATGGCAACACCTTTAGTCTGAATGTAGAAATCTCCTTAAAAGATAAAGAAGTTTTTTTGCATGGCAATCGTCAAGAGTAGAATTATGAACTCTGTTGGAACTCTCATAGGTGCTGGTCTGGTATTAAGGACTTCACTCATCACCTCCAGGGCAGGTATCTGGGGAATGCTGGTATAAAGGGACACGATGTCGCAGGTCACCAGTAGCTGGCTACTTGGATCAAAGGGTAATTGGTCGACCAGGTTGATCGTCTGCATCGTATCCCTTAGATAGGCCTCAGTTATCTCCGCCAGTGGTTTCAGGAAGAAATCCACATATTTACATAATGGTTCCAGTAGGGAGCCGCATCCTGAAACAATCGGGCGTCCAGGTGGTCTCTGGAGATCCTTATGAATTTTGGGTAGGGTGTATATAGTGGGCAAACGAGGATATTTCTGGTTGAGATACTCAAACTCGAGTTTGCTAAGTATACCTTGTCCATATGCTTCGGAGGTAACTTGCAAAATTTCTTCTGCCAATTCTTTAGTTGGATCAGATCGTAATTTGGAGTAGCTTACACCATCTTGGAGCTGCCTCAAAATCTCATCCTTGTATGCAGTTGTATCTTGGATGACGATCCCACCACCCTTGTCGGCAGCCTTTATCACAATATCTCTGTTGTTCTTCAATTTGGTTAACGCTGTTCGTTCCAATTTCCTGGTGTTGGGGATGGTATGTTTGTAGGTACCCAATAATTTCGTCACGTCGGTTAATACCATGTTCTCATATGCCAAGATCTTGCTGGACATCGCATTAGTGGGCGGGACAAAGGTGGAGGGGGCCCTTAAACCAGTGGCCGACTGTGATGCATCAGAAGCAGAATGTTTGAAAAAATATCTCAAACGAATCTTCCTAAAGAAGGCATGTAATTCGACCCTAGTATCAAAGCTATTAGGATGAGATGTTGGTATGAAGGAAAGCCCCTTGGAAAGAATACGTTCCTCATCTTCAGTCAATGTGTACGATGAAATATTCACCAATGGGTTATCCTTTTCTACCATCTGTAGACCTTTCGTCTGGTTGATATTTCTCCATGGTTCTCTGTCTGAAAACGCACCTGCTTCCCTGCAGATGCCCTGCCTCTCTCCCAGTTGGTTGTGTTGGATTGTCGACCTCTCTGTGGACCCCTTTGCCAAGGGCCTCGTCCTCTGGGGGGTCTCCATTGACCCTCGTCTAAAAAAGAAGGAGGGTAGTAGCCTTGTGGGGGATACCAGTTTTCACGGTAACTCTGGTCAGAGCTGGTAGATGGTTGCTCGTTGTCACTTCCAGAGCTAAATGACGAATCAGAGAAGTTGGTAAAGTTCCTTCTACCTCTATAAGCGCCTCTGCCCCTGCCTGTGAATCTGCCTTGGTTGTCCTGTTTGTAGTAATCCTCGGTTAGGTAGGGATAGGTGTTCTTCTTCTCATAGAAGCGGATGTCTTTTGCAAGTTTGTCCAATTTTTTATTCTGAGTTGTGAGCTCAAAGTCTTTTAAAGATTTAACCAAATTTGCCAAGGCCTCCTTGGCATTAGTTAGGGTTGAGTCACCGGCAATTTCCTGCTTAAGGGAGGAAATTTCTCTGGACAATGATTGTACTTGTTCCGCTGCCGTTTCAACTCCCAACACCATCCAGTGTCGTGAGGCGTTGTTGGCCACAAAACTAAAGCCTTCTTTGAATTTCGGTATATCAACAAAAATAGCTGGTTCGTTCTTAATCTGTAGACCGACTGGTATTACATTGGCCTGGAGATATTTAGTGAGTAGGTGACCATGAAGGCGGGTACGTATTAACTTCTTCTCAAGGCGTTCTAAACGTGCCACTTTATCATTCAGAGTAAAGTCAATATTAGGAGTATCTGACGATAAAAATTGATTAGCAGGGTCCTGTAACAACCGATTAATATAATCCTCTGTGTATGAAAGAGTCTCACTCTCTGCCATCTTCTGAAGGGTGATTAATCACAGAAAGACCTCGCAGGTATGCACCTGCTCTGAAGTAGTAAACATAAAGGGTCAACCCATATGAAGTCACTGGGACCTGGGTAGAGAACAGTATAGAGAAATGTGGTCCCAGCGTACAGTTCATTTAAAGCAAAACATTAAAGAGACACAATTAAACGAACAGCTCAGAAAAGTTCGAATGCCATTTAATCACACCGAATATGTTAAGATGTTTCAAATGGAGTCAGCAATTTTAAGCAACAATTTGTAAAAGTAGAACACGTGCCCAAAGAGGGGGATGGGGGGGTGAGTGAATTAGTGAGGAATTTGAAAGGAAGTGAACACAGTGGTAAATATACTAAATTACACTCAAATTGAACGGCATACTTGAATCTCTGCCGTATTTAATACACAGATTAAATCATAATCACAATATCCACAGTTCTGAATGATGCCATATAAAGACGATCACAGTGCATCATGTACTGTTGACGATATTGGCCAAAGATGTAAAGTCGACGTTTCGACCCCTTGAGTGCTGTAGGTGTTGGATGCAACCTTACGAAGTGGGGTCTTCATCAGGATTGGGATAAACACAAAGGGAGCGTGGGCACCTGAAGAAACAAAATATGAATGAGTATAAAACTCATCAATCTCTTACTCAGGGGAAATAAAATGAATTAAAATATCAGCAAAAGTTACCATGTCTGTCGGAGGACAGGCCTCTAAGACGTCCGAAGGTCGTCAGAGAGAGAGGGATTCAAACTCCTCGGCGGTAACAAACAGTCTTAGAGAGTGGTGGACACCTAAAATGAAATTAGGTGGATCAAAATACAGAACCAGGGTAGTTAGTTCAAAAAATGGTCGCTCCCATAGTAAGCGAAAATAATTTACCATAGACCGCAATTCTTTGGGGTTGTGTCTTGAACTTTAATGAACAGCAATGCCTGGAAATAAATCCAGGTGATTTGGATGGTCGAACTGCTGAGAACTAAACACCGCTAGTTCGCCATCAGTGAATAAATCTAAAAAGAGGAAAAGACAAATCGGTTGAATGGAGAGAGGGGGGACCCTGCAAATGAAGAATCGAAAAAAATGCTCTAAAGATGTTACTATTCTTGGAAGGTATGTGGTGAAACATATCTGTTTTGTGCGTGACTCCCGTAGGATGACGAAGAGAATAGAATTAGTAAATTTCCGGGGCACTAGGTCGAGGCAAAGTGTCGGGAGCCGACACAGCATGTCATATAATACATGCGGACAATTCGTACTAAAATAAGGAACCGTAAAAATGCAGGTCAGGGTGTCTCGGACAGTGTACAGAGCCCCGATGTCAGCATGGGAGTTGGAGATTGCTTACCCTGAGTCTCTGCTTCTGCTTCACAAGCGAATGGAAAGTGCGCGCCCGGAGCACATACGATATTGGCCAAAGATGTAAAGTCGACGTTTCGACCCCTTGAGTGTTGTAGGTGTTGGATGCAACCTTATGAAGTGGGGTCTTCATCAGGACTGGGATAAACAAATAATGTCGAGCTGTTATCCCTGTCTTTAGTGTTGGCAAGTGTGGGAGCAGGACATCCTACGATTCTCTCAAGGCCTTGAGCTACCAATGAGCGCGTGCCACTTAGAGACACAACGATGGTTCCAACAGATAGGCAATGATTTGCAAAATGTAGTTAATTACACCACACTTACACCAACGAGTCCCATGTCATGCATACGTCACAAATATCATGCAATGGAAGCACTCATCCAAAAGGCAGAAGTGTTGAATGAGAAAACGGTGATGCAGTTTACCAATCCGGGCCTCCTTTGCACTCTCCTTGAAACAGAACTGCACCACGTTGCTTTCTACTGCGGCTACATTACCACTATGTAAAAGCATAACGATCTGCGGTTCTTAGATGACCCTCTGTGTGGAAGACATCAGAAACTCAAATGCCCATATCACATTTTTGAAACTGTCACCTTCTTTTTATGGAGTTTTATTTTATATAGCGCAAATTTGACCCAAAGTTATCAGGTATTAGAGCTCTTTACACAAGCACCAGCTGTGTTATATGAAAACACATACATTTTTGTTAGGCACAGGGAGATTAAGTGATTTGCCCAGAATCACAGGATGTTGTGCGTCCTTGTCGAGACTTGGTCGTTATGCTTCTGTAAATAGGTTGCAGTCATTGCTGATGGGGCATTGAATCGCTTTTCTTGCTACTACAGAACCCAAAATTGATTAGTGATGGATTAGTATATGGAAATATGAGTTAGTTGAGTGGTGGACATGCAAGTCTGTTAGCCGGATTGAATAGGATAATGGAAGAACAGAAGAGGAAAGAGTCTAGCAAGTGTTATTTGGGAGATTATAGCAGTAAGATGAGGTTTGGGAAGAGCCAAAGGAGGGAAGAATTTAGAAAGGGTTGTTTAGGAAATCATTGGAGAAAAGATTAGGTGAGGAGTGATCTAAGGAGGGCTAGAGAATGGAAGATTCTAGAAAGGGTTATTTTTTAGATCATAGTAGTAGTATGCGGTTTGGAATGAGTCGGAGAGTGGAGGTAGAGAGAGGTATAGGATGAGACAGATATAGGGTGAGACAGAGTAGTTCATTGGAGAGATTGTATTGCAGCATATAAATCGGGGTGTAGCTACCATTGGTGCAGCAGGTGCAGTTCACCTAGGCCCAGTGTCCTTTTCTAAACTGGTAATTTTCTTGCTTAACAATTCTGTGCCTCTGCATGTCTGTAGAATACACGTCTGGGTTGGCTGACAGTTGGGCTCTTGTGCATGCACCCTAGACAGTCACACAAAAGGAGCTGAGATGTGCCCTGCCTATCCTGATGCCCTTCACCAGGCTCATGGGTCTTCCTGAGCTAGAGTGGTGGGGGAGTTGTCATGACACAGGTTGTGCCTGTCCTCACCCAAAGCTATCTCCACCCCCGTAGTGTGTCTGGAGCCAGGTCAGGGAAAGGCAGGGTCATGTGCACAACAAAGACTTTCCTTTGAAGTTTGCCTACTTCAAAGGCAGAAAGTGGTAAAAGTATTGGACCTCTCACACCCCAAAATCAGAACACTTTTGGACTGAATACATTCTGCCGAGAAGAAGAGCTGTAGAAGCTGTCGAAAGGGATTGCCACTTTGATGTTTGCTTTGCTGGATTTTGCTTTCTGTATCCTGCTTCTAAGGTTCTCCAAGGGCTAGAGTTGAGCTTGCCTCCTCTTAAGAAGTCTCAGGGCCATAAAAGACTTCACCTGCCAGTGCCTGGGCTCATATGCTGAGAGTCCTGACTTGCCAAGTGGTGCCAAATCCGGTTCTTGGGCCTTTGGAAGCGTAACCTGCTGATCTTAAGGAGAAAATCCAATCATTGACTCCCACGCCTGTTTTTATCAGTGCATCGCTGCAAAAGATCAACACACTGCCTCTACCTGCCCGAACCATGGCTCCCGCTTGACCAATTGACCTTGGTTTTCATCGCAGGTCCCAGCTTACCATGACAGTGCGTCAGAAAAATTGTGCATGGTGAGTTTCGAGCACCGTGTCACTGACGTCCGTGGCACCTGCTTTGCGGCTGTGGAATCAAAACAGTGGCTGCTTCGCTGCTATCGCATTGATACAGAGCATCTTGATTTTTTACACATCGTCCCTGGGCGCCGCTTCTTCATCCACAACACACCACTGTATGGAAACTGAGGCAGCATGTCTGGAAAGGGCGCATCACCTCCCCCGCCAGTAAGGAACCAACGCATCACCTCCCCTGTCAGTAAGGAACCAACGCATCACCTCCCCTACCTAGCAGTAAGGAACCAACGCATCACCTCCTCTGCCATTAAGGAACTGACGCATCACATCCCCTGCGTAGTAACGAAGTGACACGTCGCTTTGCTTTACCGGCACCTCACCTCCCTTGCGCCTTGCACAGTCTTTGATTTTTAAGTCATCTAATGTACTTTGTGCTAAAACTAATACACCCATTGATTACTATGGACTAAACTTGCTTAGTCTTTTAAAAGTGATATTTGGACTTGTGCTTGCTGGATTTTTGTCGTTTTGATCTTGTTTTATTTGGTTAGATATTGGCTATTTTTCTAAACTGGTGTGGACTCCTTTTGTAGTGTTTTCACTATGTTACTGTGTGTGTGTACAAATACTTTACACATTGCCTCTGGGTTAAGTCTGACTCCTTGTGCCAAGCTACCAAGGGGGTGAGCAGGGCATATCTTAGCTGTGTGACTCCCCACCCTCACTAGAGTGAGGGTCCCTACTTGGACTGAATGCAAACCACTGCCAAATAGAGACCCCATTTCTAAAATCCTTAATTACAAAACATGCTCAGATTAGGTAGTTTATTTATTTTCTTTGGTCATTTGAAATCATGCATTGTTAGAAATGGGGATCTCTAGTTGGCAGAGGTAGGTACCTTTGTCCAAGAAGGGGTCCTTCTTGCTAGTAAGGGTAAGGGTGATACACTTCAAAAATAACCCCTGCTCACACCCTTGGTAGCTTGGCACGAGCAGACAGGCTTATATCAGAGGCAGTGTGTAAAGCATTTGCACATAACCAACAGTAATACAGTGGAAACACTACAAAAGGACACCACACCAGTTTTGGAAAAAATAACCAATATTTTATCTGTGCAAACAAGACCAAAAATGATAAAAATCAACCATACAGTTCTCAGAATTCTTAATAATCAAAAACAGACTTCAAACACAGTTTGTTGTAGTTGATAGCTCCGTCCGGGGCTATCACGGCGTCGTGAACAACAAATCCAAACAGTTCTGGCTGATCGCGGCGTCACGGGCCAGCTATGGGGTTGGAAAGACCCGCCAAACAGTACCTTTTTAGAGTCGTCGGGCCCTTGAAGTCACACGCCTTGCAGATCGAACTCCTCGCGATTGATGTTGGGAGTGCCGGCGTTGGTGACGGTTGTCCAGGAGCATCGGTGAGACCAGAGCTGCGGTGTGAAGTGATGCAGTGCTCGTCGCAGTGCTGGCAGGTCACTGCAAGAAGCGTCGTCAGGGTTGTGGAAGTGCTGTCGTCGGATGGCGAACTGGAGTCAGTGGTGCCGGCATCATTAGGCCAAGGCTGCAGTGCGGGATGAGGGCGATGCGCCATGTAACTTACCACCGGTGCCCTCGAACCACAGTGCAAGCAGCGGCATCGATGTCGGCGGGAAGTGGCGTCGTCTGTGATACCAGGGAGGTGGCGTGAAGCGAGGCAGTGCAGGGTGCGATGCCCACAGGTCGCGGTGCAAGCTGCAGCTCGGTGGCAGTGTATGGTGGCATCATTGGTGAGACCAGGGTTGCGGTGCGAGGTGCGGCAGTGCCCTCTGCGGTGCCTTCAGGACACGAAGTCAGCAGCTGCATCGTTGACGGCATCGGGTTGCTTTTTCTTCTGTTGCAGCACAAATACACAGTCCCCAGTGCTGGTAGCAGATGAACTTGAAGTCTTTGCTGTTCCTGAGACTTCTTGAATAGGGGGCAAGCTCTACCTCAAGACCTTGGAGAAACTCACACAAAGAAGTTGCAGAAAGTTCAGTCCAGTCTTTTCATTGCCCAAGACAGAAGCAGCCACTGCAGGGCAACACAGCAAAGCATACAGCAAAGTGCTCCCACACAGCTTCTCCAGCTCTTTTCTTTGCAGTCTTCTTAGTCCCAAAAGAGTTCTCTGAAGTATTTTATCTCCCTGAAACTTCCAACAGGCGGCAAGCTCTACTTCAAGCCCTCAGAGAAAACTCTAACCGCAGGGTGATGAAAGTACAATCCAGTCCTTTCCCTGTCCAAGACAGAAGCAGCAAGCAGCAGGCCAACACAGCAGAGCAGGCAGCGAAGTGGCAGTTCCTCCTGACAGCTTTTCCAGCTCTTCCTCCTGGCAGGTTCCTTAGTTCAGCAGCAATCTAAAGTTCTGGGCCCCACTTTTTATAGCACAAATTCCTTTGTTCTCTGGTGTCAGAGATGCTCTTTGCTCAGCCAAAACCAGTTCTGTCCTCTCTTGTGCAGCTTCCTGGCAGGCGGTGGAGACGGTATTGCCCAAGGCAGACAGGGCCTAATCTGGTGCAAGGGAAATCTCCCACCACTCTGAATGCTGATCAGGCCTATTCAGCCCAGCCCTGACTCATTCAGGAAAGGCAGGGCACACATCATCCCCCCTCCCCCCAGTGTCCATCTGAGAATATGCACATCCCAAGACCCTGTCACACCAAAGCCAGACTGTCAATACACAAACCAACAGAGGAACACAGGATGGCTAAGCAAGAAAATGCCCACTTTCTAAAAGTGGTATTTTCAAACACGCAATATAAAAATCATCTTTACTAAAAGATGCATTTTTATATTCTGAGTTCAGGCATACTAAACTCCATCTTTCTCTCTTGTCCCAATGGGAAGTTATATTTATAAGATGGTATAAATAAACTCCCATTCTATCCTATTGGACATATAGACTTTCCATAGTGAAAAAACGAAATTTGGCAGTATTTCACTATCAGGACATGTCACGCACCTCAGTACATGTCCTACCTTTCACATACACTGCACCCTGCCC
Organism: Triturus cristatus; assembly: GCF_964204655.1. Taxonomy (NCBI): domain Eukaryota; kingdom Metazoa; phylum Chordata; class Amphibia; order Caudata; family Salamandridae; genus Triturus; species Triturus cristatus. The sequence goes on from NC_140587.1 coordinate 632,488,372, forward strand.
ATGGGCTTACCTTAGGCCTAACTTAGGGGTGACTTACATGGAAGAAAAAAGATTAGGGCCTGGCAAGTGGGTGCGCTTGCTAGGTCAACATGGCAGTACCACACTGCGCACAGACAATGCAGTGGCAGGTCTGAGTTACATTTACAGGCTGCTCATGTGGGTGGCACAATCAGTGCTGCAGGCCCACTAGCAGCATTTGATTTACAGGCCCTGCGTGCACACAGTGCACTGTACTAGGGACTTACCAGTAAATCAAATCGGCCATTCATGGAAACACCAATCCACAACATAATTTACTTGGAGATCACATGCACTTTAGCACTGAATAGCGGTGGTAAAGTGCCCAGAGTCCTAAAACCTACAAAACCAGGAGGTCAAAAAGCAAAAAGTCTGGGGGTAAACCCGCTGAAAAAGCCAAGTCTAACATGCATGATTCACTCCGGAAGGTGTCTCTCAGTGCTGCACTGCACGAAAAGAAAAAAGAGGGAGTCTAAAACAACCAAGTCTTAAGGCCCGTCTTTAAAGGAGGGGAAATCTGGTCAAGAGCGAAGGCTAAGAGGGAGTTTATTTCAGTGATAGGTGGCTGTGTAGAAGAAAGGACTTCCCCCCTATCTTGAAGTACGAATACGAAGGATCACCAAATGTGCCTTGTCGGACATCTTGAGGGAAGGTAAAGATTTAGTGAAGAAGACAAGTAAGCTGGCCAAGACTTAAGGAGAGCTTTGTGTGTAAAAAAACAGAGTTTAAAGATCACACGCTTCCTAACTAAGGATCGGGAAGGAAGGCGAGCATGAAGGAAGATTACAGATTAGCTGTGCGCCAATGTTCTGGACCACCTGCAGTTTGGATAACAGAGTGTCGTTTTCTGAGGTCAACAGGGCGTTCCCATAGTCCAGGGGACTGGTGATGACAGCCTGCACAAGAGTCTTCCTAGCGCTGTGTGGAAGCCACGGCAGCAAAACTTATGTCTCAATTGGATCTCACTTGATCTTTCATGAAAAGAGATTGCTCCAACCTCACGCCAAGATGAGTTTTGACTACCTGCCTAGGTGCAAGAGCCAAGCCGAGTTGAACGGGCCATCTGTTTAATTAGAGACAGTTGTTCCTCATCCAAACAGCAAATTTAATCATACAGAATGCAAATTTACTCTTCACCTTGTAAGAATCAGGACCAAAGGAGAACAGTACTTGAGTAACATCTGAGTATGACACGATCTCCACACTGCAGGCTCTAATGATTCGAGCTAATGGCGCCACATTGATGTTAAACAAAGTAGGGTTCAGGCACAACCCTGGGGTACTCCCTTGTCCATATGCATTAGTCAAAACTTGAAGGAATCCATGCAGAATTGTTGCGTTCGATTGGCAAGGAAGTCCATGACCAATGTAGCACCTTGTCATGTAGCCCAGCCTTGTGAAGCCTGCGGGTAAGAGTAGAGTGGAAGACCACATCAAATGCTGTTGACAGATCCAACAATACCAACGTGACCGGAGATCCGACATCAAGGGAGAGCCTGATATTATCTGACACAGCCAACAGTGCAGTCTCAGTGCTGTGGAGCTCCCTGAAGCCAGATTGCGAGAGGTCCAAGATTTAGTTTGCTTCAAGAAAGGCTGAAAAGTTGTTTATTAATAAACCCTTTTAGAGTTTTCACAAGTAAAGGTAATAGCAAAATTGGTCTATAGCCGGAGAGAACTGTTGGATCAGCAGTAGGTTTTTTCAGCAGCGGAGATACTAATGCACATCTTCCTGAGCACTTTAGAAGTGGTCAGCGAAAGATTAAATAAATCTGTAACCATGGGAGCCAGACATGTCGCTAAACTAGCCGTGGTCATCGGAGGGCAAAGGTCCTGTGTGGAGAAGCGAATCCAACACCTAGTGGTCGATTACGATGTCATCCGGAAAGGCTCCGAATCAACCCGAATCCGATTCGGAACCCGTCTTTCTACCTGAATTGGAAGGCTTACAGAGTGCCCGATTTCAATGTTCGGAAAGCGTTCAGACTTTCTGAGTCAGTTCCAGATGGTACGGAGGAACCGAGTAATTCGGAGCTGATTCGTACAAGTCTAAGAACCGCATTTACCAACCGAGCAATTACAATGTCAGATTTGGACAGCCTTTCCGAATCGGTTGTTCCGACATGGATCGGCTGTCAGAATTTGATTTTGGGGGCCTGTAGCAGGCTTCCCTTTACCCCGAGCCTTCTGAATGGGGCCCGTGGGGGTACTCAAGGGACCACCCTTTCAGGCCATGCACAGTGTGGCAGGAATCAAGGGGAATAGCTTTCAGAACTATCGTTAATTGGTCAGCCAGACTGACTCCTCGAATCCGATTCAGTTGGAAACCATTCCGAGACCGAATTGGTAGGAATGCTTTCCGAACGACATCATAATCGATCCCCCTAGTATTTTGAGCAGAGTTCGAAGTCACACACTATCCATAGATGACGGTTCTAGATGGTTAAGGTTGAACTTATTCTCAGTTGAGCCAGGAGTGACAGTCAAAATATTATAAATTGTCTCAATTTCGTCTTCAAATTAGTCAGCTAAATTGTTGAACAGCTCCTGTGAGGCCACAGTAGTAGAAGCTGGATTCAAAATCACCCGTTTCCACCCGGGTCTGAGTAATTGCCTTAGACCAGTCTTCTGGTTTTTTGGACTGTGCTGAATGGGAACTATGCGCAGTGCTTGGTAGACTTTCATTAAGGGGAACTCGGCCTTCCTATCTGATTCCCGTTCTAGTCTTTTCCGTTTTGTCACTACTCAGTGTGTGTGCCTTTATCCGAAGCTGAGCAGAAGGGTGTGGCACGTCGTTTCTTGTTTAGGAGGTTAGCTTTCTAGAATCCTTCTTGAAGCCGTGGAAGGGACGTACTGAACACTTTTTTTGTTGTCCTGCAAGTAACCCTCCAGTTCTTTCTGCAGGTGTGTCTTGACCAGATGCGTTGTTGTAACCCTGTCTCAACCTCCTTTCAACACGAGTGCTCCATGCTGTAGACATACCATTGTAAAAGGGAGAGCACATCTAGTTGCCTTGTAGATTATTAAGACCACTCAGTTAACATCATAAAGCAGGTCAAAAAATGAAAGATGCACAATTAGGGCAGTAGACTTCTCTTGGCATGAAGAGAACTTCTGTCTCGACAGAACATCTGATTCACAAGCTAACATAGACACCCAAAGAACGTGCACAAAATCATAAATGTCCCCCAGTCTGGCCTAAGAGCTGTGGGGCCAAAAGCTCCTGCTCGTCCCAGACCAGGGCCCAGAGCGTGCAACATGTACTGCCTGAGACTGCCCCGTCCCTTGCCACCTCCCAAGACATGAGAGCAGTGTGTGCCTCCCCACTCCTTCTTCTGGAGCAGCTGTCAGTTGCCCTGTTGAATAATCAATTAGAAGATACAACATGCCCCCTCCCCCCACCCTGTCTTCACCTCCCCTCTTCCGCTGTATATGAGTCATGTATGACCTGGCCAGCTGATAGCTGGCCAGTCTCCTCGAAAGGAAGGGTCTAGAAGAAAACAGCGCCTGTTGGAGCCAGCTGCCTCCGAGTGGAAACAGAGAAAAGTAAAGCTGGTTGGGGCCTGTCGCCTCCTACAGAGGACAAATTATTACATATTTACGAAATCTGTTTGTTGGGTTTTCTATGTATCAGTTTAAGGGATATCTGTATGTGGAAAGTAGTGCTGCAATTTTTGAACTGTAGTTGTTGGACAAGAGAAGACATATTGCTAGCCCATGTAACTTGTTACCTATACGCAGATGACACCAAAAAGTGCACATGTCGAAAGTGTGACAGCAACTTTCCTACTGGCATCAATGATTTCCATGAAATGCACTGCTTTGTGACACAAGATAATATCAGCAATTACATCATCAATGACATCACTGAAAGTGCAAGCAATTGCTTGTTTACATGTGTTTGCTGACAGTGTAAATAGACTACTCTGTATTTATCCATTAACGTGGCATGTGGATGATAAGTTACAGTAGATGTAATGTACTGTGACATTCCAACTACAACTAACATCTATGCGGATGTAAATTGCTGGGCAGTGAGTTTGCAGCAGTAGGCGGAGAGGAAGTTAGGCACGTGCAGCTCGCCGCGTGAGGTTTTCAGGGTCTTTTAGGTTTTGTATTATGAGCACAAGGTCCTTCGCTGAAGCCTTTTGATTTAATATGCACCGGGTTGCGAGTACCTACATAGTTCTGATTGTGTGTGTGTTAGTGGGGGGGGGGGGGGGAGAAGGGGAGGCGGGGAGGCATTAGAATTTCAAGGCCTGCGATTAACCCAGTTGAAATTTCGAGGGGAAATGGGGAATTACCCGGGGTCATCGTTGTAGGCAACTTCTCGGAGCCCCAATTGCAACGCACTTTAACGCTTCCTATCTTGTTCTGCTCCGCCCCCTCCACATTGCACGTACTCCTTGTTTCGGTAACTCAGGTGGGGTGGTTAGTTGATGGGTCAATGGACCACATTATAGCTCATTATAGATCTTTGCAGATAGCTATTTTTTTTCTTGCAGTTTAATATAGCGCAAACTCGCCCCGAAGGTATCATAGCGCTTTACATGAGAACCAGTTGCATTACAGGCGGACATTCATTTTTTTAGGCACAGGGAGATTAAATAATTTGCCCAGAATCACAGGATGTTTGAGCCTCCGCCAGACTAAAACCTGGTTCCCCAGTTTTAAATTCGGCCGCTCTAGCCGTTTAGCCACATCCACTCCCCGATGCCCCACAACGGTACAATGAGAATGTGACAAGATTCTCTCCCCCAAGAATTCTTAATTGCTTACTTCTGCCAGGGGATGCTACATTTTGGTAACATTTACACAATGTTATGCTCTGTGACTAAAGATTTTAATGTTTATCTAAAACGAACAATGAATATCATACAATAACACTTCGGAAGAGTTTGTATTATGTCAGTCTGACAGTAGATGGCGCAAGTTTCTCGTTATTTATATTTGTTTCTGCCTTTTGCTCGGCTAACGAAGGACCTGCCGAGGACAGCAGTTTCGGAACGTTTGCCTGCTTTCTGTACTCCGAGCTATTTAATGTATTTTAATGCGTGTCTAAAAAGCAGTGGAGCGCTAGATAGCAAATTATATCTTAAAAAGCACTAACCATTTGTCCAACATTTACTAACACCATACGTTAAACGCAGTTAGTCTAATAATACGGAAGTGTTCCTAATAGAATGAAAACACACGAATGGCAATGAAAATGCCACTTATATGTGAGAAAATGCAAAATAACATTATGCTCAAAGTGCAGCAAAATAGCAAAGACAATCACCGTGAACAATCACTGGAAGGAACTGCTTAACGATGCGTTGCATTCTCCCACAAGAGAAACAAAGAAGATCCGAAGGGTAACTGGGAAACAGAAAGTGATTTTTGTAGCAGAGGCTGAACATCTTTCCCTACTTTGTTTGCATCTTGGATGAATGTTAGACCCTTCAGACCCTCAGTCGCTTGATCTTTAAAAACCTCCGGTGACCCGATGTACGAAAGATTTTTTTCTGGTGCAAAGTCTGTGATTTGCAAATCTGTATAAAACACAACGTCACAACGAATCAAAGGTACATTACGAGTTTCAAATGCTTTTGTAACTCGCAGCGTGCACTTAGCGAATCGTTGCGAGTCGTTAAGCGAAGGGAGCATCAAACTGGGTCCCCATTTCCTTTGCGCTTTGCAATGTAATGTACAAAATGTTTGCTACTCTGTTGTGGTCACAAACCATTGGGTGGTGTCAATTTGAAACGTAGAGCCCATGAGGAACCGCTTCCACGCTATGAGAGTGGACTGTGGTGGTAGGAGGGTGTGTGTGTGTGTGAGGGGGGGGGGGGCACCCAGGGCCGGCACTGTTGAAGCACACAGCTGTCCAGGAGACCCCTGCGCGCTCCCCCAGTTGCAAATCTAATTTTTTGATTAGAGCCCCACCCCTTTTAAGGAACAGGGGTTGCAGTAGTAGAAATACTTTATTGCATGATTAGCTAAAAACATTGCAACATATCTAAATGGCATCAAGTCCAAATTTACATGTTCCATAAAAAGTTGCCTCTTTGTAAAATACATACTTAAAACAAATATAAGTGAAATATCATTGGGACATACAAAGTGGCCGGATTGACATTTTACTAACATAGTGGTGCTATTATGTCTAGTGCGTGCATGAGTAAATTAAAAGAAGTCGGGGAGTTCACATTGTTGCACTGATAGAAGAGTGAGACAGGTTTAAGTATAGAGTTTTGTAAACTTAACTAGACACCTGCGCTTCCTTACCCAATGGTGTCAGCTGGGACGTGTCTGATAGTGCCATTAGGGGGGTGTCATTGGGGGGGGGGGGGGGTGTAATCAAAGTCGGGGGATAACGGGGCCTAGTAATGGCCTATTAGTTTCTCAGCCCTTTGCCTACATGATCCTGGGCCTCTAGCTTTCATGAGAAACGGTGAATGGATTTGACACAAGCACATTTTAACATGATACTAGATTGGTCAGAACAGGCCAGCACTGCTTCTCTGCAGGATCTTATATCTTTAGCAACCCACCCCCTTCGTAACAAAGCCCTCCTATCCTCTAGAAGGGTGGGACACAGGAATAATACATGTACTATTATGTCCTCTATTTGCTGATTGCAGAGCCGGCACATTGCCTGTTCCTTGTCCCTTTTCCAAGCTGGGAGATGACATGGGATAGGGATTACCCCATCCTCCGTTTCATGAACTGTGACTTTGTCCTTTCATTGTAGGGGTTGTTTAAGTAGCACTGAAGTTTCAGGTATTTATAAGTACATAGTGTCATCCAGCCGTGTTTACATGCAGAGAGGCTGGCCTTATCTTCTATTAATGAAAGTCATTTCAGATTGTGAGAATGCCCGCTTTACCATAGAATTTACTCCACACCTTTCTTTCACAGGCATTCTCATCTATCGCCCCTTCCTGGGGTGGTAGGGACATTCAGTAAATCATTGGTAGAAGCAACAGTTAGCCTGGCCAGCTCGGCTCCTAATTTCACTCTCCTTGGAGATTTCAATCTTCATTTCGATGATTTAGGAGCAGTGAATGCAGTCGAGTTGGACAGAGATCTTGCGGCTTTTCAACTGCCTCAAAAAATCCTACAAGCTACACATGTTAAAGGACACCTCCTCGACCCGGTGTTCTCTAATCTAGAGAACCTTAAAGGGAAAGATCTTATCCCTCTCTCGTGGTCTGACCACTTCCTCATCCCCCTTTCCTGGTCTCCACAGGTTACCATGTCCCTTACTCAATTTACATGGACCCAGGGTCGCTCCTGGGCCAAGCTCCCCTTGGAGAAATGGGTCCACGAACTAGAAAGGACCAGACCTAAGCCTGACCCTTGTCCACTTAAAGCCAATGATGACTTCTCTAACTGGATAGAGGAGTCATTGGATGTGGTCCTCCCTAATGCTAGGATGAAAAAGGCCGGCGGGCCTCATAAGTCCCCTTGGTTTTCCTCCAAACTGCGCATTTTAAAACAGCGTTGTAAGGTAATGGAAAGACGTTGGAGGAAAGACTTCCTACCCAACAAAAAGCTGGAATATAGGGCAGCTATATGTGTCTATAAAGCAGAAATAAAAAAAAGCTCAGGTCTCTTATTACGGGGGTAAGATTCTGTTAGCTGCCAACTCTCCTAGAGAAACTTTCATTATTATTAAGAAACTACTTAAAGCCCCCGTCCCACGAGTAGCACCGGATACCTCAGGCCTACGTTGCATTAAACAGGCAGAATAGTTCACCTCTAAGGTCCAGAACATTCTTGAATCCCTACCACGAAAGGATGACAATGGTGACACCTCCAACAAGCATATGTATTTGGGCCCACACTTATCTGAACACCAATTGGAGGTCCCCCCCCCTTTACCCCAGGAATCACTCCTCACTTTGTTGTCCTCGGTCAAAAGTGGATCGCCCAAGGAACCCGCACCGCTAAATATCCTGAAACGGGTAGCTCCGATAACTGCCCCCACCATCACGGACCTAATTAACTCCTCACTGTCAACAGGAATAGTTCCTACCAACTGGAAAAGGGCCATGGTGAAAACCTTACTAAAAAAAAAGAATCTGGATCTGGCGGACGGGGCAACTATCACCCTATCTCCCTTCTGCCAGGAATAGGCATGATTACAGAGAAATATGTTAATTAAACCCTCTCCTGCTTCCTTGAAACTTACAATCTGCTTCATTCTTCTCAAACAGGATTCCGTCTGCGACAGAGCACCGAAACGGCCCTGTTAGCAGTGGTGGAGGAAAGTTGAAAAATCTTAGATTTAGGAGGATCATCTGCCATTATACTCCTTGACCTGAGCGCAGCATTTGACATGGTGAACCATGGCATCCTGGTTCACCGTCTCAGGAATATAGGAGTAACAGGATGGTGCTTCAATGGCTGTGTTCCTTTCTGGAAGGAAGATTTTTTCAGGTATTCGAGGAGGACATTGCGTCTAAACCTCTTTACCGTGCGGAGTCCCTCTTAGTTCCACTCTTTTTAATGTGTATATGGCCCCTCTGGCAGCTATTGTAGCCCCCTCTGGGATCTGTATGGTCACCTACGCCGATGATACTCAATTGGTGGTAGTGTTAAACCAAGCAGATCAAAAGATGAATGGCCTTTATTCTTGTCTTGAGGACGTTTCGAACTGAATGGATGCGTCTCACCTTAAGCTTAATGGTGGGAAAACGGAGCTCATGATATTGGGCAACCCCCTTAGCTTTAAATCCAGTACTATGTGGCCAGCCTGTATGGGTCCCACACCAGTCCCTAAGTCCGAAATCAAGAGCCTGGGCATCAGGTTGGACCAGGATTTGAACTTTAGGGTGCAGGCCAGGAAGACGGCAGCTATCTGCTACGGCCTGCTTAGAATGGCCCGCAAGGTCCTCCCTCTCCTCCCTTTCCAAGCTAAAAAAATACTGGTCCAATCACTTATACTTTCCAGACTAGACTATGGAAATGCCCTATACCTGGGTGCCCCCACTACATTAGTCGCTAAACTCCAGACTGTTCAAAACAGTGTAGCCAGACTATTGTCTGGAGTTTCTAATAGACAATCGGTGAAACCGGCACTACACTCCCTTCACTGGCTCCCGGTGCAGGATCAAATTAGCTTCAAGGCTTTGTGCCTAGTGCATAAATCCATGCAAGGGAATGGGCCCCCTATTAACTCTGCCATGATCCGTTCCTAAAAGGCTAATAGGAAACTTCGGTCAGACGAGCTGCATCTGGCTGAAGTCCCCAGGATTAAGAAGGCCAGAAGTGGTGGACGGCATTTCTCTTATAACGCTGTCAAACTCTGGAACTCCCTGCCACTGTGTCTTTGCAAGGTACCCAATCATCTTATCTTTCGAAAACAACTGAAGACATTTCTGTTTCCCTAGATCTTTCTGCCTCCCTCGTGTCTGGCCTAGCGCTGGGATGCTCCCGGGTAGCCATGCGCTATATACATGTCTCTTTCAATTAATTTCATTTGTGCTCATTTTTGCCATCCTTTTAAATTCCTGATGGCTGGTAGGCAGGTCCCAAGTAGTTACCAAGCCAAGTGTGCTGAGGGCTTGGGTCAAGTAGTGGTTTCCCACAGACCTATGTTATGTGGCCAGTTCCGTCTTAAATGGTGGGCCAGGCTACCTTCCTTTGAGGCCATGAGCTGTGGCAGCTTATTTCAAAGGCCGCCTTATGAGCCAGTGCCTGTCTGGATAGTTCAAATTCCAGTCTTATTTGAGCTGGTGATGTGTGGGAGGGAAGCTGGAAAACTGTTCTGTAGATCTTCACGAATGTTTTGTCGAGTGTCAAACTCTCCTGTTCTTTAAGTGCCTCGCTCCCATATGTTAAGGTTGGAAGAACCTTTGGCTGAGCTACTTGGAGGATAGGTGCAAGTGTGGAGCCTTTTAGTTTTGTATATGCAGATCTAAGAGCGAATGATAGAGCAGTGCCTTTCTTTTTTATTTCGATCATCTGGCTCCTGTATCTACCATTGTTGTTAAAGAGGACTCCTAAGTACTTGTGGCAGTTGATTGCGTCTAGTTTCTCCTGCTCAAGAGACCACATTGGCTTTTGCGTTCTAGCAACTCGAACCGCGAGGATCTTGGTTTCCTTTTTATTGACCAGCAGACCATTCCTAGTGGAAAATGTGGCAGTTGCGTCCAGGAGACATTGCAGACCAATCTTTGTTTTACTGATGAGGACCAGGTTGTCTGCATTAAGTAGGTTTGAGAGGCAAAAGCCATCCAATTTGGGTTGGTGAGAATTTACTGAGTTAAGGACCGGAGACAAGTCAGATAGAAACAAGATGAATAGGGTAGGGACATGAACACAACCTTGCTTGGGACCCTACGTTGTTGTTATAGGCCTTGACAAGCGTGCTCTATCCCCAAGTTTTATTCTGACCCATGTGTTGTGGTGCAGCAACTGCAGGGCCCTAAGCAAGGAATCCAGGATGTTAAGAAGCAAAAGTTTCTGCTGAAGCTTCCACCTTTCGACCCTGTCGAAGGCAGATGTATAAACTACGAAGCCCATGTTTACGGGATGATTGTTCGATTCTGTCTGGTCAATCAATAAGGAGAGTGCAATGAGGTTCACAGTTGTCCCTGTGTGCCTTATAAATCCAGTTTGATTTGGGGGTATGATTTTATTTGTCTCGGCCCATGCTTGTAATGAGTCCAGAAGCACGTCCACAAAATACTTTGCTTCATTGTTGATTAGAGCTATCGTGCGATAGTTCCCAGGAGACTTTTTATCACCTCCCTTGAATATGGGAGCGAGTATAGAACCACGCCATAAGAGGGGGGGGGGGGTGCAGTTTATTTCCAATATGGATGAGAAAAGCGGGGCTAATTGGAAAGCCCAGAATGTTGGATCAGCCTTAAAGAGAGCCGGTGGAATTCCGCCTGGTCCTGGTGCCCCATCTCTGCATCCCCAAGCAATTTGTTTCTGGATTAGGGATTCAGGATTGGGGCACCCGGGAGTAGCCTGATCACAACTCTCTGTTGAATCATCCGGGACACCCCTGGCTGCGGAACCTTCCTCCTGCGTGAGGGATTGATTAGATAGTGATTGTATATTGAAGTGATCGTGTACAAAGTGATACCACACTGGCTCCGACATATTGGAAGAGGACACTTTTTGGAGGGTGCCACCCAATCCATTAATAATACGCCAAAAGTTTGTAGAGTTATTTGTCCTGGAGCCATGCAGTAGTTTTGTCCAGAACGAGGTCCATATTTTCCTTTGGTGTCCCTTTTTTTTGCCACCTTCAGATGTCTTCGAGCCTCCGGTCACAGCCTCAGTCTGAGACGGGGTACCGACGGATTGAGCGGGGCCCCTTTCCCTGAGCTGTTGCCAGGTTGAGGTGAGGCTCATAATATCCAACAGATTGGGTATTTCCAGTATCACTGGTGGATACAATGGAGGATGGTTTAGTATCACAATAATTTTGTGTTGTGTTGCACTTTTATGGTTTTTCACTTCAGCAGCAGCTTTGCATTTGCCTATGGTCTAGACGAAAGCCCAGATATTTTTAGTTCGGAAGGGCTGAAACATGTTGACCGTTTGTTTACAACCGGCAGTTTAATTTCCATACTGCTGTTGCACTGCTTTTTAATCCTGCCAGTGGGAGCAAACCAATAAAGATAGTTCCATTTGTTGCTCACTAGGTAGTTTTAAATCACATTTATTATCATTTGCGCTGCGTGTTTTGCATTTTTATCTGACTTGCCACAGGACTTTAGGATCCCTGAGATTAGCAGCTTCATCTCTAAAACATCCCTGAGCTCCTCCCTCACAGTGAGGGGGTTGTAGCCCTCTGTGGAACTAGGTTTTTTCCTCTGAGAGGAGATTCCCAAATGATGAAGCATGTCACTTTTGGTGAGTGAGGGTAATCGTCCTAAAGGGATTTTTCTCCTTTATTGATAGTCAAAACCTTTTTAGTTTGCTACCCCAGACACACTTTGTGAGTTTAGACCCAACGAGGCTTTGTGTTATAAAGCGCGATCTATCCCCAAGTTTTATTCTGACCCATGTGTTGTGGTGCAGCAACTGCAGGGCCCTAAGCAAGGAATCCAGGATATTAAGAAGCAAAAGTTTCTGCTGAAGCCTCCACCTTTCGACCCTGTCGAAGGCAGATGTATAATCTACGAAGCCCATGTAAACGGGATGATTGTTCGATTCTGTCTGGTCAATCAATAAGGAGAGTGCAATGAGGTTCACAGTTGTCCCTGTGTGCTTTATAAATCCAGTTTGATTTGGGGGTATGATTTTATTTGTCTCGGCCCATGCTTGTAATGAGTCCAGAAGCACGTCCATAAAATACTTTGCTTCGAGCTATTGTGCGATAGTTCCCAGGAGACTTTTTATCACCCCCCTTGAATATGGGAGCGAGTATAGAACCACGCCATAAGAGGGGGGGGGGGGGGGGGTGCAGTTTATTTCCAATATGGATGAGAAAAGCGGGGCTAATTGGATAGCCCAGAATGTTGGATCAGCCTTAAAGAGAGCCGGTGGAATTCCGCCTGGTCCTGGTGCCCCATCTCTGCGTCCCCAAGCAATTTGTTTCTTGATTAGGGCTTCAGGATTGGGGCACCCGGGAGTAGCCTGATCGCAACTCTCTGTTGAATCATCCGGGACTCCCCTGGCTGTGGAACCTTCCTCCTGCGTGAGGGATTGATTAGATAGTGATTGTATATTGAAGTGATCGTGTACAAAGTGATACCACACTGGCTCCGACATATTGGAAGAGGACACTTTTTGGAGGGTGCCACCCAATCCATTAATAATACGCCAAAAATTTGTAGAGTTATTTGTCCTGGAGCCATGCAGTAGTTTTGTCCAGAACGAGGTCCATATTTTCCTTTGGTGTCCCTTTTTTTGCCACCTTCAGATGTCTTCGAGCCTCCGGTCACAGCCTCAGTCTGAGACGGGGTACCGACGGATTGAGCGGGCCCCTTTCCCTGAGCTGTTGCCAGGTTGAGGTGAGGCTCATAATATCCAACAGATTGGGTATTTCCAGTATCACTGGTGGATACAATGGAGGATGGTTTAGTATCACAATAATTTTGTGTTGTGTTGCACTTTTATGGTTTTTCACTTCAGCAGCAGCTTTGCATTTGCCTATGGTCTAGACGAAAGCCCAGATATTTTTAGTTCGGAAGGGCTGAAACATGTTGACCGTTTGTTTACAACCGGCAGTTTAATTTCCATACTGCTGTTGCACTGCTTTTTAATCCTGCCAGTGGGAGCAAACCAATAAAGCTAGTTCCATTTGTTGCTCACTAGGTAGTTTTAAATCACATTTATTATCATTTGCGCTGCGTGTTTTGCATTTTTATCTGACTTGCCACAGGACTTTAGGATCCCTGAGATTAGCAGCTTCATCTCTAAAACATCCCTGAGCTCCTCCCTCACAGTGAGGGGGTTGTAGCCCTCTGTGGAACTAGGTTTTTTCCACTGAGAGGAGATTCCCAAATGATGAAGCATGTCACTTTTGGTGAGTGAGGGTAATCGTCCTAAAGGGATTTTTCTCCTTCATTGATAGTCAAAACCTTTTTGTTTGCTACCCCAGACACACTTTGTGAGTTTAGACCCAACGAGGCTTTGTGTTATAAAGCGCGATCTATCCCCAAGTTTTATTCTGACCCATGTGTTGTGGTGCAGCAACTGCAGGGCCCTAAGCAAGGAATCCAGGATATTAAGAAGCAAAAGTTTCTGCTGAAGCCTCCACCTTTCGACCCTGTCGAAGGCAGATGTATAATCTACGAAGCCCATGTATACGGGATGATTGTTCGATTCTGTCTGGTCAATCAATAAGGAGAGTGCAATGAGGTTCACAGTTGTCCCTGTGTGCTTTATAAATCCAGTTTGATTTGGGGGTATGATTTTATTTGTCTCGGCCCATGCTTGTAATGAGTCCAGAAGCACGTCCACAAAAAAATTTGCTTCATTGTCGATTAGAGCTATCATGCGATAGTTCCCAGGAGACTTTTATCACTCCCTTTGAATATGGGAGGGAGTATAGAACCACGACATAAGAGGAGGGGGGGGGGCAGTTTATTTCCAATATGGACGAGAAAAGCGGGGCTAATTGGATAGCCCAGAATGTTGGATCATCCTTAAAGAGAGCCGGTAGAATTCCGCCTGGTCCTGGTGCCCCATCTCTGCGTCCCCAAGCAATTTGTTTCTGGATTAGGGCCTCAGGATTGGGGCACCCGGGAGTAGCCTGATCGCAGCTCTCTGTTGAATTATCTGGGACACCCCTGGCTCAGGAACCTTCCACCTGCGTGAGGGATTGATTAGGCAGTGATTGGATGTTGAAGTGATCGTGTACAAAGTGATACCACACTGGCTCCGACATATTGGAAGAGGACATTTTTTGGAGGTGCCACCCAATCCATTAATAATACGCCAAACGTTTGCAGAGTTATTTGTCCTGGTGCCATGCAGTAGTTTTGTCCAGAACGAGGTCCATATTTTCCTTTGGTGTCCCTTCTTTTGCCACCTTCAGATGTCTTCGAGCCTCCTTAAGGTTGCTTATTATTTTTGGGGTCTATTGGTGACCTTTTGAGACTTCTCCACAGCCGATTGACCCTTTTTTTGGCTGTCATTATTAAATGATCGGATCCTGCTCCTTGTGTGGTATGCAGCTTTGCTTTACCCGGTACCGGCTTTCCAAGCTGGTACACCAGTTTTCTGGTAAACATTGCCCAGGTCATAACTGTGTCTGCCTCTGATTTATGGATGTTGGCTAATAATAGTTTTGCTTCTGCGACCAGGGTAGGGAGGGAGTTGATGGATCACTTGATACGTTTGAGACTAACTTTAACTTTCAAAGCCTTGATCAGCTGCAGTGTTGTACTTGTCTGTTGAGGGAGAGCTCTTGAGGGCGATGGTCACTGTTAATTATTTTGCCAAAACTGAATGAAGTGATTTTGTTCAGTGAAGGAAGGCTGGCAAATGTGTAGTCGATCAGGGAGGCCCCGGTGTTGGTAACATATGAAAGGCCTGGTGGCTTGTCGGAATGGAATGGGCCGTTCAGGGCTCTCAGTCAAAAGTGTTCCAGGTTTCCTTGGAGGGCCCGTCCTCTCGAGACATCTTTATGCCACCAGGGACGGTTCTGGGGTGGTATTGCCCAATCGTCTTCTTGTATCTGCATTATCTAATTTGCGGGTAGATCTGTCATTAGCCACATGTTGAAGTCTACTGTAACTATAATATCTGTGCAGGGGTTTTCTGATCTGAGATTTTGGTCGATTACTTGGAGAGGGCTGTCCTTGAGCCTGGGTTGGGACAGATGTAAACATTTATCAGAGTTAGTCTCTTTAACTGGTCATTGGCAGTTGTGAGCGAAGTGCCTACTACTTGAAGCCCTGAGGTATCGATGTCTTGTTCCCAGGAATGGCTAGCACTGTTAGCTGACACATAGATTGCAAGGCCTCCATTGTGTGGCTGAAGTTCAGTTGTTTAATTGCGGGTATGTGGTGATTTATGTATCTTTCCAGTTGTTATGCCGTCTGTGACCAAGTCTCTTCTAGTAAAATGATTTCAAAGGAGCGTAAGTAAGATGTATTCTCCCGGTCGCAGTTTGTTAGCCAATCCATTGATTTTCCAGGAGCATATCTTGAGTGGTTTTTCAGAAAGTGCCTTTTGGAGGCCAATTTGTCATCTTAGCAATTGGCTTGAGTTCAGAGTCCCTGGCAGCCGTGCCCAGTTTTCTGCTCCTTCAGGGTCAACAGTTTGGGTTTTGTGGCCGGCCTTTATGTCCCATGTTCGGGATACCAGTGTTTTACCTAGAGCGCCTCTGAGGACCAAGTAAACCAGTCTTGGCTAAGCTGTTAGGCTGACCACATCCGACAAACTTTCGAGGATGTGTGGATAACCCGGTTCCTTGGTGGGAGTGATGGAGATTCTCCACTGTTTGAAGGTGTCTGTGTGTCCCAGGAATTTCATGGCTAGCTCCGTGGTTCGCCAGGTTACCTTAGTTGCTTCATTGTTCTGGCCATGCCCAGGTGCGATGAACTCAATGGATGCGATCTTGTGCGATGTAACTTCTCCCAGCTAGCCCATGGCTCAGATTATCTTGAGGATGTTACCACAGTTTAGAATGTCAAATGAACAGGGGCTGCAGTAAAAAACACATACTGCGAGTGCATGTCTTCTGTCCCTAGAAAGCATCCATCCATGCATTAGCAGCCCATTTTGGTAGGGTTTGCAAGCATTAGCTTACCTTCATCCTCAGGCTAGGTTCTGCAGATTACACTGAATGGCCATTTTTGCGATGTGATGGATTAGTACATGCCCCGTAGTACAAAAGTATACTTTGTTCGCAAATCAGTAAGTGTGCAAAAAAAACAGGACCATAAGCTTCTGTTCTAAATATGTTGTATTTTCCTTATCCACAACTTTGTAAAATATATAGAGACCACTTTAAAAAAGAAGGAGGTTGTGTTATGTTTTCTGCAACATGTGACCCCACCCAAGGGCGGGGGGGACCTCTCGGCGGAGGGGAATCAGAATTGCAGAGATGTGAACAACCCTCCTACTTTCTATCACTAGTTGAGCTTCAGCATATTCAGCAATAACATGGCATTAAGTTTGATTTAGACACCCCCTCCAAAAAAGTTTAACTATGCGTGCATGAAACAGGGTTAATGTGTTCTATAATGTCTGAAACCCGGTGTTACAATGAACTTGTGTTTTTCAACAAGTGATAGCTAACAATTGTTACCTGAGCTTATTTGCAACATGGGCTTTGAAAGAAAGAGTAGATTCATTGAAAAGGTGTATGTTATTATATCACTAATTAAATACTGCCTGAAATACATATCACAGCCTTGCTATTGTTTACAAAAATAACTCAATTGTTGGAAGATTTTCTATTCTTAACTCCAATGAGGTGATATTTTATTAGTAATATTTGGCCACAGCGGGTTGGTCAGATGCTTATTTACCATGAAAAGATGGGAGGTTTGTCACATTTTTATAGTGACAGGTATTGGCTAACACCCATGCCTGTATTTGTGATTCCTGGTTGTTAGACTTCACATCCTTGGCATGGTTTCCCCAAACTTTTTACCTTCAGACACCCTGTTTTTGCTGACTTCGGGTTTGCTGGTTTTAGGATTCTGCACACTTTACCACTCCTGACCAGTGCTAAAGTGCTTGTGCTCTTTCCCTAAAGCATGGTAGCATAGGCGTATTCACAACTGGCATATTTATTTTACTTATAAGTCCCAAGTAAAGTTCACTAAATGGGCCCGGGCCTGTAAACGAAATGCTGCTCTAGGAAACCTGGGCCAAGGAGGAGCTAATGCGCCCTGTTATGTGGCTTTTTCCAAACCTGCTGTGTCTGGAGGGAGAGTTAGACCCTCGAGCGGGCTTACAATCTGGATTGCCACCTATTTAGATTGTAATGTAATGTAATCAGCATTTATAGAGCGCTCTGTGACCCTATGGGTATCCTGGCGCTTAAACACGTGAGACCAGCTAAGCTCTAAGTATATTGGAGGGTACGGGATCAGTAGAACTAAAAAACCACAACCAAGACTTATGCCCTAGGAAAGAGGCAAGTTTTCAATTTCTTTCTAAACGACAGCAGGTTTTCCATCTGCCTAAGTTCGGCTGGGAGTTTGTTCCAAGTTGAAGCTGCTGCAATACTGAAGGCCCTTCCCCCTGATCTGACTCTTCTAAACCTGGACACTCTCACCAGTTTAGCTGAGGAGGAACGAAGGTTACGCAAGGGGACATACCATTCAAATCTGCTCTGTAATGGCTTGGTCCCAAGGCCATGCAGAGCCTTGAAAACTTTGCATAGCGACTTGAACTGTATCCTCTGCATAACTTGGAGACAGTGGAGCTCAGAGAGGGCCTGAGATGCCGATGATTGACGTGGTCTCATGTGAGCTAGCTTGGCCGCCATCGACTGGATTCTCTGGAGTCTCCCTATCAGATTTTTCGGAGACTGCAGCAACAATGCGTTGCAGTAATCCAGTCGACTCAGAATGATACTCCCTACTACCAATGATCTGGTCTGTGTGGGGAGCAGTGGGAGGATCCTCCAGAGCACTCTAATCAGAGCAAAACAGCTAATAACTGTTTTATTTTCTTGAGACTCTAAACTCAAATTGGAGTCAACGCTGACTCCTACATTGCGTACTGCCTTGGCGGGAAACAGTTGATCTGTCACCGGGAGTGGCCAAAACCTAGTCGGTAGTCAGCTAGGGAGATTGAGACGGGGTCCCCTGACCTTCTGTGTGTGTTGCTGAAATTTACCTCTGCTAGAATACTAGTTCTGGTTAATATATACTCAAGAACAGTCAGTAGGGGGCAAGAATCCCCGGTAGTGGAGCAATTATCAATCCTCCTGTCTTCATTCCCAAGGTATGACTTCAAGATTATAGGGTGTGATTTCAATGTGCAAATTTTAGCCACTGGGCATTAGACCAAGTGATGCCCTGGATGAAGAAGATAGGCAGTGGGCTATATCTGCACAACCATACCTCTCCTAAAAAGGTGGTGTTCTATAACTCTACAGATCTATGCTCGCACTCTGAACTAGTCAATTCGGGCCTGCAGTGGGCAAACAACATCATATAAATATGGCCACCCTACACTTAATCGAGCCGGGCCCGAGACCATACTTGATTATGTCTTTGTGGATACAAAAATATGGGCCTCAGTTCTAGATTTTGTTATTTTATCACAACATGATAGCAACCATAATGTCCTGGCATTAGATCTGCTTTCATTGGGCCAAAATGCAGGAGTGCCTCAATTCCATTCCCATCACCTATAAAATAATGGGGACTGCTATGGAAGATTTGAGTGCTTACATGGAGGCATCAAAAATAGAAAACAGGTTTAAGAAAGTGGCCGATATTTATTTCCTTTGTGCAGCTGGACTAAGGGACCTCTTCTATGTCGGAGTAAGGCCCAGAGAGAACAAAACAAATTATTCCAACCTGGTACAATGGGCACTGTAGAAAAGTTAAATTCATCTTAATAGTAGCAATAAAATCCAAAGCCTGGATCTCAAGTGCGAGAACAATGCATAAGGATGCCATCAAACAGGCCAAGACTGACTGGGACATGGTCAGTCTTGGCAAATGGGAGTCTCTCCTACAGGCCCTCAAACATAAAGATCTAAGAGCATTTTGGAATATACATTCACACAAAAGGAAGGTGCACTCGATAGAAGTAAATCAAAGAATATGGATATATTCCAATACTCTTCTTTTTATTCTTGAAACCATTAAAAACTGGCAAGCAGCCAATGTGTTTAATTCCTTATTGGCAAAAGAACTTCTTCAGGGCTAGGAGTCACTTGAGTTGTAAAATAATAGAACAACAGGTATACGGAGTCCAAATTATCCCAATATTGGATTATATATAATATTCAAGTCGTGTTATACATGTATTATTTATAACCTTACTAAATGATTCAAGTGCATCAGAGTTATACTAGAATCATAATGTCTTCATATTTTTTATGAATGTATGTTTAATAATTTTATATATTTCACGTTAAATTAGCTTGACTTAACATAGGCCTGACTGCATATGAGAGGTCCCTTGACTGGCTGAGTCTAGTGCTCGAGAGAGAACTCCTCAATATAACCGATAATGTGAAACAGTGTTTTCGTTCCTGAGTTCCACAGCACCCACATCTGGGCATTCCCGCCCCACTTAGGGCAACACACTAAAGTATTCAAAATTGTGGTGGATGGAATGCTTGAAGTGATCTCAGCTACTGGTAATTACTTGGGCAACATCCCAATCCATCATTATTTTATACACCATGTCACCTCAGTTTGGACCCAGCTATATACAAATCAGCCTTGACCCTGTCCAGTCGGCTTAACTACTGTTCTGAGCTACAAATACATAAAGAGGCCTCTCTGCAATTGGCTTGCTGCAACTGGGCCTGCCTGAGCCCTGCTGGCCTCTGCAGGAATGAGTTCCTGATCCCCAAGAGGTGCCTACCTTGTCCTACATTCTTGGAGTAGTATCAGTTGAGATCCTCCTCAAAGAAAATAAGAAATACCGAGGTTTTTGGGCTCTTTGTGACTGCAAATGGGCAAGTTAGCACCGATATCTTGCCCCCCGCCAACGCGAAACTCTGGTTATCCAGACTCTTCACGCTACAGCGACCACCAGCGGTGAGTGACAACACAAGATCTGCACTTTCGCTCCAGCATTGGCAGCCCTTGGTGACCACCTGCACGAACTTCCAGCAGCAATTGTTTGTGACTCCTGACAGGAACTTTACACTACAGCAACGGCCATCCGCAATGCCCATCCTGCTCTTTGTGCTACAGCGATGACCATCTGCAACGCTCTCCCGGCACCTCATGGCCTCCTCCACCCTGAACTGGATCCTTTGCGCTAGACTTTAGAAGATATATCATTCAGCAGGACTAACTTCGTACTGCAGCATCAATGCCACAGCTGTTGTCAGAAACGTTCCAGACGGAAAGATTCCACTACGCAAGCACACCAGCCGGCAGCAAATGGAGTATTTCGTCACAGTTCACATTGTTTCTGGAAGCCCAAATCGTCAGTCCCTGTACCACAGATGGGTAGAGGTGAGATAGACGGGAATAGAAACCTTCCCTGTCCAGAATTTAGGCAATTATACTCCATCGATTTGTGGTTTACACCCCTTGACATCACCAAATTTGTCGGACAACTCAGACCCATTGGTCATTTTCAGTAGTATGAGATGATGTAGTAGGTAAAAGTATACAAATCCGGAAGAGTTAAGTCATCCATTAGTTTGCGTTCTCCTTAGGACCACTGCACTTTGTCATATGATGGATTGTGAGACTTAGGAAATAGGCAAGTTCATGTTCTCATCCTTTGTCAGTTCTTCCCAAGCATGTGCTCTTGGACGTAACAATTAAGTCTAGTTAGGTAAGCTACTACTAACGTGAAAGGAATTATTGGGTGTTAGAGCACAAGTAAAATCTTTATGAAAGGTTCCCATAGGCTTCAGACTATTCAGTTCATTTTTTCATGGTATGAAAGAAAAGCAAGTTTTGAGGTCTTCATGAAACACAGCTTGTGCACCGTGAATTTGTGCTAAAATATGAATCTCACATTATGGAATACAAAGCATTAGATCTTCAATTAGGCAGATTAGTGGTTTGCATCTACATCATGTAAGTATAAAGTACCCCTATTTTTTTTTTTCAACACTTCATTATTACTTTGCATATCAATTTGCAAGTCTCTTCTCACGTTATAGGTTAATACATCATTCAGTATTCGAAAGGACATTTAAAATAAACCTTTACATAGCACAAATTATTATAGCATCTGTTTTCTCATCAATGCCAGTGCTCACATTACACATTCTAATATTAATGACCATTTCTTGGCACATAAAATGACTTTATTCTAATATATAAAAAAAATCCATGTTATCGTTTGTTGATTGCGTTTCATTTATGCTTGAAGAAAACATATATCAATATATTTGTTAAACTTTTCATTAGCTTATTTGTGGTTAAATGTCATCACAAACCTACGTCTAATATTCTGCATGCTTTTACGATGCAGTATCTAAATCAAACTTCATTTGTGCATTTTTCTTAAACGTGGTAACTTAATGCACATTTGTCATGTTCGTAAATTAATGTCAATAAAATTATTTTTTCAAAGCTATAGCTCTCGCGAAAGATTTAGTTTTTAACTTTAATTGCTAGTGATATATGATATCTGACATATGCCTTTCCACAGCCCACTCTACCTTCTCTTGTCCTTGTATGAGCTTTTGGATTAGGTTCTCCATTACAGCAGTCCTAATGGATTTATCCCATTTCTGACACCACGTGTGGATAATTGTAAATAGATCCATACGCTAGAGTAGTGAGATAAGGATCTTTATTTATGGGCACTCCATGAAACGACATGTTTTACTTAATACTGAAAGTCTCTTTCACTCTTATCGGTATCTTGATGCATGAAACTGCCAAAATCTGCGTTCCTCCTTTTCTTCCTCCCACGTTCTGCTTTCCTCTCTCTCTCTGAGGTCCGGTTGATGGAAGGTCATACGCGGCCGAGAAAAAAAAAAGAAAAGAAAGTGTTTGTCACCATACACTCTGTCTCCTTTAATAGTGCTCCGGGAAAGGAGTGTGGGGAAAACACCTCGACTGCCATCATGTGAATGCAAGCCCAAGTCGGGAGCCTCGGAGCGAGTCAGTTACCCCTACGATCCTCCCTCCTCCCTACGCGTGCAGAGTGACTTGTTATCTGCCACATCCCCCTTTGAGAACCAGCCACGTATGCGGGCACGTACCTCTGTAAGCCACACTCCTCCCGGAGTGTGGCTGGTTTGTCCGCGGTACCGGTTGGGGTCCCGCTCCCGTCTCGACTCTTCTGAAGTCCTCGGTCGTGTTTCCGGCACCCTTGTTTCTTCGACTTCTGTAGGGTTGACGGGCACTTTTCCTCTCTCTCGGAACGCCTTCCAGGACTCTCGGATTCTCTGTCGGATCGGCACTTCTGCGGTCCGGGATGACAAGGAGGCTCTCTTCCTGTGTGTCTTTTAAAGGAGCCGGTTCCTCAGAGTAGCAAGTCCCGATTGGACCACGTGATTGAGTCAGCTGAATCGGGGATTCCAGGAAGTGCTCGCAGTTAAAGGGGACGTAATAGTCCTGTCCGTAGGATTCCCATGGCGACTGGAAATAAAGGATGGGAGAGATAAAAAGAGGCAATAGGTCAGTAGAGACGTCGTCGATTTGATCCTGGTCAAGTCCGACGTGACAGCTTGTCCGACCCTTCAAGTGATTTTAGCGAATTAGTCATTGATTTTTGTAGAGGGTGCATAAGGGCTGGTGTGCACATCTCTTTTCCGAAAGAACAGGTCTTTGGGAGCTCCAGAAAAGAGAGACAAGAATGAGTTGTAGAGGAGGAGCCTAGCGCGCAACCAAGATGGCCGCGTAGGTGCGAGGCTCCCGAGGACCTCCGTGACCTCCTACATAAATCCTGACAATATCCTGTCCTAGATGAGGGGACTGTGTTGGTGAGCCCGAGCTGAGGTGTCACCCGTTTTCCGCTTCCAAATTGGACCTCGGACACCGGCGGGAGCACCGATTGAGGTTTGCGGCCTTCTCCACGCTGGCCCCCCGGATTGGAGTTGCGGGGCGATCCGGAGACAAAGTGATCAACAGCGGCGGGCAGGGCTGGGCGACTCGCGTGCCCCGCACTTTCACTTTCGCTTTTGCACCCTCCTTGCTGCGTAGGCGAGGTTGGGTTGCGGGGCGGTGTGCGGTGGTGTGGCCTCGTTGGGGTGCCCTGCTGGCCCGCCGGCTGTGATCCGTCCTGCGGACCTGTGGTTGCCCCCCCCCGGAGCCTGTGAACTGGTTTGTCGGCCTTTTCCGAGGTGATTGTCACGATTTGGGGACTGAAACCATGTCCACAAAGCAAGATGGCGACCGGGCAAAGGTGAAATCGACCCGCCGTGGCGCAGCCCATCAGTCCAACAACATGGACCACTACACCCTCCAGAAGGGATCTCCCGAGGTGCCGCGTAGGTCCCCTGAGGGCCCGACTGATGCTCCTCCTCTGCCCGCGGATCTGACCCTGCGAGATGTCATGGGCGCTATCGCCGAGATGAAGGCCTCGGTGGACCAGCGCTTTGACACACTGGCGCAGAAGATTGACTCGGTCCACGTGGATGTTGGCCTGGTGAGGGCCGATTTATCCAAGACCAATGACCGGGTCGATTCTTTGGCCCACACCACCTCGGGCCTCACAACGGACGTGGCGGCCCTCCAAAAGGAGGTGCGCCGGCTTGGCCAGGCGAGCGCCCTGATGGATCGTCGACTGGAGGATTCCGAGGGTCGGGCCCGGAGGAACAATGTCCGCATTGTCGGGGTGCCGGAGGGACGTGAGGAGGCGGCGGCGGACCTGTTTGTGGAGGACCTGATTCTCACCCATCTCCAGCCCCGGGGGCTGAGTAAATTCTTTGCGGTGGAACGTGCCCACAGGGTTCCCGGAGGAAGACCTAAGGCCGGAGCCCCTCCGAGGCCTCTCATTGCCCGGATTTTCAACTTTCGGGACAGAGACGCTATCCTGCAGACTTCTAGGCTACAAGGACCGGTCAGACTTGACAATATGGACGTAAACTTCTATCCTGATTTCACCCCAGCGGTCCAGAAGCAGAGACTGAGCTTTCTCGGAGTCAAACGTCGTCTACGGGACCTGAACCTCAAGTATGCGATGCTTTTTCCAGCTAAGTTGCGGGTGGAGGTGGATGGCCGCACGCACTTTTTTGATCGTCCCGAAGCGGCCGGGGACTGGTTGGACTCCTTGCCCGGGGATCGGGGCCGGGGGGGTGGGGGGGGCGTGGTTGGAGGGGAGGGCTCGCCGGATCAGGACTGAGGGACTAATAGTAGGCCTCGCTCTGGACAACATTATCGTCACTTTTGACTGTTCGTGTAAGTTCCCCTCCTGTGGAGGTGGTACGGGGTCTCTTGGGGGCTCTCCCTCCTCCTCTGGGGGACTAGTTAGTTTAATCATTCATGGGGCGACAGGCACACTGCACTTTGGGGGGGCTGTTTGGGCTCATGCAGGGGTGCAGGGAGGGGGGAGTTCTGTTGGGATGGGTGGGTTGGGGTGGGGTGTTGTTCGTTTTTACCGCAAGGCAAACCCTTTATTGTATTGGTGTTTTTAAGGTGCTCCCCGGGGGACGAATGATGGCTTCTGTATGTGATGGGGGGTAGGGACCTGACTTTATTGTCCTGGAACGTTAATGGACTGGGGGATAGGATCAAGCGAGGTGTGGTCCTGCAGTATTTGAAACGACTTTCGCCAGATGTGGTCTTTCTGCAGGAGACACACCTTATTGGTAATTCCTTTTGTGCCATGAATCGGCGTGGCTATCGCTTGGTGGCCCACTCGGGCTTCACGTCGGGCTCACGGGGGGTGGGCATCATGGTGAAGAACTCGCTCCCGTTGGAAATAGACGAGGTGCGCCATGATGAGAGGGGACGCTACACTGTCTTAGTGGGGAGAATGGAGGGCAAAGTAGTTGTCTTTGTATCAGTGTACGTCCCACCGGGGTTACAGTCTACCACTTTTGCAGACCTGGGGCGCCTCCTCCTTGACCTTCCGGGGGGGCTTCTGGTGGTTGGGGGGGACTTCAATGCGGTGGTTTCTGGGACCGTGGATCGTCACCCCCCTAGGGACCTCCCCCGGGCGCAGGCGTGGCTGTCCGGCTTCTTAGATACACTGGGATTGGTGGACTGCTGGCGCTTAAAACATCCCACGCAGCTGCAGTACACTTTCCACTCGGGTGCCCATGGTAGCCTCTCACGGCTTGATTATGTCCTTCTCCCTGCGGCCTATGTTGGGAGGGTAGGAGAGGTGCGCCATTTGGCGCGGGGTATTTCAGATCACTCCCCGCTCCTGTTGCACGTTGATGTCTTCCCGAGGGGGGAGGGCAGGGTAGCTCCAATCAATGCCTGGTACCTGCGCGACCCCACCATTCGCGCTGATTTGATTAAATCCTTGCAGCGGTATTTCGATGAGAATGTGGGGTCCGTCCCTTCGGCTATCTCCCTGTGGGAAGCCTTCAAGACAGTTCTTAGAGGGGAGGCCCTCTCCTTTATCTCCCATGCCCGGAGGCGCGAGCAGGAGGAGGTGACCCGGGTGGAGGCCGAAATCGCTGAATTGGAGGGTGATCTAGAGGGTGGGGTGACGGATGCTGCACTACATGTCCTACAACTTAAGCAGGCGGCCTACAGGGCCCTCGTCACGGAGGCGGCCAGGGGCCTCTGTAGAGAGCAACAGGGGCGACTGTATGATGTGGGTGATAAGGCTGGTAAACTGCTTGCATGGTTGGATAAAAAGGAGAGAGCGAGTCGTGTGGTCCCGCTGATTGAGAGGATGGATGGTGTGCGTGTCACCGAGCCAGAAGACATTGTCTCTTGTTTCGCGGATTATTTCCGCGAGGTGTATTCCCCGGTTTCTCCCTGCTCGGAGGAGGATTCCCATGCCCTGCTTAGGGATATCGCGCTGCCTTCCCTTTCGGTGGAGGACAGGGTGTCGTTAGATGCCGCTCCTACCTCCGACGAAATTGCCCTCGCCATACGCTCGGTCGCATCCGGCAAGGCCATGGGCCCGAACGGCATCCCTATCGAGTTGTATAAGCTGCGACCGGATGTATTGGCACCCCACCTCCGCGCGATGTTCCTGGCGGCCCACTCGCTGGGCTCCCTCCCGCCGGACCAGCGTCTGGCCACAATTGTGGTGATCCACAAGGAAGGGAGACCCCGAGACCGGGTTACATCCTATCGGCCTATCTCGCTCTTGAATGCGGAGCCCAAAATCCTCGCCAAGGTGCTAGCCAACCGGCTGGTCGGCGTGGTGGGCGATCTGGTCCACCAAGACCAGTCCGGCTTTATTCCCCATCGCAACACGGCCCTTAATCTGCGGCGCTTGCACGGGGTGCTCGCGCGCGTCCCGTTTGTGCGGGAGCCGGCCATATTGGCGTCCTTAGACGCCACCATGGCGTTTGACACGCTCGAGTGGCCATACATCTGGGCGATGCTGGCGAAGTTTGGATTTGGCCCGGGGTTCATCAGCTGGGTCAAATTGTTGTATTCGGGCCCATTGGCGCAGGTGGTGGTGAATGGAAGAGTATCGGTCCCATTCGAGCTGGGACGGGGCACGCGACAGGGCTGCCCCTTGTCGCCGCTCCTGTTCGCGCTGGCCTTGGAACCCCTGGCGGAGTGGCTGCGGTGGCACCCTTCCATCCGTGGTCTCCGTTGGACCCCCGAGTATGAGGACCGCGTGTCCCTATACGCTGACGATATCCTTTTGTACCTAGCCTCCCCGCGTAAATCACTGATTGTCCTGGTTGATGTTTTGCGCTCATTCGGCCGCAACTCAGGCCTTGTCATCAACTGGGCTAAATCATGTGTGTATGTGCTTTCCGGGGAGGCTCCCGTCCTCCCGCGGGGCTGCCCGATCCAGATTGCCTCTCAGGGGTTTCGGTACCTGGGTGTTTATATTACTCTGGACCCGGAGGCCTGCTACGAGCGGAATTTGCTTCCCCCCCTCCAGCGCTTGAAGGAGGACGTCGCGCGCTGGCGGCGCCTGCCGCTTTCGCCGCTCGGCCGGGCGGCATTGTTTAAGATGGTGTCGTTGCCACGCTTCCTGTACGCTCTCCAGAACACTATGGATTTAGTCCCGGCGCGCTACTTCCGTGAGGTGGAGAGTCTACAGCGCCGCCTGTTCTGGGACGGGAGGCCGCGTATTGCCCTGGCGAAGTTGACGCTCCCGTGGTACGACGGGGGGATTGCCCTCCCGGATATTAAACGGTATTACTGGGCCTCCCAGCTAGCTGCAATTAATCATGGCCTTTACGGGCCCGCCTTAAACCCGGCATTTGAAATGGACAAGATGCTCCTGCCTGGTGGCGACTATAATCGAGCGCTCTACTCTGGCGCGCCCGACCCCCGCCTGACGGGACCTACGCGTGTCATGGTGCGAGTATGGCACGCGGCTAATGCAGCTATGGGGTGGAAGGACCGTTTGACCCGGGCATCACCGTTGTACGCGTCTGAGAGATTGGGCTCCCTGTGGACCTCGAAGGGCTTCGAGAAGTGGGACACGATAGGCATCAGTAAAGTGGGGGATCTCTGGACGAGGGGGGGCTTTAAAACATTCGAGACGCTGCAGACGGAGTTTCAGCTGCAGGGCAGTGAATACTTTCGGTACT
Organism: Triturus cristatus; assembly: GCF_964204655.1. Lineage (NCBI taxonomy): Eukaryota > Metazoa > Chordata > Amphibia > Caudata > Salamandridae > Triturus > Triturus cristatus. The sequence continues at coordinate 632,516,102 of NC_140587.1, forward strand.
TGCAGGTCCGCCACGCATTGGGCTCCGTCTTCCCAGACGTCGCCTCCATCCCGGAGTCTTCCCCCCTGGAGGATAGAGTGCTGGATGGCCACGTTCCGGACAGCACGATCTCCCTTATTTACAAAAAATTGATTAATGACCGCTCGGGCTTGCTGACTGGCCTCCGCGAGGCTTGGGTTGCCGATGGGCTGGAGTTGGACGACGAGGACTGGATTTCCGCGGTGGCCTCTCCGAAGGAGGTGGCCATACCGGCTCGCCTTCGCTTCGTCCAGCTTAAGATACTCCACCGGGTTTACATGACGGGGCCAAGGCTTCTGCGTATGGGCTATGCTGAGGATGGGTTGTGTAAGCGTGGGTGTGGTGCTTTGGCGACTTTTTTGCATATTTTGTGGGAATGCCCGAAGGTGGAGCGATTCTGGCGTGGTGTGCATGAGGTCCTGCGAGTGGTTACGCATGTCGCGCTGCTGCCTGAAGCGAGGAGATGCCTGCTGAATGTGTGGGAACCAACTGACTACTCGGTTCCGCAGACGCGATGGGTGACTCTGGGATATATGATAGCTAAGCGTGACATTGCTCAACTGTGGGGATCCCAGAGGCCCCCGGCGGTGTCGGCCTGGAAAGAACACATGGATTGGTGCATGTTCCGAGAAAAGGTGGTGTATGTGGCGAGGGGTAAGCCTGGGGCATGGGTGAAAGTATGGGGCCCCTGGAACGCCTACCGCGGGGGTATCTGCGCGCCACCACTGCTGCCTGCTGCCTCACCAGCCCCGTCCCCTTAGTTGACTCCTTTCCCTAGCCCCGGGCACAGAGTTCCCCCAGTCCTCGATCTGTTCCCCTTCCCCTCTTTAGACTCCTGTGGATGGCTGGGGTCCCCCATTCGGGGAGCACGTGCTGTTACTTTCGATTGCGGGTTGCCTTGCGGGTGTGGTTTTTCGTGTTGTTTGTATAAAATGAAACCGTATTGTGGGGTCAGAGTGATGTGGCCCACGACGTTGATACCTCCTGATTTTGCTTCTCTGCAACGCCAAGTGTTTTTGAACGTATGTCATATGCTCCTGTCATTCTAGCGGCCGGCCGGAAGGTTGTAGGCCCATACTTGTATATTCTTGAGATTGCAATAAACGGTTTAAAAAAAAAAAAAAAAAAAAAAAAAGAATGAGTTGTAACAGGGCCAGACAGGCCGTAGTGGGCATCGGGCATTTCCCTGGGAGGCTGGAAGGTTGGGGGCCGGTTTTGCAGTGGTGGGTACCGGTTTTGCAACTGGGGCCGGTTTTGCAGCGGTGCTGTAATATCGGCCCCCTTCAACAAAAGCAGCAGTGCTTCACACTTGCAACCCCCCCATGGGGTTTGACAAAATTGCCAGGGCTGCTTGGGTTCCCAGTCCGGCCCTGAGTTGAAACCAAACCGAATGGGAACTTTTGCTGGTCATGCTTGACTTCATGCAAAAACCATAGTCTGCTGTGTAGTTTGTGCCCTTCACAGATACAAGAGAGCTGATGAACCAGTCAAAACATAGATGCACATGTGCTTGGGTATGGCTACAACAAAAGGTTCTGGAAAGAAAGTTAAGGGCATGAATCACACAGTATTATCTTTCCTTACTGGCATCTAAGGTCGGCACCTCAACCTTACCCCATGCCATCGTCTTTGTTTGTTATATCTTGCAAGGTTTACCTGCCAAAGATTTCAATATCACAGTGACTAGCCATCTTGATGGAGAACTTCAGTGGACTGGTGAAGATTAGAGGCTAATGTCCAGCCACTGTGTCCATACCACATTGCAGACTGTAATAAAAGTCTGGTTATGGTACGTTATGTTATGCTGACTTGTATAGTGCACTAATCACTCGACAGGGTATTCAGGTTCTTGGGCAGGTGGGTAGGTGTATTGTCTCCAAGGTGCTTATACGAAGAGCCAGGTTGTCAGCTTCTTGCAGAACTTTGATGTGCTTTGATGTGCTAAGATGTAATGTAGGAGAATGAGTGAGCTCCAGTTTCCTTTTGTGAATGCGGGGAGTGTGTGCGAGTGAGAGTGAGGCAGAGCGTAGATGTTTGCTGGGTTGATGAAAGTGTATACAGCTGTTCAGGTATTCTGGTTCTGTGTTGTGTAAGGCTTTGTAGGTGTGTGTGAGAAGTTGGAATTGTTTGTGCATGTGAATGGGAAGCCTGTAAACCTTCCTGACGTGCAGTGTGATGTGGGTGCGGCAGGAGAGGTCAAGTATGAGTCTTGCAGTGGTGTTCTGGATGTTCTGAGTAGGAGTTGTTTGGAGATTCCAGCATCGCCAGTGTTTCCGTAGTCCAGACTGCTGGTGATGAGTGCTTGCTTGACAGTCGGTCTGGTGTTCTGAGGCGACCATTTGAAGATCTTTCACAGCATGCATAGGATATGGAACCAAGAGGTGCACACTGTGTTGACTTGAGCTGTCATGGTGAGCTTGTCATCTAGGATGATTCCTAGATTTCTTCAGTGGTCTGTGGGTGTGAGTGTTTGTCCTAGCTCGGACTGCCACCAGGTGGAGTCCCATGGGGAGGTCTACTATCGAAGACCAGTAATTCTGTCTTGTCAGAATTGTGCTTCAAGCAGTTGGTTCACTTCCAGTCTACTACCATGATCATGCAGTTGGTAAAGTTGGTTCTGGTGGTGGTTGTCTTGTCTGTCAGGGTGAGGATGAGTTGGGTGTCACTGGCGTAGATGACAGTGAGGTCTTGTGATCTCATGGTGTTGGCAAGCGTTGTCATGTATCTGTTGAAAAGGATGGGCCTGAGGGACGATCCCTATGGGATTCCACATATCAGTTCTTAGTCTCTGATGTAAAGGCTGGTAGCCTGACCCTTTGGGTTCTTCCTGTGATGAAGGAACAGATCCATTTGATAGCAGATCATTGTATGCTAATCTAGTAAAATCTTCTGATGATGGTGTTGTGGGCGACAGTGTCGGAGGCCGCGGAGAGGTCGATCATGATGAGGGCTGCTGTTTCTTCTCGCTCCAGGATGATTTATATGTCATTAGTTGTGTTGTGGTTGTGTTGATTCACGTGCATTGCGGGAAAATACTATGCCATCCACACAGTTTAGCAGGTTAGAAGAGAATTAAAAGAGTATAGAAAGGCCAAGTCTGCTGGCAGCTTCGATCAGATCATTGCTTCCAGTTCTCCTTGTCTGGCTTCCAGTCTGGGCATAAAGTGGCCTTGCCTGTAATGTTTCAATATATCCTGGTAATTCCATTACTCGAAGTCTTTTCCACCCTGTTCCAGTCATTACTTATGAAGAGGAGATTATCTCCTACTCATATGTAATGACTAGAACAGAGAGGTGGACGAGTAGGGATTTTCTGAAATCAGTTCCTATCAGTCCCTCTATTCACCATACTCACTAGTTTCTCTCCATTACATTTTTAGTCATTACCTGATGTGGGTTTTCAATAAAAGAATGTACAGTGCCTACTGACATCTCCAGTCTACATCTCTCTCTGCAGATGTACTAAACTGCAGGTATCTCTTCATTTCATAGTTGCTGTGTCCGCACCTTATCTTCAGCTCACCTGCCCGGTAAGTAAACAGCAGGACGGAGTCTTGTGATGCACTGAGAGCGGCCACTCTTTCAAAAGGGTATATTCGAAAGGCAAACATCCTGTCATCAGCTGCATCGAATCTTTAATACCTGCAAATTAACATTTGAAAATCGCTGTTTTGGTGGGCTACCCACGAGAGACAGGTATCACTGTGATGTCTGGGTTTTAAAAGTACCACTCGGTCACAATGTCAGATAGGTAAATGCCGCAGAGCTGGGAAAGGCAAAGGACAGGCCTGTCCGCACAAGAGAACCAGCATTGAGAGGAATAGGGGGTGCAACAAAGAGCAGAGGAGGAGAGACAGCAACTTTAGGACGATCGACCGCAAATACAAAAGATGAAATAAGCAATAAATTAGAAGGGAGATACAACAAACAGTAGTGATAAGAGGAAACAAATGCAAACATAAATACTAGTAAGAGATGAACCAACAGAGAGATGGACTAACAGAGGAAGATAGGTACAACAAAAGAAAGGTGAGTGATAGAGCAGCAGATAATGTGAGAGAAAGAGGAGAAAGGGCGTAGTAAGTAGTCTACAAATATGTGTAAAGTAAAGCGTATGTTTATTGTTTATATAGGGATTGTGCAGCAGCACTCTGCAAATGCCACATCTCCAACACAACTTTTTCCCAACCACATCATGACATTCTACTGTGGAATTGCTTGACCTCATCAACCACCCATAACCTTCTACCAGGTGATTGAAACGTCAACCCAGCACTAACTAGTACGTTACCCTCTCCCTCAATATTTAGAACAACATAAAAAGCATATTCTAGATTTATACCTTAACCTATACAAATAAACCTATACACACTAATCATGGCTACAAACACTTACACGAAAAGCATGTACTTATTAATCATAAAAAAGCAGAAATAAACATTGTTAGTCCAAGGCATGGATTAATTAGTCAAAAGCATAAAGGAGATCATAAATGTGACTTTATGAGGTCAAGTAATTCCACAATAGAATGTCATGATGTGGTTGGAAATAGCAACAGTTGTGTTCGAGTTGTTGAAGTTACAGCGTGGTGCTGTGCAGTCCCTGTATCTACAATAAACTTACGCTTGAATGTACAAATATTTGTATTTAACATGTATTCAATATTTAATTTAACATGGAGTATAATGGGGCTCATAAGGAGAGGGAGACAGAGGAGGGAGACTACAAACAAAACAAGAGAAAGGAGATACAGGGAAAGAAGGAACTATCAAAACTGCAAGTGGTCCAAAATACTGCTTCCCGTATAGTTAACAACCTGCCGCCAAGAACTTCTTCAGCCCTCACACTCAGAGCCCTACACTGGATACCATCCGCAAGAGTGTGCTGTTCAAACTGCTATACCTAACTTACAAAGCCTTGTCAGGCTCTGGACCAAATTACATTCAGAACAGACTCACCCCTTATGTCCCAAACAGGATGCTGCGATCAAGCAATCAATTGCTACTATGTCCACGGCACATTCGCACCGTTAAACATGGAGGCAGAACCTTTTTCTATCTTGGCCCACTCCACTGGAAGTAACTTCCTTTGTTCATCTGGGCATATCCAAGTCTACCTGATTTAAAAAAACATCTTAAAACTTGGCTGTTTTAATGCCACCTCTACCTTGTGCCTGTCTTTCAAGCGACGAAATGTCCCTCCGGGGACGAGTGATGCGCTATATCAAGATTCAAATAACATAACATAGCATGAGTTTGGACTCATAGGTGTTTTATCCTTTTATAAGAAACTGACTCTTTGAAAGTAGAAGGAATAGCAACCCCTTCCTTAACTAAATAAAATAATTCTGATAAATATGGGAAACATTCCTTCAAGAATACCTTATACACCTCAGTTGGTATCCCATCGCTGCCGCTGGCTTTGGCATTGGGCATCTTTTGCAGAGCAATCTCATGTTCTGAGATGTCCTCTAGTAACCTCTCTTTCTGACGGTTAGATAAATGTGGAAGTCTAGTTATCCTAAAACACTCTTCAAGGCTCAATGTTGAAATTGCATGAGATCTTTCATAAATGTTCTTCTGATGTTGAAAAAATACCTCAGCAATTTCTTGATCCTCTGTCTGAACAGCATTTGAGCATGAATCCTGCTTGAGGTGTGTAGATCAAGCAAGAAGCCTACATATCAGCTGGCTTTCATTTCACTGCTTGTGCTGGAAAATCCGTTAATTATTAATCTCTTCCAGAATAAAACAATCCCTCAAGTTCTGTTCAGCCAAAGAAAACTGTTGTTTTAATTTTGCCCTTTCCTCTATTCTTGCCCAATCTAAAGCTGCTTGCGCAGCATCCATTGCCGCCTGCAGATCCCAAATTTGAACGCTACGCAGTTTGTTCTGCTTCGATTTAAACAAGATCACTTGGCCGCGAAATTTTGCCTTAAAGGCCTCTCATACTTCAAAGGATGGGACAGTGTTTTGATTAACCTAAAAAAACCTCTCTGATATATATTTGCTATTTGTCCAGCCATCCCTGGTTGACCAGAACAGGTCTATCAAACTACCACCATGATCTTGGAGTACTGAACTCTTCTAATTCTAGATTAATATAAATGACCGATTGAACTGAAATGCCATTGGACAAAATATCCATACCCGTCCAGCACATAGATTATGTCACTTAAAAGAAATCTAACAGTGACGCCATAAGATATTGATGAGAAAAGCAGGTTATTTGTGCCTGGTCTGGATGATCCCTACTCCAGGGATCTGCCAAATTTAAAATAGTGCTTTAGTGCAGCAGGCGCAGAGGCAGTTTTAGGATTTAGGTACTTTTTCATCTTATTTGATGTATCTAGTTTGAGATCCTGCATAAAGTTGAAGTCTCCTCCACATATCATAGGACCTTTTGCCCCCATAGCTATGCTAAAACAATCCTTTAGGAGGTTACATAATCTTGTATTGGACCATAATAGTTGAGGACGTTCAAAGGGACCACTTGTACTCGCACCTTCAGCCAGATCCATCTTCCTTGCTTGTCCCTTATTACTTCTTTCCCCTCCCAATCTATTGATTTCAAAATGTATATTGCCACTCTGCGCACAGCCAGCCTGGCTGAGGCAAAGAAAGTATGTGAGTATTTCTTTGGGACAGAAAGTTTAGGTTTGTTACCCTTGAGGTGGGTCTCCTTCAAAAAGATAATTAAAATTGCATGAGTTTGCACCAATATTATGCATAATTGTGTAGTCTACACATTTTTAAAACCATCTCCCCGCTATGCCTGGTTGCCTGATGGACCAAACTTCCTGTTCAAACCTCTCCCATTAATATTGCCTTTCTTGCTTGCTTGTGCCCCAAACCTAATTCCTGATGATGTAACTGCTCTTTTATAAAGCTGAGCCAACGTGTGCCCCCCCATAGGACCAAAAACCCTAGGTGCCCACCACCCCTCATAGGGAATTGTCCACCATACCCGCTACCATCCCTGACTAAATTGGGTGCCCTGTTGCTGCACCCGACCACGATCCATAGGGTAGGACCCCCCAGTTACTTGGATCTACTCTCAAACAGATTAATCAAACAGTGCCAAAATAATAAACAGTTAAACAAAAAATTGGTTCTGTCGGGTGAAAACAAACTCTTTGTATCATAAGGAAATCAATCTCAAACATGCGCTAGAACACAAGTACATAAAGCTATGGAATCATGCAAGAATCAAAAACAGTGACATTGTGGAAATATGGATTTTTCTGGTCAGTTATGTCCCCTATCTTGGACCCCAACGGTTCTATGTGCATGTCACAAGTACATGTATGTTCCCTCCAGTTCCAGCTATGAAGACGCAAATACATGTGCGTCCACCGTCAACATGTCCTCTGTCAGATCCGCCATGAATAGGCCGGATATTCCATTCCTAAGTACGAAAGGCCACCGGCTTTATATGGTTCACTTATGCCATTTTACAGTCCAGGCAAGTAGGCCCAGATTCTGTCATCAAACTCTTCTTGCTTTCTGCCTCTGAAAGCTCCAGTCTGAGCCTGCATCTGTGACCATGAACTTTGTCTCATTCTCTGCGCGGCTCACGAAGCCTGACATCAGCCTATTCTCTGCCAAGAACTGTATTTCACCTTCGAATTATCTGCTTCTCCCTCAGCCGATGCATTCCTGCCTAGTAGTTTAAGTAAACATTCTTCCAGTTACCAAGCAAAAGGCCCGGCTTCTCTGTCCTCATGCAAGTAATTCATAGTCCTGTTACCATGGAATATTTCTACCCCCTCGCATTTAGTGTAGACACTTAGACGCTTGTACACGCACACACAGTCAGTGTAGAACAGATTCTGTCCGAGAGTCATTCTTTTATGGATAACATAGTTCTTTAAACATAGGATGTTAGATATGATTTGGGATTAGGTTGACTTGACCCCCCAGACTTCTTGTCTCCACATGTAGAGCTAAATGTCAAGTCCCCTTCACCCCCTAGTTACACGTCAATTACACGTCATGCTGCTGCGCGCGCATCTATGCCAAGTATTATCTTATAGATCCACCTATAGGTGACATCATAACCAATTACGTTCCTTTTTACTCCTTGTTCCACCCATTTTTGGTTACGCAGACAAATCGTCATTTTTCCTTATCAATTGTTACGCCTACCGTATTCGCTTCATTGTAATGTATGATCTATAAAAGTCATTTCATGTCAATAATGTATGTACTTCACTTCCTGAACCCCCGTGGTGATGGAACTTGGAGCAACCGATTATAATCGATTATTGGAATAAAGCCCATTCCGAACCTCTAATACCACGGATTCTGCCTCTCATTTTACTGAGCTATTTTATTATGTTTCTGTATCAAATTCAGTCCAGGTAAAGGAAAATTATTTACCACATGAATGGCGCCCGAACAGGGACACTTTCTCATCTCACGCGCCGGCGGTGAGTTGCAGGCCCGGTCTCCTGCCACAGCTGGACGGACAATAACGCGTACCAGCAGGATTTCCTGTATCTCCCTCCGGTCAAGCGGGGGCGACTGAGACTGCGATCAACACCCAGACGAGGCGGTGAGAAGTGCGAAGTATCCCGACCAGAGCCTAGCTGAGAGAGCAAGATCCGAGGTATACAGAGACCCACCAGTTCGAAGTCAAGTCCAGTGTCCGACGAGTCGAGTCGAGTCCAGTCCGGTTCAAGTTCAAGTTACCGAGGCCTTCCGTTTCCGAAGCTACCCGGTGAGTACCATTGCTGGGGAGGCATTTCTGACGTGCACATAGGTTGTGCCGGTCAAGACGGGTTTGGGTACACAAATCCGGTCTGCACTGTTTTAGCAGTGTATCTGTACTGTTTAGCAGTATATCAAGTATTCCGAAGTATCTAGTTATTGTCAAGAATTAAGCTTGGTGATTAGTTATGCAGACGATCATCATTGTTGTTTCAGTTAAAGGTTTAATGTTTAATGTTTAATGTGTTTAAAAAACGTCCTGCATATTGTGGTATGAATGACTGTTCATTATCGTGTTTATTGTATTAAGTCTGTTCAAAATCAAGTATCAGGTCAGTTGGTCAAAATCAAGTATAAGGTCAGTTCTCAATATGCCGCTCCTTTCGAAATTAAGACAGATCACTACTAGAAAAGGGGTTCTCGAAGAAGCCGTTCCTATTCCTCCTAGGGACACTCCAGGGCACTTTATGTATCACAAACATGGCTTAGACGCTATATTATTTCTTGATTTATGGGTAGACTACACCAAGGGATTACCAGAAAGTCAGAGGTGGCCCACAGCGGGAACCTGGGATGCAGAGTGCATCATGAAAGTTGAGGAAGAGTTATGGAAAAGGAAGGTCAGACAGTCACAGAAAGACGCCGTTGAGTTATGGCGTAAAGAATCTCATAGACGCACAGAAAAAGCACGTAGACAGGAAGAAAAGAATAAAGAAAGTTCAAATAAAGTTCGAGAAAATCTATTAATTGAGGAAGGCATCCGAGTGAAATCAGAACAAGTAGACAGACAAAGAAACGCCCTTATGAATGGTATGTATCCCCTTCTGGCCGAAGGATTACCTAAGGCTACTCCAGAAATACCGAAAGACTTGCCACCCCCATTGTTCCCAATAAAGGTACATCCTAAGGGGCATCCTAGAACCGCAGAAGATGTTTTTCTTTCCTCATATTTAGATGACGCAGCTCCCGAGTATGCAAATTCCGCCCCACATAGACCGCATATCAGGGAGGTTCAACGCCAAGATCCAGTGCCCGTATCCCTACAGCAACAAATCGAGTCACAAGTTCCGGCAAGCACATCTGTTTCTGCATCCGCTCCTACAGCTACTTCTATAGCTGTGTCCACACCTGTAGTTGCTGTGTCACGCTCGACGAATCCTTTCACGCCCGACACCCCAGATGGGCCTACGGGAGGTGCTAGCAACATTTTTTCTACGCCACCCAGAATAAATAAACTTACTTTTCAAGAGTCAGCACATTCACGTACACCGAAACTCATAAGTGCCCGTACGCTGAAGGAACTTCTTATAGATTGCAGATATGACCCTGTGCCCGGTAAAGAGGACGAAATGACCCTGGCCTCATTGCGTATCAGACGAGCCGCAGTGTATTTAGGAAAGTTACCAGGAATGACTGCGCATCTAGATAAAATATATCATTTTGTCCAAACAGGGCGAGATCCAGAATGTATTAACAGAGCTATGGAATACCAGAAAGTAGAGATACAGGGGGAACTGTTACGTTTCCTCATAAACTGTGTGATCAGAAATCAAGACCGACCGGGGGTAGACCCGGAAGCAATGCAAATTCTTACAAGATGGAGCCAGAATATATCAGAAGGGAGACATGATAAACAGAATTGTATAATAGCCATGTGCCGAAAGATCCGTAAAGAAATAGAACGCCTACACGAAGAGAGATTAGAGGTAGACGAGTTCGAACAAAGCGAGGAAGAAGGGTCAGGACTGCCCACAGGACAGTCGGACACCATAGCCTATGTAGGTAGAGGAAGATCTGGTAATAGTAATAGATGTCTTACTGACTCGATACGTCCGATATGTCCAGATAATAACAGGAATTTCCAAATACCTATAATTAATATAAGGTCTAACGAGCATTCGTTCCAAACCGCCGACAAACTACTCCAAGAACGAAGGGGTTATCATTTTCTCGATTCTATGGATGAACAAGATTTAGCCAGGGCAGCTGTCCATTGGGTGGACAGTCCCGGAAAATATAGTGATGATACAGTAGCACGCACATTTTTGAATCTCACCCCAGACGAACAGAGGTTAGCTGGGATTTATATGATTCAACAACTCATTATACTATATCGGAGTCAGCATTCGGACCCTGGTCCCTTACCTGACATATTGACCGAATTGCTTATGAATAAATGGAGAGGTTCAGGTACTAAATTAATTAAAGAAATTCTAGAATCAAGAAAGCAGTATATTCTTTTTGTATGTTCAGACCGTGTCTCATTGCCCGTCAAGGAAAGAACCACGTATCACATGGATAGACAGAATCCCTTACGAGAAGTGCACCCAATAAAAGGCGAGGACAACGAGTTTAAACGCGTATTTGTATATACGCCCATATCAAAAATAGAATTGTTACAAATGAAAAAAGTGGTACCCAGTCATGACAAAGATCCAGCGGGTTTTCACCGAGAAATTAAGGACATGTTACTCATGGGAGAGTATACCTATCCCGACATTATGACAATATTAAAGGTATTAATGCCTGCTGGTATTTATGAGAAACTCAAGGAAAAAGAGTGGGAGGTAGGAGACCAAAAGATAGAATGGTCAGTGTTAGAAGCAGAAGAAAAGGCCCGAACTGCAGGAGCAGGACTTGGGGATAAAACTAAGGCATTACCAGGTTTATTAGTACAGGTACTGCCACGTTTATTAACTACGAAAAAGGAAGATTGGGGTACAATTTCAGCCTGTAAACAGAAGCAAGATGAAGACACTAGTGATTACTATGCCCGATTTGAAAAATGTTTTGGTATAAATAGTGGCATAAAAGCAAGTAGCGAATCATACCCACATCTGTTTGTAACAAAATTAGTAGAAAATGCCCTGCCCCCAGTAAAGAATAGAGTATTAAAATTCGAGAGTACCTGGCAAGGTAACACTCCATCACAAATGTTACAAATGTTACAGTACCATCACAATAGAATTAGAGAGGAACAAGAACATGAACACAGACGCATGAAAGACACGAAAATGAAAATGCTAGTTTCCCAGACAGTTCCAGCTGAAGGACATAAAAAGGGTATGACACATTCCGATTCAGCAGGACCTGTAAAAGGGACATGCAATTATTGTAAAAAGCCAGGTCATTACGTACACGATTGTCCAGTTTTGAAACATAATATCAGCATAGGTAAAACACAAGAAAGATCACGGCCACTTAGACAAGATCAGAATGAACAAGGAGCTCCGCAGCATGCCCAGGCCATGCCAGCCGCACACCAGCCAGTACAGTTTGTGCCAGCTGCACCACCGTTGCCTGTTGCTGCCACACAGACAACAACACGACAAATGTATCAGACCGCACGGTATGAATATCCTGAGTATCAGCGTTACGCATGAACTAGCCTAGAGAGGGAAGTTGACTTACCCCTTATTGAAATCCCAGTAGATCAAGAAGGACCTTATGTACATAGTGAATTATTAGGCCAAGATAGAAAATTTCTACTCGATACAGGGGCAAGTCGAACGACCATAAAACGTAGTGAAGTTCCAGGGGCACCCCTCTCAGGCTCACAGAATATTTCCCTTGGTTTTTCAGGAAAACCTATTGTTAATGAAGTATCACAGCCACTTCCACTTACGATAGGACCTCTGACCCGAACTACAGATTTATTGCTTACTAAATCATGTCCAGAAAACTTGCTAGGAATAAAAACGTTGAAAGCTCTAGGAGCCATAATATGTTGTTCTCCGGAAGGAGTAAGGTTGTTTTTACGTGATTTTAAAGGTCACTATGTGTCTAGAGACATGGATCCCCGACTACAGACATTACCTACACATCTATGGGCACAAGGCCCTACTGATGTTGGACGCATGAATATTACACCATATCGAGTCACATTAAAGGCAGGAGTGGTGCTACCACGAATGCGACAATACAAGTTACCACCAGATGCTGTAGTGGCTTTACTACAAATCATTGACGAGCTTATTGCCCAAGGAGTAGTTGTGGAAACGGACTCCAATGTATGTAATTCACCGATAATTCCGATTCTTAAACGAACAGATCCAAAGGCCCCGCCAGTCTATCGATTGGTTATTGATCTGCGCGAGTTAAACAAATGCATTGTGCCACAATTCCCTGTGGTCCCAGATATCTCGTCATTACTGACAGCTATTGATTCCGAAGCAACATTCTTTACTGTAATCGATCTCAAGAATGCCTTTTTCAGCGTCCCAATAGATCCGGAAAGCCAATATTTGTTCGGATTTAGTTTAAATGGGCGTAGCTTTAAATTCTCACGCGCACCTCAAGGATTTACAGAAAGCCCCAGCATCTATAGCCAAGCACTGAAACGAGAACTAGATAGTATCCACATGCCAGTTAACACTGCTCTGCTCCAATACGTCGATGATTTGCTGATCACCGCAAGAAGCGAACCAGAATGTGAAAAAGCATCACTGACAGTTTTAAAATTTCTAGCCGAAAAGGGGCACAAGGTGTCCCCTTCTAAGCTGCAATTCTGTGTCCAGCGAGTTGTTTATCTTGGACACTCGCTGTCCAAGGAGGGAAGGCAGCTTACACCCGACCGCATTCAGTTAATTGCTAACATGCCAATGCCCAAGACACAAAAGGAAGTACGGGCTTTCATAGGCCTCACTTCATACTGTAGGCAGTGGATCCCTCAGTACGCATTTCTAGCAAAACCACTCATTCAGTTGACAACACAGGAGGCAGCCACATCGACTGTTCTCCCTTGGACTCAGGAACATACACAAGCTTTTGAAAGCCTAAAGAAAGCTTTATGTCAAGCACCTGTTTTAGCAACACCATGTTACAGAAAACAGTTTACACTCTTTGTTACAGAACGCGAAGGTACTGCCTTGTCAGTACTCACACAGGAACAAGCAGGAGCACACAAACCATGTGCTTATTTTTCTAGTACATTAGATCCCGTAGCTCAGGCTTTGCCTGCATGCCTGAAATCAGTAGCAGCGACAGCTTTAGCAATCAGACAAAGCGATGCCATAGTGTTAGGACATCCATTGACAGTTCAAGTACCACACGCAGTAGAGGTTCTTGTAAATAGAACGCAAACACAACACCTGACTATAGCACGACTTACAGGGTATGAACTTACATTGTTTCAGCCACACATAGAAATCAGACGCTGTAACACATTGAATCCTGCCACACTTTTGCCAGTAACCGGAACAGACCCACTAGCTCATGACTGTATTGAAGTTATTACTATAACGACAAAACCCAGACAAGACTTAACCGATGTCCCATTGTCAGATCCAGACCTGACATTGTATGTAGATGGTTCATGTATGAGAACAAGTACAGGAGAGTTAGTGGCCGCTTACGCAGTCACAACAGATACTGAAGTCATTGAAACTAATCGTATAAATACTTTGTCAGCTCAAGCCGCAGAGCTCATCGCTCTGACACAAGCCTGTATTCAAGCCACGAATAAAAAAGTCAACATATACACTGATTCACGTTATGCATTCGGAGTTGTACATGACTTCGGCGTGCTGTGGCGAGAGAGAGGTTATTTAACTTCCCACGGTGCCCACATTCAGCACGGACCCCTCATTCATGCTTTATTAGATGCAATACATCGACCCACTGCAATATCAATTATGAAATGTAAGGCTCATACGAAGGTTACTGATATCATTTCCCAAGGCAATGATCTAGCCGACAGAACAGCTAAACAGACTGCTCAAACTCAAACCCCCGACATGACAAAGACAATAGTCCCGATGCCGACACATTGTATGACAGTTAAAGATCCTACTCTTGACGTAATTGACATACAGACACATGCTACACAAGACGAAATAAAGAAATGGACTGAATTAGGAGGGATCCAAACGGACCAAGGATGGATGATGAAGGAAAAGTCTGTATGGTTCCTTCCTGATTCAATGGTCCAAGTTATAATTAACACTACACATAGTCCAGCACATCTCGGAGAAAAAGCTATGCTAGACAGCATTCAGCACATTTGGTTCAATAAACATTTACGAGCAGCAGCAAAGCAAAAAGTCCGTACCTGTATGATCTGTTGTCAGTTTAACCCAGGAAAAAGCGTTCCCGTAGAACAAGGTGGATTTCATCCTCCTGATCACCCTTTTGAAGTGCTCCAGATGGATTATATCCAGATGGAACGATGTCGAGGATTCAAATACGTTCTCGTAGTCGTCTGCGCTCTGTCCCGTTGGACGGAGGCATACCCGGTTTCAGATTACACTGCCCCGACTACTGCCAAACAGTTGGTTCGAGAATTCTTCCCACGATACGGTTTACCACGTGTTGTCTACTCAGATAACGGCCAGCCGTTCTCATCCGAATTAATGAAACATGTTTCACTTCTGTTAGGATATCAGTGGAAATTCCACTGTGTCCGACACCCCGAGGCAGCAGGTCTCGTAGAAAGACATAACCAGATACTGAAAATCAGATTGTCCAAAATATGCAGAGAGAAAGGTGTCGACTGGGTAGTAGCATTACCAGTTGCACTCTTTTACATGAGAATGGTAGCACACTCTCGAACAGGGCTATCCCCGTATGAGGTGATCTTCGGCAGACCACCAAATATGTGGGGGACGCCTATTCCACGCAAAATAACTGATATTGACTGTAATATGCTGACAGATTACTTGGCTTCCTTGATGTCTGCACTACAATCTTGTCGTTCACAGGTAGCTGCAGCCTTTCCCGACAACACTGAGGTGAAACCCCATGACGTAGTTCCGGGTGATATCGTATTTGTGAGAAATTTCGACCGAAAGACTCAGCTGGAGCCCAGGTGGAAGACACCCAAGTTGGTTCTGCTGACCACAAGAACAGCCGTGAAGATCGAGGGCCGCAAGGGCTGGATTCATTCAAGTCATATCAAGAAATTTCATGGACAATCCTCGGATATAGACATTGTGCCCTGCACTCCCTCACAGACTGATTCAAAACTTCCCTTGGTTGAAAAAACTGAAAACGTACTCTATAAAGTTAAATTGAGGCCTAGAACGTCAGACGATTTGATTGTTTAAGTCCTCTCCTAGGTGAAGCGGTTGAATCTGTCTCTGACATGTATCCTCTAGACCTGAATCATGGACAGTCGCGAAAAATGATGAAACGACAGGCGTATTGTAAATCACTGCGTAGCCATTGCATAGTGACATTAATAATCTTGTTTTTCTTGAGTCTTTTAATAATTACTGCAAGCATATTGTTGCACATATATTACCCTATTTCTAGACATATTTATAATGTTACTGCTGAACATTCTTTTAGTGACTTACCTCCGCATGAATTGTCTTATAGACTTGCGCTGCGCAATAACACTTTCATTAGTATGTTACATCATTCCCATCAGACTAGTAATGCCACCAATTGTTGGGTGTGTGGTCGGCTCCCTCCCTATCAGAATTATGAAGGAGTCCTGCCATTCTTTCCACACCCATTTACACATAACGGCTCCTGTGGAGCATGGTTTAGTTTAATAAATTCCATAGACTCAGACACAGCTGTTTACCAAGGTCAGTGGGTATGGGGAAATCTGAACCTAGTTTTACTCAAGGTCTGCTACCCTGACAAGGAGGGTCGCCCCAAAAGAACAGGAACTAATCTAGAAAATGAAGTATATGGATTAGGTAATTTTACACCTAATCCCATGATTCTAAATGTCATATCCGAAGTTGAACTAGTCTTACCCACCATGTCAGTATTCCCAGCAAAAGGGGAATTATGTGTAAGAAAGGTTGGTTCCATACATATGGGCCATAGTAAATGCACTACTATAGTAGAATTCAGTGATCAAGGCAAATCTTCATTTAGAGCTTATCACCACTCCTACTTTATATGTGGTCAGACTGCATATATGCGTCTGCCTCTAGATTGGGATGGTACCTGCTACATTGCATTCCTTTTGCCACCTGTTTTTCTAGCTCCTCCTGATTATTACAGAAATATTCATTTAGTACACAACAGAGAGCGGAGAGATCTCCCAATTGTCGATTACACTGAAACAGCATGGGAAAAATACACAGATTTCAATAAAGGCATCTTTCCCTATATAGGTACTGTTACTAATAGTAAACTGATACGTAGATTAACTAGAACCCTTGAAGCAGTAGTGAATGAAACTATTTCCGCCCTAGGCAATTTAACGGAAGAGCAGTCTGCTATGCGGATTGTTGTGCTTCAAAATCGTCTTGTCCTCGACGTCATCCTGGCTGATAGGGGCGGAGCTTGTAGGGTCATCGGATCAAGCTGCTGCGTATTCATACCAGAAAATTCGCCATCAGTATATAAAGCCATAACTCGCCTTCATAAGATTGTAAACCAGATACACCAGAACCCAGGCACTTGGACTTGGTCCAGTTGGTTTTGGAGTGTGATATCAGCCTGGGGATGGAGAGTTCTATCCTTCCTAGGTATTGGCCTTCTCATACTATTCAGTTGCTGTCTATGTCTACAATGTGGACCAGCGATCTGTGGTCTGTGTGCCACATCGTGTATTCCACCACCAAGATTTCATTCGTCACGGAAGAAGAAAGAAGAACAAATGATGTTATATGAACAGATCAATGGATTAATGAAGATTGATATCTCTTAACGGGCAAGTAGGGGACAAGGAGGGAATGTGGAAATATGGATTTTTCTGGTCAGTTATGTCCCCTATCTTGGACCCCAACGGTTCTATGTGCATGTCACAAGTACATGTATGTTCCCTCCAGTTCCAGCTATGAAGACGCAAATACATGTGCGTCCACCGTCAACATGTCCTCTGTCAGATCCGCCATGAATAGGCCGGATATTCCATTCCTAAGTACGAAAGGCCACCGGCTTTATATGGTTCACTTATGCCATTTTACAGTCCAGGCAAGTAGGCCCAGATTCTGTCATCAAACTCTTCTTGCTTTCTGCCTCTGAAAGCTCCAGTCTGAGCCTGCATCTGTGACCATGAACTTTGTCTCATTCTCTGCGCGGCTCACGAAGCCTGACATCAGCCTATTCTCTGCCAAGAACTGTATTTCACCTTCGAATTATTTGCTTCTCCCTCAGCCGATGCATTCCTGCCTAGTAGTTTAAGTAAACATTCTTCCAGTTACCAAGCAAAAGGCCCGGCTTCTCTGTCCTCATGCAAGTAATTCATAGTCCTGTTACCATGGAATATTTCTACCCCCTCGCATTTAGTGTAGACACTTAGACGCTTGTACACGCACACACAGTCAGTGTAGAACAGATTCTGTCCGAGAGTCATTCTTTTATGGATAACATAGTTCTTTAAACATAGGATGTTAGATATGATTTGGGATTAGGTTGACTTGACCCCCCAGACTTCTTGTCTCCACATGTAGAGCTAAATGTCAAGTCCCCTTCACCCCCTAGTTACACGTCAATTACACGTCATGCTGCTGCGCGCGCATCTATGCCAAGTATTATCTTATAGATCCACCTATAGGTGACATCATAACCAATTACGTTCCTTTTTACTCCTTGTTCCACCCATTTTTGGTTACGCAGACAAATCGTCATTTTTCCTTATCAATTGTTACGCCTACCGTATTCGCTTCATTGTAATGTATGATCTATAAAAGTCATTTCATGTCAATAATGTATGTACTTCACTTCCTGAACCCCCGTGGTGATGGAACTTGGAGCAACCGATTATAATCGATTATTGGAATAAAGCCCATTCCGAACCTCTAATACCACGGATTCTGCCTCTCATTTTACTGAGCTATTTTATTATGTTTCTGTATCAAATTCAGTCCAGGTAAAGGAAAATTATTTACCACAACATTCTTATTCAGTTTTTTAGGAATTCTAAGCATACAAACAATTGTTTTATTCAATACAAAAAAACGTGATTGAAATAGTCAATAAAGAGGCTGTCTGAAGACTCAATCAATATAACGGCGCAAGTGATACTTATAGTAATACTGTGAAAGAAGTGCAAAAGTGACAAGATCAGTGTATTATACAAGGAAATGATAATCCTATAGAATAAACAAGTATTTACATAGTCCAATTGCAAATAACATAACCTAAGTATCTCCAGCTAAACCTTTTAATTCACAATAATTTGGGGCTGGAAGATCTATAGAGCATTGGACAGTTAAAACCGTCGACGTTTCAACCCTATCTGAAGCCTTAATGAATGATTGTCAGTACGGGTCTTCTTCAGGACAAAAAGGAACAAACAGCCAAATCTGTTATTATGATTGGTGTCCCAGGGATTGAGTCATTGTCAAATAGCCCTGGTTTGGAATCTATCACGGTATGGGTAAGTAATCACCAATTACAAATGACTGGGGTCGCGCGGGGACTCCTTGGTTATTCTATGTGCGGTTGCGTATTCAACAAGCAGTTAATTCACGAGAATGCATGATTTGACTAAAGTCTCCTGCTAGAAAAATGAGTCTTGAATGCCCCGAAAATCAGAACGTCATGTGCGATGCCTCAAATCCTTAATATGAGGCGCTTTGACGAAAGTCATACGTGGTCGGCCAGC
This sequence comes from Triturus cristatus, assembly GCF_964204655.1. Classification (NCBI taxonomy): domain Eukaryota; kingdom Metazoa; phylum Chordata; class Amphibia; order Caudata; family Salamandridae; genus Triturus; species Triturus cristatus. The sequence goes on from NC_140587.1 coordinate 632,535,344, forward strand.
GATGCTTAGTCAGCGCTGGCAGATGAGCGAAGGGTGTGCCCCCCATAGGACCAAAAACCCTAGGTGCCCCACCACCCCTCATAGGGAATTGTCCACCATACCCCCCACCATCCCTGACTAAATTAGGGGCCCTGTTGCTGCACCCGACACGATCCATAAGGGTAGAACCCCCCGTTACTTGGATCTACTCTCAAACAGATAAATCAAAAAGTGCCAAAATTATAAACAGGTCAAAAACGCTTTTCCTAAGGAAATTAGGTCATAACTATAAATACATACACCTACTGGTGACTGCCAATAGGTTTTTATATATATATATATATATTCACTGAAAAAACCATAGGTTTCAGGGGCGTTATAGTTAGCTGGACATTTCCCTCGTACAAAACCCTAGAAATTCCCCCGTTATAGTTAGTTCAGCTAACTATAACTCGCGCCCCCGCAATGCACTGCTGATGACGTCACATATTACATCACTCATGACATGGTCTGTGACATCACTGATGACATCACTGATGACATCTGAAATGACATCACTGATGACGTCATCCATGTGATAAATTAGTGCATCTTCTCACACCCCTTTGATATACTCAATCAAAATTTCAGAGGTCCATTCTCAAAACCATAGATACTCCAATACCAATAACTACATACCCACTCATTGACTCTTAGATCTACACACACATCCACTCACTCACCTGTACTGTCACCCATACTTACAGTCACTCAGTACAGGACTATCATATGCATTTATACACCTACATAGACACTCACACACCACCAATCATCCATAGAGGTACTCTCACACCTATTCAGTCATGCAAATAATTAATCACACTCCCATTTACTCACCTATGCAGTTATACACACACAAGTTCACTTACTCATAAAAATAGTACCACATTCTTACGCTCTTATACAATCACTGATACAAGCACACACTCATCCATACAGCCACTCTCACAATCACACACTTTCACATATACCCACTTATATACTCTTACACACATATATACTGCCTTTCACATATGTAGTTACTCACACATGTACCACTGAGATATACATTCAATCACTAACACACCCATACATACACTGACCCAACCATACAGTCCATCACAGATGCACTCTTAAGACCATGCACCCATAGAATCACCCACTTACACATGTATGCACAGAGTCACACACACCCCACCCACACAAACACTCAGGCACCCATACAGATACTCAGACAACCAATCAATAACTCATAGAGACACTCATATAGCTATACACAAAATCATGCAGCCGCTTATACACCAACAGACAGACAGATATAGACATTCACACAGGTTAGTCACTAGTCTGCAGTAAGATACATTTAATGACTCACTTATAGAGTCAGTCACGCACCCACTAAATCATCCATTCACACACTTATACACCCACTCATTCTTCCATAGGTTTTTCCCTATATATATATTAAACATATTTAAAATTTACAGAAACACACACTCACTGGATGACGTCATCAGTGATGTCATCAGTGATGTCATTTCAGATGTCATCAGTGATGTCACTGACCATGTCATGAGTGATGTAATATGTGACGTCATCAGCAGTGCATTGCGGGGGCGCGAGTTATAGTTAGCTGAACTAACTATAACGGGGGAATTTCCAGGGTTTTGTACGAGGGAAATGTCCAGCTAACTATAACGCCCCTGAAACCTATGGTTTTTTCAGTGAATTTCTAAGGTTTTTTAAATGCCAATTCCTAACTATAACGCCCCTGAAACGTTTGTTTTTTCAGTGAATTTCAAATGTTTTTTAAATGCTAATTCCTAACTATATCAGTCCTGAAACCTATGGTTTTCTCAGTGAATTTCAAAGGTTTTTTAAATGCTAATTCCTAACTATATCAGGCCTGAAACCTATGTTTTTTCAGTGAATTTCAAAGGTTTTGATAATGACAATTTTTAATGTATTAATTGTCATACTGATTTTTTTGATACTGATTTACTACATTTTTTAAACTATTTTTAGATATTTTTTTTTAATTACATTATAATTACATTATACATTACAATACAAAATATACTTTCTCAGAATGAATTACTTTAGTTTAAATACTTGGCAAATAGGCAACAGACTTTTAAGTACAGTAGTTACAGTTGTTGCAATGGCCAACCCAATTTCAAACACAAAGCAACATTGAGCTCAATGTGAATTTCTAGTTAAATGCAATTAGTTACTTTATGGATTACTTTTCTAACCACAGGACTGGATCCTAGATTCAGTCCTTGGACATCTCCTGTAAACAGTTGAGTAAAAGCGTTTTGGTTACAGTAGTTATTTTTAAGGAATATTATTGTATTTTAAAAGTTGACAGACATTTTTTCACATAGAATCACCAATGTTATCCTATGACAGAAAATTCACTTAGCAGGTAAGTAGTGTTATCGTTACTTTTTCTTACTCAGTGGTGGATCCTGGATCCAGCACTGGCCAACCTCCTGTAAACAGTTGAAAGAATGTGTTTAAGTCATACAGACGATTTTTTATGAATATTTTTTGTTTGTGAAAATAGACACTTAGAAACTTTTCTGCTGAAAACCACACAATGGATTCCTATAGAAGGAAATACAAGTTACTGGTAAGTACGCTTAGAATTACTTTTCAGAGTCAGTGCTGGGCTAAAAGATGCAGCCTTGGGTTCTCTCCTGATAACAGGTGAGTAAATCGGAATTCGTAGTTCGGCTGATTTTAGAGGAATATTTTTAGTTTGTGAAAATAGACACTTTGAAACTTTTCTGCTGAAAACCACTCAATGGATTCCTATGGACGGAAATACAAGCTACTGGTAAATACGCTTAGATTTACTTTTCAGGGTCAGTGCTGGGCTAAAAGATGCAGCACTGGGTTCTCTCCTGATAACAGGTGAGTAAATCGGAATTCGTAGTTCGTCTGATTTTAGAGGAATATTTGTACGTTTCAAAAATGGACACTTTGAAAATTTTCTGGTGAAAACCACACAATGGATTCCTATGGAAGGAAATACAAGTTACTGGTAAGTACGCTTAGAATTACTTTTCAGAGTCAGTGCTGGGCTAAAAGATGCAGCCCTAGGTTCTCTCCTGATAACAGGTGAGTAAATTGGAATTCGTAGTTCGGCTGATTTTAGAGAAATATTTTTAGTTTGTGAAAATAGATACTTTAAAATTTTCTGCTGAAAACCACACAATGGATTCCTATGGACGGAAATACAAGTTACTGGTACATACGCTTAGATTTACTTTTCAGGGTCAGTGCTGGGCTAAAAGATGCAGCACTGGGTTCTCTCCTGATGACAGGTGAGTAAATCGGAATTCGTAGTTCGTCTGATTTTAGAGGAATATTTGTACGTTTCAAAAATGGACACTTAGAAAATTTTCTGGTGAAAACCACACAATGGATTCCTATGGAAGGAAATACAAGTTACTGGTAAGTACTCTTAGAATTACTTTTCAGGGTCAGTGCTGGGCTAAAAGATGCAGCCCAGGGTTCTCTCCTGATTACAGGTGAGTAAATCGGAATTCGTAGTTCGGCTGATTTTAGAGGAATATTTGTACAATGGTGAAGGAAGGGGGCGGGGCCTGAGGTGATATGTGTGCAAACACGCCCAGTGGCGCGTTTTAAGTTGGGAATTAATTCCTCTTCAATCCTGAAGTCCCCTGGGGGCCAACTAGCCCACCAGGTACCTCCTGTATGCGCCAGGGGGCTGCATTGCAGAGAGGTGTTCAGAGGCCACGGCCCTTTTTACAACACTCTGCAACACAGCTCCGTGGCTCTTACTGGAGGTATCTGGTGGGCTAGTTGGTCCCCAGGGACCCTCAGGATTGAAGAGGAATTAATTCCCCAACTTAAAACGCTCCACAGGGCGTGTTTGCACACATATCACCTCAGGCCCCGCCCCCTACCTTCACCACTGTGCAAACGCACCCCGTGGGGTGTTTTAAGTTGGGGGATTAAGTCGCCTTGAATCCTGAGGTTCCCTGGCATCCAACTAGCCCACCAGGTACCTCCAGTATTCGCCAGGGAGCTGAGTTGCAGAGAGGTGTTCAGAGGCCACACCCCTTTTTACAACACTCTGTAACACAGCTCCGTGGCGCTTAATGGAGGTACCTGGTGGGCTAGTTGTCCCCTAGGGGACCTCTGGATTGAAGAGGAATGAATTCCCCAACTTAAAACGTGCCACAGGGCGTGTTTGCACAGTCTCACCTCAGGCCCCGACCCCTACCTTCACCACTGTGCAAATGCGCCCTGTGGCGCGTTTTAAGTTGGGAGATTAAGTCCCCTTGAATCCTGAGGTCCCCTGGTGGCCAACTAGCCCACCAGGTACCTCCAGTAAGTGCCACGAGCTGCGTTTCAGAGAGATGTAAAAAGGGGCGTGGCCTCATTACACCTCTCTGCAATGCAGCCCCCTGGCGCCTACTGGAGGTTCCTGGTGGGCTAGTTGGCCCCCAGGGACCCCCAGTATTGAAGGGGAATTTGTTCCCCCTCTGCAAACGCGCCAGGGGGCGCGTTTGCAGAGTGATGAAAGAAGGGGGCGTGGCCTCCTCCCGAACCCGTTTTTTTTTTTTTTTTTTAAGAAAAGGGGCTGTGTAGCTCCCCTTCTTTTTCTTATTTTTTGGCCCTAGGGACCCCATCCCCCAGGGCCTGCCCCCTATTTTATTTTTTATTTTTAAACTGTGGAGGGGGGCCGCGTGGCCCCCCTCCCGAGGCCTTAATTTGCCTCGGGGACCCCATCCCCGGGGCATGGCCCTTTTTATTTTTTTTGGAGGGGGGCTGCCTTGCCCCCCTCCTGTGGCCTCTTTTGGCCACGGGGACCCCATCCCCCGGGCGTTTAAAAAAAAATCATTTTTATTCTGGGGAGGGGGGCCGCGTGGCCCATCTCCCGGGCCACTTCTTGCCCCGGGGACCACATCCCCCGGGGCCTGGCCTCCGTTGGGGACTGTGGGGGGGTCCCCAATCCCCCCACGGCCCCGCCGGCTCCCCGCCTCCTGCGGAAGCCGGCATTGCTTTTCCACATGGGGAGCAGCTAACATGCTGCTCCCCATGTGGAAAAGCAATCTACTTTGCTATTTGGAAGAGAGAGCAGTTTTCAATGGCAGGGTGGGAGCCGCGAGGCTCCCGCCCTGCCATTGCAAACAGCAGTGTCCTGGGGGTGGGCACCCCTGGATACTGCAGGAGCCGGCCCTGGGGGGTGGTGGTCCCCAGGGCCACGACAAGGCTCCACGAGGGCTCCGCGTGGCCCCCCTCCCACTTAAGTTAAAGCCCCAGGGGGTGGTGGTCCCCGGGGCTTGGGGGTCCATATCAGACCCCCCCACTTTAAATATGTAGTGCCCCGGGGAGGTGGTGGTCCCCGGGGCATGTGGGGGGGCTCGAGCCCCCCACACAGGTTTAAAAAAAAACAAGCCCCGGGGGTGGCGATCCCCGAGGCTGTGGGGGGACCATGAGCCCCCCGCATACATTAAGATAAGCCCCGGGGTGGCGGTCCCCGGGGCTGGGGGGCCCCTCTGGGCCCCCCATAACTATGAAAAATTGCCCCCGGGAGTTGGCCCCCCCGGGGACTAATTGTAAACGAAGCGCGGGAGTCCACGCTTCGTTTTTTTTCCTTGTGGGACCCCCTGAGCAGGCCTAGAGGGTCAGGGTGTTTCTACCCTGCCCCCTTTTCACGTTTGCGATGTTTTTTTGGGGGCTTCTTGTGCCTCGGTTCTACCGAGGCACAAGATGGCTGCCAACACTTCCTGATCTGGAGTGTTGACAGCCAATTAGCATTCAGCTCGTGCACGGCAGGGTGTGCGCTGGGTGCGGGGAGGGTCCGCAGATCCTCCCCGGCCATAGATATCACTAACTTTTAACTCTAATTTTCTCAGGAACTGCTGAACGGATTTACACCATTTAAGCAAAAGGCACGAGTCTGAACTGAGGACTACCTCTTTGCCAAATTTGGTGTAATTCCGTTCAGCAGTTTGGGGTGTAGCTGCGACAACAGGTCCTATGGGAAATTGCATGGGGAAAACGCGTTTTGGGACCTCCCTTTTTTCTCGGCCCCCTCATGACGAATCACCGTGAAATTTTCAGGATAGGAGCGAACCGGAGCTGGCCAAAAGTTTGGAAAATTTTGCGAAGATTCATCAATCGACGCCAACGTTATTCCAAATAGAATGTTGCGGATTTCCTATGGAAAATAGGTCCTAACTATAACTACCTACTGGCGACTGCCAGTAGGTAATATATATATACATGTATACATTCAGCGTCCACTCCAGCTCCAACGTACTACAGGTACTGGGGGTTAGATTAATAAGTGGATTTTATTATACTCCTTTCATCAAAAATGACATCATACGTTTCGGCAGTCACAGCTGCTTTGTTTTTTTCAGTTAATTTTCTTAGAACTGAGAATACACGGGTACCTAGCCTGTATTTACTGCCTAAAATTCATAAGGACCCCATTAGGCCACCAGGGAGACCCACAGTCTCTTCAAACGAGGGACTATTAGAAAATACCTCTATTTGTCTTGACCTTTTTTGTCACCTTTTGTTATTAATTTAAGATATTATTGTAAAGACAGTTCAGATTTTTTAAGACACATTCACGATGTTAAGTGGGACGACAGCTATTCCATGATAGTCTTAGATGTATGCTCTCTGTATACCTGCATCGATCAAAAGAAGGGCATTGTGGCCTGCATGTATTTCCTGCGTGGTAGACATATTACATTATGGGACCACAATAAGATGTTGGAAAAAATGATGCTGTACTGCCTAGAACAGAACATATTCCTCTTTAAAAAAACATTGTATCATCAGACGCCAGGCACTGCAATGGGTACGTGTTTTGCACCCAGCCTCCTTAATTTATTCCTAGTCTGGTGGGAGGAACAGGTAGTGTGGACGGAGGCAAATGACTTGTATACAGAACACTTCCAAATCTGGATCCGTTACATAGATGACCTGTTCCTGATTTGGGATGGACCTCAAATTTTGGCTATGGAATTCATTCAGAAATTAGGAACTAATGATCTAAATTTAAGTTTCACCTATAAAATAAGTACTGATTACTGTGAATTCCTTGATGTCATTATAAAAATTGTGAATAATAAAATAACCACAAGTCTGTTTAGAAAGGAAACAGCAGGCAATACCACCTTACACACCTCCAGTAATCATCTCACACCGCTTTTCCGCAGTATCCCATACGGCGAACTCCTGCGAGCTCGTCATAATTGCAGTACCCATGAATGTTATGTAAAGGAACAAACAGCGATGCAAAAGAGGTTTAGACAGAGAGGGTACAGCAATAAAGTGCTTGCAGAGGCCAAAAAGAAGATCATTGGGAAAACACAAAATGAGTTATTGTTTAATAACAGACCCAAATCCAATAATGAGAAGAGTGAGGCACCCAAGATGATTACCACTTACAGTAGGGGCTCAACAAAACTACGGAGAGCAATGAAAGCTCACTGGAGCCTGTTTGAAGCTGATCTCATTATAGGGAAATGCATAGGTAGTTCACCCAACATTACTTACAGAAGACCAAGAACAATAAAAGATTGTTTGGTCCACAGCTAACAGCAGGATGTAGCCTCAAGCTATTGGTTAAATTCAGCAAAAGGGTTTATAACATCCAACTCTTGCAAAGCCTGTAAGAAAAGTAGGAATCGCAGGATATACACCACATATTTGGGAACGACAAAGACAATCACCAAACTAATCACATGTACCAGTGATTTGGTCATTTACATTTTAGAGTGACCCTGTGGTTCCAAATATGTTGGTAGTACGAAGCGGCAACTAAAAATAAGAATCCTGCCACACCTACGTGCTATAGCCAACTAGCGATTTTAACTATCCCACGGCAAGACATTTTGCTGAGAAACATAACAGCAACAATAGACTGTTGCAGTTTTACGGGATAGACAGAGTTTTGCCACACCAGAGAGGAGGTGATAGAGAGAAACTCCTCCGCATCTTGGAATCAAGATATATTATCGATCTCAACACAAAAACTCCCAACGGGTTGAATAGTGGGAAAGAACTAGCAACCCATATAGGATGTTAGGATCCTTGATATCGAGAAGTAACAGCCTCCTTTCAGAAAGATTTTAAATAGTTTCACCAATTTTAAATGTGAGGTAGTTAAAGAAGATGCCCATAATCATAAAGCCACAAGACATTTAAAATATCTATCTAGCATAAATCAGTATGCTAAGGGCATCAGGGCACCAGTGATCAACATACAAATATAAATCCAATCATTGGTTGAGGTGTTAGATGTTCCATTAGGGCACATTCATGAGCTCATTACCTCCCCCCCTTTTTTCATTTGGTTTTTAACACTTTTTACTTATTATTACACTCACTGATATAATCACATACTGTTGACCTTTCAGGGACACAGTGTACCAATGACCAATGTGCTTATATACCGGACAAACGGGGAAAACGGGGAGAGGAGTTGGCCTAACGGCTAGGGCGCTCGACCTCAGACCTGGGGAACTGGGTTCGAGTCTCGGTAATGACGCTAACCATCCTGTGATTCTGGGCAAATCACTTAATCTCCCTGTGACTGACAAAAAATGAATGTGTGTCCTCATGTAACATAACTGGTGCTATGTAAAGCGCTCTGATACCTGATTGGATTCGGGTCAAGTTCGTGCTATATAAAACTTTGCAAAAAAACCACCCAAAAAACTTAATGATTAAGTGAGTAATATATGAAGTTCAGTACTCGTTATAAGCTGATATGGGACCAACACGTAGGATACGCAGTAATGCTGTTCGTTACTACAGTGATTATTGCTGCCAGTAAAGTGGATTGAATTAACGTTTTTGCATGCAGCTCATTCTCATAAAAAATCATTGTCACCTAGAAGCATGGGTAAATTAAATATTAATTATCGGAGGTGTCAATGATACTAACAAATATAAATGTATGCACAAATGATTAATAGATAACAGTAACGCAAAAGTAAATTATATCAACACTGCAATTGTTGCTTCATTTAAGTATTCTGCAGAGTGTAAATATTGTCAGTTGATTATTAGGCATGCAAGAACTGAGACGGGAATTGAATCTAACATTATTGCTGCCCGCCACCGTAAACATGCTGCTCGTATTTAAACTAATGGCACAGTTTTTTAAGAGCAAGATTCGGTGAAGTAACTTTATTGATAATCAATAGCGATAACAATGTTGACAATTATGAACTAAGAGAAAAAAATTGGTTATATGTTCATATTGCAATCATATTATGACAATGTCTATTGCAATTATTTTCATTGATGAATGTTTTTAATGGCATCCGCATATTAGTCAAATTTGTTGAAATCATATGGAGTAAGGTGCAATGTCAAAAAGTATTTTCTCACGCTTCATGAATTATTGGTTGTATTTCTAAGGGAATTTGCACACACCAAATCACTCTATAAAGGCTTACACCGAAACGCGTCCTCTTGGTGCACAATAAAATTAATGTGCAGTCCCAGGGTGTGCCGCTTTGTTTTTTCCTCTGGAATTCTGGATGGGAATGTATGGTGAAAGTTAAATGTGACGGCAGCTGCCGCTGTAACATTTACCGACACCGCTGGTAGGAGAACTGCCAAGTGCAGCAATCAACGGTATCATATATAAATCTATATATATATTCACTGAAAAAGCCATAGGTTTTAGGGACGTTATAGTTAGAATTTAGCATTTTAAAAACCTTTGAAATTCACTGAAAAAACCATAGGTTTCAGGGACGTTATAGTTTTCCCAACAATTTTGGCGTCGTTTAACGAATCTTCGTGAAATTTTCAAAACTAGTGGCCCGCTCCGGTCAGCTTCTGTCTTGAAAGTTTCGGGGTGATTCATCAAGCGGGGGCCGAGAAAAAAGGGGGGTCCCAAAATGCGTTTTACCCATGTTAATTTCCATAGCAAACTTTAGACAAAGCTACAGCCCGAACTGCTGAACGGAATTACACCAAATTTGTCAAAAAGGTAGGTCTTGGCTCAGAAAGAGCCCTTTTTGTTAAATGGTGTAAATCCATTCAGTAGTTCCTGAGAAATTAGAAAAAATAACGATATCCGAGAAACGAGGAGGGTTCGTGAACCCACCCGGGCCCGAGCTTCACTCTGATTGGCTGCCAACACTTCAAACCAGGAAGTGTTGGCAGCCATCTTGTCACTCGGTAACCGAGTCACAAGAAAAGGGTTGAAAAAGAAGAAAAGGGGGCAGGGTAGAAACACCCTGACCCCCTAGGCCTGCTCAGGTGGTCCCACAAGGACCCCCAGGGCCAAAAAAAGTTTTTAAAACGGCAGAATTCACGTTGGGGTCGCGAATCCTGACGGGAAAATTACAAAAAAATGGTGTGGGCTCCTGCGCTTTGTTTCTAAAAAGCCCCCAGGTGGGCCAGGTCCCGGGGGCAATCGGTGATTAATTTGCGGGGGCCCATGGGGGGCCCTGCAGACCCGGGGACCGCCACCTCCCCAGGGCTTATTTAATTGTACGCAGTGGCACTGCGGCCCCCTGCAGCCCCGGGGACAGCCACCACCCCGGGGCTTTAAAGAAAATGCGTGGGGGTCCCAATCCCCCACATGCTGCCCTGGGGAACACCACCTCCCGGGGCTTTGATAACAAACTGCAGGGGGGCACACGGCCCCTTGCAGCCCCGGGGACCGCCACCTTCACGGGGCTTTGTTTTCTATTTTTAAAGATGAGTGGGGGGTCGAGCCCCCCACATGCCCCGGGGACACCACCTCCCCAGGGCACTCTATATTTAAATTCGGGGGTCCATTACGGACCCCCATGCCCCGGGGACCACCACCTCTCTGGGGCTATGTTAAACAACTGGTGTTGGGGCGATGAGGTCCTCTTGTGTCCTGTGGACCTCAGGACACAAGTGAACTTTATGATCAGAGCAGCAGTGCGCCAATAGGCACGTTTGCAGAGTGGTGTAAAAAGGGGGCGTGGCCTCGGACCTCCTCTCTGCAATCCAGCTGTGTGGCGCTTACAGGAGGTCCCAGGTGGGCTAGTTGGCCCCCGGGGACCCTCAGTATAGAAGGGCACTTAATTTCCCAACTTAGAACGCGCCAGGGGGCGCGTTTGCAGAGTGGTGGAGAAAGGGGGCGTGGCCTTTGTCCACCTCTCAGCAATTCCACTGTGTGGGGCTAACTGCAGGTAAAATGTAGACTAGTTGGCCCCTAAAGGACCCCCAGCAGCAAACTGGACTTCAATCCCCATCCAAGAGCGCGCCAGGGAGCACATTTGTAGAGTGGTGGGCAAAGGGGGCATGGCCTGCTACGCGTACTTACCAATTCTGCTGTGTGTGACTTGCTGGAGGTAATAGGAGGGGTAGTTGGCCACCAAGGATGTCCTTGGGGGCAAACTACCCCTCTTGTTACCTCCAGTAAGTCCCACACAGTGGGATTGCTAAAACGTCTTTGGAGGCCATGCCCCCCTTTCTCCACAACTCTGCAAACGCGCCTTCTGGCAGACTACGGGATGGGGATGAAGTCCAATTTACTCATTAGGAAGTTTGGGGGCCAAGAAGCCCTCCTGGTACCTCCTGTAAGTCCTACACAGCGGAATTCCTGAGTGCTGGTCGGAGGCCCAGCACCCTTTTTCCACCACTCTACAAACGTGACTACTACTTAAAGAAGCATCTTTCTGCACCTCTGACTTAGAGGTAGTTTTAATCCCCCTGCCCTATTATATACTAGGGCCTTAAAGAGGAGGTCATGCCAATCACAGGGGTACCTCAACCCATAGTGTACCCTAGTGTATGTAGGTGTTTTCACTGTATTCTAAGTGTCTTTTAGCATAGCACTGGCTCCGGGCCTGGTTAGTCAGAGTAAGTTACCACCAGTACCAGTCAGCAAAAAGTTGGGGGCACAGGATGACTTTGCAACAAGTCCTCTTTCTGCACGTCTGTTGGTTCTTTCCGCATATCACTTGCTTCTTTCTGCATTTTTCTTTGTCTTTCAGGACTTCTGTTCCCTATTTCTGTATTTCTCTTGCTTATTTCTGCGCCTTTCTTCCTCTTTCTGCACATGTCCTACCTCTGTAGGCATAGTTAGAAATTAGCATTTAAAAAACCTTTGAAATTCACTGAAAAACCATAGGTTTCAGGGACGTTATATTTAGAAATTAGCACATAAAAAAACCTTTGAAATTAACTGAAAAAAACATAGGTCTCAGGGACATTATAGTTAGAAATTAACATTTAAAAAACCTTAGAAATTCACTGAAAAAACCACAGGTTTCAGGGACGTTATAGTTAGTTGGACATTTCACGCGTACAAAACCAGAGAAATTCGTCCGTTATAGTTACTTCAGCTAACTATAACTCGCGTTCCCGCAATGCACTGCTGATGATGTCACATATTACATCATTCATGACATGGTCAGTGACATCACTGATGACATCACCTTTGAATCAGATATCACAGAAAATGAGCAATCGGAAGAAGAAATGGCAGGCCCCTCTGGAGGACAAAGAAAAACTCCTTTTCACGAGGAGTTCAACTTAATCCGGCAGTCATGGCTGAGAGGAGGGAAGAGCAAACCTCCAGAAACAGACGTAGACAAACCAGAAGGAGCAGCTGGAAGAGAAAGAGGAAGAGGCAACATGACACCAAGAGTCACACGGAGCAAGAGGGTGATCAAAGCAGACAACCTGACCATTGTGAATTTGACATCGAGGAAGCTAACAACAACCAAAGAATCGGTATTAAAATTGGGTTTAACTTTCTGCCCCCCAGAACCGTTTCGAATTTACGCAAACCAGGATTGACCTCTTTAAATTTGTGCGGAAGCTCAAATTGCACAAATAGTCTAAACTAAAACGTACCATCAGGGAAGCCAGACAACTCAAAGGCAAAATCAAAGACACAGATTTGCTTACAGTAGATGACTTGACAACACTGGAGCTGTTGGAGGAACTGCGTCAGGGAGGTGAACAATTAGGTGGCAGGAATGAGGAATGAACAACGCAAAGAACTAGATGCCTAGGGATCGAACAAGAGGTACCAGCTAGTACATTTAAGCCAACCTCGCAATTTTTACTGCAGATGCCCCTAGACGCAATTGATACTTTCTCTGAAGCAGTAATCAAAAACCTGGTAAGATTACAGGAGAACTTGACACCCACGTCAAATGGAAGAAACTTGACAAAAGTCCAGGAAGAAGCCTTGACAAATCTACAAAAAGACACTACAGTGATCTGCAAGCCCTCAGACAAGGTGGGCAACATTGTCCTAATGTCGAGGGAAAAATATGTCGGGGAGGCTCTTCGACAACCAACAGACAATCGTTATTATGAACTGACAACGAAGAACAGATACCAGGACAGTGTCACACAGTATCATGTACTAATCAAGAAATGGAATAATAAAGCTATGCTGGATACCGAAGAATATCTTTTCCTTAGAACTACCAATCCAGTAATTCCAACGTTCTATCACCTACCAAAGATTCACAAAGACAGTGTTAGACCACCTGGTAGGCCCATAGTGTCATCTTTGGTAAGCCTTACCGAAAACCTGTCGATGTTTGTGGAGCACTTTCTATTTCAATCAGTGTCACAATTATCCTCATACATCAAGGATACTAAGGATTTTATCACCCACATTGAGAACTTGAAGTGGGAACCATCATTTAGCCTGATAGTATTGGACATTACAAGTCTAAACAGGTGCATTAATCATGGACATGGACTCAGTGTGGTAGAATATTTTCTGAGAAAAAGATCACAAAAATTTGTGGAACATAATAATATGCTGATTGATCTTATTGAATTTTGCTTGCTAAATAACATCTTTTTATCCCAGGGGGACCTCTACGGACAGGTCTCGGGGATCGCGATGGGCACCTGCTTCGCCCCCAGCTACGCACATTTATTCATGGGCTGGTGGGAGGAGCAGGTGTCCTGGTCTCCAGCCAATGAGGTCTGGACCAAAGAAACAGTAACCTGGTACAGATATATCGACGACCTCTTCCTGGTATGGAGGGGGTCAGTCGAAAAAGCAGGGGAATATATTGAACATCTTAATAAGAATGATGTCAACTTACGATTTACATGGGAGATTAGTTCAGTGGCAGTGAACTATCTTGACCTTAAAGTTGAGATACTGGATGTCTAAATTTCAACTGCCTTATATTGTAAGCCAACTGCTGGCAATAGTACGTTACATGCCACAAGCAGCCACCGGGTCAAACTGAAGAATAGTATACCCTATGGGGAATTTCTGCGGTTAAAACGTAACTGCTCTAGAAAGTGCGACTTTGATACAGCAGCTAGGGATAGCCTTGAAAGGTTTGTGGCTAGAGGTTACAATAGAGACCTACTGGAAAACATACTAAGAAAAGTGAGCAACATACAAAGTGAAAAGCTAATAGGGAACACACAAATAAGTAAGAAGAGTGATGAGGGAAAGTTTCATCTAATCACCACCTACTCAGAAGATGCTGATTCCCTAAGAAATATCCTCCGCAGAAACTGGCATGCTTTAAGAACAGACATGATTATTGGGATGGATATCCCACCAGTTCCACAGATGACTTACAGAAAAGCCAGATCACTGAGAGACAGATTGGTCCATAGCCATTAAAACATGATTCCAGCGAAACAAGGGACACTGAATAAGATGAGAGGCTTTTATCCTTGTGGTAAGTGCAAGGCCTGTGCTTTCAGCAAAAGAGTACTGACATATGAGATCAAGGGGATGAAAAAACATAAGGTCATCAGTAAATTCATGACATGCCAAACCACCCACGCTGTCTATTGCCTGATGTGCCCTTGTGGCCTAAGGTATATTGGCAGCACTATACACAGTGTGAAGATAAGGGTCTTGGAGCACATGCGCGCAATAGCAAATAAGGATTTAAGTTATCCAGTTGCTAGGCACTTTGCTATCAAACATCGAAGCAATAGAGATTTGTTACAGTACTTCAGTTTGGATCATGTGCCCCCTAGTATCAGAGGAGGAGACAGAGTGTTAAAATTAAGGAGACTGGAGTCACGATATATTATTGATTTACAAACAGTGACTCCAAATGGACTAAACAGTGGGGAAGAGTTAACAGCACACCTACTAGGATATGTGCATAAGTGTTTAGATGAATATCTGCATGAATTTTATGAATAACCGCTTTGTATCTTTTTCTGAAACATATATGGACAAATGGGTATTAGGTATTGGCTGATACACGGCTTGATGGTGAAATGTAATGGAGGCACTAGAGAAGGACAATGGGCAGTCCCGAATATGGGGACTGCCATTAGCCAATACAAGGCAAGATTAGAAAATGAGGGGTTGCACATGAGAAACTCTGCGTGGGGTTCAGCGAGATGAAATCTTCTCGAGAATCACCATGTAGCAATTGCCGATTTGCGGTAAGAGAATGAAATACATAGAGAACTCTGCAAATAGTGTAAATATGTATGCACTGATGGGAGTCTTGAATTATGCACACTCCAAGATGGTGCCTAAAATATTGGGGCCATCATGTAGCAATCACCGATTAGCGGCGAGAAAACGAATGGTACTGAGAACCTTGTAAACATTATAAATATGCATTTATCAATGGGAGTTCTTTTGGATTGTGTACACTCCAAGATGGCGCCTAAAATATTGTGGCGACTAAGTCCTTCTCTGTCTCTATGACCCATGAATATAATATTTAAAAATGACGCCTCTCAGTGTGGAATGTAAACACTGAGGAAGGGACATCCCGAAACGCGTTCGTTTTTAAGCGCGGTGAAATAAAAACAGGTTGCCAAACCTAACCCCATGAGTGCTATTACTTTTTTCTGGATGGGAGAGAGTTTTGGAGCATGTATTTGACACGGGGCACCGCTGTGTAAACAACACCCGCCACACAAGTGATCCGAAGTTTATATGTATATATATATATATATATATATATATATATATATATATATATATATATATATATTCACTTAAAAAACCATAGGTTTCACACAAGTTATAGTTAGCTGTACATTTCACTCGTAAAAAACCAATGAAATTCCACGTTATAGTTAGATCAGGTAACTATAACTTGCGCGCCCACAATAAACTGCTGATGACGTCACATATTACATCACTTATGACATGGTCAGTGACATCACTCATGACATCAATGATGACATCTGAAATGACACATTGTGCATTGCGGTCGCGCAAGTTATAGTTACCTGATCTAACTATAACGTGGAATTTCATTGGTTTTTTACGAGTGAAATGTACAGCTAACTATAACTTGTGTGAAACCTATGGTTTTTTAAGTGAATTTGCAAGGTTTTTTAAATGCTAATTCCTAACTATAACGTGTGTGAAACCTATGGTTTTTTCAGGGAAATTTGTACGCTTTTTTAAATGCTAAGTTATGTGTTTATTTTAAATTTTTGCGCGCACGGTGCACTTCGCGCACCGTGCGCGCGCTGTGGACACTCGGTGCGCTTCGCGCACCGAGCGCCCACGTTGCGCATTTCGTACCGTGCACGCCTCGCCAATTTTGACAAAATATCAATTGTTTTTTTCTCCCTTGGGGGTCCTTAGATTTATATATTAAATGTGATTGTTAATTCTTTTTTTAAAAAAAATTTTTTTTACCGTACGCGTACGGTAAGCTTACCGTACGCGAACTCCGCGATTTTTTTTTTAAATTATTAAATTTATTTTTCATACTTTTTGGTCCTTCGTGAACCCCCTGATGAACGCTAGGGGGTCTGCAACTCTCTTCGTTGCCCCCTTTTCATGTTATCAACCTTTGTTTTTCAGTGCGAGAGACAGAAAATGGCGGCCGATACTTTCTGATTTCGACCGATTCTAATGTTTACAGTCATGTAACCACCAATCAGAATTGAGCTCGCGCACGGCACCGTACGCGTACGGTAAGCTTACCGTAAGCGCACGGAGCGCGCTTACAGATATATATATTGATTTAAATGCTATTTTCTCAGGACCTACTGAACAAATTTACACCAGACCTGCAAAAGGCACATCCCTGACCTGAGGACTACCTCTCTGCCCAATTTCAAGTAATTCTGTTCAGCCGTTCGGGCTGTAGCTCGGACTAAAGGTCCTATGGGAAAATGCATGGGGAAAACGCGTTTTGGGACCCCCCTTTTTTCTCAGCCCCCGCTTGACGAATCCCCCCGAGACTTTCAGGGTAGGAGCGGAGCGTAGCGCCCCATTAGTTTTGAAAAATTCGCAAGGATTCGTCAACCGGCGCCAAAGTTATTCCAAATAGAATGTTGCGGATTTCCTATGGAAACACAGTCCTAACTATAACTATCTACTGGCGACCGCCAGTAGATAATATATATATATATATTCCAAACAACGAAGTTGCTCCTTCTGGATTACCGGGACCCTTGAAGGTTGGCATACACTCCGGCGGAGCCAGCCGGCGTTTCAATATCCAATTAAAGCAAAAGTCTAGTATGCTCTCAGTAAAGTGAGACACCAATCCCAAACGTAATAGAAGGTCTAGTGATTTATTTCACACAACGCGTTTCGTCACGCGGCCTTGTTCACGTGTGAAAGGGAATGCTGGCAGCAGTATACATATATTGTTACGGTCATGCAGATGAAAATCAAAATAGGACTAATACAACAGGACAAGTAAAAACGAACCGCAATCGGCGGCCATCTTAGACTGTGCAAGAGATAAACATTGTCTAGGTTAAGGCAATACTTAAAATAAATCATGCGCATAGCAAGAATAAATGAAGTTGCACTAAGTCATGTCATGCAGATGAAATCAGAGTAAGACTAATACAACAAGACAAACAAAAACGAACCGCAATCGGCGGCCATCTTAGACTGTGCAAAGTCAGTGCCTACCAAGAGATACACATTCTCTAAGTTGGGGCAATGCAAGAAATGCGCAAAGCAAAAGATAAATAAAGTTGCACTCAGTCATGTAAGATCCATAATGGATATACGGGTCTCTGCATCAAAACATGCTGCATATAAATATAAATAGACCGCTAAGACAACATAAATGTCAAGGATGTGCAACACTTGCGAAGTATTGAAGCTCCTGATGTTACGAGCGCGTGTCTGACAGTGATCATGTTAACAGTATAGCTAGTGGGTCAGTGTGGTTATAACCAAGGTCTACAGTGCAATTTAGCTAACAGCATAGTGCGCGTGTGAATACAGCAAGTCAGTACAAAGCACTAATCAGGCATGTGAATGGCAAATGCACCGTGGAGTAATCTAATCAGTGCCCAAGTGGGCTTAGACAAGCATCCTCAGCTTAGTAACACTACTGTAGCAGAGTAATGCTATTGACGTGAATAAAAAGATAATTCGATAACCAAATCACTGTCAAGAAGATACTAATAGGGTGTCACACATAAGACTATTGAAAAAACTGCTGAGCGAAAATGCAAACCGTGAAACGTATGGAGAGTGCATCTAAAGTCAGAGGAAAAGGGTAGGATGCCCGTGCAGGTGCTGTCAAGTGGTTGGGCCCCTTCCTTCTCTCCTGTAAGAAATACAAAAAAGAGAAATAAAAACGTAATTAAAACCGTGAAATACAAAATTGAATTGTACATTCTGAATAGGAGGCTGAACATGTTATCATATATATCTGCAGCTAAGAGTTAGAGGTGTTGAGAAGGTTAGCATGGTTCACATCATCCCAAATACAGATACATAACATACATTTATTCTGAGTAGGAGACTAAGATTCAGTTTTGAGGTGAATAGACATTTCCTCATCCATGTTAAGCCCTCCAGGGGTCTTGGTTTGGAACTCTATGATGTATCTAGACTCCCTTTGTCTTAGGGCCAGTACTCTATCCCCACCACATGGTTTTTTTGGAATGTGTTCCAAAATCAAATAACTCATTTCTGCTATATTGGAGTAATGTTGATCATAGAAGTGACGAGCAACAGGATATTTGGGATCATTATTGGTGATTGCTCTCTGATGTTCTAATATCCTCTTCTTTGCTGCACATGTGGTGCTGCCAATATACCATAGATCACATGTACATACAATAGCATAAATTACAAAGTTAGTACTGCATGTCAGGAATTGAAAAATCTTTTTGGTCACCCCTCTGTAATCCAATGATATTTTGTATTTGCTGTACTTGCAAGCTTTACAATGGCCGCATGGGAAGAATCCCACGAGGCCATGGTCAGTGGTGGTAGGATAGTTCATGATGTCATTTCTCACAACCCAGTCTCGTATGTTCTTATCTCTTCTGTAGGTAATAGTAGGTCTATCAGTGATAAGATCCCCTAATGTGTTGTCCGCTTTAAGAATATTCCAGTGTCTGGACACTATACGTTTTATTTTTTGAGAATCATTGTTATAAGTAAGGATGAGACGGGTCCCCGTCTCTCCTTTTTTCACATCTTCCACGGTAGTATCCCGTAGAGTATCATTGCGTTCAACTTTATCTGCCCGATCTCTTGCTTTATTGAGGACCCAACTTGGGTAACCCCGATTAAGAAACCTGGCAGTGATGTTATCTCTTTCCTCAAAGTAAGACTCAGGGCTATTACAATTGCGTTTGGCCCTCAGTAGCTCACCATAGGGTATACTCCACTTAAGTGCCTCTGGATGGCTACTGAGGGCGTGTAGGACACTGTTGCCTGCAGTGGCTTTGCGAAACAGGGTAGTGTCCACCCTACCATGTTCTATTTTGAGGCTAACGTCCAAAAACTCTGCCTTCTTAGCATCAATACTACCAGACAAGATGATGTTGTAATCATTGGCATTGAGTTTGTCAATAAAGATGGCAGCTTCTTCTTTGCTGCCATCCCAGACAATGAACAAGTCATCTATGTAGCGGAGCCACACGATGACTTTGGGGAGATGTTCCTGCAATGAGGAAACGCAGGAACAGAAAAAAGAGACTTGCACAACGATAGCTCAACAGACAGAGGAAGGGGTATCATGGGAAACCGCAGAACCCGCTCAAACAGGAACTACTAATGGATATGACAACGGTAAATTTGACAGTAGTTAACCTCTCTAAAAGACCCATGAGTGACATTGAAAAGAGAACTTTATGTCTGGGTTTGTCCTTCTGCCCCTCCTCTTCTTTTAAGTACACTGAAACAAGAATAGACCTATTCAAATATGTACGTAAATTGAAACTTAAAAAGTGGCACATATTGAAGAGACAAAGCTTTAATAATATCAATAGAGACAATACAGTGTCCAACAATGAAAATCTGATTATTGGGGACATTGATACTCTGATTACCATGACTGAATTAGCCTGTAATGATATTGATGAACAAACAGAGATTAATGTGACACAGGCACTTGATGACATGGAAATTAATACAGGTGCCATAGCCAAAACCCCTTTTAAAACCAAGTCTACATTTGTACCCACTCTGCCACATGACAACATTGATACTTTTCAAGAATGTATCATCAAATCACTGACGGAACTCAGATTTAGTAAAAACAAAAAATACTCTATCAAGGCTAATAACTTATCTTGGGCGCAAAGACAGGCACTTAAATCCCTAGCTTCAGATACTCAAGTGTAGTATACCCTATGGTGAGCTACTGAGGGCCAAACGTAATTGTAATAGCCCTGAGTCTCACTTTGAGGAAAGAGATAACATCACTGCCAGGTTTCTTAATCGGGGTTACCCAAGTTGGGTCCTCAAGAAAGCAAGAGATCGGGCAGATAAAGTTGAACGCAATGATACTCTACGGGATACTACCGTGGAAGATGTGAAAAAAGGAGAGACGGGGACCCGTCTCATCCTTACTTATAACAATGATTCTCAAAAAATAAAACGTATAGTGTCCAGACACTGGAATATTCTTAAAGCGGACAACACATTAGGGGATCTTATCACTGATAGACCTACTATTACCTACAGAAGAGATAAGAACATACGAGACTGGGTTGTGAGAAATGACATCATGAACTATCCTACCACCACTGACCATGGCCTCATGGGATTCTTCCCATGCGGCCATTGTAAAGCTTGCAAGTACAGCAAATACAAAATATCATTGGATTACAGAGGGGTGACCAAAAAGATTTTTCAATTCCTGACATGCAGTACTAACTTTGTAATTTATGCTATTGTATGTACATGTGATCTATGGTATATTGGCAGCACCACATGTGCAGCAAAGAAGAGGATATTAGAACATCAGAGAGCAATCACCAATAATGATCCCAAATATCCTGTTGCTCGTCACTTCTATGATCAACATTACTCCAATATAGCAGAAATGAGTTATTTGATTTTGGAACACATTCCAAAAAAACCATGTGGTGGGGATAGAGTACTGGCCCTAAGACAAAGGGAGTCTAGATACATCATAGAGTTCCAAACCAAGACCCCTGGAGGGCTTAACATGGATGAGGAAATGTCTATTCATCTCAAAACTGAATCTTAGTCTCCTACTCAGAATAAATGTATGTTATGTATCTGTATTTGGGATGATGTGAACCATGCTAACCTTCTCAACACCTCTAACTCTTAGCTGCAGATATATATGATAACATGTTCAGCCTCCTATTCAGAATGTACAATTCAATTTTGTATTTCACGGTTTTAATTAAGTTTTTATTTCTCTTTTTTGTATTTCTTACAGGAGAGAAGGAAGGGGCCCAACCACTTGACAGCACCTGCACGGGCATCCTACCCTTTTCCTCTGACTTTAGATGCACTCTCCATACGTTTCACGGTTTGCATTTTCGCTCAGCAGTTTTTTCAATAGTCTTATGTGTGACACCCTATTAGTATCTTCTTGACAGTGATTTGGTTATCGAATTATCTTTTTATTTATGTCAATAGCATTACTCTGCTACAGTAGTGTTACTAAGCTGAGGATGCTTGTCTAAGCCCACTTGGGCACTGATTAGATTACTCCACGGTGCATTTGCCATTCACATGCCTGATTAGTGCTTTGTACTGACTTGCTGTATTCACACGCGCACTATGCTGTTAGCTAAATTGCACTGTAGACCTTGGTTATAACCACACTGACCCACTAGCTATACTGTTAACATGATCACTGTCAGACACACGCTCGTAACATCAGGAGCTTCAATACTTCGCAAGTGTTGCACATCCTTGACATTTATGTTGTCTTAGCGGTCTATTTATATTTATATGCAGCATGTTTTGATGCAGAGACCCGTATATCCATTATGGATCTTACATGACTGAGTGCAACTTTATTTATCTTTTGCTTTGTGCATTTCTTGCATTGCCCCAACTTAGAGAATGTGTATCTCTTGGTAGGCACTGACTTTGCACAGTCTAAGATGGCCGACGATTGCGGTTCGTTTTTGTTTGTCTTGTTGTATTAGTCTTACTCTGATTTCATCTGCATGACATGACTTAGTGCAACTTCATTTATTCTTGCTATGCGCATGATTTATTTTAAGTATTGCCTTAACCTAGACAATGTTTATCTCTTGCACAGTCTAAGATGGCCGCTGATTGCGGTTCGTTTTTACTTGTCCTGTTGTATTAGTCCTATTTTGATTTTCATCTGCATGACCGTAACAATATATGTATACTGCTGCCAGCATTCCCTTTCACACGTGAACAAGGCTGCGTGCCGAAACGCGTTGTGTGAAATAAATCACTAGACCTTCTATTACGTTTGGGATTGGTGTCTCACTTTACTGAGAGCATACTAGACTTTTGCTTTAATTGGATATATATATATATATATATATATATATATATATATATATATATATAGAGAGAGAGAGAGAGAGAGAGAGAGAGCGAGAGAGAGAGAGAGAGAGATATTCACTGAAAAAAACAAAGGTTACGTTATAAACGTTATAATAGACTGACATTTCACTCGATCAAAACCAGAGAAATAACTTTAACTCACACTCTCACAATGCACTGCTTATGAGCTCACATATTTTATCACTCAGGACATGGTCAGTGGCATCATTCATGACATCACTGTTTTCTTTCTTAATGTGCCTTGGCATCAATAGTTGATCATTGTAATATTCTGTCACTGTTGCATTGTCATTGGTTTCTCACATTCCTCACATATGTTGATATAATCAATCTGTGTGATTCATGTAATATTATAATGTCCATAGTGGGCAAAGGCTGGCCTTCGGACTCACAGTGAGCAAAACAACTTTATATGGCACTCAAGTCTACCTCCGGCACTAGGCTTCCAGCATGCCTCCCATTAACTAGAACCTCACCAAACATGGCTTCTCCTCTCCAAAGATGTAAAACCACACCCCACCATAATGAACCCTCTCGGATCTCTAGATATAAAGATCCACTGTCTGACAAGGATATTTATTACCTCCCACTCTAATATGATCCTACACACACCGCTGCCACAGCTAACATGTAACAAATAGAAGCAATCCATACAGACCCTTTCAGAGAACCTAGGGTACATCCCAGAGCCTTAAATAAGAGCAACCTTACTAGAGTCACCACCACACTTTCTACCACAGTGGACACCAATCCAAAACTTAAATGTATGCTTCTCAACTGCAGATCAGCAGTAAGACATGCTGCTGACATTGCTGCCCTCATCCTTCCACATGGCCCTGACCTCGTAACACTGACTGAAACTTGGTTAAATGACTCACCTGCACTCGTCCTAGACATACTAGTGCCTACTAACTACGACACCATTAGGTTAGATAGATCTAGCAGACAAGGTGGAGGCATCACTTGTATACCTCGTAACAGTCTATCAGTCAAACAATCACAGTCTGCTGTCTTGTCATCATGCAAATACTGTGCATTGAGGTTGCTTGTAGCAACAAGCATTTATGCGGATTGCACATGCTCTACCACCCTCCACGAGACAACCTTTCCTTCATAGAACAGATCATGGATATCATCACATCTATCGCAGATCTTCATGGCACTCAGATATTCCTGGGAGATTTCAACCTCCACTGGAACAACATCAATGACGCAGCAGTCAATAGCCTTAAATCCTTCTTGGTAGACCTTAACCTAATCCATTATTGCAACAGCCCTACTCACATTAAAGGAGCTACTTTATATCTAGTCATCGGTACGCTCAAGTCCATTCCTCTTGAGTCTATCATCCCGTGTGACTGGACGGACCACCATTGCATCACCTTCCTCATCTCAGATTCTGTGAGAATTAATAAAGTCTAGCTTAAGAAACCCAGACACTGGAAAAGAAGCCTGCCAAACATCAACGTGTGTGATCTGACTGCTCTTTATGATATAATCCTGCCCCTTCCTGTGGACATGTCAGATGTTCATGACCTTACAGACAACTATAACCACTCCATGACAAGTGTTCAAGACTCAATGGTGCCTCTACAGCTAAAATGATTGTCCTGCAAAGTCTCCAAACCTTGGTACAATGATAGTCTATATACAGAAAGATGGAATATGAGACTAGCAGAAAGATTGTGGAGATCCTCTCCCTCCCTTGAACATCTCCACCAGCTAAGATCATTAGGAAATATCTACAACAAACGCATCAGGTGCTCTAAAGCCAAATTTTTCAGAAACCAACTAGAGCAAGCAAATAAACGACCAAAAAACTGTTTGAGCTCATCAAACTTCAATCAAATAGTCAACCTAACCTTTCCTCAGCGAGTCCGGATCCGCAGCCTAACTGTGAAGAATTTGCTGACTTCTTCTCTGATAAGACTACTAAGATCAAATCTGAATTACGGTCAGCCTTGGAGCACCTATCGATCACACCTCCTAACACCCTCCTTGGTCTGATGTCACCCTGCTTGTTCAGGTTTGCCCCCCTAAAACAACGTCTCCTGCAGCATTTTCAAAACTTTGGATGAAAGCACTATACACAAAACTCTTTCTACTCTGAAACCATCTAACTACTTCAACGACCCCTTGCCATCGAACTTCTCTCAGATTAGAGCCTCCATACTCCCACTTTGGACTAAGATTGTCAATGCCTCACTACTGCAACCTGCGATTCCGAATTGCCTAAAGTCTGGGCTGGTCACCCCTATTCTAAAACAAAACATCTGCAGATCCCTCTGACTTACACAATTTCTGCCCAATTTCTAACATCCCCGCACTGGCAAAACTCCTTGAGAAATGTGTTCACGTCCGGCTTTGTAACCACGTTGATCAATTCCGACTCCTGGACCAATTCCAATCCGGTTTTTGTCAGGGTCATAGCATGGAATCCGCTCTTTCTCACATTGTAGATGATGCACTAAGAATGCTTGAGCAGAATGAATCCTGCCTTTTTGCCCTCCTCGACCTATCGTCAGCTTTGGATACTGTTAAGCACAACAACTTAATCGACCTCTTGGAGCACAGTATGGGGCTTGCACTAGATTGGATCTCCTCATTTCTCCACAACAGAACCCAAAACTTCAAGGTGAACCAGTCTTTGTCTCATCCCTAAACGGTTACTTTGGGGTACCACAGGGTTCAGCGCTTTCACCCACTCTCTTCTGCTTGTTCATGGAGCCCTTAACATAAATTCTGAAACTATACAGCATTCACTATCACATGTATGCAGATGATACCCACTGTACCTGAAGGTCTCCTCCCCTGAAAACATCAGGTCCTGGAACTCAATTTTACAGAAAACACAAAGCTGGCTGACACTTAACCACCTGAAACTGAACGCCCTTAATACAGAATTCCTCTTAATCGCCCCACCCAAACAGTCACCAGTCATTGAAGAATGGATGAATCAATTAACAGCTCTTAATTTTAAGCCACACATCATTGACTCCACAAACTCATTGGGAGTAATGCTAGATAAGAGTCTGAACATGCAGAAGCACATTAGTACACTCACCAAAGGAACGAACTTCCAACTCAGCATCTTAAGGAAAATAAAACCTTTCCTCCCTTCATATGACTTAAAAGTTGCGGTGCAAGCCCTAGTGATCCCAATGCTGGATTATGGAAGTGCAAACCTTTGCGGCATTCCTAGATCGAAGATGGCTCCAATCAGGGCTGCTCTCAACTCTTCTGCAAGACTCATAACAGGCTCTAAAAGAAACAATCATATCACGCCTGAGCTGATATCCCCTAATTGGCTCCCATATGAAGCAAGGATACAACTACAAATTGCATGCATTGCACATAAAGCCATTAATTTCAACACCCAGATATACCTGTCAAAAACTGGAGTTCTCTGATGGCTGTAGATCATCTAGAAGTGCCAGCACATTACTGCTCAAACCACAGAAATGCCATAAAAAGAAAACGTGTAATCGAGCCTTCTCTGATATTGCCCCAAGGATATGGAACTCCATGCCCCCTGAAGTCAGACTGAATCCCTCTATTGCCTTTTACAAAAGGAAGTTAAAGTGATATTGATGAAGAAATTTCTGCCTTAGAACCCAAGCTTCCAAGGCTCTTGAGGACACGCTAGTTGCCATGAGACAGTGAAGATTATTTGTTGATCTGTTGGTTTTCTGTTACCTCCTCTTATACCTCTCGCGATTGATAAATTGTAAAGCACTCTGATACCCCTTGTGGTCATGTTCGTGATATAGACTGAACCCCTCTATTGCCTTTTTCAAAAGTAAGTTAAAACGATATTGATGAAGAAACGTTTTCCTTAGAACCCTAGCTTCCAATGCTCTTGAGAACCCACCTTCAGTAACAACTCAACCACAGTTCAGATATAGAAAATTCAAATCACTAAGAGATCACCTAGTGTGAAGTGATCAAGAGATGGAACAGATCAAGAGAACATGGCTTGCTCCAACGAGGGCGTTTTTAAATGTACGAAATGCAAAGCCTGTAAAAATGGTGAAAACATGTCCAGAATCCCGACCCCTTTCAAAACAACTATGAAAATCAAAGGTAACCTGACATGTAGAACCAGTTATGTTGTGTATGACCTTAGATGCCCATGTGTCAAACTGTAGGTGGGCAGTACCACCCTACCTGTACACAAACGCATACAGCAACACATGAGAGCAATCACAAACAACGATTGCAGTTACCATGTAGCCTGTCATTTTGAGAAAGTCCACCACAGCAACCCTACAGAATTGAAATGCAGTTGTTTTGCACATGTTCCCAAGAGAAACAGAGGGGGAGACAAGGAAAAGGAACTCCGTAATTTAGAAACATACTTCATATTGGAGTTAGACACCAAGGAGCCACATGACTTTTACATGGATGAAGAAATGTATACATTTCTTGGTTGACAACTGTTTTCCGATACACATTCTCAGAGTGCCATATTGTATAGCATTGATTGTTTTCAGTATGATGATTGAAGAAAACATAATGTATTTACATTTTGTTCCTTTTTTGTTTTTAGCAGTGTTAAACACATACCATTTAGCAAGGTTACACTACTAATTGAGCACTATGACAGTAGGGTTAGCTTGGATTTAGGCCTGTTCCCTTACATACACCCACTGGGATGAGAAAATTATGGTACTACAGTAGTCCATCCCCACATGTGCTAGTTAAGGTCAGGTATTGATGGAGATTTTCCACAATTGGAACTGTCTAGTGCCTTGAATTAGTTTATAAAAGTACTTACTGTAAATCCCTATTTTGCATTGGACAACGTAAAAGTCCTAAGGATTAGCTGGAATTTTGTATTGGTCCCACTTGTGAAGCGTAGATTGTGGTAGTTTAATAGTCTATAACGCCAACTTTTGGCTTTGATGGATATCTTGCACATAGAGAAATGTAATATGCCCTGAATTGGCCATAGACACACCAGTACTTTCTGCATATTTCATTTATTGTGTAAGGGACACCTTAATATCCAATGAATTAACAGATGCACCGCTCTTGTATAAATTAGGATTTTTGTAATGACCATTATACTATAAAAATTGAGCACGATGACATGACCATGGTTATACTAAAGGAATTGAAAAATTGGCAAGATAGCCTAATTTTGCCATGGTGATTAAATTTATGTTTCATTGAAGGATATATTATACAGAATGCACTGTATTATTAACAAAACACATGAATTTGAATGATTTAACATGTTACAAGATGGCACCCATAATAACCTGTGACAATGCCGCCACTCCTTTGTTTGTTTATATGTTTTACACCATGTGACATGATATAAGTGGAAACCGTAATGACACTCACTGTTGTGAGAAAGGTTGTTACAGGACAACTAAGACGCATTGACTTTTTAACTCTTCCCATAATAAACATCATTTGGGAACCACGATTTGTAGTGCTGCGCTTAATTTTTGAATCCTAAAGATGAGACTTGTGACGCCAGTAGGTAATATATATATATATTATCTACTGGCGATCGCCAGTAGATAGTTATAGTTAGGACCGTGTTTCCATAGGAAATCCGCAACATTCTATTTGGAATAACTTTGGCGCCGGTTGACGAATCCTCGCAAAATTTTCAAAATAGGTGGGGCGCTCCGCTCCGCTCCTAACCTGAAAGTCTCGGGGGGATTCGTCAAGCGGGGGCTGAGAAAAAAGGGGGGTCCCAAAACGCATTTTCCCCATGCATTTTCCCATAGGACCTTTAGTCCGAGCTACAGCCCGAACGGCTGAACAGAATTACTTGAAATTTGGCAGAGAGGTAGTCCTCAGGTCAGAGATGTGCCTTTTGCAGGTATGGTGTAAATCTGTTCAGTAGGTCCTGAGAAAATAGCATTTAAATCAATATATATATCTGTAAGCGCGCTCCGTGCGCTTACGGTAAGCTTACCGTACGCGTACGGTGCCGTGCGCGAGCTCAATTCTGATTGGTGGTTACATGACTGTAAACATTCAAATCGGTCGAAATCAGAAAGTGTCGGCCGCCATTTTCTGTCTCTCGCACTGAAAAACAAAGGTGGATAACGTGAAAAGGGGGCAACGGAAAGAGTTGCAGACCCCCTAGCGTTTGTCAGGGGGTCCACGAAGGACCAAAAAGTACGAAAAATACATTTAATAATTAAAAAAAAAAATCGCGGAGTGCGCGTATGGTAAGCTTACCGTACGCGCAT
The DNA here is from genome assembly GCF_964204655.1 of Triturus cristatus. Lineage (NCBI taxonomy): Eukaryota > Metazoa > Chordata > Amphibia > Caudata > Salamandridae > Triturus > Triturus cristatus. The sequence continues at coordinate 632,564,288 of NC_140587.1, forward strand.
GACAAAAAAAAAAAAAAAAAAAAAACGAAATAACAATCACATTTATTAAATAAATTGAAGGACCCGCAAGGGAAAAAAAAAATTGTTACTGTGTAAAAAAAGGCGAGGCGCGCAAGGTATAAACTGCGCAACGTGGGCGCTCGGTGCGCAAAGCGCACCAAGTGCCCACAGCGCGCGCACTAGGTGCGAAGCGCACCGTGCGCGCAGGGTGTGCGCACGGTGAAAAACCAGAAAAAAAATTAAAAAATAAATACATAACTTAGCATTTAAAAAAACGTACAAATTCACTGAAAAAACCATAGGTTTCATACACGTTATAGTTAGGAATTAGCATTTAAAAAACCTTGCAAATTCACTTCAAAAACCATAGGTTTCACACATGTTATAGTTAGCTGTACATTTCACTCGTAAAAAACCAATGAAATTCCACGTTATAGTTAGATCAGGTAACTATAACTTGCGCGACCGCAATCCACAATGTGTCATTTCAGATGTCATCATTGATGTGATGAGTGATGTCACTGACCATGTCATGAGTGATGTAATATGTGACGTCATCAGCAGTTTATTGTGGGCGCGCAAGTTATAGTTACCTGATCTAACTATAACGTGGAATTTCATTGGTTTTTTACGAGTGAAATGTACAGCTAACTATAACATGTGTGAAACCTATGGTTTTTTAAGTGAATACATATATATATATATATATATACAGAAAATCTACTGGCGGGTGCCAGTAGGTAGTTATAGTTAGGAACTAGTTTCATAGGAATAACGTTTTTTGTTTTTCCAAGAACTTTGGTGCCGTTTGACAAATCCTCAAGCACTTTTCATAATTAGTATGCACATGAGTTCAGCTGCTGTGTTGAAGTTTTCCGGGTGATATATGAAGCGGGGGCTGAGAAATGTCTTTTGCCCATGCAGTTTCCTGTAGGGATTTTAGGCACAACTATAGCCAGAACCACTGGACGGAATTGCACCAAATTTGGCAGAGAGATAGTTGTTGGTCCAGAAAGAGCCCTTTTTGTGATTTGGAATCTTGTCCCGAGTTTCGGAGTTATTAAAGAAAAAAACTAAATTACATATCTAGGGATGTGGGCCCTCTGCGGATCCACTGCCGTGTTTTGTGAATCCGTGCACCAACAGCAATGTCGTGATTGGCTGGCTGCAACCTGACAGGAAAGATGCTGCTGCCATTTTATCAACCTGAGCATGGTCCCGGGGCTCAAAATGTGAAGTGTAAACTGATTGTTGGCGTCAGGGTAGAGGTACCCTGATCCCATTGGTGTGTTAGAGGGGTCGCAGAGGGACTCATGAAGGACAAGGAATTGCATTAAAATTCTTTTTTCTACATGTGGGAATTCGCAGATCTGCCGTGGCACTCAGCACAGCTGTTGCTTTCTTTCATTACTTCATGCTTTACAGGAACAGGAGCGAGAGAAACATCCATATAATAGTAATTCCTGGAAACTCTATTCCAGATTGTTTGGACACTGCGCCATCTAATGGACAATTTTAATTTTTCTTTTGTGAATTTCTGCAGTTTATTCAGTGTAATGTGTTAAATTCCATGCAGTTTTCTTCTGTCTTTTTGGCATCAGGAGTATGAACAACAAAAGTATCTTTTCTCTATACTTGCACTCTGTACAAATATGACCTGGATCTTATAATTGTGACTTCTCTTCAATATGCCACTATTTTTGGTTGATTGAATTGTTATGAATTATCCATGATACAGAGTGCTTTTGCTTCATTGTTGCGCACTGTATTACCCTTGTCCTTCCTCTGATGTAGATGGTTACTTACCTTGCATTTATGCAGACATTGGTCATTTTCAGCTGTGGCGATTCCTCTTCACATTGGGGTGTATGTAAAAAGACCTTCGCCAGTCACTATTGTTTTTGCTACTACCCCTTCGCTTTATTTCCAATTTGTTTGCCTACTTTTGGATGGTCGTTGCTCTTATCTTCTTCTCAACTGGTGTATGGGCCGGATTCATCCTTTTCTAGTTACTACTCATCGTTCTACTCAGAAACTCAGGATGGCCAGTGACCCTCACACCACCTCTAAACCATCCTCTTCAGGTGCAAAACCAAAAAGCCACAAAAATGATCCACCATCTCCCATTCTCTCACAAAATCCGGTCCTTGATTCTCTTCTAGATGAGGTTCAACCTTTTATGTCTGCTACCAATGAAAAATTACAGCAAATAGAAGACCGCTGGATTGTCATGGAAGGAAAGATGTCGGAACTTGAACATCGTGTGGGAGACCTTCAAGATATCTCCACAAAAATACCTCTACTAGAGCAAGAAATCCACAAGCTTAAACTCCACACTGAAGACCTTGAAAATCAAAATCGGAGGAACAACCTTCGCCTTTATGGTCTTCCGGAAAATATTGAAGGTACAGATATGCTATCCTTCCTGAAAAAGTTTCTCCCGACTCTCTTAGACCTTCAATTCCCCTCACCTCTCAATATACAGCATGCTCATCGTTTGGGTCATCTTCACCCTAATTCAAATAAGCCACGTGGTATTATAATGCTCTTCTTGGAATTTACTGAACTTATGCAGGTTCTGAAGGCTGTTAAACTTAAACAACGTCTCATTTGGTCAGGACATAATATCTTCATTTCACACAGGATGTCTCCAATGCAACAAATGCTTGTCGTAAAGAATTTCTGGCTCTTCGCCCCCAGATGAGACATTTGAATATTCAATATGGCATTCTCCATCCTTGCCTTTGCAAAATCACTTGTCCTTGATCTGTTTACTTATTCTGTTTTTCTATCTTTTTATATTCTCCTCTCTTTCTTTTCCCCTCTCTTTTTGTATCTTGGCAATTGCTCTCTACGGTTTTTTCTTATTATTATCTTCCTACCTTTATGAGTGTTTTTCTTTATTTCTTCTCCAATTTTGATATTTCATGTTTTCATTGTTTCACATTTGATAAATGTTGTTTCTCTCTCTTTTTCATTGGTCTGCAGCTAATTGTTCCTGTTTCCATATGTTCCCACTCACCCCTCAACATGTTTAATGTTGTCTCGTGGAATGTGCGTGGTCTAGGTCATCCTGTCAAACGTCAAAAGGTATTGTCTCATTTATCCAAACGTAATGCTTATGTTGCCTTTTTGCAGGAGACTCATTGTAATGATGTGGAATCTCTTAAGCTCAAATGTCAATGGGTTAATCAAATTGTTTTCTCTCCTGCTGTTGACTGCCATGGTGGTGTGGCTATTTTATTTCATAAATCAATTAATGCACAAATATTATCAACTGAATATGATTCTAGGGGATGTTGGGCTTTAGTCGTTGCTCTTATCTTCTTCTCAACTGGTGTATGGGCCGGATTCATCCTTTTCTAGTTACTACTCATCGTTCTACTCAGAAACTCAGGATGGCCAGTGACCCTCACACCACCTCTAAACCATCCTCTTCAGGTGCAAAACCAAAAAGCCACAAAAATGATCCACCATCTCCCATTCTCTCACAAAATCCGGTCTTTGATTCTCTTCTAGATGAGGTTCAACCTTTTATGTCTGCTACCAATGAAAAATTACAGCAAATAGAAGACCGCTGGATTGTCATGGAAGGAAAGATGTCGGAACTTGAACATCGTGTGGGAGACCTTCAAGATATCTCCACAAAAATACCTCTACTAGAGCAAGAAATCCACAAGCTTAAACTCCACACTGAAGACCTTGAAAATCGAAATCGGAGGAACAACCTTCGCCTTTATGGTCTTCCGGAAAATATTGAAGGTACGGATATGCTATCCTTCCTGAAAAAGTTTCTCCCGACTCTCTTAGACCTTCAATTCCCCTCACCTCTCAATATACAGCATGCTCATCGTTTGGGTCATCTTCACCCTAATTCAAATAATCCACGTGGTATTATAATGCTCTTCTTGGAATTTACTGAACTTATGCAGGTTCTGAAGGCTGTTAAACTTAAACAACGTCTCATTTGGTCAGGACATAATATCTTCATTTCACACAGGATGTCTCCAATGCAACAAATGCTTGTCGTAAAGAATTTCTGGCTCTTCGCCCCCAGATGAGACATTTGAATATTCAATATGTCATTCTCCATCCTTGCCTTTGCAAAATCACTTGTCCTTGATCTGTTTACTTATTCTGTTTTTCTATCTTTTTATATTCTCCTCTCTTTCTTTTCCCCTCTCTTTTTGTATCTTGGCAATTGCTCTCTACGGTTTTTTCTTATTATTATCTTCCTACCTTTATGAGTGTTTTTCTTTATTTCTTCTCCAATTTTGATATTTCATGTTTTCATTGTTTCACATTTGATAAATGTTGTTTCTCTCTCTTTTCATTGGTCTGCAGCTAATTGTTCCTGTTTCCATATGTTCCCACTCACCCCTCAACATGTTTAATGTTGTCTCGTGGAATGTGCGTGGTCTAGGTCATCCTGTCAAACGTCAAAAGGTATTGTCTCATTTATCCAAACGTAATGCTTATGTTGCCTTTTTGCAGGAGACTCATTGTAATGATGTGGAATCTCTTAAGCTCAAATGTCAATGGGTTAATCAAATTGTTTTCTCTCCTGCTGTTGACTGCCATGGTGGTGTGGCTATTTTATTTCATAAATCAATTAATGCACAAATATTATCAACTGAATATGATTCTAGGGGATGTTGGGCTTTAGTTGATGCTATTATTTGTAAAAAAAAACAAGTCACTTTCTTCAATATTTATGGCCCTGTCAAACCAGATCCGGAATTTTGGCAAAGTATTAGATTGAAATTATCCTCTATCTCTAACCCCAATATGATCATTGGCGGCGACTTTAATAATTGACTAGATCCTTTCTCTGATAGAAAATCTAAATGTAAATTTAAACCTGATAAGAATCACAAATCATTTCAATCTGCCATTGCCTCCCGTCCTTTGTATGATGTATGGAAAACATGTAATCCAGATATTTGTGAATTTACTTTTTTTTCACCTGTTCACCATGCTATGTCCCGGATTGATTATATTCTGGTCTCTAAGTCATTGCTCCCCTGTATCCACTCCTCTGAAATTGGTTCTATTTTTATCTCTGACCATGCCCCTATGTCTGCCTCTTTTGATATGTTTCTCAACACTTGCAAACTCGGCCGTTGGCGTTTTAATAATCACATACTCTAAGACCAAACCTTCACTTCAGAAGTGACCTCTTTTATTAATGAATTTTTTCAACTCAATAAAGCGTCAGACACCTCAGTTCATAACAACTGGGATGCTTTTAAAGCCTCTTTTAGAGCTTTTACCATTGCTTACTCTGCAAGGAAAAAGAAACTACTTAATGCTACATGTAATGAAACTCTTCAAAAGATTAAAACCCTGGAACATAATTACTTTTCCTCTAAGTCCTCCTCCACTTTACAAGAACTGATTATAGCCAAGTCTACCTTGAATAAAATTGCTACTGTTGACGCTTGTAACATTCTTCTCAAGATTAAATCTAAATTTCATGGAGGCCAAAATAAGGCGGGTAAATTACTAGCCAACTATTTAAAAAATCAAATCAGAACGTACAAATATTGGACCTATACATTCAGAAAAAAACAACAAACTCCTTTCCTCAGACTCAGACATTGTAGATACATTTCAATCTTATTATGAATTTTTATATACAGAAGATACAACTCCATCCAAAACAGATTTTGAGACTTTTTTCCAAGGTATCCCTAAACCATCCTCCCTTTCTGATGCTTTTTTACCTCTTGAAAATGATATCTCACTTCAGGAGATACTTGACGCTCTTAAATCTTTAAAAAAAAGCCAAAGCCCCTGGACCAGATGGCTTTTCAGTGGAATTATTATCAACTTTTTCCACAATCTTTGCCCCAAAATTATTGGATCTTTTTTTAATTCATTCCTCTTCAATTCCAAAGCATGCGGCTCTTTTTTAGAAGCCCTGATTGTTGTCATCCCCAAACCAGACAAAGACCCCTCTTTCTGTAAACATTTTCGTCCCATTTCACTGATTAACTATGATTGTAAAATGTTTGCAAAGATTTTAGCTGCTCGCTTAGAGAAGATTATTCCACTACTTATCAACCCAGATCAAGCTGGCTTTATTAAAAGGCGGACTTGCCTCTGACAATGCTAGAATGTTTTCAAATATTCTTGCCCTCGAAAAAAAGTACTCTTCTCCTTTAGCTGCCCTCTCACTTGACGCTGAAAAAGCTTTTGACCGTATAAATTGGCAATATATGCTATATACTCTCAAATGGCTTGGTTTTGGTCAAAAGTTTATTTCTTATATCGAATTATTATATACTGCCCCGCATGCTTGTATGTCTGTCAATGGTCTTTTCTCCCCATATTTCCATTTACAAAGAGGCACCCGTCAGGGTTGCCCCCTCTCCCCATTACTTTTTCTCCTTTGGTTAGAACCTTTTCTTGAACATATTAGACATAATCCTATTACTGGTTTTAAACTTAACTCTTATGAAATTAAACTTTCTGCATATGCAGATGATATCCTTATATACATGTCCAATCCCTGCAATTCCCTTCCTCATTTTGAAATCGCTTTATTTTCAATGGTTTCTGGTTATAAACTTAATTTCTCCAAAACTGAGGTTTTACCTTTAAATTCATCATGTTACCGTTACATGTTTGACACAACTAACTTTACTTTTGTCCCCAAAAGATTAAATATTTGGGTACATGGTTTTTCTCAAATATTCCTGATACTCTAATCCATAACTTCTCTGCCTTAAAACTTAAGCTCACCAATTTACTTTCTTCCTGGTCCCCATTTTTTTTATCTTGGTGGGGCAGACTTGATACGATTAAAATGATGATTGTTTCTCAGGTGCTTTTCACGCTCTCAATGTTACCTTTTATTTTTCTCAGTTTATTTCTATTTGTACAACATTTTTGTGGAATAACATACTCTTTCGTATTGCTCTATCTAAATGAATCCGTCCAAAATCAGAGGGTGGTGTCCGTTTTCCAGATTTCAAATTATATCACACTGCATTTTTAATTCATCAATTTTATGCCATGTCTAAAGAATATCACGATTTTCCCAGGGGCCAAAAACCCATGGGACCCCCCTTACAAAGCCAGGTTGTTTTGTGATAGGTAATTTTGATGTCGCCTCAATAGGTTTTGGGCTGTTGCCTGTCGCGGGTACTTGACCCACCCACACAAGTGAGGTACCATTTTTCTCAGAAGAATTTGGGGAATGTGGGGTGGGTAGAATTTTGTGGGTCCACACAGAATCCAGAACTTTCCACCACAGAAATGTGAGGAAAATATTTTTTGTTTTACAAATTGTGAGGTTTGCAAGGGATTCTTGGTAACAGAACCTGGTGAGAGCCAGGCAAGTCACCGCATCCTGGATCCCCCTGGGTGTCTAGGTTTAAAAAATGTATAGGTTTGCTAGGTTTCCCAAGGTGCCGGCAGAGCTAGGGTTCAAAATCTACAGCTAGTCACTTTGCAAAAAAAGGGTCAGTTTTCACTGTGAAAATGTGGTGTGTCCACGAAGCGTTTTGGGCCGTTTCCTGTCGCGGTCACTAGGCCTACCCACACAAGTGAGAGACCATTTTCTTAGAAGACTTTGGGGAATGCGGAGTGGGTGAAATTTTGTGGATCCACGCAGATTCCAGAACTTTCCACCACAAAAATGTGAGGAAAATGTGTTTTTTTTTTTTTTACAAAGTTTGAGGTTTGCAAGTGATTCTGGGTAACAGAACCTGGTGAAAGCCAGACAAGTCACCCTATCCTGTATTCCCCTTGGTGTCTAGTTTACATTTTTTTATATGTTTGCTGGATTTCCTTATGTGCCAGCTGCGCTAGGGCCCAAAATCCACAGGTAGGCACATTGATAAAAAAAGTCTGTGTCTAGTGGGCTTTTTGCCGCCCTGGGGGGAATCGAGGAGGGGGGGGTTGTGGGGGGGGGTTGCCCCGATATACCGTGGCTGTTTTTTGGGGGGTGGGGACAATGGAATACCCATTCTGGCCAGCCCCCACCCCCGCGCATAAAAAAAGGCAGCATAATCGCTGGTGCCTAGTGGGCTTTCTGCCTCCCCGGAAAGAAGATCGGGATCCATTGCCCCATCTAACCCCCAGAGGGGCAGAAACACTGGAATTTCTCGGGGGGGATTGTCATGCCCATTTTGGGCAGCCCCCACCCCTACATTAATACAAAAAAAATCCCTGGTTTCTAGTGGGCTTTCTGCCCACCGGGGGGGGGCAGATTGGGGGCTACTGCCCCCTTATGCCTCCGAGGGCGGGCAGAAAGACTGGAATTTTTGCAGGTGGAGGCATTGGTATGTCCGTTTTGGGCAGCCTCCACCCCTAATTTAAATTGGCAAAAAAAATCCTTGCCATCTAGTGGCCTTTTTGCCCCCGCCAGGGAGGGGCATATTCGGGGCTGCTGCCCCCATCTGCCCTCCAGGGGAGACAGAATGGCTTTAATTGTTGCAGGGTGGGGGTGGTGGCATTGGCATGCCCGCTATGGGCAGCCCCAACCCCTAATTGTAACTGCCCAAAAAAATCCCTGGTTTATAGTGGGCTTTCTGCCCACCCGGGGGCAGATTGGGTGCTACTGCCGCATCTGCCTCCCAGGGGGGCATAAAGGCTGTAATTTTTTCAAGGAGGGTGGGGGCATTGGCATGCCCATTTTGGGCAGCCCCCACCCTAACTAAAATTGCCCGCGAAAAAATCCCTGGCGTCTAGTGTGCTTTCTGCCCTTCCGGGGGGGGGGGAGGGGGTCAGATTGGAGGCTACTGCGCCCATCTGCCCCCCAGGGGGGGGGGGCAGAAAGACTAAATTTGGCCAGTTTTTTTGGGGGGGGAGCAAAGGCCCTTGCAAATGGCCAGTTGGTTATTTTTCACCTTCAATGGATCCTTCAGCAGCAGATCTCCTGGTTGTTTGAGAGCGGCTGCAGCAATGGCAGTAGAACAATTCAATAATATTGTCATAGGGTTTACTGTGACTAATGCACGACTTACCTGTAATGAGATACCATTTCTTGCTAGCCCCACCATATTTATAAAAAGGTGTGGAGTTTTGAATGTTACTTCATTGCTGCTTTTACCTTCCACCAGGATGAGGAAGAAGAATCTTTAGTTATTTAAGAGACTGAACTGTGCACCAAGCCTTGACCATATATTAAAGATAAACCTCTGATATGTTTTCTTAATGCATTAAATGTAGATGGATCATATTTAAGAGACACAGTACGAATTTTGAGAGCTGCATTTGTTGTGGATAGTACTGAAAGGGTAATTGAAGCCTCCTCTTTAGCTGATACACTGTTAGCACAAGTAGCATAATTGATAGCTCTCAAAAAAGTTTGCTGTTGAGCAAAAGATATCTATGTGGTAATTTACTCTGACTGATATTGTGTTTTTGGGTTGGTTCATGATTCTGGTCAGCTCTGGTCACAGAGGGGATTTATGACTTCTGCTGCTAACTGATACTTCCTGTCGTGGTCCCAGTGCTTCTTCTCCTCAGGATCACGTTGATGCTATGTGTGGGCCCCCCGCCCATCCGACCCCTGTCCGGTGCACGTGAAAATACCCTCGGACGAGGAGACAGGTGGGCGAGGGAAGGTCGGGAAGGGACAGCAGGGGAGAGACCTGGAAGAAACAAGAAGACGGGTTAAGCCACAGGCTCCTCTCTACCTCCCCCACACCCCCAACTCGTTCTTCCCCCTACCTGGGGTTTCTGTCTTCCCTATGGCTGCTCTCTGTGAGTCCCTCTCCGTTACTTCACGAAGGGGACGCAGAGAGAGAGAAGGTCTCGCTCGCGCTCCTCGTTCCTTCACGGGGAGGCGCAAGGAAAGGCTTGAGACAGCCTGCGGACTCAGGCGCTGCCACTCACGCCCAGGAACTCCGGGGGCGGAGGAGCGCAGGAGCCGCTGCTGCTTGAGGTTAGCGTCGAAATGTGTCGGGGGCGCTGCCACTCACGCCTGGGAATCCGGGAGGCGGAGGAGCGCCTGGAGGTCTGTGAGAGCGGGTGGCGCTGCCACTCACGCCTCGAGGTCCTGGGGCGGAGAAGCGCCGGGAGGTCCGCAGAAGTAGGTGGCGCTGCCACTCACGCCCGGGAAATCCAGGGGCGGAGGAGCGCCGGGAAGTCTGGAGGAGCAGATAGTGCCTCAGGATCTGCAGAGGCGCGCCGGGAAAACCGCAGCCTGCTTGCCTCCTCAGGGTCGTCGAGAGATCAGTTGTCGAGATATCCACGTCGGGTCACCGGCTGGATGGAAGACAGGGATTTGCGGGACGATGCGGGGGTTTGGTCGTAGCCGTTGGGATTCACTAGTTCGAACGGGAATCATTGGCCCCGCCTACCAGATTGCCGCGCCTCTTATACTTGACCGGGGGCGATGACGTTTCTTCCGGCGGGTGGCCGCGGGGGCTGCTGGGATTTGGAGTCCTTATCCTCGGAGCAGCGCCGTCGGCCCCTGAATCATGACAGCACACCCCTCTTCACCCCGGCCACCGGACCGCCGGAGCCTCCGGGCTTGGAGGGCGAACGGCGGTGGAAGGCCGCCACCAGTCGGGCCGCGTGTACCGCCGTCGCCGGTTCCCATGAGTTCTCCTCGGGGCCGTATCCCTTCCAGGCCAAAAGATACCAGAGCTTGCCCCTCACCAGTTTGGAATCCAGAACACGGCGAACGACGTACTCCTGCTCGTGGTGTACCCAGACAGGCGCAGGGGGCTTCTTCACCGGGCACAGAGAGGGTTTCAGCAACGACACGTGGAACACAGGATGGATGCGCAGATGCGGGGGCAACCGCAGTAGCACCGCCACCGGGTTCACATGTCGCACCACCGGGTATGGTCCAATGTACTTCGGGTGAAAAACACTGGGATAGCGGAAGCGGATGTTTTTCGTGGACAACCATACCTTCTCCCCCTTGCGATACACCGGTGCGGGTCTCCGCCGTTTGTCGGCTTGGGCTTTATAGCGAGTCTTCGCTACCCTCAAGCTGGCCCTGGCCTGTTTGAGAGCAGTGTGTATGGTGCTGAGTCTTGTCTGCAAATCAGGAAGGGACACCGCCTCCCTGGGGAGAATGAAGGGAACAAAGCGGGGGTGGAACCCGGAAGCAAGAAAGAATGGAGTGTGGTGTGTTGAGGAATGTTGTGCATTATTATACGCCACCTCGGCCACCCAGAGCAAATCAACCCAAGAGTCCGCCGCTTTAGCGGCGTAGCAACGCAGGTATTGTTTCAGGGTTTGGTTGAGTCGCTCTGTCTGCCCATCCGTCTGGGGGTGGAAGCTCGTGGATAGGGAGGAATGGATGCCGAGCTGCTCACACCACACCCTCCAGAACCGGGCAGTAAACTGCGATCCCCTATCCGAGACGATCCCCATCGGGAGTCCATGAAGTCGCACCACGTGTCTCAATAGGAGGGACGCCAATACCCCTGCCGAGGGGGCTTGTTTACAGGCGATGAAATGGCCCATCTTTGTGAGATAGTCAATGACAACAATAATGGCGGTACATCCCTGGTCCTTCAGCAGCCCCACCACGAAGTCTATGGAAATCCGTTCCCAGGGATTCATCGGGGTAGGAAGTGGCATCAGCAGTCCTTGTTGTCGCTGATGGTCGGGTTTCATCTGGGCACAAACCGCACATCTCTTCACCCATAGCAACACATCAGGTCGGACAGTAGGCCACCAAAACTGTCTCAACACCCTCTCCAGGGCTTTTGTCCCTCCCATGTGCCCCGCGCTGGGTACTTCATGGCACCATGAGAAGACGAGCTTTCGGAGTTGCAACGTGGGGACTAATACCCGGGACCCCCACAAGGGGATACCCTGGAAAAGACGCCATTCCTTGTGGCTTCGTAACCACGATGACCAGGCGAAGGTTTGGATACCTTTCTTTACCCCCTGCAGAAAGGATTCGGTCTTCAGACTACCTATGACCTGATCCGGAGCGAGAATGGATTGCTCGGGAGACACCGTAGGGAGACATGGAGGATTTTGGCGTGAGAGAGCGTCGGCTTTTCTGTTCAATGCCCCGGGACGATAAGTCACCACGAAATGATACTCAGCAAAAAAGAGCGTCCATCTCTTTTGCCTTGGCGTCAGGTGGCGGGCTGACCGTAAGAATTGCAGATTGCGATGGTCCGTGTAGACGGTCACCTGATGACGAGCCCCCATCAACCAATGCCGCCACTCCAAGAAGGCTTCGCGTATGGCGAGCAGTTCTTTCTCCGCGATGGTGTAGTTGAGCTCGGCCGGGCTCAGTTTCCTGGACATGAAGGCCACTGGATGGAGCAGCCCCGTATCCTGATGGCGCTGGGAAAGAACAGCTCCCACTGCTTCGTCTGACGCGTCGGCTTCCACCAGGAACGGTAGCTCTGGTTGGGCATGGCGAAGGACGGGCGCGGAGGTAAACGCTGTCTTGAGCTGCTCGAATGCCGTCTGGGCTTCTGGTGACCACAGGAAGGGCGTTCCCTTACGGGTTAGCTTGGTTAACGGGGTTACCGTTTGGGAAAAATGTTGGATAAACCTCCGGTAAAAGTTCGCGAAGCCGAGGAAGCTCTGCACGTCTTTCACCGAGGTCGGTTGTGGCCACCCGGCCACGGCTTTGACCTTCTGGTCGGTCATGATCTGCCCTTCGGGGGTGAGCAGGACGCCAAGGAACTCCACGGTGGTTACGTGGAACTCACATTTTGTGAGTTTGCAGAATAGTCGGTGTCGTTCCAGGGCTCCCAGCACGGATCGTACGTGCTCTTCGTGGTCCTTGAGATCCGACGAAAAGATCAAAATATCGTCGATATAGACCACGACGTATTTGTCCAGATAGTCCCTCAATACTTCGTTGAGGAAGTATTGGAAAGCGGCCGGGGCGTTGCAGAGGCCGAAAGGCATCACTAAGTACTCGAAGAGGCCGAATCGGGTCTTGAACGCTGTTTTCCACTCATCCCCCGCGCGTACCCGAACCAGATGGTACGCCCCTCGAAGGTCCAACTTTGTGTAAATCCGTGCTCCCCGGACTTGTTCCAAGAGGACGGGAATGAGCGGTAGGGGATACTGATTCCTGATGGTTATTGCATTAAGGGAACGGTAGTCGATGCAGCAACGTAACTCCCCGTTGGCCTTCGGAATAAAAAACAGGGGGGACGCCGCCGGAGAGCTGGAGGGGCGTATAAATCCCAGCTTCAAGTACTTGTCTATGTACTCTTTGAGATGACAGGTTTCTGGACCGGTAAGAGCATACACCCGGCTGCACGGAACGCTGGCTCCTGGGACCAGGTCAATGCGGCAATCGAATTCCCGATGGGGTGGTAGTTCTTCGGCTTGCTGCTTATCGAAGACCCCGATATAGGGTGTATAGCAGTCGGGGAGGACCACCTCCTTCTCCGCTGCAGTGGCCACATGGTGCGTGGTTCCGTCGCCCTTCCCCAGAGGTTCCTTCATGAGACGGCAACGGGTTTGGCAGAACGGAGAAACGAACGTAACCGTGTTCGTTGCCCAATGTATATGCGGTTCATGCAGCCGTAACCAAGGTAACCCTAGGATGATCCTGCAGCGAGGGGCTTGTATGATATTCAGGGTGAGCCACTCTCCGTGTTCTTTCCCTATTGTAACCCACAGGGGCGGAGTGACCTGTCGAATGGGACCGGATTCCAACTCCTTGCCGTCAACAGCATACACCGTTTCGGGGACGTCTTTGGAACGGAGGGGGATTCGCAGCCTCTCTGCTTCCTCGATATCCATAAAACATCCTGTGGCCCCGGAGTCGATCATGGCTCTCACCGCCAGCGAGCAGTCGTCAACCATCACTTGAGCGGTGATAAACACATGGTCGGGTTCCTGGGTGACGTCGGCTTCCAGCGAAGGGATGAACTGACAGCTTGAAGGCGTCCCTCCTCTTTCCTTCAAGCACGGGGGTTTTCCGCCGGTCCCTCAACGAGATTGGCCGTTGTTTGACCCGTTCGGGGCCTACCGGTCTTCGGGCGCACCGGGCATTCGCGCAGGAAATGGCCCTTCTTCCCGCAGTATAGGCAGAGGCCCTGCTTTCGTCGGTGGTCCCGCTCTGAAAGGGTCAGAGAAGCTCTCACCGTCCCTACCTCCATGGGGACGGGCCCGGATGCTGTAGCGTCCGACAAGCGGGGTGGCTCGTATGGTGAGGATGGCTTGTCCTTTCGTTTATGATCGCCTTTTCGTACCCGGAGGCGATATTCGAGCCTGGACGCCAATTCTATCATGGCCGAGCAGGTGAGTGGCTGGGGGTCGATCTGGGCGATCACGTCCTTCAGCTCCTCCGTGAGCCCTCTATAAAAGATCGCTGTCTGCTTCGTCTCTGGCCAATCGGTTTCTGCCACCAAACGGCGAAAGCTGTTGATGTACCCTAGGAAATCGGAGGGGATCTGCCGTAGGTCGAGAAGATCATGATCGGCTGAAAAGGTGTCCGCTCTACGGTCGAAAGTTCGCTCAAATTCCTGCCGAAAGGAGTCCCAATCGTAGAGAAGGGCATCGTCTCGTCTTACTAAGGGGACCGCCCATTGTGCTGCTTCCCCGGTTAAGTAAGAGATTAGAAATGCTACTCGGGCCTGGTTCGTGGCAAACAGTTTAGGTTTGCAGTGAAAATGGAGTTGTACTTGGGTGAGGAAAACCTGTACTTTCTGGATATCCCCGTGGAACCTCTCCGGAGGGGCCAAGGGGACGTGAGCTGGCATCTCCACCACTACCTGCGGCGTGGCCACAGGGGAGGGCATCCCTGCGTCGAAGGGATTGCGTTGCAGGCGATCCAAACGGCCGTGCAAGGCGACTGAGTCCGCTCTGGATGCCGTTAACTCAAGCTGGATCTGGGTCAACAAGGCCATTACATTGTCTAGTGATGCCATGTTTTTGCGTCAACGAGATCAGGAGGAGAAATATTCGTGGGCCAATGATTCTGTCGTGGTCCCAGTGCTTCTTCTCCTCAGCATCACGTTGATGCTATGTGTGGGCCCCCCGCCCATCCGACCCCTGTCCGGTGCACGTGAAAATACCCTCGGACGAGGAGACAGGTGGGCGAGGGAAGGTCGGGAAGGGACAGCAGGGGAGAGACCTGGAAGAAACAAGAAGACGGGTTAAGCCACAGGCTCCTCTCTACCTCCCCCACACCCCCAACTCGTTCTTCCCCCTACCTGGGGTTTCTGTCTTCCCTATGGCTGCTCTCTGTGAGTCCCTCTCCGTTACTTCACGAAGGGGACGCAGAGAGAGAGAAGGTCTCGCTCGCGCTCCTCGTTCCTTCACGGGGAGGCGCAAGGAAAGGCTTGAGACAGCCTGCGGACTCAGGCGCTGCCACTCACGCCCAGGAACTCCGGGGGCGGAGGAGCGCAGGAGCCGCTGCTGCTTGAGGTTAGCGTCGAAATGTGTCGGGGGCGCTGCCACTCACGCCTGGGAATCCGGGAGGCGGAGGAGCGCCTGGAGGTCTGTGAGAGCGGGTGGCGCTGCCACTCACGCCTCGAGGTCCTGGGGCGGAGGAGCGCCGGGAGGTCCGCAGAAGTAGGTGGCGCTGCCACTCACGCCCGGGAAATCCAGGGGCGGAGGAGCGCCGGGAAGTCTGGAGGAGCAGATAGTGCCTCAGGATCTGCAGAGGCGCGCCGGGAAAACCGCAGCCTGCTTGCCTCCTCAGGGTCGTCGAGAGATCAGTTGTCGAGATATCCACGTCGGGTCACCGGCTGGATGGAAGACAGGGATTTGCGGGACGATGCGGGGGTTTGGTCGTAGCCGTTGGGATTCACTAGTTCGAACGGGAATCATTGGCCCCGCCTACCAGATTGCCGCGCCTCTTATACTTGACCGGGGGCGATGACGTTTCTTCCGGCGGGTGGCCGCGGGGGCTGCTGGGATTTGGAGTCCTTATCCTCGGAGCAGCGCCGTCGGCCCCTGAATCATGACACTTCCATATGCAATGGCCCCGGAATATTACATCTGTTGTAAGCCCTGCAAATGCCTTCCCAGGTAGCTGTTATATAGTGTGCAGAGCATGTTTGAGGGTCAGATGAGGTTTTAAGAGGCAGTGATTTTGCTGTGGTGGTGGCAAGATTTTATGCACTTAATTCTCCTGCACAATGTGCTGCCCCGATTGCAGCGGTCAAAGTCCCTGACGAGCCTGCACAAACAATGGAAGAGGTTAAGAATATACAAGAGGATGTAGTACAGGGGGAATGGCAGGAATGTGAGCAAAGAGGTTTAGGAACAATGAAGATGGGGTGTGGGTGGACTCAGAGGAGGGTGGTGTTCCTCTGTTCTATGTTATCACAAATAATGAAATTGTCCCATTGTCACACACATTCAGGAAGAGGTGCATCGACAGCCAGTTAATCAATATGGTGAAATGATATTTTTTTCAAAGGCTTATTATGTACAGTGTTTGGTGTCCCAAAAGAAAAACATGGAGAAAGGAACTGGTGGTTACAGTGAGTATCTTCCCATTGGCTTACGTACCATTTTTGAGGCTATAGATTGACTTCATAGAGTGACCTCTCTTTGAGGTTATAAATATGTTCTGACTGTGATTTGCATGTTCTCCAAATGGGTGGAGGCCACCGACAGGCAGATGTGATGCAATGACTGTGGCAAAACTGTTGTTGACGGAACTGATTCATAATAAGGAGTACCGATGTACAAGAGACAGTGACCCTGGTGGACATTTCAAGAATTAAATAATAAAACGAATTTATGATGATGTAGGCATTGCACCGAGATTGCATGGTACATATCTCCCCCCGTCCTCGGGCCTGGTGGAGAGACTGAATGCTATAATAAAGGACAAGCTGTCAAAACTGTGTGCCTCCACCACCTTGAAGTAGACTGATGCCTTGCCTCTGGTGCTTATGAATATCCAATTCACCTAAACAGAAACATGGGACTGTCTCCACTTGAAATCCTAATGAACAGACTGATGAGTGTGTGGGGTATCAACTGCTGCACTATTATTGATAACTGATGACTTAACCATGGACTAATGCAAGAGACTATATGATGTGGTCAACAGACTACCCCAGTTCAATCAACAGCTGCATATCATAGTCTGGAACCTGGAGATTGAGTTATAGTGAGAAGCCATACCTGGAGAAACTATTCACAACCACAAAAGAAAGGACTATATCAGGTCCTCTTGCTTATGAACACTGTTATGAAATTTAATGGGCTGCCGATCTAGGTGAATGCTTTGTACACAAATAAGGTGAAAGCACCAGAGGATGGTGGTAAACACCCTGAAACCCTCAAAATGAACTGTTCCACCCAAGAACTACAGCATGAGTCAGCAGGTCAGATAAACTGTCAAGTTACCCGAAGACAGCAGAAGAAAATATTTTAGTAAGAGAAAGGAAAGACAATGGTGTCCAAGGGCAAAAGGTAGTCTTGGTCGTCATGGGATTGCCTATCTGTGCAATTGGACTGTTACTGGTGTTACTGATGCAAATGATCAGGCGCTCAACGGCTGGAAGGGCTTGAGGCCCCCTGTAGTGTTGATGGCTTAAAAATGCCATCAGAGGCGGGATTCTTGCTCCATCAGTGTGCGGCAGATTCCAGGATACACACAATTCTTTGGCTCATGTGTGCTGGGCTATGCTGGAGATCGCGCCTCAGAAACAGCCTTGCACAAATTACTTTGTAGTTCATCCACAGATTGGAGTGCATAAAAAAGAATGGGAACCGTGTTAAAGTAATATATGGGAAATGCGTTATTTTATATCATTTATACTGAGCAAGTCACTTTTGCCGGCCTTCTTGCGATGGCCAGCTTGACATGGCCAGTGTAAACCTCTCCAACTAGCTTTCGCACACAGCTGGGTGAAGAGCAGGAACAGGCCTCCTGTGCCTGCTGGAGCAATGAGACAGTCTGCTCCAGCCAATCCTGGCGCTTCTCTCATGCTGCATCAGGATTTGCAGAAAATGGTTGCCTGAGGCTCCATGAGGTGTTGTCAAGCTGACTCTAGAATAAAGAAGAAAACAATGAGAGTGAATCACGAGTAAGTACATTAATAAAAATATATATTATCTTTTTGAACCCCACTGGGATTGTCTCTTGGTCCCCCCAATGCCCCTCCAGTGTTGAGGTTCACCGCTCGCCACTGCAACTTGCTGCTATTATTTGTATTGTCTCTAAAGATAGCTCTGCTCCATCGTTTGAAGTGTTAGCCCCTACCAAAGAGGGGTCTTGTTCGGGTCTAGTTGTGCTCCTGCAAATGATTCTTCCAGTAAGGTATGGTAGGTCTTCCACCGTAAAATAGAAGGAAATGAGGCGAATGGCATGCCCACCCATTACTTATGCACAGAGCCATCCTTCTTTTCTGTTATCATGAGTTATTTACCTTTCCGTGCTCACTCACAGGTACCCAGAACCTTTTATGAGAAAGCCATAATTTAAGAAGTTAAATTTGGGACCAAAAGCAATTAGGTTTGAAATACCCAAAGATGAACAATGCACATTGTCTTAAGTGGAAAACGTGTTTTTAGCAGAGTATAGCAACAAAACTAGACATTTTCCACATTTACAGGAAGGGGTATTATAGTTTCATAATGAACAAGTATAGAAGGAGTAGCTTCGCGACTAACTCCTCCGGCTATGAATTTGTGGCGTGAGAGGGCAGGGATGCTTTGCATATCATGCAAAAGAATTCTAAGTGTAGGTGAGAGTGATGGCACATATGTTTTGAATATGCCTGAGAATTTGATGCAATATAATGAAGTTGGAAGGTATAGAGATATGTACAATGTCTGTGGGAAAGGAGCTTACTTGCCAGTGCCAGTCCGGCGGTGTTGTTCCTGTTATTTTCCTTTGGTGTCCCCACATATATATCATACAAAACCAATAAAACATCATGCAAAACAAAGAAAGAAAACTCTTTTTTATTGTTAGAGGAGGGATGCATTGGAGGACACCTTAGATATTTTATTAAACTATAATCCCTGGAATAAGTATAGCCTTAAATGTAGTGACATTGACAAACCAAGCTCGGCTAGTCGAGAGATCGGGTAATAGTACTGCTACCTCCCTTTTAACATTATTGAAGAAACATTTACAAAACAGGGTATCCTTAGATTTGATCCTGGCTAAGGAAAGAGGGAGTATGTCAAATAATCAAAATGCAGTCACTTTTATCCCTAATGACACCATGAGATCTTATTTTGACTTTTCAAAGGTTTCACAGGAAGAGCACGATGTGAGCAGCCCAAGGTTTTGAGAGGATTAGACAATGAACTAGCTATTTGGAGACAGTGGATTCTGTGAATCCTGGCACTTCTTACCATTACTAACACATGTAGCCCCTAGCTTATGTTCCTTGAGCTACAATATGGAAAAGAGCTGTTGAAATTTCCTACGGTACCAGCAGGGGGAGCTAGGAGACAGAGAAGCAGAAATAGAAAGGTAATAAAAATTCCAGGATGAGGGCAGGATCTGGCAAAATTGTCTCTTAGTGCCAAGAGGAGGGAATTGGGAGCTTGCAGGCTGAAATTATTAAACTAAACCGACTCCATCTTGTATTAATCACATTAACGCATTGCTACAAAACTAACACACTTAGACATTAGTGACTAGCAATTGGGTGTCATTCAGCTGAATATTTATTTATTTATTTAATAAAGAGTTTTATAGAGCACGAACGTGACCCGGTAGTGTATCAGAGCGCTTTACAGAGATAACACGTTGTATGCAAGATTGAGATAGACAAAAAACATGCCTAGGGATAGAAGGAAGTGACTACACTCTGGAATAACAGGAATATACAATATTCAGAGCAACGACATGTGAGCATTATGCAGAGATATCCAGCAATTACATTTGAGGGAGTAAGAGGTCAGTACAAAGACCAGAGCAACCAAGCAGTCAAGAATCTAGCAGAAAAACATAAAGCAATGCCGCTGAGTGGTGTGCGCACTGAATGAGATTTATGGGAGGAACTTGCCCATTAGGAAGGTTTTAGCTTCCTTTTTAAAGATTGACAGAGAAGGTATTCTTCTGATGAACGACGCTAGCGAGTTCCAGATTTTTGGTGTGTCCCTAGAGAAGGCCCGATTCTAAGATTTTTCCTTACGGAAGCAGGGTGGCTGGAGCACAAAGTCTCTGGTTGGACCAGGAGTTTCTGGCTCCTCCAGAAACCATGATTTTCTGTGCGAGATGTGCAGGGGATTTCACTTGTAGCGCTTTGGGCATGATACAAGTCAGTTTAAGTTGGATTCTGACTTCAAGAGGAAGCCAGTTCAGCGCCTTCAGGTGCGATGAGATGTGGTCAACTTTTTTTGAGACTGTTAAGAGTCTTGCTAGGGCGTTGAGGCAAGCTTTTAGGGGGGCCGTGGAGATCTTGGGTAGGCCAGATAGGGTTGAGCAACCGTATTCAATTTTGGAGATAACTAACACCTGAACTGCCATTTTTAGGTCCGAAGCATCAAGGAAAGGTTTTAGTTTCCTCAAGTAGCTCAGGTGAAACCTGTCCATTTTGGCCATCGATTTGATGTGGTCTCGCATATTCATGTTGCTGTCCAGGGTTATACCGAGAGATTTGGCAGATTCCACTATTGGCGGTGTGCAGTTTAGTGCTGTGATCGACTTAGTCCATTCCAGAATGTCAGTGGTACTTTTAGGGGGGGAGCTTAGAAGGAACTCCGTTTTTTGTGCAGTTAGTTTGAGCTGGTTGCTGGCAAGCCATTGAACAATCAACTTCAGAGCCTTGTTCAAAGAGTTGATCTCCTGTAGTGATGAGGTCTAGGATCTTAGTGTCTCTGAGCCAGAGTTTCGGTTTCACAGGTTGCGCTGGCATTTTTTGTGGATGCCAGGCATTAGGAAGGCAATGGCGTGGTGGTCTGACCAGCAGCATGGTTCTATTGAGTTAAGCCTGACCGCTGTTGCCTTAGCAATAATCCAACACAGTGTGGAGTCCTTCATGTGAGTTGGTAGTGTGCAGGCTTGAGTAAGTGATTGGACAGCAAGGAAGTCTTTGAGAGCGTTGACCTGAGGGTCATTGAGGTCATTCCTGTGCAGAATAAACTTTGCTCTCAAAAAACAATCCTGCTAATGAATTATATTTAAGAACTTTTCGTTCCATTGTTTGGGAGCAGAACCAAACAGGCTAAACATATGAACTGACAAGCTTGTCATTTGCAAACCTGACAACAGCCTTTAATTGGAAACATAAATGTCCCTTCGATCATGCATTGGCAGTGACTCTTTTGACACTTGAAGTGGTACAGCTTGACTTACATGAGGAAAATTCGGGCTGATCTCTACTGAGAACATTTTAAAAAAAGAAGACCGAATGGTGCATTTTGTTTAAGCTTTGAATCTGCCGGACTTGAACATCTAATGCCAAAAAGACAAGTAGGAAGGAGCTGTGTGTGGGAATACACAAATAAACAACTTGTATTGGGCGTGTCCAGAGAAATATGCAGAATGTGTGATACTGTAAATATGCAAATATCTGTTTTCTAAATGTATGTCTCTTCCTGGATGTCATTATAAATTTGACATGCATTAAATATAGATTGCAACATGGCACCCACAGCACCGGGTAATGACCGCAAGAAGTCTCTTGGAGGAGTGCTGCTAAGTATTTATTATCATTTTGAAACTCAAACCTGCTGAACCGGTCAGAAGAGGGCTTACAGAGTGGGTGGAGAGAACATCAAAGTATTTCAAAACAAGGGCATGAAAAGTTAATCAGTGATATGATCGTTGCAAGCGCTGAACACATGAAACACCATTGCCACTCCACTGTACGCGAGAATGATATTCCTCATCTATATGCCACCTGAGGCCTGCTCCTTCTGCATGCTGCTGCTATTCTGCTAACTGCATAACGTGTGCTCCACAGCTTGGACTGTCCACGGACTCCAATGTCAAAAGGACTCAAAGTACAGGTTTTTCCTGAGAAAGGCAGCTAATGCACGGATTACTTACAAGTAATCTTCATTACTCTGATTCTTCCTTCCTTGACCCATTACTCCTTGCTTTAGTGTGTCCATTCACTCTCCAACAGTCACAACTGAAAAGCTGTTTTCCCTTTCCATAAAGTGTTAAAGGATGTTCTATAAAACCCTCCCCCTCCTCTATCCCTTCCTGTTTCCATGTTAAGCCCAGAAAAAAGTGGCTGATGGAAGAACAGCTTTGCAGTATTGACTGCTGGGGAGCCTCACTCAAGGAGTAAGTACTGGAACATGTATGGAAGAAGAAAAGATAATTAATTTTCAGTGAATTGTGGCTGAGGAATTTCTACATGCCGCATTTATTCAGAGTACCTGGGAGCTAGCTCACTTTTGCACAGGTATACCAGTCACCTGGGACGCAGTGTCCTACAACTTACTTTATGGAAGAGACCCAGTACCCCAAAATGAGTGGCGAGACGAGGCCAATAATTAGAAGACACAGACACAACTACTGGACTAGGACTGTGGCGGTCCTCTCAGATCCCCTGTTAATATCTGTTATCACCATGCTCTGGCATCATGATGTAGATCTCAGTATGACTTGTTGTCGTACCTGCTGCAAACAGTGTTCCTTAATTATGCGAAGTGGACCTCTCGGCAACAAAGCCAGATTGATCGGGCAGGACCAAATTGGGCACCAAGGGTTGCAGTCTGGTGGCGATTATTTTAGCCAGGATTTTAGTGTGGATAATAATAAGTGAAAGGGGTCTATATGCTTCACATCTACACGGGTCTTTATCTGGTTTTAGTAAGGTAACTATGAGAGCTTTCCTTAGGGTGGGAGGCAACACTCCACTTTCATACACTTCTGCGTATACAGTTAGCAGGTGCGGGGCAAGGCTATCCGCATACATTTTGTAGAATTCACTCAGCAGCCTGTACACCCCTGCTGCCCTCCCACTCGGAAATGCCATAATGGCCTCTTTCACATCCTCCTCTGTCACTGACTGCTTTAGGTAATCTCTCTCTGGCCTAGTGACAACCAGCCCAAAGCCACATCATCCAGGTAGCTAGCTATCTCACTTTCGGAGGCTGACTTACGCACCCTGTATAGCCCGGTATAAAAATTCTCGAATACCTTAAGGATTTCCGAAGCCGTGTGACATTTAACTGAATGCTCATCAATAATCGCAGCTATGTGTAGATGCGACTTTGGTTCTAGTAATTTGGAGGCCAGCGTGCGCCCCGGTCTGCCCCCCTCACCAAATGCCCTTGCTGTCCAACTTCTTGATTTTTGTCATACCTCTTGTTCAGCTATATCCTTGTGTTCTGTGATCAACACCTGCATCTGAGCTAATATATCATGACTAGGTCGCTGTTCATAGCCTCTTTCAAGAGCATATAGCTTAGTCTCTATGTTCTGCAGCTTATGCTGAAGCGCTTTCTGTATCCCCGCCTGCACTATTTGAGAAGGACCAGGTCAGGGGTAGCAAGTGCAACCCAGATGGTGCCGATACTTCCCTCCGACAGGAAAGACATAGCGGTTTAGTCCTTCCAAAGGAGAACGAAGGAGGCGCTGTGACGTCATCACCGGGGGACAGGCTGGAAACCCGCGAGAGAGAAAGATCAGGACTATAGAGAGAGAACGCCGGAACGAGGAATGAAGCAAACTACATGCAGGACGACAGGGTGATCAGTGGACTTTTCTGGAGTCCAAACGGAGATCCGGAACAGACAGAAGGAGCCGACGACTTTGCAGTAAAGGAGAGTGAAGAGGGAGGAAGAGGAGGCGAATTGAGTTCCCTATATATAGTGACAGAGCCTGGTGGCCAACGGAACAGAGTGGACGGGTTGTGGCCTGAGGCAGGCGCGCAACACCCATTGGGCTCACCGGGCTTCAGCCCCCTCCCCCGTCATGTGTGTCAGCCCGACTGAGACAGCCTCGCGGGCTGGCGTCCGTCTAATTGCAGCCGGACCTGAGTACTTCACAGGTCTTTAAAAGACCATTTACTCGTTAATGAGGCTTTTGTTGTGTGTTCATCCCTTTTTACAGCCACTCTGCCTATGGCTGGAAGACTTAGCCCCCCCCCGAAATCTTTTTCAGCCCCCCCCGAAATTTGGCTCTAGTTGCCCGCCTGGCCTGAGGCAAGCACCCTCAATGGTGTCAATTTGGTGGGGGTAGTGGGGAGGCACAAGGGTGTGAAGAGTATGAAGAATCTGATGAGGCCACCCTCACCGCAGCCCATCTATTCCCAACATTACCTCCTGTGACATTTGTGTAGTGCGTTTCTTGTAGCAATGCCATTATTCAGACCCCATACATTCCATGTTAGTAATTTAGTTACGCCCTTACATTCCGACATTTCCTGTGTGTATCCTATACTTCCAGTGGGGTGAATCCCTCTTTTGGTTGGGCAATCATGACCTCCGAGTCATGTATGGCATGTTATGCTCCTGCTTCCAAGGAAAAACAGTAACTCCCACCACACACTTCAGCATACCCAATTTGCCAAAGCCATCCGAATACAACCTATACTGAATGCAAACAGTTACAAACATCTGTCACTGGGGTATACCCTTCGGGACGCCTGAGTCCGTAATACGACCCGGTGGTTGGGGGGTGGTCAAGTGTCATTTAAAGGAGGGTAGTGTTCAATATCAGTCTATGTGTGGTCCCACTAGCCTCTGTATAAGGACCACTTGCTTAGAAATTGTAACTATACCTTGGGGTGCCACCTCTGGAGTTCTTCGTACCAGGCGGTTTCCAACAATTCAAGCCTTCAGTAGAGAACAGTCGATCATCTGCCTGTGTAGGAGGTTAACTTTTCACAATCTTACCAAGTACAAGGGGCATCTAGTACAAGGGGCATCCCACAGTGGGTATCTCTGTCACTGCATGTGACTGGCCTAGTCCCCAGCAGCTGCACTTTCCACTAGCTTTTGAGCTTGATCTTTCTGTGATCTCAGTATTGCTTTAGTGTATTTCATTGCTGCTATAGGTGTGCTAAAAATCCGGGCCTTGCCCTCCATCTCTATATGCAGCTAACTGGATATAGCATGGTGTACTTTATCTATTCTGCCTGGAGCTTCTTCTTGACTAAAATAAATTCTCTCCGCGTCGCCTGGACAGAAGCTGTAAAATACGGATAAAAGGTGATATTGTTCCCTTGGTAGCTGATGGACCTTTTCTCCCTTGTGAGGATCAGCACGATATCCCGGTCTCAATAGTGACTGTGGCCCCTCGCATCTTCTTAGAAGATCTTATATTCAGAAAAGAATTGAGCCAAATCGCTTGGAAGTGCACGCGAGATTGGCTCATCCTCATAATCAGCACTGCTAAACGCCTATCCAATGCTCTAATCATCAAGATCAATATGGCTGAGAATGCTCTTCAGACCACCATCAGCATCGCTACTTTCAAGTCACGACTATCCGAGATCAACACAGAAATTAATGAACACAAGGACTGTCTCCTGCAAAAGAAAATCAAGAAGCTTCAAAAAGATATTAAGAAGGAGAAAGTCTACCCTTACACAAAAGAAGATTATGCATCACCAACCAACAAAGCATCTTCTGAGGACGATTCTTCCACCTTAACAAGGTCAAACAGATCGAATAGCACCTCGAGCAACGGGAGCTGGAGAAGCAATCAAGAAGGACAAAGACTTCTACCTACACCACTCATGTACAACTACCACCCACCCGGCTATCCAACAGCTCCACCACCTTGGTACACCGGCTATCACGGACCACTGCCTCAATTCCAATTCTACCAACACCAACAACCCCCTCCTTTTTGGAACAGAGGTAGGGGCACAGGACGAGGAAGAAGGAGAAACGAGCAAAAGCAGGTCCAATGGACAGACCCCGGGAACCAATGCCTAACCAGGAGCCAGACGAAGAAAAACTAGTTGTCAACCTATCACAGAGAGAACTAACCGACACTGAGGTGACAGTTTTACAGAGGGGACTTGGATTCGTCCCAACTTCAAAAGAAGACCGTTTTAGACTTACCGGTGAATTACATACCTTCTATAGGAAACTGAGACTATGCTCATTCTTCCACAACTGCAAAGATGACTGGGACGCCACTACCACTGCTGACTCAGGTCTCAGAAATCCATCGAGATTCACACCAACTACAGCTGTCACACCAAGTGAAATCTTAACTTTTGAGAAGGCTGTCCTGAAAGACATCAGTCTGATTCTACCCAGGACCACCTTTGACAACCGACAACTGAGCGGAAAGCTGTCAAGAACCTCAATGACGACCCCAACATCGTCATAAAACCGTCTGACAAGGGCGGCGCCATTGTCATCTTCAACACTGACGACTACAATACCGAATGCTAGAAACAACTTGCAAATACCAAATATTACAAAAAACTGGACACAGATCCTTCCTACTGAGACGCTAACCACGCGCATAGGCATCATGGTCAACAAAGCATTCACAAATGGATGGATCTCGAGAAACGAAGTGGATTTCTTAGTTAATACCACACCAACCACTCCTTACTTTCATATTTTGCCCAATATTCATAAGAATACAATACCACCACTCTGCAGAAACATCGTGTTTGGCATAAACTCCCTGCTGGCACCCCTCAATCGATACTGCGATCACTTCCTACAACCTCTGGTCCAAAAAACACCCTCATATTTGAAGGACACTAAAGAAACCCTCCGCCTCATTGACAACCTCCCGAATCCACAGGAGATCACCCTACTTGTAACATTGGATGTAGAAGCACTATATACCAATATTCCGCAGGAAGCCACCATCAGGGTCATTTTGGAAACCCTCAGAACAACCATAACTACAACATCCTTACCCGTCGACTTCATAATGTATTGCATGGAAACAGCCCTTAAAAACAACTTTTTCAAATACCAGAATCAACTATACCATATGATCCACAGAACATCTATAGGCAGCACTTTTGCGCCGAGCCTGGCATGTCCTTGCATGGGCCATTTTGAAGCGTCTCAACTCAATTATTGACAGAGACCAACCCATTTTTCAAGGATATAAAATAATGGAAGTGCTATATTGACGACATCTTTGTTTTCTGGACAGGAACAGAAGAAAAATGCACCGAATTCCATGACTGGATCAACCATCGGGATCCTTTTTTGAAGTTCACCCTATCAACTTCCTCCAAAGAACTCCCTTTCTTGGATCTACTCATCCCACTAGACAATGGTAACCTCACTACAAATTTGTAACAAGTTCACAGACTTGGATGCGATGCGCACTGTTCACAATCAAAACTTGAAACAAATTTCTTAACTCTTAATTGAACACTTTCTGCCTATTACTTCATTTGAATACCTATTTTTATTCAATCAGTGTTTGTTGATAATTCTGGTAATATTTCAGAATACATATATATTAATTCTGTAGAGAGTGACTCAGTATAATGAGTTGTGTGAAAACATAGTTTAAGAAAAATGAAGCATCAGAACATTACATAATACACAATGTTGTGATCACGTTCAGTTTCATGCCCGATGCATTTCGGGACGGAGTCTAGAGAATGTCGCCAGGATCCGGGGAGACATGCATGCATCTCCTAAATTGGCTTCGTCAAGCGCTACAACCCAGCTCTCCCACTTAACTTTCTGGTCATCTAGAATTGTAGGGGAGTGGATAATTGGAAGAAGGTGAGGTGCCAGTTATACAATTGCACATCAGCCATTGCGAACCCCCATCATTTGTCGCTAGAGTACATTTCCCACAGGCCACATGGAGAATCTTACCGGCCCAGATAAACTTGTGTCCCATGGCCTGCAGTGCCTCAAACCAAGAGCGCGGTATATGGTAGGGATAGATTTTAAAAACATAGAGTAGTCTAGGGGGATGATAATTTTAAACTGGGCGATGCGGCCCATAATATTAAGAGGGAGAGTGTTCCAGCGCGTCAGCTCTTTCCGAATTTGGTGCATAACAAGTTGGAGGATTAGGTGGCAGGTGAGATATAGCTCCCTGGAGATGTGCACCCTGAGGTGTAGGAAGGTAACGCGCCGTATTAGGATCTGGGACTGCCATGTGTCGTCTTGCTGGTACCCTCTTAGTGGGACCAAGAAGGACCTACTCCAATTAACCCATAATACCAAGGCCTCCCCAAACAACCCCAGTATCTGGAGGAGTCTGGGACTCGTTTCAGCTGGACAGGACATAAATAGCAATATATCATCGGCATGAAGTGGCACTCGGTCTTCCATGGCCAGGCCCCAGCCAAACTCCCACACCTCAGCATCACACCTGACCCATGCAGCCAGGGGCTCTATAGCCAGTGCAAAAATTAAGGGGGAAAGGGGACAACCTTAACTGGTGCCCCTTCGGATGGGGAATTTGTGAGAAAGAATACAGTTGTCTCGTACCTGAGCCCTGGGTCTGGCATAAACTTCTCTCATATATGCACAAAATCGGGTCCCAAAACCCAGTTTTACCAGGACTTCCGCAGATAGGTCCAATCAACCGTATCTAATGCCTTTTTGAAAAAGAGTAAAAGGAGGGCGGCCACCCCACTAGAGCTTTTATGCGTGCCAAAGCTATCTGGACTCTATGAATACAGTGCCTGGTCCCCTGGCAAAGGAAACATCTGCATTGGTCTGGGTAAAGCAAGTGCGGAAAGGCAGTAAGCTAACAGTTGCCAGGAGTTTGGCGTACAGTTTAACTTCGGTGTTTATGTGGGAGATGGGTTGGAATGAGGCGCAAGTCACCTGGGGCTCCTCAGCTTGGGCAGGACCACAATTGTAGTGTAATTGATGTTTGTTGGGAAGTGGCCTTGGATTACAGAATACAGGTTGAACAGAGGTGGAATAATGGTAGGGCAAGCTTACAGCATAATTCAACCTGGAGGCCCGTCAGACCCAGTGTTTTGCCAGGGTTCAAGCCTAACAAGGCTTCGCCGATCTCCTCTGAGGAGATATCGTGATCAAGGGCAGTCCTGTACAAGCTTGTCAAGTGGGACATAGGACTGTCTGACACCATGGGGAATACTGACTCATGGTTAGGCCTGGTCACAGTGGCCTAAATAGTCTCATAATATTGGGCACATGCAACTGTGATCTCTAGTGAATCCTTGATCCAGTCCCCAGATCCATTCTGCAGCTGGAATATTACCTTGGAATCAGATTGACGCATGGCGAGCCAGTGCAATAATTTGCTGGACTTGTCGCCCCATTCATACACCCGTTGTAGGGATGCCAACCAATATTGGCATGCAGCATCTAAACAAAGCTGGCAAAGGTTGGCTCTGTCCTGATCTTGCTGATTTTGTTCCAGGGTCAAGTATTGACTTTTCCAACTACGCCACATGGCTATGTTTGTCCTGTTGGAGTCCCTCCAGGAAGCCATATATAAATCTTATTTCCCTTTTATGTACTCAGTGTGCTTATGAAGGTAAATGCAAATTATTTTTACAAAAAGCACTTACAGTGAGGTTTACATTCAATTTTTCCTTTAAGTGTGAAAGAGGGTCATGTGGCTTACAAAGGGTGACATAACATCTAGATATTTCCACATGAATATGCTTGTATGAGTTATGTATTTTTCTTTCATTTTGGGGAAAGGGCTAGTGTCAGACCCCTCTGAGTGAGCGCTCGTCCTGGCCCTGGGAAATATGATCTATCCAGATCAATGGGTACCAATCCTGCCCTAGGGGGTATCAGTGCACATTCTTGTGCACCCCCTGACAGTGTGGTCGGGGTCGGGCAAGTACCATCGGAGCTTCCAGAGGACACACTGCCAGAGGTCCTGCGTACGGCCTAAAATAGGGGCAGCAGGGAAAACAGCAGAACCAGCCAGCTTGGCTCCCTAACAGTGGCTGCTACTGATCTGGGTGTAGATCCGGGCCCTCGGTGTGACTGCCCCTCGAGGATTGGCTCTCTGCAACAACCTCCTAGGAGCCACTTCACAGTGCAGAAGCTGTCAGAGCAGTGGGATATGGCAGCAGAAGACGGCCGTAAGAAGAAGGGCAGGACCAGCTGGGCCAATTCCCTGATAATGCACGCTACTGCCTCGAGTAACTACCCCGAAAAGTGTTGCAGGATTGCGCTTGAAGCTTGGCTTTCCGCATGTGCCGCATGGGGCCTGCTCCATGACACTGCAACAACTGCACTGAAGCGTAAGGAGAGAACTACGTATGGGCAATGTGGAGGCTTGGGATTAATTGACTGCCAGAGGTGGGCTGCTACATGCAACATTGCTGACCACCATGGGTTCCTTCTGGAGGGGGGAAGCACCAGTGAATACCATTGTCTACCCTTCCACTGAGACCAGGGAGGTAACGGGGGAGGGAAGAGCTTTGTCCTAACTTTGCCTGAGCTACCTGGCTTGGGAGTGGGGGACCTGCATCATGTTCGCTTCACCCACCTACCACTGGTCTTGGGCCCATTGTATTATGGTCTTATCGCTGCTGTGTTGTCATTGCTGTGGAAAATTGACTGTCTCCCCCACTCTTACAGTGGGGCTGTTAGATTTGGGGGTCTCTAGTTGGCATAGGTAGGTACCTGTGACAAATAGGGACCCTTGCGTCTAGTCAGGGTAAGGGGCCATACTCCCAAAATAAACCCTGCTCACCCCCTTGGTAGCTTGGCACGAGCAGGCAGGCTTATCTCAGAGGCAGTGTGTAAAGCATTTCTGAACATATACAGAAATACAGTGACAACACTACAAATGGACACCACACAGGTTGTATTATAAAAATAAGTATTTTTATATAGACTTAACACAAGACCACAAAAATCCACAATACTGTACTCAAAAATAGTCTCTTAAATGTTATAAAATAGCTCAGTTCTCTCAAGTTGTAAATGCGACACTTTACTCTCAATGTACCTTAGATGCATAGCGCAAAGAAAACAAAAGGGTTGCAGGGAAGGTGATGCGTCGGTTCCTTACACGCAGGGGAGTGGATGCGTCGGTTCCTTACTGCTGCACAGGGGCGTTGATGCTCGCTTCCTTACTGTGTGGGGAGTTGATGCGTCGGTTTCTTACTGCTCTCCAGTGCGATGCGACACGCTGACACCTTGATGCGATACTCTTCTCCAGTGCGATGCGACAAAATGGCGTCTTGGTTGCGATGCGACAACATTGGTGTGATGCGACACGTCCGACGGCCGTGCAGTGACTCGATGATCTTTGGAGCCGCAACAGGCCCTGCGACGCGCTTCTCCGGTGATGCGACGATGACCTCTGTGGCAGCGTCCCACTTCTCCGGTGATGCGCCGCGCTTCGGCGATGCGATGATAGCGTCTGCGGCGGCGACATGCTTCTCGTTGTTGCGTCGCGCTTCCAGCTCCCAGTGACACGCAGTCTCTCAGAAGGCCCAGCACAACAGCAGGCACTTCAGTTCCCAGCAAGGGAATTCGGGGGGGAGCTGGTTGGTGAAGTCTTGCATCCCTGAGACTACAGGCGGGAGGCAAGCTTTAGTTCAAGCCCTTGGAGATTCTTCTTCAAGTTGATAGAAAGCACACTCAGTCCTTTTCTCCTCTCTTTGGCAATGAAGCAACCACTGCAGGCCAACCCCCTAATACAGCACAGGGGTGGTTATCTCCTTCAGCTTCCTGGTTCTTCTCCTCAGCAAAGGTTCATCTTGATTCCCAGAAGTGATCTAAAGTTCTTGGGTCTGGGTCCCAATATTTATACTCCTTTTCTCTATGTTCTCTGAAGGCAGAGAGGCCTTTGCCTAGTCCAAACCAGTTCTGCTCAGTCCTGGAGCACTTTGTTGACATGTCTCCTTCTTTCCTTTCACAGTGCAGGGCAGGGACATCAGACACACCACAGGAGATGGAGCCAGACTTGTGGAGGGAAGGCCCAGCCCTAGTCAGATCCCAGGTGCAACTCCTCCCTCCCATCTAAATGCAGATCTCTCTATTCACCACTGGGCTGACCCACCCTGGTTCCTGGAATCCCCCAGCCCTGTCACTCAAACTCCAGACAAGGAATACACAACCTAGCAGAGGCAGGTGTGGATGGTTAGACAAGAAAATGCCTACTTTCTAAAAGTGGCATTTTCAAACACAGAATGTTAAAACCAACTTCACTAAAAGATGTATTTTATCATTCTGAGTTCAGGCATACTAAACTCGAATTTCTACCATGTTCCCTGAGTCAGTTAGGATTATAAAATGTAATAACCAAACTGCCCATTCTGGCCTATGGAGAACAGGTAGCCTTGCAATAGTGAAAAACGAAAATGGCTGTAATTCACTATTAGGAAATGCCACTCACACCAGGGCATGTCCTACCTTTTACCTACAATGCACCCTACCCTTGGGCCTACCATAGGGGTGATTAATATGTATAAAAGAGAAGGTTTAAGGACTGGCAAGTGGGTGCACTTGCCCAGTCAGCATGGCAGTACCAGACTGCACACAGGCTCTGCAATGGCAGACTTGAGACACACTTTACAAGCAGCTCCGGTGGGTGGCACAATCAGTGCTGCAAGCCCACCAGCAGCATTGGTTACAAGCCCTGGACACACACAGTGCACTGTACTAGGGTCTGACAAGTAAACCAATCAAGCCAATCATGGAGTCACTAATCCATACATTAATTTACTATAGGAAACACTTGCGGACGCGCTTAATGCAACGGTGAGAGCGAGAGCAAGAGCGCCTGCTGGTTACGATAGAGGAGCGCCTGGCAAAGGGCCCTCTGTGTTATGTAAACCGCTGTTTGACTGCTAGTTGGAGCGCCTGGTAAAGGGCTCCCAACGTCGCTTTCAGTGAGATCTACACGATATTTTTAAAACATTGTTTTTAGTCTTTTAAACATTGTGTGATATTGTGTGTATTTTAGTCAATCCATTTTTAAACCTTAAAATCAATCTTACCGCATCCATACCGCCGACAGACGCACATACTCCCCGGTCCACCACCGAATCTTCGGATTGTGTGGAGGGAGTCACGTGCAACAAAAGGGGGCCGGCACTTCCGGTCCAACCCCCAATCAGTTTCAAGCAAATCGAGGTAAAAGACGATGCACAGCGCAACGCGCAGCGGACGCGCTTAATGCAACGGTGAGAGCGAGAGCAAGAGCGCCTGCTGGTTACGATAGAGGAGCGCCTGGCAAAGGGCCCTCTGTGTTATGTAAACCGCTGTTTGACTGCTAGTTGGAGCGCCTGGTAAAGGGCTCCCAACGTCGCTTTCAGTGAGATCTACACGATATTTTTAAAACATTGTTTTTAGTCTTTTAAACATTGTGTGATATTGTGTGTATTTTAGTCAATCCATTTTTAAACCTTAAAATCAATCTTACCGCATCCATACCGCCGACAGACGCACATACTCCCCGGTCCACCACCGAATCTTCGGATTGTGTGGAGGGAGTCACGTGCAACAAAAGGGGGCCGGCACTTCCGGTCCAACCCCCAATCAGTTTCAAGCAAATCGAGGTAAAAGACGATGCACAGCGCAACGCGCAGCGGACGCGCTTAATGCAACGGTGAGAGCGAGAGCAAGAGCGCCTGCTGGTTACGATAGAGGAGCGCCTGGCAAAGGGCCCTCTGTGTTATGTAAACCGCTGTTTGACTGCTAGTTGGAGCGCCTGGTAAAGGGCTCCCAACGTCGCTTTCAGTGAGATCTACACGATATTTTTAAAACATTGTTTTTAGTCTTTTAAACATTGTGTGATATTGTGTGTATTTTAGTCAATCCATTTTTAAACCTTAAAATCAATCTTACCGCATCCATACCGCCGACAGACGCACATACTCCCCGGTCCACCACCGAATCTTCGGATTGTGTGGAGGGAGTCACGTGCAACAAAAGGGGGCCGACACTTCCGGTCCAACCCCCAATCAGTTTCAAGCAAATCGAGGTAAAAGACGATGCACAGCGCAACGCGCAGCGGACGCGCGCAGCGGGCGCGCCGGCGGCGCGCCGAAGGCGCGCCAAAGGCAAGCCCGTCTGCGCCCGTCCGCGACGGGCCGGGACCAGGGGCCATACCCCCTGCACAAACAGGCAGCCCCAGCCAAGGAAATACGAACCACCGCATATACTACTCCAGTGATGAGCTTAAAAGCCTCAATAATAAAACAATCGATAACCCAGCACGATGCGCAAGAATGGGACCGGTAAACACCTCTGGCCCCTTCGGCTGCATTAATTGCAGATGGGAGAGTATGAGCTGGCTCGAGCCCACTACAATAAACACCCCAAATCTTATTCTGAAATGCATCTACATTAATGCCAGATCACTTCCCAGACATGCTACGAACATATGGGACATCCTGATTGAAATCAACCCTGACCTAGTTTTCATAACAGAAACATGGCTTGATCACCACAGCGCCCCCGATATTGCAATTGCCCTCCCAAATGAGTATAAAATACTTCACCTGAACCGGACAGAGAAGAGAGGCGGGGGGGTAGCTTTATTATTTAAAGACTCCCTCTCCTGCAGACAGGAGGCAATCACACAGGTCAATAGTCATGAAGCTATGGCCTTCTCGGTATCCATTAACACCAACATTCTGCTCGGAGGAGCTATAATTTACAATCCCCCAGGCAGTACGTTGGATTTTTGTGCCCAGCTCCTTGCACAAATCATGCCAGTCTGCCTCAAAAATAAAAACTTCCTGCTGATAGGTGACTTCAACATACACTATGAAAACGGTAACAATGTCCTTACTAGACAATTACTAGAGGACATGAAAATTCTTCAGCTTACGCAGAGGATCGATAAGCCCACACATACAGCAGGACACACATTAGACTTAATCTTTTCTAATATAGACTCCATTGTAATCAACACTATAAAACCACTGATCTGGACAGACCATTCTTTAATCGAGTTCTTGGTCAAAGTATTTTCCAAAAATTCAAAATCTCGAACCTGGACTTCATCTAAAAACAAGAGTTGGAAAAGATTTCAAAATTTCAGCAAGATTTTTCACACCCAGATACGACCATCGTTGATCCAAACGACGAAATAGAGTTACTTCAGTTTCACATCAGTAAGGCCCTTGATCACTGCTCTGTCACCCAACACAAAAAAAGACCCACTAGATCTGAGAAATGGTATGGACAAGAACTAAAAGCAATGAAAAGAAAATGCACACTATACGAACATAGATGGAGACTTAACAAAACCGACGACGCTAGAGCCATCTACAAAAAAGAACACACACTCTACAATAAAGCTATTAGGAAGGCAAAGAAGTACTACTTCTCGCACAGAATCACAGAAAACAAAAACTCCTCAAAAGAACTCTTTAAAATTGTCAAAGAACTATGCAGTCCCATGGGTCTCTCATCCAACCTCCCTCCCTCTCAAGAAAATTGTAATAAAATCAATGATTACTTTTGCAACAAAATAGATACAATCTATGCCTCCTTTTTAAACACCAAGTCTATATACACTGAACCTCAGGGACTACCCTCCCTGCAGGCGATTTGCCCCAATTTTGGCCCCTTCTCAGAAGAAGAAGTGAGTCAAGTCATGCTAGAGGTAAAATCAGGCTCCCCATCAGACCCTTGTCCTCATTTCATTTTCTCACAACTGACCCCGATAATATGTCCGGCAGTTACAAAAGCTTTGAACTCCTCCTTAAATCTTGCCGAATTCCCCAAAATCTGGAAGAACGCCATAGTGACCCCTCTATTAAAAAAAGTGGGCACTGATGTAAACAATCCTGCTAACTACCGACCTATTTCCCAACTCCCCTACCTATCTAAAGTACTTGAAAAACTGGTCAACAGACAGTTGTCCCACTTCTTAGAAACCAATGATTTATTGGATATATCCCAAACAGGGTTCCGAACAAACAATAGTACGGAGACAACCCTCCTAGCTGTAACAGACAATATTAGAACCATGGTAGATCAGGGGAAAACAGTGGCCCTGATACTGTTGGACCTCTCGGCGGCTTTCGACACTGTACCCCACAATCATCTACTTGAAATCCTAGCAGCAAAGGGAATTCGGGAAAAAGCTTTAAGTTGGCTACAGTCCTTCATCCAAGATAGGACGCAATCAGTACAGATAGGTGACTTTCAATCCCCTCCTCGGAACATCAAGTATGGGGTCCCACAAGGGGCCTCATTAAGCCCGACCATGTTTAACATATTTGTGTCCTCACTGGCCAAAATAGGGCGAAAATGGGGTGTCGAGATCTCTTCTTATGCAGACGACACCCAACTGATGATCTCCTTGGATGAGGAGAATGACCCCAAAGGCAGACTACTCAACTGCCTTACTGATTTAGCAACCTGGATGCATAGTCATTGTCTGAAACTCAACGCAGACAAATCTGAAATAATGCTATTTGGCAGACATTCCCAGCTATGGGACAACAGCTGGTGGCCTATAACATTAGGCACCCCCCCCAGACCCGACTCCAACTGCCAAGAATCTAGGGGTATCTTTGGACACAGCCTTAAGCATGAAAACCCACGTATCCACAACATGTGGTAAAGGCTTTGCCATGTTAAAAATGTTGAGGAGAGTCTTTCCATGGATACCATTGGACTGCAGAAAGATTCTGGCCCAATCCCTACTAATGAGTAGGTTAGACTACGGAAACTCTCTGTTTGTAGGAATGAATGACCATCTCTTCACCAAATTACAAACAGTACAAAATGCCGCAGCTAAGGCGATATGTAATAAAAGAAAATTTGACTCAGCCAAGAGCTGCATGAGAGATTTGCATTGGCTGCCGATTCGACAAAGAGCTCTATTTAAGCTACTTTGTACAACACATAAAACACTACACAATACAGGCCCGTGCATCCTAAAAAACAAAGTCGCACTCTACTTCCCATCCAGAAATCTACGCTCTCAATCCACTGCTAGAGCCAGAACCACACGCGTCAAAACCGCAAAGATGGGAGGGCGAGCCTTCTCTCACCTGGCGGCTAACAGATGGAACGATTTACCTGTGCACCTCAGACTCATAACTAACTACCTATCATTCAGGAAACAGCTAAAAACGTTCCTCTTCCCCAAACCCGACTAATAAACGTAATCATTTGGCATTTCCCCGCATTACCTACGCAATTCTGTCTGCAACTATAGCGCCGTGATATCCCATTGGGATGATTGATTGCGCTTTATAAGCACCCCATAACATTAACATTAACATAACTGTGGCACTGACCAGCAGTGTCACAGTGCCCAAAGCATCTATAACCAGCAAAAACACATGAGGCAACAGCAGAAAATGGAAGGGAGACCCACGCCAATGGTGCCAGGTCTAACAGGGGCCTACTGGGAGACTCGATGGATCGGAGGGCCCTGGAACACCACTAATACCCGTCACAGGAATCTGAT
Organism: Triturus cristatus; assembly: GCF_964204655.1. Classification (NCBI taxonomy): domain Eukaryota; kingdom Metazoa; phylum Chordata; class Amphibia; order Caudata; family Salamandridae; genus Triturus; species Triturus cristatus. Next base: position 632,601,420 of record NC_140587.1, read on the forward strand.
ACTTGCTGGGTTGCTACCCCTCCCCCATCGTGGTACCACAATCAGGAGATCCCAGTGCCAATAAGATGACACCAAGTGCAGTAATATGTATCAATGCCAATTGGATTGTGGAATGTCGCACTCCTGTTTGATAACAAATTCTGAAGGTGTTTCTGTGGAGTGATTGGTGCAGGGTTGGTAACCCTTCTGAACCCAAGGGAGTATAATGACTTACAGTGCGGTATTTCCCTAAGGAGTAACGTCCCCAACCTTGCACTCGCTGACAAATTTCAATAAAGTGTTCTTCAAAGTCGTTCAATGTATTCTTAGTCTTTTTTATTTGTTTGTTTTCACAATGGTATTCTCATATGCGATGTTTGGCAACAAGGAAAAAGAATATTTAATCAAAACAAATTCAGCTATTCCGTACATTTACATGATACCAAAAATTCACAAGCATGCCACTCAACCACCATTTCGACCTATAGTATCAACCATCAATTCAATACACGAACCCATCGGTAAATTCATCGACAAGCATCTACAAACCATTGTTAACAATATGTCTACATACATAAAGGACACCACCCATTTCATTAATATTTTGGAAAATCATAAGACTCAATTTTTTAAAGAAATGATCATGTGCACCATTGATGTCAAATCATTATACACTTCAATTCCACACGACCTGGGAATGACGGCTGTTGAAAGTTTCCTGGTACACAGTAACAAAGAGGAAGATGTAAAAGTATTGGTGATGGAATTATTACACTTTACTCTGTTCCACAGTTACTTTCAATGGAATAGCCAATTTTTTGTACAGTTAACAGGTACATCAATGGGAAATTGTGCGGCACCCAGCTATGCTAATCTTTTCATGCATAGATTTGAACTTGATCATATACTACAAGAACCTGAATGGGAACAAAATCTGATAATGTACAAACGTTACATAGATGACATTTTCATTCTATGGAAAGGATCTGAGAATGCATTAAACACCGCAATTCAACGGCTGAATCAAGTCAATGACAGAGTTAGTAATCAATAACAAAGGCACATTACAAACCAGCATTTACAGTAAACCCACAGACCGGAACAACCTTTTACATTTTCAAAGCTTTCACCAACCATCCGTTAAAACTCATTTACCGTTTTCACAATTCCTTCGAATCAAGAGAATCGCGTCTACTGAAGAAATATATGATCATTGTTAGACGGACCGGGAGGGTCGGCCGAGGACAAGGGGAGAGGTCTCCGGGGAGAGCCGTCTCCAGCGATCGTACAGATGAATAACTTCCCCCCCACAGATATACACCACACAAGGATAAGATTTAGCGTTCTTTATAGGTGATTTCTTAAGGTACGATGAAATGGTACAAGGAGGTCTGGACTCAGGGGTCCCCTCGATTCGAGTCTCTTGGTTTGGGGAAAGGGGGTAGCGGGACAGTCTGGTTACCAGTCTGGTAGCTGAGATGGTATGGTGGATAGCTCACAATCCTCGAGCTCGGTGTTCTAGCTTGGACGGGCCACGGCAGCGCCAGCAGGTCCCGGTGAAGCCAAGTGGTCCGTTCACCTCCTGGGTGGATGGTGGTGCCGGGATGTCGGGCCAGGCCCAGGGTTAGGGTCGGGCTGAGGCCACGCGACCTCGTGGCGCAGTGTCCAAGATGGCGGCTGATCCGGCCGGGGGAGCCGGTAGTGGTTCGGCCCCATGATACATGGATGTCCGGGGGCAGGAGTTCCGTTGGGAGACGGGGTGCGGGTTGCCCTTGGGGGTAACACCTGGGAGTCCGGGGTTTGGGCCCTGTCGTGCGGGGAGGGAGCAAGCCCTTCATGTGGCCTGTCCAACATGCATCCCCCCCAGCTGAAGGCGGGGAGAGTCACCCATCCTCTTGGGGACTCTCCTCGTCGAGGCGGAAAAAGCGTGACAGGCCATCTGCGTTGGCGTGGTCTTGGCCCGGTCGATGTTCCACAGTGAAGTCCATTCCCTGCAGGGAGATGGACCAGCGCAATAGTTTTGGGTTTTCCCCCCGCATCTGCATTAGCCACTGCAGGGGTCGATGATCGGTTTGTACCCGGAAGTGGGTACCGAAGAGATAGGGCCGGAGCTTTTTGAGGGCCCACACCACTGCGAAGGCCTCCCTCTCGATTGTGCTCCAGCGCTGTTCTCAGGCCAGGAGGCGTCTGCTGATGAAGGCCACCGGCTGGTCAAGACCCTCGGGGTTCAGCTGGGAAAGAACCGCCCCGATGCCGTGGTCGGAGGCGTCCGTTTGTACAATGAATTCCCGACTGTAATCGGGGGCCTGGAGCACAGGGGCGGTGCACAGGGCGGCCTTCAGCTTCTCGAAGGCCGCTTGACAGTCGGGGGTCCAGTTAATCTTCTTCGGGTGGTTTTTGGACGTGAGACCCGTGAGGGGCCCCACAATGCTGCCATAGTCCCTCACGAACCGCCGGTAGTAGCCGGTGAGTCCCAAGAAGGCTCGGACCTCGGTCTGCGTGACGGGGGGTTGCCAGGACTGGATGGCAGCAATTTTGAGTTGCAGAGGGGCCACTAGACTGCTTCCCACCTGGTGTCCGAGGTAGGTCACGGACCCTTGACCAATTTGGCACTTGCCGGCCTTAATCGTGAGGCCGGCCCGCTGGAGGGCCTGCAGGACCTCTTGGAGGTGGTGGAGGTGGTCGGACCAGTGGCGGCTGTACACAGCGATATCGTCCAGGTAGGCGGCGCTGAACTCTTCGAGCCCCGCCAAGACCTGGTTCACTAGACGTTGAAAAGTAGCTGGGGCATTCTTCATGCCGAAGGGCATGACCTTGAAGTGGTAGTGGCCATCGGGGGTAGAAAAGGCGGACCGTTCCTGGGCCCGGGGTGTGAGACCGATCTGCCAGTAGCCCGCTGTCAGGTCGAAGATGCTGAGGTAGCGGGCGGCCCCCAGGCGGTCGATCAATTCATCCGCTCGGGGGATAGGATGAGCGTCGGTCCGGGTGACAGCGTTCAAGCCCCGATAGTCGACGCAGAATCGGAGTTCAGGAGTGGTGCCGGGGGCAGCGGCTTTGGGGACCAGCACGACCGGGCTGGCCCAGGGGCTGTCCGAGGGCTCGATGACCCCGAGCGTGAGCATCTTGGATACTTCCTCTTGGATGCAGGCCCGCACCCGATCTGGCACGCGGTAGGCCCGGTGTCGGATAGGGGGACTGTCCCCGGTGTCCACGTCGTGCAAGCACCAAGGGGTGATCCCTGGGGTGAGGGAAAACAGTGTAGCAAACTGCAGCAGGAGGTCCCGGCAGCCCTGGCGTTGCTCGGGGGTGAGGGCATCGGAGAGCCAGACCCCGTCCACGGAACCGTCGTTCTCCTGGGTCTTCAGGAGATCAGGGAGGGGCTCGGAGTCTTCTTCCGCCCCGCTGTCTGTAGCCATCAGGAGGCTGAGTTCCGAGCGCACAAAGTGGGGTTTGAGTCTGTTGGTGTGGAGGACCCGGAGGGGGTTCCGGGGGGACTCCATGTCGATGAGGTAGGTGACGGGGCTCTTGCGTTCGACCACTTTGAAGGGCCCCGTCCATTTATCTTGCAAGGCGCATGGTTTGGTGGGGGACATCACCCACACTTGTTGACCAGGTTCGAATTCGACGGAGGAGGCATTCTGATCGTACCATTTTTTCATGTCCTCCTGACTGGCCTCGAGGTTCGCTTTTGCCATTTCCCTGAAGCACCGGGTCTGATTGCGTAGTGCCAGGAGGTACTTGAAGACGTCTGGAGGGGTCTTTAGGGGGGCCATCTCCCAACCTTCTTTGACTAGGCTGAGGGGCCCTCGCACAGGGTGCCCGTACAGGAGTTCGAAAGGGCTAAAGCCGAGGGGCTTCTGGGGAACTTCTCGATAGGCGAAGAGGAGGCACGGTAGTAGTACATCCCACTGGCGACGGAGGGGCTCTTCCAATCCCCCAATCATTCCCTTGAGTGTGCGGTTGAATCGCTCAACTAGTCCGTTCCCTTGAGGGTGATAGGGGGTCGTGAATCGGTAGGTGACCCCGCACTGTTGCCAGAGGGACTTCATATATTTCGAGATAAAGTTTGTGCCTCGGTCGCTGATGACTTCTCGGGGGAAGCCCTACCGGGAGAAGATCCCCATTAGGGCCCGGCCGACCACCGGAGCTGTTACAGTTCGCAGGGGCACAGCCTCGGGGTAGCGGGTGGCGTGGTCCACCAGTACCAGGATGAACCGATGTCCTTGTGCTGTGCGGGGGTCCAGGGGCCCCACAATGTCTATTCCTACCCTCTCGAACGGGGTGGTGACCACTGGGAAGGGTTGCAGAGGGGCTTTGAGCTTACGGCCGCTCTTCCCACTGGCCTGGCACGTGGGGCAGGACCGGCAGTGGTTGAGGACGTCGTTCCGCATCTTCGGCCAGAAAAAGTGGGTCACCAGGCGACTGTAGGTTTTGTCCTGGCCCAGGTGTCCAGCCAGGGGAACATCGTGGGCCAAAGTTAGTAGGAAGTCTCTGAAACGGAGGGGCACCACCAGCACTCGACTGGCCCCTAACTCCGCGATTCTTTGTTCACTGTATAGCAGGTCGTTATCCCAATAGACCCAATGGGTTCCGGTGGAGTCCCCCGCGCTCTGGGCGCTGGCTTGCTGGCGGAGTCCCTCGAGGGAGGGGCAGGTCTTCTGTTCCTGGCGGAACTGTTCCTGGGTGGGCCCCCCTTCTTGACGCCACTGAGTCAGGCCGGGAAGGTCCTGGGGCTGGGCGACCCCTTCGGGCGTTGGCTCTGGGGGGTCGGCATAGTCGTTGTCCTCTACTGGAGCGACCGGGGGAGGAGGTGCTGGCCATTCTGGTTCTTCTGGTTGGGGGACGGCACGGGCGGCCATGGACCGGGTGGTTACGCAGGCCCAGTCCGGGAGGCCCAGCATCCCCAGGTGCTCTCTTCTTTCGACGGCGGCCCACGGGGAACTCTCAAGGTCATTCCCCAGGAGACAGTCCACGGGGGCATCATCCCGGACCGTCACCTTCAACATGCCGGAGACCCCTCCCCATTCGAAGGGGACGCAGGCCATCCGACACAGACTTTCGGAATTGTCGGCTGAGCGGACGGGGCAGAGAATGTTCGGCAGGATCTGCTCTGGTTTCACCAGGTGACAGCGGACGGCCGTCACACTGGCCCCTGTGTCACGTAGGGCTTCGGCCCGGCGCCCATTAATGTTCACCCACTGGCCATATTTCCGGGTGTTGGCGGGTAGGGGAGCCCGCGGGACCATGTCTTTTCCCCCTAGGCACGCTAGAACCATGGCGGCCGGTTCCCACTCTTGTTGTGCCTGCTCATATTCTTCCTGTTCCTCGGAGATTTGTTCTCCCCCCAGGGCGGCGGCAGCTACCTGGCGGGGCTTTGGCGTTTGGTTCTGCGGGCAGCTCGGGTCATTGGCGTAGTGGCCGACTCGCTGGCATCGGTGACACGTGACGTTGGCTCGGAACCCCGGGCGCATCGGGGGGTTGCCCCGGCCGTCCGGGGGCGGGGTGCTGGCCACGGGAGTGGCCGGGATGGTGTCTCTCCCTCGCCCCGGGCCTCCTCCTCCTCCTCGGGGACGGTGCTGACCTTGGTTGTTTCGGTTTTGCTCGTGTGGCCCTCTCCGGCCCACTCGGGTGCTTTCCCACCGGTCAGCTTCGGCGGCGAGTTGCCGTGGGTCAGTCAATTTACTGTCGAGGAGGTGCTGCCTGAGCTCGACGAAGCAGTTGTTAGACAGGTGCTCCCACACCATAAGATTAAAGAGTTGCTCGTAGGTCGTTACGTGGCTTCCCTTGATCCAACCCTCGAAGGCTCGGCTGAAATAGTTGACGTATTCCACCCAAGTTGTACCCGGGATCCGGGTGCAGTCTCGGAACCTCTGGCGGTACATTTCGGGTGTGAGCCCATATCGGGTGAGGAGGGCAGCCTTCATGTGGTCATAGGATGACATCTGATGATCTGGGAGCTGCAGTAGGGCATCGCGGCCTTCGTTGACGAACCTCCCCCATAGGCCGGCTCCCCAGTCACTCCGATCGATCCGGTGGGAGGTCATGGCGATCTCGTAGGCTTTGAACCACTGTTGTATGTCGTCCTCTCGGACATACTCTCGGACAACATCCTTGGGGATGTGGACTTTCTTCTCGGTTGCTCCTGGGGTGTGCGGTCGCTCAGGCACCCCCGGTTCTTTACTCTGTTTCCGAAGTTCTATCTCCGCCAGTTTGCGCTCGTGTTCGAATGTTAGTCTTTTTTCTTCGAGCTCTCTCTGCCTCTGTTTTTCTTCCCGTTCTTCTCGGAGCCGCAGATGTTCTAGATTTAGTTTTTGCTTGGCTAACTTTAGTTCACCGTCCATCTTGAGTCGTGCCATTTCCAACTCATGTAATCTGGTTCTTTCTCTTTCTTGGATCTCTTCCTGCGAGAGGCCCGTTCCTCGCTCCTCGGGAGCTGTGGCGTTCCCCTCTGGTGCTACACCGTTTTGGTCGGGGGATCCGGCGACCCCGGTTTCCGCCCACGACTCAAGGGCGTGCTTCATATCGTCTTTGGTACTCAGGCCGGTGGTAGCAATGCCTAGTTCCATGCAGAATTGTTTAAGTTCGCGATGGCTATACTCTTCCAATTTATCCATCTGGAATTTCTCGGTGGAACCGCTCTCTTTGGTTGACATCGTGGTTTTGTCGTGGGGTGAGCTACTCTCTGTACGATTACGCGTTGATTCGGATCGCGCCGCTGGCCACCAATGTTAGACGGACCGGGAGGGTCGGCCGAGGACAAGGGGAGAGGTCTCCGGGGAGAGCCGTCTCCAGCGATCGTACAGATGAATAACTTCCCCCCCACAGATATACACCACACAAGGATAAGATTTAGCGTTCTTTATAGGTGATTTCTTAAGGTACGATGAAATGGTACAAGGAGGTCTGGACTCAGGGGTCCCCTCGATTCGAGTCTCTTGGTTTGGGGAAAGGGGGTAGCGGGACAGTCTGGTTACCAGTCTGGTAGCTGAGATGGTATGGTGGATAGCTCACAATCCTCGAGCTCGGTGTTCTAGCTTGGACGGGCCGCGGCAGCGCCAGCAGGTCCCGGTGAAGATGGTCGTTACACGGTCCGCAGCAGCGCCAGCAGGTCCCGGTGAAGATGGACGTTACACGGTCCGCGGCAGCGCCAGCAGGTCCCGATGAAGGTGGTCGTTACAACGGTCCGCGGCAGCGCCAGCAGGTCCCGACGAGGATGGATGTTGCAGAAGGCCGCGGCAGCGCCAGCAGGCAGGACGATAGTTCACAAGGCAGGGCTACGGCAGCGCCAGTAGTCCGTCAAGGCTGAGTTCTCTCGGTGTCTCTCGACTCCAGGATACAACTGCCTTCCTGCTCTGGAGCTGCCCTAGTTATAGGTCTGGCGCCCTTTGAAGTCCGGACCCTCGCACTTGGAGGTCGGGGGGTCCGGGATGAGGGAGTCCAGACACCCAGCAGGGGGTGGAGCCAGCGCCTGGGGGAGCTGGAGGGTGATCGGCACCTGGCGGGGGAGAGCCCTCGACGCTTCTTTCTCCCATTGACCTGCCAAGTGGTCCGTTCACCTCCTGGGTGGATGGTGGTGCCGGGATGTCGGGGCCGGCCAGGCCCAGGGTTAGGGTCGGGCTGAGGCCACGCGACCTCGTGGCGCAGTGTCCAAGATGGCGGCTGATCCGGCCGGGGGAGCCGGTAGTGGTTCGGCCCCATGATACATGGATGTCCGGGGGCAGGAGTTCCGTTGGGAGACGGGGTGCGGGTTGCCCTTGGGGGTAACACCTGGGAGTCTGGGGTTTGGGCCCTGTCGTGCGGGGAGGGAGCAAGCCCCTCATGTGGCCTGTCCAACAATCATCAACAAGCACTCACCTTTCAAAAATTTAAAATAAGAGGATATCCTGAAACCGCTCTAATGGATGCTGCAAAAAGAGTCCAAACATTGGAACGAAAAAAACTATTAACACCCAAACTCACGAGTGGAGAACAGAGAACAGTCTTCGTGTCCAAGTATTCGAGTAGGAGTCACAAAATCAAAAAGTCTATACTCAAACACTGGTCTTTACTAACATCTGAAGATGATTTCAGAGGAATCTTTTCACTAAACGCTAGATTCGCGTACCTACGTACCAAAAATATAAAAGAACTACTAAAAGAAAAAGAAGATACATCCACATCCGGAAAAACACACAGGGGAACATTGCCATGTCATAACTGTGGAAACTGCAACGCAATAATCAAAGGCAACGAGATATCACACCCCACAAAAGGTACCACCATTAAACTTAAAGTGACAGGAACATGTGACAGTAACAATCTCGTTTACATGTTAAAATGCCCTTGCGGCATCGCATACGTGGGACAAACAACAAGAAAACTCAAAACAAGAATAATCGAACACAAAAGCAACATCCGGCTAAATAATATCAAATCAACGGTTGCAGTACATTTCAATCAGTTTCATCATACCCAAGTCAGTTATGCTTCTGTATTCTAGAAAAGGTCCCGATATTGCCAGGAAGAGACAATCAGCAACACCTCTTACGAAGAGAGATTTTCTGGATAAATCACTTATGTACACTACAACCTAAAGGAATGAATGAACGTTTGGACTTAGGATGTTTCCTATGAATATATTTGGTTACATTAATTTTCACACTGGCTAACCTTCTAAATTTTACTATAAGAAACACATCTCTTATGCACCATAGTCATAAATGATGTAATTGTTAACCAGGACTTTCACTCATCATCATTGAACAAATATTGTTAAAATTCAATGACGACCTTAATTGTTATTTTAAATTGTCACTTTATATTTTTTTCATACAGAGGATCACGGTCTTTTTCGCATATAATATTTGTGTATAAGATATTCTGACATTACTTTACTCCTTTTTTATCTGTGCTATTATATACACACCAAACTCGTTTTTTACCTGTGCTATTATACACACATCAAACATGTGTCCATTCTTACCCGCACTATTATACATTTATTTAGCGCGTTCATAGCAAGCACATTTCGCGCTAACAGCAATACAACTGCTCAACAATAAGAGTATTTCCTCTATATCCATGAACACGTGACGCCAACGTCAGTGCTCATAACAATTCTAGGGACACCGGCAGGATCACACTTCCGCCTTCACCTTCGTCAAACGCACACGCGAGCGAATTTTAAGGTAAGAGACTGGCAGCTCTTTATAGCTAGTAAAGCTTTCAAGTTCATCGTTACCGTTAATGCCTACTTATCTATACCTTGGTTTGTCCGTAGGATAAAACCTTCAATTGATTGTGAAAAATTAATTTGACGATTTACGAGCTTCAACGCACTTAAAGGAGAATTGCCATCAGCCAGGTACCCTCATTTCACCCTTTTTATTTACGTGAGCACTTTGTCATCCATTTCATTCACGAGAGTATTTTACAATCTTTTTTCACTTTAAACCCGACTGTATAAATTATTTTCAATCCACGTTCTCATAACTTTCTCCCAAATGAGAACTCTGAATTAGATGCCAGCAAACACGAACCATGCAACAAACCGTTAACTAATATGGCGTTTATTCGCAACTCTAAGCGCGCATCCAGTAATCATTCACTTGCCGCACAGCGCCAGCGTAGCTAACAGGTACCATGAAAATGCCTATCGGCAATTTATACACACACAGAAGCGATATTAATAAGGGTAAAAAATTCAACACAGTTCACTTGTCCACGTTCCTTCTGTTCTCTGTTCGTGAAAAAGTTTGATGCACCTAGTAATGATTTAAAGCATTCAAAGTATGTAGAGACTTTATGTTATCCTTGTACTTTCAGATAAATGTCCCCTGATGAAGGGCAATGCCCGAAATGCATTGGGCACACTCCGATACTATGAAATGAATAGTATGACACGGATCTAATTGAATGTAAACATCGCATATGAGAATACCATTGTGAAAACAAACAAATAAAAAAGACTAAGAATACATTGAACGACTTTGAAGAAAACTTTATTGAAATTTGTCAGCGAGTGCAAGGTTGGGGACGTTACTCCTTAGGGAAATACCGCACTGTAAACCAAGTGCAGTAAAACTGCTTATGGGGGATACCTACCCCACCGGAGGACAAATTGGACACCATATTGCCATCATTATCTCCACACGAGTTGCCTTTGGGAGTAAAATGTAATCCTTAGTAGTAGATCTGGGTCTTTTACGTGATGACCACTGCAAAATGGTGGATCGATTAAAACTAGTGGAGGCCGACCTTGGAAAATTGGGCCTCTAATCCAAGGCGCACACAACTGACTTGCAATCACTGACAGGGAAAATTAACATTTTCTTGGCCCGGACTGAGGATCAGGAAGGTAAAGCCTGGAGGAATATTAATAGGGTGATAGGCCTACCAGAACATATCAAACGCACCTCAATGCTTACCTACTTGAAAGACTGTTTGTAGGAAATGGATGTGTCTGAAAGCCTCTCCATGCATTATGCCTTTGAGAGGGAACACAGAGTGCCCGTGCGACCTCCTGCCCTGGGAGCTCCCCCTAGACCAGTGGTCGCCTGGCTGTTACACTAGCGGGATCGCAATTACATCCTCAGGCAGGTAAAAACATCTGGCCCTTTTATGGTAGATAATGTGAGCATATCCATCTTCCCAGATTTTACAATGGTGGTGCAGCGGCAGAAAACCTCCTTCCTGACAGCAAAAAGTGGGGTGAGAGAGCTAGGAATAGAATAAGCCCTATTAGTCCTGGCGAAACTGAGTATCCACCTGGATGGGAAAGCCACCTTCTTCACCATGCCAGGATGTGTGGCACTGGTTGGACAAATTTGACTCCGGGACCCACATCAACCTAGACCCCTCGACCACAAGGCAATGATGGTGCAGAGTTTCCCACCACCCGCGGAGCAGCGGATGTGTCCCACACAACAACAAGTCCGAAAGAGCAGAAGGAGAGTGGCGGTGTTGGCCATGACACTTATACATTCTAATGACGGCTCTGGAGGTCACCTCAGCTCAGATGAGGACTAATGCTCACGCTCAGCCACTGCAGTGACACTGGATCTGACACTAGTCTCCAATTACCTAAAGTTGCACTGAACACTGTGGACAAAATCATTTGACCATGTATTGTATGCCTTCTTCATGGCTTACTTATTTTTCCTTTTCATGTTCCGACCCCTTTTCAAATTTGGCATCCCAACAGCGTAGACTATGACTTTACTTACTTACTGTATTTCCTGGGGCCAGGACTACATGTTGACTAGACACATGTGCTATCCACTTCTGCACCCATGTCACGGGGGCTTGACAGCTAGCAGACTTCTGTGATACCACTAGCATTGCAAATTGAACAGTTTGGACTATGTGCTACTGTGTACTCATCCTTGGTGAGTACAGTTGGATAACATTTGCATGGTTATTGGTTGTTATTTCTTGTTCTCTTCGTTGCCTGCTGGGGGATTTATCAATATAAAATGCTGGAGATTGGTCAGGGTGGGTGGGGAATATGCTGCTGGGTAGGAGAATCCATATATAATGGAAACTACACGTTCCACCATAAGGCTTCTCACCTGGAACTTACACGGCCTAAATTCCCCTGGTAAGAGATACAAAGTCCATGCCTATATAAGATGTCGCAAAGTGCATGTTGCCTTGTTACAGGAATAACACCACTTTTGCATGAGGAGTGCTTGTTTGGATCTTACCGGGGATATCCTTTTAACCACATCTTGAGATAATTGACCCAGAGTGGTGTTACATTGTACTCGGGGGGAAACTGGAGGCGAAAGATTTAGCATTACTGAATTTATATACTCACAAAACTGACCAACTGACCTTCTTTTAAGCCCTATCACCGCACTTCTCTACACTGCTGCACTACCCATTAGTGGTTGGTGGGAGTTTAATATCTTAGCTGACACGACATTTGATAGGTCATGCCCTCCTCTACCAACCTCACCAACACATGCAGTGGCCAAAGCATTTAGAGAATGGCCACAGGAGTGCTGTCCGATGGATGTCTGGAGAGCCTACAGCCCCCAGCACATAGACGTCAATTAGGGGTCACCAGGGATCGCAACTGTGACCCCTAAGCCACACTTTGCGACCCCTGCCACCTTGCTTGCAACCCCATGCTGTTTGTCAGCCTTGGCAAGTGGTCTGGTGGCATAAAATCTGCGGCAGTGTGAGCAGCGCTTGAAGCTCTACCTGCAGAGACAAAATGATGGCCTGCAAGTTGGCCCTGGGTGGGGGGGGAGGTGGGGGGGGGGAAGAACTCGTTGCTATGGGGGCTTCAGCTGGGCGGGCCTACGTGTGCTTTCCTTAAATTGATACATTGTCAGATTTCAGGCATCTCCCCTTTCAGGAACAACACAAGAGGCTCTTCTTGCTCCTGTACCCAGAGAAGCTGCTGATCTCGAGTGAGGAGCAGAGCGGCCTCTACTTTCTGGTAAGAAATGTTGGCCTGAGCCCTTGCGCCTGAGCTTCTCGCTCGGGAGCGTGTGAGGCTTCATGTGTGTCTTATGCTTATGTATACAGTTACTTAGGTTTACAGAGCCACTTTTTGTTTGCTCATTACAAATGTCCACTGGTCTTAGCGTCTGTCTGGTTTCTCTTGGGGGACCCTAGTTCCTCAACCCAGTGCAGTGCGTTGCTCCACATGTGTGCTAAGAAAATAGCAGATGAAATACAAAGACCAGGAGCTGAGTGGATCCAGAGACATGACCAGATCTGCTGTGACACAGGTGTGTCCCCGGTGATGCGATCCAGTACTAATGGAATGGCACACAAACCCTCAGGTGTAGTAACATACACAGAGTACAAAGTAAGATACGTACACAGGCAGACACACACTTATTCATTCGCACACACTCACCCACACATAAAGACTTGCACCGAAGTGCACACATGAATAAACTCACAAAAATAAATGCACTAACTCCCGTATACACAGAGGCAGACGAATGCACACAGTTTTAACAAGACACACAAGGACGCACACAGATATACACCAGCACAAGCAGACACGAGCAGGCGCACTTGGTCACAGAAGTATATGAAAACATATGTGGTCACTCACAGACACGCATACAGACAGGTACACATGGGCAACTGGATACATCTGATTTGATCGCACAGAAGCATACAGAGGGACACGCAGAAATTTGCTTGAACACAGCCCTGCGTGCAATACACACAGGGGTAGCAGTGATACACACATACACAAGCAGCGCAGGCGTGAACAAGTACACGCACACATGCATGCATACATAAGCAGAAGCAGAGAGATGTACAATAGCAATGCACAGACCGGCAGTCCCAGACATGTCCAGTTGCAGAAACATAGACCTATTCTTGTGAACATTGTGAACATGTTCTCACAGTTTGGGGATGACAGATCCATACCATGAACCAATGCATCTCATGACCATCCCGTTAGCATGGAATTTAACACTTTTTGAGCACTGTCAGACTTGGCGAAATAGGACATTTTCATCTCCACATTTCCAGATGATGGCCTCTTCTGCGGCTTGACTGCATGAAAGGACACATTTCACTAGTGTGTGCATGCTATGCAGGGAAATCACACGCACAGTGCGCTTATTATTGAACTGGATATACTGATGACCTCTGGGGGCATTAACGTGGGTAGGTACACTACGAGGTTGTGAAAACTCAAAAACAGGTTATTTCTGAGTACTTTAAGTTTATTTTAAAAAGACAACAGGAGCCTAAATCTCTATAAACAGACAGCATGTCACATGATGCGTATACACAAATCTAGCAGAGCAGGGGCGGATTCTCCATTAGGGCTCTGGGGCTACCCCTCCCTGAAATTATTTCCTTCACATTCCTATACAAATATTAAATAGATTGATTTATTTAGAGATACAATCGTATCACTAAACAAATCAATGTATTTAAGTCTTGGCCATCTGTTCCATGCTGCCTGCCCCGCCTCGCTCTGAATCAGAAGACAGAAGCCAGGCAGTAAATCAACTTTCTGAACTGTTACGCACAACACAGGGCTTACTGTTCTAAATCCCTTCATAATGAATCATTGCCATTATAGTCTATGGCAGAATTCTCTACATGCCAGTGATGCTGTCAGTGTCATGGGTTGGGGCGGTGGAGTCTCCGTCCCTGCGTCAGAGTAGCGGTCCCTCATGCACAGGCATAGATCCCACCCTTTCCCATTCTTCACACGTAGGAGTGGATGCGAGCATCGTGCATGTGTGTTTTGGTGCCTTTTCCTCGGTAATGGTAAGTGTTAGATTGCTAATCTTCTATTATGTATTTTGTTCTGAGACCCCTCGCCACAATGACCTCCCCACTGTGATGCCACAGGCCCTGGCTGCACTTTACTGGCTCCGTTAGAAGTGAAGCTGCAGCAATGTTCCCATGGGAAATGGATGCAAAAGACGAGCAGGCCAGTGTTCTTGTTCCCTTGTGAAGTTGATAAAAATATCTGAGTCAAGGGCAAAGACGAGATATGTGCTTAAAATACACAGTTATATGCTGTATGACATTAAAACTGGCCTGATCTTCATGCCCTTAACAACATTAATACCAAAAACATGGATTGTTTTATGAACAATGAGTGTTAAAAACCTTAAGGCAGGGGGGTACAAGTTAGTCACACACGCAGGCTTTACCTCAGGTTCCAGAGGAGTGGGCATCTTAGTTAAGAAATCGTTCCCCCTTGCGGTCCAGTCCACTTGGTCTGATAATCGGGATAGATATGTAGGGTTTTCGGGGCAGTGGGAGGGCCGGACCCTCACATGTGTCTCAATATATGTTCCCCCCGGCCTCCAGAGCGAGACATATAAAGATCTGAGAGCAGTGCTGTTGTCATTTTCACCAGGCATTCTCATCGCAGGGGGAGACTTTAACGCAGTGGTGTCTGGCGCCTTGGACCGTCACCCTCCGCGAGACATTAGACCCACACAGCAGTGGTTATCTAACTTCCTTGAGGCTGTGGGACTGGTGGATGGATGGAGGATACACAACCCAGATAGGACCCAATACACCTTTCGGTCCGGGGCCCATCAAAGTCTATCCCTTATCGATTATGTATTAGTCCCGACGACACAGGCAGGTGATATCCGGGATGTCCGTCACTAGGGCAGGGGCATTTCGGATCATTCCCCAATCTGGATGCATATGGTCCTGGGCCGCGCGAATGCAGGGAGAATTGCTCCCATTAATCTGTGGTACTTACGTGACCCTGACATTCGCAAGAAGATAGATCGGTCCAAGGATCATTACTTCCTAGAAAATACGGGAACAGTACAATCAGCCCAAAAGTTGTGGGAAGCCTATAAATCGGTTATTCGCGGGGAAGCTATCTCCCTTATAACGGGTAGGAAAAAGGACATGCACAAAGACTTGGTGAGAGCGGAGGACGAAGTGCTTAAACTTGAGGAAGAATTGGAGCATGTGGTGACACCTGAGAAGGTACACCTACTAAGCCTAAATCAAGATGAATTTAAAAGTATAGCAACGGATAGAGCTAGGGCATTGGGGAAAGACACGCACGGTAGACTCTATGAACATGGAGACAAAGCAGGGAAATTGATAGCGTGGCTGGATAGGAAGGAGTGGGCAGCCCGCCTGGTGCCCGAGCTGAATGGGGATGGATCCGATCCGATCACAGACCTGCAATGCATAGCCAATTCATTTGCAAACCACTACCAGAAAGTCTGCAAAATGGAGGGGCGCTACACGGAGGGATACAATGTCGCCCTGCTTCGTGATATTGTGCTCCCCACCCTGGCTGACAAAAATCATAAGTACCTTGAGTCTGATCTCACGGATGACGAGGTGACACAGGCGATACGAGCGATTAAATCTGGTAAAGCTTCAGGTCCCAACGGTATTCTGATCGAGCTTTACAATCTGAGACCGGACAAAATAGCTCCTCACCTTCGTTCACTGTTTGTAGGCAGCAGAGAGAGGAACGCTTCCTATAGATCAGAGAATTGTCAACATAGTGGTCATACATAAATAAGGTAAACCTAAAACCTGTTGCATGTCATATAGATATGCATATAGTCACTACTAAATGCAGAGCCCCAGATCCTAGCTAAACTATTGGCTACGTGCCTCGTAAAAGTGATCGGCACCCTGGTTCATCCTGACCAGTCTGGCTTTATGCCATGCCGAAATACTGCCCTAAACCTGCGCAGGCTACACAGAGTATTAGGCAGAGCTACAACCATCTTAGACCCTGCAGTCCTGGTGTCGCTGGACGCCACCATGGCGTTTGACATGGTGGGGTGGCCGTATCTCTTTGCAGTGTTGGACAAAATGGGATTTGGGCACCAATTTATGAGTTGGGTCCGGCTGCTCTATTCAAAGCCCATGGCCCAAGTCGTTGCAAACAATCGTAAGTCAGCAACATTCGAACGTAGCCGTGGAACGCGTTAAGGATGTCCCTTATCACCGCTCCTTTTTGCCTTGGCGTTGGAGCCCTTGGCAGCGTGGATTCGTAGAGACCCAATTATCCGTGGTATGCGATGACCCGCAGACTGGGAAATCAGGATATCGCTATATGCGGACGATGTCCTGCTGTATCTCACCTCCCCGAGGGCCTCTTTGATATGCCTGTTAGACATCCTCGCAATCTTTGGCAGATATTCCGGATTTACTATAAACTGGGCTAAAGCTGTGATTTATGTCCTGCAGGGGAAGCCGCCAATTATCCCAAAAGGCTGCCCGATACGGATAGCTTCAGATGGCTTTCGTTATCTTGGAATATTTATCACATCAGACCATACGATCCGTTTTACTCGAAATCTTCTACCACCAATTCAGAGGTTAAAGAACAATGTTAACCACTGGAAGTCCTTGCCTCGCTCCCTATTCGGCAAAGCTGTCCTGTTTAAAATGATGGCTATGCCCCGTTTTCTCTATGCCCTTCAGAACTCCATGGACCCAGTTCCCAAATCATATTTTAAAGAGGTAGAAACCCTGCAAAGAACTCTCTTATGGGAAGGCAAACCTCAGATTGCCCTAGCTAAACTCACCCTCAACTGGTACGATGGTGGCATCAGTCTCCCAGACATTAGGAAATATTACTGGGCGGCCCATCTAACCGCAATAAACCAGGGATGTATGGATGTCCGGATGATTAAGGCTACGCCATGGATAGATGGCTCCTCCCAGGTGGGAACTATCTTAGAACACTTTACTCTAAACCTCGTAAATACCCCCTCACGGTCCCGACTGCGCACTCAGTCCAAGTATGGCACGAGGTTAACAAGCACCTGGGATGGGACCGCAGGCTCATATTGGCTACTCCCCTATGGCATTCTGAACATCTGGGGAGCCTCTGGCAAACTAAAGGGTTTGACAAATGGGATTTAATTGGCATTTCCCAGGTCGAGGACCTTTGGGTCAAGGGCGATGTTCTCTCCTTCGCCTCCCTTCAACAGCAATATAGCCTGGCAGGCACCGAGTACTATAGATATCTACAGGTCCGACATGCACTTCATGCTCATATAACTAGTAAGTCCTCCCTCCCCGATGCATCCCCCCTCGAAGACAGAATACTTGACGGTCATCTTCCCGAGAAAGCTATCTCTCTGATTTACAAAAAATTAATAAATAACATGGAAGACCCACTCCGGTCCCTTAAGAAAAAATGGGTTAATGACAGACTAGAACTGGATGATGAAGACTGGCGAGAGGCGGTCTCCTCCCCTAGTGAAGTAGCGTTCCAAGCAAGGTTGCGCTTAGTACAATTAAAAATTCTACACAGAATTTATATCACCGGGCCGGGCTTGGTCCGCATGGGTAGAACGGGTTGTGGAGAGTGTAGACGTGGTTGTGGGGCGATGGTTACGTTTATTCACATTTAATGGGAATGCGAACACATACAAACATACTGGCGTGCTCTGCATCGCACTCTCCGGGAAGTACTTGCTGTCGATTTACAGCCCGAGGCACGTAGGTGCCTCCTAAACATTTGGGAGCCTACAGACCTTACCTCTTATACAAAGCTATGGGCAACTCTGGCTGTTACGGTGGCTAAAAGGAACATAGCACAGAATTGGGGGACTCAAAAGCCCCCAGAGCTTGTGAAATGGAAAGAGGACTTGGACTGGTGCATGTTCTGGGAAAAATCTGTTTATGTTGCCAGGGGGTGCCCCGGAAAATGAAGCAAAGTATGGGGGCCCTGGAACACCTATAGAGGAGATATTTGCACCCCCCCAATTTCCCTAACTGATGACGAGACTCTTGTAACCCCCTTATGATCAAGTATTGCTTACTGTGATTTGCTTCTCTGTAACCAAAGTCTGAAATTTGAACGATATGTGGTCTCCTGCTCATGTTTAAAGGTGATCTGTAATGTCAATTTGTTTAACAATAAAAAATATATTTTTTAAAAAAACCTTAAGGCAATGCATGTCAGCAATTTAGTTCCTCTAATATTTCAAGTTTTACTTAATCTTTCCTCCCTCGAGAGTTAGCTATTTAATCATGTTGTCTTTCTTTCTGTATTTTTTTCCATGCATACTTTGAGCTGTATAGGTGCTTTTGAGAGGCTTTGATTGAGATCCCTGACGCTGACACTGAAGCCAAACAAAGTGCCTGTCAATGGGTTGGCCTCTCTGCAGAGCGCACAGAACAATGGTCATGTATTCCAGTTGTAATTGCAATTTTGTGACAATGTGTGTGAAGGGGGTGCACAGATGACAAAATATTTACAGGGCAAAAGCAAAAGTAAAATAAAATGCTTAAATGTGAGTGAGTGCAGTGTATGTTTGGACGTGGTGAAGTGAAGGAGATGCAAGGAAGTGCATTGAGGGAAGAGTGAAAAGAGGGTTCTGAAGAGAAAAGAGAGGTGGTTGAAGATGTGCAGAATTTGTTTTAATTTTTTTCTTCTGGTGGATGATCCAGCCTGGACCCCACATTTGTCCAGTAAGCTTGCCCACATCTCTCACTACATAAAAGTGATACAAATCTTTTACGCTTACCTCTTTCAAATGTCACCAGCCACCACTGCAGCAGAGTGTCAACACCAAGTGCACAAATAAACTGTTTTGAACATTTAAGCACATGGCAGGTTATGCGGCAATCAGCTGTGTCACTTACGAATCACATTTATTATTTGAATAAGATGTGGGGGTATAATGAGGGTGTCAAGGCATTGTAAGACTCACAATGAGTTGCTTCACAGTTGTTTATTGTGTACTTAGCCATTTATATATTAAATGACTGATAATTACATGTTTTCTTCCGTACTTGCCACAATTTCAGCTCCATTTAAAGTGATACAGAAAATTCCACATTTACACGTCCTCGTGTTTGTGAGGGCTAAGGTGGGAGGGTGTGTAGAAAGTAATGTCCAGACTGAGTATAATAAAATGGGGGAGGGTTGAAGCAGAAAGTTTGTTTGACAGGGAGCTTTTCCAGTTGTTCTTATATCACACACTCATCACATACAAAACACGGTTTGTAGTTGTTGGGCGGTAATGTGTGGTTTGCATTAATCCTCAGGTGGTAGCAGTTTGACATGCTGTTCATTTTAGCCTCACTTTCTTTACGAAAAAATGGGTATTACAACCATGGGCGTTGTAACAACACAGTCAGCTGTGCACCACATGATGGGGCTTTGGGAAAACCCTAAAATTACATAATGGTATAATTTGTAGGGTTCCGTTGGTCCTTTACCTGCTTTTGTCACAGAGATTCTTTTGTTACTGTGGAGCTCAAAAGTTACATTCGAACTCTAGCACAATTAGCTATGAACTGCCATCTAAGAGCTGCATGCAAGCTGCATGGAGGCTGCATGTTTCAGATTAGAAAGTTATGTTTTTTTCTCAGTCTTTCTATCCTGATGTTTATAGGGTAATCCTTTTGCAGCTGTAGAGATTTTCCAGCCTCTGTGTGTGATGTAAATAACCAGAAGTTAGATGTATCACTTCCTGTGATAGCACTAAGCCAAAGTTCATGCGATGTCACTGCCTTTCATTTCATGGGGTCTAAAGTTCATGTTATGTCACTTACTGTGATGTCAATAGGTCAAATGCCTTACAATGTCACTTCCTGTGACATCATCGGGGTGGGTCAAAGGGCAGGTGATGTCACTTCCTGTGATGTCACCTGGCCAAAGTTCATGTGATGTCACTTCCTGTGACATCCGGCGGGGTCACATGGCATGTGATGTCACTACTGCTACCCCTTGCATTTTGGTGAATCTACATCAATGCCCCAGCACAGGGAATATTACCATTATTTGGAATGCATGTCCCGTTCATGCGAATGGACTTGCTGCTATGCGGATGCTTACTGAGCAGCAGGGTGATCCATTCAGAATACCTTGCCAAAACACACTGAGATCATAACCCATTCCATAGGCTCTTCAATGGTAAACCCCTAAGACACTGATTCCGTACTGGAAACTGAACGCAGCAGCCCTGTAAGATCCTGCATTTCAGGACTCCTCTGCAACCATGATCTGGGATTATTTCTCGGTGAATGAGGGGAGCACCTCCTTTTAACTGATGGAGTACGAGGCGTTTAAAGTGGTGGTTAGAGGCCATTGTATAGTGGCAACAGCAGCATTATTTATAGAAATTACCCGGCAGGAATGACTACTTGACCTGCTTGATAGAGCCGACGTGGCCTGGCTAAGCGCCAGCGGCTCCCAGCAACAAAGGAGAAACTGCTGATGTCGCTGGAAAAACTGAACGGTTATGACTACAGGCAATATGCCGCTAAATCCCAAAATGAGCGAGACAGGATAAGTCGGATGCTAGCGTGGCTAACTAACCCATCCAGGAGCCAGCAGCAAATCCTGTCTAATGTCAACACTGCAGGGCCTAGAGTGGATACTCAGGTTGAGATTAACACAGAATTCTGGGACTATTATCCACGACTCTACACATGTCTCCCAAAGCCTGATTCTCAGGCATTGCATACCTACTTCTTAAATGCTTGGACTGCTTGGGTGGGGCACAAGGTGGCGATAGAACTGGGAGGGGATATCCAGGAGCAAGAGTGGCCTAGGTTAAAATGCCTTGGTCAGAAGACTTGCACATTGAGTTCCATGCTACGTTTAGTGACATCCTGGCCCCTAGGCTAACCAAGATCTATAATACTGCACATGACCGGAGTTAACTAACATGGACCAAACTCCTCTCTACGGACCCAATTGCCTGGGTGAAAACCAGAGGCATTGTTTCTAAAGCCTATGGCATTGGAAGCGGCACTAGACACTTTCCCCTTATCCCTGGTAATTTCTGCGATGGAGGTTGAACCTCTTAAACTGATGCTCCAACAGGGTTTTTTCAAATCAGGGGCTCCCAATTGACGATACTACACTTTATGTCTCATTTTATGCAGACGACTTTTTGCTCTACCTTCATGGAGAGTTTACTTATGTAGAGGGGGCTGTTGAAGCGCACACTGAGTTTGGTACTGTCTTGGGACTGGGAATGAAATGGAACAAATCCCAAGTCTACCCTGTTGAAGAACCTGAGTCTGTCACATGACCACCATGAATTGGAGACATTACACTGGTTATTTGAGAGTGTGAGTCTACAGGTCGGCGATGCAGTTACTGGAATGTAAGCTACTGGCGACTATAGCTGCCCTACGCCAGTCTGTAGCCTTTTGGCACACCTCACCTGTTGCACAGAGACTATGACTTACTTGTGACTGATTAGTGCAAGGCCAATATCCACAGGAGCGAAGAGCAAGCCCCAACTCTCCCCAAGGGTAACATTATCCAGAGGTAAAGTAGGATCTCGAGAACAAATAAAACCCTTCGGAAGAGCAGGAACAATCAAAGGACCACCGGTTGCCCACCAGCTAGGCCAGCGCATCCAGAAAAGGGAGTACAAGGGACTTCTTCTAATGCTGTAGAAAATAACAAAACAAACAGGATGAGAGAGAAACACTCGTATTAAGCCCTGCAGTATAAACCCAGCAATTACTCAATAGAAAGGACCGTTGTGTACCCTCTCATACTCACATGGCTCAAATGCTCATGGTTCTTATTTTCAGATCCACTCATAAAGATAAGGATGATGCAATATAAATTATTAATAGGGCATATGCGGCCAATTGCGTCATATACCCATTGTTTTGTAAAGAATGGTTGTTCAATAAAGTTTTATTTCCTTGACTGAAGGAAAAAAAAAAAGAAAAAGCCACTGCCCCTTCGTTTTTGTCCGTAAGTTTTCACCCAAAAAAATATATCCAGGGAGATAAAGACTACTTGCATCCAAAGATTGTCCTGCTAACACAAGAGAAACGAAGTCCTTGCTTCTAGCGCGTTCGACGAAGGTCGTAGTATGTGGGCGTTGGGAAGACTACAAGGGAAACGCTTTGCTGAGATCGAAGAGTGAATGATCCGCGTTTGTAACAGCTCCCGTTCACCGCGTTCAACCATTAAGCACCGAGTTATGAGTGCTCAAATCCATCACGCTGTCCGCGGTACATTCTTGGCGTCTTCTCAAAACAAGAGAACGGTTGAACACGCCAGCAAGGCGTGTGAGATTATTTCCAGTGTCTGCGAGAAAAACAGAGAACGGCAGAAAAATCAGCTGTCCAAAATACTGACGATCTAAATTGGGGAAACAAAAAGCTGGCTTTCAAAACAGAGAGTTCACCAGCACATTTTCAATGTGCGTCACGATTTCCACCGTAGCCAAGGGGTTATGACAAGGAGCACAGGGACACAGAGTTCCAGGAAACCAATTCGGGTAGAACAGCGTGGTCCACTTGAGTTCATGAAGCCAAGCAAAGAACACAGGGCGGAGCTTCTTTTACATATACCCCATTAACCTTTTACATATACCCCATTAACCAATGAGCGCTTCTGGTGCAATATGGGTAGGTACACAACCCTGCCTCCTGGACACTGCATTATGGGAATGGTAGTGTGTGGATAGGGAACAGGGATAAGGCACAGGTAACTCGACGTGTAACATCACCCATAGTGGTTATGAACGTGCCACCCTGGCCAAGATGGTAATGCCACCGCACTTACTATATCTCTTCTCTACCCTCCACATTCGAGTACCTCATACCATTTTCCGAGAAAAAGACAGCTTACCATGACATTGCTCTGGAGCACGTTATGTTGTAGACTTTTCCTAGCTAAATTTTGCCTTCCTGTGATTGAGGGCTGCCTTGCGGCCCCTGACTGCGAGCTATTTTACCCGGCGGCACATCTGTCCTGGGTGACTAGTTGGAGAGAAGCTTGCAGGGGCCCCCACTGAGAAGTGAGTGTAGATACCCCCACACACAACACATAGTTGCAGGCAATCTTCCATCCACTACGTAAAACACATGACAACACATCCAATATCCTGGTAAATTTGCTTGATCCAGGGGAGGCACTTTAAATGTCCCTATGCCCAAGACCTTCTGCTGTCAGCCTTATCTGTTTTGCTTCCTAAGGAAAACTGGAGGGGTTTTGGGACTGGGAGGGAGCCCAGACACTGGAGGCCTTTTCGTAAATTATATTTTCCAGACTTTTCAGAATATCATTGATACCTTTGAGATCCCTCCTCCCCATTTCCTAATTTACGGGGCAGCATGAGACACGATTCAGACAAATTGGCACAGAGGGGCAAGTGAATCTCCATCCCAGGAAGCCGTGCAGGTCATATGCAGCACGGCCGGCAAGGTCAAAGCCTTCACACTGCTGTACAGAGCACTCCAATGACAAGCTAAGGGGAACCTGGGTGGCCTACGAGAACGATGGGTGACAGACAACTCCTCTCCGCCCAACTTGTCCTGACTTCCGTCCCAAGGATCCACAATTCCTGAACTGGAAGAAGATGCTTCGCCTACCACACCGCCAAGACCTGGAACACCGTACCCCTCCACCTCAGGCAATCCACGTCGTTGACCAAGTTCAGGAAGGACCTCAAGACCTGGCTCTTTGACCGAACCTCCACCCCAGATGGATCAGCAGCTCCCGCCCCCACCCTTGAGAGGCTCACAGGTGAGTAGCCACACTTTACAAACCCCTGATTAATTGCTTGATTGAGACATGGGACTTCTGATTTCAAGCAAAGACTAGAACTCGATATTGGTACACACTCCACGTATCTGAAGGGGCACCAGATTGAAGCTCATCCAATATTATTTCTTACACAGAGTATATATCACCTCTAAATGTATAAAACGTATGTTTCCTACAGCTCGGTCGTTGAGCCTAAGATGTAACATGGTAAGTGCAGATTTTTATCACATGATATGGCCTTGACCGGACCTCTTCTAATACTGGGAAACAGTTGTTCAATATCTTATAAAAGCTACGGAGCACTAAATCCTGAAAACAATGCTCTATTGTTTTTTGGGGCTCTTCTCGGGACCCAAGACGAAAGCTGTGACTTCCAGATTCATTGACTAGGCACTCAGACTGCCTAGCCACCACTCGGGCTTTGGGGTGCAGTCGACCATAGGGAGGTCTATTCCTTGGGGGTATTGGCGGAAGTAAGGGCACAGCCTAGATGACTGTGTGCTTTGGGCTACATCTGGTAAATGATGTGGCCCAAGGGTTATATAGCCCACCATTTTAGGCTGCTACCCACCATTTTGTCTTAGGTATATACAGTGGTAGCCTTTGTGTGTGCAGGATACATTTTTCCACTCCCTCCCATCCACTGAAGTACAGTGATTTCAGAGAGCTTTAGTTTTTGTGTGTTGATAATTTGGGCAGACTAATTGTAGCAGGCGCATAGGGTCAAAGTGGAGAGGATGTGGTCTGATGGCTAGACTGCCGACTTTGGTGCTGGATACCAAGGTTCGAGCCTCGGAGTCGTGTCCACATCCTGTGATTCTGGGCAAATCACTTAATCTCCCTGTTCCTGAATATGTCCTTGTATAACGTAACCGGTGCTCATGTAATGCACAATACCTTTGGGTCGAGTTCGCGCTATATAAATCTGCATTAAAAAAAAAGAAAAAAGAAAAGCTGTGTTGTGAGTTGCTTTGGGACTGGTGCATAGGTGGGGAGGTTGGCCCACAAGTTTGCAGGCCTTTACCTAAGTTAGGTTGGTTAATATAGGCTAAGCAGGCAGAAAGGGAGGGTCTTAGCGAACCCACACCGGAAGTCCTGAAGTTAAATTGTTATGTATAGGAATATCAAGTTGAGCACAGGTTAACTCGTTCACTGCTAGGCAGAAGGGGAAGATTAAAATGTGACAATAAGAGAGGTACAATAGGTCAGGATGCCAAAGTTGTGGGTTATGTATATGAGGGGAGGGATTAGGGGAGGGGGTATGGAATGTTGGTTATTGAATGTACAGTGAGGTTTTAGTTCTGTACTGCCTCAGGCCAAGGATGCTGATGTGATACGCACCTGCTTCAATAAAGTGGCTTTTTGCACACATACAAGATTCAGTGGTCTAAATGTGCCCCATTTCACACAAACAACAATAACTTGGAAGGACTCCCAGGGCCTGGATCTATTACATTGGAGCACAGAAGTATGGAAATGGGCTAATTGTGAAGATGTAGCCCGGTGTCTTTTGGGCTGGTAGTAATACATGATTTTCAGGTTTGATGTGACATAACCAGTAATGTGATGAGATCCTAGCAAGGGTCTGCATGCAGACGCAGGAGGGCACTTCTGAGTATAGTTAGTAGTAGAGACCATGGCTGTTTCCGTCAGCTGTAGGGTGAACACGTTTTCAGAGTATACTATGGCTTGAGGTTTCTTGATTTATGTATCTGCACCTCTGGCTTGACCCTCTTACTGTGTAAGATTATTTGACCCTCCAGTGGCATATGTGGCTGAGGCTGTCCGTGGCCTCCTATATCAATTGGGCATGCCCTGCTACTGTATAAATACGCATAAACATGAGAGTCGAGTTTTACTGGATATATCAAAGCCCCTAACAACTTCATGGATCTGAAGAAAAAATGATAGGTAGTAGTGGTCCCTATGAGGGAAAAAAACACACAATCAGTATAAACTATGTATTTGCACCTTACCAAAATAAGTATGAACGAGTCTATTGCTATAATTTGATCGGGGTGCTAAAGTAGCTTAATACACCTACTACCCAAAGGTGCTATTAACACATTAGAAACTAACATTCATGCAAATAAACCAAAAAACAAAACTGTTACAGCACACCCATTATCTTGTATAATAATCCAAATACAGTATTGGATAAGTAATGGACAAGGTCCGAATTCCAATGCAATTCTTAACAAAAGTTTACGAGGACAGTCTAATGAGACAACAGGTATGCAGAACATGCAAGTAGTCCAAAGAAGTCATCCGTTCGTTTTCATTCACTTTTTATTCTTTTTTTCAAAGATTCCCAGCACTTGATTTTGCCAACACGTGTTTCGTCTATTCCTAGACTTTTTCAAGGCGATATGGGAACAATATCATGATGTGGTCTTGTGTAAATGCTTCACAGGCCAACATCCATTTACGCGCTCTAGAGCAAAAATCGGACATTGAACCGGGCAGTCAGGAACACACTGCGGACTTCCGCGAGTAACAATAGTCTGTGTGGAATTCCCATCACCTTCAGACGGTTTGGAAACAATGGGCAAAGGAGATCTTAAGGCTCCTCAGGTGGGTTTTCACTTCCAGGAAGGATTGACGATGCTGTTGGACTAGTCTGGTATAGTCTTGAAATATTATGATTGGTTGATAGTCAAAGGAGACAGAATATTTCAATCTGTCCTGCTTTAGGATAGAGTCCCTATCATGAAAGTTCTAGATCCTGGCCACGATGGGCCGCTGCTTGGTGCCAGGGATTTTTTTTAGTAAGGCTCGATGGGACCACTCTATGATGAAGCATTTGGGACAGGGATCCAGTAAGAATTTAGTCTGCGAGCCATGCGGGGAGGAATTTCCTCCCTTCATCGCCTTCACGGTGAACACCCTAAATATCGATTCAGAAATATCGACTGCCCAGAATATCGAAGTTAAAATATAGAGTGGACAGAATATCGAATTACCAAAATATAGTAGGTCAGAATATCGAAATTAAGGTAAGAAATATCGATTCCTATAATATCGAATTTAAAATATCGTTTTCCATAATATCCCCAAAAAAGTTAGTGTTATGTATGTTAGTATATGTGTTAAAAATATATATTATTTTTGTAATGTATGTTTAATATTTTTAAAGTCATGAATGTTTTGTTATTTAATTTTTGTGTAATTTAATTTTGCAGCGGGTTGTGGGTTTATAGGGGAATAGGGTGGGAAGTAATTAAATTATAGTAAATGAAATATTAGTTTTTATGAATTAATAATTATTTTTAAGGTAATTTTGCGTTTTAGTTCTGTCGCGGGCTGTGGGTTTATAGGGGAATAGGGTGGGAAGTAATTTAATTGTAATTAAGTAAATATGTATTTTTATTTGTATGTATTGAAAATTAATTAATTGGTAATTAATTATTAATTGGTAATTAATTTTTATTAATTGATTACTTGATAATTATGTTAATTGTTTTAATTTATTATTTGGAGTGGGTTGTGTGTTATAGGGGAATAGGGTGGGAAGTAATTTAATTGTAATTAAGTAAATATGTATTTTTATTTATATGTATTGATAATTAAATAATTGTTAATTAATTATAAATTGGTAATTCATTTGAATTAATTTTAAATTGCACTTTCTAGAGTGGGAATAGAAATTTTTACCCCTACGCTATCCAATGCTTTCCCTACTGTTGCACTCACTGGAGTGGGAATAGTACATTTTACCCCTACGCTATCCAACGCTTTCCCTACTGTTGCACTCTGGAGTGGTGTGGTAAATATTTAAATTACCTGTACTATTTTTTTATGCGGTAAAATACAATACGAATAACTCAGTAAAATAAGAGGCAGAATCCGTGGTATTCGAGGGTATAATAGGGTATTTATTCCTTACAAAGGAATGATGGTTCGAACCAGGCAATCGAGTTCCGTCACCACGAAGGTTCAGGAAGGGATCAGCAATAGATTATTGACAAGTAATAGTATATATAAGAAATGCATTACATTAAGACAGATGCAGGAGGCGTAACAGCTGATAATACAGATAAGAATACACATACGTAATGAAAAAGGCGTAATAATAGGCGTTGCATAGAGGCGTATACTAAAAACGTCATTTAAAATGATGTCACAGGTGGGTGGATCCATAAGAGAATCCTGCAGTGTCAGCAGAAATATTTGGCAGAGATGCGCGCGCAGCCGCATGACGTGTGATTGACGTGTAACTAGAGGGTGAAGGGAACGTGACATTTAGCCCTACGTGAGGAGACAGAAGTCTGGGGTGTCAGGACAACCTAGTCCTAAATCATATCTAATATCTTATGTTTAAGGAACTATATTATCTAGAAGGAAAGGTCTTCTCGGACAAATCCTATTCTATACTGACTGTTAGTGCGTGTACAAGCGTCTAAGTGTCTACATGGGATGCGAGGGGGCATGGGCCCTTTGCTCGGTAGCTGGAAGGATGTTTACCTAAACTACTAGACAGGAATGCATTGGATGAGGAGCGGAGCAGATAACATGAAGGCTGAATACAGTTTTTGGCAGGCAACAGGCCGCGTCAGGCACCGTTAGCCGCGCAGGAAGTAAGACAAAGTTCATGGATACAGATGCAGGTCCAGGCTGGAGCATTCAGAGGCAGAGGCAGGAAAAAGCTCGATGGCAGAATTCAGGGCCTACCTTGCCAGAGCTGGAAAACGTGAAAAGTATACCATATAAAGACGGTGGCAAGGCATACTTAGGAACGGAATATCTGGCCCATTCATGGCAGATCTGAAAGAGTACATATTAACGTTGGACACAATTGTGTTTGCGTCTTCATAGCTTGAAGTGGAGGGAACATACATGTACTTGTAGCATGTACATGGAGTCGTTGGGGTCTAGATAGGGGCACAATTGACCATAAAAATTCATATTTCCTCATTCCCTCCTTGTCCCCTACGGACCCTCATGAAATATCGATCTTCAGGAATCCATCAATCTGTTCATGTAACATCATTTGTTCTTCTTTCTTCTTCCGGGATCTTGAACGAAAACTTGAACGTGGAATACACGATGTGGCACACAGGCCGCAAATCGCTGGTCCACATTGTAGACATAGGCAGCAACTGAATATTATGAGAAGGCCAATACCTAGGAAGGATAGGACCTTCCATCCCCAGGCTGACAACACGCTCCAGAACCAACCGGACCATGTCCAGGTGCCTGCATTCTGATGTATCTGGTTTGCAATCTTGTGAAGACGAGTTATGGCTTTATATACGGATGGCGCGTTTTCTGGGATGAAAACACAGCAACTTGATCCGATGACCCTACAAGCTCCGCCCCTATCTGCTAGGATGACGTCAATGACAAGACGATTTTGAAGAACAACAATCCGCATCGCAGACTGCTCCTCTGTTAAGTTGCCTAGGGCAGATGTAGTTTCATTCACTACTGCTTCAAGGGTTCTGGTTAATCTACGTATCAGTTTACTGTTTGAGACAACACCTATGTAAGGAAAGAGACCTTTATTGAAGTCTGTATATTGTTCCCATGCTGTTTCGGTGTAGTCAACAATCGGAGTATCTCTCTGGGGTCTATGGTGTACTAGATTGCTATTTCTATGATAATCAGGAGGGGCTAGGAAAACAGGTGGCAGAAGGAATGCAATGTAACAGGTACCATCCCAATCTAGGGGTAGGCGTATATATGCGGTGTGACCACAGATGAAGTAGGAGTGACGGGAAGCTCTAAATGTAGACTTGCCTTTATCACTGAATTCGATCACAGTACTACATTTACTATGACCCAGGTGTACTGAACCATTCTTTCTTACACAGAATTCACCTTTGACTGGTAATACGGACATAGCAGGCAAGACTAGTGTAGCTTCGGATTCAACATTTAGAATCATGAGGTTAAGTGTAAAATTACCTAATCCATATACTTCATTTTCTAGGTCAGTTCCTGTTCTTTTGGGAAGTCCCTCCTTGTTAGGGTAGCAGACTTTAAGTAAAACTAGGTTCAGGTTTCCCCATACCCAGTTGTCTTGGTAAACTACTGAATTTGAATCTAGGGAATTAATCAAACTAAACCATGCTCCACAGGAGCCGTTGTGTGTGAATGGATACGGAAAGAGGGGCAGAACTCCCTTGTATTTCTGATAGGGAGGGAGTCGGCCACATATCCAACAATTTGTAGCATTGCTGGTCTGATGGGAATGATGTAACATACTAATGAATGTGTTGTTGCGCAGCGCAAATCTATAGGACAACTCATGCGGAGGTAATTCGCTAAAAGAATGTTCGGCTGTAACATTGTAAGCACGCTTGAAAATAGGGTAATACATGTGTAATAGTATACTTGCGACAATGATCAGAAGACTTAGAAAAAACATAATTAATAATGTCACTATACAGTGACTACGAAGTGATTTACAGTACGCATGTTTCTTGAGCTGTTTCTGTCTATTTCTCTCTCTATTTCGATCTAGGGGATACATGTCAGAGACAAATTCAACCGATTCACCTTGGAGAGGACTTAAACAATCAAATTGTCTGACTTGCTAGACCTTAGTTTCAGTTTATAGTTCTCTGTTTCTGACTTTTCAACCAGGGGGAGTTTTGAGTCTGTCGGTGAGGGAATGCAGGGCTGAACGTTTAAATCCGATGGTAGTCCATGAAATTTCTTGATATGGCTCGAGTGCAGCCACCCTTTGCGACCCTCAATCTTCACGGCTGTCCTCGTGGTCAGTAAAACGAGTTTCGGTTGTTGCCAGCGAAGCTCCAACGGGCTCCTCCTGTCGAAGTTTCTCACAAGTACCAGGTCACCTGGAACCACTTCATGAGGCTTTACCTCGGTGTTGTCGGGAAAGGCTGCAGCTACCTGTGAACGGCAAGATTGTAGTGCAGACATCAAGGAAGCCAGGTAATCTGTCAGCATATTACAATCAACATCAGTTATTTTACGAGGTATAGGCGTCCCCCACATATTTGGTGGCCTACCGAAGTTCACCTCATACGGGGATAGCCCTGTTCGAGAATGTGCTACCATTCTCATGTAAAAGAGCGCAACTGGTAAGGCTACTATCCAGTCGACACCTTTGTCTCTACAGATTTTGGACAATCTAATTTTCAGAGTTTGATTATGGCGTTCCACGAGACCTGCTGCCTCGGGATGTCGGACACAGTGGAATTTCCATTGATAGCCTAACAGAAGTGAAACGTGTTTCATTAGCTCGGATGAGAACGGCTGGCCATTATCTGAGTACACGGCACGGGGCAAACCATACCGTGGGAAGAATTCTCGAACTAACTGTTTGGCAGTAGTCGGGGCAGTGTAATCTGAGACGGGATACGCCTCTGTCCAACGGGAAAGAGCGCATACAACTACGAGGACATATTTGAATCCTCGACATCGTTCCATCTGGATATAATCCATCTGGAGGACTTCAAAAGGGTGATCGGGAGGTTGAAATCCACCCTGCTCTACAGGTACGCCTTTACCTGGATTGAACTGGCAACAAATCATACAAGTTCGGACTTTCTGTTTGGCTGCAGCTCGTAAGTGTTTGTTGAACCAAATGTGTTGAATACTGTCTAACATGGCTTTTTCTCCTAGATGTGCTGGACTATGTATTGTGTTAATGATAACTTGAACCATTGAGTCGGGGAGAAACCATATAGATTTTCCCTTCGTCATCCATCCCTGATCGGTTTGAATCCCTCCTAATTCAGTCCATTTCTTTATTTCCTCTGGTGTAGCATGTGTCTGTATGTCAATTACATCAAGAGCGGGATCCTTAACTGTCATGCAGTGTGTCGGCGTTAGGACTATTGTCTTTGTCAAGTCAGTTGCAGGAGTCTGATTCTGTGCTGTTTGCTTAGCTGTTCGGTCTGCTAGGTCGTTACCCTGAGAAATAATGTCAGTCACTTTCGTATGGGCCTTGCACTTCATAATCGATATTGCAGTAGGCAGATGTATTGCATCTAACAGAGCTTGAATAAGGGGACCGTGTCGAATGTTGGCACCGTGAGAAGTTAAATAACCTCTTTCGCGCCAAAGAAAGCCGAAGTCATGGACGACTCCGAATGCATAACGTGAATCTGTGTATATGTTGACTTTCTTATTTTTGGCTTGAATACAGGCTTGTGTCAGAGCAATAAGCTCTGCTGCTTGAGCTGATAATGTGTCGATACAATTTGTTTCAATGACTTCGGTGTCTGTCGTGACTGCATAAGCGGCCACTAACTTTCCTGTACTTGTTCTCATACATGAACCATCTACATAAAGTGTCAGGTCTGGATCTGGTAATGGGACATCTGTCAAGTCTTGTCTGGGTTTCGTCGTAATAGTAATGACTTCAATACAATCATGTGCCAGTGGGTCTATTCCACTTAATGGCAAAAGTGTGGCAGGATTTAATGTACTACAACGTCTGATTTCTATGTGTGGCTGAAACAATGTGAGTTCGTAACCAGTCAGTCGTGCTATAGTCAAGTGTTGTGTTTGTGTCCGGTTCAAGAGAACCTCCACTGCATGTGGTACTTGTACTGTCAATTGATGTCCTAATACTATGGAATCGCTTTGTCTGATCGCTAGAGCTGTCGCTGCAACTGATTTCAGACACGCAGGAAGAGCCTGAGCTACGGGATCTAATGTGCTAGAAAAGTAAGCACATGGCTTGTGTGATCCTGCTTGTTCCTGCGTGAGTACTGACAAGGCAGTACCTTCACGTTCTGTAACAAAGAGTGTAAAAGGCTTACTATAACATGGTGTTGCTAAAACAGGTGCTTGGCATAAAGCTTTCTTTAAGTCCTTAAAAGCTTGTGTATGTTCTGGAGTCCAAGGGAGGACAGTCGATGTCGCTGCCTCCTGGGTTGTCAGCTGAATGAGTGGTTTAGCTAAAAATGCATATTGGGGGATCCACTGCCTGCAGTATGAAGTGAGGCCTATGAAGGCCCGTACCTCCTTTTGTGTCTTGGGTGGTGGCATGTTTACAATTAACTGGATACGATCAGGTGTGAGCTGTCTCCCCCATTTGGACAGCAAGTGCCCTAGGTACACAACTTGCTGGGCACAAAACTGCAGCTTAGAAGGGGACACCTTGTGCCCCTTGTCGGCTAGGAAATGTAAAACCGTCAGTGATGCTTTTTCACATTCGCGTTCGCTGCGGGCGGTGATCAGCAGATCATCGACATACTGAAGCAGTGCTGTGTTAGCAGGCATGTGGATACTGTCAAGTTGTCTTTTCAGAGCTTGGCTGTAGATGCTAGGACTTTCTGTAAATCCTTGAGGTGCGCGTGCGAATTTAAAACTTCGTCCATTTAAACTGAATCCGAACAAATATTGGCTTTCCGGATCGATTGGGACGCTGAAGAAGGCGTTCTTGAGGTCAATTACAGTAAAGAACGTTGCCTCTGAATCAATAGCTGTCAGTAATGAAGAGATATCTGGGACCACGGGGTATTGTGGTACAATGCATTTATTTAATTCTCGCAGATCAATAACTAATCGATATACTGGGGGTGCTTTTGGATCAGTTCGTTTAAGAATCGGAATAATCGGAGAATTACATATATTGGAGTCGGTTTCTACAACCACTCCTTGTGCAATGAACTCGTCAATGATTTGCAGTAAAGCCACTACAGCATCTGGCGGTAACTTGTATTGTCGCATTCGTGGTAGTACCACTCCTGTTTTGAGTGTGACTCGATATGGTGTAATGTGCATACAACCTACATCAGTGGGGCCTTGCGCCCATAAATGTGCAGGTAGATTCTGTAACCTGTGATCCATGTCTCTGGACACGTAGTGACCTTTAAAGTCACGCAAAAATAGTCGTACTCCGTCCGGAGAACAACATATTATAGCTCCTAGAGCTTTCAATGTTTTTATACCTAACAAGTTTTCTGGGCATGATTTCGTAAGCAATAGATCTGTAGTCCGTGTTAATGGACCGACTGTGAATGCAAGTGGTTGCGATACTTCGTTAATAGTGGGCTTTCCTGAAAAACCGAGGGAAATATTTTGTGAGCCTGAGAGGGGTGCCCCTGGGACTTCATCGTGACTTATAGTTGTTCTGCTTGCCCCTGTATCGAGTAGAAACTTTCTGTCTTTCCCTAATACTTGACTCTGTACATAAGGACCCTCTTGATCTACAGGAACCTCAATAAGGGGTAAGCCAACTTCCCTCTCTAGGCTATTTCATGTGTAGCGCTGATACTCTGGATAGTCATTTTGTGCATACTGGTACATCTGTTGTGTCATGTTTTGTGTTGCAGCAATAGGCTGTGGCTGTGGTTGTGGTTGTGGTACGGTCTGTTGTGCAGCTTGCATAGGCTGTATATTCTGAGGTACTTGTTGTTGGATCTGATCCTGTCTAGGCGGACGTGGTCTCTCCTTGGTTCTACCCGTGGAGATATTATGTTTTAGAACTGCACAATCGTTTATATGATGACCTGGCTGTTTACAATAGTTGCATGTCCCTTTAACGGGAACCGTTGGGTTACTTGCCGTACCCTTTTTATGACCGTCAGCTGGAACTGACTGAGCGACAAGCATTTTCATTTTCGTGTCCTTCATACGTCTCGTTTCTTGTTCTTGCTCTTCTCTAATTCTATTCTGGTGATACTGTAACATTTGCAACATTTGTGAAGGAGTGTTAGCTTGCCAAGTGCTCTCAACTTTCAATACTCTGTTTTTAACCTGCGGCAGGGAATTCTCGACTAGTTTTGTTACAAAAAGGTGTGGATATGACTCACTATTTGCTTTCAAGCCGCTATTAATACCAAAGCATTTTTCAAATCGGGAATAAAAATCACTAGTGTCTTCATCGGGTTTCTGTTTACAAGCTGAGATTGCTCCCCAATCTTCCTTTTTCGTAGTTAATAAACGTGGCAATACTTGTACCAATAGCCCTGGCAATGCTTTTGTTTTGGCCCCAAGCCCTACGCCTGCAGTTCTGCTATTTTCTTCAGTTTCCAATGCGGTCCAATCAATCTTTTGGTCTCCCACCTCCCATTCTTTTTCCTTGAGTTTCTCATAAATACCGGCAGGCAATAATACTTTCAATATTTTCATAATGTCAGGATAGGTATAATCACCCATGAGTAACATGTCTTTTAATTCACGGTGAAAACCTGCTGGATCTTTGTCATGGCTAGGCACTAATTTTTTCATTTCCAATAGTTCTATTTTGGTAATGGGCGTGTACACAAACACGCGTCTAAACGTATTGTCATCATTTCTGACTGGGTGTACTTCGCGTAAGGGGTTCTGTCTGTCCATGTGATACGTTTTTCTTTCCACGGGGGGAACTGAAACATGTTCTGGGCATACGAAGACAATGTACTGGTGCCGATATTCTAGAATTTCTTTAATTAAATCAGTACCTGAACCTCTCCATTTATTCGTGAGTAATTCTATCAGTATATCAGGTAGGGGACCAGGATCGGAGTGTTGGCTTCTATACAATATAAGGAGGTGTTGTATCATGTATATACCAGCTAAACGCTGTTCGTCTGGGGTAAGATTCAGAAACGTGTGTGCTAGCGCATCATCACTATATTTTTCAGAACTGTCAGCCCATTGTACTGCTGACCTGGCTAATTCTTGTTCATCCATAGAATCGAGCATATGATACCCCCTTCGGTCTCGGAGTAATTTATCAGCAGCCTGGAATAGGTGTTCAGGGGACCTTGCATTTAACATAGGGGCTTGAAAATGTCTGTTACATTCTGGACGTATCGGACGTATTGGATCATTAAAGTATCTGGTATTGTTACAAGATCTTCCCCTACCTACATAAGCTATCGTTTCTAATTGTCCCGTGGACATTTCTGATTCTTCCTCCTCCTCTCCCTCTGATTCAGTTTTATCTGCTTCTACTCTGTTTTCATGTATTCGTTCTATTTCTTTTCTGATCTTTCGGCACATAGCTACTATACACTTCTGTTTATCATGTTTCCCTTCTGATATATTCTGACCCCATCTGGTAAGCACTTGCATTTCATCCTGATCTACCTCAGGCCTATCTCTGCTTCTGATCAAGCAGTTTATGAGGAAGCTTAACAGTAGTTTCTGTATATCTACTTTCTGGTATTCCATGGCCTTGTCAATACTTTCAGGGCCTTGTCCTGATTGGACAAAGTGATATATATTGTCCAGATGAGCAACCATTCCTGGTAGTGTCATTAAATATGTGGACGCTCGTCGTATACGTAGTGTTGACAGCAGCATTCTGTCATTTTTACCGGGCACTGGATCATATCTACAATCCACAAGATGTTCCTTAAACCTATCGGATCTTGCTGTTTGAGGTGTATGTTGGTATGCTAAATCTCTAAAGGACAATTTATTTCCTTGCGGTGGCGTGAAAAAAATCGCTGTCGCACCTCCTGTTGCACCTTCTGAGGTGCTAGGCGCGAAAGGATTCGTTGAATGTAAGGTAGAGACGGTAGATGTAGGAAAAGTGGTAGAAACAGATGAAACTGTTGGAATGTGAGGAGGAGTTTGTTGTTGCGGAGTTGGGGGCGGATGATCTTGGGGTTGAGTACCATCGACAGGTGGCGTGTGTGGTGGAACATTAACATATTCGGGAGCTACATCGTCTAAATAGGAAGAAAGAAAAATGTCTTTTGCGGTTTTGGGATGTGCTTTAATCTGGAGTAATGGAGGTGGCAGATCTTTCGGTATTTCCGGAGTGGCCTTAGGCAAACCCTCGGCCAGAAGAGGATACATACCATTCATAAGAGTGTTTCGTTGTCTGTCTACTTGTTCTGATTTTACTCGGGTACCTTCGTCAATTAATATGTTTTTTCGGGCCTTTTCTGAATCTTCCCTACTTTTTTCTTCCTGTCTGAGCGCTTTCTCTGTGCGCCTATGCGATTCTTTACGCCATAGTTCAATGGCATCTTTCTGTGACTGTCTGGCTTTCTTTTTCCATAACGCTTTTTCTATTCTCATGATGCAATCTGCATCCCATGTTCCGGCAGCGGGCCATCTCTGACTCTCTGCTAAATCCTTGGTGTAGTCCACCCATAGATCAAGATATAATACAGCATCTAGGCCATGTTTATGGTACATAAAGTACCCTGGAGTGTCCCTAGGTGGGATAGGAACAGCTTCCTCGAGTATCCCTTTTCTAGTTTTTATCTGTCTTAATTTTGAAAATAACGGCATCTTGAACCTTGTTACTTAATTCTTACTCGGTTTTTGAACACAATAATTACAATAAACACAATAATGAAGATCGGACAATCACTCATACCACGACATTTAAAACATATCAAAACATCTTAGAACGAACAATAATAATTAGAATAAAACTAGTTGATTGCATAATACTAAATATACTGTATGTACTGCTAAACAGTACAGATACACTGCTAAAACAGTGCAGACCAGGTCTGTGTACCCAGACCCGTCTTGACCGGCACAAACTAATGTGCACGTCTAGATGCGTCCTCAGCAATGGTACTCACCGGGAAGCACGGAACGGAAGGCCTCGGAAGTCTGGACTGGACTAGACCAAACTGGACTGGACTCGACTCGTGATTTAGATACTTCGGAACTTCGGAATCTGGTGGGCCTCTGTATACCTCGGATCTTGCTCTCTCAGCTAGGCTCTGGTCGGGATTCTCCGCACTCCTCACCGCCTCGTCTGGGTGTTGATCGCAGCCTCAGTCGCCCCCGTTGGCCTGAGGGAGATACAGGAAATCCTGCGGGTACGCGTAATTGTCCGTCCGGCTGTGGCAGGAGACCGGGTCTGCAACGCACCTCAGGCGCGTGGGGTGTGAGAGGTGTCCCTGTTCGGGCGCCAATTTATGTGGTAAATATTTAAATTACCTGTACTATTTTTTAATGCGGTAAAATACAATACGAATAACTCAGTAAAATAAGAGGCAGAATCCGTGGTATTCGAGGGTATAATAGGGTATTTATTCCTTACAAAGGAATGATGGTTCGAACCAGGCAATCGAGTTCCGTCACCACGAAGGTTCAGGAAGGGATCAGCAATAGATTATTGACAAGTAATAGTATATATAAGAAATGCATTACATTAAGACAGATGCAGGAGGCGTAACAGCTGATAATACAGATAAGAATACACATACGTAATGAAAAAGGCGTAATAATAGGCGTTGCATAGAGGCGTATACTAAAAACGTCATTTAAAATGATGTCACAGGTGGGTGGATCCATAAGAGAATCCTGCAGTGTCAGCAGAAATATTTGGCAGAGATGCGCGCGCAGCCGCATGACGTGTGATTGCCGTGTAACTAGAGGGTGAAGGGAACGTGACATTTAGCCCTACGTGAGGAGACAGAAGTCTGGGGTGTCAGGACAACCTAGTCCTAAATCATATCTAATATCTTATGTTTAAGGAACTATATTATCTAGAAGGAAAGGTCTTCTCGGACAAATCCTATTCTATACTGACTGTTAGTGCGTGTACAAGCGTCTAAGTGTCTACATGGGATGCGAGGGGGCATGGGCCCTTTGCTCGGTAGCTGGAAGGATGTTTACCTAAACTACTAGACAGGAATGCATTGGATGAGGAGCGGAGCAGATAACTTGAAGGCTGAATACAGTTTTTGGCAGGCAACAGGCCGCGTCAGGCACCGTTAGCCGCGCAGGAAGTAAGACAAAGTTCATGGATACAGATGCAGGTCCAGGCTGGAGCATTCAGAGGCAGAGGCAGGAAAAAGCTCGATGGCAGAATTCAGGGCCTACCTTTCCAGAGCTGGAAAACGTGAAAAGTATACCATATAAAGACGGTGGCAAGGCATACTTAGGAACGGAATATCTGGCCCATTCATGGCAGATCTGAAAGAGTACATATTAACGTTGGACACAATTGTGTTTGCGTCTTCATAGCTTGAAGTGGAGGGAACATACATGTACTTGTAGCATGTACATGGAGCCGTTGGGGTCTAGATAGGGGACACAATTGACCATAAAAATTCATATTTCCTCAGTGGGAATAGTAATTTTTACCCCTACGCTATCCAACACTTTCCCTACTGCTGCACTCACTGGAGTGGGAATAGTACATTTTACCCCTACGCTATCCAATGCTTTCGCTACTGTTGCATTCTCTGGAGTTGGAATAGTAATCTTTACCCCTACGCTATCCAACGCTTTCCCTACTGTTGCACTCACTGGAGTGGGAATAGTAATTTTTACCTCTACGCTATCCAACGCTTTCCCTACTGTTGCACTCTCTGGAGTGGGAATAGTAGTTTTTACCCCTACGCTATCCAACGCTTTCCCTACTGTTGCACTCTCTGGAGTGGTAATAGTAATTTTTACCCTCCCGGTATCCAACGTTTACTCCACTGTTGCACTCTCTGGAGAGGGAATAGTAATTTTTACCCCTACACTATCCAATGCTTTCTCTACTGTTGCACTAACTGGAGTGGGAATAGTAAATTTTACCCCTACGCTATCCAACGCTTTCCCTACTGTTGCACTCTCTGGAGTGGGAATAGTAATTTTTACCCCTACGCTATCCAACGCTTTCCTACTGTTGCACTCACTGGAGTGGGAAGAGTAAATTGTACCCCTACGCTATCCAATGCTTTCCCTACTGTTGCACTCTCTGGAGTGGGAATAGTAGTTTTTACCCCTACGCTATCCAACGCTTTCCCTACTGTTGCCCTTTCTGGAGTGGGAATAGTAATTTTTACCCCTACGCTATCCAATGCATTCCCTACTGTTGTACTCATTATTAATTATCATAAAAATGATTACTTTAATTATTATATATTATTTATTTTTATATTTAGATATTATGTTTATTTATATATATATATGTCAATATATTTTTAATAATGTTCTAAATATTTTATAATTAAGATGAATAATTATTTTATAATATTATTAAGTAAATATATATATAAAAAATGTTTTTACACTGTGTTGTCATGGAATGTTAATGGCCTGGGGGATAGGATTAAGCGTGGTGTGGTCCTGCAGTACTTAAAACGTATTTCACCAGATGTTATCTTCCTGCAGGAGACGCACCTTATAGGTAACTCCTTTCATGCAATGAACCGGCGGGGATATCGTTTGGCGGCCCATTCTGGCTTCACCTCGGGCTCGCGGGGGGTGGGTATTATGATCAAGAACTCGCTCCCGTTGGAGATTGATGAGGTGCGCCATGATGAGAGGGGACGTTACACGGTTCTGGTGGGAAGAATGGAGGGTAGAGTGTTTGTCTTTATATCAGTGTACGTCCCGCCTGGGTTACAAGCCACCACATTTGCGGACCTGGGGCGCCTCCTTCTGGACCTTCCGAGTGGCCTGCTGGTGGTTGGAGGGGATTTTAATGCGGTAGCCTCTGGGTCTATGGATCGCCATCCCCCTAGGGACCTCCCCCGGGCACAGGCGTGGCTGCCCGGCCTTCTGGACACGCTGGGCCTGGTGGATTGCTGGCGATTAAAGCATCCTGCATTGCGACAGTACACCTTCCACTCGGGTGCCCATGGTAGCCTCTCGCGGCTTGACTACATCCTTGTCCCGGCGGCCCACGCAGGGAGGGTGGGGGAGGTGCGCCATCTGGCGCGGGGTATCTCAGACCACTCCCCATTGTTGTTGCATCTCGATGTCTTCCCGAGGGGGGATGGCAGGGTGGCCCCAATCAATGCATGGTATCTGCGCGACCCCACCATTCGTGCTGATTTGATCAAATCCCTACAGCGATATTTCGATGAGAATGTGGGGTCGGTCTCTTCGGCCATCTCCCTGTGGGAGGCTTTCAAGGTAGTCCTTAGAGGGGAGGCCCTCTCCTTTATCTCCCATGCCCGGCGGCGCGAGCGGGAGGAGGTGACCCGGGTAGAGGCCGAGATTGCAGAACTGGAGGGTGACCTGGGAAGCGGGGTAACAGACGACAAGTTGCATGTTCTACACCTAAAGCAGGCGGCCTATCGGGCCCTCGTCACGGAGGCGGCCAGGGGCCTCAGTAGAGAGCAGCAGGGGCGATTGTATGATGTGGGTGATAAGGCTGGCAAATTGATTGCGTGGTTGGATAAGAGGGAGAGAGCGAGCCGTGTGGTGCCTTTGATTGAGAGTGTTGATGGTGCGTGTGTCACTGAGCCGGAAGCCATTGTCTCCTGCTTCGCGGATTATTTCCGCGAAGTCTACTCCCCGGTTTCTCCCTGCTCAGAGGCAGACTCCCATGCCCTGCTTCGGGACATCGCACTGCCCTCCCTAACGGTGGAGGACAGGGATTCGCTGGACGCCCCTCCCACCTCGGACGAAATTGCCTTGGCTATTCGCTCGGTTGCATCCGGCAAGGCCATGGGCCCCAATGGTATTCCCATCGAGCTCTACAAGCTACGCCCGGATGTGTTGGCGCCCCACCTGCGCGCGATGTTCCTGGCGGCCCACTCGCGGGGTTCCCTCCCGCCGGACCAGCGTCTAGCCACAATTGTGGTGGTCCACAAGGAGGGGAGGCCCCGTGAACGGGTCACATCCTATAGGCCGATTTCGCTTTTGAACGCGGAGCCCAAAATCCTTGCCAAGGTGTTGGCCAACAGGCTGGTTGGCGTGGTGGGCGATTTGGTCCACCAAGACCAATCTGGCTTTATACCGCACCGCAACACGGCGCTCAATCTGCGGCGCTTGCACGGGGTGCTCGCGCGTGTCCCATTTGTGCGGGAGCCGGCCATCTTGGCGTCCTTGGACGCCACCATGGCGTTTGATACGCTTGAATGGCCATACATCTGGGCGATGCTGGCAAAATTCGGGTTTGGCCCGGGTTTCATTAGCTGGGTCAAATTGCTATATTCGGGCCCATTGGCGCAGGTGGTAGTGAATGGGCGAGTCTCGGCCCCATTCGCGCTGGGGAGGGGTACGCGACAGGGCTGCCCCCTGTCGCCTCTCCTGTTTGCCCTGGCCCTGGAGCCCCTGGCGGAGTGGCTGCGGTGGCACCCTTCTATCCGTGGTCTCCGCTGGACCCCCGAGCATGAGGACCGTGTGTCCCTCTATGCTGACGATATCCTTCTGTATCTCGCCTCCCCGCGTAAATCACTGATCGTCCTGGTTGATGTTTTGCGTTCATTCGGTCGCAACTCAGGCCTGGTCATCAACTGGGCGAAATCCTGTGTATATGTGCTTTCCGGGGAGGCTCCGGCCCTACCACGGGACTGTCCGATCCAGATTGCCTCCCAAGGTTTCCGGTACCTGGGTATCTATATCACTCTTGACCCGGAGGCCCGCTACGAGCGGAATTTGTTACCCCCCCTTCGGCGTTTGAGGGAGGACGTGGTGCGCTGGCGGCGTCTGCCGCTCTCGCCGCTCGGCCGAGCGGCCTTGTTTAAAATGATGTCCCTGCCACGCTTCCTCTACGCCCTCCAGAATACTATGGACTTGGTCCCGGCACGCTATTTCCGTGAGGTGGAGGGCCTCCAGCGGCGCCTGTTCTGGGACGGGAGGCCGCGCATTGCTCTGGCTAAATTGACGCTCCCGTGGTACGATGGGGGGGTCGCCCTCCCTGACATTAAACGGTATTACTGGGCCTCCCAACTAGCTGCAATTAATCATGGCCTTTACGGGCCCGCCTTGAACCCGGCATTCGAGATGGATAAGATGCTCCTGCCCGGTGGCGATTACAATCGAGCGCTCTACGCTGGCGCGCCTGACTCCCGTTTGACGGGACCGACGCGTGTCATGGTGCGTGTCTGGCACGCGGCTAATGCAGCTATGGGGTGGAAGGACCGTTTGACCCGGGCGTCACCGCTGTATGCGTCTGAGAGGTTGGGCTCCCTGTGGACGTCGAAGGGCTTCGAGAAGTGGGACACGATCGGAATCAGCACGGTGGGAGATCTCTGGACGAGGGGGGGATTCAAAACTTTTGAGACGCTGCAGGCGGAGTTCCAGCTGCAGGGCAGTGAGTACTTTCGGTACCTACAGGTCCGCCACGCGCTGGGCTCCGTCTTCCCGGATGTCGCATCCATTCCGGAGTCTTCCCCCCTGGAGGACAGAGTCCTAGATGGCCATGTCCCGGACAGCACGATCTCCCTCATATACAAAAAGCTGATCAACGATAGATCGTGCCTGCTGACTAGTCTCCGCGAGGCTTGGGTTGCCGACGGGCTGGAGCTGGACGATGAGGATTGGATTTCCGCGGTGGCCTCTCCGAAAGAGGTGGCCATCCCGGCTCGCCTTCGTTTCGTCCAGCTCAAGATCCTTCACCGGGTTTACGTGACGGGGCCACGGCTTCTGCGTATGGGTTTTGCTGGTGACGGAATGTGTAAGCGTGGCTGTGGTGCGTTGGCGACTTTCATGCATATACTGTGGGAGTGCCCGAAGGTGGAGCGATTCTGGCGTGGTGTGCATGAGGTCCTGCGTGTGGTGACGCGTGTTGCGCTGCTGCCTGAAGCGAGGAGATGCTTGCTGAATGTATGGGAACCGAGTGACTATTCGGTCCCGCAGACGCGGTGGGTGACTCTGGGATACATGATAGCCAAGCGCGACATTGCTCAATTGTGGGGATCCCAGAGGCCCCCTACGGTGTTGGCCTGGAAAGAGCATATGGATTG
The DNA here is from genome assembly GCF_964204655.1 of Triturus cristatus. Lineage (NCBI taxonomy): Eukaryota > Metazoa > Chordata > Amphibia > Caudata > Salamandridae > Triturus > Triturus cristatus. The sequence continues at coordinate 632,644,884 of NC_140587.1, forward strand.
GTGTATGTTTCGTGAAAAGGTGGTGTATGTGGCGAGAGGTAAGCCTGGGGCGTGGGTGAAAATCTGGGGCCCCTGGAACGCCTACCGCGGGGGTATTTGTGAGCCACCACTGCTACAGGCGGCCTCGCCTGCTCCGTCTCCCTAGACGGCCCCCCTCCCTCAGCCGCGGGCGCGCGGTCCCCCAGTCCCTGATCTATTCCCATTCCCCTCTCCAGAGTTCTGCTGCTGGTTTGGATTCCCCACTTATGGAGCACGTGCTGTTATTTTGGATCGCGGGTTGCCTTGCGGGTGTGGTTTTTTGGTGTTGTTTTGTTTCAAGAAAAGGGAACCGTACTGTGGGCTTGGAGCTGTGTGGCCTGCACCATTGATTACTCCTGTTTCACTGCTCTACACTGCCTAGAGACTTTTACTGTATGTGTGCAATATGTTTTTGTTATTCTAGCGGCCGGCCGGAGGGTTGTAGGCCCATACCTGTAACTTTTACGAACTGCAATAAACGGTTTCAACAAAAAAAAAAAAAAAAAAAAAAAAAAAAAATGTTTTACATTACATTTATTATTTTTACATTTTAAGCTTTTTTACCTTATTTTAACTATGTTTTATTTAATTGTGTTTATTATTTAATTACTTTTATAATATTTTATTACATTTAAAACATTCGATATTTTAGTCAACTATATTTTAACATTCTATATTTTGTACTCGATATTTTAGTACTTAGTACTGTAGATAGGCATTCTATATTCTGTCCCTTGATATTTAGCCACTGAACCCGCCTTCACATCCCTCGGGAAAGCCCACAAATCGAAGGTTGTTTCTGCGAGCCTACCCCTCTGCGTCCTCCACTTGCATCGCCAGGCTTTCGTTAGGGTCTCCAGGGTGCTCATTTTCTTTTGAAGGGTAGTAACTGTGTCTTCCACACCCAACACCCTCGTTTTGGTTTCTGTAATTCTTTATACACCATTGCGCAGGTCTTGGCGTAGAAGCATCACATCTGAGTTTACAGCTCCTATTTTAGCATCTAGCATATCTCTGGAGTGGGTAATGGCTGCCATCAATGCTGCATTATCCGACCAACACACAAGGTAGTGGTGGATAATGAGTCGCACAATCACATAAACAATTAAGTCAGATGATAAGGCATTTCGATACAGTACATACACTTAGTTATGGAACAAATATTTTATAGGTGCCAACTCGTGGTCAGATATCCCACTACCATGGATATCAGTCAAACAGGTCATACATGGCCCGTAGCACAAACACACAAAGACACCCTGGCACTCTAATCCAGGAAAGCCTAACACATTTGTTGAAATTAATCTCATGAACTGCAAGCACCAAGTAATGTAGAGAGATAACCACTTGATATAGAAAATGTTACGAAACGTACAAGTATATGCTGTAAACACAGATTTAATAATTGTTAGACACAAAGCGATTTATCTAACATGTTACATCCCATGTAAGAAAATGTTGATGTACACATTTCATTTTGTGCAATTCTTGTAGACACAGATCTTGACATGTAGAACGTCGTATCAGAAACAGCCAATGCGCGTTTCGTCACCACCGTGACTTCCTCAAGGCTTTAATTCCGGTGCTCAGAAGATGGTAGGGATGGCTAAAATAGGCCTGGTCCCCTGGGTCCTCCGAAGTCCTAAGAATTCTTTTAGGGAATCCGGATATCCAATTTCCCATAAATTGTTAGGGAAGTATATCAAAGAGAAATCCTGTTTGCGAGAAATGCTGATTCTCTGCTGTCTCAAATCCAAAGGTAATGGATATCCATACAATTATCTCCAAAAAAGTATATATGAAAGTTTCTGCAAGCTCATGTGCTCCGCTCTCGTCACACATCCAATCCGTTCAGAATTTCAAGGAACCATGATAAGATCCTCCGATCCGCAATACGTAACGTCCCGAGATTCCTGGCGTCCGTGGGCTTCCTACATCAATTATCCGGCATGGCGCCAGTTGAGACTCCTGGGTCAGGCATCTGGGTTCCCGCTCCTGTGTTGCGGTTTATCATGCTCTGCTTAGAATAAGCACCAGGTATTTTATCTTGTGTCATTGTAGGATAGGTTCTGAGTCCAGTGCAGTAACCGCCGAACTCCTGTAGTTGGAGGGAACCTGGGCCCAAGAGGGATTCTCAGCCCGGCGGCAGAGCTCCTGAGCAAAGGGGGCAGCCCTCTTAGTATCTTTATTTATAATGGAGAGAATGGAGGAGGAAACAAACTGTAGGGCACTTCTCCTTTCATGCGTGGTGGAGGCCGGGGAGGAACTCACTGCTTGCAGGCTGCACTGGGACTAAGCCCGACCGCCTCCAAGTGCGGGTGCACCCCCACTCCCCCATTGGGTGCCTCATCTGTGCAATGTCTGATGCAGCTACCACCTGCCACCACCTTTGGGCCTCAAACGACAGCTCCAGTAGCTGCAAAGGCACGGCAATGGCCACAGTAGGCCCAGGCTGAGGCAGCACTATGCCCACATCCACTAGATCCTCGCCACTGACGTGGCCCGGTCTGGCTGACAATGCCCCACCGCTCCAAGCTGCTCACTCCTGGGGCTGTACTGGGGTCCCGGGCCACCGACTGCTAGAGCGATCTCGCTTCGTCCATGGGAGTTCCTCTCTACAGCTGCAGGCCAGAGGTGCAGCAGACATCGCAGCCCAATCTGGCCAACGAGAGCAAGAGATAACGTATCTCTGATCAGCCGCTGGCCCTTCGTGAATGACCGCCGCAGGCCCGATCTCCCCCCGAATGATTCCAGGCAGCGTGTCGGTTTCAAACTCCCCACGGACACAGCTACATGCCTGGGAGCTCCTCCGTCTCCAGTTCACCAACACCGCAGGGAGGCCCACCGCACTGCTTCTCTCTGCCGGTGCCAAGCAGGCAACAGATTATCCCGCACTCTGATCTCAGTGGGCCCGTCCTCTAATCAGGCAACTCGGGGTAACCTGCAGCCCAGTTGTGGTCCGCTGCTGGCAGGCTCATCCACAGGGGGTCTAGACAAAATGGTGAGTGCTAGGTCCCAGTCGCTCGGGTGACACTATATGACCCCTCTCCAGCAGCTGCAGCGACGTGCTTCTCTGGGCTCCGTGAGGCCTCTTTCTTCCGCGTTGGTGGTATTAGAGAATGACAGGATCACTATCGGGACAATATAGCTTGCTATCTGTGCAATTCGGCAGGATGTAAGGATGATAAGTGATCGGGATACAGTAGCTCGCCTAAAGCGTGTCCTCCATGTTGGACTGCTAGGCCACGCCAACCCTTGCTAGCTTGACTGCGAGCAGTATGGCTTAACTTAGGAGACAGGTATGTAAAGCATTTAAAACACCAATTCAGTAAATAATTAAGACACAAAACACAATAAAAATCCCACACAAATTCATAGAAATGGAAAATATTCTAATCTTTAAAATGACACCGAAATGACAAAATAATGTAGGGAAACGGAGATATGAATTTTTAAAGATTAGAAACATTTTAGCACTTAAAAATCTATTGCCTCACTCTGGGACACCGGGTTGTGCTTAACCGGAACAAAGTCAAAGCTTCGGGCCAACCGCGATGGAGCCCTGCTTGGATGCACTAAGCGGGAGGCCCCTTTCAAATTTTACCTTCACACTTAGAAACTTTTCTGAAGCTTTTTCATCCGAGGGCCTCACTGCTCTTCACCAGTCTAGATTTGGTACGGGTTCGCCGGCTTGACTTTCAGGGAGCTCCCTGTCAAACTCTGTAAGTCGGACCTCCTTGAGTGGAACAAACTGAAATCCAGTCCAGGTCGTGGTTGAAGGTGACTGGCTTAGGTTTTGCGGTTGAGTTGGTCACCTTAAGGAGCTTTTTTTCCAAAGTTTCTCCAAGCTTCTGGAACTTTTTCCTGAAGTTCCTTTTGAGGGTCCAAAGGGTCCAAAACACAATCCAAGGGTCTGGAAGCTCTTAGATTGTCCTTGAAAGGTTGGGACCATTATTCCCACAATGCACCGGGACAAAACCCTTAAAAGTCCACTGGACATACCCCAGGCAGTGGACTATTGGTGGTGATGATGCAGGTGATCTCTGTTAACCTTTAGCCTGCAGGGAGGCCACTCTTTAATCTTTTAGAATAGAGGTATTCAATCTGTGGGGCGTGACCCAAAGCTGGGCTGTGGAGTCCTTGGAAAGAGGGGGGGGGCGCATTCCCCAGCCTCACTTGTGACTGGAATCCAAAAAGTCTGCTCTTCATTTTGGAAAAAGATAATTTAGATTGTTAAAATGCTTCAGCTGAAGTTTCATTAGTTATGTCTCCTGTGCTATGAAAAGCCTTTGTGCCATGGTGCTCTATGAGTTAATATGTAAGTGTAAAGGGTGCTTGGGAGCCGGTTCTGGCTTTAATAGATTGAATCACTCCAAGCTTTGTGATGACAAAGATTTGGGTTTTTGAGTGGTAGTGCAAAGAGTTCACAACTGGGCTGTGAAGTGCATGCTTTTAATCATAATTGAATTTACACAGTCCGTAGTACCCCTCAGGAGGTGTTAAAGCGACAGTTATGTGGAAAGAAAATGCATTACATATGCTCTGGTATGACTAAAATCTACATTTTGGAAGCACCATTTTATCATAAAACTATTTGTACATTTTGTAGCAGTCTATCTTGTGCTGTGTGTAATGGAAATATAAAACAATTACTTACACATTCACAGTGCTTTCTACAAATGGTGTGACCTTGAAGCAATAAAAATACACAAGTCACTATTCTCCACTGCACCAACCAAGAGTTCATTCTGTGGCTCTCTGATTACACACAGGCCTCTGCAGTTCATTAACTATTAGAGGTTTCATAACATACTACAGTGCATTTCCCAATGAGTAACAACTTTTATTAATTTATTTTTCATTGAAGCTGCCTGTTATTTTATATGTAACTACCTAATGGTGAAACACCTAAACATCTTACAGAATATTTTTGAGCTTTTTTATGAGAGGCTTGCGCCGCCAGAGCATCACTTTTTTTACGGTCCTATGATGCAAGCATCTCAACCACACCAATGAGGTGACCCAAAGTCACCCAGTATGACTTTGCATGCCCTCATACATATGGAGTGAGACAAAGAAGTGCAAGTCGCTGTGTTGCCTTACTCTGCATCAAGGAGGTGTTCCATGGGCATTGCGTGGGTGTTCACACGCAACACCCATGGATTTTGATGCAGCCCCAGGTTAAAAAAATCCCGGAAACCTTACTCCTCCCCAGCGGGGGCGTAACAAGGAGAAATGTTTTCATTTGCATTAGCAGGGGTAGCGGAGACCAACCATATTGAAATGGCCAAGAAGTTGGTGGCATATGTGGCTGGCATGGGTATGCAAGGACAGGCAGGAATGAAATGTGTGTCAGCAGTGCAGGGGTTTTTAGTAGCTGGTGCCTCGCAAATAGGCAGTGGGGCGCAAACTGTACCAGGTGCAGTCAGGTCCCTACCTCCCCTCAAGGAAACCACACCCACAGGTATGTTGCGACCATTTCGAAGCCTGGTTTTGGGAGATGTGGGTTAAGAGCCTGATCAGTTGGGCAGGCACGTGTATCCAGATATTAAGGAGAATATCTGGAAAGACGGTTATGTAGATATATGTGAGTTAATTGTAGATATGCCTGACAGGGAACAGAGCAAATGGTACAAGAACAGCTCGCATTCTAGGGAGTGCAGGCATTGGCCTTACAAAAAGAGACCATAATGAATTGGGTAAGAGGTTTTTCAATTTTACAAGCAATCTTAGCAAGGAAGTTCCCAACTCTAGGGGGGGACAGTTGGCTTTCTACCGAAATAGGATAGCTTGAGCACTTGATGAGTTTGGAGGCACTATGACAAGGAGTTCAGGCCTATTAAGGCCACTAAACACACTTTTGGGTAGGGGCAGATAGATGTGAACACATTGTTCTATAACAACAACAAAGAAACCTCGGGTCTAAGCAAAACATAAAAAATAAAGCAAGTGGAGCATTTTCTCATTTCTAATAAATCCCATCAGCCACCAAAGTAGCAACCAACATCATCTGAGATTCGATAGCCACTGCTAAGCCCTCCAACAAATCAGGGCTACAGACTGTGTGGGCACACAGAGACCTCTTTATCTATTTAAGATGCGGTATCTGTTTTAATATTTATTTCATACTATGATTCTTTGTGATGTAGCTATCTTCTATATTGGTGGTGGTGATGGAAGCAGTGCAAGTGAAAAAAAGTGTAATTATTAAAATCATCTACCGGTACAGATAAAGCGCTTTAATAGTTGCTGTCCGAGTGACAAGATTAAAAACCAGTGTAGAGGCAGTTTTGAAAAAATAACTGTCCAAGTCCAACAAGGGAGGGTCTACATGTTTCAGCCTCTAGATTTAATGACAATCAGGCTTTCGTCAGGACCTTAAAGAACTTCTGCTACTGCTGTGTATAGTAGTGTAATCCAAAAAGTAAACCACACCAGTGAAGTAAATTATACGACCTACTTTATGTTGGGATTTTTCAAACACTCTCCGTAAATTTTTCAGGAGAATTCACCCAAATCCTAGAAAAGAAAAATACTCAATACCAATGATTGTATTCCAAAACCTGGTTCATCATTACAGTCTATGTTATGTAAATACTCTAACGACTGTAGAAATTGTTGAATGCTTATTTTGTATTGAGCCAATTTCCATAAATGGAATAAACGCTTACCCGTCTGAGTACGGGAACTCTCCTCACCTCACCTGGCATCCGCTCAGAGAAATGAGGCCCCGCTCTGTATAAAGACAAATGGGTGTAACACTAATCTCAAAATTAAAAAACCCTGTGGGCCATATGTAGGTAGCCTAATACCGGTCGGTAACGGCCGATTTTCGGTAAAAATCCCGTTACCGACCGGTATTCAGGCTTTGGTATGTAGGGGGGACATTTCAGGATTTGGTAATTTACCGAATCGGTAAAGTTACCGAATCTGTAATTTTACCGATTCGGTAAATACCGAATCCTGAAATGAGATGCAGGGGGAGTGTGTGGGTGTTGTGTGGATTCGTTATTTACCACCAACTAAAAGTTGGTGGTAAATGACGAATGGCTTAGAAAAAGCATTTTTTGGCACTTAGAAGTGTGCAATGTGGCAGACATACATGCCCTTAGGGCATGTATGTGTGCCACATGTGCACACATGCAGGAATCAGGGGTGCAACAGGGTGTCACTGTGACACCCTGCCACCCTTGATTGTGCTCCTCCATTACCGAATCGGTATTTACCGATTCGGTAATGTTACTGGCTTCCCATTGATTCCTATGGGCCTCCTGGCCCATAGGAATCAATGGGAAGCCAGTTACCATTACCGAATCGGTAAATACCGATTCTAAATTATCGACCAATTCCGATTCGGTAATTTTTACCGACTGATTACCTACATAGCATTTACCACTTCATAAATACCGAATCGGTAAAATTCGGTATTTATGAAGTGGTAAATGTTGGGCTACCTACATAAGGCCCTATATCTTTATGTTAAAACATGACAAACACTTTCATATCAATACGTCGTAATGAGGTGACCATCTCTGTACTTGTCTTACTGCTCAACAAGAACCCTGTTGTGATGCTCTTAAATATTAAGCTGAAGCGTGTTATCGATGTCAAAACCTGTAAACATATCACTCAACTCCATATACCTCTGCCTACAGCCAACTACTGCGTATCAATGTCTTTGTTTATGTCTCATTTTTCTTAACCCTTTGGGTGCCAGGCCTTTTACCCCTCCTGTGCCTGGCGTTTCCCTAGTGGGTGGGTGTCATGACGAGATAGTCTCGTCATGGGCACGGCGCGACTGTGCTCCATGATGAGACCATCTCGTCATGGGCACAGAAGAGGTTAAAAAAGAACATACATATATGACAGATTCCCTGTAGACAACTCGCCATCGTTTATGATGTCTCTAGAAGTAATCTTTTATCTACCTGTCTCCTTTTATCTTCCCGAGAATTCTGTAGACGACAACCAATTTATTAATAAAGAATGAGACCCATTGTTTGTGGCATGAAGAGAGTCTCGAATTTAGTAATGACTACTCGTGTTAAAAGCGTCAGCGCCAAAAGTACCAATATCAAGCACTACTTCTGTGTGTAGCGGCGGTGAAGAGAGCTTAAAATAACCACCTTTTGCTAAATGAGTGATTCTAAACAAAATTAGTAACCATCTCTCTGGCCCAACCTGGTTCAAAACCTTTAAAACTTCTGGTGCTATCCGTTGCTAGAGTATAATAATATAGTCATCATCAAGTCACTGACCTGTCCGTCGGTGTCCGTCAGTACAGAGCCGGATGGGAAGGTGCCGGCACGCGCATTTCTAATGTTTAAATACACGGACTCTCATGCGCGCTGTTTCTCCAGCGTCATCAAGGCGCGCCGAGGCATCATGGGAATTGTAGTTTCGCTAACAGGTATGAACGATGTTTGCTTTTAACAAGAGTGATTATATCTATACTCAAAAGGAGAAGAATAAAGATTACCTACAATAACATATTGTCTTATAAGTGCTAGATTGTGCATCTTGTAACAGCTCTTATTTATAGATACAGCGCCTCATTTAACTAAATGAGAAACGCCCTTTAGGGGCCATCTGGCAATATCAGATTCTTTATGATGGAATGGCAATCTTAACTTGTTCTGGACCCGAGTTATCAGAACTCGCTGCTTCTCCAAAGACTTAGAGGCGTGCCCGGGCACCTTAGAAAATATAGTGTATCCTACGATCATTGATTACAAGACACCACAATGCACCACCCCTACAATTGTCAATGTAAAGATTGCTTGCAAGAGTTGCTATACTTTCTCTTTTTCTTATACTTTCAAGAATCAAATTACTCGTCTCATACCAGTTCTGACGAATTTGAGTGAGAGACGCCTTTTGATAGCCAACTGGTAATATCTCTTGTTATGTGTAGGGTCGTTAATTTCCTTTTTATTCTGAACCTAAATTCCTTATTAGAAACTCAAAAGAGTCTGCAAACCCATATATCTGCACTAGTCAAAAATGCTTGAAATGAAATGACCAATTTGGTTGCGTATGAATACTAAGTGTTGGTGTCGTAGTCAGCTCACTACTATTCTAAGATTCTACATTAACAAAGAATTTGCGTAAAATAGTGAACTGTGCGCCTGACAGAGATCTCAGCATGTGTAAAGACCCCTGTATTCCATGTCCGTACAAAATACTGTGTTGTTCACACCAATCAATGATTTTGCATCATTGTGAAAAATACCCTTGCATTGATCTAAAGTGCTGTCCACATACTGAGATCTCTGTGGTGCATTGTGGTGTCTTGTAATCAATGATCGTAGGATACACTATGGGGCCGATTCCGATCTCGGTCGGAAGGGCACCGAATCGGGTTCGGCCAGAAATAAATACGAGCCGTACGCGTGTTTTCAGGTTGACTCGTACAGCTGTAGGAGCGAGCAAGTACGATGCGAGCTACATGAAATTCACCGACCGAGTCGTTTCCGGGTCCGGACCGCTCCGTACGTCCCGGTCGGAAGCTAACCGTGGCGTGCAATGGATGCGATTTGCAACCGAGCCAGTACGATGCACGCGTCGGAGCAGCATGTGCGAGCCGGAGTGTCCAGCTCGCAAAAGCTCCCAGAGTCAGACTTTGGGGGTCCGCGTCGGACCCCCTGACACCCGCAGTCCTATGACTCGGACACAGGGGGAGACCTATGGGTCTCCCCAACACAGGCATGTACGGTGCGGGTGGCACCGACGCGTACCCCTGTAGGGGGTGCACTTGTTCGAGACGTACCCATTCAGTTAATGGGAGCCCATGTACGCGTCGTACGACCGGCTCCCATTGACTTCTATGGGAGTCTGACCGAACCGAGTCCGACAGCATACGTGCGCATCGTACTCGCTCGGTCGGACTGTAGGGGTCCGGCTCGGTCAGAAAACACTCCGGATCCGACTCTGTCGGAGTGCTTTCCGACCCAGATCGGAATCGGCCCCTAAATGTTCTAAGGTGCTCGGGCACGCCTCTAAGTCTTTGGAGAAGCAGCGAGTTCTGATGACTCGGGTCCAGAACAAGTTAAGATTGCCATTCCGTCATAAAGAATCTGATATTGCCAGATGGCCCCTAGAGGGCGTTTTTCATTTAATTAAATGAGGCGCTGTATCTAAAAATAAGAGCTGTTACAAGATGCACAATCTAGCACTTATAAGACAATATGTTATTGTAGGTAATCTTTATTCTTCTCCTTTTGAGTATAGATATAATCACTCTTGTTAAAAGCAAACATCGTTCAGAGCCGTAAGCAGAACTACAGGTACCGACGGACAGGTCGGTGACTTGATGACGACTATATTATTATACTCTAGCAACGGATAGCACCAGAAGTTTTAAAGGTTTTGAACCAGGTTGGGCCAGAGAGATGGTTACTAATTTTGTTTAGAATCACTCGTTTAGCAAAAGGTGGTTATTTTAAGCTCTCTTCACCACCGCTACACACAGAAGTAGTGCTTGATATCGGTACTTTTGGCGCTGACGCTTTTAACACGAGTAGTTATTACTAAATTCGAGACTCTCTTCATGCCACAAACAATGGGTCTCATTCTTTAGTAATAAATTGGTTGTCGTCTACAGAATTCACGGGAAGATAAAAGGAGACAGGTAGATAAAAGATTACTTCTAGAGACATCATAAACGATTGCGAGTTGTCTACAGGGAATCTATCATATATGTATGTTCTTTTTTAAGAAAAATGAGACATATACAAAGACATTGATACACAGTAGTTGGCTGTAGGCAGAGGTATATGTAGTTTTGTGATGTGTTTACAGGTTTTGATATCGATAACACGCTTCAGCTTAATATTTAAGAGCATCACAACAGGGTTCTTGTTGAGCAGTAAGACAAGTACAGAGATGGTCACCTCATTACGACGTATTGATATGAAAGTGTTTGTCATGTTTTAACATAAAGATATAGGGTTTTAATTTTAAAATTAGTGTTGCACCCATTTGTCTTTATACAGAGCGGGGCCTCATTTCTCTGAGCGGATGCCAGGTGAGGTGAGGAGCGTTCCCGTACTCAGACGGGTAAGCGTTTATTCCATTTATGGAAATTGGCTCAATACAAATTAAGTTTGGAGCTAAGCAGTCAACAATTTCTACAGTCGTTAGAGTATTTACATAACATAGACTGTAGTGATGAAGCAGGTTTTGGAATACAATAATTGGTATTGAGTATTTTTCTTTTCTAGGATTTGGGTGAATACTCCTGAAAAATTTACGGAGAGTGTTTGAAAAATCCCAACATAAAGTAGGTTGTATAATTTACTTCACTGGTGTGGTTTACTTTTTGGATTACACGTCTATACACAGCAGTAGCAGAAGTTCTTTAAGGTCCTGACGAAAGCCTGATTGTCATTAAATCTAGAGAATGAAACATGTAGACCCTCCCTTGTTGGACTTGGACAGTTATTGTTTCAAAACTGCCTCTACACTGGTTTTTAATCTTGTCCCTCGGACAGCAACTATTAAAGCGCTTTATCTGTCCCGGTAGATGATTTTAATAATTACACTTTTTTTCACTTGCACTGCTTCCATCACCATCACCACCACCAATATAGAAGATAGCTACATCACAAAGAATGATAGTATGAAATAAATACTAAAACAGATACCGCATCTTAAATAGATAAAGAGGTCTCTGTGTGCCCACACAGTCTGTAGCCCTGATTTCTTGGAGGGCTCAGCAGTGGCTATCGAATCCCAGATGATGTTGGTTGCTACTTTGGTGGCTGATGGGATTTATTAGAAATGAGAAAATGCTCCACTTGCTTTATTTTTTATGTTTTGCTTAGACCCGAGGTTTCTTCGTTGTTGTTATAGTACTTTGGAAATTAAGGAATTAGAAATCTTGTGGTCTTTAAATATATTTCCCTTAGACCCCCTTTGGATATATCTAGTCAATTCTCGATACATCTAGTTACTTACTAGTGCACACATTGTTGCCATACATGAATCCACAGAGGGTGGGGTTTGCCCCAAGCCAGCCAGCCCTTTCGTGCGGCCGCTAGGACAAACAGTAATCCATGGGTGGGGCAAAAAGGGGGCATACTGGGATTTCAATAAAAGAACTTGCTCCTGAGCCCCAGGGACATGCATGTTTAAACACTGTTGTTCTTTCTGTGGCCAACCCTCGCACCCCAAGTCCAAGTGTTTCAAAAAGACAAAGGATATGGGCCCCAAAAAGTATAAATGAGTACCCGTTATTAGTCAAGGCCCCTCCCAAGTTAACTGGCAAGCAATGGTGTAATGGTTGAACATCTACAGAATCACAACAGCAGCACAGTCTTTATATGAGAGATTTAAGAACGGCTTCAGGATTCCGGCTGAGGGTTGTGTGGGTGTGGCATACTGCAGAAACCAGCAGTCAACAAGGGCTAATCCTAGGATTGCCAGAAACAAGAATATGAAAGAGAGGAATACTAATAATTTTATTGCATGTAGTTAATTAAAATCATTACAATTTGTGATAAAAATCATCAAAAACAATGTTTAGTTAGGAAATAGGAAATGTCATTTTTACAAAATTCTACATTCATCAACGTTAGTCAGCAATGATCAGTGTGCAAATTGTTTCTCAATTTTGTCCATCTTTTGACCTATATCTAAAATCACGTGCTAAAATCATAGGCAAAGTTGCAATTTCACTATGCAATGTGACGCACATTGTTGGTAGTCGTCAACTTTCGTTGCAATGATTGTATACGAAAAGTGCAAATGCGCGCGAGTCCTCAATGACATAGCCAAAATCATGTGCTTATCGATGGTTGTGTGCTTGGAGTGCAAAATGTGCATGAGTCCTCAGCTGCTTGGCTAAAGTCATGTGCAAAATGCAAATGTAAACTTAATATTACAAGACCTCAGGTTATCAGTCATCTGTTTCAGGGTTCAAAGTTTTGTTCAAATAGCAGGTGTTATCTTCATGGTTAGAAGCTGTGTGCAAATAGCATATGTACTTATCAGTATGCTGCTAATACGGTTTACCTATGAACACTACGATAACAGTGAGCTAACTTTCTGCAGAAATCTGGCTGCCCTACATGAGGTCTGTAATGAGTGGCTATTTAATAATAGCATTATGGCTGGTCGACAAGATGTAACTTTGAAGGAACAGAATGTATGGAGTAAATAATGCCTTCTAAAATAGTTCACAGCTGGGCAAATACATACTAGGTGTATAAGGGATTCTTCCGCCTGTCCACAAAGTCTGCAAAGCATGGTTGGCCATGATCGGTTCCATGTTGGGACCTGGTCTTTTGATGTAAATTCTCCCAGTCTGACCAAAAGTAGCTGATGCTGGATTGATGGAGTTATATGGTGGACAAGATACGGCTGGGCCAATCGAGTCGCGTATGTAGATAGAACCATCCAGCCATGTGTTTTCTTTGATAGAGTAGCTTTGTCCATTATCCAAGCCTTTTGCTTTACAGAGTTGTTGACTATTTTTTTGAACGCGCTGAAACTATAATCGGTATCCCAGGCGTCGTGCATGTCTAGCATTGTTAATGCATGTTCGAGTACAGTGTGCCAGACTTTTGTTCCTTTGCGTTGGTTCTTCATTTCTGTCCAACAATGCCCCAACAAGGGATCCTCTTGCACTGCTTTTAATTTCCAGCACATTTTTATTATTGCAGCTTGTCTGACGGGATGTTGGTTTGATAGCCCGAATTCCAAGCGAACTTGAGCTTGTGACGTGAACCGCGGAATCCGGAACATTTGTTTAAATAAACCTGATTGCTGGAGATTCAGGAAGTTGGCGTCTTTAACATGTTTAATGCACAGCAAAGTTTATTTGCTTGAGCTTTTCTGGAGTTTAGGTTTTTTTTAAGAGTGAACCTTGTGTCAACCACTACTCCCAGGTATTTTCTGTTGGGCGCTGTGTTTGCTGAGAAACACATAACCTTAGTTTTATTCAGGTTCAGAGACAAGCCGTGGTCTTTGGTGTATTCAACCAGCTTTGTGATTGAGCGCTGTAGGCCTACTGGCATCTGACTGCATAGAATAATATTGTCTGCGTATTACAGACTTCTTATTTTACAGTGAGCGATTTTCGGGGAGTCACTTAGAACTTCTGAAAGCCTCTTGTCCAGGTCTGCAGTGAAGATGTTAAAAAGACTAGGGGCCAGCACGCATCCCTGCTTTAGATCGATGTGCGTGGGAATCCTTGCTGTGGTGCATTCTACGTTACCCTGTTTTATCTGGACCCAAGTAGATGTATATAGGTTGATGATGGCCCATAGTAGTAGTGGCGGGACTTCCCAATTCGTCATTTTTTGCTACAGCAGTTGTCTGGGTACCGTGTCAAACGCTGCTTTTAGATCGACAAAGCAGGTGTACAATTTGGTGGACTTTCGCTTGGCTTTTTCAACCAGGAGATTCAATGCAAGAAGGTTACACTTCGTATTTGTACCAGGTCTAAAGCCTGTCTGTGTGACTGGGATGATCTTGCTAGAAGTGACCCATTCTTCTAAAGCTATCAGGAGATTTGATGCATATAGTTTTGCTTCTACATCGATTAAAGCGATTAATCTGTAATTCGCCGGGTCCGACCTTGCACCCGCTTTGAATATTGGATGCAAAACGCTACCTCTCCAAGATGCTAGCATGCTGTTGGTTTAAAAAGCATGATTAAATAGTGGAGTAAAATAATCTGCCCAGAATGATCTATCGTGTTTAAATAGACCATTCGGTATGCCGTTTGGACCTGGCGCTCCGTTGGATCTTAGTTTTGTTATGATCGTTTCAACCTGGTTGGATCGGATCCAGTTTTTCTCAAACAGATTTTCTGAGTTGTGTTTTTTTAATTGATACTCTGAGTAATAATCTATATTCTTATTTTGGTAATTGATGTTCTTGTTAGTTAGATGAACTATCCAGTCTGCCTCTAGGATATTAGTTAGATGAACTATCCAGTCTGCCTCTAGGATATTTGCGTTATGTTGACGGAAAGATCCATTTACTATGCTGTTTATTTCCGCCCAAAATTTGTTGTTATTATTTGATTTACTTGTTTCCAGTAGTTTTAACCAGATTTCAGTGTGTGGTGTTTTTTTGCCATCCAAACTTCTTTTTTGTAATTCTGCCTTAACTGATGTATTTGTAGCTTTTCCCCTTCACTTGTTGTTAGTGCATTTCTGCGTAATTTTCGTATTTCTCGGTTCAATGCCCTTTTTATCGCAGCTAAGGAGCCTGAAGGCTGTGTTGTTTTGTACTTTGGTTGCTCCCTTGATGTGTGTTCTGCGATGGAAATTTAGAAATCAGCATCGTGGTCTTATTGACCCAATTTGCCCATGGCTGTGACGAATTTTCTACTTGAGTGTTCGATGATGAGTTTTTTAGATATTTCATTATTTCATCCACGTTTTTGCCGTTCCATTCAAGCATTTTTAGATTGTACGGGCTCAAGACTTCGAAAAGATCATTACCTTCTTAGCTGTTGGTGTGTGAATTTGAAGGTCAATTAGCTGAGGCCTATGATCGCTCTCAAGTCTGTGTGTTATTTGATAGCAAGAGATCTTTTGTAATAGCTCAATGTCCACTATTGTATAGTCTAGGACAGAATGTGTCTGCTTGGATGTTCTAGTTGGTTTTGCTGGTTGATCTTGCGGAAAGCGACCGTTTAAAGTTGTCATCGCTGTCTCAGCTAATATTGAAGCACAGAATTGTCCATACTGATCTTTTTTATGATAGTTTGTAATTACAGGGGGAATCTTTTGCCCCTTGAATTTGGTTTGTTGTTTCATTTGAGCCTGATCCGCTTGAGGTAAGAACATATTAAAGTCGCCAGACTGCGCGATTCCTGCCTGTGGGAAGGTTGATTGCAATGATTTGATCAATGCTTTGAGAGTCATAATTTTCTCTTGTTTAGCTTTTGGTGCTGGATGAATGTATATGTTACATATTATTAAGATCCTTTCCTCATTGTTATGTTGCAGGCGATTAAGTGGATCTTGCGATAGTAAGACTTTTATACATTGATCCAGGTTTGTCCTAGCTTGATCTGTTCAGAGGACCATGGTATGCTTGTGCTGAGGTAGATTGATAGACCGCCAGATGGTCTGCCTGATGCTTTGCCTTTGGTGGCTGTTTTCTGGAGTTCTTTAAAGCCGCAGATCTGCGTTGGTGCCGTAGTCCAAGTTTCCTGAAGTAGGAGTATATCAAATGTTTTGAGAAAAGTTTGTAAATCTACCTCATCTGCCTTTCTGCCTAAGCCATTAATATTCCAAAGAGAGAGGAATTTGGGGAGGGTTGCAGGTCCTTTTGACTCCATTCCTTTTGAGAATTTTGTTTGTTCCCCTTTGGGGATAGTTCCAATAATAGACCCGGGGGAGTACCGTTTGATACACAACCCTTCAGCACCTAAGAGGCAGTCAGTCAATGAGGCTATTGATGGGACACTGTGCTTGGTTAAGTATGCTTTACTAGATCAGGCAATTGTAATGCTACAGGAGCTGGGACCTGTGGCTTTTCTGGCGAAAGATGACATAGAATCCACATTTCGGCTGCTTCCAGTACACCCCGAGGACTGTCATTTACTGGGTTTCCAATTTGAGAGTGCCTTCACCTTTGACAAATATATGCCCATGGGCTGTTCAGCCTCCTGTGCTAACTTTGAGAGGTTTAGTACTTTCTTGGAATGGGTATTCAGACAGAGATCAGGACACCATTGGGCACTTCATTATTTGAATGTCTTCTTAACAAGGACCCCCTCGTTAAGGGCATTGGCCATCCGTTCGCACAGCCCTCACGGGAGCGCCAGGGTTTTCAATCGGGTCCCTGCCCTGGTCTGCTAGTCTGCGGGATCTCCAGGCACAGCATCTCGCCGGCCGCAGGGCAAAAAGGGGCCCAGGCAACCTGCACTCCAGCACAAGGAAATGTGAGAGAAAGTGTGCTGCGTGGGCCGCAGTCCGCAGGCCCGAGCTTTGCACGGGTACCCCGCTCCTTCACCCAGCACCGGTCAGGGCTCACTGATCTCCCCGTGCTCCAAACCAGATGGCTTTAGTCCCGGGTTGTTCAGGGGGTGTAGTCGAGGTGAATTGGGCTTCTCAACAGTGCTTTTGATGTGGCGAGGATGGAAGTGACAGGCAAGTACCTCCGCTCAAGCCGCCATCTTGGCCACACCCCCTAAGCTGCAGAGTTTACTGGAAAAAACGTGTTTGTAGTTCAAACGATGAAAGTTACTAAATTGTAGCAACACGTGTTGCTGCGCAATGGAAGGTCCTTTGCAAAGGCTGACTGGTCACCGTTTTGTAGCTTATTGCTATGTTCGGGTGTTAATCTGAGGTGCTACCCGTGCCCGGACAGTGTTAACAAATGTGAAAATGTCAAAACAGTGAAGTAAAACAGAAAATGTGCTGCATTATGCCACAAAAATTGACATTTCTTGCTGAATAGTTTAGTCAACCCTGCCATATAATTTGGCCCTCTCCTGCTGCATAGTGGCCTTAGTCATATGTGTACATTCACATACAGAGACACATATCCACACTGCACCTTTGACTCATGTGCACACTGGAATACACATAGATGCACACTCAAGTTCAAACGATTAAAGTTACTAAATTGTAGCAACACGTGTTGCTGCGCAATGGAAGGTCCTTTGCAAAGGCTGACTGGGGGGAACAACCTTTACAACGCAACCTTTACAACGCACTACACTTACAACGCATTTTTTACAACGCAAAATCCATTACAACGCATTGCATTACAACGCATGACACTACAACGCATTTTTAAAAACTACCTTTACAACGCATTCCATTACAACGCATACTACCTTTACAACGCATACCATTACAACGCATAATATTACACTACACTATCCAACACTTACCCTACTGTTGCACCCCCTGGAGTTAGAATAGTAATTTTTACCCCTATACTATCCAACACTTACCCTACTGTTGCACCCCCTGGAGTTAGAATAGTACTTTTTACCCCTATACTATCCAACACTTACCCTACTGTTGCACCCCCTGGAGTTAGAATAGTAATTTTTACCCCTATACTATCCAACACTTACCCTACTGTTGCACCCCCTGGAGTTAGAATAGCAATTTTTACCCCTATACTATCCAACACTTACCCTACTGTTGCACCCCCTGGAGTTAGAATAGTAATTTTTACCCCTATACTATCCAACACTTACCCTACTGTTGCACCCCCTGGAGTTAGAATAGTAATTTTTACCCCTATACTATCCAACACTTACCCTACTGTTGCACCCCCTGGAGTTAGAATAGTAATTTTTACCCCTATACTATCCAACACTTACCCTACTGTTGCACCCCCTGGAGTTAGAATAGTAATTTTTACCCCTATACTATCCAACACTTTCCCTACTGTTGCACCCCCTGGAGTTAGAATAGTAATTTTTACCCCTATACTATCCAACACTTACCCTACTGTTGCACCCCCTGGAGTTAGAAAAGTAATTTTTACCCCTATACTATCTAATACTTACCTTAAATGCAATTTAATATTATGCGTTGTAATGGTATGCGTTGTAAAGGTAGTATGCATTGTAATGGAATGCGTTGTAAAGGTAGTTTTTAAAAATGCGTTGTAGTGTCATGCGTTGTAATGCAATGCGTTGTAATGGATTTTGCGTTGTAAAAAATGCGTTGTAAGTGCATGCGTTGTAAAAGTGTGCGTTGTAACGACATACATCCGCTGACTGGTCACCGTTTTGTAGCTTATTGCTATGTTTGGGTGTTAATCTGAGGTGCTACCCGTGCCCGGACAGTGTTAACAAATGTAAAAATGTCAAAACAGTGAAGTAAAACAGAAAATATGCTGCATTATGCCACAAAAATTTATATTTCTTGCTGCATAGTTTAGTCAACCCTGCCACATAATTTGGCCCTCTCCTGCTGCATAATGGCCCTAGGCATATGTGTACATTCACATACAGAGACACATATCCACACTGCACCTTTGACTCATGTGCACACTGAAATACACATAGATGCACACTCACAGAGACACATACAGAGACATTAATTTGCACATTGCCATTAACTCAGATACAGTCACATACTCATAGAAGTAGACTCACACACACAGACATATGCACACCGCGATTTAAGCAAAAACTTCTCATGTGCACAGTGACAAAGACATGTAAACAGAGGCATTCACAGGTACACATATTCTTACACCAATCTTTTTTTTTTAATATTCTTTTTATTAAGTTTAACAGTATCATACATACATGTGGCATATAGTGCAGCCCGGTCATCTTACACCAATCTTGACTCACAAAAACACATTTGCGTACCCATAGATTCAGAGTCATACATAATGTTGCACACACAGAGACACTTAGTTACACACTGCCATTAACTTAGACATCTACTGATGCACTCATAGAAGCATTAGTCCACACAGAAGAACATAGGAACACACATTTGCGCACTGTCATTTACAATGAGACACGCTCACATACTGTTAGATGCAGAATCGCAGAGAAAAGTACACAGGGACACAAATTCACACATTGCCATTTACTGTAACACACACTCACATGCTCTAGACGCAGACATACACAGAGGCACAGACAGACACAGATTTACACACAGGGGCTCACATTTGCACAGTACCATTGACTCTTACACACCACCACATTGTCATAGATTTTGACTCATCCACAGAGGCACACACAGGGACACACATTTGCTCACCACCATTGACTTAAACAGACACTCACTTAATCACTATTGCACACTCACATACAGGGATACATATTCACACTGTACCACTGACTCACATTCAAACTTGCATACTTATAGATGTGCACCAAAACAAACAGGCTGATATTGACTCACACATACCCCCATACTCAAGACAGAGACTGACACACAGAGGCACACACAGGTACACACTTTTGCACACTGCAGATTTCTCAGATGCCCACTCAAATTACTCACTCACAGAGACTCACACTGCAACACAACTTTCTAAACTGCCATTGACTCAGACCCACACTTACAATCTCATAAACACAGACTTGCACATATAAGCACTCACAGAGACAAAATTCACTCACCATTGACTTACATGCACACTCACCTAGACCTAAATGCAGTCATATTCTACTGCACCATTAACTTGCACACACGCATGCACACACACACACACACCCCACACACACACTTGCATAATGATAGATGTACAGCCATACACATAGGCACACACAGAGATACACATATGTGCCATCAGCTATTGACTCACACTTACTCTTAGACAGAGAATCGCACAAAGAGGCACACACAGAGACACAAATGTGTAATCTACCATTGATTCACTTACACATGGATATATTCATATATGAATTCACAGATTCACACACAAGGACAGACATATGCACACAGCTATTCACTATGGCACACATGTATGTGTTCACCGATGCAGACAGACACATGCAGACACACGCAAGGCCGCAATTTTGTAAACATCTACAGGAAGAGATACACAGTGACAAAATCATAAAGAGAAAGCAAAAGAGAGAGATAGAGCAAAAAAATTATAAATTGTGGGTGAACTATTGTAAAAAAGAAGTAGATAGACAGACATAGGGAAAGAGAGGAAAACAAGATTGAAAGTCAAAACTCGATAGTGATACGGAGACAGTCACAGGTGCAGACAGACACATAAACTCACCAAGGGCACAATTTTGAAAACATCTTCAGGGCAGAGATACACAGTCACAAAATCATAAAAAGAGTTAAATGGAAAGCAAAAGAGAGAGAGCAAATAAATGAAAGAATTCTGTATGAATACTTTAAAAAAAACAGAAGTAGGGAGTGAGGGGAGGACAGCAAGATTGAAAGTCGAAAATATAGGGTGATATAGAGACAATCACAGGTGTATAAAAACAGGGAAAGTAACACAGTGAAACATAGTAATAACTACCCCAACAGTGGATGAAGCCAAATAATGGAAAACAGATAGGACATTAAAAAAAGAAGTTAGAATTGTGGAAATTGTGTATTTGGTGTTTGTATAAAAAGATGAGCAAACACAACCATTTGCATGTTTTAGAAGCATCTGTGTTGACTCTGAAAAGCACTGTTGGGTTTTAGGGATGTTGGCTCCATATCATTGCAAAAGGGAAATACTAGACATGCCAATATGTATACATTATGGAGTTATAAAAGGAGAACTCATGTGCACATAAAAAACTATTTTGTAAGAAAATAGAGTTTATAATTTGGCTAATTGAAAATAGGATTAAAAACAGTAACAATGGTGGCTGTGAACGTGTTCATGCAGTGCAGCAACACATGCGATGGTGGATGTTACTTCGCAAGTCACCATCACCTACTTTTTAAGACATGTCTCTCTAAAAGATCGAAACTCCACCACCCTGTCCCCTTTGCATTCTACTGCTGCAAGGATGATGCCAGGGGAGGCAATAGTGCTTCTGCTGACATGCCTATTGAAAACCGAAATTTGGCTTGTCAGTTGCAGCCAGAGCAACAATGTATATGGACCAGGTGGTTGGTCACGGCAGAAGTGGGAATTGAATACTTCACAGCCAAACCTCACTTGAAAAAAACTGGCAGTGTTTACTTTGCAGTGTCTGCACATGTTAGGCTTTTGTGTTTGAGGGGAGCAGGCAATGAGCCCACACTCAGGGATGAACCTGATAACGATCCCTTGAGGGAGGAGCTGTAGATGGGCCAGCCTCTTCTCTCTCGCCAGACATCATCACCTTCTACATGAATTCAGGTGCTACAGCAGAATAAGCCAGGCGGCGCAATTGTTGCGACCGCACATGGCACTAACTTTCGGGGTGGGGGATTGGGGGGGGGGGGCATCGTCTTTGCAAGTATATTATGGTTTGAACACATTTGATGCTGCGATCCTGGCTTCCAACACTTTTCAGGCAACAATAAAAATGTCAGGATAACTCCAGTGATTAATGAACTTCTCAGAGAAAGATCAGATGTTTGTCTAGTTGAAGTTTTGACTCATGGTAAGGTTGCACATTGTGTTAATTTGCCTGCAGCAAAGAATGTGTACCATGTAGATCACAAAGTGCATATAATGTAAATAGGTCAGTGGGTTACTGCTTTTGTCTGAAAGATCCTTTTCTTACTTGCAGTTTATAAGTTACAATCCTAATATAGAACAGTGAGCTATTAGACATCATCAAACAGCTGCATGCAAACTACAAAGTATAGATTAGAGCTTTATGATTTTTCCCTATTCTTTCATTATCCTATTATTGGAAAAAGAGTTCATTTGGATCGAAATCAATTCTGATTATTAAAGAGAACCCCCAACCATGGAGTTACATTTTAAATTCTGACTTTGTGCTTCTCCAGAACAAGAACTATTAAACTACACTGTCTACTATTAGGGATGACATGTAACTCCTAATATAACATTTCCTATACACTGATTTATACCCCTATGATTGATTGCCTCTGTAGTGTGTGTGATGAAAAGTGCTCTGACACCCTACACTGGTTTGAAGGGCGCTATAAATGCATTTGAGAGAGAGTGGTTATGGGGACTTGAGGGGCACTGTTAAATGGTGGTAATGAGGGAATCCATTGCAGAGGTGGTCATTGGGGGCGCCAACAAACATTGTTGCATTGGGCGCCACCAGCGCTGAAGCCAGCCCTGAGACCAGGGTAGCAGAAGGAATACAACACCAGCAGCAACTGATGGAGTGGTTGACAGCACTGAGGATTGACTTCTAAAGGTGTCTGATGAAATGCTGAAAAATATTAAAACAAAAGGTAGGCAAGATTCATAGCATTAAGGCAGGACTTCAAATAAAGTAAGAAGCTAGAAAGAAAGTACAACAGAGAATGGGAAACAGAATAAATAAATAGAGTGAAGACAAAAAATAAAGAGTGGTACCATATTTGCACATTGTCATTTATTCACACTCTTATGTACTCATAGACACAGACTCAGGCACAGTAACACACACAGGAACACACAGTCTCACACTGCCACTACAGTAGGTTTCCAAATTATTAGGCTGCCATTCACAGACATGCCAGAACTGTAAAATCCCAGCCAGGTACTAACCCCAATCGAGCCACATTAAAAATAGAATATAGGAAAGTAGAAGGAATTGTACAAATGTGTGGCAAACACCACTAATCAGTGTACATGTAAAAAGAGAATAATAAGCCAAGGCAAGTTTACAAATACGCATTCTGCATGGAAAAGTCAGTAAACGTACCTAGATGGTACTTGATCTCCGTTGAGTTGCATCTCATTGTCCATTTTGAATAGCACTCTCATACCACCAACACAGCCAAGATAGAAAATGGGGAATATAAGGAAAGCACAGCAAAAAAATCATGAATCACTTAGAAGACAAACATGGAAAGGAGAAGGCATAACATATACGATAAGCCTAAAATCAAAGGATAGCTCCAAATAGAAACAATTGGTACAAGCATGTTGTCTGAAGGAGGGAGTTGTTGAAGATGGTTTTGGATGTTGGTAATGAATATGTGGTTACCAGTATTAGTGAGTTTGGGTGTTGGATGTTGGCAATGAATATGTGATTACCAACATCAGTAAGGTGAACATTGGGCCTGCATTAGATATCAAGCGATGGGTTATTCCATGACAGGTGAAAGATACCCAGTCCGCCGAAATATAAATCCCATTATATCATTTTAAATTTATATTTCAGCGGACGGGATATCAGTCACCATTGTGACGGAGTAACCTGTATGCTGAGATCTAAATCAAGCCCATTGTCTTTGCGGGACACTGTGTGCATGTCTATATGAATGTAGTTGTTGTAGATAGATGGCATACCATGTTCACACAATAATGCTGAAACAACTTTATTACAATTCGTCCTGGCTTTTTTTGAACTGAGAACAGTGCTTGGTAATCCATATTTATTTTTGCCTCTGAGCAATGTTAGTGTACACAATTGTGGCTTAAGGGAAATGAGACAAGAGTTCTCTAAAATTATCGTTTATGCTAATTGTAAGATTCAGTCCAGTTTGAAGACCTGTTCTCATCACATTGAATAAAGAAAGCATCAGGAGCTGTGTGCACCCATTTTCTGCATCCGCTGGGGACTTTAGTATTATATAAATAGATGCAGATGCTTGTGTGGTCCCTTCTGTAATACAGATAGCGCATTTACACTTGTAGTGTCTACAGACAATTCACCAAAAAAAGGTGGAGCACAGTTATTGAGCCCCAAATTGCGACACCTTAAAGAGAGAAAGGAGGTCACACGGGCTCCACTCACTACACCTGCCTGCAGGGGATCTCTGTCTCTCCTTTGTAAAGCAGGCTGTGTATCACCTGCCCAGTGAACTTTAAAGCAGCTGTTTCAAAGAGTCACTCCAAATTTCACTATTGTGCTGCCAGAGACAGCGTATAATCTGTAATCGGGTTCACTGTCCCTATTTACACCCCATGCACCTAGTTCAAGGTGCACAGACACAAACAGGGACAACATATCCTTTACATAATGTAGACACAGGTGGCTGAAAAGTAGAAATGTATTGCAACCCTCCTACAGCATCACACCACTTCCATCCCTTTAATACCAACCCGAACAAGGTGCTAATCAGAAAAGCCCAAAGAGGTGCCAATACCACTGTTTTCACCAACTCCCAAAGCAACTAGATCCAACTACCACCCAACAGCCAAACCAAAGTCTCTTGTATCTTTTGCAAAAAGAGAAGCCCCTCAGGACCAGGTTTTGAGGAGTAAGTAAGATATAAAAGTCGAGGAAAACATTTGAAAAGGAGGGCAGAAAAGACAGTCAAGATCTGATCGAAGGATTCCCAATTTAAAAAGACTAAACTACTAACTGTAAGGTGTTAAGAGGAGAAAGTGAAAAGACTGCTGTAAAGAAAATCATTGCTAGGGAGTGGGTAAAGTAAAGTATTCTGGGACTAGTGGTACGGTAGCCAATTAACTAAAACAACAACATTTTTAATAAATATTAAGAACAAGGTGCTTTAAGAAAGTTTCCTTTTCCCTGGTTAAAGGCTCTGGATGCTAACATTTTGCACTAGCCTTCAGCTGCAGCCCTCAAACTGCTCTTGCCCTGAATAAGGTGAGAAAAGTGCTCCCAGAGCAGAGGCAAAGGCCTGGGTGTGGGGAGTTGTGTTTCTCTTTTGGCAGGTTGACCATTTGGGCAGTGCCTAGGAACTTAATTTACTTTTAAGGGGCCTCCCATGTCACAGGCAGATGCCAGTTGATTTGAAGTGATCACAGATGAGGGGATGCTCATTTCCCTGATCACACCTCTGGGATCAGCACATAGGCTCTGCACATGGGTAGAAGAGATTCACTGCCTTGGATTTAGGCAGAGAGGGACACTGGGAGACTGTTTGCAGTACGGCACACAGGAAATACTCAAAGTGAATTTACCCACACCCACAACATGATGCCAGGCAGAACACATCCTCAGTACCCTCCTCAGAATTTTATTGGACCTGAGAAAGATCAGAAGAGGACTGAACCTGCCTTTGGGGCACGGAAGGACTGGACCTGCTCCCTCTTCTACCCAGGACAAAGAAGTGGACTCCAAGGGACACAAGTTACAATAGGCCTTGCCTCAAGATTCCCAGCTGACTACGTAGACCTAACCCAGACCCTTCTGGTGGCCTTTGTAGGAGTGAGTCCTGATCCCCAAGTGCTGTTCCTTAGGTCCTCGAATCATTGACTTCATCTGTCTGGACTTCACCTACCACCCCTGAAAACCTGGGACTTAGAAACATTTTGGCTTCAAAGGCCTCCAGAGGAATGGGACAAAGCTGCGCACTCGATCCAACAAAGGTGTATTGCCGCTGGGTGAAGATTCAGGTTTACTCCATTTGCAGCTTTTTCGCGATGGCCCTCTTTGGCTACAGCCACCAGCATTGATCTGCTGAAAGATTTAGAGCTCCCAAAAAGTGCCTAAGTTCAAATGTAGACATTTTGACCTTGTGAAGTTGCCAAAAGTATCCGCCAGTGAAAGAACTTCCCTGGCCACGAAATTTAAATTTCACTCGCACTGATCTTTCCTGCCAAATACCAACGGCTTCACCGGGAGTACGTTCAACGACTATGTGACCTGGTTTGCCCTCTTTAGGTACAGTCTGCCACCTTGCTCTGCTGAATATTTTGGACCTTCATTTTTTAAACTAAATCCAAATGTAAAACCTACAACAAGGTCAAACCTGGATTCTGTATATGACCCTCACACCATTGTAGTTGGCATTAAATTGCGCTTAAATTCCAGTCTACGGTGACCAGTTGATCACGATTGGTACTGAACGCATTTTAGGGATATTTCTTTTTTTAAACATTGAGAATTCATATTTCCGGTTCCCCCTATTAAATTTATTTTGTTTCGGTGTCATTTTATTTACTAATATGTACTCTATTTTTCTAACTCATTTTGAGATTTTTATTTGTGTTGTGTTTTGACTTTATTACTGTTTTGGTACTGCATAAATACTTTAAAAATTGCTCTTACTTTGGTATGTCTGCCCTGTGCAATAGCTACAGGGAGTCGAGCTCAGGTTCATTTAGTGACTTTGAGGGCTCACCCTGAGAAGGACTTAGATTAGTAGTCAAGGTGGGTAGTAACCCGCCTTGACTTACAATGTAATTGCTTACTAGGGAAAAAACCTTTTCTCTAATGAGTGATTCAGGTACCTCTTTCGGGTGCCTCTTTCCTTTACCCTTTAATCCCTCCCTTTGCTGAACCCTGAACTTGAACTGTTGTTTGGAAGCTCAGATTCCGCATGTGCCATGTCATCTCTATTGTCTTTAATTAGTGTCTGGGTTGTCGCATAATTATTAACAGAATTGTGGAATGCCGTTGAGTCGATTAACCACTCCCTGTGAAGTGGATATCCTGTGCAGTTGTCAGTATTATTTTGTTATGTCGCTTTCCTGCCACTGTATATCTTTAGTCTTCTAAGATCTTCTGAGGCTCAAGATCACGCCCTTTTCTGATATCGCAAAAGACACACAATTGATGGATGGAATGTAGAACAAATCAAAACATTCACCCCCCGTCAAAAGATCTGGGTTAAATCCATCATTCTTTTGCTCACCATGCCACCCCAGTTTAGACCTGGCCATATACAAATCAGTCTTGACCCTGTGCCTCATGGGAACAGTCCAGCCCGAACTGCCAAGCCAGGTCCTCCCTGGACTAGTAACAAGTATCCTAGGACCGGTTTCGGGGTTTCACCCATCTTCAGCCAGGATAGCTTGATTCCAGTGGCACAGTGATCCCAGGACCCACGCCTGGGCATACCTGGCGCACTTAGGGCGAGAAAGCAAAAGACACACAATTGATGGACGGAATGTAGAACAAATCAAAACATTCACCCCGTCAAAAGATCTGGGTTAAATCCATCATTCTTTTGCTCACCATCCCACCCCAGTTTAGACCTGGCTATATGCAAATCAGTCTTGACCCTGTGCCTCATGGGAACAGTCCAGCCCGAACTGCCAAGCCAGGTCCTCCCTGGACCGGAAACAAGCATCCTAGGACCGGTTTCGGGGTTTCACCCCTCTTCAGCCAGGATAGCTTGATTCCAGTGGCACAGTGAGCCCAGGACCCACGTCTGGGCATACCTGGTGCACTTAGGGCGAGAAAGCAAAAGACACATAATTGATGGACGGAATGTAGAACAAATCAAAACATTCATCCCCAGTCAAAAGATCTGGGCTAAATCCATCTTTCTTTTGCTCACCATGCCACCCCAGTTTAGACCTGGCCATATGCAAATCAGTCTTGACCCTGTACCGCATGGGAACAGTCCAGCCCGAACTGCCAAGCCAGGTCCTTTTGGACCGGAAACAAGCATCCTAGGACCGGTTTCGGGGTTTCGGGCTGGACTGTTCCCATGAGGCACAGGGTCAAGACTGATTTGCAATGTCAATGTCATTGCCCAATATAGGCTCAAAAGGACAACCATCGCACGCAACATGACCAACAATGCCCAACAGGCTGACGGCACCAACACAGCGGACACCCAACATCCCACCCCACACAAATCTGCTGGCTGTGCTGCACCTGTTGGCCCCTGGTGCCCCCAACCAACACCCGCAACAGTCGGAGGAGTCACACAGCCAGCCACATCCAAGTCACTCACACCTGTCCTGGACATCACCACAGTCTGGGACCCCAGTCCCCATACGTCAAACATAATGCGTAGGATCCGCTGGAGACCAAGCAAGGACCAGACGCCATAGCTGGATGCACTCATCTGTTGGGGGCAATCCACAGCACACATGTCATACCTGTGCCCCCTGCCGATACAGCACACAATCGCCACAACAGAAAGAACACATCTTGCATGAATGTGCAGGCAACAACCAAACACCGTGGAACCTCCACCAATCTCGCCTCCAAATACCCAGCTACTGTGCACGATTCCTCCATCCTCCGTCAGTCCATCAGCAACCAGCATCCCCAGAATGGCACCAAGGGAAAAGCACAGCCCCTTGTCAAGTACCAAATGAACACCCCACTCACCTCAACTCCTCAACCATGTAACCCACAACTCTGGCAATGCACACGTCACAAAAACAAAACCAACATGCAAAACAACATGCCCACCCACCAGACACAACAGGACAACTCACAATGGTAACCTGGGCAAGGCGTGAACATGAGCCATCACCGGCATGGCACCTCAGCCACACACTAGCCAAATGTGGGGAGAGGTGGCAACCAGGCATTTGTGAAAGATGCAGTAGAACCATGATTGGGAAACTACACAAAGCCTAGAGTGGCGGAGATGTGCTGGACAGACCGCAGTATGCAGAACATCCCCATGTCCATGGCGACATACACCTCTGGTGTATGGAGTGTAGTGGACAGTGGACGCAACAATCTCACTTTGCCAGTGGGGGATTTTGCGGAAATGTTGCCTGTTACGACCCCCTGTAAGCGTGAGCGAAGTGGGATGGCTCGGCGTACGCCAGGCCAGCATAGGGGTGTGAATAAAAAGCATGAAGCCCTGGGCGTGGTCCTCTTCCAGAAAGCCCAACGTCTCTGCCAGGGTGGCACCGCTCACCACGCCACGAGGCCGACGCCGTCCTCGTGAGCGGAGATGCCTGCGATCCTGTGTGCTTGTGGTACCCTGGACCGCTGGACCCCGAACCCGTCAGGCCCGCCCCTGTGCAGCCAGGCCACACTGATCACCTGCTGACACCGGTGTATGTCACGGGGGGCCCACCACATGCAGGCACAAGCTCCAAGCCCGAGGCCCACAAATTTGGTAGCCTCCTCAGACCATCACGGCCTCCGCGACAGAGGTCCGCTTTAGTCCTTTCTAATTGACCTACTCTACTGCCCCCTCCGGCCTACACCACGGTCAAGTAGGTCACACATTTGGAACTGAGTCTTGATTACACCAAGTCAGAGAACATTATTTAAGGCAGAGTTCATGTCCCTATACTCCCTTCGATGTGGTGTCGCCAAGTCTGTGCGACAGAAGCGCCGAACAGCGACCCTTCGCTGCAACGTAGGAACCGGCATTGTAACTATTGTGCCGCCATTGACGGCGAGGTAAACAGGCCACGCCTTCCCCGAGGCCACGCCCACCCGCCCTCCACAGTATAAATACGCTGCCTTCAGCGCCCTAAAGCAGAACCTGTAATTCTCCTGAAGCGGAAGCCGGGAGACATCTTGTACTTTTAAAAATTGTTTTTATTGAATTTTCACTTTGCGCATTATCTGCTTTTAAAATATTCACTCACCCCCTGCCAGCACGAATCAGGCGACAGAAGCGCCGAACAGCGACCCTTCGCTGCAACGTAGGAACCGGCATTGTAACTATTGTGCCGCCATTGACGGCGAGGTAAACAGGCCACGCCTTCCCCGAGGCCACGCCCACCCGCCCTCCACAGTATAAATACGCTGCCTTCAGCGCCCTAAAGCAGAACCTGTAATTCTCCTGAGGCGGAAGCCGGGAGACATCTTGTACTTTTAAAAATTGTTTTTATTGAATTTTCACTTTGCGCATTATCTGCTTTTAAAATATTCACTCACCCCCTGCCAGCACGAATCAGGCGACAGAAGCGCCGAACAGCGACCCTTCGCTGCAACGTAGGAACCGGCATTGTAACTATTGTGCCGCCATTGACGGCGAGGTAAACAGGCCACGCCTTCCCCGAGGCCACGCCCACCCGCCCTCCACAGTATAAATACGCTGCCTTCAGCGCCCTAAAGCAGAACCTGTAATTCTCCTGAGGCGGAAGCCGGGAGACATCTTGTACTTTTAAAAATTGTTTTTATTGAATTTTCACTTTGCGCATTATCTGCTTTTAAAATATTCACTCACCCCCTGCCAGCACGAATCAGGCGACAGAAGCGCCGAACAGCGACCCTTCGCTGCAACGTAGGAACCGGCATTGTAACTATTGTGCCGCCATTGACGGCGAGGTAAACAGGCCACGCCTTCCCCGAGGCCACGCCCACCCGCCCCCTTCCCCCCTATTAAAAATGTGCAATTACCGGACGCGCAGCGGACGGGCGCAGCGGGCGCGCCGTCAGCGCGCCGAAGGCGCGCCAAAGGCAAGCCCGTCTGGGCCTGTCCGGGCCCAACCGGCCCTAGGACCAGACACTATGCCCAAAGCTCAGTCCCATCTATCCTACTCCCCGGACACCCTCCGTCTCTGGAACTCTAAGAAAAGTCCTCATTGCGACTTCATCCTACAGGATGACACCCCGTTCAGAGGATGTCCCTGTTGCGACACCCACAAAGCTATGGAACCCTGCCATATGCTTAGACTAGGCCTTCTGAACTGCAGGTCGCTAGCAAAACACTCACATGAGATCAACCTTCTCACTCAAACCCTTTCACTAGATGCCTTGTTCCTGACCGAAACCTGGCTGACCCCCAGCAACGGCTCGGACCTGGTCAATGCTACCCCCCCCGGCTATCAAATCTGCTGCCTTGACAGACCAGTGGGAAGGGGTGGCGGGCTCGCTATTCTCTATAAAAGTAATTTTAGCTGCAGGCTCAGCGAGGGCACGGTCAAGGACTGTGAAAACGGCAATTTTACCCTCCAGATCTCCCCCACCACTTCACTGTCGGGTCTGTTGATATACCGACCACCAGGCGCGATAGGTGACTTTCAAAGCACGCTGATGGACCACATCCTCTTGAAAACTTTAGAAACGCCCAATTTTCTTCTTTTAGGGGACTTGAACCTACACTTTTCAGATAAAGCAGATAACGTAGCCGCCAATCTCCAAGCAGACCTCTTGTCAGCTGACCTCCTGCTGCTGAACTCGAAACCCACGCACGAGAAAGGGCACCTTCTGGACCCCGTTTTCTCTAATATCAATAATCTCCAAACACATGACCCGACCCCTCTTCCATGGACCGACCATTTTTTGGTCCCCATGCACTGGTCCTATCAGCCCGCCACGGTTCCGAAACAAAAAACTAAGATTCTAACTAGACGTTGGAACAAACTAAAACCAGAAGAATGGGAAGGGAAGTTGAGGGAATCCGACGGTCCCCTCTCCACTGACCCCAACTCCGCCGATAGGGAGTTTAACAGCTGGCTCACCAACTCCCTAGACAGCCTCATTCCACTTACAAGTGCCCTCAAGCACGTAAAACGGATTAACCACGCCCCCTGGTACACTCCGGCCCTGAACATCCTCAGGAAGGAGTGCAAAAGGACGGAGCGGACTTGGAGAAAAGATAAATCGGTAACGAATAAAAACGCCTACCAATCAACCATGAAGGCATACAAACAAGCCCTCCATAGCACAAAAAGCTCCTTCTTTGAAGAAAGAATAAAGAGTTCAGCATGCTCTGCTAAGGAGACTTTTTCCATCCTTAAAGAGCTCCTCCATGTTCCAGCTCCCCCGCAGATAGCCCTGGACCCCAAAGCAGCCGAGGAAAAATGTACCAACCTGGCTACTTTCTTTGATAACAAAATAAAAAAAATCCTTTCCTCCCTACCCACCACCAATCAGGCCTCCCCCGGATCAGCCAAGGATTGTACCCCCACCTCAAGAAATCCCACGGACTCTTCTAAACTTCCATGTTTAGCCTCATTCGGACCATTTACAGAGGAAGAAGTGGCAACCACCCTAGCAGCCACGAAAAGCGGCGCCCCCAGCGACTCAGTGCCCGTACGGTTCACAAAAAGCATCGCTCGGACCATCGTAGCTAGACTCACGGCCCTCATTAACACCTCCATCTCCCAAGGAGAAGTCCCTCTAAGCTGGAAGGAGGCCGTGGTCAAGGGATTACTAAAGAAGCCGTCGCTAGACCCCATGGACTTGTCCAACTATCGACCCATCTCGCTCCTCCCCTGGATAGGGAAGGTGGCAGAAAAGCTGGTAAATAAACAATTGTCCCACTTCCTGGAGGCTAACCTTCTCTTAAAATACTCCCAAACCGGCTTCAGACCAGGTCAGGGGACAGACACCGCCCTCCTGGCGGCCGTAGAGAAAGCGAGAGAGATCATTGACACAGGAGGATCAGTGGCAGTGGTCCTCCTGGACCTCAGCGCGGCATTTGACACTGTCAACCATCAGGTCCTAGCCCAGCGCCTAGACAACATAGGTATACAAGACCGTGCTCTGAGATGGCTCACATCTTTCCTCTCACAACGCTCCTTCCAAGTCTGGGAAGGAGAAAGCCGCTCCTCCCCAATTCCCCTCCGGTGTGGAGTGCCCCAGGGCTCCTCACTGAGCCCCACGCTTTTCAACGTGTATATGGCCCCACTGGAGGAATTGGTCGCCCCATTCGGAGTGACGATCGTCAGCTACGCTGACGACACCCAGCTAGTGGTGACTCTATCACACCCCAAGCTAAAACCCTCCAACCTGCGTGACTGTCTCTCCACCGTCCATCAATGGATGAGCGACTCTGACCTAAAGCTTAACGGGTCAAAAACAGAGATCCTGCTCCTCGGCCACAAATCCCCGAGTCTCCCACCTGACATCTGGCCCGCCTGTATGGGTGACCCCCCCTCCCCCAAAACAGAGGTCAAGAGTCTAGGAGTGTGGCTTGAGACAGACCTCACTTTCAGGACCCAGGCTAGGAAAACTGCCGGCATCTGCTATGGGCTTCTAAGATCATGCAGAAAGGTACTGCCCCTACTACCATTCAAATCTCGCCTCCTGCTAATCCAAGGCCTAGTGCTAGCAAGGCTAGATTATAGCAACGCCATTTACCTCGGCGCACCGGAAGCCACCTACCAGATCTTACAAAAAACCCAAAATGCTGCAGCACGCCTGCTCACAAACACCCCATCCAGAACATCGGCCAAACCAGCGTTGAGGAAACTTCATTGGCTCCCCGTGAGGGAAAGAGTCGCATTTAAAGCCCTTTGCTTGGCCCACAAGACCCTGCACAACGCTGGCCCTCCCATTCTGAGCACATGGATCACCCCATATAAACCACCGAGAGCGCTCCGGTCTGAACAGGGAAACCTTATTGTGGTCCCCAGGGTGAAGAAAACCCGCGTTGGCGGCCGCAGATTCTCTGTGAACACAGCCAGAAAATGGAACGCACTTCCCCCAAACCTCAGAGCGGAACCAAACCTTTTAAGATTCAGGAAATCCCTCAAAACCCTCCTCTTTCCTTGATCTACTTGAAGTCTTCCTTGCCCCCCCCCTTTAGGATTACGAGGTTCAGCGCTGGGATACTCAAGGGTGACTGTGCGCTCTATAAAAACCTAAAATAAAATAAATAAAATAAAATAAATAGCATTACAACCACACGTGTATGTGGGCCTACGCAGATTACTGCCCTCGTCCTACGCTGCGCACAAGTAGGTCACAGAATTGGAACTGAACATTGATTATTCAAAGGCAGAATACATCTCCTCGGACGCAAGGAGAGGTGTATGAGGATGACGCGTTGCAGTCCGGAGGGAACAGGATGATCGTTATGGAGGTGATCGAACACTACTGACAACTGCCCTGGTGTCACTAACTCTGTGCATTGCGAGCAAACAACAGGTGGGTGTGGGCCCCTGCTGACCGCTGCCTCCGACCTACACTGCGGTCCAGTAGGTTACAGAGTCTTGATTTAGTGATGGCGGAGTTCGTATCAGTGTTCCGGCATCATCGCAGACTGCATCCCCTCTCAGCACCAGTGCCACTAAGTCTGTTACCCGACATTCATGGACGCTGTCTGGTCGTACATTGGTGGCGTCTGAGTCTATGGACTAGGGGCTAGTGTTCATCCTCATGTTGCTTATACCGAATTGGTGATGGAAATGAGGCTGGCGCTTTCCACTCCTCCATTTGCTGCTGCCTGATAACATCAGACCTTCCGCATCCTGCCCTGGAGAACACCCTCCTCTGTCCCCCGCAACCCTACACCACATTCACCTTGGACATCGATGAGGACCCGCTCACTGCGCGTGGACCTACCTCAGGGCACTGTCACGTTGCAGGGTGCCTGTGCTGGCCGCTGTGCATACAGGGCCACTAACTCTGTGCTGGTCAGGTCCTGGACCCCTTCTTCTGAGATATTGGATGGCCTCTGCGGTGATGGCCACAGGGTCATCAATGCCATGTGTCTGTTGCCCTGCGCTGTCCACTGCCTCCGGCCTCAACTGCGGTCCACCAGGGCTCACACATCAAATCGAGACCTGACCGACCCGGACGTCGCATCACCACAGGAGGCACAAGCCACCACCGCCAACCGTCATCTGCCAGAGTCGAAACGGTGGTCCTGACAGACTTACGGAGTTGCTCACACCTGTTGTGGATGCCATATTCAGTGGGATATGCTGCTCAGCACTCCAGGTGCCACTGACTCGTCCGTTACTGAGTTTTGTGTTGTGGAGAGGTTGCGCTGCAATGTCACCTCAAGCAGTGTGGGAGACCTAGGTGGCTGATGAGGAAGATGATGCAGGTCTAACACACCCCACTGCATCTGCATCAAGAATGTCTCGAAGGGACACAATCGAAGACTTTTTCTTCACATGTGCGTGCTCAGCTGTGGTGCCCCTACCTCAGTGCACTGCAACTCACTGACACTTCAGTTTGCATGTTGTGTTACCTCTGGACTTTCTCTGGCTCCCTCCATGTTGCTCAGCAGTTGACTCTGTCATGCAGGTGTTTTCAGTTTCTGTCCACTGTACAAGTGGTTGCCAGCACCAAGCATTGCGTGCGGGCTGGCTTGCACTCACCACACACACATCCAGCACAGGCGTCACTGTACATGTGGCCCTGACAATAAAGGGGCAGGCGCACGTGCCCGTAGCCAGTACAACATGATGTGTAAGTGTGTCCCTGTGGTCTTGTTGTATGCATGAGGGCCCTGTGCCCTACCACATTACATTGTGCTGTGTACATCGGATGCAGACATGTCACCGCAGGCAGCAGGTTTGGGCTTGGACATGTAGCTTTGTTGTCACCCACTCAATTCATAAGGGGAGTGACCAGGGCCGTCATACCCAGGGCCAACGTGGGTGTGTGACTGCTATTTGCACGCCCCTGGGCGTGGTTCTGTACTGTGAATGTGCATCTGCATGTGTCACTATGGCAGTGTGGGTCTCCTTTGTGGGGTGTGGGTGGTCCCTGAGGGTGATAGACACCAACATATGTGTTCTAGTTCGCCTTCCATGGTTTTGGCACCCATCCACACCTGTTGGGTCACCTCCTTTTGGCGTGCTGACACCTGGCATTGGGGTGCCATGTGTGGGTGGGTGAAGTGTCGTGAGCCAGCTGTGCTTGTGGGTGCTTCCTGCTGTGTGGTCTGTTGCAGGTTCTATGTTCTCCTCTGAGAAGCTTGTCTGCCCTGGTCCTGGTGGTGGCTTGCATGGGATATCCATGGGCAGTTGTGGGGCATCGGTGTCGATGGTGTGGTGGTCCTCCCGCCATCACAGATGTTTTGTCTTCTGTGCTCTGCTGGATGTGTTGTGTGCCCCTCTGCAATGTGAAGGGGAGATGCATGTTGACATTGTGTTGACATGTGCTGGCGCATTGTTCTGGTTTACATGCAGACTGTATGACAATGTACATTGTGACTGTTTGTGAGGTGCTGGATTCTTCTGCGGGACAGTGTACATTTGGACTACATGACGGATGTGAGGTCATATGCGTACATTTCCATTTCACAGTTTCCAGCTCTGTCAGATGTAGTAGGCATGTTTCTGTGCATGTGCGAAGCCAGTTGTGTCCTCTGTTCTGCAGTGTCGGCTATGAGCATTGTACCATGTTGTCGTCAATGTGGGTGTGCTGTTCTTGCTATGTGTGTGTACTGCAGTGTGCCAAGGGGATCAGGACCATGATACTGGGTAATTGTGGGTGTGCAGTGTGCTACACCTCACTGTGGCTGTGTGCCATTGTGCTCATCTCCCCCCGTCCCCCCAGTCCCTGTTCTTTACTCGCCCTGTTGATGTTGTCAGGTCCTCTCCAGCTGTGTCCGTACTCCCTACTCCTTGCCCCGTCTCCACACTGATGACTGTGGCCTCGGTTTCCTCCCACTCCTCCTGTGTTGCTGGACTGCCACCTCCTGTCGCCGTTGCTGCCTTCCTGTTGGCAGCGGGTTTGTGCCTGGTTTCGGTTGTCACGTCATGCTGGCGACTCTTGGCCGCCTTGATTGACCTCCTCGGCACTACGACTGCATTCCGGGTGGTCTACTTGTGGGTCAGTTGCTGGTAGTGTTCTGTCACCTTCATGATGTTGGTCTTGTTTTCCCACGGTCTGCACCCCGTCTTCCTCTCTCTCTTCTCCTTGGCCTTCCCCGACCCCATTGTTCCTTGCTGGTGGTCTGTGGGGGCTGTGGGGTTCACGTTGGCCTCTGCGCTGGGTCAGTTTACATCCATGTTGCTACGTGCTTTGGCCTGTTTCTGGTGTGTTGTTTCTGTCTTTTTTGTGGTGCCTTTGCCCGCCAGACGTGTGGTATTTGCAGGCCTGTGGCTGTTTTTTGCGACTTTC
The DNA here is from genome assembly GCF_964204655.1 of Triturus cristatus. Taxonomy (NCBI): domain Eukaryota; kingdom Metazoa; phylum Chordata; class Amphibia; order Caudata; family Salamandridae; genus Triturus; species Triturus cristatus. The sequence goes on from NC_140587.1 coordinate 632,681,818, forward strand.
TGTACCACGTTGGCCTTGTCGCATGATTTTTTGCGTTCGCGTTTTGCATTTTTGTGGCATGGCGTTGGATTTTGCGCGGCCAGTTGACGCGTTATCTGGTGTCTATCGCATGCTACTGCCGCAATGTGTTTTTTGGTTAGGACGGTGTAATTTTCCCACGTTGGGCTGCGATATTGGAAGTTGCGTTAGGCTACTCTTGCGGTAGTTATCACACGTTCTTGTGAATATACCCCATTGTCTTCACAGCAGCCACTCTGTTGGTACACAGTCTGTTATGCACACCCTTACAACGCAATAGGGAAGTACTGAATTTATTAAACTTTTTTAACTTGTTCATTTTATTATAGCAGGCATGAATCAAAAAAACGACACTTTCCAGCAAACACTGGGTTACAAACTGCATCTTGAGGAGAAGTAAACCCACCAATCAATCATGAGCTAAGACTATACATAGCTGTCAGCAGGAAGCAACTGCCTCTTTTCCTTGATGTGAAGACACATTAAACTCATGATTCAAGTTCAAGTTTATTTATCATGTATAGTTAATAAAAAACATTACACGTCAACATAAAACACTTTAAAAGACTGCCCATGACAATATAAAATGTCAAACAACTTAAAAATCGAAAATATATCGAGTTATCTGTGCCTAGATTGCTGGGTAATTTCAGCAGCAGCTAGTCAGAACTTTAAAATCAAACAAGATATTAGCTTAACAAATTAATCAAAATGTTGCACTCAAGATGTTAAAAATCGACAAAACCCAAAAGTGGTCCCCATAAGCTTTGTCTCCTAAGTGATGCTAATCACAATGGCGCCACACGCTCGGACTGAGGAGCTTTGATGACCTTGTTTGATCGATTCTAGAATTCTACATAAATAATTGTAAAGGTCAACCCCTGAACTAAAAAGACTTGGGTACTGCCGAATTGGGAACGCAGCAATACTCAATCCCAGACTTTGACGCCATAGGTCATTGGACGGCTTTATAATTAATTGTGATAGTCTCGTCTGCACACATCCAGTTGCAGATAGTGTTGGTCCTGATGAGAATCCCCATATGCGAAGGGATTCGAAACGCGTAGACCTTTCTTCGCTTTTGGCCAATCAGTTAAAAACAAGAAAATACAGTGTATCTTAATTGTGACAATTGATATTTGTTGATGGCCTTATGTATATTCACTACATTGAATTATTTTCTTTGCCATGAACAGTGTCTATCGAGTATGTTTGATAAGTTTGTCTGTTTAGTGGGTATGAGTGATTGTTGTATGTAAGTGGGGGTGTCGCAAAAATTAATATATGTAAATGTAGATATTAATGTTGTATTGTCTTTTTCTATTTTGATATGCGATAAGTGTCACATTGAATCCATGCAAATTGAAAAAACAAATGTATATGAAAATATTTTGGATTAAAGCCAACGGAAAAAGTGGTTGAGAGTGAAACTGTTTCATTCAGTTCATGGTATAATTCTTCACTAGAGTTAAGTGCAGCATTGGCACCGTTCTTGTTTTGTTGTCTCCTAAGTAGCATGAGCCTTTAGAGAGGTAAAAGTGCTTATCGCACTATGCAATCCTCATGCATTAAGGTGTCTTTGCGCTGCTATTATGATATACTGAGTAAGGTGCTATTTTCTTGATGAATGAATCTAGGGGAATTCAAGTGCCTAGTTTTAATGGTTTATTATAGATAAGAGAAAATCCATCAAAAACAATAGAACAACTTGAATGCTTTGACGACTCATTTGGAATATTCTGAAACCTGAATGATTGAGGTTCATATGGAACCTGTTGAGCTGATGCCATCGAGGAACCAGGAGTTGTAGCATTTGAAGTTGAAGGAATCAAGAATATTTGTAGTATTACAAATGTATTGGAAAAGAAACAAAACATCTGCCAAGATATAGAATGTGGGTGGGGGTGATATTTTCCTCCTTGTCTTTAATAAAATCAGGACTTTCCTACACTATTCTAGCTAGGAAAATCAGCATTTTCATTTTATGCTTGCCTAAAGCCCTTTCACTATTAGAAAATAGACATGAGCAACTGGTTTGTAAAAAAAGTTCTAAATGTTGATACTCTCTACCAATCAGCAGATAGAGAAATGTCCTCTTACATCCTTTCAGCCAAAAAGACTTGAGAGGCCATGTCTATAGTGCAATTAGCGCCAAATGTGTTTGTATGTTTTTCAGCCAAATTCAAATTCAGAGTATAAAAAGCCTTATCTCACCTGGCTAAGGCAGGAGAAGAAACAGCTGCATGTGAGTTTTAGAAGGTTTAAAAATGAGGATAGGACATCTCTTAAATCAATAGTCTTTAATTAATATTATCTAAAGGCCACTACACAGAACTTTGGATGAGAAGGGAAGTAAGGATACTCAACACTGGTGAAGGCATTTCTCATGTGTTCAGTAACAGTGAAAGAACACCTCTGAAGGAGAATAATGCCTTGCTGGAACTCCGTGAGTCCCATCTTTTGGGACTCTCAGAAGAAAATAAAGCAGATTTGAAAGGCTTGTTTTGCAATGACAGGGAGTCACTGCCAGGCCATATTTGTGAACGATTACAGAGTTAGTTCAACATCTCATTTTTCAGAAATAACTGAGTTTGGTGGGCATATTATCAGATATAAGTTTATCTCGAAAAAGTTCAGGGTCAGCAGAATAGCTCATTTGTGGCCATTAATAAACCTGAATGACCTGCCTTGAGATGGCAAAAAGGTAAGGAATTCCCAAACTTATGGGGAATTTGCTAGAATGAGATAGCGATAAGTTTCTACAAATCAACCTACCCTAAGCTTGCCAAACTTTCTTGTAAGTCTTGATGGTACCAAGAGCCAAGGAAGATTTTATGAGGCGAACAGATTTAAGGTAAAAGTGCATCACGGACCAAGAACACCAGCGTTTCAAAGCCATCAACTGTGGATTATCGGATTGGATCAGATTGCAAGTCTTGCTGTTGGGATTTTATAAGATGTAAGGGTGAATTAGAAGCAATGCAGAAGTATCTATGGCCATTTTGAGGAGAGATCAGAACCATGCTTGAGCGATCTAGACTAGGAACATTAGAGTCACCAAGGCCTTCTGTCTAAGAATCTTAGTCAGGCACCTGGACATTATGACAATAGGAGGATAAGCATAAATGTGGCCAATCTTGCAAAAATATATCTATTGCAATAAGCTACTTTAAAATTGTAAATTCAAACATGAGACACAAATGTATTGTCAACAGAGCCCAGTGACGATTACTGGATGGAGTCTTCGGTCATGAAGGATTTCCAACCTGCCACCATGTAAATGCCTGGAAGAAATTCTGCTCTAATTGAAATGTAGATAAGGACAGAAGCCTCATAAGACTGTAGAAAAGTGCCCTATGCTTGGAGAAATTGAATGGCAAAAGAGGCTGCAAAAGATCAAAACATTTGTTATACATTGGCAATATCCCCAGTTGAGAGCGGAACACTCCAAGGGTATCATCTTCACAGACTGACATGTGACAGACTAGATCTGGGGATTTGATGATGATGGCACAAACACTCCAAAAAGTTTAATTAGTCTTGGCACCATGTAATTCCTTTTTGAGTATACTTGGACAATGCTTCTTTGTATTTACAGAGAGACCCTTCTGTAACTTTCTGATCTTGAGACATTCGCTTACATGGTAATTAATGGGTCATGAATACTTAAACAGACAAATCCCTATCATTCTGGCCGATTCCCTGACAGATGTGTGAGGATGTGACATCATCCTTATTTATCTTTTACAGTTCTCTTAGACCCTGGAATTTGTAACATGTACTTTTTGGAATCTTCAGAGAAAATTGGTGGAACATGGAACAGAAGACAGAATCATATGGGTAAGGCATAAATTGGTAAACTCTGGTGTGCCAATCAAATTAAAGGAGATTCCTGCATTTCAGACAAATTGGAAGAGATGTAAGCGTCCATATGGTCATGTGACACCAACCATTCTCTTGGAAGAAGAAAGTCCTGAGATGAACAATGACCTTCACTGTTCTTTGTTTGTTCTTCTCTTTTGCATTTAAAAAAACCAAAAACATTTGTATTGGCATTTTGCAATTAACTATAATCGGTACAGTGCAGCATTATTTCAGGGAGCATACATGAGTATTAAATTATTATACATGAGTTATTTATCTTTCACATTAGTCAGTAAGGTTTGCCTCTTACGCTTTAGCTATATATCTGTACAGGGTCATATTACACCTCATATTACCCTCTCTTTGGTCTTTTAGTCACTGACATCTGACAATTTTTCCGCTTGTGGGGGCTCACAAATATTACCTTGGAAAGCATTCCACTTGCCCCATATCCGAGTCCATTTTTTGGGGCAACCCCTATGCACATATACTGATTTCTCTGTTATCATTGCATTGTCCATGTCAAGACACTATTGGCGATGGCTAGGATTCTGTCTCGATCCCCAGTGCTGAGCTATATTCCGCTTTGCCAATGTCATACCTAGTGTCGCCCAGTCTTGAGTCACACGGTTGAGGTCTGTAGGTTCCCAGATATTAAGAAGGCATCTTTTTGGTTCAGGTGGAACCACAACTCCTGTGATCTGCGAAATTGTATTCATAACCGCCTCCCAATACGGTGTGATTTTCGGGCAGTCCCAAATCGTGTGCAAAAATGTGCCTGATGTGCCACATTGTCTCAGGCAGAGCGGTTTGTCAGTAGTGCCCAATTTATGCAAAAGTGTTCGCGTGTAGTAAATGCGTTGCAAGATTTTCAATTGTATCAGTTTCAATTTAGAGGGAATCGCTACCTCTTTGGCTCCTGCCAGTCTGTTTCGTCCAGTGTTCCCAACTCTGTCTCCCATCGCTCCTTAAGGGCTGCCGTGGGGTCTGGCTGATTGTTTATTATTTGCCGGTAGTCTTGGGAAATGGCTTTTTTACTCAAGTGGTCTGTCAGGAGCCTGTCATCTAGCGGCGAGGCCTCTGATAGCTGTGTGCCTGGTGGAAATACTCCCATGAGTGCATGCCTGACCTGCATGTATTGGAAGGTTGCCATCTGTGCCAGCCCATACGTGGTCTGTAATTGGGCAAACGGGACAACCTCCCCTTTCTTCCAGATATCTCCCACCCTTGAGATGCCTATCAGATCCCACTGTCTGAAACCCTTAGTATTTCGCAGTTTACCTAGTCGTCTGGTTTCCCATAGTGGCGTGGCCTGCGTTATGACCCCTTTCCATCCCATTGTGCGTTGTGCCTCAAACAAGACTCGGACGGTGTGTGCTGTTGGGCTTGTGAGTGCCGTCCTTCTAGATTTATTGTATAGTGCCCCCATAATCCCTTCTGCTTCTGGGAGGTGTCGATCCATACAGAACGCTGGTTCGTCCTGCGGTACGTGGAGCCATTGATTTATTACCGTGAGCTGTGACACCCAGTAATATATTTTTATATTGGGGAGGGCAATGCCACCATCATACCATCCCCTCACTAGTTTATGCATGGCTATATGGGCCGACCTCCGTCCCACAGCAGATTGGTAACTTCGGCGTTTATCACTGCAAAGTATGTGGGGGAAACTGGGAATGGCGTATTCTGAAGGACATACAGAAATCTGGGAAGCGCCATCATCTTAAAGAGGGCTGCCTTCCCAAGTAGTGTGAGTGGTAATTATCGCCAGTGTTTGACGTCACGGCGGAATCGCGCCAGAGGCTGTGTCAGGTTTTCTGCGATAAAGTGCTCTTTGCGATGCGTTATATATATGCCTAGATATTTGAATCCCTTGGCTGCAATCTGTATTTCGCAGTGACGCGGGAGCCTCGACGTGGGACCGTAAAGTATATAGAGGAGCGATTTTGCCCAATTTTTGGTGTAGCCAGAGACCCACCCATATGCCGTGCATATATCCAGTTGGCTACTAATAGAGCGTGCAGGGGATGCCAGGTATAATAGTATATCATCCACATAGAGAGAAATACGGTCTTCCCATCCCACTGTCCATTTCAAACCTCGGATGACCAGATCCTGTCGTATCCATGCCGCCAAAGGCTCCAGTACCAACGCAAAGAGGAGGGGTGACAGGTTACAACCCTGTCTCGTCCCTCTGCCCAGAGGGAAGTCTGCCAAGATGCGACCATTCACTACAACCTGCACCAGCTGCACCCACGCGCAAAACTTTGAGCCGAATCCCAGGTGGCGGAGGACCGCAAAGAGAAAGGGCCACTTGACAAAGTCGAATGCCATACGGGCATCTAAGGACAGAATGATAGCGTCCTCCTAGATAGTATTACTGCACGCCATGACACTATGTAATCTTTTTAGATTAAGCGCTGTGTTTTGGTTCAGCATGAATCCGGATTGATCCGGGTGGATTAATGTTATGAGATACGGTTGGAGTCTCATGGCTATTTGTTAGAAATGAGGGGGCTCTGGTTGACGCAGGTGTGAACCCACAACAAGCAGGGACCCTTTACTTCTTGTCAGGGCGAAGGATGACTCCCCAGAATAACCCCTGCTCACCCTCTAGGTGCGTGGCGCGAGCAGTCTAGGCTAAGTCTCAGGCGTACACGGTTAAGCAAGTGCAATAATACATACAGTAAACCCCTTGCATGCACCACAAACGGACACCAATCAGGAGGTATATAAAAATAAGCTTTTATGTAGTTTCAGCAGATTCAAATACAAGGCCCAGTAACGTTGAACTGATGGGGCCACAATTCTTGGAAATACGGTCAAGTTCTCTGGGTTTTACGGAAAGTTCTTTAGGCGGGCACAAGGTAACTGTAGGCCTCAGCGCACTTCGTGCTGAGGCAGCGCCCGGGGAGCACACAGCAGATGACAGGGAAATAAGAACGTTGCGGACCCTGGATCCGATGCGAGCTCGCGGTCGAGTTCGTAAGTACAGTACCTTGTTTCTTGACGCAAAGGCGGGTGCGGGATTTCAGCGGCTCTTCGACAGAAGAGCGAGGCGGCGTCCGGGGCTCCCACACTTCACGATGGGGGGATCTGATCTTCAGGCTCACGACAGGAGCGGGGTGTTGCAGGTGGCGGGTGAACAAAGCGGGGCAGCCGGGCACGCCGATGCGTCCGGGTCGTCCGAGGCTTGGAGATGCTCACAAACGCCGATTCCGGCGGGAGGGTGAAGGTGCACAGCGAGCCTCCACGAGCGAGGTGACGGGGCAGCCCAGCACAGCGTAGGGGGAGCGGCTCCGATCGAGCGAGGCTCTTCCCAAGGCGGGGGCGGCTAAGCAGTCCTGGTCACGGCTCAGGGAGGGACTGGGCACGAGGGTCACAGCTCCGGCGAGGGAAAGGACACCACAGTCCAGCAGCAGGCGAGTGAAGATCAGGTAGAGCCCAATGGTCCTGGGGCTCAGTTCAGGGGGCAAGCTCAGTTCCAAGCCCTTGGAGATCGTTTTTGGAAAAGCACAAGTCTTGAAAGTAAAAGTAAAGTAAAAGTCTTCAGCAACAGTTTCTCTTCTCTCCTTTGGCAGCAAGGTCACCACTGCAGGCCAATCCCCCAGGATAGGGACAGTCTTCCTCCTACAGCTTTCCCGGTGCCTCCTCCTCAGGCAGAGATTCTTCTTGGTCAAAAGCGGATCTAGTTTCTTAGGAGCAGGGCTCCTCCATTTATACCACAAATCTTTTGTTCTCCCAGGCCAGGGGGGCCCTTGCCTAGTTCAGTCCGGTTTCTGAGCACTTTGTTGACGTGATGCAGGCTTCTCCTTTCAGAGTGCAGGGCAGAGTCATCAGACGCTCCACAGGGGGTGGAGCCGGCATCGAGGTAGCGGAGCACTGTCCCATTCAGAACCTAGGAGCACTCCTCCCACCCATCTACCTGTCGATCGTCCTATTCATACCAGGCTGCCTAGCCCTGCCCATCTGGGTTCCCCCAGCCCTGTCACTCACACCAGCCAGACATCAGATACACAACACGCAGAGACGGCTGAAAGGTTTAGGCAAGCAAAGGCCAACTTTCTAAAAGCGGCATTTGCAAACCCGGAATATTAAAATAAACCTTGCGAAAAGATGTACCTTATTATTCCGAGTTCAGGCATACTAAACTCGATCTCCTACCATGTTCCCTGGGTCGGTTAGGATCATAAGGTGTAATAATCCAGGCCGCCCATACTGGCCTATGAGAACAGGGTAGCCTTGCAGTAGTGAACAACAAGATGGCGGTAATTCACTACTAGGACATGCCACGCATCCAGGCGTGTCCTACCTTAGGCGTACAATGCACCCTGCCCGTGGGCCTACCAGAGGGGTGACTAACATGCAGCTAAGGGAAGGTTTCAGGGACCGGCAAGTGTGGGCACTTGTCGGTCGGCGTGTCAGTACCAGACTGCACGCAGGTTCTGCGATGGCAGACCTTAGATATATTTTACCGGCCGCTTCTGTGGGTGGCACAACCAGTGCTGCAAGCCCACCAGCGGGGTTCGCATTTACATGCCCTGGCGCCCCCGGCGCACTTTACTGGGGTCTGACAGTAAATCAAACAATCCAATCATGGAATCCAACCAACATATACTATTTACATAGGGAGCACTCGCACCGTGACACTGGTTGGCAGTGGCACAGCGCGCTGAGCGGCCAACACCATAAAAACACATGAGGCACAGCGACAAAAAGAGGAAGGGAGACTCACGCCAAGGTGCCAGGTCTAACACGTGTCCCCTCCAGCTGAAAAGTGGGGAGAACTACCCTACCCCAGGGAGTTCCTCATCACTAAGGCGGAAAAATCTGGACAGACCGTCAGCATTGGCGTGATCTGTACCAGGGCGATGTTCCACCGTGAAATCCATACCCTGTAGGGAAATGGACCACCTCAACAGCTTTGGATTCTCACCCCTCATATGCATCAACCATCTGAGGGGCCTGTGGTCCGTCTGAACCCGGAAGTGAGACCCAAACAAGTAGGGTCTTAGCTTCTTCAGCGCCCAGACCACAGCAAATGCCTCACGCTCAATAGCACTCCACCTTTGTTCCCGTGGAAGTAACCTCCTGCTAAGAAAGGCTACGGGTTGATCTAGGCCCTCTTCATTAATCTGTGAAAGAACAGCCCCCACACCATGCTCTGAAGCGTCTGTCTGAACGATAAACTCTTTGGAGAAGTTGGGAGCCAAGAGCACGGGCGCCGTGCACATAGCAGTTTTCAAGGCCTCAAAAGCTTTCTGACAGGTGTCAGTCCAGATCACTTTCCTGGGCTGCTTCTTCGAAGTCAGCGCGGTCAAGGGGGCAACCATGTTGCCATACCCCTTGACAAACCTCCTGTAGTACCCGGTGAGACCTAGGAAGGCTCTCACCTCCGTCTGGGTTTTGGGCGCCTCCCAATTCAGGATGGTTTCTATCTTGGGCTGAAGGGGTGCCACCTGGCCACTCCCAACTTGGTGTCCCAAGTACACCACGGAACCCTGCCCGATCTGGCACTTACTCGCCTTGATCGTGAGGCCTGCCTTGCGCAGCGCCATCAACACTTCCCAGAGGTGACGCAAGTGTTCCTCCCAAGTGGAGCTGAACACGGCGATGTCATTCAGGTAGGCTGCACTGAACGAATCCAGCCCAGCCAACACCTGGTTGACCAATCTCTGGAAGGTGGCAGGGGCATTCTTCATCCCAAATGGCATGACCCGGAACTGGTAGTGCCCATCTGGGGTGGAAAATGCTGACCTCTCTTTGGCCCCCTCGGTCAAGGCGATCTGCCAATACCCAGACGTTAAATCAAACGTGCTGAGGTAGTTGGCAGCCCCTAGCCGATCGATGAGCTCATCAGCTCGGGGGATGGGGTGTGCGTCGGTCCTAGTGACCGAATTGAGTCCTCTGTAGTCCACACAGAACCGGAGTTCGGGTGTGGCTCCTGGCGCTGCAGCCTTTGGGACCAAGACCACGGGGCTGGCCCAAGGACTGCTAGAAGACTCAATTACCCCGAGGGCAAACATCTTGGAGACCTCCTCCTTGATGCAGGTCCTCACCCTGTCAGTCACCCTGTAGGCCTTGTGCCGCACAGGTGGACTATCCCCAGTGTCCACATCATGGACGCACCAATCAGTGACACCAGGAACCAGGGAAAACAGGTCAGAAAACTGTCCCAGCAACTGGCGACAATCATTCTGTTGCTCAGGGGTCAGGGTGGAAGAGAGGATGACACCATCCACTGACCCATCTTGCTCCTTGGCGGACAGGAGGTCAGGAAGAGGTTCTGTCTCCTCTTCCATTCCAGCATCTGTTGCCAAGAGCATGCCCACTTGGGACCTCTCCAAGTGGGGCTTGAGGCGGTTGACATGTAGGACCCTTAAGGGGTTCCTAGGAGACTTCAGGTCCACCACGTAGGTAACAGGACTCTTGCGCTCCACCACCTCAAAGGGACCGGTCCACTTATCCTGGAGCGCACACGGCTCCACGGGGGCCAAGACCCATACTTTCTGTCCAGGCTGAAGCTCTACCAGAGTGGCATTCTGGTCGTACCACCGCTTCATCTCCTCCTGGCTGGCTTCCAGATTTGCCTCAGCAAGTTGCCTGAATCGCCTAGTCTGATTCCTGAAGGCCAGCATGTAACTATATACATTCTGGGGAGGTTTCCTGGGAGATTGCTCCCAGCCTTCTTTGACCAGACTTAGAGGTCCTCTGACTGGGTGACCATACAGAAGCTCAAAGGGACTGAACCCCAGAGATTTCTGTGGCACCTCACGGTAAGCGAAGAGAAGGCATGGTAAGAGGACGTCCCACTTACGCCTCATGGCTCCTTCTAGGCCCATTATCATGCCTTTGAGGGTTCGGTTGAATCTCTCAACCAACCCGTTTCCTTGGGGGTGGTAAGGGGTGGTGAACTTGTAGGTTACACCACACTCTTGCCAAAGAGATTTCATGTACTTGGACATGAAATTGGTACCTCGGTCAGACACCACCTCTAGAGGGAATCCCACTCGGGAGAAAATTCCCATCAGTGCACGTCCCACCACGGGGGCCGTCACTGTCCTCAGAGGAATGGCTTCCGGGTACCGGGTGGCATGGTCCACCAGGACCAGGATGAACCTATTGCCCATCGCTGTCTTGGGGTCCAGTGGCCCTACAATGTCAATCCCCACTCGCTGGAATGGGGTACCGACCACAGGGAATGGCTGGAGTGGAGCCTTCTGCTTCCTTCCACTCTTTCCACTTGCCTGGCAAGTCTGGCATGTCCTGCAGTGAGTATCGGAACTCCTGCGCATTTGAGGCCAATAAAAGTGGGTGACAAGCCTTTCAAAGGTCTTGTCCTGCCCCAAATGCCCTGCCAATGGCACATCGTGAGCCAGCCCCAGTAGGAAGGCTCTGAAGTCCTGGGGTACCACCAGCGCACGGGCTGACCCAGGCTCAGCAACCTTAGGCTCTGTATATAGGAGGTCGTTCTCCCAGTAAACGAAATGCGATCCTGACTGATCACCTGCGGCCTGGTCTGCAGCCTGCTGCCGCATACCCACGAGAGAAGGGCACTCCTTCTGTGCCTTGCAAAAGTCCTCCCTGGTGGGACCCCCTTCCTGCTGCCAATGGGTCAGCTCCGGCAGGTCTCCCAGTTCAGCTATCTGCTCCCCTGTAGGCTCCAGGGCATCCCCCTCAAGGTCTGCTTCCTCCTGGACCGTGGGAACTTCAGGGGCCGGCTTCCCGCGCCCCTTGCTCCTTCTCTCTGAGGCCGGTTCCTGGGCCTCCCTCTCAGGCTCCAGGACCTCTTGAGTACCTCTACTGGCTGCCATGGACCGTGTGGTGACACACGCCCAATCCGGCATACCCAACATCTCCAGGTGAGCACTCCGCTCCACCTTAGCCCAGGGTGAGCTCTCCCAATCGTTCCCTAACAAACAGTCTACAGGCATGGCGGGCCTCACAGCTACCTGAAGAGTACCAGAGACCCCCCCCCCACTCAAAGGGAACCTGAGCCACCTTGCAGTGTCTCTCTGTGTTGTCAGCGGCAACAACGGGATAGAATGCATTGGGGACCACCTGCTCCTGAGACACCAGGTGACACCGGACAGCCGTCACACTGGCTCCTGTATCTCTAAGAGCTTCCACCCTATGGCCATTTATGGTCACCCACTGCCTGTACTTCTTAGTGTTCTCAGGCAGCTGGGTTGGAGGGACCACTTCACGGTCTCCTAGCGAGACCAGGGACATCTCTGCGGGACCCCACCCACCTTGGACATCCCTTTCCTCCCCCAAGGCTACACTAGTCACCTGCCGGGGTGGAGCACCAGTGGGTGCTGGTTTACCAAACAATGGACACTTTACATCAGAGGCAAAATGCCCCAAATTGTTACACCTGTAACATCTTACGGGCCCCTTTGGAACAGGAGGACCTGTCGGGGCCCCGGTCGGTTTCTGGGGTGGGGGAGGCTGAGAACCCTTCCCTTGGTTCCCTTGGGGACTATTTTGGGGCCCTTTTTGGAACTGCTTCTGTTTACCCCTGTCCCCCCCACTCTTCTGCTGGGGACCCTGCCCACCTTTGGCGGAATCTCCCACGGTACCCTTGTGGACCCTGGTACTGACCCAGCGGTCCGCCTCCTCAGCAAGCTTCCTCGGGTTAGTCAGCTTACTATCTATCAGGTGCTGGCGTAGCTCAGGAAAGCAATTACTGGACAAGTGCTCCCATGCCATTAAATCAAGAAGCCCTTGATAATCATTTACCTTACTACCCTTTACCCAACCATCCAGCGCTCTGCAAAAGAAAGTCACATACTCCACATACGTACTATTGGGAATCTTAGTGCAAGCCCTGAACCTCTGTCTATATAACTCAGGGGTCAACCCATACCTAGCCATCAATGCTTCCTTCATATGGGCATAAGAATTACGAACATCAACAGGTAAATCTAACAGTGTGTCCCGCCCTTCACTCAGGAACCTTCCCCACAACCCCGCTCCCCAATCTTTCTCAGGGACCCGGTGGGAAGACATGGCTACCTCGTAGGCTCTGAACCACTGCCCGATGTCGTCATTCCTGAAGAACTCCTTCACTACATCCTTGGGAATATAAACTCTTGGTTCCGCCGGTACTGGCGGTGTGCTGCCACCAGAGGGATTAAGCTCCAAACTTTTTGCTTTCAGCTCCAGCTCCCTCAGCTTCATGTCATGCTCTAATTGTAGTTTCTTTTCTTCCATGGCTAATCTTTGTTTTTCCCTATCCATCTGCCCATGAAGTTTTGCCATTTCCACCTCGTGTGCCCGGGTTGCGGCCCTGTCTGCCAACTCTTCTGGCGACAGGCACCTGCCAAACTCATGGACACTTTCTGGTGGAACCACTTCCACCTGATTCTCTGGTGCCTTTGACTCATACCAGGCCCTCAGCGCCTTCACAAATTGCTCCTTCTTCTTCAATCCAGTTTGGGCAATCCTGAACTTGGAGCAAAGACCTTTCAAGTCTTCATTGGTACGATCCAGAAGTGCGCCTTCTTCCCAATCTACGTCTTCAAATCCAGAGATTATGGAAGCCGTCCTTCCGGCGGAAAGTGAACCAGGCATGGCTCTAACAACGGAGACTTTTGGCAAAACAAAAACAAATGCTAGACTTGTGGCTGTGTTACTGGTCTGCTCTCACTACGTGGTGATCAGTGATTCACTATACGCAAACCACAAATGCAAATCCGTACATCCCACCGCTGCCACCAATGTTAGAAATGAGGGGGCTCTGGTTGACGCAGGTGTGAACCCACAACAAGCAGGGACCCTTTACTTCTTGTCAGGGCGAAGGATGACTCCCCAGAATAACCCCTGCTCACCCTCTAGGTGCGTGGCGCGAGCAGTCTAGGCTAAGTCTCAGGCGTACACGGTTAAGCAAGTGCAATAATACATACAGTAAACCCCTTGCATGCACCACAAACGGACACCAATCAGGAGGTATATAAAAATAAGCTTTTATGTAGTTTCAGCAGATTCAAATACAAGGCCCAGTAACGTTGAACTGATGGGGCCACAATTCTTGGAAATACGGTCAAGTTCTCTGGGTTTTACGGAAAGTTCTTTAGGCGGGCACAAGGTAACTGTAGGCCTCAGCGCACTTCGTGCTGAGGCAGCGCCCGGGGAGCACACAGCAGATGACAGGGAAATAAGAACGTTGCGGACCCTGGATCCGATGCGAGCTCGCGGTCGAGTTCGTAAGTACAGTACCTTGTTTCTTGACGCAAAGGCGGGTGCGGGATTTCAGCGGCTCTTCGACAGAAGAGCGAGGCGGCGTCCGGGGCTCCCACACTTCACGATGGGGGGATCTGATCTTCAGGCTCACGACAGGAGCGGGGTGTTGCAGGTGGCGGGTGAACAAAGCGGGGCAGCCGGGCACGCCGATGCGTCCGGGTCGTCCGAGGCTTGGAGATGCTCACAAACGCCGATTCCGGCGGGAGGGTGAAGGTGCACAGCGAGCCTCCACGAGCGAGGTGACGGGGCAGCCCAGCACAGCGTAGGGGGAGCGGCTCCGATCGAGCGAGGCTCTTCCCAAGGCGGGGGCGGCTAAGCAGTCCTGGTCACGGCTCAGGGAGGGACTGGGCACGAGGGTCACAGCTCCGGCGAGGGAAAGGACACCACAGTCCAGCAGCAGGCGAGTGAAGATCAGGTAGAGCCCAATGGTCCTGGGGCTCAGTTCAGGGGGCAAGCTCAGTTCCAAGCCCTTGGAGATCGTTTTTGGAAAAGCACAAGTCTTGAAAGTAAAAGTAAAGTAAAAGTCTTCAGCAACAGTTTCTCTTCTCTCCTTTGGCAGCAAGGTCACCACTGCAGGCCAATCCCCCAGGATAGGGACAGTCTTCCTCCTACAGCTTTCCCGGTGCCTCCTCCTCAGGCAGAGATTCTTCTTGGTCAAAAGCGGATCTAGTTTCTTAGGAGCAGGGCTCCTCCATTTATACCACAAATCTTTTGTTCTCCCAGGCCAGGGGGGCCCTTGCCTAGTTCAGTCCGGTTTCTGAGCACTTTGTTGACGTGATGCAGGCTTCTCCTTTCAGAGTGCAGGGCAGAGTCATCAGACGCTCCACAGGGGGTGGAGCCGGCATCGAGGTAGCGGAGCACTGTCCCATTCAGAACCTAGGAGCACTCCTCCCACCCATCTACCTGTCGATCGTCCTATTCATACCAGGCTGCCTAGCCCTGCCCATCTGGGTTCCCCCAGCCCTGTCACTCACACCAGCCAGACATCAGATACACAACACGCAGAGACGGCTGAAAGGTTTAGGCAAGCAAAGGCCAACTTTCTAAAAGCGGCATTTGCAAACCCGGAATATTAAAATAAACCTTGCGAAAAGATGTACCTTATTATTCCGAGTTCAGGCATACTAAACTCGATCTCCTACCATGTTCCCTGGGTCGGTTAGGATCATAAGGTGTAATAATCCAGGCCGCCCATACTGGCCTATGAGAACAGGGTAGCCTTGCAGTAGTGAACAACAAGATGGCGGTAATTCACTACTAGGACATGCCACGCATCCAGGCGTGTCCTACCTTAGGCGTACAATGCACCCTGCCCGTGGGCCTACCAGAGGGGTGACTAACATGCAGCTAAGGGAAGGTTTCAGGGACCGGCAAGTGTGGGCACTTGTCGGTCGGCGTGTCAGTACCAGACTGCACGCAGGTTCTGCGATGGCAGACCTTAGATATATTTTACCGGCCGCTTCTGTGGGTGGCACAACCAGTGCTGCAAGCCCACCAGCGGGGTTCGCATTTACATGCCCTGGCGCCCCCGGCGCACTTTACTGGGGTCTGACAGTAAATCAAACAATCCAATCATGGAATCCAACCAACATATACTATTTACATAGGGAGCACTCGCACCGTGACACTGGTTGGCAGTGGCACAGCGCGCTGAGCGGCCAACACCATAAAAACACATGAGGCACAGCGACAAAAAGAGGAAGGGAGACTCACGCCAAGGTGCCAGGTCTAACACTATTGCTTTAGCGAGTATTTTGGCTTTCGCATTTATTAAGGAGATCGGCCTGTAAGATATGCATTCTTGAGGTGGTGTGCCCGGCTTATGTATTGCAACTATCGTCGCTGGGTGCTGATCCCTCAGCAGTTCCCCCTTCTCCAAACTGTCTTTGTACATATTGAGCAGGTGTGGTATGAGCTGTGTCGCTGCTTTCTTGTGGAGTTCTACAGGTATACCATTGGGTCCTAGAGCTTTTCCCGTATGCAATGCCCCTACTGCTAGCGTAAGTTCTTCACTGGCCAGATCAGCCTCTAGAGCTTGAGCTGCATCATGTGTTAATGTGGCCATCTTTATGTCTTTAATGAAGGCTAGATTTTCTTCTAGTGTGGCTTTGGCCAGAGGTGTATATATCCATTTGTAATGAGCCGCTAATGTGTTGACTATTTGTTGCGGGTCTGTTGTTATAATCCCAGTCTCCAGCCGAAGCCGCGTCACCCACCTGCTAGCTCTTTCCTTTCTGTCGAGCCATGCTAGAAGCTTACCTGCTTGATCACCTAGCTCGTAAATATTGTGCTGCGTACTGGTAAGTTTGGATTTCGCATCCTCCCACGCATAGGCCCTGTATTCCTGTTGCAATAAATGCATCATATGTGCCGATGTCTCGTTGGTGTCTGTAGCGTGGTCAGTCTCTGCCTGGGATACTCCCTGTTCCAAATTCTCGATCTGATGTCGCTTGACCTGTTTATTCCCTGCAACTAGGTAGATGGCCTGTCCCCACATTACCATTTCATGTGCCTCCCACAGAGTCGTCGGAGATGAAACTGTGTGTTCATTTTCCGCGAAATATTGCTCTGTTGCTTTAATTAGACCTTTGCCGATCTTGTGGTTTTTAAGATACCCTGGGTAAAGCGGAAATAGACGGCGTCGTCCTGGAGTGTATGATGTATATGTAATGAGCACCGGTGAGTGGTCTAAGATGCCCCAGGGTAAGTGTGAGATCTCTGTTACCCTTTCTAACCCCGTAGCCAATGTAAGTATATAGTCAATCCTTGAAAGGCTGTTATGCACGCCCGTGTGAAAAGTGTATTGTCACTCCTGTGGGTGTCTGACGCGCCAGACATCAACGCAACCAAGTGCCTCAGCAAATTCTATTAATTTGAGGTTCGTACTACTGGGGTCCCTGGGGGGCTGTCTATCTATGGATGCATCCATCGTAGCATTGAAGTCGCCCCCCACTATGAGTTCACCCTGCGGGAGTGACAATAGGAATTTTCCCAGGAAGGATGTCTGGTGTAGTGTCGGTGGGATGTAGATGGATATCAGGTTCTAAGACCCTCCAACCCATTGACAGGCTAGAGCCGCAAAGCATTCCAGGTCCTCCGTCCAGGACCACTTCAGTATCAGGGGAAAACGTTTATTAATTTAAATCCCCACACCACGGGAACCGGAGGTAAAGTCAGATTGCACCGTCATTGTGTAGCCCCATCTATCCAGGGCCCTGCCTCCCTGCACAGTGCATTTAAAACTACCCACCTCCCCAACTTAGCAGAGTGCTTATTTCCCATAACTTTATAGAGAGGGGAGAGCTACGGAATGATCTTTGTGAGTCCTGCCCTAAAAAAAACTCAGTCTGCAGCGGCTGAATGTTCACAGCAGAATGTCTCCACCCCAGCAGCAACTGTCTACGGCACCGCCATGTAGGCTGCCCAGTGCAATCCTTTTCAATGGATTGCCAGCAGCGAAGCTTATTGTTGGCGGGTCCTTGTGCCACTGTCGTTTAGTTTGTCCCCTCTTTAGTCCTGTTTGTCCGTTAGGCGTGATATTAGTCTGAGTTCTAATCTGCCTTCAGTTGTGAGCCGTCCAGTCGTTCTGTCTCTCTTGTTGCCGACGTCGCTGATTTCATGGGTTGGTGCTTCTGTTTCAGTCCTTACCTCCTGGGTCCAGCGGCAGGGCGCCACCCCTCCAGCATGTCGTGGGCTTCCTCCAGAGTCGTGAAGAATCAGCTTTTCCCTTCTGCCTCCGCCCTCAGTTTCGTCCGGCATAGCATTGTGTACTTAAGTTCTCGATTGCGCAGCTCCCTCTTGACGTCCAGAAAATTGGGACGCTGCTTGGTCACAGCTGCTGTGTAATCTGGATAAAGGGTTCCTGTGCAGTTGTCCACATGTAGTGGGGAGGCAACGTGTGCCGCCTGCAGAATTGTATCCCGAGCCCGGTAGTTGAATATGCGTGGCAGTGTGGGTCTGGGGGGACCCCCGGTGGGCCCTTTCCACCGAGAAGAAGCTGGACAGTCCACGTGGCTGCAGTTGAGTTTTAACAAGGTCTTCTACAAAGAGATCCAGGGCCGGCCCTTTGATGCCTTCTGGTACCCCGACCAGGCGTATATTATTGCGCCTCGATCAGCCTTCCTGATCGTCAAGATTGTCTGCCATTTGCTTATTCGCCAGTTCCAGTTGTCGCACCTGCCGCTGCAATGCAGCCGTATCTGTGGAGAGAGCTGCCATGGTAGTTTCCACCTCCGCTATTCTTGAGTTCATTTTTGAAACGTCGGCACGAAGCAGCGTAATGTCTGTGGAGATCGTACCAATAAATGTTTGTATCTGGTGCAGGGTGGTCATTATATCCTGCAGAGTGATCTCCCTAGGTTTTTCAGTCTGTGGGCCACCTCCGCTGTCTGTGAGCATAGCTGGTGTGTCCGGCTGTTCCTTGTTCCTTGTGGAATGCATATTTGGCCAGCTTGTTGCTTTGTACTGTGCGTTGGCCTCGGCCTCCCTTGATGCCTCGATCGCTTGGCGTCGGGGGGAGAACAGTAATCGCTGCTGCTTGACAGCGGGAGGGACCTCCACGCGCGGTCTTTCAGGTTTCCTGTTTCTCACCTACTCCCTCCAGGAGTGGGTACTGTCACACATGTTCCGTCCCAGCCCTGTTGTGTGTTCCGTGCTGTGCTTTCGTGCCCACTCGGTATCTCCTGTTGATTATAAAACGCATTGAAAGTTTATGGTGCTCTGCCATTATGTCAATGCCCCCCTGGTTTGTCACTGGTCAACCGGGTCAGTATTTATCTCATGCAGGTGTTGTGGAGGTCAATCTCTTGTATCCCATTCAGTGCTGATGTAAGACCCTGGCCGGCAGAGCATGCCACACCACCACAGGATGGTCCAGGCAGGAGGACACGGCCCAGCGGGGACAAGGCGTGCTGACCCTGCGGAAATAGCCTCAAGGCATATTCACTGCAGCGTCTGCACAGGCCCGCACTGTCGCCGCCACACCGGATGCTGAATCTTCAGGACCGGCGTTCCTAATGCATAGTGAGTAGTCCGGAACACAGCGGCGACGTGAGGGACCTCCACCAATCGGGCAGCTACTCTCAGGCCCTCACCAACGACCATGCTGTGCCTGCAGCCTGGGCGGTAATGCGTGACCCCGGTCCACGCCTTAGTGCTGTGCTCGCGCTCCGTTTAATCCCTCTGACCCTTCCGGTGAGCGCGGTTCCTGGACGCTGTTTCAGGATCGGCACCCCGGGGACCCACGCGTCGCTCCGTGAAGCTTGTCTTGTTATGGGCGGCGTAATACCTCGCACTCCCCAGGTCTCGTTACCATCCGTGGGGGACAGGACTGATCTCGCCTACTCCGCGGGCGGTGCCCCATCCACGCCAGGTCCCGGCCTACTTTCAAGTCACGGGCTGCGGCTCTGCCCCTTGGTGCCAATCGTCGGAGATCAGACTTGGGGCATCCGTGCCTCAGATGCTCCGGAGGAGCCTCTGCCGCTCAGCTTTGTTGTAGCCGCCGTATTAATTACAGGATTGTGCTGGGAAAGTGCTGTCGATCTCTGAGCTCTCTCAGGCTGCGGACATTTTCGTTGGCTGCTAGCCACGCCCCCTCTTTTGCATTTTTAGTCATATTTGGTAACAAAAGCTCTTAGGATGAAGTGAATGCTCTTTTATAGAGAGAAGCTTTTCTATATTCTGTATGAGACACAACTTATTCACACATAAATGGATTAACTTTTAGAAAAAACCTTGAAATAAAGAAAAACTGTTTTTGAAAACCCCTGTATGGTTTAAAAGACCCAGAGAGTCTTTAAAATTTCTTGCTGAATTTGTAACAACACATTTTGGAACCTATCAACAGGATAAGAAAATGTGATGTGGACCTTGAGAAAAGCCTCTTCTTGTCCTCAGTTGTTGGGGAAATATGGTTCCATTCTTCTTTGGCGAAATAATTAGGGTCATTCGTATTGCTGAAACTGGCCAATACATGGGTACTGCTGCAATCAGTTACTGCAGTGATAATAGATGGCTCAACAGTTCCTGTATCTACTGGTTTCATCAAAACACTTCCCAAACACTCTCTGCACAGAGTACTGTGCTTTGTATAGTGAGGAAAAGCCTTCACTTATATCCCCTCTTTCTTTGTAAAATTGTTACTGAAAATGGAAATCTTAGCTCTAGGACCAGTTTCAGGGCTTGTAAGTTCACATAATTCATTATCAATTTTAAGCAATATCAGTCTGAAATCCATGGAATAGAAGGCTGGTTAGATTTAAAAATCAGTTACCTCCTTTGGTTGGGGTCTGAACTTCTCTGGCTACAAGGACAGACTCATCAAAAGAGTTAGCACCTTCATAATAGGATCTGCACAGCCTGCTACTACCAACAGGATAGGGCCAGGTTTTCAGTAACTACTCCCAGCTTAGGAGCCAATTGTTTAAGCCATTAAAACAGAAAGAGCGAGAGAAGAATATAGGTTATATTTTATAATTTCTTTTTCTTCAAATTCAGAATCATATGAAAAATACCAGGCCTTCCTAACTATTGTTATCACTATCTTAAATTTACCTGAAAACAACTGCAACAGCATTTACACAAATATATATTTAAATCCAAGGCTCAGAACTCAGAAAGGCCACCCTCATGTGAGCTGTAATTTTCATTTTACTGTTTGACCTGCTCTAAACAATCTGACCTCTCTATGCACAATACCATCAAATATTTCCCTTTCAAATGTTTTTGCCAATGTTTCCTCAGAAACACATGAGCAGGCCAGGCCCAAGCAAAAAGGCATTTGTGCTGTCATGAGACATACAATTAATAAACTGCTCAAGTGCTCAATCTGTTATATAGTAGCAATGCATGCTGGTCATTGTAGTATCTGTCTCTTGTCTCTAAACAAAATGTGCATAAAATATAGTGTGCCAGTAGCGGCAGCCCAAGTAGCAGGAAAAGGAAAAATATGCCTAAATATCTATTTAGATCTATAAAAACAAAGCAAATGAGAAACAGAAACTGTGTCAAAACACAGCCTAATGAAGCCCAACACAGCATCAGATATGCAACAACAAACAAATTTCACACAAATTTCAAACAATACAATACAGACGAGACTAACATGGAGTACTTAACTTATAGTTGACCATCAAGAAAAGAGGCACATCTATAGGACATTGAGAGAGGACCTACCACGGGCGGAACTCCCGTCACAAGCCAAATGGCATGAAGTGATGGTAGCACCCCTATCAGCCAAGGAATGGGAGAGAATCTCTGAGGGGGAGAAAAACCACATCTTCTAATGCAAGGTTAGAGTTAATCCAATGCAATATAATACATTAGGTTTACCTCACCTCTAGTACTTTACATAAAATATACCCTAAATGTTCCTCTTCCTGCCCCCGCTGTGCCATGCTTGATGCGGACTTTATACATATGGTATGAGGTAGCCCCAAGTAAGACGAGACAGTGCTCAAATCCCTCTATGCGACCACTGGTTGGTCCATGCCCAGAGAAGTTGGACAATGTCATTAGGTTAAAACCCTCTGAAAGAAAAGAGTCTGAGCAGGAAGCTCCTCTTGCTGGGGCTGATACAGGCCAAACGCAGAATTGCCATTAGATGGATGTTCCTGGTAGCTCCAACGAGTGCGGAATGGCTGAGAGATTGTGGAAGACCCTAATATTGACATGGAAACGTAATATCTCAAGCCAACCCAGGGCACCTGAATCACAATACAGACTCATCTGTGCAAATCACCAATTTTCTCAGTTACATTTATGGGATTGGTATAGCCATCACTGTTATGTCTTTTACTCTTTTAGGAACGTCCGCTTCCCTTTACTCTACCTAGCTATACCAGACTGTCGATGCAAATTCGTACTTTGGTTTAAAATTATCAGGATTTTACGTGACTACTTTTAGGTGAGCAACTTTTCAGAGTTACAATTCTGAATATTTCTCTCTGCAATTTTGTACGCATCGCCGACTACGTAGACCTCCTGTGATTTTAATATATTGGATCTCATTACAGTTAATTTGGTAATGGTTGAAAACAACCACTAAATTGTGTTACTACGGAGATACTTGTAGTGCCTTGGACTTGTCTTTTAACAAAACTACTTAAGTTTCAAAGGTGGGTAGACAAACCTGGTGATACCTTAACCAGGCTTATATTTATGCATAGCTGCTTCCTGTTTGATCAAGAGATAGACACATACTGATGTATATAATGAGTCCACCTGTTCCTCTCTGTAGAGTAAACTGACTAGCTCCTAGTCGAATCAGTAAATTGATAAACGTAAAAATTTGGATTGAAGACTTATTTGCTCTTTTTCGTAACAATTTTCAACTAGGCATGTTGGTGTCTTTTCTCTCATAGAAACACTTGCAGGAACTGGATGCAGGGTTAAAGTCACACCCATTTCTATATACTTGATGGCTATACGTATTCCTCTTCCTAAACAACTACTTGATATTTGGAGAGAAGAGCGGAAGATCACAGCTTGTAAACATTCGACTATATCTATTAATCTATTGACTTTTGTGATATTGATATTGATAACAAAGAGACGTTTGTGTTGTTTCTGTATAATGATTCTTTTTAAAAAAACTTTGGGCGATGGGTATCTGATACACCTATATCTTCATACAATATCGTGTTTTGATCTGGCATAGATGGACTCTGCCTCTTTGGTTTTGCTGCCCATAGGAGCACTTAAATTATATCCTCTCTCTTCAATTTCTATGATTTTCTTTTTTAACGCAATGACGTATTAGGGTGTCATTCCTACTGGTATTCTTTAAGGAAATTGGGACTTTTTTATTCTTTGCTCAAATATTCACGTTCACTAAGTATTTTAGTTCCTGCCAACTAATATATATTTTGAATATAAGAGTAAGAAGGTTTTGACTGGGTTTTATTGTATTGTGCAATCTTGCAGCCTTGAAGTCACTTGGGTAACGAAACACGTCTTGGTTGTGCCTCTTGGTGTCATTTTGTCATTGAAGACCTCAAGTTAAATACAATAAACGAGAATTGGATTGACCTCTTCGTGATCCTTACTTATTGGACTATACTTGTTAGCTGGACTATATTCAGAGTGCTGTGATATCTTTTGCATATCTGGCTGAATGGTCAAATGCAGAGGAATGTCACATGTGCAAAACACACAGGCATACAAACTTGCAGATGACCTGCAGGCTTGGGCGGCGATGCTCTCAGAGCTGTTACACCCCTCCAGATACCCTACCTCCCTTTTGGGGGCCCCTGTTCGGAACAGCTTTGAATTTATGATCTATTTTCAGCTCTTTCATTCGCTCTCTGGCCAGGTCACTGACAGTGTACAGGCACACTGGTCAATATTCTAAATGTGTTTACAGCTAATATTTAGGGATAGTGAGGTGTGTTTGCAATATTGTAACACAGCAGCAGCACTCTAATATTACTGCAAATATTCTGTGACATATGAATATGTGAGGTCCTGCTTTGACCTGAAAGAATGAAGCAGAAACGCAAAATTTCTACGCAAAATGTCTGTTTTAAAAACCATTTTCCTTTCATTTATTTTGAATATGGGTGAAGTATGAGAGTCTATTACAATCTGTTTAAGAATTAATGAAGGTCGTCAGGGCATGACCTGCAGAAAAGAGGTGGCTCTGTCAGGGGGCCCCCTGAAAGGCTGGGGCCCTGAACCAGAGCCCACTTTGCCATGCCTTAAAACGTCTCTGTGCCAGGTTCATCTCTTTCACTCTCGCTCAGTTGTGCTTTGTTCCTCTTTTATTACTCTTTTCCTGTTTTCAGTTTTTTTACACGTTTTCATTCTTTGTGCTACTTTGTCCATACTGCTTGAAGTTGTTTGTGATTTTTTTGCCTCTTTCTTGCACCCCCCTCTTTGGGCTTTTTCTCACCCTTTTCCTCACTGCGTGCTACTTACCTAATTCCTGCCTTTCCTGCTTTCCCACTCTCCTTCTCTCCCACCCTCTGTGCCTATATTGGGTGCCCCCTTCTTCCCCTGTTCTCCTTGCCCTCTCAGAACCTACCTACCTAATGGTGGCCGCATCGCAGGCCAGAGACTAAGCACTTGCCCTAGCCCATGCAAGGACTTACATGTGCCTTGGTCTGACAATGCTAGTCCTTCTTGTTTTAAAAAAAATAAAATTATAAATCTTTTTATTAAACAGACTCGAAAACAAGGTATAGTTCCACAAATATCAATACGAAGGGTGCAGCGAAAACAAATATACATACAAATACAATAGGATAATGCATTGGAAATCACGGGGCGGGGTGGTCGTCACTGTCCAGGTCACAAGGAGGGGTACAAATGTTTCCACGGTATGCATTCCAAGGGGCCCATATCTTGGACCATTTTCGGGGGCAGCCTCGGGCCGTATATACAGACTTCTCTCTTAGCATGCACCAATCAAGATCTTTTTCCCAATCTGCAATTGTGGGTGCATGTGAGGCCCCCAAGAGCTGTGCGATATTCCTTTTAGAGACCATACATCCGAGCGTGACCCAGTGTGTGGTGTGTGGTGAGGCCGGTCGGTTCCGGCTGGATCTCGACCTCCAATGTTTCGCTCATGACTATATCTACCTTATGCCAGTATTCCTGGATTGGTCCACAGTGCCATAGAATGTGCATGAATGTGCCTAGTTGATGGCATACCTGTCTACAAGACCCATCCGTCTGACCACCCATGTGTACCAGTTGAGGGCCTGTTACATAGATTCTATGCAGGATTTTTTGTTGCACAAGCTGAAGCCGTGCCGGTATAGCAACCGTTTTGGGGGAGGAGACCGCCGTCTCCCAGCTTTCATCATCCAATTTGATGCCATCTGCCATCCATTTCTCCCGCAGTGAGATTAGGGGATGCCCATATTGTTAATAAGTTTTCGGTAGGTTAGGGATATAGCCCTTTCGGGCAGGTGCCCATCTAGCAGTCTATCCTCCAGTGGAGAGCTATCTGGTGGAGAGGATACTGTTTGTAGCGAGTGACGGACTTGCAGGTATCGGAAAAACTCAGAGTCTGCCAGCGAGTTTTGACTTTGGAGGGCATCAAAAGGCTTCACTCCCCCTGTACCCCATAGGTCCCTAATGTGGGAGATGCCAATTAGGTCCCATTTGTCAAAACCTTTGGAGTTACCCAAATCCCCTAGCTTTTGTGAATCCCACAAGGGTGTGGCGAGAGTCAACCTATTGTTCCAGCCCAGCGATTTGGTTGCTTCATGTCAGATCTTAACTGTGTGATTGGTGGGTCCAGTAAGTAGGTATCTGCCCGGTTTTGAATACAGTGCTCGAGTGTAGGCCCCATTCGGAAGGAACCAACAATTTTTACGGAACCCTGGATTGTCAGGGCGGCCATAGGTGCCGTGGTTTATTGCTTTGATGTGCGCTGCCCAGTAGTATTTTTTAATGTCTGGAAGTCCGATTCCACCGTCATACCAACTGAGCGTGAGTTTTTGTAAAGCAATGCGCTGTCTCCCGCCCCAAAGAAGGTCCCGTTGGAGTCCTTCAATTTCTTTGAAGTAAGAGTTCGGGACAGGGTCAGCCGAATTTTGTAGGGCATAGAGGAAACGGGGCAGGGACATCATTTTAAAAAGGGCAGCCTTGCCTAATAGAGAGAGTGGGAGTGACTTCCAATTTGTGATGTCACATTTGAGTCTCTGCAGAGGGGGACAAGGTTGCGGGCATATCTGACCGCACCGCAGGGTCGAGAGAAATGAATATGCCTAGGTATTTAAAACATTCTGTAACTATTGGTATGGGGCAGTCTCGGGGCAGCGGGGGAGGGCCACCACAGAGAACATATAGGAGAGATTTTTGCCAATTGACTCGAAATCCAGAATACCTGCCGAAAACGTGCAGGATGTCGAATACGGCAATCAAGGATCTCTTGGGGGAGGTGAGATAAAGGAGGATATCATCCGCATATAGAGAGATGCGCTCTTCCCAGTCTACCGACCAGCGCATCCCTCAGATCATTACATCCTTACGGATCCACGCTGCAAGGGGTTCGAGGGCCAGAGCAAACAGTAAGGGAGAGAGGGGACATCCCTGGCGGGTTCCTCGACTAAGTGTGAAGGTCTCAGATTTTTTATTATTCACAACCACTTGTGCCATGGGCGCGCTGTGCAGTAATCTCACCCATCTGCTGAATATCGGGCCAAATCCCAGTTTTGTAAGTACTGCAAAAAGATACAGCCATTCAAGTGTGTCGAATGCCATAGTGGCATCTTGGGACACTATGACTGCATCTTCATGTATGGTCGGTGCCCTACCCAGTACCCCATGCACCCTGCGCAGATTTAGAGCAGTTTCTTCTTGGCATGAACCCTGATTGGTCAGGATGTACCAAGTCTCCTATCACCTTAACTAATCTATTGGGGAGTACTTTAGCTAGAATTTTGGGTTCTGCGTTCAGCAATGAAATGGGGCGGTAGGAGGCACAGTCTGTTTTGGGTTTTCTGTCTTTGTATATTGGGACAATGGTCGCAATTCTCTGGTTAAGGGGCAGTGATCCGTGTTCCAAACTGTCGTTATACATGGATTTCAAATATGGGGCTAGTTTGTCAGGACGGAGCTTGTACAGCTCAATTGGGATACCTTTTGGGCCAAGGGCCTTACCCGGGTGGAGTGCTCATATCGCTAATGCAATTTCATCAGTGGTGAGGGCGCTATCCAGAAATGTTCGGTCAGAGAGGGTAGGGAGGGAGATATCTGTTATGAGGTCTGAGGAGTCCGAGTCTGTACATGGTGCCACCGAGCTGTAGACTGAGTGAAAGTGGGCTGCAAACTGGTTGACTATATCTTGGGGGTCCGTTATGGGGTTCTTGTCATTGTCCCTAAGCTCTGGGACGAGCCTGCTAGCGTGCTCCTTTTTATCAAGCCAGGCAATCAGCTTCCCAGCTTTGTCTCCCCAGTCGTAGATCCGGCCCAGTCTTTCTTGCCCCATTAATTTGGCACGGTCGGTGACCCGAGCCCGGTATTCGTCTTGGCGCAAACAGAGTGTATGGAGGGCTTCAGGCGTAGCATCAGAGTTCACGTCTTGTTCAAGACGATAAATCTCTTGTTCAACGTCAGAGATGTCCTTTAACCTTTCCTTTTTTGCTCCAGCTATGAGGGAAAGGGCCTGACCCCGGACGACTGCTTTAAAGGCTTCCCAAAGTATTTGAGGGGACTCGACAGTGTGTTCATTTTCCACGAAATAGTCATTGATAAACTTAATCAATCCTTTATGTATTTTGGGGGTTTTGAGGTGCCAGGGATTTATAGGGGCATTGCATCCTACTTGTGTGTGATCTAAAACTATGTGGACCCATAGGGGGGAGTGTTCGGATATACCTCTGGCAAGATGCCGGATCTCATGGACGTCTGTGACTTGGGAAGCGGGGACAATTATGTAGTCAAGGCGGGAGAGACTGTAGTGCGCCCCAGAGTGAAAGGTGTGCTGGACCTTGTCCGGGTTTTAAGTCCTCCATCTGTCCACTAATCCCTTTGCCTCTAGAAAACTAGAAAAAGAGTGGGCGGCCAAGGGCATTGTACGGGGGGTGCCTATCTAGCGAGCCCGATAAGACTGAGTTAAAGTTGCCGCCGAGTACGAGGTGCCCGTCAGGCAGCGTTAGCAGCATAGCACTGAGGTCAGTGAATTTTACAGATTGTAGCCCAGGGGGCGCATACACAGACAGGAAAGTAATGGTTCGGCCCTCCCATGTGCCCGTGACCCCGACATACCTCCCTCGGTTATCTACGTAGGTGGACGTAACAGATAAAGGGAATGCTTTCTTTTGCATAGTGCCCACCCCTCTTGAGTTAGATGCAAAGCCCACGTTCGCCACCATTGAGTATCCCCACCTGTGCATCGCTTTCCACATATTACCGATTAGGTGTGTTTCCTGCAGCAGTACAATGTCCGGTGAAAGTCTCTTGATATATCGCAACACCACACTTCTCTTAATTTTGTCCCCAACCCGTTAACATTCCAACTTAAGATTTTGACTTCTTTGTTCCGCTGCATACCCATTGGCATTCAAGCAGAGCGCGACAATGTGCTTCACAAACAGGGACTATACCGTCGAGAAATTGCAAAAAATGAGAAACAAGAAAAAACAATCCCACCCAACAACCCCCCACCCTGCTTCTCTGTACTCTGGGCTCAGAACTGCCCATTTAAAAAAATGCAGAGTGTCTGTCGCCCAACAACATGTCTAAAAGAAGAACGTGGGGGGAAGCTTTAGTGCCCCATTAACCCCCCTCCCCGCCGTAACAAATTATCAGTGCATTGTGCGAAGGAAGCCAAAATGAGGAATACTAAGTTATGCAGTATTAAAGTGTACAGTTCAGCACCGGCTAATGTCAAGAGGCCGCGAGCAGAGCCCAGCTTATGAGGAGATAAGATGGCTCGGCACCATCAAAGGACATCCGATGAAGGTACATTGTCCGTTTCAGTGGTCGCTGGAGCTTCTTTCCATCGGGTCCCGCCAGCTGTCCAGCCAATCAGATGCCACCTCTGGTAGGTCAAAGAAGTGGGTTTTTCCATCGGCCTCGACACGTAGACGCGCGGGGAAGAGCATAGCGTATTTCAGACCCCTGTCCCGTAATCCTCGCTTGACATCCAGGAATGATCGTCGACGCATCTGCACTGCCCGGGTGAAGTCGGGAAAGAAGGTGATGTCCGAATTGTCCAGTTGGATCGGAGGAGCGACCCTGGCGGCTTGGAGAATCGTGTCCCTGTCTCTGTAATTCAATAGCCGGGTCAGTATCGGGCAGGGTGGAGCTCCGGCCTCGGGCGACCTCCAGTCCCTTCGGTTGTAGTTTCATCGTGATCAGGTTTTCAAGGAACAGGTCTGCAGCGGGACCCTCCGATTTCTCCGGCACCCAGAGGATGCGTATGTTGTTCTGTCTTAGGCACCCCTCATAATCGTCCAGCTTGTCCTCTGTGAATTTACGGAAAGCTTGGAGTTCTCTGACCTATGTCTGTACTTGCGATGTGTCTTCTAGCAGACTTGTGGTGGTGATCTCAAGTTGCTTAACCTTTTCTCTATATTTTGTGTCACTTCAGAGGACAGGGCATCAATGGACATAAGAACCCCTATGATTGCCGCCATTAAGTTTTTCATTGTGGGCTCAGAAGGATCTTGTTCTGCACCACTTTGTTGCTTGTTGCCTGTTCCCTTCCGTTCGGGTAGGTCCGCCTTCGGAGAGGTGTAGCGGTCAAGCCTGCTCTGCTGGGACGTCTTTGCTCCTTTTGCGTTGGACATGATGAGGCCTTTGGTCGCGCGTCAGACCAATGATGGGCCGGTTGATGAGGACACCAAGTCAGTCTCGCCGCCCCAAGGCGCCAGCACAGGATAGTATTCAAAGAGTCTTTTGAGGTTGGTCGCCCAGTGCGTAGCTCACAATTGGGTCACCATATGACGGGGTCTCGTAGCGATCCATGCACTCATCGTGGGTTGTGGGGGCCCCCCTACCTTCAGCCAGCCATCCTGTCGCAGCAAGAGTCAGATGAATGTATTCCAGTACCCAGGGGCCTAAAAGTCGGTGTTGTTTCTCTTGGTGTGTGCCAGCTGTAGAGGTTCAGATGGTGGAGCCGTAAAGAGGCAAAGGAGGGAAGAGGGGGGGGCCGTCACAGGGAGCCCTCAGCGGCCGGCACCAACCAGGAAAAAAGAGTGGTGGGCGCCTGGTCTGCTCATACAAATACAGTCTGCCCTAGGAGTGGTTTGCTTCGCCTGATAGAGCCCGGACAGAGGAGGTCTCAGGGCCCAGGGCGGACAACGTTCCAATCCAGGTGCCCTACTTGATCTCTGTGGCCCTCCTGGGATGACTCAAAAGGGGGGGGCACCAGTCCCCCGAGAGCTCACTGGCGAGGATACAGCCTCACCGGGGACCAGTTACAACAGTCAGGGGGCCCGAGCAGCGCGCTCCACACCGCTGGTCCAGGCGAGTCAGCTAGAGTGCGGTATTGAGGCCTGGTTTCACTCCGGTGGGTAATTTCAGGGCCCCACCCCCGCTGGCAGGCTCACGAAATTCCCGGGTTGAACGCTGGGATCCCTTGCCGTCACGTCGGGTCCCGCTCGCAGGCAGGGTGCGGGGTTGCAGCATCACAGCACAGAAGGCGTTGTGAGGCGTTGGTGAGCCTCGCATATACAATCCACCGCCCCCCCGGGATGAGGCAGGGGGGCACGCCGGCACCCTCGATGTCCGCAGCGGCCGGCACCACTACGCAAGGCCCCGGCTTCCTTCACGCTGCAGGCCCCAAGTGCCTAGCCGTATATCTCTGGCACACGACGGCTGTCACAGGTCTGGATTGTTGTGCTGGGCACTGCTGCTCCTTCGGTTTATGAATCTGCACCGGTAAGTCGGATTTGTGCGGCGGATTTATGGGGTAGGGAAGGAGGGCTCCGGACATGCCCTAGCAAGCGGCCATGTTGGTTCGCCGCGAAGCCACGCCCCCATGCTAGTCCTTCTTGACCCTGCTCCTCCGCATTGTGGCATCCATATTGCTTCTCCGTCTCTTCCTCTGTTGTGCTTTCTCCTGACCCTTTCTTTCTTTTCAGGTTTGTTTTCTGCTTTTACCTGTTTCTAATTATTGTGCCACTGCTTTCATTGCTTGATTGCTTGTTTTCACTCTCACCCATTGTGCCTGCTTTTGCTTGTTTCACACTCATCCTCCTCACTTTTCAGTTTTGCAAGAAGCTGAAGATCTGGCTTTTCGACTAGCCCCTCATGCTTGACCTGGGCGAGGCTAGTCTCACACCTGCTTAGGGCCAGGATACCCTCCAGGGTGACAGTGTGCTCTACAAATATTCATAATATAACATAATATCTGCTTGCAATCCACTCGCAGTATCTTTCTGTGGCTCCACAGAGGTGGAAGACACTTTGACCGTATGCTTCGTGTACAGCATGCAAAAGGTAGCACAATAGGGCAATTCCCTCAGTCGCCACGTCCGCATGTCATTGTTGCACTTCCAAATCTGTGATGATGCTGGAACAACACCAAGCTCAAAAACATATGCCAAGTAATGTGCAGAATATGTGACAGTTCACACATGGTACCCCATATTAAATGTCTGGTTGGCAACAAAGCTGACACTAATGTTGGCATGTGGACTGCAGCTCTAGGTCTATGTTGCTAAGGTTCTATCAACCAAGGAGAGTACACAATTCGAAGACAAGTTTATTAACGTGCAAGTGAGCGCATGAGTCACTTCTGGAATTCTCTAGCCGTATCTCCAAACCTTTAACCCAACCACCTCCCGACACGATTCCAAACTCCCCTAGCAGTCCATTCTCCTAATAATGTGTCACATCCATAGTCACATCAATTATGCCAAAGTGGAATATCTGGACAGCATGGTCATCTTTGAATCAGAACTGCCCTTCACCTCTCAAGTACCTGTAGTAGTCAAATATACAATTACCAATTTCCTTTCCACACACGGAAACAATCCAGCACTCCAAAGGGGGTCAGTTTACTTCATATTTATTTAAATGAAGGCATCCACGTGTTCCGGCTGTCTTGCGCAGCCTTGTTAATGCTGCATAGTGCCATTTTTTTAAACTTTAAATACACATCCTGATAAAACATAGACATTAACAAAGGACAATCCCAATGCACATCTAAGCCTTATTTTCACAGTAAAAGTGATCGACATTTTGGAGTGTTTTGCTATTGCATTTCATCTTATTTTTCATGCAAGTGCATTTATATAAGCATTTCATTCAACTTTTATATGCAGTGTATAATTATCACTGCTTTACAGATTTTTCTAAAACATAAATAAATACATTTTTAAGCATCTATAGGTTTTATGTATAATGCTTTATAATCCACTTTTATATCCTCTCTTTATACGCTGACTAAAAATATAAATACATTTAATTCCAATGTGATAATGGCTTAGTTAACCTGCTAAGTGCTACAGTACATTTCCAAAGTGCTAGTGCATAAAGACATTTTTTATTAAAAAGTTGTCTTTCTTTTCCGTAAAAACAAGTCATTCCTTCCTAAATTCATAAAAAGTTTCTCTCAATTCAATGACCTTCTATTTTTGTATATTGAAATTCATATACTCTCAATTTAATTATCCTTGTATTTCTTTGAACCAACAAGGGGAAGGTGAAAAAGTGCTAGTGCATAATACCATTATTTCATAAAGTGTTAGTGCTTCGTATTTAAAGTGCTAGAAAATAAAGTGCATGTGTCCCTTGTCCTTCTCCTCCATATCTAAAAATAGTTTTAAAAAACAGTTCCTATGAGTGTTCCGCTATATTTCATATTTTTTCTCACAGACATGTAAAAAGATCTTCATCAATATTGAGCCCATTAGGTTCTTTGCTATCTCCAGTTTCCGAAGCTCTCTGTTGCCTCCCCTTCTTTTTCTCGGAACCTCTGCCAAACAACTATATTTCATCAGGTTGGGGTCACTACAATGTTCTTTCTCGAAGTGCCTGGCAACAGGGTAGCTCCGATCTCTATTTATAACTGCTCGTCTATGCTGCAGAATTCTTTGAAGCACAGGTAGGGTGGTACTTCCTATATAGATCTCATTGCGAGGACACTACAATCTATACCCTACAAAACTTGATTTGCAGGTCAGGTGACCTCTCACTTTAAAAGTAGTATTAAAGGGAGTTTTAAAATCAATAAGGTTCTCCCCATGCTGACAGGCTCTCCATTTTGAGCATTTCCTAAAGCCATCTTTGATTGATAACCAATTCTGATTCATTTTTGCCTCCCTGTACTCACTATTCACTAGGTGGTCCCTGAAGGATTTTGTTTTCTATAGGTTATCTCGGGGTTCTTTTTACATTCAGGGCCTAGTACTGGGTCCCCTTTAATCAAATACCAATGCTTTTTCAGGATTGTTCGTACTTCACTATGGCTGCTATTGTATGTTGTTATAAATCTGTGTGATTTTGTACCGGCTTCCTGTTCTTTTCTCTTTTGTGTGCCAGATGGGTTAAAGAGTATCCTGTCTCTGTCTCATTTCCTAGCTTTTTCAGAGGCACTTTGGATCACTTATTGAGGATATCCTCTTTGGAGAAAACTATCAATCATTTCTCTCCACTCTCCCATACACTTCCAGATTACTGCACGTTTTTCGTGCCCTATAAAACTCTCCGAAGGGTATACTTCGGATAAGTGGGACTGGGTGGGCACTCTTTGCATGTAATATTGTGTTCCCCGCCGTGGGCTTACGAAAGATAGTAGTTTCAAGCCTATCTGTATTGGCGGTAACCCGTACATCTAGGAAATCGATACATGTTTTACTATACTGACCCACAAACATAAGATTCAGGTAATTTCTGTTTAGGTCATTGATGAACTTGTCGATTTTATCCTCTGTGCCCTGCCACAAACACATCATCAATGAACCTGACCCACAAAAATATACTTGGCATCCAATGCTCCAGCTCAGGGCCATGGAGCACCTGCTCCTCCCACCAGCCTAGATGTAAATTGGCATAACTGGGAGAAGCCGGTGCCCATGGCTGTTCCTTGCTCCTGCTGGTATAAATCTGTCCAGAACATGAAGATATTTTTCGTTAAGCGCCATTCTATCATCTCCTTGATCATTTTATTCTGGTGCAAAAATCTCAATGGACGTTTCTTTAGAAAATACTCTGTGGCTCTCATTACGTCTGCATGTCTTATGCTAGTATATAATGTTGTAATATCCAGTGTTAGTAACAACATATCACTGTCCCATTGTACATCATTGATTTTTTTGAGAATTGGACACATTTTCAAACAAACTGCCACAAGAAGAAATGATCGGCCTCCCTGGTAGATTCCTAGTGTCTTTGTGCACTTTTGGCAACATATAGAATACTGGAATGATGGGATTCTCCTGCTTAATGAACTTAAACTCGTCCCAACTTAATAAATCTTGTTCTTTCCAATTTTTTAATCTTTCATAGAACTTGTCCTTAGCTGTTTCATATTCGGTTCTAGTCACCTTCTAATAGCATTGTTGATTATTTAATTGTTTCAATGCTTCTGTACAATAAAGATCACGCCCCCAAAGTACAACATTCCCTCCCTTATCTGAGGGCTTTACCAGCGGGCCATCTTCTTTTTTCAGTTTTGTTATGACTTTTTGTATTTGCATCTCCTTGGGGTCTAGTTTCTTCTTTTGCTTTCCCATTTTGTAATACAGATGTTTCAAGTCTGTGGCTACATTTCAGCAAAAACTTCCAAGTTATCTCTCATGGTTTGCGGAAAATATCTTGACCGTGGATGAAAAGGTGTACGATCACCACTTTGTAGTTGGAAGGTGAGAGGGTTAGAATTTTCAGCCTCTATTTGATTTTCCACAGTTGAGGGTACATTAGCATTCACATTTCCTTCATTTTGTAAGGCCCACAATTCTTCTAATGTTGGCATGTCCTGCCCCATTAAGATGTTTTGCACATCTGGGGTCACTTCCGATTGAGGTAATGATGGAGCTTTTCTGAGGTTCTTATGTAGTTTGGCTAATTTAATTTTACGCACAAATTTGTACAGATCCATCCTACATTCCGCATAGTTAAAATCATTTCTATTGCATTACGAGAGGCCCAGTTCCAAAACTGATTTTTCTTCCTCTGTTAGTAACGTACTGCTTAGATTGCTTTCAGTATTATTTGGAGCTATTTCTTGGATCCTTGTTTCGTGTGGGAGCACATTGATCTGTGTGTTGCTCCGCCTGCAGCTCCTTCGTTATCCTTCACCACCTCTTCTCTGTTTCCTCTTCCTTGTGCTCCCCATCCTCCTTTTTTTCATCTGCCTCTCATTGTTTGATGATCCGATTTCTGATCCAGTTGTAAAAAAAAGAACTCACCCGTCACATTGAGTCTTGTTTTTGGTGCACCTCTTCCACTGGGTTCTTCCTGCTCTACCTCTGATCCTGTGTCAGAGCTTAATTCACTCTGTGATACATCCTGGCGGAAGGCACTTCTTTCTTATGCCTTACAGAATCGAATCTTTTCGCAAACGTATAGATACGTCCATTTTCATAGTCCAAATGGTCCCGTAAGAACTTGGTCGCTTTCCTATCTTTAGTCTTTTTTTCATATTTTTCTAGGCGATTTTTGAGTTCTCCTTTAAATTTGATTATTCTTGCCTGATCTGTATTTTTATCCAATATAGCGGTCAAATCCTTTAGCTTCATTACCACCTCTTGTCTTTCAATCTCAGCATATTTTATAAGAATTCCTACCATGTTATTTGAGCTGCTAGCACTAGTCTCAGCCCATTCTCGTAGGAGATCTGGATGGGGGTTTTCGTATGTCGGCGTGATCATCACTTTCAGCCCCCTTGGGACTCTGCCAACTGCGAAATATTGTTTAAGCGATGCAACCTCCTACCATCGAGATATTTCACTCTTCTTCAGCTTTTCATACTCGTGCAATAGTTTTCCTATTTTGTTACTTGGTGATGGTGTTATGTCTTGTCTTTCAAAACATTGCTCTGTTCCACTTTCCGTGAAGAGTTTAAGAGCTTCTAGCTCGCTCGCTGCACACTCGTCATCACTCATGGTCATAAATGGGTAAACAATCCTAAGCTCGAACATGGCACTTGTCACTCTCTTTTAATATCCTTCGAGAAAGATTCATCGCGTCCTCCGCCCGACTCCCGCTCACTCCACACTCCCTCTCCTTACCAGCAATCAGCAGGGTATCACGGCAATGACTAGATTTCTCGGAACCCGGTCCCGCGGTTCCTCGTATTTCAAAGCGGAATCGTATAGGGATTGCTTCAGCACGTGAGCAGGGGGCACGCCTGTCTTCTTTGCAATTTCTCCACTGAACGGTTTTCACTGGCGTGCTGCCTAACCATCGAGGGTGCTGGCTCCAAGACGCCCGCAGCGTCTTTCTCCTATCCAATTACCAATTTCCTTTCCACACACGGAAATAATCCAGCACTTCAAAGGGGGTCAGTTTACTCCATATTTATTTAAATGAGGGCATCTCCCGCAGCCTTGTTCACAATGCATAGTGCCATTTTTTTAAACTTTAAATACACATCCTGATAAAACAGACATTAACAAAGGACAATCCCAATGCACATCTAAGCCTTATTTTCACAGTAAAAGT
This sequence comes from Triturus cristatus, assembly GCF_964204655.1. Lineage (NCBI taxonomy): Eukaryota > Metazoa > Chordata > Amphibia > Caudata > Salamandridae > Triturus > Triturus cristatus. Next base: position 632,718,010 of record NC_140587.1, read on the forward strand.
GTGCGCTATTTTGGAGTGTTTTTTGCTATTGCATTTCAACTTATTTTTCATGCAAGTGCATTTATATAAGCATTTCATTAAACTTTTATATGCAGTGTATAATTATCACTGCTTTACAGATGTTTCCAAAACGGGAATAAATACATTTGTAAGCATCTATAGTTTTTATGTACAATGCTTTATAATCCACTTTTATACCCTCTCTTTATATGTTGACTAAAAATGTAAATACATTTCATTCCAATGTGATAATGGCTTAGTTAAAGTGCTAAGTGCTACAGTACATTTCCAAAGTGCTAGTACATAAAGACATTTTTTATTTTAAAAAATGTGTTCTTTTCCATAAAAACATGTAATTCCTTCCTAAATTCATAAGATGTTTCTCTCCACTCAAAGACCTTATATTTTTGTATATTGAAATCCATATACTCTCAATTTAATTATCCTTATATTTCTTGAACCAACAAGGGGAAGGTGACAAAGTGCTGGTGCATAATACCATTATTTCATATATATATATATAAGCAGCCGCTTACCACCAACTGACAAACTGATACAGACATTCACACAGTTGAGTCACTAACCCATGCATTCAGTAAGACACGTTTAATCACTCACTTATACAGTCAGTCATGCACCTACTAAATCATTCATTCAGACACTTATACACCCACTCATTCTTTAATACACCTTGGCATATATATATATATAAAAACATATTTAAACTTTTCAGAAACACACAGTCACTGGATGATGTCATCAGTGATGTCATTTGAGATGTCATCAGGGATGTCATCAGTGATGTCACTGACCATGTCATGAATGATGCAATATGTTACGTCATCAGCAGTGCATTGCGGGGGCGTGAGTTATAGTTAGCACAACTAACTATAATGGCTGAATTGTACGAGTGAAATATCCAACTAACTATAAAGTCACTGGAACCTGTGGTTGTTTAAGTGAATTTCAAAGGTTTTTTAAATGCTAATTTCTATCTATAACGTCCCTGAAACCTATGGTTTTTTCAGTGAATTTCAAAGGTTTTTTAAATGCTTTGTATGTAAAGATGTTTGATATTATTGCTATAGATACCAGATTTGTGGACGCCTATGTGAGAACAACTTCATTACCGCAAGGCGGAAGAATGACGAAGTATGTTGTAAAGTAGTAGTCATTCTCTGGTTGAATACGTACAATGTATAAGTTGTGAAAATCAAAAAACAAAACACCATATGTATAGCTAATGTCCCTATTGTACTATGGCTGAGGTGTTTTAATATACTAATTTCTACCTATAACATCCCTGAAACCTATGTTTTTTTTCAGTGTATTTCAAAGGTTTTTTAAATGCTAATTTTTAATTATAACGTCCCTGAAACCTATGGTTTTTTCAGTGAATTTCAAAGGTTTTTTAAATGCTAATTTCTAACTATAACGTCCCTGAAACTTATGATTTTTTCAGTGTATTTCAAAGTTTTTTTAAATGAGAATTTCTAACAATAACGTCCCTGAAACCCATGTTTGTTTCAGTGAATTTCTAAGGTTTTTTAAATGCTAATTTCTAACTATGCCTACAGAGGTAGGACATGTGCAGAAAGAGGAAGAAAGGCGCAGAAAGAAACAAGAGAAATTCAGAAATAGGCAACAGAAGTCCAGAAAGAGGAAAAAAGGTGCAGAAAGAAGCAAGAGATATGCAGTAAGTACCAACAGAAGTGAAGAAAGAGGCCTTGTTGCAGACATCCTGTGTCCTGGGCACCCCCCAACATTTTACTGACTGGTACCGGTGGTACCTGACTCTGAATGACCCTGGGCTCTGCCTAACCAGACCCAGAGCCAGTGCTCTGCTGAAAGACACTTAGAATACAGTAAAAAATCCTACATACACTAGGGTACACTATGGGTTGGGGTACCCCTGTGATTGGCACGATCTCCCCTGTAAGGCACTAGCACATAATAGGGCAGGGGGGTTAAAACTACCTCTAAGTCCCTAGCTTATAGTTGGGCATGGCAGTTTAGAGGCCAGCAGTCCTTTTCTCCACTTGCATGTGTGCACTGCTGAGCCTGTAGTCAGTTTAAAAGTAGCACAGTGTGTGCAGAAAGAGGAAAGAGGGGTGCTGAAAGTAGCAAGAGAGGTACAGAAAGAAGCAAGAGAAGTACAGAAAGAAGCAACAAAGGTGCAGAAAGAGAGAAGAGGGTGCAGAAAGAGGCAAGAGAAGTGTAGAAAAAAGCAACAGAGGTGCAGAAAGAGGCAAGAGAAGTTCAGAAAGAGGCAGCAGAGGTGCAGAAAGAGACAAGAAAAGTGTAGAAAGAGGCAAGAGAGTTGTAGAAACAGGCAAAAGAGGTGCATAAAGAGGAAACGGGGGTGCACACAGAGGCAAGAGAAGTACGGAAAGAACCAACAGAGGTGCAGAAAGAGGCAAGAGGGTTGCAGAAAGAAGCAAGAGAAGTATAGAAAAAGCAAAAGAGGTGCAGAAAGAGGCAAGAGGGGTGCAGAAAAAGGCAAGAGAGGAGCAGAAAGAGGCATGAGAGGTGCACACAGAGGCACGAGGGGTGCAGAAATTTACAAGAGAGATGCAGAAAGAAGCAAGTGAAGTGAAGAAAGAAGCAACAGAGGTACAGAACGAGGCAATAGAAGTGCAGAAAGAGGCAAGACGGGTGCACACAGAGGCAAGAGAGGTGCAGAAAGAGGGAAGAGGGGTGCAGAAAGAGGCAAGAGGGGTGTAGAAATGCAAGACAGGTGCAGAAAGAAACAAGAGCAGTACAGAAACTACCAACAGAGGTGCAGAAACAGGTAAAAGGTGTGCATAAAGAGGAAAGAGGGGTGCAGAAATTTGTAAGAGAGGTGCAGAAAGAGGCAAGAGCAATGCAAAAGAACCAACAGAGGTGCAAAAAGAGGCAAGTGGTGTGCAGAAGGAGGCAAGAGAACTGCAGAAAGAGGCAAGAGAGTTGCAGAAAGAGGCAAAAGGGGTGCAGAAAGAAAGAACAGGTGGGCAGACTGAGGCAAGAGAGGTGCGTGCAGAAAGAGGCAAGATGGGTGCAGAAAAGGCAAGAAGGATGCAGAAATTTTGAACAGAGGTGCAGAAAGAAGCAAGAGCAGTGCAGAAAGAACCAACAGAGAGGTGCAGAAAGAGGCAAGAATTTCTAAGGTTTTTTAAATGCTAATTTCTAACTATGCCTACAGAGGTAGGACATGTGCAGAAAGAGGAAGAAAGGCGCAGAAAGAAACAAGAGAAATTCAGAAATAGGCAACAGAAGTCCAGAAAGAGGAAAAAAGGTGCAGAAAGAAGCAAGAGATATGCAGTAAGTACCAACAGAAGTGAAGAAAGAGGCCTTGTTGCAGACATCCTGTGTCCTGGGCACCCCCCAACTTTTTACTGACTGGTACCGGTGGTACCTGACTCTGAATGACCCTGGTCTCTGCCTAACCAGACCCAGAGCCAGTGCTCTGCTGAAAGACACTTAGAATACAGTAAAAAATCCTACATACACTAGGGTACACTATGGGTTGGGGTACCCCTGTGATTGGCACGATCTCCCCTGTAAGGCACTAGCACATAATAGGGCAGGGGGGTTAAAACTACCTCTAAGTCCCTAGCTTATAGTTGGGCATGGCAGTTTAAAGGCCAGCAGCCCTTTTCTCCACTTGCATGTGTGCACTGCTGAGCCTGTAGTCAGTTTAAAAGTAGCACAGTGTGTGCAGAAAGAGGCAAGAGGGGTGCTGAAAGTAGCAAGAGAGGTACAGAAAGAAGCAAGAGAAGTACAGAAAGAAGCAACAAAGGTGCAGAAAGAGAGAAGAGGGTGCAGAAAGAGGCAAGAGAAGTGTAGAAAAAAGCAACAGAGGTGCAGAAAGAGGCAAGAGAAGTTCAGAAAGAGGCAGCAGAGGTGCAGAAAGAGACAAGAAAAGTGTAGAAAGAGGCAAGAGAGTTGTAGAAACAGGCAAAAGAGGTGCATAAAGAGGAAACGGGGGTGCACACAGAGGCAAGAGAAGTACGGAAAGAACCAACAGAGGTGCAGAAAGAGGCAAGAGGGTTGCAGAAAGAAGCAAGAGAAGTATAGAAAAAGCAAAAGAGGTGCAGAAAGAGGCAAGAGGGGTGCAGAAAAAGGCAAGAGAGGAGCAGAAAGAGGCATGAGAGGTGCACACAAAGGCACGAGGGGTGCAGAAATTTACAAGAGAGATGCAGAAAGAAGCAAGTGAATTGAAGAAAGAAGCAACAGAGGTACAGAACGAGGCAATAGAAGTGCAGAGAGAGGCAAGACGGGTGCACACAGAGGCAATAGAGGTGCAGAATGAGGGAAGAGGGGTGCAGAAAGAGGCAAGAGGGGTGTAGAAATGCAAGACAGGTGCAGAAAGAAACAAGAGCAGTACAGAAACTACCAACAGAGGTGCAGAAACAGGTAAAAGGTGTGCATAAAGAGGAAAGAGGGGTGCAGAAATTTGTAAGAGAGGTGCAGAAAGAGGCAAGAGCAATGCAAAAGAACCAACAGAGGTGCAAAAAGAGGCAAGTGGTGTGCAGAAGGAGGCAAGAGAACTGCAGAAAGAGGCAAGAGAGTTGCAGAAAGAGGCAAAAGGGGTGCAGAAAGAAAGAACAGGTGGGCAGACTGAGGCAAGAGAGGTGCGTGCAGAAAGAGGCAAGATGGGTGCAGAAAAAGGCAAGAAGGATGCAGAAATTTTGAACAGAGGTGCAGAAAGAAGCAAGAGCAGTGCAGAAAGAACCAACAGAGAGGTGCAGAAAGAGGCAAGAATTTCTAAGGTTTTTTTAAATGCTAATTTCTAACTATGCCTATAGAGGTAGGACATGTGCAGAAAGAGGAAGAAAGGCGCAGAAAGAAACAAGAGAAATTCAGAAATAGGCAACAGAAGTCCAGAAAGAGGAAAAAAGGTGCAGAAAGAAGCAAGAGATATGCAGAAAGTACCAACAGAAGTGAAGAAAGAGGCCTTGTTGTAGACATCCTGTGTCCTGGGCACCCCCCAACTTTTTACTGACTGGTACCGGTGGTACCTGACTCTGAATGACCCTGGGCTCTGCCTAACCAGACCCAGAGCCAGTGCTCTGCTGAAAGACACTTAGAATACAGTAAAAAATCCTACATACACTAGGGTACACTATGGGTTGGGGTACCCCTGTGATTGGCACGATCTCCCCTGTAAGGCACTAGCACATAATAGGGCAGGGGGGTTAAAACTACCTCTAAGTCCCTAGCTTATAGTTGGGCATGGCAGTTTAAAGGCCAGCAGCCCTTTTCTCCACTTGCATGTGTGCACTGCTGAGCCTGTAGTCAGTTTAAAAGTAGCACAGTGTGTGCAGAAAGAGGCAAGAGGGGTGCTGAAAGTAGCAAGAGAGGTACAGAAAGAAGCAAGAGAAGTACAGAAAGAAGCAACAAAGGTGCAGAAAGAGAGAAGAGGGTGCAGAAAGAGGCAAGAGAAGTGTAGAAAAAAGCAACAGAGGTGCAGAAAGAGGCAAGAGAAGTTCAGAAAGAGGCAGCAGAGGTGCAGAAAGAGACAAGAAAAGTGTAGAAAGAGGCAAGAGAGTTGTAGAAACAGGCAAAAGAGGTGCATAAAGAGGAAACGGGGGTGCACACAGAGGCAAGAGAAGTACGGAAAGAACCAACAGAGGTGCAGAAAGAGGCAAGAGGGTTGCAGAAAGAAGCAAGAGAAGTATAGAAAAAGCAAAAGAGGTGCAGAAAGAGGCAAGAGGGGTGCAGAAAAAGGCAAGAGAGGAGCAGAAAGAGGCATGAGAGGTGCACACAAAGGCACGAGGGGTGCAGAAATTTACAAGAGAGATGCAGAAAGAAGCAAGTGAATTGAAGAAAGAAGCAACAGAGGTACAGAACGAGGCAATAGAAGTGCAGAGAGAGGCAAGACGGGTGCACACAGAGGCAATAGAGGTGCAGAATGAGGGAAGAGGGGTGCAGAAAGAGGCAAGAGGGGTGTAGAAATGCAAGACAGGTGCAGAAAGAAACAAGAGCAGTACAGAAACTACCAACAGAGGTGCAGAAACAGGTAAAAGGTGTGCATAAAGAGGAAAGAGGGGTGCAGAAATTTGTAAGAGAGGTGCAGAAAGAGGCAAGAGCAATGCAAAAGAACCAACAGAGGTGCAAAAAGAGGCAAGTGGTGTGCAGAAGGAGGCAAGAGAACTGCAGAAAGAGGCAAGAGAGTTGCAGAAAGAGGCAAAAGGGGTGCAGAAAGAAAGAACAGGTGGGCAGACTGAGGCAAGAGAGGTGCGTGCAGAAAGAGGCAAGATGGGTGCAGAAAAAGGCAAGAAGGATGCAGAAATTTTGAACAGAGGTGCAGAAAGAAGCAAGAGCAGTGCAGAAAGAACCAACAGAGAGGTGCAGAAAGAGGCAAGAATTTCTAAGGTTTTTTTAAATGCTAATTTCTAACTATGCCTATAGAGGTAGGACATGTGCAGAAAGAGGAAGAAAGGCGCAGAAAGAAACAAGAGAAATTCAGAAATAGGCAACAGAAGTCCAGAAAGAGGAAAAAAGGTGCAGAAAGAAGCAAGAGATATGCAGAAAGTACCAACAGAAGTGAAGAAAGAGGCCTTGTTGTAGACATCCTGTGTCCTGGGCACCCCCCAACTTTTTACTGACTGGTACCGGTGGTACCTGACTCTGAATGACCCTGGGCTCTGCCTAACCAGACCCAGAGCCAGTGCTCTGCTGAAAGACACTTAGAATACAGTAAAAAATCCTACATATACTAGGGTACACTATGGGTTGGCGTACCCCTGTGATTGGCACGATCTCCCCTGTAAGGCACTAGCACATAATAGGGCAGGGGGGTTAAAACTACCTCTAAGTCCCTAGCTTATAGTTGGGCATGGCAGTTTAGAGGCCAGCAGCCCTTTTCTCCACTTGCATGTGTGCACTGCTGAGCCTGAAGTCAGTTTAAAAGTAGCACAGTGTGTGCAGAAAGAGGCAAGAGGGGTGCTGAAAGTAGCAAGAGAGGTACAGAAAGAAGCAAGAGAAGTACAGAAAGAAGCAACAAAGGTGCAGAAAGAGAGAAGAGGGTGCAGAAAGAGGCAAGAGAAGTGTAGAAAAAAGCAACAGAGGTGCAGAAAGAGGCAAGAGAAGTTCAGAAAGAGGCAGCAGAGGTGCAGAAAGAGACAAGAAAAGTGTAGAAAGAGGCAAGAGAGTTGTAGAAACAGGCAAAAGAGGTGCACAAAGAGGAAACGGGGGTGCACACAGAGGCAAGAGATGTACGGAAAGAACCAACAGAGGTGCAGAAAGAGGCAAGAGGGGTGCAGAAAGAAGCAAGAGAAGTATAGAAAAAGCAAAAGAGGTGCAGAAAGAGGCAAGAGGGGTGCAGAAAAAGGCAAGAGAGGAGCAGAAAGAGGCATGAGAGGTGCACACAGAGGCACGAGGGGTGCAGAAATTTACAAGAGAGATGCAGAAAGAAGCAAGTGAAGTGAAGAAAGAAGCAACAGAGGTACAGAACGAGGCAATAGAAGTGCAGAAAGAGGCAAGACGGGTGCACACAGAGGCAAGAGAGGTGTAGAAACAGGGAAGAGGGGTGCAGAAAGAGGCAAGAGGGATGTAGAAATGCAAGACAGGTGCAGAAAGAAACAAGAGCAGTACAGAAACTACCAACAGAGGTGCAGAAACAGGTAAAAGGTGTGCATAAAGAGGAAAGAGGGGTGCAGAAATTTGTAAGAGAGTTGCAGCAAGAGGCAAGAGCAATGCAAAAGAACCAACAGAGGTGCAAAAAGAGGCAAGTGGTGTGCAGAAGGAGGCAAGAGAACTGCAGAAAGAGGCAAGAGAGTTGCAGAAAGAGGCAAAAGGGGTGCAGAAAGAAATAACAGGTGGGCAGACTGAGGCAAGAGAGGTGCGTGCAGAAAGAGGCAAGATGGGTGCAGAAAAAGGCAAGAAGGATGCAGAAATTTTGAACAGAGGTGCAGAAAGAAGCAAGAGCAGTGCAGAAAGAACCAACAGAGAGGTGCAGAAAGAGGCAAGAATTTCTAAGGTTTTTTAAATGCTAATTTCTAACTATGCCTATAGAGGTAGGACATGTGCAGAAAGAGGAAGAAAGGCGCAGAAAGAAACAAGAGAAATTCAGAAATAGGCAACAGAAGTCCAGAAAGAGGAAAAAAGGTGCAGAAAGAAGCAAGAGATATGCAGAAAGTACCAACAGAAGTGAAGAAAGAGGCCTTGTTGTAGACATCCTGTGTCCTGGGCACCCCCCAACTTTTTACTGACTGGTACCGGTGGTACCTGACTCTGAATGACCCTGGGCTCTGCCTAACCAGACCCAGAGCCAGTGCTCTGCTGAAAGACACTTAGAATACAGTAAAAAATCCTACATACACTAGGGTTCACTATGGGTTGGGGTACCCCTGTGATTGGCACGATCTCCCCTGTAAGGCACTAGCACATAATAGGGCAGGGGGGTTAAAACTACCTCTAAGTCCCTAGCTTATAGTTGGGCATGGCAGTTTAGAGGCCAGCAGCCCTTTTCTCCACTTGCATGTGTGCACTGCTGAGCCTGTAGTCAGTTTAAAAGTAGCACAGTGTGTGCAGAAAGAGGCAAGAGCGGTGCTGAAAGTAGCAAGAGAGGTACAGAAAGAAGCAAGAGAAGTACAGAAAGAAGCAACAAAGGTGCAGAAAGAGAGAAGAGGGTGCAGAAAGAGGCAAGAGAAGTGTAGAAAAAAGCAACAGAGGTGCAGAAAGAGGCAAGAGAAGTTCAGAAAGAGGCAGCAGAGGTGCAGAAAGAGACAAGAAAAGTGTAGAAAGAGGCAAGAGAGTTGTAGAAACAGGCAAAAGAGGTGCATAAAGAGGAAACGGGGGTGCACACAGAGGCAAGAGAAGTACGGAAAGAACCAACAGAGGTGCAGAAAGAGGCAAGAGGGTTGCAGAAAGAAGCAAGAGAAGTATAGAAAAAGCAAAAGAGGTGCAGAAAGAGGCAAGAGGGGTGCAGAAAAAGGCAAGAGAGGAGCAGAAAGAGGCATGAGAGGTGCACACAAAGGCACGAGGGGTGCAGAAATTTACAAGAGAGATGCAGAAAGAAGCAAGTGAATTGAAGAAAGAAGCAACAGAGGTACAGAACGAGGCAATAGAAGTGCAGAGAGAGGCAAGACGGGTGCACACAGAGGCAATAGAGGTGCAGAATGAGGGAAGAGGGGTGCAGAAAGAGGCAAGAGGGGTGTAGAAATGCAAGACAGGTGCAGAAAGAAACAAGAGCAGTACAGAAACTACCAACAGAGGTGCAGAAACAGGTAAAAGGTGTGCATAAAGAGGAAAGAGGGGTGCAGAAATTTGTAAGAGAGGTGCAGAAAGAGGCAAGAGCAATGCAAAAGAACCAACAGAGGTGCAAAAAGAGGCAAGTGGTGTGCAGAAGGAGGCAAGAGAACTGCAGAAAGAGGCAAGAGAGTTGCAGAAAGAGGCAAAAGGGGTGCAGAAAGAAAGAACAGGTGGGCAGACTGAGGCAAGAGAGGTGCGTGCAGAAAGAGGCAAGATGGGTGCAGAAAAAGGCAAGAAGGATGCAGAAATTTTGAACAGAGGTGCAGAAAGAAGCAAGAGCAGTGCAGAAAGAACCAACAGAGAGGTGCAGAAAGAGGCAAGAATTTCTAAGGTTTTTTAAATGCTAATTTCTAACTATGCCTATAGAGGTAGGACATGTGCAGAAAGAGGAAGAAAGGCGCAGAAAGAAACAAGAGAAATTCAGAAATAGGCAACAGAAGTCCAGAAAGAGGAAAAAAGGTGCAGAAAGAAGCAAGAGATATGCAGTAAGTACCAACAGAAGTGAAGAAAGAGGCCTTGTTGCAGACATCCTGTGTCCTGGGCACCCCCCAACTTTTTACTGACTGGTACCGGTGGTACCTGACTCTGAATGACCCTGGGCTCTGCCTAACCAGATCCAGAGCCAGTGCTCTGCTGAAAGACACTTAGAATACAGTAAAAAATCCTACATACACTAGGGTACACTATGGGTTGGGGTACCCCTGTGATTGGCACGATCTCCCCTGTAAGGCACTAGCACATAATAGGGCAGGGGGGCTAAACTACCTCTAAGTCCCTAGCTTATAGTTGGGCATGGCAGTTTAGAGGCCAGCAGCCCTTTTCTCCACTTGCATGTGTGCACTGCTGAGCCTGTAGTCAGTTTAAAAGTAGCACAGTGTGTGCAGAAAGAGGAAAGAGGGGTGCTGAAAGTAGCAAGAGAGGTACAGAAAGAAGCAAGAGAAGTACAGAAAGAAGCAACAAAGGTGCAGAAAGAGAGAAGAGGGTGCAGAAAGAGGCAAGAGAAGTGTAGAAAAAAGCAACAGAGGTGCAGAAAGAGGCAAGAGAAGTTCAGAAAGAGGCAGCAGAGGTGCAGAAAGAGACAAGAAAAGTGTAGAAAGAGGCAAGAGAGTTGTAGAAACAGGCAAAAGAGGTGCACAAAGAGGAAACGCGGGTGCACACAGAGGCAAGAGATGTACGGAAAGAACCAACAGAGGTGCAGAAAGAGGCAAGAGGGGTGCAGAAAGAAGCAAGAGAAGTATAGAAAAAGCAAAAGAGGTGCAGAAAGAGGCAAGAGGGGTGCAGAAAAAGGCAAGAGAGGAGCAGAAAGAGGCATGAGAGGTGCACACAGAGGCACGAGGGGTGCAGAAATTTACAAGAGAGATGCAGAAAGAAGCAAGTGAAGTGAAGAAAGAAGCAACAGAGGTACAGAACGAGGCAATAGAAGTGCAGAAAGAGGCAAGACGGGTGCACACAGAGGCAAGAGAGGTGTAGAAACAGGGAAGAGGGGTGCAGAAAGAGGCAAGAGGGATGTAGAAATGCAAGACAGGTGCAGAAAGAAACAAGAGCAGTACAGAAACTACCAACAGAGGTGCAGAAACAGGTAAAAGGTGTGCATAAAGAGGAAAGAGGGGTGCAGAAATTTGTAAGAGAGTTGCAGCAAGAGGCAAGAGCAATGCAAAAGAACCAACAGAGGTGCAAAAAGAGGCAAGTGGTGTGCAGAAGGAGGCAAGAGAACTGCAGAAAGAGGCAAGAGAGTTGCAGAAAGAGGCAAAAGGGGTGCAGAAAGAAATAACAGGTGGGCAGACTGAGGCAAGAGAGGTGCGTGCAGAAAGAGGCAAGATGGGTGCAGAAAAAGGCAAGAAGGATGCAGAAATTTTGAACAGAGGTGCAGAAAGAAGCAAGAGCAGTGCAGAAAGAACCAACAGAGAGGTGCAGAAAGAGGCAAGAATTTCTAAGGTTTTTTAAATGCTAATTTCTAACTATGCCTATAGAGGTAGGACATGTGCAGAAAGAGGAAGAAAGGCGCAGAAAGAAACAAGAGAAATTCAGAAATAGGCAACAGAAGTCCAGAAAGAGGAAAAAAGGTGCAGAAAGAAGCAAGAGATATGCAGAAAGTACCAACAGAAGTGAAGAAAGAGGCCTTGTTGTAGACATCCTGTGTCCTGGGCACCCCCCAACTTTTTACTGACTGGTACCGGTGGTACCTGACTCTGAATGACCCTGGGCTCTGCCTAACCAGACCCAGAGCCAGTGCTCTGCTGAAAGACACTTAGAATACAGTAAAAAATCCTACATATACTAGGGTACACTATGGGTTGGGGTACCCCTGTGATTGGCACGATCTCCCCTGTAAGGCACTAGCACATAATAGGGCAGGGGGGTTAAAACTACCTCTAAGTCCCTAGCTTATAGTTGGGCATGGCAGTTTAGAGGCCAGCAGCCCTTTTCTCCACTTGCATGTGTGCACTGCTGAGCCTGAAGTCAGTTTAAAAGTAGCACAGTGTGTGCAGAAAGAGGCAAGAGGGGTGCTGAAAGTAGCAAGAGAGGTACAGAAAGAAGCAAGAGAAGTACAGAAAGAAGCAACAAAGGTGCAGAAAGAGAGAAGAGGGTGCAGAAAGAGGCAAGAGAAGTGTAGAAAAAAGCAACAGAGGTGCAGAAAGAGGCAAGAGAAGTTCAGAAAGAGGCAGCAGAGGTGCAGAAAGAGACAAGAAAAGTGTAGAAAGAGGCAAGAGAGTTGTAGAAACAGGCAAAAGAGGTGCACAAAGAGGAAACGGGGGTGCACACAGAGGCAAGAGATGTACGGAAAGAACCAACAGAGGTGCAGAAAGAGGCAAGAGGGGTGCAGAAAGAAGCAAGAGAAGTATAGAAAAAGCAAAAGAGGTGCAGAAAGAGGCAAGAGGGGTGCAGAAAAAGGCAAGAGAGGAGCAGAAAGAGGCATGAGAGGTGCACACAGAGGCACGAGGGGTACAGAAATTCACAAGAGAGATGCAGAAAGAAGCAAGTGAAGTGAAGAAAGAAGCAACAGAGGTACAGAACGAGGCAATAGAATTGCAGAAAGAGGCAAGACGGGTGCACACAGAGGCAAGAGAGGTGTAGAAACAGGGAAGAGGGGTGCAGAAAGAGGCAAGAGGGGTGTAGAAATGCAAGACAGGTGCAGAAAGAAACAAGAGCAGTACAGAAACTACCAACAGAGGTGCAGAAACAGGTAAAAGGTGTGCATAAAGAGGAAAGAGGGGTGCAGAAATTTGTAAGAGAGGTGCAGCAAGAGGCAAGAGCAATGCAAAAGAACCAACAGAGGTGCAAAAAGAGGCAAGTGGTGTGCAGAAGGAGGCAAGAGAACTGCAGAAAGAGGCAAGAGAGTTGCAGAAAGAGGCAAAAGGGGTGCAGAAAGAAATAACAGGTGGGCAGACTGAGGCAAGAGAGGTGCGTGCAGAAAGAGGCAAGATGGGTGCAGAAAAAGGCAAGAAGGATGCAGAGAAATTTTGAACAGAGGTGCAGAAAGAAACAAGAGCAGTGCAGAAAGAACCAACAGAGAGGTGCAGAAAGAGGCAAGAGGGGTGCAGAAAGAGGTAAGTAAAGTGCAGAACGAAGCAAAAGAGGTGCAGAAAGAACCAACTGAGGTGCAAAAAGAGGCAAGAGGGGTGCAGAAAGGGTTAGGGGAGGTGCACAAAGAGGCAAGATGGCTACATAAAGAGGCAGGAGGGGCGCAGAAAGAAGGAAGATAACTGCAGATAGAAGCAACAGAGGTGCTGAAAGAGGTACAAAGGGTGCAGAAAGAGACAGGAGAGGTGCAGAAAGAAGCAATAGAGGTACAGAAAGAGGCAAGAGTGGTGTAGAAAGAGGCAATAAAGTTGCACAATCAGGGGTCAAGAAACAGGGAAAATGGGTGCAGAAAGAAGCAAGTGAGGTGCAGAAACAGGCAAGAGAGGTGCAGAAAGAGGCAAGAGAAATGCAGAAACAGCCAAGTGAAGTATTGAAAGAGGCAAGAGAGGTGCAGAAAGAGGGAAGTGGGTTGCAGAAAGAAACAAAAGAAGTGCAGAAAGAAGGAACAGAGCTGTAGAAAGAGGCAAGAGGGGAGCCGAAAGAGGGAAGAGGGGTGCAAAAAGAGGCACAAGGGTTGCAGAAAGAAGGGACAGAGGTGCAGAAAGAAGCTAGAGAAGTGCCGAAAGAAGCAACAGAGGTGCAGAAAGAGTGATAAGGTGTGGAAAAAGAGGCAAGAGACATGCAAAAAGAAGCAACAGAGATGCAAAAAGGGGGAACAGGGGTGGAGAAAGTGGTGAGAGGGGTGCAGAAAGAAGTACGAGAGGTGCATAAAGAAACAAAAGAAGAGCAGAAAGAAGGAACAGGGGTGCAGAAAGAAGCAAGAGGGGTACAAAAAGACAGAAGAGGGGTGCAGAAAGAAGCATGAGTGGTGCAGAAAGAAGCAAGAGGCACAGAAAGGAGCAAGAGTAGTGCAGAAAGATGCAAAGAGGTGCAGAAAGAGGCAAGAGGGCTGCCAAAAGAGGGAAGAAGAGTGCAGAAAGAGGCACAAGGGGTGTACAAAGAAGCAAGAGAGGTGCAGAAAGAAGCAACAGAGTTGCAGAAAGAGGGAAGAGGGGTGGAGAAAGAGACAAGAGAGGTGCAGAAAGAGGCAACAGGTGCAGAAAGAGGGAAGATGGATGGAGAAAGGGGCAAGAGGGGTGCAGAAAGAAGCAAGAGAGGTGAAGAAAGAGGCAAGAAGAGTGCAGAAAGAGAAGAGTGGTTCAGAAAGAGCACATAGGGTGCAGAAAGAAGCAAAAGATGTCATAGTCATTGGATTTTGTTGAGTGCACATAATACCTGGGGGTCTCAAAGCGCTTGTCTAAATCCTGAGAAATGTGAAGGAAATAAAAGGCAAAAAGAGTGCCAGTAAAGGAAAAGAAAAGATTAGAACAAATTAGAACAGCCAGGTTTTTAGAGCTTCACGAAATAGTCTATGATTAGTTTCCATGTGTAACTGTAGTGGAAGAGAGTTCCACATAAAGGGGGCAAGATATGAGAAGGATCTGCCTCCGGTCCTGGCGGTACAGATCTTAAGAGGGGTGAGAAGTTATTTGCTAGAGTACCTTAGTGTTCTGGACGGTTGGTACCAGATGACTTTTGTGGCAATGTAACCAGGTCCGTTCCCATGGCCAGTCTTGTGGACCAGGCAAGTAATCTTGAAATGGATGCGTTTCCTGGTGGGTAACCAATGTAGAGCACTCAAACTTGGTGCCGACGGGGTCCGAGAAGGTAGGTTTGGTACATGCCTAGCGGCTGTGTTTTGTAGCACCTGAAGTTTAGTGAGCAGCTCTTCGTTGATAGAGGCCATCAGGGTGTTTCCATAATCATGCCGACTAATGATGAGTCACTAGACCAGTGGCATCCTGGTTTCAACAGAGATCCACTGGAAGATCTTGCGAAGACTACGCAACAGTCCATAGCAGACGCCCGTGACATGATTAACATGGTCTGCCATGGAGAGGTTGTTATCAATCAGCACCCCTAGGTTACAGACAACTGATTTGGGAGACGGACGAGGGCCGAGATTGGGGGGCCACCAGTCATTGGACCACAGAGTTTGTGCTTTCCCAAAAAGAATAATCTCCGTTTTATTGGCATGAAATTGCAGGTGATTATTTTGCAACCAGATGTTGATGTCAGTCATGCAGTTCATAAAACGGAGTTTGATGTCCGTAATATCAGGGCCAAGAGTGATCAGTAATTGCGTGTCGTCAGCATACGACAAGGTATCAAAGCCATGCGATCTAATGACTCTGGCTAGGGGTACAACATATAGATTAAAAAGCTTGGGATTCAAGATGGAACCCTGGGGAACTCCCTTGTCCATCACATGACTACGAGAGATAAAGGAACCCATAAGTATCCTAGAAGACCGGTCAGCCAGATAGCTGCTAAGCCAATTCAAGGCCATGTCCCTGACTCCCATCTCCCACAGACGATTAACAAGTGTTCTGTGTGAGATGGTGTCATAGGCGGCCGATAGGTCGAGTAGGATCAGCATGGCTGAGCGGCCGGAGTCCAAGGCGAGTCTGATGTACAGAAAGATGCAAGATAAGTGCAGAAAGAAGCAACAAAGATGCAGAAAGAGGGAATAGGGTGGAGAAAGAGGCAGGAGAAGTGCAGAAAGAAGCAGCAGACATGCAGAAAGGGGGAAGAGGGGTGAAGAAAGAAGCAAGAGAGGTGCAGAAAGAAACAAAACAAGTGCAGAAAGAAGGAACAGAGGTGCAGAGAGAGGCAGGAGGGGTGCAGAAAGAGGCAAAAGAGAGGTGCAAAAAGAGACAAGAGGGGTGCAGAAAGAAGCAAGTGAGATAGAGAAAGAGGCAACAGAGGTGCAGAAGGAGGCAAAAGAGGTGCAGAAAGTAGAAGAGAAGTGCAGAAAAAGAAAGAAAGGTGCAGAAAGAAGCAACAGAAATGCAGAAAGAGGCAAGAGAGGTGCAGAAAGTAGCAAGAGTGGCTTGCACACCATTAGTTTCTCCACCCTATCCCATCTCGATACCCGGCTCCGGTGGCAGCTCAGCTCAGCACCATGTGACTCTGGGCAATAGCTCACTTAATTTCCACGATGGCCCCCAGCACCTTGAGACCCGTAAGGGTGAGTAGCTTGCGCTTTACAAAAACAGACTTAATTTAAAAAAAAATATTTTTACCAATTTAACACCCACATTTAGCAATAAGTAGCAGGTGACCAGTCTAGGTTTACAAAGGACCTTCTGCCACGCTGTAAAACTTGTCGCTGCATTTTTGGTAACATTTGAGCCGTTTGATCTAGAAACAAGGCTTTTTTTGTTCAAATCTGCTGATTATGCAGCAGATGATGGATTATGTAGCTAATGCGGAAAATGTATAATTGTGCGGAAGTTGGTGCAGCCAAACAATTGCATAAGTCCAGTGGCCCTGCTCATACCTCTGACTAGGTCCAGAAGTGCTCCTCAGTGATTCCTTCTTTTTTTGTCTCATTGAGTTCATAGTTTAGCTTCTATGGAAAAGAGGAAGACTAAA
This sequence comes from Triturus cristatus, assembly GCF_964204655.1. Taxonomy (NCBI): domain Eukaryota; kingdom Metazoa; phylum Chordata; class Amphibia; order Caudata; family Salamandridae; genus Triturus; species Triturus cristatus. Next base: position 632,734,246 of record NC_140587.1, read on the forward strand.
CCTGAGGTTACCACTCCACAACACAGACTACTACACCACATAATTGCTCTCCATAACACATAATCCAACTCTACATACTTCCTATACACTAAATACCACATACTTTCTATCCACATAATTTCACTGCACAACATACCACATAATTCCACTACATACAACGTACATCCACTCCACTCCCAAAAACATTAGTAAAAAGCTTTTACATCTACGCCAATAGCTCTAACTCTTGCAAATGCAAGACCAATTAAATTACAAATGCTTCTTTAACTGGTAGTCACGTTTGCAGAGTGGTGGAGAGAGGAAGCTAGTCCTCCAACCAGCACTCAGGAATTCTGCTGCATAGGACTTAAAGGAGGTACCAGGAGGGCTTCTTGGCCCCCAAAGTCCCTCAGGAGTAAAGTGGACTTCATCCCCCAACCAGTACTGTACCAGGAGGCGCGTTTGTTGAGTTGTGAAGAAAGGGTGTGTGTGGCCTCCGAAGATGTTTTAGCAATACCACTGTGTTGGACTTAGTGGGGGTAACAGGATGGGTAGTTGGCCCCTAAGGACAACCTTGGGGCCAACTACCCCTCCTATTACCTCCAGTAAGTCCCACACATCAGCATTGCTAAGTTCTCATAGCAGGCCATGCCCCTTTTCCCCACCACTCTGTAACCACGCTCCCTGGCATGCTCTTGGATGGGGATTAAAGTCCACTTCGCTGCTGGGGGTCCTTAGGGGCCAACTAGCCCACCTGATACCTCTAGTATGCCCCAGATAGTGAGATTGCTCATAGGTGGAAACAGGCCACTCCTCCTTTGTCCACCACTCTGCAAACGCGTCTCCTGGCACGCTGTTGGTTGGGGGATGAAGTCCACTTACCTCCTGAGGGTCCCTGGGGGCCAATAGCCCACCAGGTACCTCCAGTAAGCCCGATACAGCTGGATTGCTGAGAGTGGTCCGAGGCCACGCCCCCTTTTTACACCACTCTGCAAATGTGCCTTCTGACTTGGGGGGGCCCACGAGGCCCCCCGCCCTAATCATCCATGCCCTGGGGAGGTTGCAGTCCCCGGGACAGCATGGGGGCCACCTGCTACATAATTGGATATTGCCCCCGGTACCTGGCCCACCCGGGGGCTTATAGAAAATGAAGCGCAGGAGACCACGCTTTACTATTTAAATTTTTTGGGGCCGGATTTGGGCTGGGTACACGAATTCGGCAGATTACTTTTTAATGCTTTTTTTGGCCCAGGGGGTCCTTTTGGGAGCCCATGAGCAGGGCTAGGGGATCAGGGTGTTTCTAACTTGCCCCCTTTTCTTGTTTTTTATGCTTTTTTTTTACTGTTTTCTTGTGACTCGGTTACCGAGTCACAAGATGGCTGCCAACACTTCCTGGTTTGGAGTGTTGACAGCAAATCAGAATGAAGCTCTTGCTCAGGAGGGTTCGCATACCCTCCGCGGTGCTCAGATATATACATTTTGTATTTTTGGAATTACTCTGCAACTACTGAACAGATTTACACCATTTTAAAAAAGGGCACTTTCTGAACCAAGAGCTAGCTTTTTGCTCAGCAGTTTCGGCTGTAGCCTGTTCCAAAATTCCTATGGAAAATAACATGTAGAATACTCGTTTTAGGACCCCTCTTTTTTCTTGCCCCCCGCAAAAGAAAAAGACACTTTTTGAATGGAAACAAGGTCCTAACTATAACTACCTACTGGCTACCGCCAGTAGGTAATATATACCTCTCACATCACTGTGTTGAAAAGTATGATCACTATTACAAATGAATCAAATAATGACAGCAAATTCAGGGTGATAATTCAAGTGCCAAAACTGTAGAATTTATTTATTTGTGAATTTTATAAAGGAGAAGCAGGCAAAAGTGGTGCCAGGGCACTGTACAGGAAGGCCTTAATATGAGTCCATAGAACAGCAGGGGCAGTAATATTCTTCAATGCACATTTGATAAGTGCAGGTAAACAAGAAGAGCACTTAAATGGTCTAAAAGGAGACAACAGGAATGAAGAGCAAGAAGACAGGAAGGCCAATGACTTTTAGGATCAAAGGAGGCAGGGAGTACATGGTGAAATAGTTTAAGATGAGGGAGTGATGGAAGTTTTGAGACCATAGCGAGGAAAATGGAATTGGAAGATAGGGGGAGGCTTTCAACCCTGAAACAAGTGCACAGAAAAACACTGGAGCTATAATTCTACTCTTGTTACCCTGACACAATACCATGTACCACATCAAGAGGAATGTGATGTTGCAGGTAATATATTTGGTGCAATATAAAATGTAATCAATAAATATCGTACTATTTCCTGCCATTCCAGGATGCTTTCTTTCACATGTGCCACCCTCTGTCTGATGCTCTTGTTGGTTATTGTGCACCCTGCAAACTGGGCACATAAACATGAAAATGCTCCTCTAGGATCCCTTTCATTTGACCTGCACTTTTCCCAAATGGTGAGCTGACCATCACACTACACGTATTTATGGGCTCTGTTTCCAATCCTGGACTTTTGTGTGATAGCCAGCTGAATTCTTGGTCAGACTTATATACCTGACATTAACAATATGTAATTGAAATGTTGAGGACTGTAGTCTGTAGATAAAGGAAAAAAGAGAAGTACAAACGGAAAATAAAATCTTGGGGGAGAATCCTACAAACCTCTTTATAATGTTCAGGCACTCATGATTGCTCTGTGTTGGAATGACAACATTTGCCATGGTAGCTTTTCGTTCCGAGTCAAGTCCAGGTTGAAAATGTTAGTAGTTGCCTGGTCAGACGCCAAAGTGCTCACCAATTTAGCATCATTCACACATGTCACTTTCTGGAACAATTAAGAGCAGAGCTTGTGGGTGAGTAAAGGTCACCCACCCAGTAGGATCAGATGGAATGTAATTGATTTGTCAGTGTTCCTCCCCCACTTAGAAGCCAAGTCAAGACATTGGGGCTGTGTATTAGTTCATGTAATGGATGAGGGGACCATGTTGATTCAATTTATGGAAGTAGAAAAGCATCCGTCACTCTACAGTCATCCAGCCGACTGGTTAATGACAGAATAACATTGTAGTATATGAGAGAAATGTCGGTGACAGACAGAAAACTTAAATACAAAATTTATTTACAATTTACAAAATAGTTAAAACACTATAAATAACGTTATACATGAAGCAATGAACGTGTTTGTTATTATTAACCTATTTATAATACAAAAATAAATCAACTCAAATGTGGGTATACTATTGAGTAACAATTTTTCATTGGACAAGTATGGAACACCACATTTTTAATGCTGATGGTGTGTAGAATAGTGCATGTGTGGGTGTGAAGGGGTGGGTCCTGTCCACCATGCATTCTTCAGTGGATGGGCAATCCGCTGGAGTACACATGGTGGAAATCCCTTTGGTAAACCCTCAATCAATTATGAGAGTGTAACTTCTTCTACCCTTCACAAGGCATATACTCCACTTTCTTGCAGAAGTATAACTGTGAGCACTTACAGGATGGGTCCCAACCTAGGAACTATTAATACTAATAACAAAAACTCACCAGCGTATGGTCACCACCTGGAATGGCCACCACCTGGATTGGTCACTGTCATTCACTTGATGCTACAATTACAGTTGTATTTCAGGGAATTTCCTCCTACTGATCAGTTTATGTGTCCTTGTGCTCCCCTTACATGCACAGAATATTGTGTGGATTGGGCCCTAAGAAAAATATCATATGAAATGGAGTCCAGCCTCTCATGTCTGTTTGAGACCGTCACATCGAGTTAATATTACTCAGGGAATTATAAATACTAAGGGGCATATTATCAAGGACGGCGTTAAAATTATCGCCGCTTTAGCGGCAGGAAACTGCTGCTAAAAGCGACGATAATGAGCTTGATAATATGCCCTTGAGAATTCCAATAGAAGCCCATGTTCTGGTGTGAACCTGGGATTCTATTGGAATTCTCTGCAGCATATTATTAAGCCCATTATCGCAGTTTTAGCGGCAGGTTCCTGCCGCTAAAGCGGCGATCATTTTAACGCCATCCTTGATAATATGCCCCTAAATGCGGCCATGCAGGTTCATACTCTGCCTGAGGTAGAAGTATTTTGCACTGGTTTCAGGGGATGCAGCAATCAATCAGGCTGAAGAATGCTCCATTTCTGTAATAATGGCTCTGCCTACCAACGAAACATGGCCCTAGAAGGGCCTTAGGAACTTTGTGGACCTAAGTCTTAAATCGTATACATTTCTGAAATGGCAAGTATACGGTTACATTGGAGACTTCTTTCTATATTTTTCAGGTGTGTGTATCTTCACATATGTGCACATATATATATATATATCTATTTAAATTCCATTTGAAAAAGTACTTGACATATTTACTTAAAACCACAAAAAGCACTAAAAATCATACAAAGTTCAATGATTTGTGCCTTCATTCAGTCTTACTGGTGATCTGTCCAGTCTTTCTTTGTATGGCCTCTTCTACAGCTTCCAAATGGGAAAATTACATTTTGTGATCCTCCCTCTATAAAATCAGGTGACTCCCCTCCTCTGACAAAAGTGTGTTAAACTTTACTTTTGTGCAGTTTTGTCAAACGGGCCAAAGTTATTACCAAAAAAAACCTCCTATTAACTAGTCCATTTAAAAATAAAAATGAGGTACTATTACTGCCCTGTTGTGATCGCCCTATTTCCTACAAGGCTAGAATGCTACCCCTCCTTCATGTTGTACGTGTCGTAAAACAATGTGTAATCTTTATACCCTAAAGGTTACATTTGTACTTGATTGTTTTACAAAATGGGTCCCACTTGAACAACGTGGACTGCGGTATAAAAAGTTCATTCTTGAAATGATGTGGAAGTTGAAAAACTGCAAGTGGATCCCACTCTCATTCTAACTGCTGACACTCATTCAGTGCCCATAGGTGGAAATAGTCATGTTATCACACCTATTACAGTAATAAAGTTATAGAGGCACCAACTTTCTAACCAACACGGCAGAAATACTAGATGTAGACAATACACATAGATATAAATTGTACAAACACAAAAAAACGTTCTGCTCATCCATGTAAAAAATGGTGTAACTTGCCTTCGTGTTAGCTCACCATATAAATACATCCTTTTGTCATATGGAAACATCTCTCACTTGATGCATTTGAAAACAACTGTTTAGAAGATAAGTTGAGGCATAAAACAGGAAAATATTATATGTACATTTCACAACTGCAACATGCGACTTAATATCCCCTAAGTTTTTTTCATACACATCCGTCAGAAGACCAGCTCAAAGTGATTTGAGTCTGTATTTGAATTCAACGTCATGGGTAGGCTGCAAAATTCCCAGGCCTGCTCGTGATTGGTCCAACAGGGGCAACTTCACGTTCTTGTCAACGAGTTCCATCTCAAAATAGGAGACCAACAAACACAAAAACTGCTTGATCTCATGGACAGCGAAGAACCTTCCAGGGCACTTTGTTATTCCTGAACCAAAAGGCATGTAGTAGTACTTCAGCTTGCGCCCCTTGTAGTTGAAAGTGGTCTTCTCTCTCCCGTTCTCATCGAGGAAGCGGTCGTATTTGAAGGTCTATAGGGAAGAAAAGGCACAGAGAGATGAGTCTTGATGTTTGTGTTGGGGCGAGGAGCTTATGTATATTGTTGTCATTGTAGGCAAGCTAAAGTTCCAGAGATGGGCATCTGATATTCTAATGGCTACTTACCAATGGGTCCTCATAGACTTCAGGGTCCAGATGCACCATTTGCGGGTAAAGAGCTATGATGTCATCTTTGCGAATGTTGTACGACGTGTTGCCGTCCAAGTGTAAAGAAAAATCCTCTTTGGCAACTCTTATGTTCATGGAAGCACTGGAGAGTCTCATGGCCTCCTTTATTATACTGTCTAAAGAAAAAAATGGTGACATGATAATGAAGAGTGCAATCTTCATTTTGTAGACTAACAAGAGCCGGCTCACTGGTTCTGTGCCACAACTACCTGTTTCAGTGAGCTTTAGCATCTGTCTGGTATTGGCAGTAAAACGTAAGCAGACCATAACTTACGAAATTGACTTTTTCCCCACCCTAGGCACTGTTTAGCACCAGAAGATCCACAGATGGACTGCCAACAAGTACAATTCCTGTTACTGGTGGCCAATACAATGCCAGCTTGTTGAGGCAGGGGCTATTGGCCCAAAACAAACCAATAGCTGACTCAAGCGCACTTTGTAGATATCATTCCAGTTCAAGCAATATTTTACTTTTTATGTATGGTCTTACAGCACTTCAATGCTAAATTGATCCCTGATGTGGGGGGATCATCACTGAGGGCTTTGCTCCCAATGACACATAATTTTATACCAAGACAAATTTAAAGAACTCAACTTACACATTTAAATGGACTCCCATCTGCCCATACAATATGTTATCATTTTTAAAGATTTTTAATGCTGTTTCTTATGCAATGGTTTTAAGTAACTATGCTAATAAAATTTGGCTTGACTCAGCGGCGGCTCCTCCTCTATGGCGGAGGAGCATCGCCCCACCAAATACGGCAGGAAAGGAAAAATAAAACAACACTTCTTTTATTTCTCCTTTCCTGCTGAGTCTTGGGTGCAGGGCCTGAGGGGTGACAGCACTGAGGAGAGTGGTAGTGCACTCTCCTCACTGCGCATGATGGTTTGGCCAGCCGTCTTAGGCCAGGCAAACCTTCATGGGCAGTGAAGCTCTCTCCAACCCCAGCTGTATTGCTGGGGTTGAAGAGTGCAGGCACAGACTCCTAGTCTGTCCTGGAATGCTAATCAAGGGTGCTCAAGCCAATCCTGAAGCTTCTGGCATTTGAGAGTAGTATCAGGATTGGCCGCAGGACATTCTGGGAGCGTGTGCCTGAAGAAGAGGAGCAGAGGAGCGTGAAGTGCGATGCAGCCTGCTGAAGGTAAGTTTTTTTTAATTAATATTATTTTTTCTTTTGCTCCCTTCCCTTTGCGTCCCCTATGCCCCCTTCCCATGCGACTTGTCCCAAACACCGGCCGCTACTGACCTAACATGACCACCCTAGGCACTGTGATTTATTATATCATTGCCAACCTTATTTGTAAGACAAGAACCTCTCCTCTCCCGGGGTAGTATGACTCAAAAGCTGTAAGTACTAAACAAATACCTGTAGCTCTCTTAGACCAATTTTACTCCCCTGGAAGATAGTGTAAACTTGGACAAGATGTCCACAAATCTTCAAGCTATATTAATACTCATCAATTTCTTTATGTGGTAGGATTTTACAGTAAACCAGCACTTTTTAAAAGTGCATGTTCATGATTGTTAACCAGGTGAGACAGAGTTCACCACTAGCTCAGGTAAATGTAAGATGACTGCAGTCTGCCCTATAGAGAAGTGCCAGAAATGTGTGAGTGGAGAAGCAACAGTGTTTGAATTTTGATCAGGTGCAGCTGCTGTGATAGCTCGCCTTCCCCTTTAAAGAAGAGGGCTTCATCATATTGTTATTTTATCATGAACAAAAAGCTTTCAGATAAGGGTATGCTTACCTAATACGGGCATATTCTCCAGTTGTTCACGTGTGAGTGAGATATGTTTTCCATCCAAGCTGACTTTTTGGCCTGCGTTCTGTAACACTCGGTGCACCTCATCTGTGGCAGCTCTCAGGGCATCTGGGTTTCTAAAATAAAATAATTCAATAGTTGGAATAAAGGAAACATGTATATCCAAGTCTCGTGGCTCATATTTTTGCTGACGTGCCACGTACAGTGGTGTGAGGGAACAGTTTTCTGCATCAGGGATTTCCTACTGAGTGACCCTTTTCATAAAAGTGTATGGGAAAATAGTTTGTGGAGTTTCTAATAGTGGCTTACATTGTTACATCAATGGGCAACCACATGTTTTGCTGAACCCTCTTACAGATATTAACTTGCACCTGAACTACGTAGGTGGGCCGCAGTGAAGGAACGCCATATCCTTATGTAATGGCATCAAGGACTAATATTAAAGGGTACAAAACCAAGCAATGATTATGCTATTTTTGTAAATTGATGTTATCATTGGTAAAGATCATCTGATGGAAAATCAGACATCAATTGACATTAGAAATAAAATGGCCACATTTTGGGAGGGATAATATGAACAAGAAGCAATCTAAATGTTGTTACCATTTCTCACATCTTGTCTCAGTTGAAAGATAATTGCTTACCTTATAGTGTAGAGAAGACTCCAGAAAGTGGCGGGCAGCGTGTTAGCTTGAGAAGCCCACAGTAATGCCAGATGGGTTTTTGCTTTTCCCATATCATCAAATGTGGAGAGAGTGTCATTCAAGAACATTCGGAGTGATATCAGATCTGACATGTTGTCTCTTTTCCTCAGGTTCTCATGGAGCAGGCCTTTTGCCAACTTTTCCCGAGCACTGTAGGCTGTCTTGAAAACATGGATTGGGAGACCGGCGACGAGTGCTGGAAATATTTTATCAAATTCCTTGAAATTTTCTAGAGCATTGAGGATAAGTGCCCTCTGTGCTTCTAGTCTTGCAGCATTCTTATCACCTTGAGAACTGAGCTCTTTGCCAAAAAGGGTCAAGTAACCAGATTCAAACATCACTCGGTAGCAAAAGGCATAGAGTCCATCAGCTTGCCACTCTCTGGAAGAAACTTTAAGTGTGTTTGATTGCAACATGACAAGTTGAAGGTTCTCCATCATGTTTTCGATGAGTGACCCAAGTGAATCCCCCTGCAATGTTTTGATGAACGTCTGGTGTAAATTTTCAGTGGTATATCCATCACTAGGATCCATGCTGTTGTGTCCAAAAGCCTGTCATAAAAAATTATCACAAAGTAAATAATGCAGCCATTTCTATACTTAGTGTGATTACTTAAATGCAATGTTATTTACAACAGAACCAATACAGATATATTCCATGATAGTAGAATAGTTTGTATTAGAGCTGATCACTAAACCACTATATCTCAATGTTAAAGCAGTGAGTCTGCTATGGCATGTGGGTATGCTCGTGTGCATACACTTGTTTGAGTTGTGAATGAACATAACCAGCAATAGCAGTGGTAAGGAGGCAAAGGTGAAGCAGATAGACATGTAGAGGTTGCCCTGTTGAGAAAAGGGTGGCAAGTGTACATTGTAGCCATTATCTATTATGGAGGTTCATTGGCAAGGGCAGCTCCTCTGTGAGAGTGGAGGAGCTTCGCCTAGCCAACTAAAATACTCCCAAAAGTCAGCCCCAGAGATTAAAAACTAAAATGGTAATAAATTAATATATTACCATTTATCTTTCCTCCATCTGTCCCGAACGTAGGGTCAGGACGGGGAGGGGCTTGCTGAGTGGTAGCAGCAGGGGGGGGGGGAAGGTGGTCTGCCTGGGCATTTTTCAAAGTGTGTATGTCCATTTGGCCATCTGGCTTGAGGTGGCCAGCCAGACATGCTCACTTTGAAAGCTCTTTCCCAGCTGTCTTAAGGCAGCTGAGTTAGAACAACTGCAGGACTCCAGTGCCCTCAGGAGCACCGAAAGAGGCCGCTCCCTCCAATCCTGGCGTTTTTCTCATGCTGGTTAACAGCATACACAAGGAGATGATGGACGGAGCACTGGAACTTTTCCGACACTCACCCCCAGTCACAGATCCGGGTTGAATCCATCATCATTCTTTAGCTCACTTTGCCACCTCAGTTCAGGCCCAGCTATGTGCAAATCAGTCTTGACCCTGTGCCTCATGGGAACAGTCCAGCCTGAACTGCCAAGCCAGGTCTTTCCTGAACCGGAAACAAGCATCCTGGGACCGGTTTCTGGGTAACACCCTTCATCAGCCAGGCTAGCTTCAATCCAGGGGCAAAGTGAGCAAGGGACCCATGTCTGGGCATACCCTGCCAACTTAGGGTGAACAAAGCAAACACATTCTGCCCATTAATCGTTCTTCTAACAGCATGAGAGCAGTGCCAGGATTGGTTAAGGCAGTTTGTTGGGGTCTGCGCTGAACACCGGACTGCAGCAGCAGCAGCAGGAGGACTTGCAGTGAGGAGGAGGATGTGTTGAAGGTAAGTGGATTTTTATTTTATTTTTACCCACCACCCATTTGACTGCCCCACCACTCCCCATAGATGCCAACCACGACTGTCCATTGGTTTGATTTTGAAGAAAATGGTCTGGAGAAAAATCAGAAGATGCCTACAGATTCGAAATGTTTCACGTTTTTTATATCAAATGTTATTTGTTTTCAATGTAACAACTTGTCACCAAAGTTAGTACAGCAGTACACATATTTAGTTCTTCATCCCTGGGCGGTCGTGAATTGTATACAGTAATAGTTTGTCCATTTTGCTTCCTGTCATACTAACAAGAAATAGTTACCATTGTTCCATTCCCTTACTCCTTCCAGTACACTGGCAATCCATGTCCCGCTTCACCTATCTGTGCTTGGTGTAGGTGTACTCCGCTGCTTCCACATTTTTAAATTAAGAAGTACATTGCTGAAAATTTGAAAATGCCTGGAGGATCTGAGATTAGTGCTGAGGTCCTGCAACTAGGCCTATGCAGACACTGAGTAAAGAATTCCAATATGTTTTGAACCAAAACCTCAAAAAAGAGCGTGTTAGAGAACTGGAAAGTACTGAATATTGATGATAAAATAAAGTATACTTAATGTTACAAGTGTGCACTATGGGCATGTGTATAGAGGAAAACACTGGGACCTATTAAGAAAGGCATTATGGAGGACATAAAGTAGTACTCCTATAGAACTGTGTTACATACTCTTATATGCCTTTGTGAAATAGCCCCCAAATGTCTACAATTTAAAATTCAATTAAAACGGGTCCACTCAGGGGATATTCCTATACAAATAGTACAAACGAATCGGACTGCGCCCTCTTTACTCTTTTACTAATAGGGAGGGGGCCGTTTCTGAGGCCAATTCAGAAAGGCATGTAAGAGTACATGAAAGAGTATTCCTATAGTAGTATTCTTTTCTATAACCATAAATGGTTCTATAAATCGACCCCGCTGTTCCCACTGAGGTAAGAAGGGTATACAAGGTTCCTGATTTCCAAGCCTAATCGTCTCTGAGAATGATTCAGAAATTAAAACAATTAGGGGGCGCGGCTTGGACGCCGACTCGGATGGCCGCCTGACTGCGGAGCTCCGCCGCACCGAGACGAGCCTAATTGCTTCTCGGCGGCTTTTCGGCTCCGTTCCCAACTTCAATGGCAGTCTTCAGCATCGGAATGTGTGGTGAGCCGAGTGAGGCCTGAGGGAACATTTTCTAAGCAGGAAATGCCTCCTTTTCACTGCATTTTCTAGACGCCTCAGCGCGTCCGCCATTTTGTCTCCGTGATAGCGCGTTCGTGAGACAACGCGCCCGAAGGAATGCTTCTGCCACGGCTCCCTGTTTGTGCGCTGAGTCTTCCCCGCCTGTTTTGATGGTCCTGAGAGACATATTACGGTAATATTCTCGTTATTATGGGCACATATAAAATAGACTTTGCAGCTTTCAATTTCTTGTGGCTCTGATGGATTTTCACTGAGGCGACGCACTATTTACTACCAGATATCTGTCATGTGGATTTGAATTTATATTTGATATTATTCAGTGCTGCTTTACCTTCATATTCAAGTGACTTATTTTACTCTTCCCAGTGCCGCCAAACTCATGTGCTTTTGGGAGACAGGCGCTGTAGTTCCTGACACTTTCTACTCTGAGGACTTATGTTCCTATCGAAAGGCTGGAAATCTGTAGGAATCTGACTGAAGTCCGATGAGAATCTCCTGGCACTACTCCTATTTTTGTATTATACTGGTAGTACTGCGCAGTTGAGACGGAGGCGAAGCTTCTGTGTCTTGAGTCACTTAATTAAACACACGTCCTTGTCATCAACCCAGTTGTCCAACTGGCTCCCTTCCTCCATTTCACCAGGACGGATTTCTTTTTTTTTTAAATACTGACGCTGGTTTCTGCGCTACCTTCCTGATTTTTCTGAAGGTTTTTGATTTCTAATGACTCTCCCCTCAGTCCCTAATCGCTCCTCCTCATCTCAGCCATCTTCCAGTAAGTCCTCTCCTCCTATCACGTCGTCCAAACGTCTGAAACAAGACTCTCCTCCTTTGGATAAGTCATCACCTTCCATCTCCATGGAACTTCTCTTGGAAGAGATACGTGCCTTGCGGCCGTTTGTTGAGGAGACCAATAATAAAATGCAGCTTTTTGAACAAAAATGGTCAGACATGGAAAGCAGAGTCTCTTCTGTGGAACAACAGACTTCAGAAATCCAAGGTAGTTCTCAACGTATCTCCTCCTTGGAAAAGTCAGTTTGTGCCCTCCAGCAACACACTGAGGATTTGGAAAATAGAAATAGGAGGAATAACCTTCGCATTTATGGCTTGCCTGAGTCTTTGGAGGGTGATGACCCCGTCTCGTTTTTCTCTTCCTTCCTCCTGAAACTTTTGGACTTGCCTGCTACCACTTCTCTCACTATCCAAAGAGCTCATAGACTTGGTCCTCGTTCATCAACTTCTACTAAGCCTCGAGGTGTCATTATTCTCTTTCTGAAGTTCACAGACCTACTTCTAGTCCTCTCTGCGGCTCGATCCAAACGTCAAGTTTCTTGTTTGGGCCAGAGGGTTTTTCTCTCCCAGGATGTTTCTACGGCTACTGCAGCAAGAAGGAAAGAGTTTTTGAACCTTCGTGCCCCTTTGCGCTCTCTTGGTGCCAGATATGGCCTATTTCATCCCTGTACCTTCAAAGTCACTCATCAAAATCAGACTTGGACTTTTCAAGATCCTGCTGAACTTAAGAATTTTATTCATATTCAGTCTACCGCCGGCATGGATACTTCTACTTCTGCTAGTGGCTGATTGTCTAATTCTATTTTTTTCTTGCAGGTTTTCTCTACTAATGATTTTTCTTGCAGGTTTTCTCTACTAATGGTTTTTCTTGCAGGTTTTCCCTACTAATGGTTTTTCATTGTTTATGTTTATTATATTGTTAAATTGCTTTTGGCTAACTTTTTATAGTTCCTATTATAAAGGTTCTCAGTACCTGTTGCTACTTTTGCTGCTTTATTTTCCTTTATATCCTATCTTATAGCCCGTTCTTATTATTATCTCTCATTTGCTTGATGGTTTGTTGTGTTATTTATATGCGTTTCTTGTATTTATTTTTCTCGTCCAGATGATTGATGTGTTCCCCTGTCTCTGTACATGGTTCATCCTTGCATATCTTGTCCTGGTGCGGTCTGGTCTCCTGGTTCCGGGTGGTCATTCTTGTTTTGTCTCTCCACTACCCCGTTATCCTCTTCATGTCCCCTCCAGGTATGTTGGTTTCAGTCATCCTTTTTGGATTTGTACTGTCTTTTTTTGTACTTCTCTCTTCTTACCCTTCCTCTCCTTTCCTTTTGTTTTCTTTCCATTTATTGCTTTCCTTTTCTCTCCTTCTTTCTTTCTCTGTTTTATCATCTTCCCTTTTTATTGGCTATGTTTTTACTGGTTATGTTTTAGTCTTAACTTCTATTCTTTTTCACTTTTTTTCATTATCTTTCCTTCTATCTGTTGCTGTAGGTATTGTTCTTGTTCAAGTTCCCCAGTGTGTTAATTCAGAGTAATCTCCTGGAATGTAAAAGGTTTTAACAATCCCATTAAACGTCAGAGGATTCTTTCTCATCTTGCTTCATATAACCCTGACATAGTTCTCCTACAAGAGACTCACCTCTCCGAGGCTGAGTCTCTCAAACTAAAACGTGGTTGGGTGGGTACGGTTTTATTTTCTCCTTCTACCAATAAGAAGAATGGTGTTGTTATTTTGTGTCATAAAAAATTAAAATGTACAGTTTTGCTACAAGAAACGGATTCTGATGGTAGGTGGATATTAGCTAAACTGTCAATCAATTCTGTTCCTCTGACTGTGTTTAATGTTTATGGCCCTACACAACCTGACTTGCTTTTTTGGCCCTCAATTACAAGCAAATGTATTCAACATAAAGATGACCTTTTCATTGTAGGTGGTGATTGTAACCAGATTATGGATCCTTTTCTTGACCGAAAGTCAGCGGTCCGGTTTTTACCTCACAAACCTCACAAACAATTTCTAGATACCATTTCTCACGCATGTCTCACCGACTCTTGGAGGCTCTTACATCCTGACACTCTTGATTTCTCTTTTTTCTCTCCTCCTCACTCATCTTTTTCTCGTCTTGACTATATTTTTCTTTCTTTCTTTCTTTCTCCTTGTCACAAACTCTCCTTTCTTCTTCTATTGAACCTATACTTATTTCGGACCATGCTCCTATTGTTACGGATCTTGATTTCCTTCCTCCGCATCCCAAGCCCTCGCGTTGGCGATTTAACAACTCTCTTCTTGATGACCCTTTCTTCTCCTCTTCTTTTCGTTCCTTTGCCGTTGATTTCTTCTTGCTAAACGATACTTCTGATATCTCCCCCCATCTTCTTTGGGACTCTTTTAAGGCTACAGCTCGAGGGTTTGTTATTGATTTTGTCTCCAAGAAGAAGAAACGGTTTCTTCAGAAGCAAAAATCAATTCTTGCCCGTATTAAATCTTTAGAGCAGAAGTTTTATTCTTCCCCTAATAATTCCGTCCCTCCAGATCTTATTCGTGCAAAGATTGAATTCAATAAGTCTACTACGGATAACGCTTCGTCGATGCTTCTTCGGGGTAGTGCTCGTTACTATGGCGGTCGCAACAGGGCAGGGAAGCTTTTAGCTAATTATCTTAAATCACGCAAGGAACGCTCTTTCATTGATTCTATTTATTCCCCGGACAACACGTTATTGCACAAGGCTCAGGACATTCTTGACCAGTTTCAGTTATTTTATCGTAATCTCTACACACCTGAAGCTTCTCCTTCTCCCTCTCTTATCCAAGCTTATTTTGACAATCTTCCTAAACCTTCGTTGTCTCATCTTAGTTTCCCTGACCTGGAAGTTGATCTTTCTTTACATGAGCTTTCTGAAGCTTTGAATACTCTTACCAAAGGTAAAACTCCAGGTCCTGATGGTTTCTCTGTTTAACTCTATTCTCACTTCTCTGATCTTTTACTTCCCAAACTTCTTTCTCTCTTTCAATCGTTTTATCTGTCGGGTAAGGCAGAAGGCACATTTCAAGAAGCTACCATATGTCTTATTCCCAAGGATGGTCGTGACCCCAAATTCTGCAAGAACTATCGTCCGATTTCTTTAGTAAATGTGGACTATAAGTTGTTTGCCAAAGTGTTGGCTCTTCGCTTAGACCCTCTAATGCCTCATCCCATTGGTAAAGAGCAATGTGGTTTTGTTAAAGGTCGCCTTACCTCTGATAATTCTCGCCTCTTTCTTAATGTTTTAAATAAGGTTCCTTCTCTTTCTATTCCCTTAGCGGCTATTTCCGTTGACGCAGAGAAAGCTTTTGATCGATTGGTCCTTCCTATTTGCATCATTGCGTTGGCATGGTTTTGGTCCTAATTTCATTTCTCTCATTTCTTTATTGTACTCTTCCCCTAAAGCATCGGTTTTGGTCAATGGCCAAGTTTCCTCATATTTTCCTCTTCAGTGAGGAGTTCGTCAGGGTTGCCCCTTATCTCCTTTACTCTTTGTCCTCGCGCTTGAACCCTTTTTGTCTTCTATCCGTAACAATACCTCCATTTCAGGTTTTCCTTATGGTAATGATCAGTTGAAACTTTCTGCGTATGCAGATGATATTCTTCTATTCATTTCTGCTCCAGAAACTTCTATTCCCTCTCTGCTATCTGAGTTTGATTCTTTCTCACAGGTTTCGGGATATAAAATCAACTCAGATAAAACTGAAATACTTCCTCTTACAAAATTTTGCACTCCTCATGCCTTTTCCTCCACTGGGTTTGCGTGGAATAGCTCCAAAATTAAATATCTAGGAGTATGGTTTTCAAACTCTATTCCCTCCTCAATCACCCTAAACATTTCTGCGGTTTTATCTTGTATTGACTGATTGTTTTCCTCCTGGAATCCCCTTTTTCTCTCTTGGTGGGGGCGATTGGATTCAATTAAGATGATGATAGTGCCCATTTTAATTTATATTCTGTCCATGTTACCTATTCACATCCCTGCGATTTATTTTAAGCGCATTGACTCTTGCTTGTCAAAATTTCTTTGGAACAAAAAGAAATCTAGAATCTCTCTATCACAGCTCCGCAAACCCAAGTCCAATGGCGGTGTCAACTTTCCAGACTTTCGTCTTTACCACAAATCATTTTCTCTCCGTCAGGCGTCCAGATGGCTTGCAACAGTTCCTTCTCCTCTTGCTCCTCTTTGGCTTCACATCGAACAATCGTTGTTGTTACCTTTCTCTTTTGGAGAACTCATACGCTTTTCCGCCAGAGCTCTGCATATGTCATTCCCTTTATTTAAGTATACCTTTTCTTTATTAAAGCCTATTTTCACTTTTACGCCTATTACTCGGGAATCTTTTCTAACCTCAACGGTTTGGTATAACTCACTCATCCTTATAAATAATAGGCCCATATTCTGGAACTCTTGGAGATCTAAGGGCATCATATGGGTACACCAGTTTTTTGATGGAGTATCTCCTTGTTCATTTCCCCATTTTCAAAGGACCTTTCGCTGTCCTCGCTCCTTTTTGCACAAGTTTGTTACTCTGACTTCACTGATCCTGGACATCTTTTATTCCCTTCCTTCCTCCCTTCCCTCTGAGTCCCAAGCTCCTCTTCTCAAAATCCTTTCATCCCTTCCCAAAGCCTCTCTCATTTATAAATTCTTTTTGTCTCCTAATCCAGATCGCCTTAAATCTAAAACGGAGCTCTCTTGGGAGGCGGACTTGGGTTGTATTTGGTCCGTTGCCCTATGGGATAAGCTTTGGTCCAGGTCTTTGAAAATTTCTCGTTCTGCTTCCCTCACTCAATCCTTGTTTTACCTGTATCACAGGTTATATTTCTCTCCACTCTCTCTGGCTCGTTTTTCTTCTTCTTCGGAATCTCATTGTTGGACATGCTCTGCCCCTAATGCTAACCTTTTTCATCTTTTATTCTTATGTCCTTCTGTTTCTCAATTCTGGAATAATGTCTGGCTATATGTTTCTCGTATTTTCTCACTCTCGCCTCAGTACTCAATCTCTACCCTTTTTCTTGGTAGTTTATCTGACTCTTTAGATCTCCCTGTACACTCTCACGGTCTTTTTGACCTTATGCTTGCTCTCGCCTTTCAACACATTTCCACTAATTGGAAATCCCTCACAAAGCTCTCCATACGTCATTGGTGGAATTCTCTATGTCACTTTCATAGGCTTGATATTGCTTTTGCATCTTCCTGTAACTCTACACATAATAGGGATATCTTCTGGTTACCTCTTACTTCATATCTAGATCGGATGGTTCGGAAGAGTGTATCTCATATCACTTCGGAAAATTTTGAACCACCTTGAAGTTTTTGCCTCCTTCTTTTTCCTTTTATTATATCCACAGTATACAATTTATGGATTGTTATAGTTGTTACTCTAAATTGTATTTGATTACTATTTTACTTACAGCACTTACTTTTCAGATGTATCTTTATATCTTCATAATATGTTCCTAGCATCTTCCCTTTTTCTCCCCCCCTTTTTTTTTATTTCTTTATCCTTCCTTTCCTTCCCTTTTTCCCGTTTTTCTTCCTTAAAATTGTATAAAATGCTTTTGTTTGTTTCTATATGATATTAGCTTGTAACTCTTATTTTATTTCTATTTGCTAATTTCTTGCGCTTCTGCTGATATCTTTGTAATGACATTTTCTTGAAAAAAGCTTTTCAAACAGAAAAAAAGAAATTAAAACAATTAGAGAGAAGTGTGAAATAGTTACATGCAGAGTTTTCGGACTATGATGCGGTGGTAGAGGAGTGGACATTGCCTGTTTCTGTCTGGAAGTGGATACAACTTCAAAGGTTACAGGCTGTGGAGCAAAATGGGCTTTTAGTTGTTACTGAGAGGTTTTTTTACGTGGTGTGGGGGGAACACCTGAGCAGTTAGGTGTAAGCCCTAGGAAGACCTCAGAAAAGTTCCTGTATCCTGAGGGCATCTCTCGGCCTATAGGAGAAGCAGACATTTCCTGGGTGAGCCTCACCTAACCCTCATTACTCACTTAGTGGTGGACATACTAGCAATAATCAATAGGGGCCAACATCCGTTTCAGAACTCTACTAAAACCCATCAGCCCAAATAAAAAGCATTTAGGAACAGATTGTTTTAGTGGAATGCAGCATAGCAACCAAAGATGCACCGGGGTAAAAGCAGTGCAAAGCCATAGTTAGCAAAAATCACCTGCTGCCGCTCAGTACCCACGCACTTGCACACAAACAGGCTGCCTAGCATCATGCACACCTTTGCACCACGGTGAATATGTGTGCAAACTGTGCATGTTATCAGGCATAAGATTTGTACTGAAAGCACGCTCTTCCAGTATAAACTCGTAAACATTCCGTACATTGTATGTGCGCTGTAAAGCGCAGAATGAATGAATGAATAATGAATAAAACATTTATAGAGCGCATGGCTACCAAAGGCCTCCCAGCGGTAACGACAGTGCCCAAAACCGCATATATAGAGGAGATCAAGAAAACAAGAAGGTTTTAAGATGCCTGCGGAAAAGAAGACGATTAACCTCAAGACGAATAGCATCAGGCAGCTGATTTCAGCTTTTAGCAGTGATGACAGAGAATAGACGGCCCCCGCTCCCGGCTCGACTGAATTTGAGAACAATGGCAAGATGTTTCACCTCAGAGATCTTCTAGGGACATACGGGGAGATGATAGATTGAAGAAGGCATTTTATTTGTTACTCAAAGCCCGGGCTTAATATCTTAGTAGACTGGCACTAATGGGTGGCCTCTGGGGCACTAATAAGGCCATATTGGGGCGCTTACGATTACATTCGAAAGTGTGGAATGTCTGAATGTTAAGGCAAG
Source organism: Triturus cristatus (assembly GCF_964204655.1). Lineage (NCBI taxonomy): Eukaryota > Metazoa > Chordata > Amphibia > Caudata > Salamandridae > Triturus > Triturus cristatus. The sequence goes on from NC_140587.1 coordinate 632,753,146, forward strand.
AGAGGGCTGGATGCTGACTATTATCATTTTGAATCAATCTATGTAGCCTGTTGAGCTCCTCTTTGAAAGGTGAATGTTGAACACTCAGGCGGGCTCTGGTCCTCCCACCTTTGATTCACTCATTTACATTCTTGTTTCAACAATGCTTCAGCCACTTTTCATTCACTAGTGACCAATGTTTCAATAAACTCACTTGATTTTGAGCCCTCAGGCTTCTTAATTATGTCGGTAAAGTAGCCAAAGTAGAGATTGTTACCACGGTTGAACGTGTAAAAGCTAGCGTTTTGAAGTATTGATATGGAAAGAAATTTGAAAATGTTTTCTGAGGTGGGAATGTACCACAAATTTCCTTCGGTAACATGGCACCCCTATGCAATCGAGCAGCTCTTTGTACCCATTCAGATGGCGCTACAATTTGCAAGTACCTGCCTCAGAAGCTACTTCCACTGAACAACATACAGACAGACATGTGCAAGGACCGGTCATTGGCCGGGATGAAGTGTGCATTTACTATTCGAACACCATGCGCGCCTTTATACTGGAGTTACTTATACAGTGGACCAAACCAAATATAACTGAGCTTCTAACTTTTTGATGCAATCACTGGGAGCACCTAAACACCCTACAGGACAGTTGGCCTTTGTGCGTTGATCCTCTCAGAGATGGTGGTTGTCTGGCTTTGTCAGTGTTTAGCAACACTGTGTGGACCCACACACAAACGTATTCAATTGGCCAATTGTCAAAACAATTTCCTACCACCAATTGAATTTGCACCGGACCACATGACATGATTTGTATTGTATTGTATTGTAATCGCATTTATATGGTGCTTAATACCCCTGACGAGGCGTCAAACCGCTTTTTCTGCGAGTAACACGCTACTCCGGAACCCATAAAGGATTAGTGTTGAAGTAGTATAGTGAAATATGAAAGTAATTATTTGTAAAGATGCATCAAAGTAAGGCATTCACAGAGCGCCCAGCAAGCGTCACAAAATCCAACAAAGGGGTCGGGGGCGAGTAAGTTGTGCTCCTAAGGCAGTCAGTGCCATGCATGTCCGCTTTGGAGAGTCCAGCCCTGATGAAACCCACGTCATGTATGCACATGTTCCAGCTACTGGCTGGTGTTGCCAAATGCGAACAGAAGAGAGGACCAGCCCTGAGTGGTTCAGTACTTATGCCTCACACCAATGTTGCACCATACTATTCATATTGCCTTTTTTTGAAGGCAGATTTATTTAATTGTCAGAAATACTTAAGACAGCCTCCATTCCTGGACTGGGGAACAAAATGAGCTCCACCCTGCAGGAGACAGTGGCTGGAATGGGGGTGTGGGACTTTCGAGGTTGGGCCCTGGCAGCCCATTCGGTGTCCTATCCTGGGGGAATGCCCAAGTGGCAGAATAGCCAACCCACCTATTCTGAAAACGTCATGCTTGATCGCGACCGGCTCCCAGTATTAGGTAGGTGACGCGACACCTCATGGTCTGGTTGGGCCACAGAACAAGCTGAGGTCTGGATTCTGCATTTACAGGGAATGAAGGCAGGGAAATGATACTCAGTGCAGTCTAAACAAGTGAATAAAGAGGTCTTGTTTAGTAAATCAAGACTTTCTGCCTTGTGTGCTGCATTTAAGAAACTTTTAATGAAATGCATCGATTTTACTGCATGTTTCATGAAGCGCCAACATCCTGATTTCAGCCAATCTGCAGTTCGAAAGAGTCTCGGGACATTTTACCTCCTTTTCTACCACAGAATCACCGTGTCATTGGCCACCAAATTCTCAGCTCTGTTAAATCACTCTCTGTAGAGAGGCCAAGGATTAAAAGATCATGTCTGAACTCTGTGAAATACCTTCCAGTCCGCCTGATTAAACCAGCGGTATGACACAGCTTCCTTAGCTGCCAATGTCCTCACCTGACACCTCTTACAAAAACATCTTTTAAAATCCTATACATTTAACGATGCTCCCGCATGCTATTTGTTGCGCACAACGTATGTTTTGTGTACAAAAAACTCCCCTAAAGAGAAAGAAATCCTGTCTGAACCAGTGCTCCATTTGTAAAATATTACGTGGCAGAGCCCAAGATATCAGATGGCCACTGAAGTTTGCACCACTAAGGGTTCACTGCAAAATACCAGCACCAACCACATCTGTTTAACCTCACAGTCCTGCCAATGTGCCAATTTGGACTACTCTAGGCGACCTAAATCTACAGCAATGGCCTGACCACCCTGGTATTACTGTTTCTGTAATCATATATGGAATTGTTAACACCCTGTTCACATGTTTGTTTTTTTTATAGACTGAGAGCACCACCGTGGGGCAGACTGTCAAATATGTGCTGGTGTCACGAAATAAGTGCTGGTGCGGAGCACCGTCAAACACCAGCACAAATCAGGCACGGGTTTGAACTGTTTTCTTTCTGTCACTTTAATATAAAGCCCTTATTCATTGGTAAACAGTTTTAACTGGCAGGCGTTTAGACCTGTGAATCATCATGATCTGCATCAGGATTCATATGCCACCAGTTTTGGATTGCTACCCCAATGATGGAGTGCAGCGCCTGCAAGCTCGCAGGGTTGCCAACCCATGCCATTAAAGCAACATACCTCTCCGTGCCCTGCAGCTGCTACAACGTGTGTTCACGGTGCATAACGCAGGCCCTGCAGCCCCCTCCCCCCCCCCCTGCGCAGGGGAAGTGCAACCCTTCAGAGGGGCCCGTTGAGCCCAAGACCAATGAATGACTGTGAAATTTGAGAGACTCAGGGGCCCCCCATGACATTCTGTGGATGGTCCCCTAATTTTGCGTTATGCCATTGCGCATGTATTTTACTAATGCACACTAACGCTCCTAAAAGACATGTGAAAATACACTTTCCTAAATATTCAAGGGCAGGAGTTGGAATAGTAAATATTCTCGTCTTCGAATACCAGCTCATCTTTCCAGGCCTCTCCTATCCTTTTCAGGGGAAGCATGGAAATACGGCAGCTTTCAGGAAGCACGTACAGACGAGGAGCACATGTTTGAGCATCTGCCTGCCTCCGGGTTTTATGTTCCATGATGACAATGACGTGTGACACTCAAGTGCTACTGTACCTTTGCAGAGGTCGAGAAATGAAACTTCTTCCAGTCGAAGTGCTTCCCCTGGCGGATCACTGAATGGTAGGAGAACGGATCCGTCAGGAAGTGAACGAACTTCCCAGCCAGCTTGCAGGTGAAGATTTGACCGAACTTCTTCTGGCGGACCCGGAGGAACTCCAGCGGGTTGGAACCGAACTGCAGAGCGCACCCCAGATATGGAATGATCCCATTCTCCACGGGGGGCTCTTCGGGGCGCCTGAAACATACAAAACACATCTTATTTAGAGTTTTGAAATGTCCATGATTGATTCACCATTGACTTGCAATTCACCTAACACATGTACCGTACAATGTTATGTTATGTTTTGGCTGCTGGTATTTGTAAAGCACACTGTCTTCCACCAGGGTATCCTGGCACTGAATAGGCATATGTGCCTAGCCGAATCTAGGGCAGGGGAGGGGAGTGTTAGTCCCAAAGTCATGTCTTAACCTTCTTGCAGAATTGTGTAGTGCATTGAATGTGTGAATGAGCAGTTTGCATGCTAGCTGCATTGTTTTTTTTAGCAGTTCAAATAAGAACATAAGTAAGTAGCATTGGAAAAAGTTTAAAATAGCTGGAAATCTGAATTTCTGCACTAACTTCTCTCTAGGGCAAAGACATTTCTGACATAGGATTGTCCACTCTCAGGGAATCTTCCAAATAAGGATTTTCCACTTTCTCAACAATTCACAGATTTTCTGTTACCACCCACCTCGAGACCAGGCTCAGAGTCTCCAGGGTTAGCCTGCCTTCCCACTCCCATGTGAATGCACAGTTTATTTTCTAAATTTCTTTTTGTATATCAATTCTTTAATACATTTTTAACAATAGTAAGCAAACAATGGTCATTGATCAATTATCTGCACAAAAATATAAAATACCAAAAATACAATATGAAATATATATGCAGGCATAACACAAAAAAGAGAAGGAAAATAGCATAAGGAAAAACAATAAAAGTACCGCAGTAACGTACAAAGATGATATGTTGAAACATCAACATTTAAATGAATTGTTACAAGAAAGAGAAAATGGTATGCAAATAATGTATAACAGACTTATTGAAATCCATGGGCACTGAAATTCAATAAAGAGACAAAATCACTGCACACCTAAGATGGGGCTCCATATATTATCAAACTGATATAAAATGTAATTTAGTTTATAAATCATTTTCCCAAAGTGAGCCACATCAAACATATCTGCAAGCCATGAATGAAGTGCTGGCACAACATCAGTTCTCCAAAAATTAAAAATATTAATGTTATCTAGACTGAGAGCGGCGACGAGCCATTTGAAGGTATGAATAGAGATATGTGGTATATCAGAAGTATCGTGTAAAAGTAATAAACATTTTGTGAGAGAGAAGTTAATGAAATAATGTACTCTGTTTCTTTGATTCTTATCACAGCCAAGCGAAGATTCGTATGCACTTCTAACACTGGGAGACGCTCACAAGAAGGACAATGCATGTTTATGTCTCCCACATATTCACACTTTATATACAGATTCTGTCTATGCTGCATCCAGCACTACAATTCCCAACAGCAGGGAGTGATGCAGCAAGGGTGCCACGGAACGTAATGCAAGTATGGTAAATTCCCCCCATCACCATAGTTTAGTAGCAAAAGGCAGTCAAAATTGGAGTGCAGTAGGCCACTCAAAATCTGAGACCCTGGCGTTAATTCAATTAGTTCACTATTGATAGCTATGCCCCTGTCAGTGTCCTCACTTGTTTCTAGGTTCCTGTGTTATGACCCAGGTGTGTCTGTGCTGTGTGTAGCTGTGGCATTGAACCCCACAATATTTCTGCCTCTTCTGAGGACACGTGGTAGCAATGAGTGTTTGTTTATAGCACACTTTGGGAACGGAACTTCTTTTATGCACTGCCTCCCATTCCAATCCAAAGCAATCCGCCCCACTCCAATCCAAAACAATCTGCCCCACTCCAGTCCAAAACAATCGACCCAAATCCAAGCTAAAACAGTCTGCCCCAATATAATCCAAAGCAATCTGCCGCACTCCAATCCAAAATAATGAGCCCCACCTCGATCAGCTCCACTACTCTCCAAAACAATGTGTCCCACTTCCATCTGCCCCACACCTCAATCCAATTCAGTCTGCCCCACTCCAATCCAAAACAATCCACCCCACTTCAATCTGCCCCACTAAATTCCAACCCACTCCAATCAAATCCACTCCACTCCAATCCAATTAATTGCAAACCAATTCAATCCTCCCAAATCCAGCCAAATCCAACCTACCCCATTCCAATCCACCCTACCCTAAATCCAATCCTTCTCAGTCCAATCAACCCCAGTCTAGTTCACCACACCCTAATCCAGTCCACCCCACCACAATCCAATACAGCTCATTCCAATCCACCCTAATCCAATCCACCCCCTCAATCCAATCTACTCTACCCCACTCCAACCCACCCCACTCCTATTCACCCCACTGTATTCCACTCCATTCCATCTCACTCAATTCCACCCCACTCCACTCCACCCCACTCCAACCTACCCAACTCCAATCCACCTCCTCAATCCAGTTCACCTCACTCCAATTCACCCTACCTCAATTCAATCCACTCCACCTCAATGCAATTCACACCACCCACTCCAATCCACCCCACTCCAATCCCTCCCACTCCAGTCCACCTCACTCCAATCCAGTCCACCCCAAACCAATCCAATCCACCCCCTTCAGTCGAGTTCAATCCACCCACTCACATCTAATCCACCCATCCAGTCCATCCCACTCCACTCCAATCCACCGCACTCAGCCGCTGTCCAAACCATCCCACTCTACACCAATGCACCCAACTTTAACCCAATCCAACCCACCCACCCCACCCCAGTTCAGTACACTGCACTCATTACAATCTATCTAGCCCACCACACTCCAATCCACCCCTCTCCAATAGAAACAACCCCACTCAAGCCACTTCAATGCAATCCACCCCACACCACTCCAGTCCATCCCACTCTAGTCCAATACATCCCACTCCAATCCACCCCACTACAATCCAATTCACTCCACCCAACTCCAAGCCAATCCACCCCCTCCAGTCTAGTCCAATCCACCCCACTCCAGTCCAGTCTAATCCACCCCACTCCACTCTAATTCACCCCACTCCACACCACCCTATTTTAATCCAGTGAACCCCATCCCAATCCACCCCACCCAAGTGCTATCCCTCCAATCCAATCCACCCACCCCAAACCAATCTAATCCACCCCACGCCAATCCACCTTACCCTATTTCAATACATACCACTCCAAACCAATCCACCCCATCCAGTTCACCCACTCCAATCCACCCCACTACACTAAATTCATCCCTCTCTACCCCAATCCACCCCAAACTACTCCCATCCACCCCACTACCTCAATCCACTCCAACCCACTCCACCCCATTCCACCCCACTCCACTTCACTTTACACCACTTCACTCTACGCCTCTCCACTCTATGACACTGCACTCTATGACAGAGCACTCCACTACACACTCTGCCACTGAACCACCAAACGTTAGTCCCCTTTACACAACTCGACAATCTACTCCAACAAATACAGTCTACAACACTCTACTCCTCCCACTCCATTCTAGGACACTCCACACCACTAACTTTTAGCAATGCTGAACAGAAGCCACACCTATATACAACATAGCAAAAACTCATTACCAAAGCCAATAGCTCTTATATAGGCGAGACCTATTGGCTTTGACAATCTTTGTTTTCAGTTGCTACTTGTACCTGCTGAAAAATATGACAAAGCACTCACTAATTTACACTTGAGTAGGTGATCGCCACATTTGCCTAGGAATTACCTTATGGCTCCACTGACACGCACCTGAGAACGCCCGCACGTCTAACCAGAGAGGTAGTGACACGTAGCTTTATTATTGACACACAGTTCAATTTACAACCATGCATTTCACAGAGTTGAATATTAGAGCCTAAATTGTGTATGGCACATACTGCCGTTAATGAATTCCACGAGAACAGTCATGTAATCTGGAAAAATACATCATGTTCATGTCTGTGTGTGTGTATGTGTGTGTGGGCGCATGAATGTGTGTGTATATATGCTCTCAAATGTATGTGTACCGATATATTTATATATACACTCATATGTATGTGTGTGGATATATATATATATTCATAGATTACAGAGTACAGTTACATGAACACAGCGATATACAAATATATATGAATATATACACATAAGTGCCACAATAAATTACTTCTATAATCTTATAGATTATGTAAAAAAATGCTACTAAACACACACAGATTAGATACAGGTATATATATATATATATATATATATATATATATATATATATATATATATATATATATATATATATATATATAATTTCATGCCTTTATTTATTCTAAAATCGAAATTTAGTTTGCAATACGATTTGCAGATGTCCACCCAAAAAGTTGTTTCTAGCTCAAATGGATCAATTGTCAATTTTAAGCTGCCACATAATGTGCCGCATAATGCTGCACAATTTGCCGCTCTTGCTCGGCATATTTTAAATAACCGAGCCACATACTGCGGTTCTCCATTCCAACTCAATGCTTCTGGGCACGATAATGGTCACGCTCCACAAAGAGGTGTGGGTGCTGTCATCAAGACAACGAAAAGAGAACTTGTGAAATATTTTCCGTACTTCATGGTTCCCTGTGAAATGTGTATTTTTGTACCACGGCGTTGTGTGCAATATAAGTACCAAAAACACACAAACACGCACTTCATGTGTGTGTGCATCCGTGTGTATATTCTCAATAAACAAGGTGAAACCTTGCAATATTCTTACCTTCTGCGCGTGCCTAGAATTAACCAGACACAGCAGCACAGCGCCACCACCGACGCGAATATTATGGATATGGTCAGCATCTCTCACAGGGTGGCACGCGACTGCTAGGATATGAAGCAGCTGACACGGGCGCTGAGCAGGGTTCAGACAACTGCAAGGTACACAGCTGATCCTCACTGTTTATATACAGGAGGGGGGTGAGTCTGGGGGCGGGTCCCGGATTTGCATACCGAGCTGTTAATTAACCTCGTGGATGTTGTGTGATGGTGCTGCCCGATCACACTCAGAAAATGTTCTGGAGGTAGAAGTTGGCTCGCTGCCAGTGCGGCCTTGAGTCGGGTCCACGGGCATTCCAAAGTAATCAGAGAGCTGTAATAATTGATAACGTCAAGGTCTACAAGGCAGCGCCTCGTTGATCGAGACCCCTTACCCACTTGGCGCTACAGGTAACACAAAGACTGCTTTCGTGAATACCATGAAAGGTGTATGACTTTAAATGACTTCTGAACGCTTCATCCCGCCCCTCCCCAAAAATTAAAAATAAACACCTAACAACTCCCTTAAAATGACCTCACCACACTCCTGTACAAAACCACAAAACCGAGCAACACTCCAGTTTGCAATAGGAATTTGGAAAGCGATCGCCATCGCCAGACTACCTAAAGGCGTTGTCACCGTACTAATTGCAGATGTGCGGACAAGTGCCAATGAACAGCACGAAACGGAGTGTTTTTTTACAGTGTAGAACAGAAACATACAACAGAGAAGTGTGTAAAGCCAGTTCATAAAAGGGGTCACGGTATCGAACCTGAAAATGGAGCAGATTACACTGTAGAACACGAAATGGATTACAGTGTAGAACAGGAAAAAGGAAATGGATTACAGGGAAGAACCGGAAGGTGAAATGGATTACAGTACAGAACATGACATAGATTGCTGGGTAGACCCAGAACAAGAAATGAACCACCCAATAGAATCAATAAGCAAGTGGTTGCAGTATAGAGCGTGAAATACAATACAGCCTTGACAATTAACTAGGACTGGAGTGTAGAACCAGAACACGGAATGGAAAACAGGAGCGAATCAGAAAATGAAGTGAATCATAGGCAGAACCAGAACTTGCAATGAATTACAGTCTAGACGTGAAATGAGGAATGTATTACAGTGCAAAACTAGCAGAAATCGATCATAGTGTAGAACAAGAGTATGGAATGGATTAAATTACATAACATGAAATGGATTACACTGTGGCAATACAACATGAAAAGGATGACATTGTACAACCAGGACTTGAAACGGACCAAGGCGAAGAACCAGACCGCTGAATGGATTGCGCTGCAATACCTAGTACCAAAAGAGATCTAAGCCACAAGAACAATAGAAAAGAGAGTGTTTTGTCAATTGTATAATATAAAAGAAAGTTTGAAATTGGGGAAATGAATCAGGTAATATAAACTGGTAAGAAATGTTATGTCTTCAATTACATACCAGTAATTGCATTACTCCAAGTCACTCTCTCTCGCTTGAATTATTACTATGTGAGGCATGCCTGCCTCCTCCCAGACTCACCAATCCCATAATAAAAGAACATGACGTAAATGGCCCTCACCTCCCTCCGTATTTCCTATTTTAACTAAGCCACAGAAAACAATCCCATGTCAGCCTGGACTGAATGGGTACTTGAGAAGGTATAATGAATCATGCAAGGGAGAAGGACACGTAGTAATGCAATTACCGGTAAGTAGTTGAAGACATTACTTTCTTGTCCGCGAACTAGAGCTGAAGGTATCGGAGCACTTTACATGAGCACCAGTTGCTTTACGGACAGACACATTCATTTTTGTTAGGCACGGAGAGATTAAGTAATTTGCCCAGAATCACAGGATGTTGAGCGTGCCGGCCAAGACTTGAACCCGGTTCCCCAGCTCAGAGGTCCACCGTTGTAGCCGCTTGATTCATTACTATGCAAGATGTACCCAAACTCAAACAGAGGATGACTTAAGCAATTCATGCAGTAAAAAATATTTATTTTTTCACAGAAAGTCATCAAATAATTCTCCTCTATTACATCATAGATGAGAGTACCTTGGACCCAAAAATGCATTTTCATTCTGGGTCTTGAGCTATTATGTGATGCCTAATAAATGTAGAAGGTGCAGCTGGTGTGGAGGTCTGACACATCTCCTTCAGAGAGACTCCTTGATATTCTACTTAGGAGGCTAATTTACCTCCTGTTTATCTACCCTTGATTCTCACTGGAGAAAAAGAATTAGAAGACTTGTTTGCCAGAATAATCAAATACCCGATCCATCTGCTTAAAGTCTGAATGGAAGGGTTGGAACCTCTTTTTGCTGGCCAAAAAGACAATAGCAGCCACCCTGTCTAAATAGATAAATAGTCCTTCTAATAACCAAGGTGTATACATTGTTGTACCCAACAGATGAAGGAGGAGAATTTGATTCAAGTAGAATAACCTCTTGATCCAAATGAATGGAGACAATACTTTAGGAACAAAAGACATACCTAATCTATGGATTATTCTGTCTGAAAATGCTCTGCAGTAAGGATGTCTGCAGGACAGAGAACCCAATTCACCAAGACATGTAACTGAGCAAATAGCTACGAGAAAAAAGTATTTAAGAATAAAATCCTAAAATCAACTGAATCCAAAGGCTTAAAAAGTGCATCCTTCAAGGCGTTAAGAACCAAAGGCAGTCACAAAAAGGAGCCACAGAACCACAGGTTGCCTAATGTTGAGAAAACCCTTATATAGATGACCGACAGACCATCTGAATCAGAAATGTAAACCTAAGATGATCTAAAGGCCTTAAAAACTGTCATCTGGAGTTTAAGTGTCTGAGGTTCTGCAATCCACTGGAAACTATCTTGTGAATAAGACAAAATCTGGACCAAGTCTGTTGACAAAGGCTCTAAAGATTTAGTATGACACCAATGCTGAAAGGGACCCCAATGATAAGAGTAGAACTTTAAAGTAGAACTCCTCCTTGAGGACTGGACCAGGCGAGCGCTAGCTAGCGGGAGCCGCCACTATGGTGGTCCCGCCAGTCCCCTACAAAGTAGGGGGAAGGTCGCACACCACTGGATGACGCGGCCCTACCCGCCCCCTACCTACATCCAATCGGGTATCGGCGAGGCGTGAACCGTAAGCACTTCTAGTGCTTCCGGTTCATGCGTTTTGCAAACGGGGGGCAGGCCGGTATAGACCGGCTCGCCCATGGCACCCACATTAAAAGGAGGCAGCGGGAGCAAGAGCAGTCGCTTATTTCCTCCTGCTGCACCCAGCCGGTACCCGGGCCACCAGCGGGGTGGTTAGCAAGGAAGTGCCCCGAGGCTGTCATCGTCAGGTCCCACATGATCCCAAGGTTCCAATGAAGGGGGGGTGGATCAGTGCGGACGTTGAATCACGCGGTAAAGCGGGTCAACAATAAGTTTGATAAACTGTTCAGGACACCAAAATTAAAATCCATAGGACATGGGTATATTCGGGGCGATCAGTTTTTTCTGCAATACGGGGTTCATCTATCACAAAAAGGAAACGGGGCATTTTTGGAAGACATCTTTGCATGGATGGCTGGAGTCCACGGGTCTCAGGGCATGACCTCCTAGTGAGCACAGGGGTAGGCCAGATAGTCGGGCAACTATGCAGTCCTTTGGCGGTAAGGTCATGATTGGTAAGCCTAGCGGGAGCCACCACTATGTCGGTCCCGCCAGTCCCCCACAAAGTAGGGGGGTCACGCGCCACTGGATGACGCGGCCCTACCCACCCCCTACCTACATCCAATCGGGCATCGGCGAGGCTTGAACCGGAAGCACTTCTAGTGCTTCTGGTCCATGCGTCTTTTCTTAAAGGGGGCAGGCCGGTTTAGACCAGCTCGCCTCTGGCACCCACATTAAAAGGGGGCAGCGGGAGCAAGAGCAGTCTCTTGTTTCCTCCCGCTGCACCCAGTTGGTACCCGGGCCACCAGCGTGCCCCTAAAGTTGTTTTCCCACCCACCAGTAGAAGATAACTGATCTGCAAGCCCTTTTCCTCATAAGCCCTCTGTGTTCAACTTCCAAGTTGCTCAATGAAGCCTCTCTAGAGATGTTTGCTATAGCAAAAGAAATGTCAGAGGTGATGGAACTGCTGGCAATATCAATTCATACGAAAGTGGTTTATGAGTTGTGGTGGATTGAGGTCCACCCCAAATAATAAAGGCGCTATTTTGTTAAGTCCAGTTGATAGTTTTGTAATATAAATCTGAGCTCAACCCATAGATGCTATGGAAGACAGCAGGCAATCATAACTTAGAGAAAATGTATAAAGCATTTAGAAGTACCAAAACAGTTACGAAGTCAACAACACAACAAAATAAAAATCCCACAGCAATTTAGAAAAATGAAATGCAAATAAATGAACAAAATGACACCAGAATGAAAAAAATCCAATAAGGGAAGCCTTTTGACACAAACCTATATTTCAAAGAGATGTAGGCAAGGGTTTGCACAGAATGGTGCACTTGCCTTAAGCTAACGTGACAAAGAGAAATTTGTTCCTTTCTCAAAGAGCAAAAAGCCTTCAATGTTAGTTTTAGTGCAGGAAGGTACGCCTTCCTGCACAAAAACTATCCTTACCATAACTCAGGCACCCTTGCACTAAGTTCCAAAGGTGGTCCCAGAAGAAGGAGGCTGTGGTGATGTCTTCCTTTTTCCACAGGTCCAATACCAGCAACATCAGCCATGCGTCGGCTCTGCTTGAAGATGCACCAATCAGCTGAGTTGATGCGTCAGTTCTGCTTAGGAAAGCGTCACTCGACAGAGGATGCATCCGTTTCACTGGATATACACCGTAGGCCAGATTCCATGGGTCCAGGACTGGGGTGGCACTGCTTGGCAGACCAGACTCACAGATGCCATAGTCTAGGTGCAGAAGCAGGTTGGTTGGAAGTCTTTTATGTCCCTGAGACGTCAGAACAGGAGGCCAGCCATCTAACACTTGGAGTCTCTTTGGGTTCTCAGGACACATGATGCAGGTCCAGTCCTTCTCACCTAGGCAGGAGGGCAGCAGGCCAGCAGGTCAGCACAGTAAAACAGGAGTTCAGCAAAGCAGCAGTACAGCAGAGTGGTAGTCCTTCAGCAGCACAACCTCCCTTCTTACTGGCAGAGTATCCACAGGTCTAGAAGTGTACTGAAGTGCTGGTGTCTGAGGTCCAGTACCTATACCCAGTGGTGCCTTTGAAGTGGGGAATACTTCAAAGACAGGCCTTTAAAGAGCACCGAGGTCCTCCCTTCCTGCCCTGGCACCAGACTCACTACAGGGTGGTATGCAGCCTTTTGTATGGGAACAGGACACAGCCCATTAAGGTGTCAGTAATGCTGGGTCCAGCTCCTTCCTCTCATCCTGCCAGGATGGCCCATCAAGTCACACCTAAGCTTTCATTGAGTTTGGCTATCCAGGGGAAAGCACAAAACCCCCTGACACCCTCTCCAGACACGTATCAGAGACAGGCAGCAGGCACTAAATGGCTAAAGCAAGAAAATGGCAACTTTCTAAAAGGGGCATTTTCAGAATTGCAATTTAAAATCCGACTTCACCATAAGTTTGGATTTTAAATTGTGATTCCAGAGACACCAGACTTGAAGGGTTTATCTCTTCCCAATTGGAAATTACACTCATAAAATGTAAAACGGTAATCCCAAAGTTATCCTATAGGAGAGATAGGCCTTGCTGTAGTAAAAAAGGGACTTTGAGATTTTTCACTACCAGGACATGTAAAACTTAAAAGTGCATGTCCTGCCTTTTAAATACACTGCACCCTGCCCTCTGGGCTGTCCAGGGGCTACCTTAGGGGTGCTAGTAGCATTTAATTTACAGGCCCTGGGCACATGTAGGGCAGTTTACTAGGGTCTTAGATGTAATTAAATATGTAATTAGAGATGAACCAATATTACCATGTTTAGGGGAGAAAGTACAAGCACTTTAGCACTGGTCAGCAGTAGTAAAGTGGGCAGAGTCCTAATGCCAACAAAAACGAGGTCAGAAAAAGTGGGGGATGAAGTCAAATTGTTGGAGGAGAAGACCACCGTAAAGCTGTCAGGTCTAACACATACATAATAGATAGAATTAAAGGCAGGTAGCATTCCATAAATTCGAGTGATTCAAAGTGACATTATTGGTAATGATTGGAAAGTAGACAAAAGCACTATCTGGCTACTTAAAACATTGTTGCCCATTTTATGAAAATCTGTTAAAAAAGCTGCTACAATAACAAATAATGGAATATTTCTAACATGGCTCGAGGAATTTAATGCTTTTTTCCAACTTACTGATATTGTACAGGCCTCTTGGCACGAGCTATGTCATCATGATTCATTCTCATTATATAATGTACTTGTTCTCACGTTGAAATTCTCTCTGCCACCTCTTGAATGCCAGTGCTGTTGCATAAGTGAGCCCTGGCACAGCAAATGCTTGTGAAAACACACATGGGCATAACACACATATCTCTTCATATGACAGGTACAGTTGAGTCTCTCACAGCGAAGTACAGTTTGAGGGCCAGATTCACAAAGGACCTCCGCACTTGTTGCCCATTTTGAATCAGGCCCCAAATGTTTATATATCTGAGAGAATTGTACTTTCTCTTCCACAGTGACGGGGGCAATGGCACACTTAATTTTAAGCATAGCAAGTCAATGACTCAAGGGGGAATTAAGATGACCGATAAGTAATATGTTCAGTATGCTACTCAAAGATGTTTTAAAAGGTTGCTATGTGTTTTACTGGATGGTCTTGGGTTAACGCTCCTTGACAAGGCTATAAGTTTCACAATGACTTTGCTTCGTATCTGTGAATACCAAAATGAGTAAGTGCGTTCTGTGAATACCAAAATGAGTAAGTGCCTTCTGTGAATACCAAAATGAGTAAGTGTCTTGGTATTAAGTTTAAGATTTTGTCTTAAGTTAGTTCTGTGAATCGGGCCCTACATACTTTTTAAAAGTGCAATTTTCATTACAAATTAAAATTTTATTTGAAAGAATCCATTCTTGTGAAAATTAGAAAGTTTGCGATTCTTTACATCGTGAGATTGCCATTTTAGTATCTATTCATCAGTATAAATGCTCTAGCATAGCTTTTAATTGTGAATGCCCACTGTCCATTTTCTGTAAGCTGGACAGTAACATTTATTTTCAAACGCACTCTCCAGTAGGGGAAAGCCACATGTCTGCTTTACATGTATGGAAAACAGAAAATTACATGAGCTACAGGTATACAACATGCCTTACGCATAATAAAAATTATGTGCAGTTCTAGTTTGAATGTCTGTGAATGTCTACCTCTATAACATAGAAGTTGTGGTACATGCTACTTTTAGGTCTCCCCTACCAGACAGCGCAAATGGTCAGTGTGTGAAAAGACTATTGTCAGGCTTGCTTACCCCTGGTTGGCTTTATCTTCACTCTCCTTTCCCTGTTTTTTGTTTGTTAGATTGTGTGGGCTTTCCTTCCACTTCTTGTGTTCATCGCTGCTCTACAGCATAGCCTCATTCATTTCTTGTGTCCTAATACTGCTTACATTCAGGAATTACTTTTTTCGTAAGCACTCTACGAGACTATATGTGTTTTCCAGCTGACTCCCTTGTGTACTTATCTTCCCCCTCCACCACTCTCTGAGTTGTTCTCCCTCACACATGTGCTTCTAAAGGTGAGATGGGGAGACCGCAAACTGATGCCTGCATCTTTGTAGCTGGCCCTCTGGCCCAAACTGCACCTGCACTTTGCACCTAGTCCCTGGAGGGATGTGAAAACCAGTGCGGCGGTCCCGCAGCGCGGGAGACCGCAAACTGACGCCTGCATCTTTGTAGCTGGCCCCCTGGCCCAAACTGTACCTGCACTTTGCCCCTAGTCCCTGGAGGGACGTGAAAACGAGCGTGGCAGTCCCGCAGTGTGGGAGACCGCAAACTGACGCCTGCATCTTTGTAGCTGGCCCCGTGGCCCAAACTGCACCTACACTTTGCTCCTAGTCCCGGGAGGGACGTGAAAACCATTGCGGCGGTCCCGCAGCACGGGACGCGCGCGGGGCGTGCCCGGGCTCGGCCCGGGTCAAGACCGGGCCAAGACGGGCCCGTCTCAGTCCGTCATAGACCAGAATAGACTGAGCTGAGCCACAGCTCTTGATTCATCATTAAAAGGTACTGTGACAATGAATATGTGATCAGAACTGTGCCGTCCTTCAGAGGGAAAACGTTTAATATCTATTACATGCACACTGATACTGAGACCTGTTATCCTTGTCATCTTTGAAACAGGAATCTTCCTTGTTGATAACAGGCAACATTATATATACTGACAGGTTAACATTATTTCTAATCGGGCTACACTTTGGCTCCTACAGGTTCCTTTGTTTGAACTGTGGCGGGTTTCATATAATTTTTGTGCACTTTTCTTTATATAATCTGTAAATGGGGAAAAGAAAAGTGCCAATTGTTAAGAACAATAAACAGCCCAATCCGGGGGTGCGCTCACCTCAGTCTCTACTTAACTATTTACCGGGAGCTATGGGCGCTATTGAACAACAGATTATGACGGTAGAAGAGTCGCTGAGTTCGGGTAACCCAGACCTTGGTGGTGACATGGCAAGGGATAATACTCCACAGGGGTGCCCTGTTCCACCTATAGAAGTACCCCAGCTAAGCACTAACGGTTGCATTGTAAATATATCAGGGCATATATCAGGAAGTGATCAAGATTATGAGTGTCAATCACCTTCTAAGCGTGCAAGAAATCCTGACACGCTTCTGAAAGCAACGGGGCATACAGGCTCTCCAGCTGTGGTAACCCCTTTAAAAAACCCAAAAAAGGTCCCTAAAAATGGCATGCCCCTAGCGACACAAAATCTAGAGAGCAGGAAAAAACCTATATGTAGCTCCAATGCATGGAAGCAAATGAGGTGGTTAAGATAAAAGCCAAATTGGACTCCTTAGATACCTTTCTTAGAGTTACATTAGATAACCTAATATGCAGAATTGGAAAAATGGAAGACGCATTATCTAACTGCTTATGTAAAGTACAGAATCCGGCACAGGAGTTATTAGATGTGCATAGGAGTTATCAAGTCCAATCAGTTAACAGCGAGAGATGTCAAGCTACTCACCCTGCCCCTGATAGCAACAGGGAACCGGTGCGTGCACTATATCAAAGAGCTGAGAAATCCCCTATTATTAATCATGAGGCTCATCTTAACACAATTTCCTCAGCTCCGACTATATCTACTCATCCCCCAAATCCCAATTCCAACACCACTAGCGCCATGAATGATAATAAAGGTGAATGGCATAAAACACACCTGGATTTACCGCCTGCCGCCACCCCCTATGTAGTGGTGCTAGCTAACGTCCCGAGATTACAGATGGGGATGTTGGAATCAGGGGAGCTCCTAAGGCATAGATCGTTACACTGGCTGGGTACTAGAATGGGATTAACTGAGCGATTATTTGAAGAATTTAAGATGGCAAGGAGAGTACCGTGGGTTGGTAGAGGCCGAAATAATTTGAGCGGGGATTGTGTGGTGCTGACATTCAAAACATCGCAATTAGTGCAACTAATTCTGAATAGAGCCGGTAGCCATACAATCACAAGCCAATGTGTCAATCTAGTACCATTGGGTTATTTTTATAATCCAAAGAGTAATAACAATCTTACTAACTTGAGGGAACCACAATTGCTGGGCTTGAGACACCAGTTTAATATGCCTGTCTATAATCGGTTTGAGACATTCACCAACCTCGAATCAGTTGACTGACTACAAACGGGAGAACAACAGTATATTGTAACACCCAGCACAATGGGAACCTCGTACAGCGTGGGACCTCTGGTATTGCTATCTACCAACACAAAAGCCACCGAACATGGTCCCACTGAGAAAGAAAGTACAGAGATAGTATATGACTCGCTGCGCAATATTACGATAGAATCGATTTTACCCCAACCACAACAAATTAACTCCATACCAACTAACGTTATTAATGAGAGGGTTAATGATTGTGGTAAAGAACTGGAGGACAAGTGTCAACTCCTGTGTTGGAATGTTGCCGGTTTAAAATCTAAGGTGTCCAATATTCTATGGATCGAGTTTGTGAAAATGTTTAATATTGTTAGCCCACAAGAAACCTGGGCGATAGACCTTATTCATGTAAGTGGCTATAAAACATTTCACACTCCAGCTATTACATCATTATCCGGCAGAGCCAAAGGGGGGCTGTGTACGTATATTTCAAATTATCTGATCTTAGGGAAAATTGAATTTACTGCTACTGAACCCTACTATCACATAATTAGTTTACACATAGATTGCACTCTTTGCATGGTGGTACTAAATTTCTACAATAATTCAACATCTGAGACGATTAAGGAAATATTGAAATCCTTGAGCCGACATCTACTTAATCTACATACCCGTCTAAGCAAGGAGGTATTTGTGATATGGGGTGGGGATTTTAATTCCCCCATATGTAAATATGCTGATAAAGAGGTTTGTCATCTAATCTATGAGAAAGGTGATAGTTTTGCACATTTTCCACATACAACGTATGGCGATTCTTTGAACGATATTATGTTCATGTTCGATTTGGGATTTGTTAATAATCTGTGTTCACCCATGGTTCCTTTTTGCCCTACTTTTAATGGCCGTAGCATATTTTCTACCATAGATTTTATGTTGTCTTCGAGCAGATATTCTTCACGTATTAAACATTTTAAGACACATGAGATTGCCCTAAGCGATCATTTCCCTCTAAGTGTAGAAGTGATAGTGCTTAACCAGAGCACTAACGCCAGAACCATATAATGTTGATAATATTGCCCTGAGCAGGCAAAATGGATATGTACTTAGATGGACTACTGTGGATACTGAGGAATTTACCTCAAAAGTTGTGTCAAACTGTAAAAGTATGCTTTTGTTATGCTTGGATGATAGGTCACCTAGTCAAGAGATTATGGAAAACTTTTTGGCTATCTCAAACTATATAAAAAAATCAATTTTTGTTGAAACTAAAAGGAAACCTACTAATAAACAAGAGTGGTTTAACACTGAATGTACAAAGGCATACACTAAGCTTAAACATTGTGTTCATGACACAGTGAAAAATAAGGATCATATTAGGGAGGCAAGAAGAAACTATAAAATTGCACTCAAAGGAAGAAAGTCCGCTTTAAAAACGGAAGCTTGGAATGCCTTACACGATGCTTCTAAAAGTCGTGATTTTGCAGCCTTCTGGAAAGCGGTGAATGCGCCTTTTAGCTGATAAGGAGATGGCTTCCATGGAGATTGCCATTTTCCGAACCAGATTTGATACAACACTACTCAAATCTGTATAACAATTCGGTAACAGACCCTCAGGCAACTATGCTGAACATGAATGTTACATCACAAGAATTAAGATTGGATTTTACATTTAATGAGGTTACTGCACCAATTACCTCAAGTCTGGGTGGCAAGGCCCTAGGGCCCGATGGCATTCCTGTGGACCTTTTTAAATGAAACTTAGCTTTATGGGGTCCGCTTTTGACACAGGTTCTTAATGCATGTAGCCAATGTGGTTTTCTACCACCCTCGTACGAATCTATTATCGTGCCAATTTTTAAAAAGGGAGACAGGATGAATCCTGCTTGCTACCGCCCGATCTCCCTGCTCGACTCAACAGTCAAGATCATCGGGCGGGTTTTACTAGATAGAATGCAGGTATGGGCAGAAGAATAAGATGTCATAAGTGACCTGCAATATGGGTTCTGTAAGGGCCTGGGTACAGTTGAGCAGGGCCTTAACCTACACATTTTATTGGATAAGTATACAAGGGCTAAAAAGGGAAGATTATTTATGACTTTTGTCGACTTAACGGCAGCTTTTGATTGTGTCATTCGTGACAAGTTGTGGTCAATTTTAGAAGGCTTAGGTGTGGATGTTTTAATAATTGCATTTTTAAGGGTGCTTTATATAGGGGCAAAAGCTAAGGTCAGATATGGGTTGGGTGGAGAATGCACTAGTCACTTTAGAGTTGGGAGAGGAGTGAGACAAGGCTGTGTCCTTGTCCCATTTCTTTTCACACTGTACATAAATAACTTAGAAACCATTTTAGTTAAGGAGTGCAGGGACCTATCTAAGTCGGCAAAGCGTCCCATCCCTGCACTATTGTACGCAGATGATGCGGCTTTAAAAGCCCGTACACCACTCGGTCTCCAAAGGGTTGTTAATTCATTCTCTAATTTTATGTCGAATTTGGGAATCACTATAAATTTTTCCAAAACATACACAATGAACTGCGGGGTCGGGTCAAATAATAGGATTAAAACACTATATATAGACTGAAGCCCGATAGAGTGCACTAAAATATTTTCTTACCTAGGGATACTATTTGATAGGACAGGACTATGGTCTGAGGCAGTTAAAACTAGATGCCTGCTGTTTGCTAAGGCGTTGATGGCCCTATCAAACCCACCGGCGGAACTCCTACATATTTATAGGGCTAAATGCGTGGCTATAGCTACCTATGGAGCGGGTATATGGTGTTACGCGGACATAAATACTCTGCAGACTGCGGAAAACATTTTTCTTAAGTTTCTCCTGGCCCTACCAGAAAGTACTTCAAACTATATTTATCATCTGGAAATGGGTATGCCATTCTTGGAGGACACGATTAAGATTCAGCCTGTCCTTCTCTGGCATAGAATCTGGACGTTAGATGAAACCGGTTTTCATCGTTATATATTGGCAGACTTGCTGGGGTCTGATGGTGTCGAACACATAAGATGGTTGGAATACGTGAACATTTTTCTTTCAAAATTAGGACATCCGGAATATTTCACAGAGCCTCCTTCTATGTGCAGTGTACCCAGAAAAGTCCTTAAAACCAGTTGTATGGGTCTTCTGGGCGAAATTGGTGCCTCTAATGAAATGAGAAAGCCTATGGTACAAGCCCATCATTTAACCTTGTTGACTCCAACAACTCAGCCGTATATACTATTAATAGAAGGCGATTTTGACCGGTTTTTGCTGACACGTTTTAGATTGAATATTTTATATAGATCCTTAAGATTTCCTGTAGTAAATGATTGGTCGAGAGATTTGTGTAAGTGCCCGTGTGACAACGTCTCAGTACAATCAACTATCCATATCATGTGTTTTTGCACATGTTATGATACACCAAGAAGGAGATGGATTATTCCTGTCTTAAAGAATCTCGGTCTGAGACATTTCCGATCTGCATTTTTAGTACTGCAACTTTTGGAAAATGAATTTGTCATTGCATCTGTTATTGCGTTTCTTAAAAATGTTTTTAATTTTCGGAAATCTATGATAATGTGACCTGCTGTAATTATGTACTTTGGTGGCCCAGAAACTATTTTTAACTATGTATTTTAATGTGCTTTTATGGTTATTGTTTATTATAACCGAATAAAGATATTTGAATTGAATTGAAAAGGTGAGATGCAGTTGTTTTGATTGGGCTTGTCTTCTAATATATAATGTCTTGCATTTAGTAACCTCTTAGCAGGGCTTGATGTGTGTGTTCAGGCTCATCACTGTTCCACTTGAATAACGGGCCTCACCATTTAATGTAGCCATTATTATGTCATCACTTAACATATTAGTGTCCGCTCTGTAAACTGTACATAGCTGCTTTCTAAAATGATTACATATGGCACTGTTGCCAGTTTGTAACTTATGCAAATAAACGGTTTCAAACTATCTTGAAGAGCAACAGCATACGGGAGCAGGGATGGTACCCTACATTTTGATCCTCTTCCTCCTCCATTCTTTGCTCCATTAGGAAGGTACTATGTCACCTCACCTGAGGACTCTTTGTATTGCTTGCTAACACCTTTCAAAATAGAAGTTTTCCCACCCCCTGCATAAGGCACACCCCGTATATGCACCGTAAAGAATGGAATTGCCCAAATAACAGCTTTTTTTTTTTTTGTATCCCCCCTTGGTTTTATGGTTGTGTATGCAATAGGAATAGTGTGAATATTTTGCTGCCCACTTTTCATCTAGTAGTTGGGTTGATATCTCTGTGGAAGGTTAAACCAGCTAGACCCATTAAGAGCTGTCTGGTTACACTTTTGACTGTTGCTCAGGGGCATAACCTTGCTCCCTAGCACCAGTCAAGATGGTAGAGGTAGTGCTGGAAAGGGGATGGAATCTGCTTGAGGATCGCCCCAGGAATACTTGTCCCAATTAGTAATCCATCTACTAGACACTAGGGAATGGTTTTTTAGGGGGGAGCAGTCCCCCCTGTGAATGTGAAAGTGCTTCCCCATGCTATAGTCTTTTTGCCACCCCAGGGGGCAGATAGGGGCTGTTTACCCCTTATCTGCCCACCCTGGGTGGGCAAAAAACCCACTTGACACCACGGACAAGTAAAAAAAGACAGAAGGGCTGGGCCTATCACTCGCAAAAGAAATGGACAAAACAATTGACTACATATGTTGAAAAGTTCTTATTCATTCCTGTCTCAAGTGATAGACCCAACAACAGTTGTAATGTCTAGTTTTTATAAGAGGAAGTGTGGCAATGGGGTGTGGTAGGAACTTTCCTTCATAGAAATGTGTGAAAAATGCATGATTGTAACCAAAGTTTGAGATTTACAGGACATTTTTGGTAGAAAAATATAGTAGGATCCATGCAAATCACACCAGCCTGGACTACCCTTTCATGACTAGTTTTTGGAAATGTCTGAGTTTGGTAGGTTTCCAAGCAAAGCCAAGTTAAGCCTGGGCCCGAATTCTGCAGCTGCCAACGTCCCAAAAACGGGTAATTTGCCATGATAAAGATTTGATGTCTCCACGTTGCATTAGATGACTTTCTGCTCGCTGACGACTGGCCCACCAACACAAGTGTCAAATTTTGTTTTTATTGGCACAAGTGTGGGAATGCGGGGTGATAGAGATTTGGTGGATTCCCTTCAGATTCTGACACTTTAGTTTACAGAGATGATAAAAATGCATGATTTTAACCTGAGGTTTGTAGGGAATTCTGGGTAAGAAACGTTACTGGGATCTATGCAGGTCACATAAATACTGTTTGGGTGTATAAAGGCCTCTCTGGCGCTAACAACAAAATCACACAAAATCAAAAGTTGAGAAAACTAAGTCAACAGCGGTGCCATCAATAGTGGGAACAACACCCTAGATCCCAAATGGCTCAATCAAAAGATTGATAGAAACAAGTCAATAGTATTGATGCACACGCTATAAGAAATATAAATGACACAAAAATTATGTCCAACGTAAACTTCAATTCTTCTTTCTTTATTATTCGAATTTCTTCCACTCCCCCAACGCGTTTCGTCGTTTGGAAGGGATTACCCCATACGACTTCCTCAGGGCTGGAAGTGATATAAATAACATAGTGTATAGAATAATGGCGGTAAAGAATTCTTTTGTACAAAATCAATCCCACATTTTAGTTTGAAATTTAAACAAAGGGAGGCATAATCAATACAGTTACAAACAAATTTAAATTATACATGAATATATAACATCGAAAGCAAAAATACTAACAATTAGTGGTCAAGAGCTTACAAGATTAGTATTACAAAGAACAAAAAATAGTGACTGCGCTGAATTTATAGCACTGATAATCTACTCACCCACCCATGTGAGTCAAATGCTAAAAATCACTCATAGAAAAAATTATCTGTACCTCAATTTTTTGGAGATCTGCGAAACCTAAAATAATATAAATGACCCTGTGTTACTAGTTACGTCACACATGAGGCACAATGAATCCAAGCATCAAAGAAGGCAAGGTAAATACCTGATAACCCTTGACTGCAACCAATCGTCCAATTCTCAAACCGATTTAAGTCAAACCATCCAGGTGTAAGTATTCTATTTAATATTATTATAAGCACCTGAAATAACAATATATACAAGAAAATTGTAATACTCAACCAAAATGAAAATTGCCAAGAAGAGCACTTGAGCAGTGTTACAAACTTACCCTGTTTAACAACCAAAGCTATTTTAATGTTGTGTCAAAAGACCGGCACGTTCTTTTTGAGTGAAACGTCTCTAAAGTAGGTGATCTAAAAGTAAAGAAATTTTAAGCCCGAATTAGCGAAAGGCCAATGTTTGCTAAAGAAGCCCCACGCATATCTAATGTGCAAAATAAAGTCCAGCACAGCTTACCTGATGACCGGCTTCTACGTCCCCGAGTGCAGGCAACAAGCGCTGCGGCCGGCACGCATTTCCGTATTTGATCACAAAAAAAAGTAAAAATGGAAAAGGTGACTAACCCTGAAATCGAAAAATCAGGCGCCATGACTAAAAGGTAAAACCTCCGTGTAAGAGCTTGAGTGCCGTTGATGAGCGATGTAATAAACAATAAAGCAACTACATGACAAATGCGCTACTAATGGGGAGTTAAATAAATTAAATTATATGCACTTGAGTCAAGAAATGGGAGCATCTAAAATTAATATAGAAAATGCGAATATAAGCATTAAAAGCTGAAACTCCAACATATAGTGATGCTACCCTGATAAGTTGAATTGAATTCCAAAAAGCTTTATCAGCAATAATGAACAGGCCCGCAAACACTGAGCCTCAAGTTAAATACTAATTCGGAGTTAGTGAACTTAAGTAACTATAACCGTGTCTATTCCAAAAAGATCGCTCATGCGTGACTGATGTTATAACTAATATTTTAGTACAGAAATGTCAAGGCCGAATTAAAAACATATTGATATATTATCATGAGTTCACTAACGAACAAGATATGATTATTTATATCATGAAGCTAGGCATGCAGATCCAATGAAAACCCCACTGAAATTCCATGTACCAGAAATAGCCAGGATTTGACAATAGTTATCATAGTTGTCATAATTATCTGTCCCCTAAAAAATACTGTAATTCATGGTCAAAATTTAAGCCACACTCTACAGCCTTCATACGCATAATCCATTGTGCCTCACATCTGCGCAACATCAACTCCCTGTTGCCTCCTCTTGGATCAAGTCTCACATGTTCAATACCATAGACCATGAAAGATTTGATCAGACCTTGTGCCTTACACTCATGTACATGTACAGCTATAGGATATCTCATATCACCATTTATTATAGCTCTCATGTGTTCACTGATACGTTCCTTTAAAGCTCTAATTGTGCTGCCTATGTAAATCCTCTCACATTTGCAGGAAATCACATATACCACATATTTAGTGGAACAAGTGATATTAGACCAAATCTTAAATATATGACCAGATTTATCATAAAATTGCAAGGTTTTGTCAAGAGCATATTTACACATACCACAATGTCCGCATTTAAAAAAACCTTTGTTCAATTTATCCAACCACGTTTCTTGTTTCTTATCTAAAGGGTAACTAGGACTTAAAATAGATCCTAAAGTCCTACCTCTTCAAAAAGTAATTTGCGGTCTATCAGTTAAAAACCCTTGTAAACTTTTATCGGCTTGCAAGATATGCCAGTGTTTATTCAAACTCTTGCGTAGATCGAGGCTCAATGGAGTATAGTCTGTTACCATTCTAATCGGTGTAGCATTCGACAAATTGTCAGCACAATGCTTAAGTGTGGATTGACGTTTAGTATTAAGCACCCTACGCCTGGCAGACCCAATATCTTTATTTGAATATCCCCTTTGGGAAAATCTGTTACTCATGTCCTCTATACATTTAAAGAACTCCACATCTTGGCTACAATTACGACGAGCTCTGATCATTTCCCCAAATGGGATAGCTCGAATTTGATGTCGGGGGTGTGCACTGTCCGCATGCAGAACTGAATTACAAGAAGTGGGTTTACGATGCATTTTGCTGTGTATTTGAGTATCCACAACATACAGTTCAACATCCAAGAATACAGTATGTGACATACTTGAACATGATGTAAACCTAATATTTAGTGTATTGCTGTTCAAGTATTCAATGAAATCACATAGCAGACACTCAGTACCGGTCCAAATCATAAGACAATCGTCTATATATCGCCCCCAAAATAAAATATAATCTTGCCATTTACTACCTGATGTCCCCCAAATTACTTTCTCTTCGAGCCAGCCCATATATAGATTAGCATATGCTGGCGAAAATTTCGAACCCATGGCAACTCCTTGGGTTTGCTTAAACCATTCATGTTTGAAAAGAAAAAAGTTATTATCAAGAATCATTTTGGTCATAGTAAGTAGCATTTGAGTATGTTCCCAAAGACTCGCTGGTCTTTTGGATAAAAAATGTTGAACAGCTTGTAAACCCAAATCATTAGGTATGCTCGTGTACAGTGACACCACATCAAGTGTAACTAATAACATGCCAGTTTCCCAATTCATGTCTCCCAACGTGCTCAAAATATGCCTAGTATCTTTGATGTAGGAGGGCAAATTAATCACTAATGGCTGCAAAAATAAATCAACAAACTGAGACAAGCGTTCTGTAGGTCCCCCTATACCTGACACAATGGGCCTCCCTGGTGGAAAGAGGAGGTCCTTGTGAATTTTGGGCAATGTATACAAACAGGGATGACGAGGGCGATGAATCTTCAATTATAAAAACTCATCCTCATCAAGAAGATGATTGTCATGCCAATTCTTCAGTAACCCATTAATCTTAGTTATAAGGGAAAACATTGGATTATGTGGAATCTTCTGATAGCA
Source organism: Triturus cristatus (assembly GCF_964204655.1). Lineage (NCBI taxonomy): Eukaryota > Metazoa > Chordata > Amphibia > Caudata > Salamandridae > Triturus > Triturus cristatus. The sequence goes on from NC_140587.1 coordinate 632,779,778, forward strand.
TTGTTCATTGTTCAACTGTGAATAAATCTCTTGTTCATAATCTGTTTTGTTCATAACCACCAGATTACCCCCTTTATCTGCTTTCCTTATAATTATACCAGGATCATCAGCTATGCAGGTCACACCACCTTGGACTCTCCTTGATTTCTAGATTCAGAAATGTTTGAGCCTGGTACATTTTACTGGGTGATATCTGAGGCTGGGCCCAAATTCTGCAGCTACCAGCATTATCAAAATGGGTAATATTTTATTATAATAACATTTGGTGTTTCCACATTTTGTTATGCGGCTTTTCTTGTCATGGGTTTTAGGCCCACCCACACATGTATGCTACCCTTTTTGTTAGAAGTGTGCGAACAGAGGATAGTATAACATTTGCTATTTTCAATTGAATTTCACTCTCTTTTTGGCTTTCAATTGTAAACCAGTGTGCAAGTAAGAACACATTTTGCAAAATGCCCTCTGAGCGTATGGATAACTCCAAATTCAGAGTTGTACAAATATTCACTATTTCTAAACTCAGTGTATTGAGCACATTTCAAACAATCATATGTACACTTCATATCCATCTTTCATGCATTCCTTTTATCATGTGAACTGCTGCATTGTCAGTACACAATGAGATACCATTATGGCTGCAGCTCAATTGATGGTTGAGCAAGTATTTTTTGACACCCAACAAACATTATATATTCCTGTGAGCTGAAGCGTCAGATGGACATAATGGTATATTACTTTTGTAACTGGGCTATCGGAAAAAAATTACAGATAAAAACATTGTCAGCTATTTCTTTCTTTACCTAGTTTTTACATTATATTTGATTTTTTACTATTAGTTTCTACGGGAAGACCATGAGAGAAATGACCCCTTGGAATTTTATCTACTTTCCAGAAAGGTATATCTCTCTGTGACACCCTTCCAGACTTTTTTCACAACAAAATCAACACCATCTACCAAGACTTCGGACCTCAACCCGCACCGAGGACAGCATCAACTGCATCATGACGACCAACTTCCACCCACATCAGCTCATCTCGTCGAGCATCCTCTCTGGGAAGGAAACTGCATCCATCATGAGATCCATCCAGTCCAGAGCCCCAGCAGACCCCTACCCACATCATACTTTCAACCTTGGCAATCAGCCCATCTGCAAAGTACTCACCATCGTCCTCAACTCCCCAATCACCATGGCCAACTTTCCCCAGAAATGGAAAAATGCCGAAGTGACGCCACTGCTGAAAAAGCCATCCTCCGATCCAGGGGACTATCAACCTATCTCCTTCCTCCCTTTCCCTACCAAGGTCATTGAGAAAGCCATCTACATCCAGCTCACCAGACATCAGAACAACCACAACCTTCTGGACCCCTCGAAGCTCCACTGGCTACCAGTCACAAAGACATGCTAGTTCAAGGCTCACAAGGCACTACACCATGAAGGACCAGCGTACCTCAGTACTCAAATGAATTTCCACCTGCCAACAAGGAAACTCCATTCTGAATCCCGCTTCCTAGCAGCCACACATCGCATCTGCTGGACGAACAGTGAGGGTCGCTCTTTCTCCCACCTGGCGACTAAGACCTGGAGCAACCTCCCCTACACTTCAGAGCATCACCATTGCTCTATCAGTTCAGGAAGGACCTCAAGAACTGGATATTCAACCAATAGGAGAACCCGCAGATCGTTCCAGTGCCTTGAGACCCTCATGGGTGATGCAGCCACACCCTACAAATCGATTAATTGATTAGTGAACACTTGGCTTTCGCACGTGTTTCCACCACAAATTGTGAGGTGAAACCACTAAAAATAGGAAAAATGGACTGCTATTTAGAAAAATGCAAAAGCTGTTGGGAAAACATAGCGTTTTTACAGCTCTGTTTGTTCCAAAAAGCTAGGAAGATGGTGATTAAAGGACATCAAACCTTTTGTTGATGCCATTTTTGGAAAATAAATAAAACATACATTGGTAGCTGAGGCTACCAATTGTCCATTTGAGATTCCGTTGGTTGTACTTGCGCTGCTCCCACAAATCAAGCATAGACATAATATGACCCCTGGCTTGCCCCTTGTGACCCCTGGCACTACCTTTGCGACCCCTGGCCTCAGAGGTGACAAAATCAGTGCCAAGAAGACAGGGGTGGCTTTTCCCTCTTTGTTTTCAGCTCTTTTTGAGGTTTGCTAACAGTGAATAACTGTATCTAATTCATTTTAAGTGTAATTAAAACTGGAGCATCAGGTAAGTAAAAAATGTTTTTAAATTAATGTTTAGTGTATCCGTGTCGGTGAGAGTGCGTTTGTTTGAGAGAGAGTGTGTTTGTGTTGAAGCCTGTGTTTATGTCAGCATGTATGTATGTGAGTGAATGTGGCAGTCAGTGATAGGAGTGGCAATTAATTAGATTAAATGTCGGTAAGTTAGTATGAATGAGTAAGGGTGAGAGAGAATGTGATATGCTTATGAGTCTGCTTTAGCCTATACAAACATGATGTTGGCATACTAAAGGCAATTCTTAGAGGGAACTGGCATAATACAGATAAAACGCGATATATGGGACATCAATGGCAAAAGGCTGGTGCATGTATGCTAGAGGTACTTATTGGTATGGGACACCCAAAACAAAATGTACGGGCAAGCATGCTGGAGGTGATTCTTGGCATGAAGGATGACAGCTGTGGCATATAGGAGGAGTGCAAACATGACAAAATGCTAGTCATATAATCCTAGAGGTACATTTTGACATAAGGGTTGTCCACAGTGCTGACTAGCACGAATAGCAAAATTCCAGGACAGGCATATTATATGTAATTGTTGGCATAAGGGGGCACCCATGGCTTATAGGAGGTACTAATGGCAAAATGGAGGTTGTCTTTAGCATATGAGGGCACCCACAGCAAATGTTTTTAAAAAGAGTCAACTCCTGTCGTACATCAGGTTTCATTGGCTTGTCATAGCAGGAAAGGACTTACACATTTAATGAGTACCCTTTCATAGCCCATGGCTTTTTAGCAGAATTATGTGAAAAGTATTACATACACCCCACCACTTCCAAAGGTTCTGTAAGCACCCTAATATAGGTGGATCCAAAAGAGAAACTTATGGTAATGACACAGCTATTATGTGACTTCAGTGATGTTAATTATTGTGATATCATCCAGGCTCAGGTCAAGTCACGTCACTTCCTGGGCAGATTTAGGGTGAAAGGTTATACAATGTCCCTTCATTTGATGTCAATCGGGTCAAAGGGTGTGTGATGTCATTTCTGCTACCCCTTGCATTTTGGTGGATGAATGTCCATGGAGTCAAGAGAAGGAAACATTCATTTTTAGCCTCCAATTCAAAAAATTCCTTCATATATATAAAATGTTTTAAAATGTTCAATTTTAAATTTTGTTCCTTTAATAAGTAGGTGCGTGGGGCGTGAACTCTAGAGAACAAGAACAAACAACATTCAAACATATTAGCATATGAGTAAAGTTTTTACAGAAGGATCACTCTTTGATTTCTAGGGGCACAGAGCATCTTGGATTGACACAGAAAGTTCCAGTTAACAGATTTTAGCGTTGTGAAGAAAATATGATTGTTGAAACATGCATTAGTTAGTCATCAAAAAAGGCAATATGTGTTTAATTAGCATTTCTTAGTTTTGTCAATTCCAATCTCAAAAATGGGGCCTTTCACTTAAACCAAACAATGTATTCAGTCTTCCCTAACCAACACATATTTTGAACACTGTCTGAAAATTGTAAATTCCCAGATAATGTGCCATTTTATTGCAATAACTAATTAAGCAGCTGTATAATCACTACCAAGCAAAGGTATGGCTGAGTCAGCACAGTTGGGAGAAATAGAACATGCATGTTTAATGGTAATTTGCTATTGAGCACAGCAATGAGACTGTTAACTTACAGGAAGCAAACTGCATATTTTCAGATCTTCAAACTTCATAGTAAAATATGACATTGCACACATATTCCCTGGAGTATTTTTTATTTTGTTTGATATTGTTGATTGCGTACATTTTTTACCAACATTGACATTATTTACCACAACCATATCACTAACTTGGTTTGACTCTCTCCTTATCTTTCCTAGCAGCTTGCAATAATGGTGTGATGGCAGAGGCATGTATGGCTATACCACGCGTGCCTCTACCACACAGCTTAAACTACGAATGCATCTTATCCACACATTCCTTCACCACGCATGCCGTTACCACATAATTTTGAGGTAAAGGAATGAATGGTAAAGGTGTATGCATGGCTAAGATCGCCACCCCTTCCCCTGCCCGGAGCTAGAAACTCCTCACCTGCCCCAAAGGTCTAAATACCCTAACCCCCATGCTCTCCCCAACCCTTAACAAACACTAACCGACCCCCTCCCTATCACCTGTGTCGTCTCTAAAACTACCCCATCTACCCCAACCACTGCCCTAAAGCCTAAAACCCAAACCCCTATTTTTAAAAACTACCCTGATGCCACAGCCCTAAAAACTACCCTGCCCGACCCCTAAGCACTAAAATTTACCCTGACTACCTTCTCCTCCCACCCTGCACTGTTGCTAAAACTGCCCAAACCCCTTCCACTGCCCTTAGGCCTTATATCCTAACACCTAATTAAAAAATCTACAGCGACCCTCCCTCAACACTGAAAACTACCCTGACCTCCCCAGCCCTGTAAACTACCCCTGAAACCTCCCAGCCCTGAAAACTACCCCACCAACAGCCTAGAAAACTACCCTAGCCCAGAAAACTGCCCGACCCCCGCTGAGAAAACTACCCCGACCCCCCTCCCAGCAAACTACCCCCGGCCCCCCTAGCCCGGAAAACTACCCCGACCATCTCAGCCCAGAAAACTATGTAGTTAAGGCATATGCGTATTAAGGCAAGCGTGGTTATGCTTGCGATATCAGAACAGGTGTGGCTGAGGCCACTGTTGTCCGATTGATTCCCTGTAGTGACTGTGAGAGCTACCACTGATTATAAACTATAACAGATAAATGAATTTGGTTGTTTTTCCCAAAAAAATCTCCAAAAATAAGGAGCCAAAGATATTCCAATCACTTATTTTATTTTGGATAGCATGTCAGATAGTTTACCATAAATGTTAGGAAGATGTAACCAAAAATCAAGCAGCTTTCTCCATTTTCTACACCTTTGCGTAAACCTAAGGACTTAGAGTAGATTTGTGTCAGCTTGTTTTGAACAATAAAGCATGTGTGAAGCAGTTTACGGGATATTTCCTTCTCTTATGTATGTAAAGACAAGCATAAAGCACGCACTGTAGAAAATCACATTCATATAGTAGCCTCTAATATCGGTAGGAAACGCAAAACCCATCATAGGATGATAACAAGCTGTTCACATATCTATTGTCCCCCTGTCTTCGTTGAGCTCTACCTCCTTCAAGATGAAGACTGGGCCGTATCAGTACACCACTCATCCAGTTTGGAAACAACATACAAACTCTTAAGAGTAGTATGGGTGTGAGAATGGTGCTTTCACTGGAGTAGATGGAACAGGAATGGCCAATTTTGCACTTCTGCATTATTTACTTCGGGGTATGTGGGTTGACATAATGTCACATATACTTTGAGAACAAATATGTAGCACAGAATATGGAAAAACAACTCATGATGGGTGAGAGAAAGTGTGAGAGGCTAAATTGTATACTTATTCTTAGTTAATTGTAACATTTGTGGATAAATCATCACATTCAAGACTTTGAAGCCTGCAGATTCAACTGCGAATGGCATGTGTACTCATAAAGCATGCTATCACCCACAAGTGTATCCTGGGGCTGAGCAGGTGTGTGTTTGCCTACCCTGCCTATGGTAGGTTAATTGATTGAAAAGCCAGGCCTTAAGCTTCTTGTGGTATTCAAGAAGAGAGGAGGGGTCTCTGATGTGTAGTTGGAGGTCATTCCATGCTATAGGAGCGATGTAAGAGAATACCCGTTCTCCTGATTTGGTTTTGTTGATGCTTGGGATTTGTGTGGGGAGGACTCCTGCAGAGCATAGGCATCAGGCTGGTTGGTGGAAGGGGATGGAACTTTTTAGGTAGGCCCAGATATGGGTCCCTTGCTTACCTTACCACTGGATTCAAGCTAGCCTGGCTGATAAAGGGTGATACCCCAAAACTGGTCCCAGGATGCTTGTTTCTGGTCCATGGTCTGAACTGGGGTGGCGAAGTGAGCTAAAGAACGATGATTGATGCAATCCACATCTGTGCCTGCGGGTGAGTGTCTGAAAAGTTTCAGCACTGCGTCCATCATCTCTTTGTGTTTGCTTTGTTCGCCTTAAGTTGGCAGGGTATGCCCAGACGTGGGTCCCTTGCTCTCTTTCCAACAGGATTCAAGCTAGCCTGGCTGATGAGGGGTGTTACCCCAAAACCGGTCCCAGGATGCTGGTTTCTGGTCCAGGGCAGACCTGGTTTTGCAGTTTCAGGCTGGACTGTTCCCATGAGGCACAGGGTCAAGACTGATTTGCATAGAGCTGGGTCTGAACTGGGATGGCAAAGTGAGCTAAAGTACCTCTCATCAGCTAGGATAGCTTGTTTCCAGTGGTGCAGTGAGCCCGGGACCCACGTCTGGGCATACCCGGCACACTTAGGGCAAGAAAGCAAAAGACACACAATTGATGGTCAGGTCCAAACTGGGGTGGCATGGTGAGCAAACGAATTATGCATTTAACCCAGATCTCTTGACTGGGGGTGAATGTATTGATTTGTTCTGCATTCCGTCCATCAATTGTGTGTCTTTCTCGCCCTAAGTGTGCCAGGAATGCCCAAACATGGGTCCTGGGTTCACTGTGCCACTGGAATCAAGCTATCCTGGCTGATGAGGGGTGAAACCCTGAAACCGGTCCTAGGATGCTTGTTTCTGATCCAGGGAGGACCTGGCTTGGCAGTTCGGGCTGGACTGTTCCCATGAGGCACATGGTCAAGACTGATTTGCATATGGCCAGGTCTAAACTGGGGTGGCATGGTGAGCAAAAGAATGATGGATTTAACCCAGATCTCTTGACTGAGGGTGAATGTTTTGATCTGTTCTGCATTCCGTCCATCAATTGTGTGTCTTTTGCTTTCTCGCGAGTGGTATAAACAAGATGATCATTTTGTTAAAATCTCGAAAGTGTTGTGGATTGACTTAAATACCTTGGGCCCGATTCACAGAACTAACTTAAGACAAAATCCTAAACTTACTACCATTTTGGTATTCACAGAAGGCACTTACTCATTTCGGTATTCACAGAACTTAGGAGTCCTAACTTTAGGACTCCTAAATGCCGTCTGTGAATACCGAAAGTCTTAAAATTAGGATTTTTCTCAGTTTAGTAGTAGTATAGTTAGGACTCCTAACTTTAGGACTCCTAAATGCCTTCTGTGAATACCGAAAGTCTTAAAATTAGGATTTTTCTCAATTTAGTAGTCCTAAATTTAGGACTCCTAAGTTTAGGACTCCTAAATGCCTTCTGTGAATACCGAAAGTCTTAAAATTAGGATTTTTCTCAGTTTAGTAGTAGTATAGTTAGGACTCCTAACTTTAGGACTCCTAAATGCCTTCTGTGAATACCGAAAGTCTTAAAATTAGGATTTTTCTCAATTTAGTAGTCCTAAGTTTAGGACTTCTAAATGCCTTCTGTGAATACCGAAAGCCTTAAAATTAGGATTTTTCTCAGTTTAGTAGTTGTAAAGTTAGCAGTCCTAACCTTAGGACTCCTAAACTGAGAAAAATCCTAATTTTAAGGCTTTCGGTATTCACAGAAGGCATTTAGGTGTCCTAAAGTTAGGAGTCCTAAACTTAGGACTACTAAATTGAGAAAAATCCTAATTTTAAGACTTTCGGTATTCACAGAAGGCATTTAGGAGTCCTAAAGTTAGGAGTCCTAACTATACTACTACTAAACTGAGAAAAATCCTAATTTTAAGACTTTTGGTATTCACAGAAGGCATTTAGGAGTCCTAAAGTTAGGACTCCTAAGTTCTGTGAATACCGAAATGAGTAAGTGCCTTCTGTGAATACCAAAATGAGTAAGTGCCTTCTGTGAATACCAAAATGGTAGTAAGTTTAGGATTTTGTCTTAAGTTAGTTCTGTGAATCGGGCCCCTTGTTTGAAATCGTGGTTCCAAGTGATATATGGTCTGCTTGTAAAATAGCCATTAAGTGGCCTACTGCTGAGCTGGAGAGGGACTTAGTGACTCATGGTCCTTTGCCATTGGTTATGAAAAAGTGTGAACAGGTGATCACATGGTTACAGTCCAATATAGCCCCTCAAGGCATCGATTGGGTTAAAATAGATCTAAAGACCCAAGAGCCGATAGAGTCAGCGCATGCCTATTATGAAAGGCTGGCACAAGCCTTTACGCAGTACAGTGGACTAGACATTCTTGATCCTAAGGATATGGGACAGGTCACATCGAAGTTTGTGACAGGATTGAGACTGGATGTTAGCCCAATGATCCAACAACATTTGATCTGCCAGCAAAATAAGTCAGTAGATGAAATTCTGGACTATGCCAAGTATTGCAGTGATGAGGTGGATTCCAAACATGCTGGTTCAAATGCGAAATGCACAGAAGGGAGAACAAGTGCAGGTGATGGGGGAACAGTAGTTTGCAATCAAGCGAATGTTCCTGGAGGCTTTCAGGGATCGTCAGGACATGTGGGACAGGGAAGAGGAAGAGGTGTCTCCATAGATCCCAAAACAGGGATAGCCGTTGCAACTCTGAAAAAGACCACTACTAGTCATTTTTGTCACAAGATCAGGCATTGGAAGTGAGTATCATTTATATCCCGCAAACCAAGTACAGGAAGGTGACCTTGTGCAAGTCGCAGATGTGACAAATCAGATGCCGGCAGTGACTAGGCCCAGATCTGGAGGAAATCAGAACCAGTTAATGCAAGTGCCCCAACTTTCGAGAATCTCACAGGGAAATTGAACATATCATTGGATGCCCGTAATGGAAGCGCTGGATGGATTTGACCAGGACCCGTCCTTATAACAGTGCCTGAGGGGGGAGGAAGACTTCACACTTGGTGCAGTCTTAGCGGTAGACCAGAGTGGACCACATATAGAAGCAGATATAGATGGCTATCCCAATAAATTCTTGATTGACACTGGTGCTACTCAGTCTACTGTGAGATCTGCAGTAGTCCCAAAACTACGCCTCTCGGGAAAATCAATCCAAGTTGTAGGAGTTACTAACAAAAGGGTGACCAATCCTCTGACAGAAGAGGTACCGGTGAAAATCAGTACCTTCCAACATCACCATCAGTTGGTGGTGTGTGATTTAAGTCCAGTCTGTTTGCTAGAGTGTGCTCTCTTACGCAAATTGAATTGTACCTTCTACTGCACACCAAAGGCAATCATTTCACAGGTATATTTCCTTCGTTGACGATGGAAGACATGACGCTGGATTTCAGAGACACTGTCTCTCCAGTGGTGTGGGACTTCTCTGGAGAGGAAATTGGACTGATTTGAGGGCTTAAGCCAGTCCGCATATAGATCAAGCCTATTGCAGAATTTCCGAGAACACCTCAGCACAACCTGACCATGAAAACGGTGGCAGGGATTACACCTATGATTGAGTCTATTATTGCACAAGGCATTGCACAGGCATTACTGAAGGAGATCATAGAAAGCCTGTGTAATTTGCCCATCATGGGATTTCAGAAACTGAGTGGAAAGTAACGCATAGTTCAGGACCTTAGAAAAGTGAATAACATTGTGATTCCATGTTGTCCTGTGGTACCAAATCCATCTGTGGTCCTATTTCAGATTCCTTGCAAGGCTGAGTGGTCCACGGTGATTGACCTCTGTCTGGCATTTTACTCCATTCCATTGCACGAGAAAAGCCAATTTTTATTTGCTCTCCGTCTGGAGAATCATGTCTTAACATGGTGTCATGTCCCTCAAGGGTATACAGAGATCCCATCCATCTTCAATCAGGTCTTGAAGAAGAACCTTGTGAGCTTGATTGTGCCCCCAAACTCAGTGTTAGCTCAGAACATTAATGACCTCCTCATTGCATCAGAAACACTGGAGGCCTGCAAGGGTAACACTATCGCCTTACTGAACCACTTAGCTGACAATGGGCATAAGGTGTCTCCGAGCAAACTTCAGTACTGTCTGACTGAAGTGCAGTATTTGGGTCATAAAATTGAGAGAGGTAAGACGAAGGTGTCAACAGAATGAGTGAAGGCAATCATGAAAATGAATCCACCTACTACCCAGAAAGAGGTCAGGATGTTTTTGGGAATGGTTGGCTACTCCCGACAATGGATTCCGAATTTTTCCTTGATGGCAAAGCCTTTGCAGATGCTGACACACAAGGATGTGAGCAATCCGGTCCCTTGGGATAACAACCGTTTGCTTGCTTTCCTGGAGCTGAGAGAGTGCCTGTGTGCGCTCCAGCTTCAGGAATGCCTGATTACAACTAAGCGATTTTGCTGTTCTGCCACGAAAGGAGGGCTGTGCTCTTTCTGTACTCACTCAGAAACATGAAGGTGCCCATAGGCCAGTGGCATACGTTTTCATCTAAATTAGATCCTGTAGCTTCAGTGTTGCCTGAATGTCTCAAGACTGTTGCTGCAACAGGTGTCAGTATTGTATGATGTGAGAGCATTGTAATGGGTCATCCGCTAACTGTATATGTACCGCACTCAGTTGAGCTCCTGATGACGAGAACCAAAACATGGCATTTGACTAATAACAGGTTGTCAAGGTATGAACAGGTATTGATTGCCACTGAGAACATCTCTTTGAAATGCTGGTGCCTTGTTACCTGTTCCAAGTGGTGATGGGGAAGATTGTAAAGGCCATGGCTGTCTGGATGTTTCTGAGCTTTGCACCAAGCCGAGGCTTGACATTGTCGATGAACCATTATCTCATCCCTATGAAGTCCTTTCTGTTGATGGGTCATGTCTAAAAGACAATGAAGGTATTCTGAGAGCAGCATTTGCTGTCTGTACCATCTCTTCCGTGGTGGAAGCTGCTTACTTGCAGGGAATCCACAGGTAGCCGAAATCATTGCCTTGATCCGTGCATATCTTGTCTCTGAGCAGATCCAAGTCACCATCTATACCGAAAGCCAGTAAGGTTTTGGTGTAGCTCATGTCTTCGGACAGCTATGATCACAGAGAGGGTTCCTAATGTCATCAGGCTTTTCCTTTAGGAACAGGGAATATCTGAGACAACTTTTGGAAGCATTGCAAGTGCCAAAGGAAGTGGCAGTCATTAAATTCGCTGCTCATGGGAATGGAGATGACTTTGTCACGATGGGAAACCCCTTTACAGATGAAGTTGCTCGGTATTGTGCCACACATGCATTCATCTTTAATGTGGAATATATTGGCAAGAGTGCAGAGAAGACCAAACTCAGCATGATGGTAGCCGTTGCAGACACATGGGATGAAGTCAGGTGTTTGCAAACAGAGGCCACAGATCAGGAACAAGTGGATTGGATCACAGCAGGTTGTGAGAAATGAGAAAGCGACAAATGGGTTTCAATGGATGGTAGGGCAGTGTTACCGGATTGTTAGTTGAACCCAATGGCAAGGCCGATTCATGGAGCAAATCACATAGGAAGGTATGCAATGATGAGATTGTGCAGGCAGACGTGGTTCAATCCAAGGTTTTGTGTGACTGCGGAAGCAGTGTGTCATCGGTTTGTCACATGCCAACAGATGAATGCTGGGAAAAGGCGGTTGTTGCTCTGAGTTACATTGGCACATCAGGGGTTCCTTTCAGCCCTTCAATCAAATTCAATTGGATTTTGTCGAGATGCTTGTGTGTAATGGACTGAGGTACATTTTGGTTGTAGTGTGCATCTTTTCTCGGTGGGTGGAAGCTTATCCAACTAGAAGGTGTGACAGTCTCAGAGTAGCAAAGTTATTACTGAGGGAGCTTATATCTCGGTTTGGATTTCCAACAACATTAGAGTCAGATTCACAGCAAGATCATGAGACTGTTGTGTACCACCTTGAGTGTGGATCACAGACTACATTGTAGTTACAGGCCAAAGGAATCAGGCATTGTGGAGCAAATTAATAGGACTCTAAAGGCAAGGCTGGCTAAAGTGTGTGCTTCAACATCTTTGAAATGGCTTGATGTGTTGCAATTGGTTCTGAAGAGCTTGCGCAGGATTCCTAACAGGAGAACTGGGTTATCCCTGCATGAGATTTTGATGGGTAGGGCGATGAGCTGTCCTGCAGTACTGGCTACAGCTTTGATAAACATCACAGATGACTTGATCCTTGACTACTGTAAAGGATTGGCTGATGTGGTTCGTTCTGTGTCTCACCGGGTTGAAGCGACAACTGCACCAACATCGAAAAACCTCTGCCACGACCTGAGCCCAGGGGACTGGGTTCTCATCCAAAAGCATGCAAGAAAGAACTGCCTTGACTCTCAGTGACGTGGACCATATCAGGTGATAGTGGTGGTGAATATGGCTGTGAAGTGAGGAGGAGTGCCGAGCTGGATACACACTTCCATACCTGACACCTCACAGGTCCCTCCCATGAAGCAGCTCCTCTCCAAGAAACAGTTCCAGCAGTGGTCGAAGGGTCACAGGAGAGGGCAAGCCAAGCTGTGGAGGTTCCTGACAAAGCTGGATACCAACCAGATCAAGCTGAGCAGGATCAAGCTACATAAGACCCAGGAATAGACTCTGAGGGAGACGGTAATGCTGCAAGTGGTATAGAGTCTGACTCAGAAGAAGAAACTGGTGTGGAAATTGGTTGTGTGCAGTCAAGAAAGAAAGACATCGCCAATGAAACGTGGCATGTGAGAGAGAAAAGAAGGAATTTAAGACTCGCATCTGAAAGAGAACTTGCACCAATAAGTGAATCATCCAAGTCTGATCTGAGTGAGTCTGAACAAGCCACAGGAAGTGTAAGGAGATCAAGGAAAGCAAGAGTACCGTGCCGGAGACAATCTTCTCCCAAGTGGACCTTTCTGGTTACCAATGCAGGAGAGTGCGAGGTCTGAGTTCTCGATACTAATTGTCGAGATCCTGCAGAGAGTTCCTGGAATAGAGGCTAATGCAATTCCATCATTTACTGTGCCTTATCCACCAAGGTTAAGTGGTTCATGAACTCTGATTCTGAAAGACATCGAATTCCCAAGCTTTGGAATCCGACCATCTCCTCAAGAGATTGCAGCATTGAGAACTGAACTGTTACAAGTCATTTAGGAGATGGGCTCTGATCTCATAAGGCATATATATTGAACTTATGAAGTGAAAATAAGTTGCTTGAAAGAAAATAACCTAGGCCCCAGCGCAAGAAGAATAAAAATAGGGATTTTTCATTTGGAAGAAGAATGAGGGCTAGAGAAGTCTTCCAAGCTGTGTAAATACTGATCCCAAAAGAAAGCTACTCAAGGACTTTTGTTGCAAAAAGATAAGAGGCGGAGAAAAGAGACTCTGTGTGTTGATTCTCTACACAGCTACAATCTGAGCCACTTTAAAAATGGAGTCTGGGAATTTGAAAGGTAGGCACAACTGTATTATAGGTACACTAATTGTAAGGGTAATCATTAGCAAGTCCATTTTAAGTGCACACAAAGTAGAGGAACAGGGGGTGGAGGTACATGGGACATCCACGCCTTCCACTACTGCCTCAAAAGAGGGTACATTAGGATCTGATAAAGGCGTAATAGAGCAAACAAGTCACTTTTTGCATGTAGATTTGTCTAAAGGTGATTACACATTGAATGCTTATGCTAAATTGTTGTACAAATTTGTGAACACTATGGATGTGAGGGATTGCTATGTGTGCATACAATTGCCTGGTTCAGTTGAGGAGGAAATTAGATATCACCACTTACCCTTGATGTATGGCATCACATGCAGTTTGCTTCTTAGCATATTTTATGGAAAGGTTCATTACAAGCACTATTTCTCGAATCATGTTTTGATACCCTTAGAGATACCAGTCTATAAACACCTGAACAAATATGATTATTACAAGTAAGAAGAGAGAATGGGAAATTATTTTGCACCCACAGTAATGTTGGACACCTCTTACACACATAGACATAATTTAACTTGCACATTAACAGACATAGAAAATAATGTTTTAGATCAAGTAGAGGATAGACATAGGAGTTTAACTGTTAAACTTAACAATAGGGAGGGAAAATTTGAATGGACCAATGAAGAGTTAGCTCATAAGGCCAAGGGCCAAGTTATGGTCCTATAACTCTGGATTGGGAACAACAAGGCATGCTTTGCATTCAACATGTACAGTCCCGTTATGACACTATTTTTGTGGGACAGAGTGTGTGTGATCACATCTTTCTAACTGATGTTTTTTTCGAAGAAGTTCCTTCAAGACACAGTGCAAGTGGTACCAGGAGTATATTTTGTGTGTGGGAAGAATGCAAAAGTACGACTTCCGAACAATTGGTATGGTACCTGCTATGTGGCAGTTGTGTTCCCCAAGATATGTCATGCGGAATTCTTGAAGAGTTTGGAGGGACAATCGAATGATAGAGAAAAACGTGAACTGAGTGCTGGTTAAGCTGTAGGAAACCTATTTGGAGCGATGATACCTAGCTTGGGAGTATTGTTGAATAATATCAAGATTAGAAGGTTGTCTACCATTGTGGATAAGTAATTCTTTAACACAGCTCAGCATTGTTAGTCATAGAAGAAGAAATGGTTTTGATAAGGGCGATGGCGATGCAAAACTGTCTTGCTTTAGATGTGTTTTTGGCACAAGAAGGCAGAGTTTCTTGGATGCTGAAGGTCCAACAGTGCTGTACTTACATTCCTGATAAGAGTAAAGATCTGAGAGGATATATAAGTAACATCACTGAGATACACCATGAGCTACATGCTTTGGTAACCAAGGGAGTTTGGGCCAAAATTGGAAAGGGATTTGGTACAGTTGGAAGTTGATTTGCTAACCTAGGTAAGGGAATTCTTGGATATATCTTGATGCCAATCATAATTGTTGTGATCTGTATTATTATTTTGCTAGGTGTGATAAGTGCATACAAATGGCACAAGGTGAGGCAAATGGAGAACTCTTTTAGGGAAGGGGAAAGAAGGGTGGAAAGACTGCGGGACAGTCCTTATGAGAATCTGAAGCAGTTAGATAGTTCAGACAGAAGGGACTAACCACAACATCTGTTTAGATCGGCTACACTACTGGGATTTAAGAGTGTTTTGTAATTAATTAACTTCATCAGAGGAGAAACGGATGTAGCGGAAATCACATCTTCACTGTAGGGGTGCATTATAATCACATGTGTAGAGCGCACCCGCATAGAATCCTTTGTCGTATTAAAGTGAGGTGTTAGAATCTTAAAATGTAATAACATGAAAACGCAATGTGTCTAGGCCATTGGAAAATAAGATGAAGAATTAACGTAGAAAGTGAATGTAACTAGCAGAAAACATTAACGTGGAGAGACTCGTGTTGTGCAACTGACAATCATTCATTTATTAAATGTGTTAATTAATTTTGTTATTTGCACAGTTAGAAATGTTACCTGAACGTGCCGTATTTTCTATGCAATTTTGTAAAGTTCACATGTCGTTTCTTATATTAGCTGAATTTTGTAGACCTGAAATGCATTTTCCCTGGAAGCTCTTGCATTAGGATTAAAAGTTGAATGTCATATGTGCTGTGGAAATGTTCTTTCTTACGTTTGTGTTGCAGGTGAAGGAAGCGCTCGTTATTTAGAATAATGTCTTTGTTTTACTAGGCAGACAAGGAGAGAAAAAGTTACATCGTACAGGTTGAATCGATAAAGAAAGGATGTTGCGCTTCACACAGGAAAAGGTTTGGGAACCAAGGATGAATGTATCAAAGGAAAAGAACACTGTTGTCCATTGAAAATGACCTTAAGGACAGTACTCAGAGTGGATTGGGTGATCTGAAAGAGATTCTGGGAAATTTCATCTGAATATTGGATTGTTGGGAGTAGGGAAAGTACCCACTTCTCTTCCTGCCTTTAGAGAGAGAGAGAGTATGATTAATTAGTTCACAATAGGTCAGTGATGTTGCCTTTATGGGCATAAATTGGGCCAGGAGTCTATCTTCCGGCGGCGAGGCCTCCGGGAGTACCTCCCCCACCTGAATGTTTGTTTGTAAGGCTTGTCACACCTGCAAGTATCTGAATCTCTCTAAGTTTGCCAACTCATATTCTAGCTGCAGTTGGGAAAATGTTACTACCTTCCCCCCTTCCCACAAGTCTCCCACCCGGGACAGTCCTATGGTATCCCAATTGTCAAATCCTTCTGATTTCCTTAAGTTACCCAGCCTTTATGAATCCCACAGAGGGGTGGCCTGTGTGAGTTCTTGGCCCACCCCAAACTTTTGTGTGCAGTATGCCATATCTGAACTGAGCGCGATGTTGGTCCTGTTAATTGTAATTTGCCAGGTCTGGCTTAGAGGGCCCGGGTACAGGAGCCCCCCAGCAAAAGCCACCTATTCATGTTATACCCCGGATCATCTTGTGGTCGGAATATACCTTGATTAATGGTGGCCAACTGGGTGGCCCAGTGGTACTTCTTGATGTCTGGGTGCCCTATCCCCCGTCATATCATCCCCTTACCAATTTTGCAAATGCTATTCAGGGTGTACCGCCCACCCAGAGCAGTGCTCTTTGTGTGCTTTCTATGGCCGAGAAATAAGATGTGGGGACAGGATTGGGTGAGTTGTGCAGGACATATAAAAAGCGAGGCAGGGACATCATCTTGAATAGAGCTGCTCTATCTTGGAGCAACAGCGGGAGTCGTCCAATGGTCTACATACCGTCGCAGTCTTTGCAGCGGTGGTAGGAGATTATATTCATAGTATAACTTTGGATCTCTGGTGATGTATATTGCAAGATATCTAAACCCTTCCGTGGCCTCTGCCATTTTACAGTCCCTGGGGAGGGACGGAACTCGACCCCTCAGCACAAATATCAGGGATTTGGCCCAGTTGATAGTGTAGCCCGAGTATTTGCTGAAATTTGAAAACATTTTAAGAGCTCTAAGAATCGAGGTCTTGGGCGACGCCAAAAATAGCAGTATGTCATTGGCATAGAGGTAGATGCGATCCTCCCATTCTTGCGACCATCGTAAGCCTCTGATGATGGGATCTCTACGAATACAAGCCGCAAGAGGCTCAATTGTATTTGCAAAGAGTAGTGGGGACAATGGACACCCCTGCCCTGTCCCCTGTCGCAGGTTAAGGGTCTCTGGTTTTTTATTGTTCACAACTACCTGCGCCAGCAGATAGGTATATAGGAGTTTTATCCAACTAACAAAGTTGGGGGAAAAAAAACCAAATGTTCAAACACTGCAAATAAGTAAGTCCATTTGATTGTGTCAAATGCCATGGTGGCATCCAAGGACACCACAACTGCATCTTCTCTCAGTATATCTACACGTCCCATTACCTCTTGAAGGCGGCGGAGGTTAAGTGAAGTGTTTGTAGAGGGCATGAAGCCCGACTGGTCTGGATGGACCAGTTTAGATATCACACCCACCAGACGAGAGGCCAACAGCTTTGCTAAAATCTTGGGTTCGACATTCAATAATGAGATAGGTCTATACAAGGAGCATGCATTTTTGGGCTTGCCGGCTATTTGTATGACTACCAGCGTGGCCAGTGGCTGGTCTGGGGGGAGTTGGCCCGCTTCTCGACTTTCCATGTACATGGCTATGAGATAGGGGGCGACAGCGGCAGGTTTTAGTTTGTAAAGTTCTATCGGGAGACCATTGGGACCCATTGCCTTCCCAGATTGCAAACTCCTATGGCTTGCACCACCTCCTCCCTGGTAAAATCACTTTCCAGTAGTTCCCTGTCATCTTCTGTTAAGGATGCGAGTATCGTGTCTGATAATAGAGCCATTGAGTCTTCCTTAGCAAGAGAGGTACGTGAGTCATATATTTGCCGATAATACTCGCCAAACTCGTTTGCTATTTCCTGGGTGTCTGTGAGTTTGCCTCTTGTCTCTGTTATTAGTTCTGTAACTAGACGGTTTGCGTGGTCTCTTTTGTCAAGCCATGCCAACAATTTCCCAGCTCTGTCACCCTTTTCATATATTCACCCAAGTTTATCTCTGCTGAGTGCTTTTGCCATATCCATTGCCACCCCTTAGTATTCCTACCTCTTTAATTTGAGGAGGTGCTCTGCTTCCCGTTCCTCTGATTCCAACTGTCTCCCCTCCAGTTGCTGAATTTCATCTTATAACCTAATCAGTTCTGCGTTTTTTTCCTTTTTAGCACCGGATATCTGCGAAATCACCTGCCCCCGAATAACTGTCTTAAATTCCTCCCAGAGTATCGGGGCCAATCCCACTGATCCCTTGTTATCCTGAAAATAATGCTCTATTGCTTGTGTCAATTTTTCTTTAATCGTAGGGATACGAAGGTGCCAGGGATTTATTGGCACAATTCATCCCACTTGACCCTCTCCCATCCCATATCTGTATCCAGACCGGGGAATGATCTGAAATACCTCAGGCCAGGTGACTCATTTCTTTAATGTGTCCCAACTGGTCTGCTGGGGTGAGGATATAATCAATTTGGGAGAGGCTACCATGTGCCCCAGAGTGAAATGTGAATTGAGTCTCTAACGGGTGATGCACCCGCCAAGCGTCCGCCAGCCCCATAGCCTCAAGGAAAGTGAGGAGGATCATATGCGAGGACCGTAAGTCTCATGGGGGTAGCGGTCGAGACAAACCAACACCACCGAGTTAAAATCTCCTCCCATTAACAATCTGCTCTTGGGGAGATTTAGTGCGAGAGTTCCCAGAACTCTGAACGCGAGTGCCTGCATTCCTGGGGGCATACCAGGGTAAGCTGAACCCCTTCCCATCTACCAGACACCGCTGCGTACCGTCCCAAATTGTCAGACCAAGTATGGGTAATCGCCATCGGGATAGATCGCCGTACCATAATGCTCACACCCCTGGACCCCAAAGTAAACCCAGAGTGAGCAGCCAGGTTGTAACCCCCATCTGGCCAGTGCCTTGCAGGTATTGCCAATAAAATGGGTCTCCAGGAGTAGGACCACTTCAGGGGAGTGCCTCTTAATAAATTGTAACGCTATGCCTCTCTTGAGTTTATCTCCCAAACCATTTACATTCCAGGACAGGAGTCTGAATCGTTTATCCCTTGATGACCCCATGCTTATGTATAATTGAGTCCAGCTCCCTCCGAGCCTCCCGGTTCAGTGGTAGGATAGATCATACCGCTTTGAGATCCAGCCCGTATCTTACGTGGGTTACCAAATTGTTCCTCCTTTGCATGTTTCGTGGTGTGTGGTGTGTTGTTTCTTTTAACTTACTAAACACATTAGTCAATACCCAACAGCCCCCCTCCCTGCTCCTCGCTTCCCTGCACTCTGGGCTTAGAATGCCCCATGTTCCCAACTGTGCAGAGTGCCTGTCGCCCGAACCTTAAACTAAGTAGAAATTTGGGGGGGGGGAGGGGGGTGGGACCTCTTTCCCCGGTGCCCTCTGCCTACATATGTGAATACATCACCAATCCGTTTTTAGAAGTTTGCCAGTGTTGGTGCAGTCTCTTAATTTTCTCCATCTTCTTGGTACAGCAATGAATCCACTAGCAGGTAACCTCCGATTGTCCATTTCAGTTTTCAGATTTGTCTTGACTGATCGGCCTCATCGATCTTCCACTTGGAGATGTTTGTATTGTGGAGGGATAGTCTTTACCACGATGGGGGTTGTGATCCCCTGCCACTCTCCATCGTTCTAACCACTCCAGGGCTGATTCTGGTGTTTCATAGAACTAAGTCTTACCCTCCGCCTCAACACGGAGCTTTGCTGGGAACAGCATGGAGTAGCGGAGGCCTTTTTCCCTTAGTTGTTTCTTGACATTCAAAATGGATCTCCTCTGTTGCTGCACATATACGGTGAAGTCAGGAAAGAAGGACAGTTCAGTGTTTTCAAATTTTATGGGAGAATTGGAACGGGCCGTTTGAAGGATAGCGTCTCGATCCTGAAGTCCACCAGTAATGGGTACCGTGGTACCTTGCACTGTCGTCTTATTCCGTTTTTGTCCCTAGCACTATCTCAAGTCTGTCTTTGTTCCTCCAGCTGACCAGTTCACTTTTTCAACATTGGAATTGTAAGGGTCAATTCACTCATGTAGTTCTGCCAACGCAGTTTCCCTGCACAGATTGTACCTGTAGGACTGGTAGCTTCGGGATGGGGGGCTCCAGGAAACGCTTCAGGGGTCAAGTAAACCAAGGGTTGGTGCTGTGTATGTCATGTGGCATTGGATCTGGGTCTGTTGTTATTCAGGTCCCTTTTAATTTTTCACATTCCACCTCAGTGCTTGTCTGCAATAACTATTGAGGCATACCACCCCGAAGGGGTGGGGCGAATATGCGGCTTTACACTGTTTGATGTTGGGCTGTCGCCGTCTTTTACTGGGCTAACACTCCTGCCGCCTTACTCATCTGCCATTAGTCAACTCTATAGTCACTTATAGTTCTAGCCTGCAGCCCCTTCGATTCTGTGCCCAACATCTTAAAAATGCAGCAGTGGGAGGAGCCTAGCGCGCATCCAAGATGGTCGCGTGAGCACAGGGCTCCCCGGACCCTTTCTGCTCCTCGGAATTTATCCTGAGAATATCCTGATGTGGTTTATGGAATCTGGGAGATGAAGACCAGCTGAGCACATATCTCTTTTCAAAAATCAACTCGGACCTGGGAATCCTGAGTTGTCGTCGTCGGAACTTTTGGGACCCACCCGACGGAGGTGACCGGGGTGAAGGTGACCCGTGGGGCCGGGCTGCAATTGAACAACAGCGGCTTCAGCGCGGTACCAGTTGCCGATCCACCACTTTCGGTTTCGGTTTTGGACTTCAGGAGACCAGCTGGCGGGTGCGCTCGGGGTGGAGAGGTGCTTCCTGGGCCTCTGCACGAGGTTTTCCTCCACCTGCCACTAGAGTGCCTATAGCCTCGGACCCCCTATACCGACATTTTGAGGTCTTCTTGCTGGTGCCCTTACACCTCTTGGTTGGAGGTCCCCTTGAGTGACCGTGTTCACATGGGGGGCAAAGGGGGTCCCGAGGGGCGCAAGACCAAGGCCTCCCTCCGCGGGGGAGCGGTCCAGAGCAACAACATGGACCGCTACACCCAGGGCAGAGGGTCCCCTGGCGCTGCTGGCCTCCCCCCGGACGCTGCAGGGGGAGGCACGAACGTCTCTACGGAACTTTCCCTGCAGGACATTATGGGCGCCATTGCTGGCATCAGGGAAACCATCGCCACGCAATACGAGGCCCTGGCCCGTAAGATCGACACCGTCGCGATTGATATCACCCTGATCCGGGCCGACCTCTCCAAAACGAACGAGAGGGTCCAGGCCCTCGATACACGGACCTCCACCCTCGGTGCGGAGGTGTCGGATCTGCGGGCCGCGCTTGGAGACATCGGGGTGGTCAACGACCATATGGCCCGGCGGCTTGAGGACTTCGAGGGACGGGCCCGACGCAACAACATCCGCGTCATAGGTGTACCGGAGTCCTCCGACGGCCGCCCGGTTGACCTCGTGGTCGAGGAACTTATCCTGCAACAGTTGTCCCCGGCTGGCCTAAGTAAGTTCTTTGCCGTGGAGCGGGCCCATCGAGTTCCGGGCGGTCGGCCACGGCCGGGGGCCCCCCCGAGGCCTATCGTGGCCAAACTATTCCACTACAGGGACCGCGACGCTATTCTGCAGGCCTCACGGACCCACGGCCCGGTTCGTCACGAGAACTCGACCATCAATTTTTACCCGGACTTCACGCAACTGGTCCAGAAACAGCGGATGGGATTCCAAGGGGTGAAGCGTCGTCTCCGCGAGCTGGGCCTAAAGTATTCGATGCTCTACCCTGCAAAACTCCGAGTGGAACATGGGGATCGGACAGCCTTTTTTGACTCTCCTGTGGCCGCAAGTGACTGGCTGGACTCGCTGCCGGACGGAGGTGGCCGTCCCGGACCCTCTGCGGGCACCGCAGGTGACGGGTCCCCTTTAGAATGACTTTTGGTCCTTGATTTTGCCGTTTTGCACTGTTCAGTTGGGTCTTACTTCTTTTGTATATTGTGTTTCACCAGGACCTGTGAGGGGGGCGGGCGGGGACGGGTCCCTTTCCTCCTCCGGGGTCTTTTCGTAGAATGGGGTTAGTGGGGCGACAGGCACACTGCAAGTTGGGGGGGTTTTTTGGCCCGCAGGGGTGCAGGGTGGGGGGAGTTGGACTTGGGGTGGGGTTGGGGGGGAGGAGGGGTTGTTTTGTTGTGTGTTTTTTGTTTACAGGGCGAGGTATTGATTTTTGTCCACATCTGGGAACTGTGCTGCAGGCTGGGGGACCCTTGATCTATTGGAGGGGATGGGGGGGGACGGGTTGAGGCTTATGTCATGGAACGTCAATGGGTTGGGGGACCGTATCAAGCGGGGTGTAGTGCTGCAATATTTGCGTCGTTTGACTCCTGATGTGGTGTTTCTCCAGGAGACGCATCTGGTTGGTAATGTTTGTCATGCAATGAACAGGGGGGGATATCGCCTCGTAGCCCATTCTGGTTTCACAACTGGTTCCAGGGGGGTGGGCATTCTCCTGCGAACCTCCCTTCCGGTGGAGATCACTAAGATAGTCTCGGATGACAGAGGGCGCTATGTGTGTTTGATTGGGAGGTGGGAGGGGCAGCCCCTTACCCTGGTTTCAGTCTACGTCCCCCCGGGCCTCCAGAACTCCACCTTCACTGACTTGGGTCGAATGCTGCTTGACCTTCCGGACGGCCTCCTGCTCATGGGCGGGGACTTTAATTCTGTGGTTTCGGGTGAACTGGATCGTCACCCACCAAGGACCCTCCCCGCTGCCCAGGCATGGCTGGGTGGGATGTTGGAGACCTTCGGCCTGGTGGATAGCTGGAGATTAATGCATCCGACCCAGTGTCAGTTCACCTTTCACTCGGGGGCGCATGGGAGTCTCTCTAGGTTAGACTACTTCCTTATGCCCGCGGCGCAGACTGGTCGGATTAGAGAGGTCAGGCACCTGGCGCGGGGTATCTCCGACCATTCTCCGCTGTGGCTTCTTTTTGACACCGGGTCGCGGTCTGCAGGGCGGATCGCTCCCATTAACCCATGGTACCTGCGAGACCCTACGACTCGCGACAGCCTGGTTAAGGCTATGGACCAATACTTCCTTGATAACGAGGGGTCGGTGTCGTCTGCAATGTCCCTGTGGGAAGCCTTTAAAACCGTAATCCGCGGACACGCCCTCTCCCAGATAGTGGTGGCTAAGAAGGTCAAGAGTGAGGCAGTGGTGAGGCTGGAGACTGACATCTCGGGGCTGGAGTCGGCCTTGGAGGCGAATGTCACTCCGGACGGGCTCCATGCCCTTAGCCTGAAACAGTTTGAATATAGGTCCCTGGTCACTGACGCGGCCAAAACTATGTATAGGGAGCAGCAGGGTCGACTGTACGACGCCGGGGACAAGGCGGGAAAGTTGATTGCGTGGCTGGACAAAAAGGAGAGAGTGAATCGTGTGGTCCCGGAGTTGCGTGCTGCGGATGGTGTGTGTGTGACTGAGCCGGATGAGATTGTGGAATGTTTCGCCGACCACCTCCGGGCTGTGTACTCCCCAGTGACTGACAGAGATGAGGACGACTCTCGCCTTCTACTGAGGGATATTGCCTTGCCCGGCCTGTCCGTTGAGGACCGTGAGCGGCTGGACGCCCCCTTGTCGGCGGATGAAATAGCGACCGCGATCCGCTCCCTTCGCTCGGGCAAGGCTATGGGTCCCAACGGTCTGCCCATTGAGCTATATAAATTGCGCCCTGATAAGCTTGCGCCCTTCCTCAGTCGCATGTTCCGTGAGTCTCTTGCGGCGGGTTCCCTTCCGGCTGACCAGCGTTTGGCCACGATAGTCGTGATCCCCAAGGAGGGCAAGCCGCGAGACCGCTGTACTTCTTACCGGCCTATTTCACTGCTAAATGCAGAGCCTAAAATCCTGGCGAAAGTCCTTGCCAATCGTTTGTTGAGCGTCGTGTGCGATCTTATTCATCCGGACCAATGCGGCTTCATCCCGCATCGCAACACCGCTCTTAACTTGCGGCGTCTTCACGGCGTCCTGGCCAGGGCGGAGCTCCTCTCCGAACCGGCCGTGCTGGTTTCTTTGGATGCCACGATGGCTTTTGACACCATCGAATGGCCATTCCTCTGGGCTGTCTTGGCTAAATTTGGCTTTGGGGAAGGATTTATTGGCTGGGTGAAGCTTCTTTACACGGGACCCATGGCTCAGGTGGTGGTGAATGGGCGGGTCTCTCGGCCCTTTGCCCTCGGCAGGGGCACGAGGCAGGGGTGCCCGTTGTCCCCTTTGCTCTTTGCTCTCGCCCTGGAGCCACTCGCTGCTTGGCTCCGCTGGGAGCCCTCGCTTAGAGGGATCCGGTGGGCCCCGGGCTTCGAAGATCGGGTCTCGCTGTATGCGGACGATATTCTCCTGTATCTCACCTCACCGCGGCAGTCGCTCAACGTCCTCTTTGACGTTCTGACTTCCTTTGGGAACAATTCGGGTCTCACGATCAATTGGTCTAAATCCTGCGTCTATCCTATCTCTGGTGGTCCTCCTCTCCTGCCGCCTCGGCTTCCGATCCAAATATCTCTGAGCGGCTTTAAGTACCTGGGGATATACGTTTCGCTGGACCCGGTGGCTCGCTATGAGCAGAATCTCCTGCGTCCACTCCGGCGATTGCGAGAGGACGCGGCCCGGTGGTGCAGGCTGCCCCTGTCCCCGCTGGGTCGGGCCGCGCTGTTCAAAATGATGTCCCTTCCCAGGTTCCTCTATGCACTCCAGAACTCCTTCGACGTTATCCCAGTGGCCTACTTTCGGGAGGTGGAGAGCCTGCAGAGGAGACTGGTGTGGGACGGGCGGGCGCGTATTGCTCTTGCTAAGCTTACTCTCCCCTGGTACGACGGGGGCATCGCGCTTCCTGACATTCGCAGGTACTATTGGGCCTCGCAGCTAGCGGCCATTAACCATGCCACGTATGCGCCTGGCTTGAATCCGGCGTATGAGATGGACAAGTTCCTGCTTCCCGGCGGGAACTATAACAGGGCACTTTACTCCCGCTCGGCTGGCCGGACCCTTACGGGTCCTACTAAGATTGCGGTGCGGACCTGGAGGGCTGCCACTGCGGCCACGGGCTGAGTGAGCGACTAACATGTGCTACTCCTTTGTTTGCCTCCGACCGCCTGGGCAGCCTCTGGACTACGAAGGGGTTTGACCAGTGGGATACGATTGGTATCAGCAAAGTGGGAGACCTGTGGCATAAGGGCACGGTTAAGACTTTCGCGGTGCTCCAGGCCGAATACGAGCTTACGGACAGGGAGTTCTTCCGCTATGCCCAGGTTCGACACGCCCTGCTCTCGGTCTTTGGGGAGGGGACCAAGATCCCGGTTTCCTCGCCCCTCGAGGACCGCATACTTGACGGACATGTCCCTGACAGTACTATTTCTTTAACTTATAAAAAACTGATTAATCATCGGGCTGACCTCTTTGTGCGCCTCCGGGAGGCTTGGACGGGGGACGGGGTGGAATTGGACGACGAGGACTGGCAGTCTGCACTGTCGTCCCCCAAGGAGGTCGCCATTCCAGCCTGTCTCCGGTTGGTACAGCTCAAGATTCTTCACCGGGTGTATGTGACGGGTCCTCGCTTGGTCTCGATGGGATTTTCCGACGACGGGCTCTGTAAGCGGGGTTGTGGGCTCAGCGCCACCTTTCTCCATATCCTGTGGGAGTGCCGCGAGGTGGCGGACTACTGGCGCCGGGTCCATATGGTTATGGGACAGGTCACTGGGGTTGTGCTGCTGCCGGAGGTGCGTCGCTGTGTCCTGAATGTGTGGGAGCCCAATGATTACAGCGCGGCTCAGACTCGGTGGGCGGCCCTGGGGAACATGATTGCCAAGAGAGATATAGCGCAGCTTTGGGGCGCCCAACGGCCGCCCACCGTGTCAGTATGGAAGGAGAATATGGACTGGTGTATGTTCAGGGAGAAGACTGTGTATGTGGCCCGTGGTAAGCCGGGGGCATGGGGTAGAATCTGGGGGCAATGGAATGCGTATCGCGGGGGTATCTGTACGCCCCCCCTGGTGGACACCGATATCGCCATGTCCCCCTGACCCCTGATGGTTCCTGGCACCTTTTGGAGTAACTACATATGGACGTTCATCTCCCTTGACCCCCCCCCCCCCCGTCCCCACCCTCCCGGTACTCCTTCCTTTTGCCGGCTGCTTAATGGTCTGCACTGGAGTTCCCCGGAGGAAGCCTGACCCGCACTGTTTGCCCTTATGCCTCGCCTTTTGTTTTTCTTTTAGTTTTTGTGTCTGTTGGACTTAAGTCTCCTGTTCCTTTAGAACTATCCGGAGCCACTACGGGGCTGCGCCCCGGGACTTGACTGCAGCCATGATAAATGTATATTTCATTCTGTACCTAGCGGCCGGCCCTGGTGGTTGTAGGCCCGTGCTTGTAACCGAATTATTGTTCAATAAAAATTAAAAAAAAAAAAAAAAAAAAAAAAAAAAATGCAGCAGTGTAATGGAATCACACCTCGGCCACTTCTCGCCACCTCCCCCCGCACTGGTTGGCATCCGGTCGCCTCACGTCTCTTGCCGGTCCAGTCTCCATTTAATATGCGGTCTCCGGCCCATGTCGCCACGGCTGTCTCCGGCTCTGAAGCCCCCTTCTATAGCAGGTGTTGTGGTCGGCGGTGTATTCCACGGTGTGCCCCACCCACCGTCGCACTCCGCCGTACCTCTCTGCTCACGAGTTGGACTCAATCAGAGGCCCAGCCCGGTATCAGCAATTACTCAAGTCCACAGCTTTCAGGACTCGCTAGGCTGCAGCACGTACTTCTCTTTTCGGCCCCATACCTCACTTTTCTTCTCTCAAGACCCCCTTCCGTTACGCCTACGGTCCTGAATATATTATCCTGGGTGATTCCGGATCAATTTTAGCGGATTATGGGCAGGAAAAGAGCAATGTGAGGCCATTTCACTCGGCGTTCAAGTCACACCCCTACACTCTCATCTTGAGGTGTCTTTATGTCCAGTTATTTTGGGTTTTGTAATAAGTGAACTAACCATACGTAGTTGTCTGTGGTTACTATGTGTCT
Source organism: Triturus cristatus (assembly GCF_964204655.1). Lineage (NCBI taxonomy): Eukaryota > Metazoa > Chordata > Amphibia > Caudata > Salamandridae > Triturus > Triturus cristatus. Next base: position 632,806,889 of record NC_140587.1, read on the forward strand.
AAAGAATCTCCTAATGTACTGATTTGACAACAATACCAATTTTTCTCCCCTCTACGCTTACATGCTGCTAAAAAGAATCATTGGATTGTGATTCTAGAATAGGTCCAGAACTTATGGTCTCGGCCCTTTCAATGTCACCTATGGGAATGATGATGGCCAGAGACACCACGTTTATGTTGAAGAGGGAGGGGCTGAGCAATGAACCTTGAGGCACTCTGCAGATTAGTTTATGGGCTTCCGAGGAGTAAGGTGCCAGGCTAACAGCTTGTGTTCTCATCATTAAGAAAGAGTAGACCCAGCGGAGTGCGGGTCTTTAGATGCCAATCTCATGCAGGCGCCTGACGGGGATGGGATAAGAGACAGTATAAAATGCTGCAAAAAGGTTTAGGAGAATGAGGGCTGCCATATCACCTCTGTCAAGTATCATGCAGATGCTATCTGTGGTGGAGCTGAGTGCAGTTTCTGTACTGTGGATGAGCCTGAATCCAGACTGCTTGTTGCTTAGGTGCCGTCGTTGGTGAGGTGGTTGTTGAGCCATCTGTTGATTTAGTTGGATAACAGAACAGAGGCAGATGAAGACAGATTAGATGCAGGTTTTGTTCCATTCTGACTTCCTTTAGAATACCCAAGCTTTATGCTTTGACTAATTTTGCTTAATGAGAGATTCCACAGTTATTAATTACCGATTTCGCTTCATGCTAATCTAATTCTTGCTTCATTTTTTTTACTTTTCGTGAGTTCTGACTGACATCAGTTGTATATTACTTTCTTAGAATAGGGATTCATTCCTTTATGGAACGCTCTGTCTGCAGTTTATGATACGCTCTGTACTAACTTTATTTTTCTATTATCAATTCTGTAACCTGATTGATACCTGACTAATGAATGAAGAGTCAGAGAATCTTAAATATTAATTAGACAATAAATCCCTTTAACTACTCACAACTCTCATTATTGATTAAAATGTTTATTTGCATTTGATTATTTACCCATGTTTATGAAGGGATTCTTTTGTTCAAAATACGGTGGCAAAGATCTATCACCTTGAGGATAGATAGAAGCAGAAACAAGGGTAATGGTAATTAAAGGTAATCGTGCCACATTTTCTAAATTTTCCAAAGAGAGGTTACCGTGAGATTTCCGCGTTATCACAGTCAACAAGAGAATCACCTTCAATCTCCTCACACATGCTTGCAAAGCTCTCCACACCAAAGGACCAGCATACCTGAAACACAGCCTCGCATTTCGCGTACGTATAGACTGAATCCGTAGTACGATGTAAATAACATTTGTCCGTAGAGCTCCGTGTACGAGCTGAGTCCAACGCCGTCTCGTCCCGGCGTGGGAATGTGGGATTCAGTCTAAATGTGGACGAATACCTAAGACCTCTTGATCATTGGACTAGCTTTGCCTTTTACTTCAAAGGTTAATCCCTTTCACATATTCTGTCCTGACGAGGATTTGAGTGGATTTTGAACCTGACCTCATTTACCTGGCGAATTGAATACGCGACACCATCGCCCTGAAGAAGCCCATGTTTGGGTGAAACTCGTTGGCTGACTTCGTATGAAAACCAAGTGCATCTTTAATAAAAGAAGCCTTAAGATCTAGATACTACAACGTGGAATTCCTTCTTTCTCTTTGTACATACCAACTGTTTACTCTATATATGTTGCCTCTCATACCCTTTTGAATTTGAGTTTTGTATCTACCTTTGACTCAAAACCAGCCGCTAACTAAAACAAATTTGCGTTCAAAGTGTAATAGAAGTGGGTCCAAATTTATGTTCAGTTTTGGACATTTCTGACTTCGATTCTTCTTCGTCACTGGGTTTTCCTGGATGCTCCTTTGTTTGCACCTTACAATTATGTGGTATTTTTCTGCTGCTCATTCATGATTTCTCAGTCTATTCATCACTTTCAGTTCAGACTACATGACCAGGCCTGACCCAATTTTGGCACTGTACCACACCAACATTTGTTTGTTCAAGGCCTGGTGTATTCCCTTGATTTAGGTTTGACCAAATGTTTAGTGACAACATTCCTTCTGTCCAACACCAACTGAGATATTCCTGTGAGGGTGAAGAACCTTTTTCACTAATGATTGATGCAGATCTTGGTGTCTCTTTCCTTGAAAATATATCCTTCTCTCTCACTCCTTGCTGAACCCTTACCTTGAACTTTTGCTTGAAGACTCATGCTTCACGTGTACCATCCCATCTGTAGCATCTTTATTCGATGCCTGGGGTGTCTTACAATGATTAACAGACTTTTGGAATGCAGCTGGTTGAAGGAAGCACTCTGTCCGAAGTGGGTACCCTGTGCAGTGTTATTTGGGCGTTGCTGCGCTGAATTTCTTTACTTTTCCCAGATTTTCCGATGCTTAGTATCATATATGTTTTCTATATCAAGGCAAGCATTCCCCCTGCACTGTAGTTCTCAGATGGAAAACGTTCTTGTCCCTTTCCCGATCGATCTGGGGTACATACTTCCTGTTATCTGTATATCAAATCTAATTTGTTAAGCCCTCCTGCTCTGGTAACATACGTTCACCCCCTCACTCTACTACAGACGTGTCCAAACGTCTGCCTAAACTCGAGTGACAGTTTTCATATCTGTATGTACTCATGTAAAAGGTACTAGAATTGGATACATCCAACCGTCATTGAACAGCGAATCACAACTTCGACAGCAAGCATGAACCTACCTACCGTTAGTTGTTTAGACAAGCAGAAGCAGAACCACTAGCGCAGCACCCGACAACCAAGCTCTAGCATTATGGTGTCAGATGGGCTGGGGCACCAAATGGAGACAGCTGACTTGCTTGAGGAAAAAAGGTTGCCAGTTGTGACTATGAAAGGATTGCAAGGCTAATGAGTGGTGATGAGAGAGAAGTGCACCAGTTCATGGCATCTCCAGCAAGTTGCAGTGACCTCGTGTGGATGCTCATATGGGGAACAAGCAGCTGTCATTCAGCTGTTTGCAACAGAGAGACACCTGAGGTGAAAAATCCTTTCAATCCAAAGTATAGATGTAAAGCACATCACCCCACCTTCCAATAGTTGGTTCCCTGGTCGACTCAACAAATCAGTGATGACTGAATTCCCTGGCTAAAAATCATGAAATAAAAAATGGCAATTGGATAGAAAAATGAAATTTCTGCAGCAACATTATCACAGCCTCCTGTAAGGAATATTATTAAACATCTATTGTAGCCCGGAACACATTGTCTTCACAACAGTCACTCTGTGGCGAAACAGCAGCTGATGCAAACACTTACAACGCAGATTTTGCAAACATAAATGATAAAGGAAAGTTCTGATTTTACTAAAAACATGGAGATGAAAATTGTGCTTTTTCGTTTATTATAGTAGCCACTAATAAAAAAAATACACTTCCCCAAAAACTTGGAGTCACAAACTACAGGTTGAACAGAGAAACCACCAATCACTCACGAGCAACAATCACCAGAAACTAACAGCCTGTTTTCTTGATGCGAAGATAAATTAAACTCCAAGAATGAAACAGAAGATCAGAAGAAATTCACAGAAACAACAGAACAACTTTTTTTGAATCTCCAGGTGACTCGTTAGGAATATCCATAAGTCTGAACAGTTGAGCTTCATATAGATCCCATTGAGATGATGCCTTATAAGAGTCAGGTGTTCTAGCAATTGAAGTTGAAATAATTAAGAGCATTTGTAGTATAGAAAATGTAATGAAAAGGAAACAAAACATCTGAAAAGATATAGACATTTAAGGTAATAATACTTGCCTTTAATAAATCAAGACTTTCTCTCACTATTAATGGCAGGAAAATCTGCATTATATTACAAAACCAGAGGCTCATATTATACTTGTTTAAAGCCCATTCAATACTACAAAATAGCCTTAAGCCACTCGTTTGAAGAAAAAAAACTACCTAAAGTTGATATTTTCTACCAATAAGTAGTTCTGCAAATGTATTCTAACCTTGTTTTAGCCAATGTGTCTCGCGTGGCCATGTCCCAAGTATAGTGAGCCCAAAAGGTTTTTGCTTCTTTTTCAGCCAAAGACATAGCCTTAGCCCACCTGGCTAAGGTAGGAGAATATACAAGAGCAGGGGTGTTTTAGAAAGATTATTGTTAGATCTGTCGTTTTTGTAGGCCTAAGGACTAAGTGCACTTTAACGCTGCTAATCAGCGCTAAAGTGCCTAAACATAGGTTGATTGACATATACCTTATTGGCATATTTCATTCACCTATAGGTCCCTTGTAGAGTGGTACACCGCACACCTGGGGCCTGCACATTATATACTACTAGTGTGCCCGCAGCACTTACTGTGCCACTCACTTAAGTAGCACTTTAAAACATGTCCCAGGTCTGCCATTGCAGCCTAAATGCAGTTTTAAACTGCCATGTCAACTTAGCGTTAAAAACTCCTTATGAAGGCTTAAACTCCCCTTTTATTACATATAAATAATGCCTAAGATAGGCTCTGTTTAGCCCATGGGGCAGGGTGCTGTGTAAATAAAGGAATGTACATATACTTTTAAGTTTTACATATCCTGGTAGTGAAAAACTCCAAAGGTAAACGCTGACTGAGCCCAATCCACTTCTTGTATCCGAGCCGCGCTCAGTCAAGTTTTTTATTATGACCCAGTCTTGCTTGACTAGATGTCCGTGGTTAGTGTTTTGACATTTTAGGCACTATTTTTTTCTAAAAGCTTTAAAAATGCATATCTCTGGTTCTACTGATTGAATTTTTTTTGTCTTGGCGTCAATTTATCAAAATGTACTCTATTTTTCTAAATTGGTGTGGGATTTTTCTTGTGTAGTGTTTTCACTTTATTACTGTTTGTGTGCTGCATGAATACTTTATACATTGCCTCTAAGTTAATCGTGACTGCTTTTCGTGCCAAGCTAGTCATGGTTAAGCACAGTTTAATTTAGTGAATTTTTGTGGTTCAACCTGCAAGGGATTGTGGCTGTTGCTTGACTAGGGTTCACATCCTAGCCAACCAACAACATGATTTCTCACATTGGTGTTATGCCGTGTAGATAAGGACATATGTGTGTGCAGTATCATACAGTGAATTGTGTTATACAAAATTTCCTGATAAATAATTTGACATCAGAGTGACCCCTTTTCTAATCAACATTAGTTTTCCAATGGCTGTTTACTCCATTTGGAAATGTAAGCACCCTACCTTCTTTTTTTCTTGACCATGGAGATAGAGCTGTCCAACTTCGATGACCTCAGCAGGACTGAGCTGCTGAAACTCTGTAAGCAGAGGGGGCTGATAGCAGACAAAAGGGCTACCAAACTGTTTCTCCAGGAAGCACTCAAAGCCTTTGAGGAGGTGCATACGTGATAATCCGCCTCAGAAGAGGATGATGGTGAATGGGAGGATGGGGAGCACAAACAAAGGAGAGGACCCATCCCACGGTCCTGATCACCAGGGAGAGCCCCACTTGACCCCAGCAGATGACAAGGATGCACACAGTGCCCAAGATTGGACAGGGAGCAGTGTGTCTGCCAGGGGCCTGACCCCAGAGGAACTGGATGACAGGAGAGAGGAGAAGAAGCTTAAACTTTAGGTCGGCAAGTGAAAACTGGAGAAGAAAAAGGCTGAGAGAGCTTTGAAGGAAAAGAGACTATCCATGGATGAGAGGAAAATGGCCAAAGAGCTCAGTCTCAAGGAGCTGGACCTAAGAGCCAATCAAGTGGAGTCCAGCAGTATTAGTGGCAGCTTACAACCAGTGCCCACTGGAGAGGTGAGGTCCACATACCCAAGGATCTGGTGCCCGGTTATGTGGTGGAAGATGATGTTGATAAATGGCTTTCAGCATATGAGGTAGCTCTTAGGGTACATAAGGTCCCACAGGAGTACTGGGTGGGAGTAACTTATCCCACGGTGAGGAAGGTCACACTTCTTACACTTGAGGTAAAGGATCAGAGCAAGAATGCCAATATACAGACCATTTTTCTTACTAAATTTGGGCTGACCCCCCCAAAATACCGTCAGAGGTTCAGGGACAGCCACAAACTTCCAAACAAGTTTGTCTATTTCAGCTAGTGAACTGAAGGGCTGTGTAAGAAAGTGTCCCTTTTGACATGCTCACCCCTACTTTTTGCCTAGTATTTGATGGGATTTTGACTGGAAGTTCACTGGGTTCCTGCTCCAGTGCCAGATCTCTTTCCCAAAATTGTACAATTGTTTCCACTATTGGCAAAATCCTTTAGCACTCTCTGTAAGTCCCTAGTAAATTGTAGCTCTGGTAGATAGGGCAAGGAGGCTAAAGAGGGTCCTTAAAGGTTGCAGCACAAATTGTGCCATTCTAAAGGACCCCTCACCAAACACATACAGACTGCCACAGTAGGCTGTGTGTCTTGGTGCAGACAAAAGTGAAAACACAACATTGCACCCAGCCTGTTTGCCATGCCTGCAGACTCTACATGCATTACAGCAGCCCTTACAGCCCTAAGGCAGGGCACACTATGCTACATAGGAGAGCATATCTGCATGAGCAGATATGCACCTGTGCTTATCAGCTCTATTGCTGCTAGTACAAGTGATCAGGGAAGCCATTTTAGGTACATGTGCTGGACACTGGTAAAACCGAGTTGCCCAGCTATATGATGGGTTCATTGAAAATGGGGATGTTTGGTACTAAACATCTCATATTAATAAATCCACACTCATGCCATTTGTTGGATTTATTGATACATGTGCCCAGAGGGCACCTTAAAGGTGCCTCCTGAAAACCTACCAGCTACTGGTGTTCAGACTGACTGTTTTTTGCCAGCCTGCCACCAGAAACAAGTTTCCAACCCCAAGGGTGAGGGCCTTTGCTCTTTGGAAGTCAGAAACAAAGATTAATCAGGCTGAGGGTGTTCAAACCTCTCCCACAAGATGACCTGCAGGCTAGCATTCCAAAGGCAGCTTCAAAGAGCCCACTACCTTTGGTGTGCAAATCTGGCATTTCTCAAAGAGAGCAAGCCAACCTCCTTTGCCCAGACCCATTTGGCACCTGGACAGGCTGGAATATTAGCTAGTCAGATAGGTGTGTCCACCCTTAGGCTTGTCCCACTCCTATGGTGAGCTACCTGAAGTGGGGGCGACTTTTTAAAGTTAGCCATCTTGGTGATGGCAAAGTTAGGAATTCTGGGACAGGGTTATGCCTACTTCCCACTGGAAGTGGTCATATAGGGAACGTAATGACCCTAGGGGTAGGTAGCCCAATGACTACTACCCTGCACTCCCTTGACACCTAAACATTCAGTATTTAGGGGAGGCCCTGGCACTTGAAAAGCAGATCCTGCTGACCTGAAAGAAGAAGCTGGATGTGAAGAGTTGCAAATAGCAAGAACAGATGACCCAACAACTGACTAGGCACCAATTCTGTCGGCCTGTTTACTGATTTTGACAATTGCACGAAAAGACTACTTGTCCAGCAGCTGCTGTGTCTTCAAAGCCTAGGAGACCTGCCAGCAGGTACCAAAAGCTGAGCTGTGAGGCTCCAAGACTGCAAAAACCAAATGTCGTAAAGCATCACTGCACCTGAGCTGCCTACCCCGAGCTGAAGTGAGCCTACTTGTCAACATGGTGCCCAGACTCTCCACTGTGGACTTCTCGACAATGCCTGCAGCCTTTGTTTGCAGGCCCCCTCTACCGCAACAGCTCCCAGTGGCAAAGACCAGACGCCTGAAGACACCTTTTAACCCGTCTCCCCTGGCCTGTGTAGAAGAGGACCGAAGGTGTCTTGGCGTCCCCAAACCTCGTTGGATCAGAGCCCCCGTTGGTTCAGCCTGACTGCCCGCCAAGTCAAAACCTGCAGCCTCTTTTCAAGAAGACCGGTACCCATAGACTATCAATGAGCATCTGACGCTGTATTGCACGACTGCATCGGCCACCCTAGTGCAGCTGTGGGTGACCTGCTAGTGCCGCCTTGCACCTTGCTCAATACTCACCTTCAGTCCTGGAGATTGGTCTCATAAGTTGCTGTACTGTACATGAATGCCGTACTTGTTTTTCCTTCCATAGGATAACATTTCAGCTTCTGAAAAATGAAGTGTCGACTTTTTTAATGTAAAAGTATTTCTCTTGGAAAATGTACTTACCTGATCATATTGATTCTGGTGTCTAAACATATATAAAGATATGCGTTATTTTTATAAAGTGGATCTCCTTTATTGAGTTGTTTGCATCATTTATTGACTATTTTGTGTATTTGAAGATATCTAACACTCCTCTCAGGCTGCTCCACCACACTACCCACTAGAAGACACATTGAGATTGCTAGAAAAAGCCCCTATCCACTTATATGGGAATACCTGGAATCTTTTGCACAGTATATCCCTTTTTGATAAACTATATAAAGAGGCAGCTTCCTACATTGGTGGTGTAGTGGTGGGATACACGGCTAGACATCTGCTGTACCACTTGGTTAATAAGTAAATTCACAAAGTAATCCAAAATTGTCATTAGTTTTAAGAATTCTTTTCTGATTTAAATTTTTTAAGTGTTTTAAAACCTATCGGTTAGGGCCTTGTGTTGAGGCCCACAGTGAAACCGTTTAGAATTTAAAAAATATCTAAATCTGCCCTTTTGAAAGTATTTTTGTAGTTTTCGAAAAAGGCCCCAACTCTTTAACACCATGCCTGAGGCAGGTCCTCCCAGGAGCTCAAGCTGGGGCCCTATAGGAACCTTATGTTGGACAAACCTATGACCCTCTGCTGAGCATGGAACCTCCATATGGGACCTAGACCCACAAAGGCACATCTGCAAATGTTGCTTGAAAAAAATGCTAGGGCCATGGCCACGGGAGACACCCTCTTGGAAAACGGGAGGTGGATGCTGAAGTAGACACCCTCGCCCTGCTGAAGAAACCCCCCCACAGAGACACCAGCAAGAGGACCAGCTGGTTCACCACAGAACTCGTAGCCTCCAAGCGAGCCTGCCGGAAGCTAGAGAAGAAATGGCACAGCAAACAGACTTCGGACTGCCACGCAGCACACAAGGACGCCACCTGCAACCACCATCACCTCATCAGGACTGCCAAGAGGACCTCCTTCAAAGACCGCCTCGACAACAACGCACACAACAGCCAGGAGCTCTTCAACATCATGAAGGAACTCTCCAACCCCAGCTCCAACACCAACGACATCCCGCCGTCGCAAGGACTGTGCGACTCCCTCGCCACTTTCTTCCACCGCAAGATAGCAGACATCCACGACAGCTTCAACACCCAGACAGCCCCAACAGACATCAACACAACAATCTCCCCGCACACCATCGACCACGGCCTCCTGCTAGCCTGGACCAGCGTGAGCATCGATGACATCATCAAGACCATGAGCACAATCCACTCCGGCTCCCCGTCAGACCCATTCCCGCACCACATCTTCAACAAAGCCAGCATCTCCATCGCACCCCACCTGCGCAACGTGATCAATCTCTCCCTCGAGACCGAGACCTTCCCAGAGAGCTGGAAACATGCAGAGATCAACGCCCTACTCAAAAAACCCAAGGCAGACCCTAGAGACCTCAAGAACTTCTGGCCCATCTCTCTGCTCCCGTTCCCGGCCAAGGTCATCGATAAGATCGTCAACAGACAGCTAACCCAATACCTTGAAGAAAACAGAATCCTGGACCCTTCCCAGTCAGGGTTCCGCAGCAACCACAGCCCCGAGACCGCCCTCATCGCCGCCACCGTCGACATCAGGCACCTACTGGACAACTGTGAGACCACAGCCCTCATCCTCCTGGATCTCTCCGCCGCCTTTGACACCGTCTGCCACTGCACACTACGCGCACGCCTCCACACTGTAGGGATCCAAGACAAGGCTCTGGAATGGACCACCTCCTTCCTCTCTGGCAGAACCCTTTGGTTTTTGCTTTGTTCGCCATAAGTTGGCAGGGTATGCTCAGACGTGAGTCCCTTGCTCACTTTGCCACTGGATTCAAGCAAGCCTGGCTGAAGACGGCTGAAATGCCAGAAACCGGTCCTAGGAAGCTTGTTTCCGGTCCAGGGAAGACATGGCTTGGCAGTTCGGGCTGGACTGTTCCCATGAGGCACAGGGTCAGACTGATTTGCATATGGCCATGTCTGAACTGGGGTGGCAGAGTGGGCTAAAGAACGGTGATGGATTAAACCCAGATCAGTTGACTGGGGGTGAGTGCTTGCAATGTTCAACACTCCGTCCATCATTTCCTTTGGTTTTTGCTTTGTTCGCCATAAGTTGGCAGGGTATGCTCAGACGTGAGTCCCTTGCTCACTTTGCCACTGGATTCAAGCAAGCCTGGCTGAAGACGGCTGAAATGCCAGAAACCGGTCCTAGGAAGCTTGTTTCCGGTCCAGGGAAGACATGGCTTGGCAGTTCGGGCTGGACTGTTCCCATGAGGCACAGGGTCAGACTGATTTGCATATGGCCATGTCTGAACTGGGGTGGCAGAGTGGGCTAAAGAACGGTGACGGATTAAACCCAGATCAGTTGACTGGGGGTGAGTGCTTGCAATGTTCAACACTCCGTCCATCATTTCCTTTGGGTTTTGACTAAAAAACTGTACCAACACCTGGTAGACAGCAAGCTGATTGATCCCAGAAGCTTGCTGAGGAGGTGGACCTCTTAGTCAGCACCAGAGTGCCCAAGATGTTATCTGGGGGATACTCCCCCCAAAAGGAGGGTAAGGGTTCCCACCAGAAGAATGAGGAAGGAGATACAAAGAAACAGTCTTAAGGCCCCAAAACAGTTCTCAGGGAAAACTGTCCCAATCCCAATCTGGCCACCAGAAAAAAGACTTCTTTGATAAGAACCCTGGCACATTTGTCCCCAAGTGCAATGAGTGTTATCAGCATAGGCACACCAAGGGTGATTCCTAGTGTCCCACGTGGGCACAGCGGCCCAGCGGTGGGTAGACCCTGAGGTTGGCTTTCATGGTACTTGGGAGGAGATGGCCCGAGTTAGTGTGGAGGAGGTCATTGGGGGGGGGGTACTCTAGTGTCCCTCGGTGACAAGGATTTGGTCCCTAAAACTTCCTTCCAATACTTCCAAGTATAAGCACTGATTCACCATCAATGGGCAGAGGGTAGAGGCTCTGATGGACACAGGAGCCAGTATGACTACTGTCAGGTGTCATCTAGTGTCCTCAGAGCAGGGGATTTCCAATACATTCCACCAGGTTGTAATAGCAGACAACCGGGAGAGCCAATACCCTGTGGCTCTCATTACCTTTTATAGAGGGGGGTCTTCTGAAAGTTGGTGTGAGCCCTACTATGCCTGTGGACTAACTGTTAGGGAATGATCTAGACCACACTGCCTGAAAGGAAGTGGAGCTCAGGTCACACCTGGAAATGTCGGGGTTGCCTGAGTCGGTCTGTTCAAACTCTAGGTCCATGGCTGCTTGGTGGAGTGTCAAGGAGGTGTGGAGCCTGGAAAAAAGGCCCAGAAAGCTGCCAAGAGCATAAAGGACATGGGGCTTTGGAAACCAGCCCCTGAACGTCCGACAATATAGGTAGATGAAGCACTGGAGGAGGCTGCCATGGAGCCTACCGGGAAGAGCATTGCCTCGCTTGGTGACGTGCCTGAGCTTGCTAGATGGCAAATAGAAGGAGGACCCATGAGGGATGGTTTCTGTAGGGCACATAAGGAGTGTCCAACCATGGAGGGCATCAGGTGGTAAACTGAGAAGTCCAGGCCACTGGTGATACCTCTGGAGATCACCTCATATATTGGGAGAATTACCTCGTATAAGTGAGCTTAAGGCACCTGTGCATGGAGCAACATGTGTATTAATAGCCCCCCAATCTTACAGGGCCTTCATACTGGGGCTGGTTAATGAATACCCCTGCCAGGGCAACAAGGGTAGGACAAGACCTTTGCCAGGTTTGTATCACACTTCTATTGGCCTCAGATGAGGATCTCCTCAAATGCATTCTGTAGGGTTTGCCTAACCTGCCAGGGCAGTGTGAAGACAGAGAAAAAGCTAAAAGCTCCACTGGATCCCTTACCTGGTGTTGGCACCCCCTTTCAAAGCGTAGGCATCGACATTGAAGGACCCTTGGACCCCAAGGCAGCCTTAGGCAACAGGTTTATCCTAGTCTTGGTGGATCATGCCGTTAAATTACCAGAGGCCATACTTCTGGGGTATTATCAGATTACCATCATTAGTTTATAGACTAAAGGGTGTTACCTTCTGAGTTTGTCATAAAAAAAGATCAAGCTTAGAAAAATAGCTCATCTGTAGCCATTATTAGTTTAGAAAGACTTGCCTTGGGATGCCAAAAATGGCAGGGAAATTCAAAGCCAAAGAGACATTTGCTAAAATTAGATAGCTGCCAAATCCTCTTTCTTGCCGACCTCTAATCAATATCAGGACCTCTTTGCATTTATACACAGGGTTGTCTCTACCTGGAGGTGTACACCACATTACAAATGCACTTGACATGGATGTATAACATCCAATCATTAATGAGTGCACTAGAGACAGAATTTCGGACATGGATAGCACTTCCACTATACCTCATGGGCCGATTCGCCATCCTTAAGATAGCGGACTTCCCACTTTTTCAGTTGCAAAACTATCTTGACTACCTAGATCCTTCTTCCACACTCTTCATTCCAAACTCTGCAGTTCTCTATGGAATCATGGCACTCCTTGCATAGCCCTTGCAAACGTTTCAAATCCACTCATGAAGGGGGCACCAAGGCCATTTGTGTGGCCTCCCACTTAATAGTCATCAATAAGTGGTAGTATGACACATAGAATGATCCTGCCTACACAGTGGAGAAATGGGCGCTCCTGGGAACTTCCATGCGTCAATTGTTAGAGGGTGGTAAAGTGCAAGCGACGCTCTCGGTGATGAGGAAGGTCCTCAGACTCTGGAAAACAACCCTTAAATGCTGGGAGTGGGAGACCAGACTCACAGAACAGACAACGCTGTGGGAGGTCTCTCTGATATACAAAAGAGGGTCCCTGTGAAACGAATATATAAGGAGAAAACCAGGGAAGAACAACAAAATATACAACACTAAACCCCTTACTGAATATTCACATCCTACACTCATTCATAAACTATGTCCCACAGAGGAGAAATGCAAATGTTCTTTAATGTTTTATTTTTATTATCAAATCGTAAAAATATATTCTCTCTTTTCTTTAAATTCTAGATATAAATATATTATACATCACATATAATAAATACAACCTGTACAATATTTATTTTGTTTGAAATTCATCTCAGACTGAGGAGCCCCAATCAAATAGGGAGCAAACCACATAATTTCGGTACATGTCTCCACACAGAACATCAACAGACAAAAAAAGAAGAAAAAACATATATTCAAAATCACAGTATTACGAAGACTAACATAATTACAATACTGTCAAGTACCTCAAGCTGAACTTCGGTTTCCACAGGAGCAGATGCTGGTTCTCCACTCCCCTACCCCGCTGCCGCGAACTCAAAGGCTCACGAACAGCGAGGAGGGGGAAAGGGGAATTGGACAGACAAGAGAGACTGCACTGTGTCTTCTTTCTTGACTGGACACGAACCTCCGTCTTCTAGATCCCTGTAACGAGAGTTAATAAACAACAGCTCCACATACGCTACCCCTAAGAATTCCAAATGTAATTATTCCACACAATACCTGTCCTGACACAGTGGGTAGCTACTCTCTATACTCATTCGGCTGGGTATCTCGTTGGGAATGAGGGGCTGTACTGATGACATGCAGCGAACCCTGTAAAGAGAACTCACATGTAAAACCCTATATCTTCCTAAGCCCCCTGCTCCCTGACTCTCTCCCACCAACTTTACCTGTCTCCCGTCAAGCGGTATTCTATATTTTAAGAAGAGCTGGAATTTGAGGTTGAGTAAGGTTAGCTCATCTTCTTGTTGAACTCAGCACAACGAAGATATGCTGGTAGGTGAATGCTCTTAATTAAATATATATATATATATATATATATTCACTATTGCTTTGTTAAGTTCAAGCTGCGGAAGTTTTTCTTTGTCTCACAACTACTCATCCTTCTGTCTCTTAATTCAGTCTCTTTTCTTTTCTTTACTATCCACTGGAACTCAAAATTGATTCTGACTGGCGAATCTTTACTGAAGAATTACTGTTGCTGCAAATACGTGAATCATAAGCGGACACTTAATTGCTTACTGACCCACTGAGTCTCTAGTCTCTGAAATGACGCTCACTGGAAGGTTGACGCTCCAAGAATGTGAGAGAAAAAAAGGCGCACTTACTTCTCGAAATGCCCTGCTCTCGCGCCTAGCCTCTCACCCTCCTTACTCATGAAGAACTTGTCCTCCGTCGTGAACGAGAAGCCCTCTTCTCTGCAGATTCTCCTCACAAACTCCTTCGAAGATACTGCGGGATTTCTCGAAATTGTGTCCCCCTGAGGGACTGAGTGAAAGTTCTCTAAATTGGCAACTAATGAATATTCAAAGGTCTAAACTCTGACTGGAATTAACTGGGAGAGGACGGAGCTCGGGAGAACACCGCCACTCCACAAATTTTGACAGTTGAAGTGCGCCGCGTATTGGAAGCGCGCGCACAACTTCAAAATTTAAACACTGCACTGCAGCGGAGAAACAGTGGGAGGGAAGTATCGGACCGACCAGCGGCCATCTTGGAAGGAAGGGGTAGAAATGAGACTACACTACAAATGACCGTAGGAAGGCGGAGAGCGATCTCACAGAAACGCATCTACGCCTTCCACGGACCAGCCTAGTCTGACCATGAGATTGTTGCCTCAACTGGGGAAAACTTGACCTCTCAGCTCCAATCCTGACAAATACACTACAACTCTGAACACAATTACAAATCAAACAACATGTTTCAAATATACAGTACACAACACAATTGCGACGACGCGCATTTTGGAAATCCCTTGTACCATCCTTCATCAGGGCGCTGATTTCATAAGATGCTAGAAAATCAGGAAAACAGTCTGTCTAACATATTATAGGATAGTATACTGATACATTTGAAGGCTCTGTATCACATACACAACCAACTTTGCAGATTTATGGAATCTGCTCTCAATTGATATCCAAAAGGCAGGTATTGAAGTTGAAAGATCATAAATCTCGAATGATAGATAATTACAAATGGTCGCATAGGACATATTTATATTAGTGCACGTCCATAGACGGATCCTATAGATACAAAATAATCTGTGGTACAGCAGTAGACTCTCCTCCGTAGTGTTCAAATGGAACGAGTGGGGAAACACTCCCTCTGAAGTTACGAGACCTCCCTCTACCTCGTACGTGGGTACATCCGGGTGTATGAATTTGGAGGTCTTCCTGGAATACAACCCAGTTGAAGCCAAACCTTTGCTTGCCGATCAGCAAAACCACAAAGAGAGACAGATTTAAAGAACTGTTGTCCACCACATGCCTAAAATATCTAGGGATCCTTGCCAGGCATGGGAGCAGAGCCTTGGCAACCTGGATGATGAAGGCTGGGTATAGACTCTGACTTCCTCGTGCCATGCAGTGATTGAGACTTAAGTCTGCTTAATTCAGTTACATTATCTGCACCACACCTATCTAAAGAGGTGCAGAATCTGGAAAGATAGGGACCATTACTTCCCCCTCCTGTCTCCACTGCACCACATGGTCAAGCAAGAGACTGGAACCATTCTAAGGCAGGTAATCACCTGTTTAAGAATGGTCCTGGGGACATTCATCACCTTCGAACCAAAACTAGCTCTCTTGAATATCACAGCTGACTTTTTCCTGGATCAGCACAGCCAAAGACTTCGGCGATTGGGCCTGATGGTAGCCAATAGAGACATTGTTTGAAGATGGAAAGATAAAGATCCACCTCAGTGGAGTTCTGGCGGGAGGGTCTTGACTGGTGCATGAGCAGGGAGATTCCCATAGCCAGGGGTTGTCCCAAAAGCACATCAAAGTCTGGAAGAAATGGGCCGATTATAGAAGCATCAGTCTTGACTACAGATCCACAGCTGACAGCAGCCAAAGACTTGGTAATTCAGGCATAGAGGGCTGATACACAGTCATTTCTCATATAGACTTGATGGAGCAAAGTTGGATTTGGAGGGTGGTTGGGAGCAGCATTGGTCAAGAGACATGGGTACGGTATACCATAACTGTTTTGTTCTCGTATTCATTATTGCGATGCCAAACACACTAAAATCAATAAATGTGTTTACCAACCTATTGTATGCTTACCAAGCTTTTCTGTAAGTGTTGATGGACCTAGGAAGATTTTATGAGGCTAGCAGGTTTAAAGTAAAAGGCCCACTAGTGACTAGAAAGTTTCAAACCCATCAGCTGTAGATTAGAAGATAGAATCAAATTGTGACTCTTGCTGTGGGTATCTCAGAGGAAGCAAGGTTAAAACAGAAGCAATACAGAATTATTTATTACCACTTTTAGGAGAGATCAGAACCAGGTCCGAGCCATCTAGAATGAGAAAATTAGAGCCACCAATGTCTTCTGTCTAAGAATTTGGGTCAGGCCCTTGGGAATCACGAGAAGAGGAGAAAAAGTGTAAATGGGATCAATCATGTAAAACATGACTATGGAAAGAGGATACTGTAGATGTGGGGAAACTGTAAGTTCAAACATGAGACAAAGATCTATTGGCAACAGGCCCAAAGGAGGATTCAGTGTTTGGAAACTTGCTGGATGAAGTCTCCTGTCATGATGGTAGGTGGAGTGCCAACAGCTCCCAGATGAGTTATATATTGGACCACAGAAAAATTGTCCATCAGTAAAAAGTAGAGTGAAATGTACCTTGGAAGTTGAATGATAAAGAAGCCTGCAAAAGATGTAAACAATTTGTATGCAAGGACAATTCTTTTACAAATCATGTCCTCCAGTTGAGTGCAGAACACTCCAGGGGTCTCATCTACACAGAATGGCATGTGATAGACTAGATCTGGATATCTGGGAAGATGGTACTGCCATTTCAAGAAACTAAGTGGATCTTACCACCATGAAATTTCTTCTTGAGTATATTTGTCCAAGAGAACATTGTCTCTAGTGAGAAACCCTTCCGTAAATGTCTTATATTGGGTTATTAGATTGCATGGTGTAATGGAAATATGGCTTCAATAGACAATTCCAAAAGCCCTACTATTCTGGCGGATACCCTGGGAGAACATGTAGGGGTGTGATGTCATATTTATTTTTATTTATTTTTTACAGTGATATCGGAGTCTGGAAATTCTAAAGTTAGAGAAACATGGAGCAGTAGACAGAATCTAAGGAATGAGACATAGATTGGTAAACACTTGTGTACCAATGAGTGCCAATGAAATTAAAGAAACCTCCAGTGTTCCAGGCAAATTGTAAGAGGGTAAAGGTCCTTATAGGGCAGCTTTACCAACCATTCTCTTGGAAAACTAACACCCCTGAGAGGGAACAAAGGCATCTTTATTTAAGTGATTGTTCTCATTTGCACAACACTTCTCCATTTTAGTCACATTTGGTAACTACAACTGGTAGGATGGAGCTTATGCTTTTCTATGGCTCCCTCTGAAAAAAGCTTTCCTGAAACTGGACAGTATTTGGGTACTGTTGTAAACAGATATTGAAGTGGTTATAGTTAGTGCAAAAGTTCCTAGACCTACAGACTTCATCAAAACATGTTTCCCAAACACCATCTTCAGAGAGTACTGTGCTTTTTATAGTGAGGAAAAGCCTTCACCTATATCCCAATTTTCTTTGTTAGATCATTACTGAGGAAGGAAATACTGAGCTACTGGAAAAGTCTCAGGGCTTACAAGTTCACAACAATTTGTTATCAGTTTCAAGCAATAAGATTTAGTTTCATTCAAGTGAAATTGACACTGTTTTTATTTGCAAAACGCAATGCTTGTTGAGCCCAGTGAGACAAGACTGAATCCACAGACTCAGTGGCTTGCTCTGTGGTGTCTAAAATTTTAGTAAGTGGATACACAACATCTGAAAGCTTGCCCTGGAGACCCAGGCCCTCTGAATGCCATTCTTTGAATCATCAAAACAAATCACATTTTGTTTCATTGCACCTTGAAGCTCTTTGTAATGAAACAGACACATGACCACAGAGATGCCAGGACTTGAACCCTAAACCTTCAGACTGAGAGTCTTAAAGTTCAACATTTATGTCATTTGTGACCCTTCCACGTATGGTGAAACATGTAGCCATTGTAGGATCCAATACAAGAGGATCTGTGAAACTAGGGTGCTCAATAAGGGGTGGACCGAACCTAGTGTCAACATTTGCATGAAGAACAGCTGACAATAGATGTTACATACTCTTGTTTTAGGGACAGGGACAATGAAGCAGAAATTATTGGAATATCTCCATCATTATTGTCTGAATCAGTAGAATTTTAATTATCATAATACTTCTTTAGTGCATTCGCCACAACAACATTAGGTTATTTCCTTCTCTTACACCCTACCTAAGTCAAGAAGTAGAAAGGATTGACTAACTCTTGTTATCTTTAGGCAACTAAGAACTACCAATCACAATATTGGAAGTACTGGAATCATCGCAGTTATCATTTTCTGAATCACTGAAAGCATAGTTATCATTACCAATCCTATAATTGGGTAATTTCTGTGAGGGTCAAAGGACTGACAGTGTTAATATCTTTGGGTAGTTGAAAATTACTAATCACAATACCAATAGAATCAGAAATCAATTGTAAAGAAGGCTTCTGGATCCTATGAGACTGCACACAAATGTACATTTTAAGAACATTTACCTCCTTTGGTAGTGGTCTGACTTTCCGTGGCTTCAAAGACAGACTAACCAAACGATTGTGCATGTTCATAATGAGATGTGCGCAGCCTCCTACTACCAATAGGTGATAGTCAGTTTGTCAGTAATTTGCCCAGGCCTAGGAGCTAATACTTTAAGCTTTGAATGTTCAAACAGAAAGAGGAAGAGAGGAATACAGGTTACATTCGATCAACTCTACCTCTTCAAATTCACAATCATATGGAAAATATCTGGCTCTTTATAAATATTAACGCAATCTCAAATGTACTTGAAAACTAGTGCAACAGTATTCACACTAATATATATTAAAATCCAAGGTTTAGAATTCAGGAGAGTTCACACTCATGTAAGCTGTTATTTTTATCATACTGTTTGCCATATACCAAACAATCTTACTTCTATATGCGCAATATCATCTAACATTTCCCCTTGAAAGGTTTTTGCCGATGCTTCCTTATGATATAAATAGGCATCCCAGGTACAAGCAATAAATGCATGTGGGTCATCATGAGATGTATAACTGATAAACTGTGCAAATGCCCAATCTATTCTATAGAACAATGCATGCTGATAAATGTGTTATCCATTGGTTGTTGTTAAACAAAATGTTAATGCATAAAATATGGTGTTCTAGTAGTGGGAGCTCAAGTAGCAGGAAAAGGCTAATCATGTCTAAATATCTATTTAGATATATAGAAACAGAGTGTAGGAAAATGCCTCTTTGTGCTTGGCCACTTCCCTTTTTTGTGGATGGATGTTGCTGTTTTTTGACTCTGTGCACTGTGACTCTACTAAACAGGTCCCAGTGCACCTGCTCTGTCCCCTAAAACATGTTGAAATTGGCTATAGTCCTAATTGGCATATTTAACTTACCTATATGTTCCTACTATATGGTATAGATGTGTACTCAGGGCATGTAAGTAAAATGTTGCTATTAGCCTGCTCACCTAGTGTGCCATCCACTATAATGACAGTGTAAACATGGCTCCAGGTCTGACATTGTAGCCTAACTGTAGCAGTTTAAAAAAACTGCAATTCGACCCTTAACACAAACTCTTTTGACAGGCTGAAACTTTCCTTTAAAATATTAATATGAATAAATCACCACTAAGTAGGCCTTACTGTCCAAGAGGCAGGGTGCATGGTATTTAAAAGTAGGAGTTGTGGAAATATAAAGTTAAACGTGTCTTTACAGTGAAAAAGCTCCAGAGATATTTTCATTGCAGCAAGGCTGGCTGTTTCATAAACAGAGAAAAAAGTGGGATGCAATATTATCTTTATTAATGCTATTTACGACTAGGAGACACATAGAATTTCCTATTTGGACTCATGTTATATTTATTGAAAACCCAATTCACTGGCGCAGCCAGACTTTTTAATAAATAATAATAAAAACTCTGTTTAGAGAGTTACCTTTTCCCTTCGTGAAGCATTTGGAAGCTAATTTACATTAGCTCCCAGCTTCGGTCCTCTGAGTACTTAAACCCTGAATGAGGTGTAAAAACTATTCCCAGAGCAGGAGATAAAGGCTTTGGTATGGAGGGTGTTGTAATTTTTCGTCTTGCACGATGACCATTTTGGGATTGTAGAGGAACTTGATTATCTTTAAAGAGGCCTCCCCTGTCTCTGGCAAATTTTAGCCAACACCTGGGCAGGCCCTACCTTTGTTCCCCTGTCAGGTAGGCTCCAATCACAATGGGGAGTGAACTGCCCCAGGACTGGTTTTAAGTGGCCACAGAGGAAGGGTTGCTCATTTCCCTGGCCACACCTCTGATATGGGCACACAGACTCTGCCCAAGGGGAAAAGAGTTTCACCATCTTGGACTTAGGCAGAGAGGGGCACTGTGCAAAGTTTACAGAAGGGCACACAGGAACTGTAGCAAAAGTGGGTAGGAAATGTGTTTCCTATTTGTTAGGGAGGGACCAGGAGTCACCTCAGCCCACATGCAACTGTCAGGCATAAAAGTGACAACCTTTGGTGCCCTGTTTAGAACACTCTGGATCCATGGAAAAAGTGAAGAAGGACTACACCCCTTGATTCAGACCGTGCAGACACTTGAAGGGCTAAACCTGCTCCCACTTGACCTCTTCAGCTACAGCTTGCAGCCTTTCCCCACTGGACGAATCTGAGCTCCAAAAAATAGACTGAGGGCCTGATTTAGAACTTGGTGGGACTGCTGTTGTCCCTCCATGGTGGAGATTACAAGCAATCTGTCAAGCTGACGGAGTCTCACCTGCCGAATTTAGATGTGGTCTGGCTGAACCACCATCTGCATCAACAGACTGTCCTCAGTCGCGTAAGCGGCACACCTCCTTTGCTGTGCCAGACTCCTCTACTAGCTAACAGTATTCCATCACCGTGAGTTTGGCGGGTTTTCGCTGAGCCTCTTCAGATTTCCCCAATGTACTGCCATTGTATTACTGGTGGAGTGAGTCCCTGGTGGAGTGAATACTGATAAGTACTACTTATTAACTTTCACTACACATATATGTTGTCTTTGCTTCAAAACTATATATATAGGTAAAGTGTTATACCCTTTTTTAATATATAGCATAGCACATAAACAACATACACAATCTATTGAATGTGCATCCACAGTCACCAAAGCACAACACTGACTACCACCACACCAAACAAATATTTTTTTAGTGTCTATACAGGTGTGTTCATTTTACCTTGATAAGTTGTAAAATGAAAACTATTGCATTACACATAAGAAAAAAATTGCACGCAAGAGTATTGTAAAAATACACAAGGCCAAAGCAAATGTTAATACATGATTCACTGCAAGACAAGTTACAAACAAGCTCACCTTAAATCACAGCGACAATGGAGTTGATTAGCATTGTGGTCAATTAGTAGCAGCAAAGGTAGGACTGGTCAATGGGGTTCAAGATAGAAATGGAAGTGGAAAACAGAAAAAAAGTTATGTTTCTACCTCATTTCCTTCAATTCCACCAACTCAAGTTTGGAGGTGTCCCCACCACAGTTTTTTCGAAAGGCACATCAGGGTAAATTTTTTAATTGTGAAAAACAAATTTGGAGACTTTGTTTTTGAAAATAAAAAAAATTATTAACATTTGATATGCGGCTCATGTTGATGGAGCCGTCTGTCAAACTCTCAATGCATTTACAGAAACCGTTGTGACAGTGGTTCCTGGAAATACAAGAGATTTATGAAGGTCGACGGATGTCTCTAAAGTTGGCGTGCAAAGTGCCCTTGCCATGGTGGGAGCAAAGTACTCTGCCAGGGTGATGGCATAAAAACTGTGCACATACTATGCCCAAGGAGGAGGCATTGTCAGGGAGCCGCTGGACGAAGTGATGATGAAGATTCCTTTGTTCAGAAGAAGTCTTTTTTTTGGACAACGGCTCCAAGAGGCCAGATGCCACCTCTGAACAGGATTTGCTACTGCAGTGGAGAACAGCAGGAGCTGTTGATAAGCGATGCAACTTGAGTGGATCAACGAGTAGGTAGGTCTTAGTCTCTTCTCAGCTCTTAGAACACCTTTTAGCCAAAAATGTTTTATGTCTCAAGTTTTGTATTTGGGCTATTTAGGCACATTTAGCACCACTTCCAAGGGTCCAGGAATGGAGAAGCACCACTTGGTGGGTTAGTACTCACTTAGGCAGAGTCCAGGTGTGGATTCAAGATGGTTGGAGCCTTGTCTGTCCCTGAGACTCTGATCAGGAGACCAGCAGATTAGCCGTTGGAGTCGTTCAAGCAGCAGAGCAGACCTCTGGGGCTCTGAGTAGGCTTCAGGCTGCAGAACAGTATTTCTTGGTGCAGCAAAGTATGCAGCAGGCCACAGCAGCAGGCAGTCCTCCGAGAGTCCTTCAATAGGCCTAAAAGGGAACTGAAGTGTGGGTCTGAGGGCCCCCTTTCTATTTGTGGTACCTTACAACAACCACCTTGGACCGCTATAAATATAAACACAAAAGAACAATGGTGGCTGCGTGATTTTAACAATTTTACTTCTTTGTGAAAATCATTTTTACTCAATAAACATGACCTCTGGATATTTTTTACAAATGCTCATATCACTTTTTAAACTTCAATATCTTTTCAAGCAAGAGAGAAATATCAACTTTCTATTATGAAATGTACATTTTTTTAAAACTTTGTGTTCATTGTGACAAACGAATCTTAAAGCATAAACAAATAAAACACGAAACATGTGAAATTCAATGTTCAACCAGTTCTACAGTTGGGGAGCCAGAGCGATAAATTGACAACAGACACTCTTTGTATACAGTATGGGGGTCCACAACTTTCTAAAAGTGGCATTTTCATACTTTTTACTTAAAATATGACTTTACCATTAAATATGACTTTTTCACACAGAGCACATGAAACGCACAATTGTGTTAAACACATTCCAATTAAACCCAGAACACTTTCAGATATGCAATAACAAACACATCTCACACAAATTTCTAGAGCTAGAATACAGATAGGGGTGATGTGGAGTAATTAACTCATGGCTGACCATCAGGAAAAGAGCTTGTTACTTCCTGCTGACTGCTGTATCTAGTTTAAGCTCATTGTTTATTAGTAGTTTCACTTCCCCTCAACTTGTATTTTATGACCCAGAATTTGTTCGGAAGTGTAGGTTTTGTGACTTGTGGCTGCTATAATAAAATTAGCAAGTTAAGAAACCATAATGAGCCTCTAGTCTTCTAATAAAATGACAGGGGCCATTTAATAATGGACAGTGCAGCAGTCGTGGCCGGTATGACTCGCTGGTGGGGGGGCGTGGAGGTGGGGGATCGCACGGGGGAGGTTTAATTTAAAAAAAAAAAAAAAGTTAACATACCTTCGCCGGCCATGTCTGCTCCTCTCTGCAATAAGAAGCCTCCACAGGCAGCCTCCCTCCCCTCAGCCAATCATAACGCTGCAATGGCAGCATTGTGATTGACTGGGATGCCGACCACACAGGTGTCTATGGGGAGGCCATTTACTCCATGTAGGCTGCAAACAGTCAATTAACAAAGAAAGCGCCAATGCTGCACTTTTATTTCCGATTCATTCACAGTGCATTGAATTAAACAATGACACAATCAACCACTTTTTCAGATGGATTTAATCCAAAAAGCTTTTCACAATCTACATTGATTCTTTATCCAAAGTACAAACCGACATCTTTAAACCAAAATGGACAACCTTTTATTTCTCTCACAAACAGCAAAACCTATGTTGATTCAACACTGTTACTATCTGTATGCATTCTCAATATCCCATTTATTCTGTCAGTGCCCCCATTCACATCTTTCAAACATCCCACACTTCTCAGTGCACACTCCACTCGCTAACCAGACACGCTCTATACACAGCATTTACATAATATTTATATACCAAATATTTAATTCAAAACTAAACAAACAGTCAGCGCACTCAGAGTGGGCAAGCCACTCCTCCCCTGCCCTACAGGAGGACCGCACACCCGCCCACCACCAACTAAACAATTCTTCTTTCTTTCTTGCAGTGCGAGAAGCAGAAACATAAAATGGTATTTATACTACCTTTTTATGCAAGATAGTAGTCGGGCTACGCTCCATTGCCTACAGGGATGAACCACCCCAGCAGATCAGGCTTAGCACATGGCCTAGCCCTTAATTTTAAGTGCCTGCAGAGTTAGAAGTGAATTCATTAACCTGACATTTCACCGAGTTAGAGCATTATTTTAGTCAGAACAGCTCAGAAAACAGAAAGGGACGAACCCTGCTCACTTTTTGCGAGCTGTACTAACTGAAAATTGAGCCCTAACTCATAGAAATATTGAGTTAAATTAATTGACTACAAACACTGCATGAGCATAAAAATCAGTACTAGTCTCTGCGTTGAACAAGCACAGACCCTCATAAAAGGGACCCAGGAAAAAATAACTAGTTCGGTTTGAAAGTGTGCTAATAATCCTAGGGCAGACGTCCATGGGTGACTCTTCACTGTTGTCCCCTAATGTTAAACGCATGTGCTGATAGGGAGCCACTCGTGTTTACTTTAAACTTTTGCACCCCTTTGCCCCTTCAGTGAAATGGACCATACTTGCATTTTACAGGCATCTTTAGGAAATGGCTATCTCTTCTTTGCAGTACATCTTCTGCTTGCAATCCGCTCAGTATCTTTAGGTGTCTCCACAGAGGAGAACGCGCCTTCACCTTATGCTTCATGTGTGCCATACAAAACTCTGCAAAACAGTGCATTTCCCACACTCGACATTCCCACACGTCATAGTTGCCCTTCCAAATATTTGAAGATGGTGGAAAATTAGCAAGTTCGATCAACAGATGCCATGTAGTTAGTACAAAAGGAAACAGTTCACACATAGTTCCCCTTATCAAGTGGCTGCTTGGCAACAACATTGATGCTGATGTGGATTGCGGTTCTGATTCCTCGTTGACAATGCTATGTCAACCAAGGAGGGCAGGTAACTCGAAGACAACACATTTATTGAGGTCCAATTGAATGTCATGAGTCACCCCTTCAAATCTCCAGCCACATCTCCAAAGCGTACATCCAACAATCAACTGCCACAATTCAGGACCCCCTCAAAATTCATTCCCCTCTAGATTGTCTCATACATAGTCACATCAATGATGCCAGTGTGGATTATTGGGCAGCCTAGTCATCTTTGATTCAGAACCATACTTCACTTCTCATGTAACTGCAGTTGTCAAATCCATCAACTTCCGCTATCACTGTGCTGGGAGTAAGGCCACTATTCCAAATAAATCACTGACTGAGAGCAAAGACAGGCAGATAGGTCACTCGGACTCCAGCGACATCAAGTGCCAAGATTCTGTAATGTATATATTTATTTAATTTTATATAGGAGAAAACAGGTCAAAGTGTGTCAAGGGTGCTGTAAAGTAAGGCCTTTTAATGAGCGCAAAGAGCAGGAGGTCTAGTAATATTCTGGAATGTACAAGGATAGGTGCAGCTAAATAAGAAGAACAGTTAAATGGTCTAAAAGGACACAACACGAGTGATGAAACCCGAGGGAGAAAGTTGGAATCAGATACATGGGTAGGCATTCAACTCAGCAATAAGTGCATAACCAAACTCTTTGGTTCTAAAACATTTCAGACAAATCTGTGACCTATAATCCTACCCTCATTGACCTGCACACAATAACATAAACCACCCCAGAGGAATTTGTTTGCAGGCATGTAAGTCTGGAAGATGATATGTTTGGCGCTATATTAAATGTCACCAATACATATGTACTCATCCTGCCATTCCACGATGGCTTCTTCTTTCACATGTACTATCCCTCTGTCTGTAGAACTTGTTGGAACACCCTTCAAACTGAAGGCAAAGGCATGTAGATGATCTTTTAGGATGCCCTATATTTGTTATGTTTTGGATTTTTCTAAAGGGCAGCTATCACTCCCGAAGGGGTATCCTACCACTGTTGAGGGCCTGCATGTACCAGGATTTGAAGTTTTTAGGATATAAAAAGGAAAATACAGTGTAACTTCGCTCACTATAAAGTCTTAAGCAATGTTTCCAATGTTCCCAATTTCTTACCAGAGTGGATGGAGAGCGAAGATAATTCCAATGCCGAGGAGTTACCTGTGAGAAAGAGCGGCCACCGCTTCTGACTGCGTGTATTTGGCAGAGTTCACCAGGGCAAGGCTTGAGAACCTGAGATTTCTAGGAGGTTGATAAAGGCAGACCTGAGAGTGGAGAGAGTAAGGGCCACCACCGTACAGAGCTCTGTGGACATGACAGAGTACTTTAAAGACAATTCACCTACAGAAGGGCAGCCGGTGAAGAGAGTTCCTAAGCTGTCTAGAGGCTGTGCTTGGGAGATTATGGCAGACCAAGCTGGCTAATGTGTTCTTGCAGATATAAAAGAGGCAAGTCATTTATGGCTACGTACAATTTGTTGCCATAATCCAAACGACTGGTAATAAAACTCCTGCTCTGGAGGGAATCCATCTCAATATCTTCATGAGCATGCATAGGATACCAAAACAAGATCTACAAACTGCAGGAACTTGATTTTCATGCTAAGAGACTCATCTAGGAATATGCACTGGTTTCATGCCACCTTTTTGAGAGAGAAGAGTGCCAAGTCAGTGAGGCCACCAGTAATCTGCCCACATCACGCTGGCCTTTGAAACAGAAGTCTCCTCTGTTTCATCACTGTTGAGTGGGAGACAATCGAGATGCATCCAGAAAGCAACCCATCTCAGGCAGTCACATAATCTAATTCTAATAGATTCATGTTTTTTGCGATAGATACCACCAGCTGAGCATATCATTGGCATAAGATAATATCTCAAATCCATAGTCTCTAGCAATTTTAGGCAGTTTTTCCATATAAATATTAAAAATACCTGGGTGCAGGGAGGTTCCCTGCAGGGCCCCACATGTAGTGCTAATGGCCTTTGTCCTATAAGGTCTCAGGTAGATGGTTTGAGTTCTGTGTGCCAGAAAATCAGAAAACTAGGCCAGTGGTCTAAATTGTATTCCGAATTCATACAGCCTCTTAATCAGGACTACATGAACGACTATGTTGAAGACCGCTGAGAGGTCTAATAGGATGAAGGCTTTCAGTCTACTGCTATCCATGGTGATCCTGATCACGTCAGTGACTGACAGAATATTGGTCTCCATACAATGCTCTGCTGTGAAACTGGATTGGGAAGGATCCAGTATGGTATTGCTTTCCAAAGACTGTGAAAGATGTTATTAGTAATTGTTTCCAGTAGTTTAGCCGGAAAAGGCCGAAGAGAGATGCGACGACAGTTTGGCAACTTTGAGGCATCAGATCAGTGGATGGCTTCTTAAGTATAGGGAGCGCATTGACATGTTTCCAGTCTTCAGGACATTTGTTGTCATCAGCAAAAGGTTGAACATATCATCCAGATAGGAGAAAAACAAATTCGTAAATGAGGTAACTCCATACGCGGGCATGGACCATCAGAAGATCCCATGCAAATTGATAAGATCATTCAGCCCACATTCTTGGTGGTAATATTGGTAAAAGTCACTACGCTACACAAATCTTTGAGGTGTATCTACTTTGGAAAAGAAGCTGAAATATTTGATTCTGCCTGGCCTTCAGAATTTCCGTACATTTTGAGACTTTTGTTATGAAAAAGGAGGTGGACAAATTATTATAGACTTCAGGACAGGGCAGATAGACAATGAACAGGCCACAGGTCTGAATTCTTTGAGAATGTAATAAAGATTCTTTGCTGAGGAAGAGCTGTTTACAATACTTTCATCTTGGAACTTTCTGCACACCTAACACAGTTGTTTGTGATAAAAGTTAGGGGAACCTTTATATACCCATTTATCATGATGAGATTTAGATCATCTTCATGATCGTTTCCGTCTTTTGCAGCCCTGTTATTCTCTTCTGAGTTGTCCAGTAACCATCTTACCTAAGGATTTTTACGGCAAGATTCGACCAGTTTTAGGTAGCAATTTTATCTAGTGCTGAAAATTAGGTCTAGTGTTTGGCCGTTTGAGTGATAGGCCTCTGGTCCAGATGGGGTGCCGGTAGATGTATTTAAAGCAGCCAAGGAATCATGGGGCCCAATTTTGACCGGGGTTTTTAAAGCAGCGCTAGTGGACACAATACCACAGTCCTGGGCAATTTCCAAAATTGTACCTATTTACAAGAAGGGTGATAATTCTGAATCCAAAAACTATTCTACTATATCACTCTTGAATTCTTCAATAAAACTGATGAGTAAAATCCAACTGAGGAGGCTGGAGGAGAGGGCTCTGGAATTTTCCATTATATCTACAGTCCATTATGGATTTAGAAAGGGTCTAGGGACCCTGGAGCAATGTATTCATTTTGAATTTTTGATCAGGAAATATACCCTGGCTAAATCTGGATCATTGTATCTCTGTGTAGCCAATCTGAGCAGTGCATTTGATTTAGTTGATAATTCCATCCTTTGGTCAAAGCTGCTCTCTCTTGGTGCCCCAGGGTGATTAATGGCTTGCTTGCATGCTTATATGATACATTATTTAGTCAAGTCCTGTATGGCCTCCTAAGAGGATGCACTCCCACATTTAATGTTGTTAGAGGTATAAGACATGGCTGTGTCCTAGCCCATTTACTGTTCTCACTTTTAATTAATGAGGTGTATAATACTTTGCAAGCCTTACAAGCTGACGCACCTTGCATTGCTGGGTGTTCTATACCGGTGTTATTATACGCCAATTATGTTGTACTGCTATCTAGGACCCCGGTTCGTCTGCAGAAATTAATTAATCCTTTGGGCGAGTTAATTGCATAAAAAAATGATGATTAACAAATCCAAAACCTATACCATGGTATGTGGGAATAAGCAAAAAAACTTGAGATCTTTTTTTATTGGTGATACTCCTATTACAAGAGTAAATTTGTTCTGTTATCTAGGTGTTTTATTCACGCGAAATGGTTCCTGGGCACAACAGATTTTGAATACTAAAGCTTAAATGAGCAGGATCTCCCATGGGATATTTAGGTTTTTAATCAAATTGGGTAGTTGACCTATCAAGGAAATGATTGAGATATACAAGGCCAGATGGGTGACTACTGCCACCTATGGAGCAGGCTGGTGGGTTATACGCCCAGCAGTCGCCTACAAGTTGAGAACAATTGCTTTTTCAAATGTCTGCTTTGTCTACCCGCATCCATTTCATCTCCCGTTCTCAATCAGGAGGCTGGCTAACAGTACTTGGAGTACCTGCTTTTGGTAAGACCTCTGCTATAATGACTCCCTATATGGTCCAAAGAGGAAAATTTTGTTTTATAAATGAATTATTTTAGAATGTTTAACATTGGAAAATGTTTCTTGCATTCCTTGGTTAGCTTATATAAATTTAACTTTGAGCGCTTTGTTCAAATTGTCAATGTGGTCAGCTTCACTTCAGGTGCTATCACTCACTATGAAATCTATTAAAGATATATTTTGTCAACATGGATTTGAATGCCAAATGGGCAGTGAGATGAAAAAGTCGACGGTTGCATTCTATATGATTTTGCCACTGGTGAAGGGCTACCAAAATTACCTATCTTGTGTCCAGCACCGTTTTGTCCTGAGCTGATTTAGAGTCGGCATTGTGCACCATCTGTTTGCCTTCCCCACTATAATATTGTACCCTCCAGATGTGTCTCCTTATCCATGGGATGGTCTGAGTAAACAAAGCACTTTCTGTTGTTTTGTAAATTTTAAGTGAATCTTCGGCACCATTACCTGGAACCTATTTGTGTGGCACAAAATACTACAACCCATAAAGATGCACCAAAATATTTGCGTGCAATAAATGCCCACTTTGTGTGTTTTAATGTTGCACTTTTTTATTAGGAAAAGTGTTATGCATTAGATATTATCATGTCAATAAATGTTTTCATGATTGGAAGATAAAGATTGCTTGCTTTTTGTACATATCAATTCAATTCAATAATCTCTATTTCGGTTTAAAAAAAACATAAAAGGTTGACAATTAATAAGAATGCATTGCAATAGATCAACATCATATCATAACAAGCTAAAAACACTGTACCGCCATGCACACTGGACACTTCTTAGAGTGATAGAACATTCTTAAACATTAAAAAATAAATATGCATAAAATCTCACAATTAAACAATTTTGTTTTAGAATTCATTAGAGGAGTATTACATTTCAGGTTACCAAAACATGGGATTTAACTAAAAGCTTCAAGGCAAAAATCTAAAAATAGTGCATAGAAGGACACATTTTTCCTTAATATCGTATAAAAACTAGTTTATAACTAATTGTAGATTTCATGATATCCTAAAGTGCATGTGCAAAACCCATTATGTTTCAGGTGTAGCCACCTAGAATTTCAAGCCTTCCCTTTTTCTTATTAAGCTTACACCGAACAGATACCTGCTGACACTAAAAACCACTGGTTGTGTGGTATCTGAAAGCAATATTCTTTCTGCCTCATGGCAAGATCTAGTGCCAAAAAGCCGGCAAATGGGTTTAATCCATTTCCTCCTATATTGTATATGAGCTGGGCAGAAGAATAGTAAGTGCAATACATTTTCTTTTGAACCTGTGTCGCATAGGACGCATCTCCCCACATCCCCATGCCTTGAGACCCACTTTACTGTGTTTGCATTTATCTGTAAAACACCATACCGGAATTTCAAATATAGAGAATTAGCTAACTGTGTTTGTATTTCGTCCAGGAATGGCTCAAACTTCC
This sequence comes from Triturus cristatus, assembly GCF_964204655.1. Taxonomy (NCBI): domain Eukaryota; kingdom Metazoa; phylum Chordata; class Amphibia; order Caudata; family Salamandridae; genus Triturus; species Triturus cristatus. Next base: position 632,837,825 of record NC_140587.1, read on the forward strand.
AGATTGTTTTCATTAAGAGGAACCGTGTTGTCAATGATCCTAAGTTTGAACAGTGGGACGAAGTATCTTGAATAAAGGACCAAAAGGTTTGCTTCAAAAGCTTTTTTAAAGCCGTGGTCAATCCAGAGGTGACCTCCCAGTAGTGCTTAAGTCCTAATTTGAGAAACCAGTCATGTATGTGCTTCAACCAAGGCAAACCAATGCCACTTTTGAGCCTTAAGATTCCTCAAGCCCTTCTCTATAATGGATGAGTTCATCTGTAGACCACAGGCGGACCCAAAACAATAATGGCCGTAGGTTTGCCTGATGGTCTGTACGGTGAAAGTTTAGGTCCATTACAATTGGGGTTAGCAGTGTGCTAGTCGGAAGGCTTAGTAATTTCCTCAGAAACTTGTTTTCGCCCACCTTAAAAGTATCATTCATCAGGGGGCCCCACAGTTCTGCCCCGTATAAGGATGCTGATTGCGCCCTATATTTATATACCTCAAGGGCAGGAGAGACTGCTTTGGACAAACTACTCTCACATCTTCTTATTATTGGGTGGGAGTTTTGGAGTAATATAATTTTGCTTTTCTCTAACTGTGGTCTCCATGTCAGTTTAGTGTCCGAAGTAATACCTAAATAGTTAAAATCATGCACATATTCTATCTTCTGGTTATTGACAGTTACATTTTTTCTAAAGGCTTTATGTGGATTAACTGCCATATATTTAGTTTTACTAGAATTTATTTCCAAGTCCTTAGCCTCGCAATATATCCCAAAAATATTTATTAAACTTTGCAGGCCTTTAGGGGTCTGGGAGATTAAAATCTTATCATCGACGAATAAGAGTGCCGGTACAGGTACCCCCCTAACTTCGGAGAATCGTGTTCACAACCCAAAAGGTATTCAGGGATGTCGTTAACATATAATGAAAATAAAGTGGGGGCCAACACACATCCCTGCCTTGCACCCCTTTTTACCTGAATAGGATCAGTAAATTCACCCATTGGACCCCATCTAACCCGTGCGTAATTATCTTTATGCAATCTTATTATCTGCAAGAGGATTTACACCAGTACCCCCTGATTTTTTAGGGATTTCCAGAGGAGATTTCTAGGGATGAGGTCGAACGCTGCCTTTAAATCCACAAAGGCGATGTACAGGTGGCCCTCCTTAAATATTGTATATTTCCAGGTTATGCAAAGAAATCTAAAGACCTGATCAGTTGTACTAGTTTTGGTTCTAAAACCTGCCTGACATTGCAATAAAATGTTATACTCCTCAATCCAATCGATCAATTTGTTTAAAGTTTGCCGTGCGTATATCTTCGGTAAAACGTCTATTAAACTAATTGGTCGATAGTGCGAAGGATCATGGCGGTTACCCTTTTTAAAAATAGTTGTGATCTCAGCCCCATTCCATGTTTCCGGTATGGGTGCCTTCGAGGTGACCGAGTTACACAAGAGATTAATATAAGGGCCCCAAACCTCTTTGTCATGTTTCCATGGTATCTTGTCAGGACCAGGTGCATTCCCTGGTTTTACTGCGTCTTTTGCTGCCATTGTTTCTTCCAAACTAAATGATAATGGGGCAGTACTTGAAGCTATTTCATAGTCTTGGGGACTATACTCAATGTCATTCAAAGATGTAGAATAGAGGCAGGAAAAATGTCGTCCCCAAATGTTTTCATCTAAAAAAAGTTGTTTATTACATCCTCCGTTCTTGTTGCCTTTAGATAACAAGCTCCAAAAGCCCGATTGGTCTTTTGCTTTGGCTGCAATAATTAATTCAGTCCAAATATTGTCGTCCCATTCTTTTCTAGTTTGGGTTAGTAATCTCTTATATTGAGCCTTTTTGTCCCTTAAGGCCTCTATATCTTTGGTTTTAGTTGCCAAAATGAGCTCTTTTTTTGCATTACAAAATTCTTTATTGTACCAAGGACTGTTGAAGTGACTCGCTTCTGTTATCCCATTTTTAAGTTCCTTCGGAATCTTACTTAGAATAGTTGTCACTTCTTTTACAAGTCTATAGTGATTTTACACAATTGGGATCTCTGAGGCTGGTAGATCTACATACGGGGACACCTTATTAGCAAAAGTATCGGAGATCTGCTTAATTGCTACTTCATTTCCCCCTATCGAGGGCCATTTTAAGGCTCTACGATTATTACTTAGTAGTGGCTCTATATCACTGCTATTGATATCTCTAACCCTCAAGGCAACTAACTGAAAGAGATAAACAGCCAGTGTCAAACATAGCGGGTAGTGATCACTCTCAGATCTATCATCAACTACTAAGTCATGAACCATTGGCCACAATTCAATCAAAACTAATCTGTAGTCTATGCAGCTCTTCGAGTTGCTCCTACTAAATGTGGGGGCATTTGGACTGTCAGAAGGCAGTCGACCATTACAGGCTCATAGAGCATGCCCCGAAACCAATCTTACTAACTGCGCAACAGCAGTTGTACAGGGTACTACCGGGGTACTTTCCAGTAGGGCGATATTGTTAGCCACATCTTCTTCTTCGAAGATGTTTTCAAATCCAACCACAGGTTCAAATTTGCGATTTAAATCACCCCCCAGAATTATCAAAGCCTTTGGATTAATTGAGGTTAAAAAGTTATCCAAATATTCAATGACCTTAGATTCCTTACTTGTCGAATTTGGTCTGCAAGATATATTTATTATGTAGACTTCCTTTCTATCAGGTGTAGTAAACTTTATTCCCAGGATATCCTGCATTGGGATTTCTACCAATTTTATGTCTATACCTAAGGTGACTCTTACCCAAATAGAAAGACCTCCTGAGGGCTTCCTTCTAGCAGGAGGAATGGCATCTATGCTAAAGGTTTTGAAGTCTAATTTATGGGGGGTTTCCAGAGATCAGGTTTCCTGTAACAGTATTATATCGCTCTGCCCAATGTATTCCTGCCATACAACTCCCATGTTCCTTTTAAGCCCTGCAATATTCCGGGAAGTTAGTTTTATCTCTGCTCAACATTCTTCCTTATTTTGTTCGATATCTACTTCCTCTGCTTCATTTCTCTTTCTTAGCATTTCCTCGCAGGAGTTAACGGAATTATGAATTATGAATAAGGTTCTTATTTCTGTTACCCCTCCCATGGATTTGGGGTGAGTGGATCAGCTCCTCATTCAGCCCGTTCTCCTCCACCAAGAGTAATGATAGGTCATCATCATTATCTTGTAATATGGCCCTCTCCCTGTCTTTAGGATTGCATGTCTGGTTCTGGTAGCTATTATTTGGATCTGGTATTCCTACCACCTTTGTTGAAATACTAAAGACAATTCTAGCTTCAGCTTTGTCAGCAATCGTTCTTAATTTGCAGTCACCTACAGGGGACATGAATATAGGGGCCTGTAATCTGGCTAGCAGTGCTCTGTCTAGTTGGGGTATAGGTAGTTGTCAGTCGTGGGTATCCACGTCCGACAATACGTGAAACCTATTAGACGTTGTTACTAAGGTGGGCCTGTTGTCCAAAGGCCCTAATTGTGGTTTATAAAAAAAAAACAATGGAAGTGCGCAAATACTGGTATTGAGGGTATAGGTTGTTTCACAATGCTTTAAAAGATAGTGGACCATCTGCGGCCTACGGAAATTAACCACTATACAATCACCTTTTATAGTCTTGGAGGATTTGCCTACCCACCCTACTCTACGAACCATTAATATCTCCTTGGTATCTGGGGGATAAAACCCTTTATGTTTTGTCAGCCAATCCCAATTTTCTCTCTGGTCTTACCTAAGAGCGGGTACACCAGCCAATATTAAGGTATATGGGCATGAAGCTGGAGGCAAATTCAGTACATCTATATTGGGTTTCAAAGAATCATTAGTTAGGCCTTTTCTTAGGTTCAAAGTCGGGGCACTTGGTCTCCTGCCCACATCTAGTCGTGTTGTACAGCTATTTTGTGTGCCCAGAAATTTCAAGCCATTGAGTGCCCCCTGAAACCTGTCTCCCATGCTATTGCAAGTAGAGTTGGTCTCATTGCCTCCCTTTACTTTCCCATCATAAACTACCGGTTGACATCTATCCACCCTCCTCCCTAAGTCTTCCCTTTCTGGCCCATTTGTTTTGCTACCCACCATGTTATGGTCTAAGTTTTTTATATCAATGTCCAGTTGATTCAATTTGTCACAAAGTTGTGCAAAGTTTTTCTCAAACAGTTCTTGGACATAAGTTATCATTACACCTAGAGTTGGTTTGTTAAAATCGGCATAAATTTCAGTAGTGACATCCTTGGTGTTAGCGTCTCTGAAAACATAAGGCACTAGGACCGTGTCAGTCTGTGTACCAACGGAGCTGCTTTTTGGTGGAAACATATTTACATTATGGACTATATTTGCGCAGTCAGTTGTTTGAGCTCCCCTTCATAGGCTTGTTTTTTTTTGCAGGTGCCCCCCGTTTTTTTTTACCGGCAGAACTTCCGTTTTCCGTACTGCCACATTCTTCAGGACCCTGGTCCTAGTGACTCTGCCGGAAACTACTGGTGTAAATGATTTTGGATCTGGTACAGAAGGGGAAGAAGAGGTTGTAGGTAGGCATTAATAGAAGTAGTGTGCAGATACCCTTGTGCACGGTCCCCTGTTCCATCTGTTCCATCTAACTGGATACCCACTGATTGATGACTCCGAAACATAGATGGGTCCAGGGAGAGGTGTCGCTGTGTTAGTTCTATCTCGTGCATCAGTAATGACTCTGCCCTAAACAAAAAAGCATCTAGTGTACCCGCAACCCCCTTGCGTTTTTCCATGTTATATTAACTTCCAGTTGTTAGTGCAAACAAAACAATAATTTTCTTAGGGCTGCACAATACCTTTATCTGTCAGTACATTACCATGTCAATAACTCAGGGGGCGCGATGTTAGAGGGATTGCCCAGCCTCCTCCGGGCTCTGACAGGCGCAGATGGGCCTGCCCTTGGCCTGGGCTTTGTCTGGGCGCGCCCCAGGCACGCCCGCATGTGTCCTGCCCTGTGGGAGCCCGCGACCGCTTTATAGGCACCACCTGGTGCCGCCAGAGGACGTGGGTGGCCGTGCGCCCCGAGGGGGATGACGGTTGTTGCGGTCCCCTTGGACCGTTCTTGCAGATTCAGGCGGCAGGAGCAGGGAATAGCGTTGCGGCCCCTCTGGACCGGGAAGAATAACAGGTGAGCCTCAATCCAATGACCAAGGCAAGGCCGGACCCCGCGCTGCGGGAGCCTGCCACCACTTTTCAGGTGCCCCCTGGCACCGTCAGATGACGTGGGTGGCCGTGCACCACGAGGGGGATGACGGTTGTTGCGATCCCCTCGGACCGTTCTTGCAGATTCATGCGGCAGGAGCAGGGAACAGCGTTGTGGCCCCTCTGGACTGGGAAGAACAACAGGTGAGCCTCAATCCAATGACCAAGGCAAGGCGGGTCCCGCGCTGTGGGAACCTGCGACCGCTTTCCAGGCGCCTCCTGGTGCCGCCAGATGACGTCGGTGGCCATGCGCGGCGAGGGGGATGACGGTTGTTGCGGTCCCCTCGGACCGTTCTTGCAAATTCAGGCAGCAGGGAACAGCGTTGCGGGCCCTCTGGACCAGAAAGAACAACAGGTGAGCCTCAATCCAATGACCAAGGCAAGGCAGGACCCACGCTGTGGGAGCCTGCGACCTCTTTTCAGGTGCCTCCTGGCGCCGCCAGATGACGTGGGTGACCGTGCACCGCGAGGGGGATGACAGTTGTTGCGGTCCCCTCAGACCGTTCTTGCAGATTCAGGCGGCAGGAGCAGGGAACAGTGTTGCGGCCCCTCTGGACCGGGAAGAACAACAGGTGAGCCTCAATCCAATGACCAAGGCAAGGCGGGATATGTCTAGTTTATATAATTTTATGTACTTTTATGACAGTTTTAAACTTGTCGAATAAAGTTTTTGAATGGAACCGAGTGATAGAACCTACTACTTGTCATTTCTATGGCTTCTGAATCTTCTATCACCTTTGTGGCATTGTGATCTTCTACATTTTCCAAAAGAAAGGTTACCTACCACAAATAATTAGTTTGATCCAATGATGTGTGAAGATAAAGAGTCCATCACATTTAAGTTAAAATCCTTCTTTGGACCAGGTGGCCTATTCACTACCACGCCTTTCCACCCTTTAATGGATGCATTTCCAATTTAAAAATTCGAATATCACCTTGGTCTGAGCAGTGGGTGTCAATGGTGGAACAGTTCAAGATTTGTTTAAAAATAACCTCCACCTGCTTCCTGCGTTACAGTTGCAATTAAGTTTAATCATTTTATAATGTGATGGAATTGCTTTTGTTATATCTTGCTTTTCATCTGAGTGGAGCCATGTTTGGATAATAAAACAGATGTCAGGATTCTAAGTAGAAATCAGATTCCACACCTCAAAGGAGTGTTTGTGGAAGGATTTAGCATTCATCTTTCACTGACCTAATCGATGCTGCTGATTTATCGACTGGCATATACCTCTCAGGGGGAATTGACCTTTGACTGACATCTCTGGGCTTGGCATCTCTAATCCCTGAGCTTTAAGCGCATTGGTAGCTAAATGATAATCTATCGCTTGGGTACGAGAAACCACATGTTCAGCAGGAAAATCGACCAAATGTGGTCTCATGCAAGTGTTAGGTGCAGGACTTAGGCCTCTGGTGTCCCCTGTTTAGTGAAACGGGCAGGTTGCCAGAGTATATAATTCATACTATTGGGTCTAGGCAGAATAGGCCAGGGGTCCTAGTATGTGGCATTGTTCAGGGATAGGCAGGGGCAGATGAAACTACTGTTGGTGCACCTTTGGTGATCCAATGGCACTTCCTCTGCATGTGTCTTCTGTGGAGCAGTCCTTGACTTCCATGGTCTAGATCCTCGCTCCCACACAGCCATGTATTCTGCCTTGGCTTCCTGAATAAGTGACTGCACGGTAGTACCCTGAGCCCCTGGTTCGATCCCGCTGTGGGGACCTTGCCTGCCTGTAACATTAGTTCATTTACTTTTTTGCCTTGTTTTGCCCTTAATTTCAACTTACCCCATATGGTAATTTGGTACTTTAGAGACTTATTTGGTTGTGTATTGCCATTGCTGTTGTTTGAACGATGAGTCTCCTGCCATTTCTACCACTTCCCAACCCACAATTCTGACTCCATGCGGCCCCTCCTACCTCCCAGGACTACTTATGGAGGCCACTGCACGGCCCGTTAGCAGGCCTTGACCTCTGTGACCTATATCATGACTCCCACGTTGCTGCTTATTGTGCCTTGGCTTCTTGAGTCAGTGACTGTGCTGTAGGTCCCTGAGCCCCTAGTTCAATCCTGCTGTTGGGACCTTGCCTGCCTGTCACATTAGTTTATTTAATTTTTGGGCTGTTTTGCCTTGTCTATTTGTTTTGCTGAGGTATTGTTTTGCCCATAATTTCAATTTACCCCATTTGCTAATTTAGTAATCTGTTGTAGACTTATTTGGTTGCGTATTGCTGATACTGTTATTCTGAATGTCAAGTCTCTCACCATTGGTGCTGCTTCCTGCTTCTGCCCTCTCACCTCCCTGCTAGCCCCTCCATCCCCCCAGGACTACTTATGGAGGCCGCTGTGTCGCTATGCCACTGACATGCTGAAGTAGTGCCAAATGCAAGCCCGTCTGTGCCCGTCCGTGCCATGACCGCACCCAGTGCCAGGACTCCTGGCTCTTCCACCCTACAAAGTTAAACCACCATAGATCTCTGAGCCTTGGATCCCATACACATCAACACTCACTGCTGCTGCACATCCCTGTGTACTGCCAAAGGACTGTTCTCTCGCCGACACTGCTGCCTCTTCAGCACCAAAGCAGCCAACAACAACAGAGACTCTGCAAACTTGGCTGCAGCCGCCACTTCGACCGAGACCACCACGCCACAACACCAATGCATCTTACTCAACATATGATCACTTGGTAAACATGCCACAGAGATCTGGGACACAATCTCATCTCTCACCCTGGATGCCATTTTCCTCACAGGAACCTCCCTAAACCCCACCTAGGCTCTAAACATCACCAGCGCCAACCCCGAAGGCTACAAGAGAACACACCAGGACTGAACCAACAAGCACGGAGGTGAAATCACCATCATCTACAGGGACAGCATCCACTGCACGACATCCCCTGATGACCCAACCCCGGAAATGGAACACCTCAACATCCAACTCCACCCAGACAGAAAAAGCACCATTAGAGGGACCCTTGCCTACAGACCACCAGGACCACGCCCCAGCTTCAGCAACGCCATCCGGGAGGTCATCACCCCACCCGCAATTGACTCCAAGCACTGCATCTTCCTAGGATACCTCAACTTGCACCTCAAAGACTCCAGTGACGCCAACACCACCAACCTCCAGGAAAGCATGAGCAACATCAGAGTCAATCAGCTCGTCACCAAGCCTACCCACATTGGAGGACACATTCTCAACCCCATCTTCACCTCTAGTGACAATGGGCCCGATTCACAAAGGTAATCTGAGACAAAATCCTTACTTTTCGACTTTCGGTTATCACAAACGGTATTTAGGAGTAGTAAAGTTAGGATTTTGTCTTAAGTTTGTCTTTTGTCTTAAGTTTGTCTTAAATGTTGTCCTAAGGATAAAATCCTAACGTTACTACTCCTAAAGGCCTTCTGTTAATACCGAAAGTCGTAAAGTTAGGATTTTGTCTCAGATTACTTTGTGAATCGGGCCCAAAGTGGGGCACATCCAAATCATACAACTTACCTGGTCTGACCACCACAGCGTACACTTCACTGTCTCAGGACCCTCCTACGCCGGCACCGTACCCCCCATATCCACATGAAGAGACTGAAAAAGGTATTAGAGGACCAGCGGAATGTTACCCTCTGCCCTCACCTCCCAGAGGCTACACACAAGCCTGATCAAGCAGCAAAGAATTTCTCCCAGTGGATCCAGAATGCGCTGACACCATCATCCCCGCTAAGAAAGCCGAGGTCAAAGAACAAAGCAAAAGAGCAAGCTGGTTCACCGACGAACTGCACTCCACCAAATGCAACTGCCAACAACTTGAAATAAAGTGGCCAATCAGCAAAAAACTGAAGCCTACACTGCCTCAGGACCGCTGTCAACCAATACCACTGCCTCCTTAAAAAAACTGAGAAGAACATCCAAGCAGACCGCATTGAAACCAGCACAAACCACAGCAAAGAGATTTTTGCCATTGTGAAGGAGTTCATCAACCCAGCAGTCACCGACAATGACATCACTCCCTCCCAGGAATTGTGCAACAACCTTGCAGACTTGCTCCATGACAAAATCTCAGCCATCTACGAAAACCTCAAACACCAACCCTCTTCGGCAGACAGCATCAACCAGCTTACACACAGAAACACAAACCTTGAACACCTTCTCACCCACTGGAAACTCCTTACCAAGCAAGGCACTAGCAGCATCATGAACTTGTTGCACTCTGGAGCACCCATGGATCCTTGCCCATACCCCTTATTCAACCTCAGAAGCAAGACAATCGGCAACGAGCTCAAGAAGGTCCTGAATACTTCCATCACCACAGCCTCCTTACCTGAGGACTTGAAACACGCTGAAGTGAGGCCCCTCCTGAAAATAAATCCACCAACCCAGTCAAATTGAAGAACTACCGGCCCATTTCTCTGCTCCCCTGTCCAGCAACTCACCCAACACTTAGAAGATCCCAACCTTCTGGACTCATTTCAAACTGGATTTCAAGCTAACCACAGCACCGAGACAGCACTGATCGCAGCGACTGACGACATCAGAGCCCTCCTGGAACATGGGGAAAAAGCATCCCTCATCCTCCTGAATGTGTCTGCCGCATTTGACACTGTCTCCCACCACATCTTGATCTGATCAACCAAATTGGGATTCAAGGAAATGCATGCAAATGGAGGACCTCATACCTCACCAGCAGAACCCAAAGGATCCATCTCCCACCGTTCACCTCAGAGCCCAAGATAATGAGCAGCAGAGCCCCCCAAGGATCGTCCCTCAGCCTGACCCTCTTCAACACCTCCATGACCCCCCTAGCAGAAACAGTCAGATCACACGGACTCAACATCATCTTCTGTGCTGACAACACACAGCTCATCCTTTCATTGTCTGAAGATCCTGCATCTACCAAAGCCAACTTCTACAGATGAACGTTGCGTACTGGATGAAGGACAACTGTCTCAAACTCAACATGGAAAAGGCAGAAGTCCTCATTTTTGGGAACAACACCTCGCCATGGAGCAACACATGGTGGCCGGCATAACTCGGCACCCCCCCGCCCCAACAGACTATACCCACCACCTTGGCATCATCCTGGATAGCAAGCTATCCCTTAATAAATAAGTCAATGCAGTCTCATCCACCTGCTTCCACACCCTTCACATGTTCTGCAAGTTCTTTAGGTGGCTGCCAGAAAACACCAGAAGGGCCATCATGAAGACCCTCATGACAAGCAGACTGGACAACGGAAATACACTCTATGTGCAAATAACTGCACCCCTCCTGAAGAGCCTCCAGACAATCCCGAACTCAGCCACAAGACTCATACTCAACCTTCCCAGAAGTACCCACCTCACACCCCATCTGGAAAATTACATTGGCTCCCGATTCAGAAGAGATGCCAGTTCAAGATGTTGACCCACACCTACAAGGCCCCACACAACAAAGGACCAGCATATATCAACAAACGCTCACCTTCCACTAGCCTAACAGACACCTTCGATCAGCTTCCCTCTCCCTCGCAGACACCCCACGGATCTGCCGAGCCAACAGCGAGGATGATTCTTCTTGTACCTGCAGCTAAGATTTGGAACAACCTCTCCCTGCACCTCAGGACTGCACCGTCGCTCCAGAAAATCAGACGAGCACTTAAGACCTGTATGATTTAATGATCACACCTCCACGCAGCAGCCAACAGCTCCAGAGCCTCGAGACCATCACGGATGATTTGCCGTCCTCTACAAATATTTGATTGATTGGTTGTGTGATTGGTAAAATGCTCAAGAGAAGTTGGGCAACCTCAGAGGAAGAGGAAGTGAAGCAAAACAGTCTGAGCTAAAGTAAAATATATAAAAACCACAAGACAAACATTAAAATATTTTGCTTACAAAGAGGAGAGTGCAGCAGTGGAAATATAGAATTGGATAACTTGGGGGAGCAAATGTCAAGACAGGGAGACCATGCCATTCTCAGCGATCTGACACTGGACCGTAGCAGAGATGGGTCTGAACTCCTCCTAGGAGGACATCCAATATGCTAGACTGGACTGGAGATAAAAACACAGCCCTACTGACACAGCCGGTACAGAAAGAGCAGGAGCAAAAATCCCCCAAAGAAGTAAAGCTACCTGAAAGGTAGAGGAAGTGAAGTGTAAGATGGTCTACTACATTTAAGAATAAGCAAAATAGTGTGGGCTAAAATAAAAAAATATAAAGTATGTATCAAACATTAAGCTATCTATCCTTTAAAGTGCAGAGTGCAGCAGTACAAATAAAGAATCAGGAATCAAATGCCATTTGACATGGACTTTCCCGAGTGGTGGGGTGAGCACCACACTACACGTATTTATGGACACTGTTTCCAGTTCTAGACTTTTGTGTGGTAGCCAACTAGATTCTGGGTTTTGTAGTCATGTTTGCTTCCATTGAACTAATTAGACTTATACACCTGAAATCAACTATTTATGTATAAGTGAAATGTTCAGGACTGAAGACAGTGTTGGTAAATAAAAAGGGAAAATATAGAAATGACATAAAAAAGAAAATAAAATCTTGTGAGAACATCCTCCAAACCTGGCTTACAATGTTCAGGCACTCATGATTGCTCTGTCCATTATCGGTGCCGGAATGACAAAATTTGCCATGGGTGCTTTTGGTTCTAAATCCAGCCGTGATTGTAACTGTTAGTAGTTACCTGGTAAGATGACAATGTCCTCATCAATATAGCATCATTCAAACTTGTAAGTTTCTGGAACTGGTGAGGACTGGAGCATGTAGGTAAGTGAAAGTCACCCATCCAGTAGGATTCAATGGGATGCAATTGATTTGCCAGTGTTCGTCCACCACCGAATTGAATGCAGGTCTATGTATTAGTACCTCATATGATGTGGGGACCTTGGTAATTCAAGTTATGGGAGTAGAAATATATTCACCATTCTATGCCAGCTGGTTAATGGTAGCATTACATAGTAGTACATAAGAGAAATGACGCCCAGAGACAGTAAACTTAAATAAAAAATGTATTTACAATTACAAAATAGTTTAAACACTATAAATAACATTATGCATGTTTATTGTTAACCCATTTATAATACAAAAATAAATCAACTAAAGCTGTGGAGTTACAATTTTTCATTGGACAAGTGTGGGTCACCACATTGATAATGTTACTAATGTGTAGAATATTATATGTGATAATGTGAAAGAATAGTGGTTTTGTGGGTTTGTAAGTGGGTATGTGTCAGTGGTTGTGTGGGTGTTTAAATGGGTATGTTAGTTGGTGTGTGTAAGCTGTGTGGGCCTGTGAGTGGGTATGTGAGTGGTTTTGAGGGTCTGTGAGTGGGTGTGTGGGTGGCTGAATGGGTGTACGAGTAGGTGTGTGAGTGTGTATGTGGGTGTATGAGTGTGTGTGTGAAAACTGTGTGGGTCTGTGAGGGGGTGTGTGAGTGGCTGCATGGGGGTGTGAGTGGCTGTGTGAGTGGCTGTGTGGGCATATACATGGGTGTGTGAGTAGGTGTGTAGATCTGTGAGTGAGTGTATGTTTTTCATAATGATGGTCTGGATCTGTTGATCCACCTGAATCCACCCGGAACTGTTAGATCTGGGAGGGGCCATGGATCCTTATGAGGTAAACAAACAAGGGTGGTGGACAATTTCCTGACCATGAGGGGAACCTCATTCTATATATATATATATTTATATATATATATATATATATATATTCACTTAAAAAACCATAGGTTTCACACATGTTATAGTTAGCTGGACATTTCACTCGTGAAAAACCATTGAAATTCCCCCGTTATAGTTAGTGCAGGCAACTATAACTCACGCGACCGCAATCCTCTGCTGATGACGTCAGATATTACATCACTGTATTTAGACACTTATTTACCCATGTCTTCTTCCATTAATTTTTAGCTATACATATATTACAATTTTTTTTTTTTCAGAAAGACACATATATCATCAGTGATGTAATATCTGACGTCATCAGCAGAGGATTGCGGTCGCGTGAGTTATAGTTGCCTGCACTAACTATAACGGGGGAATTTCAATGGAGTGAAATGCCCAGCTAACTATAACATGTGTGAAACCTATGGTTTTTTAAGTGAATTTGCAAGGTTTTTTAAATGCTAATTCCTAACTATAACGTGTGTGAAACCTATGGTTTTTTCAGTGAATTTGTACGGTTTTTTAAATGCTAAGTTATGTATTTTTTTTTTTTTTTTAAGGTTTTTACACCGTGCGCGTACCGTACGCGCACAGTGCGCTTCGCGCCTTCTGGGACCCCCTGACAAAGGCTAGGGGGTCAGGAACTGTCCACCCTGCCCCCTTTTCACGTTCTCCACCTTTGTTTTTCACCCCCTCAGACTGCGAGAGACAAAATGGCGGCCGACACTTCCTGGTTTCGACCGATTCGAATGTTTACTAAGATCTAACAACCAATCAGAATCGCGCTCGCGCACGGCAGCGTGCGCGTACGGTAAGTTTTAACGTACGCGCACGGTGCGCGCTTATAGATATATATATGCTTTTAAATGCTATTTTCTCAGGAAATACTGAACAGATTTACATCAGACCTGCAAAAGGCACATCCCTGACCTGAGGACTACCTCTCTGCCAAATTTCAAGTAATTCTGTTCAGCCGTTCGGGCTGTAGCTTGGACTAAAGGTCCTATGGAAAAATGCATGGGGAAAACGCGTTTTGGGACCACCCCTTTTTCTCAGCCCCCGCTTGACGAATCCCCCCGAGACTTTCAGGGAAGGAGCGGAGCGGAGCGCCCCATTTGTTTTGAAAATTTCGCGAGGATTCGTCAATCGGCGCCGGTTGACTTATCATCGTGAAATTTTCAAAACTAATGTGTTTACTGTGGTTCTCTCTTTTGTAAATACACTAAATCTTATTTTATTTCGTTTTTCAGAGAATGGTATTGAATTATGCGGTGGCACTGCAGAACTTCGATGTTTATTTCAAGCATCAATTTATTCTTTCAGTATGCCCACTGGGGCGAGATTGTTGGCATATCCTTTACGAAGTTATATCATTTTTTGATTGGGGTGAATGCTTATTATTTCAGCAGAAACATTTATGGAGGTTTGCCCACTGGGGCTTAATACACTTCTTTATGTTATATTCACAACATGACAGCGCGATTCTAATCGCTACCCTAATCTAATATTGCATTGGATATGTTTATTCTGTAAATTGATACAATTTTGTTACTAATCATCATGTATGTAGTGTATTTTTTGATTTTTTGATATGCTACTGGGTAACTGATACCCTTTGATTGATTTTCTGCACTAGGCTAAGATGGCCGCCAAGTTTACCAATTCGCCACTCCACACATTCTCTGTTGCTAAGAGTCTGTTGTTTATTTTGTTTATTTTGTGTTCATGAACTGTATTTAACTTTACACAAAAAAACGTCATTGTAACGTGAGCAAGGCGAAAGCTGAAACGTGTTGTTTGTGCAGTCCATTAAACCAATTTGAAAACTGCAAATCTCCTTGGTGTCCGTGTATACTTCCTTGAGGAGAAGTGTATGGTGTTACATATATATATATATATTATCTACTGGAGGTCGCCAGTAGGTAGTTATAGTTAGTACCGAGTTCCCATAGGAAATCTGAAAATTCTATTTTGAATAACTTTGGCGCCGGTTGACTTATCATCGTGAAATTTTCAAAACTAATGGGGCGCTCCGCTCAGCTCCTACCCTGAAAGTCTCGGGGTGATTCGTCAAGCGGGGGCTGAGAAAAAAGGGGGGTCCCAAAACGCGTTTTCCCCATTCATTTTCCCATAGGACCTTTAGTCGAAGGTACAGCCCGAACGGCTGAACAGAATTACTTGAAATTTGGCAAAGAGGTAGTCCTCAGGTCAGGCATGTGCCTTTTGCATATATGGTGTCAATCTGTTCAGTAGTTCCTGAGAAAATTGCAGTTAAAAGTACATAAATGTCTATATGCGCGCACCGTGCGCGCACGGTGCTCGCACCGTGCGCGCACCATATGTCCGCGAGCGTAATTCTGATTGGTGGTTAGATGTCAGTCAACATTCGAATCGGTCGAAATCAGGAAGTGTCGGACGCCATTTTGTGTGTGACAGTGAAAAAGAAAGGTGGAGAACGTGAAAAGGGGGCAGGGTAGAGAGTTCCTAACCCCCTAGCCTTTGTCATGGGGTCCCTGAAGGACCCCGAAGGGTGAAAAAAACATTTTATTTTTCTTCAAAAAATCGCGGGGTGCGCGAACGTTGCGCGCACCCCCAACCGCCATTTTGAGTTTTAGAGGAAAAAGAGAGCTAAAAACACAAGTGGAGAACGTGAAAAGGGGGCAGGGTAGAGAGTCCCTGACCCCCTAGGCCTTCTCAGGGGGACCATGAAAGACCCCTAAGGTCCCAAAAAAAAGAAAAATTCTATAAATAATGCGTGCACGGTGGCAAAAAATTCATTAAAAAAATAGAATCAAAAATCAAGTTTAAGTGTTTAGATGTTGGTTGGCTCTAAAAAGAGCCGTTGTGTTCATTGAGTGTTTTTTTGTACCTACAAGTAAGTACCAATGCAGAGTCTAAAGTTCAAGAGGAAGACTCTGTTCCCTTCATCTGTGAAATGAACACCGTCTCCTCTATAAATGCCTTGCATGTTGTAACGCAAGTTGTTGTGGTATATAGAACCCATACCATAGTCTCTGAGGAAAGCAGAAACAGACCTATTGACGTGCTTTTTTGCTTTCTCAAACTGCGGACAATATTGGTTGGACCAGTTCCACTTTTGCCTTTGGCATATATTAGAATATACAAAGGTAGTTTGTGAAAAAAGTGACATCAATTGCACAAAGGTGTCCTTAACAAGCATTTCCAGACCTACCCCAGTTAAAGTGCCTAGGTCATTTCCACCACAGTGCACAATTATAAGGTCAGGCTGTGGGAGATGTAGAAAGGATTTCACCAAAGGCATTGATTGGTGCCACTTTAACCCTCTCTGACCAATCCATTTAATGTCTACATTTGGCAAAGCAAGGTCTTTCACAATACCTCTTTTTTCTGCATACTTTTCACTCCAGTAGACATAGCTATGACCTACAATCCACACTGTGAACATCTTTCAAGGAGATCTGGATGCACTCAGAAGTTGTCTTTCAGTAGAATGGCAATATGAAAAGAAAGATAGTTGTAAAATGGAGGCTTACATACTTTTTTTTTAATAAAAAGAACTCATTGGCTGTTTCAGACCATTCAACACTAAAAACTAGGCTGTATGTTTAAATTTTTCAAAGCATGTTTTGTATTGGTTCAGAAAAATGTGTTCCCACAGAAGATTACTTTGGATATGCTGTTAGGTTTGAAAAGTCAAGTACTCTTGCTCTTTGGATTAGAAACATTGTGTGCTGAACTTCTGACCTCTCTGCTCACACCAGTGTTCCATGATCTGTTGCTATGGTAGCAGGCAGAAGTAATGTTGGGGGTAGGAATCATTTGGAAAGGGTTGACATTTGCAACCAATAGAAATGTGTGTTTCCATTAAAAAAATGTGGGAAGCAATGTGATTTGAAGTTAACATGTATATGTGTGAAAAAAGAGAGGGACATTTTGCCATTTAGTGGTTCTGGTGAGAGGAGTACAGCTCAGAGATTCTGGCTCTGATAATCTGCTGTGTGAGTGGCACATTTCTTTCTCAACTAACTACTTTTAAAGGTGAGTTATGAATT
This sequence comes from Triturus cristatus, assembly GCF_964204655.1. Lineage (NCBI taxonomy): Eukaryota > Metazoa > Chordata > Amphibia > Caudata > Salamandridae > Triturus > Triturus cristatus. The sequence goes on from NC_140587.1 coordinate 632,854,740, forward strand.
TGAGAGGGGATATATGTGGTGTATTTTGATATAAATAATAGAAATTTGTTTCTTCTTTTAAAGTTGTGTTTTACATTTTATGTTTTGGAAGATATTTAACTGCCTTGAACTTGTAAGATATTATGGAGTATGTCTTCACCATAGGTTAAGGTGTACTGGTATCACCCAGGAATACTGTTTTGTGCCTAGAATCACATCATGAGTCTGTGTGCACACAGGAATTGTTGTCAGAGATTTAATTTGTGTTGCTCTTGTTCTGTAAGACTTGCACTCGTAGGAAAGGGGCAGCTTGTTTTCTTGAACTGTGATGGTTAGCATTCAGCAGAAATCACTATCTCACAGATGAGAGGCAAATGCTAACACATTTGAAAACAACAGGGTAGATTTTCCTTCCACTCCTGCAATGGGTGAGGTAGTTCCTACATGTTCAAAACTCCAATTAACCCTTACCACAGGTGATCTTACATACATCTCTGCAGTCTTCATGCAGTTGTGCAAGCGTCCATGCAGATCTCTCTTGCACCTGACAATATACCGTTTACAGAAACACACTCTTAGCACACAGCCAGCTGCTTCTCCTGCACTCCCATGCTTACTATTCAGCACTGTGTGGTATTTCAGATAGCACTGTGTAACACTAACACATTCAACATCACCAAGGCTCATTTCCTTTGCTCTAGTCTAATCACTCACCCAGGTTCCACATGCTCATGGTCTCAAGTAGCTGTTAGGACATGTGCTCTTTTCTGCCTCTCTAAACTATAAGGAAAATGTGTCAGGATGTTACAGTAATTATCACTTGCTCTACCACAGTAGTAAATGTGCTTTGAAATTGCCAATCAAATATCGTTTTCTGGCTAGAATCACACCATGAGTCTGTGTGCACACAGGAATTGTTGTCAGAGATTTAATTTGTGTTGCTCTTGTTCTGTAAGACTTGAACTCGTAGGAAAGGGGCAGCTTGTTTTCTTGAACTGTGATGGTTAGAATTCAGCACAAATCACTATCTCACAGATGAGAGGCAAATGGTAACACATTTGAAAACAACAGGGTAGATTTTCCTTCCACTCCTGCAATGGGTGAGGTAGTTCCTACATGTTCAAAACTCCAATTAACCCTTACCACAGGTGATCTTACATACATCTCTGCAGTCTTCATGCAGTTGTGCAAGCGTCCATGCAGATCTCTCTTGCACCTGACAATACACAGTCTCCAGAAACACACTCTTAGCACACAGGCAGCTGTTTCTCCTGCACTCCCATGCTTACTATTCAGCACTGTGTGGTATTTCAGATAGCAGTGTGTAACGCTAACACATTCAACATCACCAAGGCTCATTTCCTTTGCTCTAGTCTAATCACTCACCCAGGTTCCACATGCTCATGGTCTCAAGTAGCTGTTAGGACATGTGCTCTTTTCTGCCTCTCTAAACTATAAGGAAAATGTGTCAGGCTGTTACAGTAATTATCACTTTCTCTACCACATTAGTAAATGTGCTTTGAAATTGCCAATCAAATATCGTTTTCTGCCTAGAATCACACCATGAGTCTGTGTGCACACAGGAATTGTTGTCAGAGATTTAATTTGTGTTGCTCTTGTTCTGTAAGACTTGCATTCGTAGGAAAGGGGCAGCTCATATGATAGGATTTGAAAAGCTCAAAAAAATATAGTAATATATTTAAATTACATAAAGGTATTTTTTTTTTAGTTTCCTTTAGGTATTGCTGAACAACACTGAAATAAATTAAACATGCCTATAAAATCAAGAAAGAGAAAAGAACAGCAAAAGCATCTATATTTGAAGACAACTGGACAACAGAAATTAGTTGAAGAACCTCATGTTGGAAAAAAATAAAAGTCTTCTGGTAAGCAGACTAAGGATTTTTTAAAAAATATCCTCAAACATAGAAAAAATGTACAAAGTATATCCACTGCAAATAGTGTTTCAAGAAGAAAACAACAAGACAATAGAAAGAAAATACTAAATGCTAATGTACAATCAGAAGCAAGAAAGAATGACTTAAAAAGAAAAACAGAATTTCAAAACATTCGTAAACAAATGTTTCAGAGAAGAGTGGTGTTCAATTTGCTAAAGGATGTGAAAAAATATAGGAAGAAAGCAATATTTTATAAGAAAAAGAAACATATTGAATCAATTGTTGCAAAGGCTTTGGAATTAAAAAGAAAACTATTCATTTTAATTTTGAACAGGATCCGTACATTAGATAAAATAGTCAATGTAATGAAGTCAAAAAGCAAAAGGAAAAGAGTAGTGAAAAAAAATAACTTTTGTAATGTGTTCTTAGGAGAATGGAAGCATAGTTCAAGTACTGAACCATTTTTTAATGAAGAGAGTTTTCTTCAAAGTAATAGTTTGCTGCAGTTGACACCAGTGGTCGAAGTTATGAAGTTAAAGATGGTTGTGTAATGGAAAAGGAGAAAATGGTTCCAAGAAATAAGGAAGAAGTGTTAGCTGATGAGGTTATGAGGAAACGTCCTAAAGCCCCAGTGTACACTTGGAATTGTAGTAGTATTTGTACTGTACGACAAGAATCTATTGATAAATTATGTGACTTTCTAAGAGAATATAGTAAAAAAAAGTGTTAAACAGAAGATTAAGGTGCTTCAAAGACTAGGTCCATGCAGAGTGAGAAAGAATACTGGTTTGCAAGGACATTCTCTGGCTTGTCTTTCTAGGAAAGTTTGTCAAAGTGTTTTTCACCATTTTAGGATGCTGGCAGTACATCATACTGAAATGAGAAAGTTTGTGAGAAGATTGTATTTTGCTAAAAGTCCAGCACTAAAGTTAAATGAGTTGAATAGTGCTCTGTTGCGTGGATCTGTATCAGATGTAGAGAAGGTTACTGATGATATTCAGTTTTGTTACTTTGGTCCAGAACAAGAAAGTGCAGGAAATGACACAGTTATTGAAGAAAATGTGGAAGAGAATGTAGAACCCACTGTTAGTAAAAATTTTGAAGATCAAATGACAAAATGTACTATCATCTCTAATGAAAGACCAAATATTACTTGTATTTGTTGCCGGAGAAGCCATTATAAAACTCAAACAAGGAATGTTGATCTCTATAAAAAAAAGTGAAAAAGAAAATAATTATGAGTGGAAGGATTTTGCTATAAATTTTTTCTGGAAAATTGTTTTGATTTGGGTGAAGATCAGCGTATTTGTAAATACTGTTATAACAAGTTAGAAGAAAATAAAATGCCAGCTAGAGCTGGACATAATAATTTAGAATTGGTTGATATTCCTGCAGAACTTAGTGATTTAAATACGTATGAGTCTATACTCATTCAATGTGTCCATCCGTTTCAGACTATAGTTCGTATGGAGCCCAAAACAGGTAAATTACCTCCTTCAGATTTACAAAGAGGTTTAAAAGGAAGAGTTGTCTATTTGCCATTAGATTTGAAAAAAAATATTGAAACAATTGATGCAGATAGTTTGGAAACTGAACCATTAGTTATTCTGGTTAATGGTGTACCTACAAAGAATAAGAAAATTTGGCAGTAGCTAGTAGATGTAAGAAAAGTACAAAGAGCAAATTTATATTTGAAAAGAAATAATAAGTACTATGAATCAATTTATATGGATGAAGATGAAGAAGTTTTACTAGCAGACACAGGAATACCAACTGGGCAAATTGAAAAAGTGGATAAGTCAAAAGAAGAAGAAATTTATGAACATTTCAGCATACATCCTCTTCATTCTAAAGAAGTTATGGGAAACACTATTGATCTGTTTCAGATGAAAAACAGCAAAAGGAACTCCCGTGAGTGTATGGGATTAGAGCTTGGAAGCTCGTTGTTTTCCCCAGCTGTTTCCTACAGGAAAAGGTGGACGATATGATGAACGTCCAGTACAGATTCCTGCTTCTGAGTATCGGACTACAAGATTATATGCAGAAGATCCAAGATTTCATCAAAGTATTCCTTATTTGTTCCATCTTTTATTTGAAAGTGACTTGTCTGCCTTATCTTATGCAGTAAATCACATTTTAAAAACTGGAGTACATCTACATAATGTGTCTGCAAAGGATTTTATGAACAAAGTGCAACAGCGAGATGATCATTTGGAATCTCAATTGATTAATCTGATGGCTTGTCAGCGTGGAACTAATGAATATTGGTACCAACGCCATGGAGAATTGAAATGTATGTTACGGAATTTAGGAACTCCTACATGGTTCCTTACCCTAAGCTGTGCTGAGTACGCTTGGGATGATTTACTGGATTTTCTTCGAGAGGCAAATTCAAATATTGAAAACATCCAATACAAGACAGCAGGAGAATTGTGCTCATTGGATCCGGTTAATGTTTGCAGATATTTCAATCATAGATTTGAGGCTATGATGTCCTTCATCTGCAATAAAAAAAATCCACCTCTTGGAGAAGTTGTGGATTTCTTTTGGAGAAAAGAGTACCAATCAAGAGGTGCTCCTCATATTCATATGCTGCTGTGGAGCAAGGATGCCCCAAAATTTGGAACAGATTCTGATGATGCAGTTTTATCTTTCATTGAAGAATATGCAACATGTGCTACACCTAAAAGCACAGAAGAAAGAAACTTAAAAGAGCAAGTTTTACGTTTCCAAAGTCATCAGTATGGAAAATACTGTCGACAAAAGTACAAGAGTAAAGATAAATTCTACACAAAATGTCGATTTAGATTTCCACGACCTGTTCTTTCAAAAAGAAGAGTAAACAGTTTTATGTCAGCTGTGCGACATACCATTACAAGAAAATCTCCGAAAAATACCTACAACCTAAGAAGAAAAGAAGAGTCAAAATATATAAATGACTACAACCCAGTCATTTTATCCAGGTGGAATGCTAACATGTATATTCAGTAAGTAGCTGACAATTCTATTGCTGTTGCTCGGTATGTCACATCTTACATCACTAAATCTGAGAAAACGGAATTGAAAGAAATGTGGGAAGAGATTTCTCATGAGAAGACTGTCAGTAAAAAGCTATACAGTTTCAGTTTAAAGATGTTATCGCATCGAGAAATTGGGTCATACGAATGCTCAGATAGGTTATCATCTGCAAATCTGTACTCCAAATCCAGAAGAATAATTTGAGTAAGTTTAGGCCTTGCAGGAATGCGAAATCGGGTACTGAAATCTATTCGAGAAATTGAATATTTAGCAGAGAACGAACCAGAAAGTACAGACATTTTGAAAACAAATATGTTGGACACATATTACCCAAACAGAAGTCATCATCTTGAGAACATGTGTCTCTATGAAGTGCTGCAGAACTACATTTTTACACGGAATGCCACAGAAGACATCAACAATGGAAAATATAAAGTCATTGGTGAGGAAGGATGTTTGGTGAAACAAACAAAAGGAAGTTTGATTAATCACAGGAAGCTGAGTTGCGACACTACTGACAAAAAGGAATTTTACTACTTAGCACTTTTACAGCTGTTTAAACCATGGCGTTCAGAGGATGAATTACTTTGAGATTTTCAGAGCTATGAAGATTCCTTTAATGCATGTAAAGATAGCATAGAATGCAGTACTTTCACAAATTATGTACAAATGTTAACTGAAGAAATTGAACAAGAAGCTACAATTGCAGCTGAAGTAGCTAGAGACAGTTCTCAAGACAGTCAAAGTTCTGGTACGCTTAGTCAAGATCCCCTAGGACAACCAATCGTAGAAAATGAAGCTGCAATAGCCATGACTGAAGTGGAAACAGCTATGAATCAAGCTCAGGAAGATTTAATAGACTTACCAAATTTGGAACAACAACTGAATGATGAACAACAAATTTATGAAGAAGTCACAAAACAAATTGATCATGGATTACTAGATGAAAATAAAGAGTGCTCATGAACATCATTTGAACCAATCAGAATGTATGTGAGTGGACAAGCTGGAACTGGAAAAAGTTTCTTAATTAAAGTAATTAGAAGCTACCTACAGAAAAAAACTGATTCAACTTTGTCTTGTGTTGTTACTGCTCCAACTGGGTTAGCAGCATATAACATAAAAGGAATTACCTTACATTGTTTGCTAATGTTCCAAGTGGAGCATGAGAACAAAATAGAATACCACAAGCTAACAGGAGAAGCATGTTTTGAAGTTTCAAGAGTGTTGAAGAAAATGAAAGTTCTCATTATTGATGAGGTAAGCATGGTATCAAACTTAATGCTTGCCTTTGTGCATTTAAGAATGCAGCAAATTCTAAAGACAGACTATGACGTATTATTTGGAGGAAAACATGTTATAGTTTTTGGGGATCTACTACAGCTCACTCCAGTTAAAGGACAACCAGTATTTAATACTCTTGCACATGAAGACACGGAAAAGTCGTTAGGAAGTATAGGTAATGTGAATATTTGGTCATACTTTGAGTACAAAGAACTCATTACCAATATGCGGCAAGCAAATGATGATGATTATGCAAGTATTCTCAAAGATATCAGAATTGGAATACTCACAGAACATGGCAGAAAAGCTTTACAGAGTCGATTGCTATGTAATTTGTTTCCAACAGAACAAATAGTTCCAGAGAAAATATACAAGAAAATTGCAGAAAAAAATACTGTAATCTGCTTAATGCCAACACTACATGAATGCTCTATATTCAATGAAGAACTTTTGAAATTGGAAAATGAAGAGATTATGAAAATGGAAGCCGTGGATAAAATACAGCAGGAACGAATAACTATTATATTGACAGGCAAATTGAAAACTAAATTGGATTCTCTAGAGAAAAACATATTGAAAACAGCTGGTTTAGAAAAGAATCTGTATGTATGTATGAACTGTCGAGTAATTTTAAGATGTAATTTGAATGTAGAAAAAGGTTTAGTGAATGGAGCTATGGGTAAAGTTGTGGGTTTTGTTAATCACCAGAAAAAAGATGGAATTGAGTTTTTAAAAATAAAATTTGATCAGATTGAAGAGGTTAAAGACATTAGTCGTTGTTCAGTTCGTTTTCTGCTTGTGAAAGAATTATATGTACGTAGGAAGCAGTTTCCGTTTTCTCTAGCATATGCTGTAACTATTCACAAATCTCAAGGATTAACTGTAGATAGTGCTTTTGTAAACATTGGATCTAGTGTGTTTAAAGAAGGTTTGGCATATGTTGTTTGTCACGAGTGAAAAAATGATCTGGTTTATTCATGATAGACTTTGATGACTCAAAAGTTAGTGCTGATGCAAATTGTGTAAAGGAGTATAATAGATTAAGAAGAAGCTATGCTCCTCATTTAGGTCAGTATCCTGTGTTTGAAAAACGTGTTGTTTGTCGGAAAAGGAGAATTGAGAATATCTGTAATGAGGATGTACAGAAGAGAAAACAAAAGGAGAGTGATGTGATTGCAAGCAAAAAGAAAAAGGACAATGTTGAAGAGGTTGTTGGTTGTCATTTTGAAAATAGCTCTGGTGTCAACTGCTACGCTAATGTAGTGCTGAATGTTGTATTTTATCTTGAAAGTTTGCAAGAGCAGATAATACTAAATCATGAAAAAAGATTTTGTTCTCTGCTGAGTTTCCTTTATGAGAAGTTGAGTAATGATAAAACTAAAATAGAAAGTGCTTCTGATGTTAGAAATCTTTTAGATGTATGTTCTGGATGTACACAGTTTACACAAAATGTCCAGCAAGATGCACAGGAATTCTTAATGTATATGCTTATGGTACTGGAAGATGAAGGGGTAGAAATAGAAAATATGTTTGGTCTCTCTTATAAATGGGAACATTGTTGTGAAAACTGTATGAACACATGCAGCACTAATGTTGATTCTGAAAGGTTCATACATATAACATTACCAGAGAGTAAATCAGTGACTTTTAGTAAATTAGTTAAAGATGCAAATCACAACATGGAATGTTCTCAATGTAAATCAGAAATGTTATCAACGTTATTTGTAAAGAAATATGGACAGTATATAATTTTTTTGATGCAACGTTGTAGAGCTGATGGAACAAAATTGGACACTTTAATAAAGAAGTTTGTAGGAAATCAATTATCAATATCAGGGAAGACTTTTGTTGCAGTTGCAATAATTTTCCATGATGAACCTTCTATAACTTCTGGTCATTACACAGTTTATCTAAAATGTGAAAAAGGCTGGACACTGTGTAATGATTCTCAATTGATTTTCAAGCAACGTTTGCCTGCAGAATTACCAAATTCCTACTTAATTTTTCTAAAACCAAAATTTTAGATACAAATTGCAGCATCTGAAGAAACCATTATTTCGATTTTATAGGATTATCATTGGATATTTCACCTAAAAAGGGTTTAAAAATTACCTTTGGCCTCATGGAAAGGTAAATGTTTCTATTGTGGACTTCTTTGACAGATATTATTTTGGTGTATGTGCTTAAGCAACAAGATTTACAGACGTTATTTATTGCAAATAGTTATTGTTCTTAGAAGATATTTTTAATATATATGTTACATTTCTATCAAGGTATGTTTTACTGAGGATAGATTCAGGGCTTTTTTAAACAATCTTTCAGATTGTTTATTTTTTTGCCCGCTGTTAAGTGATGAATACAATTGATATCACTATTTTCAGTGAAATTCAATATATTCTGAAAACAGCAAAAAAAGGGCAAAAAATGACTTTGTTAAATATGAAAATATGTGTACTGTATTCTAAAATGTATTGTTAAATATTACTACCTTTTTTCTTTTTTTTCAGATCTAGAAAGAAAATTTAGGAAATTGAATCCATTTTTCTTGTAATTAAAAAAAAAACATTTATTTCTAATTAAGTTATTTTGTTGGTCAGGTAAGTCTAAAATATCTGTATTTCTCACCCCTTCACTTTCATGCTCCCTTTTCTTCACTTCTCCTCACTCTGCTTTTCTCATTCCCCTTCCCTCTCTCTTCTTCCTTTACTGCTCTTTCGTAACTCCCTCACTCCTTCTCTACTACTCCCCTAGGTTTACTGCCTCCAGCACTATTTTTTCAACCATGTTTCTCTCCCTGTCTCCATATGTCTCAGTCATTCTAACTGCCTTACTCCTTCTCAGTTCCTTGCTCTCTGTCTCTGTTTCTGTCTCTCTCCCTTTGTCTGTCTTACCCTTAATTTCCTTAACATCTCTGTTTCTACCACACCTCCTCTCTCCATCACTCATTTTCCATCTATGTTAATTTTTTAACCTTCTCCGTCATTCTCCTTCCCTCGCCTTCCCTAACTGTCACTATCCTTTACTCATAGTCACACCTATTCTCCTACTTCACTTCCTCCTGTCTGTATCTCACACCCCTTCATCTTTTCGCATTCTTTCCTTCACTCTTCCTCACTCTCCTTTGCTCATTGAAATCCTGACTCCCTTTCTCTCACTCCAGATTCCTAAATCCCTCCATCCCCTCACTCCCCATCTCTCACTTTTCCTTACCCCCTATTCTAATCCTCATACCCCTTATCTCACCATCACTCCACTTCTCTTACTTTCAATCCCTTTACCCTGCTGTACTTCATCCGCTTCATCTGTTACTCCCTTTTCCTATCTCCGTCCCTTACTCCCCTTTTCTCACTCCCCCTCCATCACTCTCCATTACTCACTGCCATTCCCTTACTCATTCACTCTTCTTACCTGTATCCTCTACCCTTAGTCCTTTTGTTGCAGTCAGTCTTTCACTTCCCTTTCATGACTGATCATACTTTCCTTTTCTCACTCACTCATTCTGTCTGTCCTTTCCTCCTCTTCACTCAGTCATTTCAATCATTTCAATCATTCATGTATACACTACACATTCATTCAATAAAATTACAACACAGTATCTTAGGAATATAGCTCTTCTTGGAGAAGTGAAGTGAGTTCTGAAAAGAACTGTTTTTTTTGTCTTTTATGTTTTGTATTTTTTTTTAGTTTTTTAACAATTTTGTATTTTTTAAATTTTTTTTAGAGCACCAAAAAAAAACTGGTAATGAAAAACTGTTCAACAGGAACAAAAACAATAAATGAAAAAAATTATGGGCTGGAGCATGTGTGCTGCTGTATTTTGTTTTCGATATACTGCTCTCACCGTAGCAAAGAACAGCATTGCACACATTACAATGTATGTGCACCTTCTGGAGAAGTGGGTGGATATCCAGTGGCCTGGTGCATGGAGAATCTGCGGCCGCAGATGATGTGCTTGGCTGAGCAGGTGGAGGGTTGTCCCTTAGGGCTCTAGTTGTTTCTCGAGCATAAGGTACAGGATGCACTGTCTTGAAGTGTCTCAGCATTGAATAAATACTAAAGGAGTATTTCTTGCTGGGATCTCCTCTGGATAAGACAGTTCCACAAATAGTGCATGTCACCTTCGGGGCATTCACCTTCTTTTGGCCCTCTGGAAAGGTGAAGAATTTCCAGATGAAAGAGTCTTTTTGTTTAGTCTTCCTTGGTGGTACCACAAAGTTCTCCTCCTCACTCCCTGAAGTAGACTGCTGTTCTGCCATTTTCAAGTAAGATTTTACTCGAGTAGCTGTTCAGCTCCTTGTCCCAGGAAATAAGAAGAAATAGTGAGGGGAGTGGGTGTGGTGTTTGAAGATTCTGGAACAGAAACTACTATGAACCAATGAAAAGTGTTGTTTCGTAATAACATGACTTGCCGTGCGCGCACGGTGCTCGCACGCATGCGCGCATGGTGCACGCACGGATCAGAAATGAATTACTTTTAACTCAATTTCTAAAACATGAAAAGGAGGCAGGGAAGACACTCCCTGACCCCCTAGACCTTCTCAGGGGGTCCCTAAAGGACCTCGTAAATAAAAAAAACCCATTTCCTTTAATAAAAAAAATTGCCGGTGCGCGCACGGTGCTCGCACGCATGCGCGCACGGTGCACGCACGCATCAGAAATTATTTACTTTTAACCCGATTTCTAAAACATGAAAAGGAGGCAGGGAAGACACTCTCTGACCCCCTAGACCTTCTCAGGGGGTCCCTAAAGGACCTCGTAAATCAAAAAAACCCATTTCCTTTAATAAAAAAAATTGCCGGTGTGCGCACGGTGCGCGCACAGTGCGCGCACCGTGAAAAACCCTTAAAAAAGAAAAAACATTTTAAACTGTTTATAAGTTTATAGAAGGTATTAACTATGCTGTTCAACTTTATCCAAATAAAAAAAAAAAAGAGCTGAGCCATTCCATATTATAGGATACAGTCAATCTATAACTATGTACATAGGTAGTTTATTGTAAAATAAATATATAAAAAATATAATAATACATAGATAAATTAGCATTTAAAAAACCGTACAAATTCACTAAAAAAACCATAGGTTTCACACACGTTATAGTTAGGAATTAGCATTTAAAAAACCTTGCAAATTCACTGAAAAAACCATAGGTTTCACACACGTTATAGTTAGGAATTAGCATTTAAAAAACCTTGCAAATTCACTGAAAAAACCATAGGTTTCACACATGTTATAGTTAGCTGGACATTTCACTCGTACAAAACCATTGAAATTCCCCCGTTATAGTTAGTTCAGCTAACTATAACTCGCGCGACCGCAATCCACTGCTGATGACGTCACATATTACATCACTGATGACATGGTTAGTGACATCACTCATGACATCACTGATGACATCTCAAATGACATCACTGATGCTAATGCTAATTCCTAACTATAACGTGTGTGAAACCTATGGTTTTTTCAGTGAATATATATATATATATATACATATATATATATATTTTCGCTGAAAACACCATAGGTTTCAGGCACGTTATAGTTAGTTGGACATTTCACTTGTACGAAACCATAGAAATTCCGGCGTTATAGTTCTATAACTAGCACCCCCGCAATGCACTGCTGATGACGTCACATATTACATCATTCATGACATGGTCAGTGACATCACTGATGACAACACTGATGACATCTCAAATAACATCACTGATGACATCATCCAGTGACTGTGTGTTTCTATAAAGTTTAAATATGTTCAATATATATGCAAAGGTATATTGAAGAATGAATGGGTGTAAAAGTGTCTGGATGGATGATTTAGTAGGTGCGTGCCTGACTGTATAAGTGAGTGATTAAATGTGTCTTACTGAATGCATATGTTAGTGACTGATACAGACATTCACAGGGTTTAGTTTGTCAGTTGGTGTGTAAGCGGTTGCATGGGTAGGTGAGTAGCTAAATGAGGATCTATGTGGGTTATTGATTGGTTCTCTGAGTATCTGTATGGGTGCCTGAGTGTCTTTGTAGGTGGGTGGGGAGGTACAACTCTGTGCATAGATGTGTGAGTGGGTGATTCACTGGGTGTATGGGTTCAAGAGTGCATCTGTGAAGGGCTGTATGGGTGAGTGTGTGTATTGGTGTGTTGGTGAGTGAATAGATGCCTCAGTGGTACATGTGTGAGTAACTGTATATGTGAAAGGCAGTATATGTGAATGTTGGAGTGCATAAATGAGTGAGTGATTGATTGTGAGAGTGGCTGTATGGATCAGTGTGTGCTTGTATTAGTTATTGCATAAGAGTGTAAGTATGTGTTAGTATATGTTTGAATGAGTGAGGTGGTGTGTGTATAACTGTACAGTTGAGTAAATGGGAGTGTGATTGATTCTTTGCATGACTGACTAGGTGTGTGAGTTACTGTATGGATGAGTGGCGTTGTGTGAGTGTCTGTATAGATAAGTGAGTGCATATGATAATGCCGTATTGATGGCTGACTGCATGTATGTGTGACTATATGGGTGAATGAGTGGATGTGTGTGTAGACCTAAGAATTAGTGAATGGGTATGTACTAACTGGTATTGGTGTGTCTATGGTTTCGAAAATTGTAGTTTGTATTTTATAGTGGGTGTATCAAGGGTTATATTTGGGTGTGATGAGGTGCATCAGATTTTCACGTGGATGATCAGTGATGTCATACGGGATGTCATTTGAGATGTCATCAATGATGTCACTGACCATGTCATGAATGATGTAATATGTGACGTCATCAGCAGTGCATTGCGGGGGCGCGAGTTATAGTTAGCTGAACTAACTATACGCTGGAATTTCTATGGTTTTGTACGAGTGAAATGGCCAACTAACTCTAATGTTCCTGAAACCTATGGTTTTTTCAGTGAATTTCAAAGGTTTTTAAAATGCTAATTTCTAACTATAACGTGCCTGAAACCTATGTTTTTTTTCAGTGAATTTCAATGGTTTTTTACATGCGAATTTCTAACTATAATGTTCATTAAACCTATGGTTTGTTCAGTAATTTTGTTTTTGGTTTTTGTGATATTTTGTAAGTTTAATATCCTAAAAATAGTTTTTGTTTTTTTTTGTTATTAAAATTAGATAATGTCTTCTGTTTTCTTACATATGAATGTTTTTTATTTATTTTTAGAAAAAGTGGAGTCACGCACCCTACGTGTACCTATCTTTGTGGGTGCGTCGATTGAAGCCGCCATATTGGCAAAGTCGTGCAGGATGCGTGTTTGGCTAGCGATGGGTGCGCGGGGCCTGGCCCCGTGTAACGTCATATATGTATGGGGTCGCGCTGGGTGCGTGTTTGGTATGCGACGGGTGCGCGGTGCCTGGCCTTGTGTAACGTCATATACGTATGGGATCGCGTCATGTGCGCGTTTGGTATGCGACAGCTGCGCTGTTGCCTGCCCCGCATAACGTAATGAACATATGCTGTCGCGCTGGGTGGGTGACTCCCTTGAAAAAAAAATTATGTTGAAAACTATATGTATACTAGTTGAATATGTATATTGGACCAAGAGAGTATGTAAACTAATTATGAAAATGATATATTTCTAATTGCAATAATGTTATATTACTGTTGAATATAGTTTCGCACTTGGGGGCCGCGCTGAGAACCGCACACCCATCGCGTTCACACTGGGAGGCTGTGCTGAGAGCCGTGCACCATTCGTGTTCACACTAGGGGGCCGCTCTGCGAGCCACGCACCCTTGGTGTTCACACTGGGGGGCCGCACTGAGAGCCGTGCTAGGGTCGCAACTCAATTTTTTTTTTTAAACATCCACTATCACTAATTTTTATTCACCTCGGGGACCCCATCCCCCAAGGCATGCCCATCTTTTTTTGGGGACAGGAAATGGGAGGAGGGCCGTGTAGCCCCCCTCCCAGGCCACTTTTGTTCCCGGGGACCCCCATCCCCCAGGGCCTGGCCTCTGCTGGGGACCTTGGGGGGAGCCCCGATGCCCTATGGTCCCACTGGGACCCATGCGGGAGCCGGCATTGCTTTTGGACAAAGGGAGCTGCTAACATGCAGCTCCCCTTGTCCAAAAGCAATTCTGCTTTGCTTCCTTGAAGTGAGAGGAGGTTTTCCTCCTCTCGCTGCAACAAAGCAAACCAGGGTTTGCTATGACAGGGCGGGAGCTCTGTTCCCACCTTCTCATAGCAAACAGCAATGTCCCGGGGTTGGGCATCCTAGACACTGCAGGAGCTGGCCCTGGGGGTGGCGGTCCCCAGGGCCATCAAGTGCTCCAGGAGCAGGGCCATGCGGCCCCCTCCCAAAAGATCTAAAGCCCTGGGGAGGTGGTGGTCCCCAGGGCCCATAACGGACCCCCAAATTTAAATATTAAATGCCCCGGGGAGGTTGTGGTGTAATATGTGACGTCATCAGCAGTGGATTGGGCCAAATGTTTTTTGCAACCTATGCCTCCTACTTACTAGGCAAATTAAACAGAAAGATTGAGACACTATTACCACCCTGTCGTGATCACCCTATTGTCTACAAGGCTAGAATACTATTGCTCTTTCATGTTTTACATGTCCCAAAACAATGTGGAATGGTTAGACTCTCAAAAATGTTGCATTTATGATTGATTTCTTCACAACATGGGTCTCACTTGGATAACATAGAATGTGGTGTAAAAGGTTCATACTGGAAATATGGAAGTTGAAAAACGGCATGTGGATCTCACTGCTGACACTCATTCAGTGCCTGCAGGTGCTGGATTGTTCTCATGAGGAGCAGTGTCAAGACTGATTTGCATACGGCTGGCTCCAAACTGAGGTGGCCCTAAGGGATTGCCAGTGGCTGAGATTAATTCAAGCATTCCATAAATCACGGTGTTGTTTTTGCAGTTGACACCCTACGTGTGCTGGGTATGCCCAGACGTGGGTCCTGGGTTCACTGTGCATCTTGAACTAAGCTATATCTGGCTGAAGAGCCTTAACAAGGGTGAAGGTGGTTCTGGGCTGCTTTTTTTCCGGTTCTGGAAGAACGTGGCCTTGCAGTTCAGTCTGGACTGTTCCCTTGAAGAGCAGAGTCAAGACTGATTTGCATACGGATAGGTCCAAACTGAGGTGGCAAGGTAGGTGAAAAACAATGGACTGTTGCCTGAGCGATTGCTAGCGCCTGAGATTAGTTCAAGCATTCCATCCATCACATTGTTGTTTTTGTATTTGGAGGTGGAAATAGTCATGTTATCACAGCTACTGCAGTTATGAAGTTATTGAGGTACAACATTTCTAACCAATACGGCAGATATACAAGATAGACGATACACATAGATATACATTGTGTTAATACAAAATGTACCTACATAAAAATACTTTTCTGCTCATCCATGTTTAAAAAAGCATAACATGCCTTTGTGTTAGCTCACCATAAAAATACATTGTTGTCATATAGAAACATCTCTTACTTGATGTATTTGAAAATAAATGTTTAGAAGATAAGTTTATGCATGAAACGGGAAGATAATATATGTGCATTTCCCAACTGGGATCTGCACCTTTATATCAACTAAGACGTTTTTCATATACATCCCTCAGAAGACCCGCTCACAGGGATTTGAGTCTGTATTTGAATTCAACGTCATGGGTAGGCTGCAAAATACCAAGGCCTGCTCGGGATTGGTCCAACAGAGGTACCTTTCCATTCTGGTCAATGAGTTCCATTTCAAAATAAGAGATCAACAAACACAAAAACTGCTTGATCTCATGGACGGCGAAGAACCTTCCAGGGCACTTTCCTAATCCTGAACCGAAAGGCATGAGGTAGTACTTCAGCTTGCGCCCCTTGTAGTAGAAAGTGGTCTTTTCTCTCCCGTTCTCATCCAGGAAGCGGTCGTATTTGAAGATCTACAAGGAAGAAAGGGTACAGAGAGATTAATCTGGATGCTTATGTTGTGTTGGGAAGCCTATGTACATGGGTGGCATTGTAGGCAAGCTAGAGCTCCAGAGATGGGCATCTGATATTCTGATGGCTACTTACCAGTGGGTCTTCATAGACTCCAGGGTCCAGATGCACCATTTGAGGGAAAAGAGCTACAAAGTCGCCTTTGCGGATGTTGTACGAGGCATTGCCGTTCAAGTGAAAAGTGAAATCCTCTATGGCAACTCTTATGTTCATGGACGCACTGGAGAGCCTCATGGCCTCCTTTATTATACTGTCTAAAGAAACAAAAGATGACACAATAAGTAAGAGTGCAATCTTCATAGTGGAAACTGACAAGAGCCGGCTCACTGGTTCTGTACCACGACTACCTGTTTCAGTGTGCTTTAGCATCCGGCTGAAATTGGCAGTAAAAAGCAAGTAGATCATAACTGATGAAAGTGATTCTTTCCCCAGCCTAGGCACTGAGATTTATCAAGCATATATCATTGTCATCCTTGTTTATGAGACAAGAACCCCTCCTCTCCCGGGTAGTATGATTCAAGAGCTGTTAGCACTAACCAGATACCACTACAGCTCTCTTAGACAACTTTTCCTCACCTGGAATGTAGTGTTAACTCAGAAAGAATGTCTACAAATCTTCATAACTTATTAATACTCATCAATTTCTTTATGATGTAGGATTTACAGAACACCAGCAATTTTTAAAAGTGCATGTTCACGATTGTTAACCAGGTGAGTCACAGTTCACGTAAAAAGCAAAATGACTGTAGTCTGCTCTGAAGGGAAAGTGGCAGAAATGTGTGAGTGGAGCAGCAACAGTTTTTGAATTTTGATCAGGTGCAGCTGCTGTGATAGCTCGTTTTCGCCTTTAAAGAAGAGGGCTTCATCATATTGGTATTTTATCATACACATAAAGCTTTCAGATAAGGGCACGCTTACCTAATATGGGCATATTCTCCAGTTGTTCACGTGTGAGTGAGATATGTTTTCCATCCAAGCTAACTTTTTGGCCTGCGTTCTCTAACACTCGGTGTACCTCATCTGTGGCAGCTCTCAGGGCATCTGGGTTTCTAAAATAAAATAATTCAATAGTTGGAATAAAGGAAAAAATTATATCAAATCTCCTGGCTGATATGCCACGTTTAGTGGTGTGAGGGAACAGTTTCCTGCACCAGGTTTTTCCTATTCAGTGGCCTTGTTCATTTAGATGTATGAGAAAATAGTTTGTGTAGTTTCTAATAGTGGATTATATTGTTACAAGTAATTGGTTACCACATGTTTTGCTTACCCCACTTATAGATATTAACTTGCCCTGAACTATGTAGGTGGGATTTAGTGAAGAAAAGCCATATGCCTATGTAATGGCATCAAGGACTTTAAGGTACTATGGAATGGTACAGGAATTGATGACACATTGGATGGGCTTCCCCTGTGCTGGGCAGTATATATGCACCAGACCCTGACAAACCGGCTTTCTTAGCACGCCTTTCCAGCTTGCTTGAGATATGGGCCCATCTCCCATGTGTGCTGGGTGAGGATTTCTACGTGACATTTGATACCATCCTAGACACATCGTATCCATTGTTGCCTCAGGCCCCCGCTGAAGGCAATGCCTGCTCTCTTACAGACTGGATAAATAATTGATCCTTGGTAGATGTATGGAGACAACACAATACAGGGTTCAATCTATACTCTTACAACTCCACCCCACACAACCTCTATGTTTGCTGGATATTATTCTCACCGCACCTATGCCTGAAATTCTCAGACTACTTTGACCTCAGATCATAGCCCTCTAATTACATCTTTCCAATGGTGTGGTACCCTTCCTTCCATACAAAAGTGGGGCATTCAGGGTGCTCCACTTGAGGACCTCCCAATCCAGGAGTCTCTCACCTCCCAAATATAACATTACTTTGAGATCAACGAGGGCTCCAACACCTCTCGCTCCACAGAGTGGGATGCATTTAAGGTAGTTATCATGTGCCATTGCATACATTTTGCAGACACTAAATTAAGATCTCACAAGCACTGACGAAATCACCAAAGTCCTAGAATCCAAAATAGCAACTAGCCGAGACTACCAAACTGATTGTTTTTGGGATACCTCCTTTTTACAGTGACTAAGATGCCTGCACTAATCCCAATACATTTCTTGCATCCATACTGAAGGGGGCAAGGCATGACGGTTATTAGCCTGGCTGGCTACTAGCGACACATCACAGACCATGACCACAGAGTTTGAAACCCTGTCTGATACTCTGGCATACATACAGTGGGAAATCCTCTTAAGATTTAAGAACTATTACAGTCAATCATACATTGAGATTCCAACAGATGTATTTTCCCACATTCATGTCTTTCTCCAGGATCTATCTTTGCAATAGGTGACATCCCTTGACAGGGAAAAAATAGATGCCCCAATCACGAACCAAACAATTATAGTAGCTATTTACGACCTTGAGGCATCAAACATGCCCGGAACAGAAGGCCTCCCAATGATTTTTTGCCAGATTTTCTTGGGCTCACTCTCCCCTAAACTTGCAGCACTTTACGAAGCGGACTTAAAAAATTATGATGGACTTACTGCAATCCCTTAAGGAGGTACTGCTAGTTCCTTTCCTTAAGCCTCAGCGCTCTTCCAATCATTCATCCTCCTACAGTCCTATAGCTATATTGAACTCAGACTATAAAATACTCGGAAAGGACCTGACCTCCAGTATCCTACTTATTCTTCCACAGTTAATCCACCCTGATCAAAACGGGTTTATACCCCTTTGGAGCACTTTTTTAAACCTCAAATATCTCTTTCAGCTCTTAGAAGTGTCTCCCTTGTCCTGGTCACAAGAAGGTTTTCATTCCTAGAGATGGGACTTAACATTTCAAGGTTCTTCACCTTGTTGGCTTTGGGTCCTGCACTCTTCATTTCATTTGCGTGCTGTCATAGAACCCCTCAGTGCGTATTCAAGTGGGACAATTTATATCCCCTTCCTTTGAAGTAGCAGGGTGACTAGACAAGGTTGCCTCCTGTCTCCTCCCTTGCTGTTTGCCCTAGCTATAGAGCTACAGAGCCATTGGTGATCCAGTTGAGGGTTAGTGAAGCAACCTGGGAAATTCCCAGGATTCATGGGTACTTGCAAACATTTTCTAAGGGGCTAAAAAGTTTGGTCTGTGGTGTGACCGAGGGCCGCACTGATGCTATCGGGATGGCAGTAGTCGGGGGGGGGGGGGGATTGGAGTATAAGGTTGGCATAGGGGAAACAAAGCATTTACATCTAAAGGTTGAATTGTACATTGTGAAACCTAAAAGCCTGGGATCAATCCCTGCTTCCCCACTTGACCAAATTGTGTGACTCTACACAATTTATTATTTAATTTGCCTCCTATTTTTCTTTATCATTACCTGTGAGGACTGTGAAATACATGACTTCAGGATGCCTGCTCTACAAAACCTTCTTTTTTGCTCGATTTCTGAAACTATAATGTTGTCTGTGTGTAATAGCAACTCAGGAATCGGATACACAAAGGATGCTCATAACAAGTGACTTACCTCTTAGTTCACTATTTGCATTGTTGCCAGTGTGGGTAAATAAATGTTTCTAAATTCATGTTTATAACAATCACTTTTTCAAAAAATACTTCTCAATGCACTGATGGAATCTAATATACTAAAGTGAAACGCTTCTGCATGTGAATGAAATACACTTTTTGAAGAAACGTTATCATGTTTTTACATGTTTGTTGCAAGATGTCCTTAAAAATGAAGGTTTTCCTAAAGTTATGTGGTGCAGGACACCTTAGTTACTGTATTTCTTCAACTTAAGTTAACATGTAAATGAATGCTTGCCCATTTAACAGCTTTTTGAATGTTCATGCTCATTCAAGTATAATAGCAGCCCAGTGCTGCTTTTGAACAGGAACTGCATGTAAAGGTGACGAGGGCCACACGTTGCCTCTGAGCCATACTTTGAGTATTACTCCCTTAATGGATGGGATTCACTCTACCTCCTTATATGCTGATGACCTTCTCATAAATCTCAGAGACTTTAAGGGCAGTATAACTGATATAATTCAACTCTTTGAAGACTAACTGCTTGTAAGTTAACTAGTAAAAATCACATAGATTTCCTTTTGTACCTCATACCCCCAAGAATCAGCAGAGATTGTTGGGGACACACTCCATTGGAAAAAAAAACAAGATCTTCAAGATAGCAATCTTCGCCGTGTAGTACAGGCCCTCACACTCTAAGTGACATTTGCAACATGAGCACTCTCACCGGGTGATAACTACCTCACCCTCGACTTCTCAGAGTTGCACTCAGGTGTTATGGGCGTGCCCTCCATGTCACACAGCAGACAACACTATATGCTCCAGCAATCCCTCTTCAGGGAAACCCAGGGCCCTCAGGTGCCTGTAGACAGCAAGCTCAAACCCAGTGGCATGCTGCACATTTTGAAACGCTGGGCAACCTATTTGATGAGAGATACTTACAACCATTTGGTGAAATGACTTCCCAATACAACCCTCAAAAAGGCCAATTCCTAATACTGCAGCATGTAGCATATACTCCATACAATCTGGTCCATTACTGACACTGAGACAGAATCTGACTTCTTCATCCAAGCCCTCCGTATGATGAAACACGGTTGTAGACATATCACTTAGTTCTAAAAGGCCCTACTTCACCACGTAGTTCGTTCCCTTTCGCCTCTACATGACAAATAGGAGACATAGGCGGGTAGTGATTTATAGGAGGAATGTGTCAAAGGTCCTTGCCCTACCCAATTCAATATATCAGAGTGCCTAATTCAAGCAGATATAGTTCTTCATTACTCACAGGGTTTATATATAGCCTGTCACCATTAAGAAATATTTCCAGCTGGTGACCGCGGCCTCCCCCTACTACTTTACAGACCCAGTGGATTTTATACACATGTTCTGGGCCTGTCCATCATTGGGTCCATTCTGGTCCCACCTAATTTACACTATTTCTACATTTAGAGAAACTCTCCCACATGACTGGACAACTATAGCCCAATGCTCCTACAAATGATCCAAGAAAGATAAAGTGGCCAGACGTCTAACTAGATTTGCACTCCTTATTGCGACGCATGCAATCTCCACTCACTGGAAGACCAAAACACATTCCCACTTTCTGGCATGGAACACATCCAAAGTCTTAGGGCTGAGGGCTAAAGCAAGGCGTTGCACAGAGAGGAGGTCAGGGGCCTTTGTCCGCACCCAATGTCTCGGTCATGGGACATACTCTTAAAATCCTCAAAGAAATCCTTAACTGAAACCACTTTACGCCCTACCATGCAATTCACTTTGTATCACCTGCTACTATCTTAATATACTCCCTTTGTACATCATCGAAGACACTCAGAACGTAAGCCTGACTCCCCCCAACTGCTTGATTCATTGCACAGTGGGCTACTAATGGTGCAGAGATGTATAAACAGTTTAACCCTTTAACTTATGACAGAAAACTCTAGCTCTGCGCCAACTCTGTCTCTTGGTCAACAGATCTTTACACACCATGTTAGGAATGGAGCACAACTCAAAATACATCAACTTACAGCAGTATAGAGGTCAGTCAATGATGAGAGGTTTGGTAAAGTTTTAAAAGTTTTATTTCTCATTAACAGATTAATAATACTTTTGTCATTTCTTCAAATTAGTCAGATATAACCGGTCACAGAAATATCAATGAAAATTTGGTTCAGAGGCCGCGTGAAAAATAACAGCGTGTTTCATAAAGAAATAGTCTGTATCTTAATCTAAAGGACCTAACCAAATCTAACATGAAACCCATAAAGAGTTTCCTGTGGAAAAATGCAAGGATTTGGAGCATCAAGCTACTAGCCACCAGAGAGCAGACTCCTCATTAACAGCAGTTCTGGAAACTCAGCCGAGTTCCCCGACAGTTGCATTAGCAATCATCAATCCAAGTTAGAAGGAAACTAATCACAGCAGTAGCTATGATTCTGCATGAAAAAAGAAAGTCTCCTCACGAAAGGTAAGGAAAACAAGGAAATCACTGTTAGTGGTAGCTTACAGTAATTCGGGCTAGCACAACAAAGTGCTAAGGAGCATGTCAGGGTAGGTGTGCATAGAATGCGTCGAATGCCGCAACTCTCTAACTAGGAAAACATACTATATAGAAAGCACAAAACACATGTTGCAAAAGAAGGTGCGCAAGTCATTTCAAGCCAATGGAGAAGGATCCTCCGATGGTCTGTCGCCTCTACCCTTGGTTCCACGGTAAACGTCCATGTCGACATGATGTTATTTGAATGTGGCGACAGCTTATTACAAAAACATACATCTAGGATGGTTCTCAAGAGGACTTTTACAAAACTTACTCTGTTAGCTGTTCCATGTCTCATTGCGTAACAATGGAGTGCTCTATGAAATGAAACATTAGTATCTAGCACATCCTGGTTAGATCATGAGAAACATTTTCTTCAGTAAGCCTTAATTCTACCTATCATTTTGTTATTGTAACACGTGACTTAATATAATATGATGAAATCATATGAAGTGATGAAAGAAAGGAATAGATTTCATTGACACAGCATATTTTCTGGCTATGACACGTATTACAGCTAAATATTGTAATAAATCAGCAGCTCTAAAAAGCATTATTTTATTAAAGGGAAAGAGAAGGAGAAAAAGAAAAAGAAAAACATATGAGGCCCAGTCACGTAAGCACAATGAAAATAAGAGCTTTCTGTCGACTAATAAGCTGCACATTTGTTTTTACACATTTAAGAAGTGCACATTTTTCTACGGTTTTGTTTTTGTTAAGCATTCTCTACATTATTGTCAAAATATATTTTATCATCTGTGTAAGGTTAATATTATCTAAAATGTTCTGCTCTATCAAATCCCTCCTTCCAAAGATCTTCTAATTCATCACACAACTATGTTTCACATGTGAGTTTGTCTTAGAGGGCCCTTTTGTCATTAGTTGAGTCTAGTCTTTTCCTTTTCTGACCTCAAAATTTCAAAGATTTCATGTAACCGTCATTCATAATACTCCTTAACTTAATCCCAAATCCTGCTCAAACCATTTCTTCTCCAACCTTTCCTTTCTCTAGAGTATTATGCATCTACAGCTCAATAACAGTGCATAAAGAAATATTAGACAAAGCCCCACTATTTTTATTGGCATTAGAATAACCTTGCTGTGAAAGACCAGTTCCCAATTGTAGCAATCCCCACAATTTTCAAACTGTTTTGGTATTTCCAATTCACGTAACTCGGGTCCTCAGCCTGAATATGTTCTCTGCAAAACTTTCTATTTTCCTACTCTCATCAGGTATGTATGTGCAGTAGTGAGTTAATTTGAGCATCCTACTGCCATGCCATTTTCTGCAAGTAAGATGTCTAATGTGAGTCGGTCCTGTAAAAACATTGACTGTATAGCAACTAATTCTGTACTAATAAGAAGCAAAGCTCCAGATATACTTGTTGCTATCTTGTTGACAACTGTTGCTAGCTTTCTAATCTTTTCGTCATTCAAGATGATACCTACAGGTGAAATGACTGCTCCAAATATATCTCCTACCTGTCCAGTTCCTGTGTTTTTACTGTGTTTCGGTCTGTGTGCGGGTGTCAATGTTAATTTATCTAAACTCTTTTTATGGTACATCTTTGGAATTAGTATGCCTAAATAACAAGTACATTCCCAATGAGCTGTCAATAAAAAGTAAGGGCCCGATTCACAGAACTAACTTAAGACAAAATCCTAAACTTACTACCATTTTCGTATTCACAGAAGGCACTTACTCATTTTGGTATTCACAGAAGACACTTACTCACTTCGGTATTCACAGAGTTAGGAGTCCTAACTTTAGGACTCCTAAATGCCTTCTGTGAATACCGAAAGTCTTAAAATTGGGATTTTTCTCAGTTTAGGAGTCCTAAAGTTAGGACTCCTAACTTTACTACTACTAAACTGAGAAAAATCCTAATTTTAAGGCTTTCGGTATTTTTTTTTTTTTTTTTTTTTTTTTTCTTTCTTTTTTTTTTTTTTTTTTTTTTTTTTTGTCCTCATCTCACCTTTAAACCTAGGCAGATTTTACAAGCCGAAAATTAAGAACCTGGGCGCCCTTCGACTCACTGCCTTAGTCGCTGCCCCCTTGGGCTTCCCCACGCTGTTGAGGATAGGTGTAATCATTGGACCAGGATTCGGCCTTCATGGCACTAGCGATTAATCAGTTGCAAGCGACCTCCCCACGCTAATAGGGGGGACCAGATGTTTCCGTCTACTTCTGTCTTGTCTTCCTGATTCAAACAAGCCATATTCAGCGCGGCTTTTACCCAGTCTTCTCTATTGGGAGGAGTCGGATCCTTCCACCTTAGGCATATCTCTCTCCTAGCCAAAATAATTAGATATAATAGTAATCCCTTTTCTAATTGGGACAGTGCTTCCTTTATAGAGTCGTTTAAACCAAAGAGTACAAGGTTGACATCAACTTCCAATTCTATATCAAAAATGAGAGTCAAAATATCCCCCACATTCCTCCAAAATGAACACAATTCTTTACATTCAAAAAACATATGTGTATCATCTGCTTTGTCATATTTACATCTGGGGCAATGTGGAGTCGGGACCGGGGCAAACCTAGCAATTCTAGCGGGGGTATAATAAAGCCTGTTCAGCACAAAAAAATGATTTTTTTTCAGCCTAGCAGGCCTTATGTATCTATAGAGTAACTTAAAGGAAGATTCATAACGTGCTTCAAAGGGGTGGACTTGAAGGAGAGGGCTCCACACCGATGCTTGGGACGGGATCTCTCTATCCTCCACCTCAAGCAGATTTATATACCATTGGGATATTTCTTTTTTCCTTACGTGAGGGTCCTGAAATAGATGTTCCATGTCCCAATTCCCTTTGATTTCACTCACTTCTGCCTCATACCATGATCTTAACTGAAGGTATTTGAACCTCGAAAGGGTGGAGCCAATCTTGGCCTCTAGCAGCTCCCATGAGAGTACCCCCTCTGAGTCCACCAGGTCGGACCATCTCCCCAAACCCGCCTTTCTTATAGGGATAGCAAGGCCGTCCTTCAGACACTCTGGGGTCCCTGGTGAATCCCAAATTGGTGCAAAGTGGGAGTAATAGCCTATACCCAGAGTTCGCCTTATTTTATACCAGTTTGATAAAGCAGTTTTTAAAACTTTAAGGCGTACACGTTTAAAGAATCTGGGGGCCCCGAATTTATACAGAAACCCACTTTGTCCAAGGTCCCCCTCAGCTGAAATCATTTCCACCAATAGCCTGCCCCATCTAGATTCTACCGGGGTTGTTAATAGCATCCTAGTGCCCTTGAACTGGAATGCAACTAGATACCAATTAATATCTGGTAGGGCCAGGCCACCCTTCAGAAGCTTTCTTCTTAGTTTTTTCCACGAAAGTCTTGCACTCTTCTGCGCCCATATGAAGCTTCCTATTTTGCCCTGAATTTTACTGATACTTTTTGGTGGAAAAGTGAGGGGGATCGTATTGAAGAGGTAAGTCAATTTTGGAAGAACTGACATCTTTACTAGGTTTACTCTTCCATATATCGTCATAGGAAGGTTCTTCCACCTAGCAAAGAGATAATCTATGTCTTTTTCAATTTTGGCTATATTTAGGAGAGGTATTTTCTTCAGGTCTTTCACTATTTTAATTCCGAGATATTTAAACTCCCCACTCTCAGAGCCTAAGCTATATGTAGTATTCCAACACATAATTTCTGTTTTATCCGGATTTGCTGAGTATCCTGACAATGCACCGAACTCTTGCAGCAATATCTCAATCCGGGGAATCGCTATATTGGGGTCACTAGTGTAAATAATAATATCATCGGCGTAGAGTGCAATTTTACTTTCATAATCCTGTGATACAAATGGACTTATATCTTTGTCGTTCCTAATTATTTGCGCCAAAGGTTCAATATATATATTGAACAGGAGAGGGGACAAAGGACATCCCTGCCTTGTTCCTCTCCTTATTTCAAAGCTGGGGATCAGGGAACCATTTAGTAGAATTTTCGCCGATGCCCCAGCATAACAATTTTTTAAAGTCTGGATAAATATCGGGCCTATACCTGCTGTCTCTAACGCTCCCCATAGGAAGTTCCAACATACTCGATCAAAGGCCTTAGCGGCATCTAAGGCCACTACCGCCAAGGGGTCACCTCTGATCTCTGCCAAATCTATATTCCCAATCAGAATTTGGGTTTGCTCCTGGATAAATCTCCCGACCATAAAACCCTTCTGATCTATATTTATTAGATTTGGTGCCAGTTTTGCCAATCTCTCTGCTAAAATGCCCACAAAGATTTTATAGTCGGCATTCAGCAGAGAGATTGGACGATAAGAATCTGCCGCCAGAGGATTCTTTCCTGGTTTCAATATTAAAATTATTATAGCTTCTTTCCATGATCTGGGGACCACCCCGGAGGTACTATAAACTGCATTAAAGAGTGTATGGAGAATTGGGAGGAGTTCTTCTACTAACAATTTATAGACCTCATTAGGGAGAGAATCGAGACCTGCCGCTTTCTTATTTTTTGCCCTCTTGATTTGGGCTCTTATCTCGTCAATAGAGATAGGTGCTTCTAAGCGGCCTTTGGCGGCTTCTGTTAACATAGGTAAGGACCTATCCTTTAACCATGCGCAGATTGATTCAGCGGAGGGAGTAATGTCTTCACTATACAACTTTGAGAAAAGAGACCGAAGACATTCCTGCATTTCTACTTGTGTGCTAGATTTAGTACCACTACTGTCTATAATAAGTTCATTTATATCGTTTTTTACCCGATCTAATCTAGCTTTCCAGGCCAGTAGTGCTCCGGCTCTTTCCCCATATTCAAAATTCTCCATATTCCGTACACGCCACTGGGCCTTACATTTCTCATCTAAAAAAATCCTGAGATTCTGTCGAGCGTCCTCAAGTTCTTTCTCTAACTTATCCATATCCCTAATCCTCTCAGGGTTAATACAGTTCCTTTCTTTTTCAAGGGCAGATATTCTTAGCTCTAATGACTGTAATTCCCGGATTTTATTTTTATTTTTGATTCCAATTTGACTACCCAGCACCCCTCTCAGATATGCTTTATATGCCTCCCAAACCTGGTCAATTGGGGCAGAATCAATATTAAAAACAAAAAATTCAGTTGTAGCCTCTTTAGCTGCCTGGATGATCCCTGGATCTGAGAGATATACTCTATTCAGGGTCCACCTTGATTGCGGGCGTGTGTTACTCATGGAATATTGCAAAAGTAAGGGTGCATGGTCTGAAAGATGACTCGGAAGGATGGAGATATTAAGGACCCTGTCCAGGGCCTCCTTATTTATCAGTACATAATCTATCCTGGCCGAATGACGATACTTTTTACTATAAAAGGTAAAACCCTGAACACTCCCCATCTTGGATCTCCAAACATCCACCATATTGATATTTAATAGGAGGCTTTTCATAACCCTTCGAGATCTTGGAGTGCCGATAGTATGACTCTGATTAGACCTATCCTTAACCGGGTCCAACCGCACATTAAAGTCACCTCCGACGATCAAAGGAGGGGGTACTGAAATAAGATTATCCTGTAGTTTGACCAGAAAAGAGGGATCATCCACGTTGGGACCATAAAAGGAAGAACAAGTCAATTTTTCCCCTCCGAAGTCCAACTGGGCTATAATCCATCTTCCTGTTTGATCTGTTAAGACTGATTTTATTTCACAGGACATTCCCCTTTTAACCAAGATTGCTACCCCGCGGCAGTTCACTGATTGTTGGGAGTGGCAGAAAGATTGTATCCATGGGAGTTTGGAAAAAATACTCTTAGACTCTTCTTGGTTGAGATGAGTTTCCTGTAGTAAACAGACCTGGACTGGTAGCATCTCTAAGTACTTAAAAATCAATCTTTGCCTCCTCGGACATCTTAAACCATTTATATTCCATGAGATGACTTGAATCTTACTACCTCCCTTTTCTTTTATCATTCCGGAGTTGATTCATTACTTAACAGACAGCATTTACAATTTATTCTATATACTCGGTGAATTGAGGATTTTTCATTTTTTTCCTTTTTTTCATTTTTCCTGTTTTTCCTGCCACCCGGTGCTCCCCTCTTCCCACCACCTCCCAGGACCCTCCCCTTCCACCCTTCGTGACCCCCTACCTCCCTTACTCCCTGAGGAACCCTACCTTCCAAAAGGCAAATGCCTATTCGGGCTAATTTCCTCTCCGGGCTACCTATTTGATTAACTTAGCAGGTTGACTTAACTGAGGGACCTCACGGACCTCACAAACCTCCCTGTTTGTCCTGCTGAATTTTTGCAATTAAGGTGTCAACTTCTTGTGATGAACGTATCATATGCATATGGTTGTTCCACATCACCCTCAGTGTAGCTGGAAACCTCAATTGGGCCTTAGCCCCCAATCCATTCAGTTCTGGGAGTCTTTTTCCCAATTCCCATTGTCTTTCCACTGTTATATGGGAAATATCAGATCTTATAAAGAAGGAGAAGGGGGCTTGTTCTGAGAATGGCGAGGGGATGGCACCTTCTTTTAAAGCGGCGGATAGGATCAGTTCTTTCACAGAGTAAGATAAGAAGTTAACCAAAATTTTCCGGGGTTTTAACCGACCGGGATTTCTTTTAAATGGATCCCTGTGCACTCTCTGGATTTCATAACTTAAATCTATACCAGTATGGTCTTTCAAAACGGTGCGCTTCAATAGGGAGATCAAAAAGTTCTTGATATCATCTCCTTCCATTGCCTCAGGCACATTCAAAATTTTCAAATTATTTCTCCTTGAGTGGTTTTCTAACCTCTCCAGATCGTCTTTGAGATCTTTATTCTGGATGGATATTTTCTCCAGTTTTGCTGCCGTGGCCTCCATTGTGTTCTTCGGTATTCACAGAGTTAGGAGTCCTAACTTTAGGACTCCTAAATGCCTTCTGTGAATACCGAAAGTCTTAAAATTGGGATTTTTCTCAGTTTAGGAGTCCTAAAGTTAGGACTCCTAACTTTACTACTACTAAACTGAGAAAAATCCTAATTTTAAGGCTTTCGGTATTCACAGAAGGCATTTAGGAGTCCTAAAGTTAGGAGTCCTAACTTTACTACTGCTAAATTGAGAAAAATCCTAATTTTAAGACTTTTGGTATTCACAGAAGGCATTTAGGAGTTCTAAAGTTAGGAGTCCTAACTTTACTACTACTAAATTGAGAAAAATCCTAATTTTAAGACTTTTGGTATTCACAGAAGGCATTTAGGAGTCCTAAAGTTAGGAGTCCTAACTTTACTACTACTAAATTGAGAAAAATCCTAATTTTAAGACTTTCGGTATTCACAGAAGGCATTTAGGAGTCCTAAAGTTAGGAGTCCTAACTATACTACTACTAAACTGAAAAAAATCCTAATTTTAAGACTTTCGGTATTCACAGAAGGCATTTAGGAGTCCTAAAGTTAGGACTCCTAACTTCTGTGAATACCAAAATGAGTAAGTGCCTTCTGTGAATACCAAAATGAGTAAGTGCCTTCTGTGAATACCAAAATGGTAGTAAGTTTAGGATTTTGTCTTAAGTTAGTTCTGTGAATCGGGCCCTAAGCGTTTTGTTCACAAATGTAATAAACTCCTGGAATAGCATTTCCGTCTCCCTGTAAAATTTGCCAAGATCCCCCTGTTAATTCGAACATGCAAACAAAAGCAAATCCCTACATGTCTAGTCCTTTTGGGTGTCCATTTTCTGTACACACAAATATTCCCTTTGTTTTGGCTGTCATGTCTAAATTTAGACTAAACCATCTGTTTTGCTAATATCGTTTTCTTCCTTCTAAGCATTTTCTAAAACATCGCTTTTTTTACGAATATTTTGTATCACGTTAATGTATCTCTCTTCTAAAGCCATTCTATAAGCCTTCTCTACTTGTTGCATTAAAAAGGCTAAATTGGTTTTGTAAGCCTTCACAGTATCTGTGGGTTTAAGGGAAAGAAATTATGCCAAGATGTGTCCATTTCTTTTGCTTGTGAGTGTAAATTAATGTTCTTTTTTAATGGTACACTGGAAAGTATTAGATCTTGATGAGAATATAAATACTAAAAATGTCCTCGTCTATAAACTAATGACAATAGGATGCTGCAAGAAATAGTATAAGATAAAGGCATGTGGTAATAGGTAACTTCTTTGGTAACCTGAAGTAAGTAAGTGTGCACATACGGAACAATCCTTTGCATCCATTGTATTAGTGTATTCTTGTACTAGCCTAGAATAAACAGTTGAATAATCATTTTTCTTATAAATTACAAATGAGTAGCTAAAGGGGTCTTCCCTGGTATTGTAAAAAGGTGTATTAGTGATGTTCTTTGCTTTAGACACTGGTGCAAGGTAAAACCCTTAGAGTACTATAATGATCATCATAAGTCTAATTACAAAAATTGACTGCATGATGTATTTACACTTATTTCTAATGCAACACATTCTCTTTGAGTCAGACCCAAACACTTAAGTTCAGAAGCTTGTACTAGAGTTCAATATGCAACTTTGAATAGTGTAGTTAGTTCTACTTTTTCAGCAGTTAATTTCACAAAAGACAACCTCTGTCCCTACTTAGGGGGTCATTATGATGGCGGGCGGGTCGCAACAGCCCGGCCGGAGTGGCGATCCGCCCTCCATCACAACATCATTTACCTCCTACCACATTACCATGGCGGGGGGAACCGCGGCATACGGAAAGTCCGTCCTCCGCTTTTCCGCCAGTCATTACGATTGCCGGCCGGGTGGAACTGGGGCAAGATATGGTGGTGGTGCCTGGAAGGCACCGCCATCCATATCATAATGCCTGGTTATTAGGGCCTTTCCATGGCGGCGATGCCGCCATGGAAAGGCTGGCGGGAATTGCTTTGGGGGCCTGTTGTGGGCCCCCGGAGGGGTGGGGAAGTGGGGGCTGCACTTGTGGGGTACCTATGGTACCCCCCTACATTGCCATGCTCAAGGTGGCAGGCACCGCGCATTGCCTGCCACGTTGTGCATGGCAATGCACAACGTGCTTCTTTGACATTGCGGCAAGTGCTGCTTACAGCAGACCCGCCGCAATGTCAAAGATACGGACTGCGACCGCCACGGTAATTTGCCGTGCGGGAACGCCGTACCGCTGGTGGATGGTCCCAACACTGTTAGGGTGGCAGGCATAGGGCCCTTAATGTTCTTCTAAAAAGTTGTCCTAGGTTGATCTTCCAAAAAACAAAAAGCTAAAATGAACATCTAATAAGCACAGTTCAAAATTCCTTCTCCAATTCCATTTAGCTTCAAGTTTCCTTCTGATTATTTCCATCAGTCTTGTTCCTCTTTGTTTCAGGAAGGTTCAGATAGTTTAGGCTTTACGTTGCACAAGTCTTCCAATGTGACATTCAAAGCAGTGTTCATATAGTAGGACCATTCAGGTGCTGAATATCTGCGGCAGGGCACTCGTGGTATTCTCGATCTTCTTAGTTTTTGCTGATTTGGATCTAGGTCACCTTTGTCTGCATGCTCAACTTCTTCAGGTATCACTTTTAGAATTTGAGCTATGGCAGAACTTTTCAGATTTTTATTTTCATTGCTTTACGGCCCTTCTGCTTGACTAGTTGTTCTCCTTGTTTCAGTGCTTGTACATATATTTAGGTTCTCTTCTCCTCCTTGCAGCACATCAGCGGTATCTCCACTCCGTGATTCGATCTCTGCTTCTTTGTCATTAGAGATCTCAATTCCACTCTGAGTCACTTCAGCTACTTGCACTTGTCTCTCTCGTTGTCAATCTTTACCCCTCTCTTCCTCCTGCTGCTGGATTGGCAGCGCCGCTGTTGGTTTGGGTAGTCTCTCAACTGGTGGTGCAACCACCAAGGCTCTTTGTTCAGGATTATTGACCAAAGGCGCTTCTCATGGATTGCTCGCTCTTTTGGTGTGTGAAGTGTGAACCTAGTTTGGAACTCAGGAACATTTAACAGCAGTGTGCATAGTCAGGATTACCTGGAAGGGGCCTTTCTATCTGGGACGAAGACAAATCTTCTGAATGTGATTCTTGACACACCAGAATTGAGGTTGTGGCACTGTTCTTGCTTAACTCAGAAAGTTGGGCGTTGATGGCCTTCTAGATACCTTGGCTGGGAAGGGGAGATGAGATAGGGGTCTGAAGTTCTTGAGGTCTGTCGGGTTGGCAGAGGGTTTCTTCAGCAAGATGTTGATCTCTGCATGTATCCAGTCTTCCGGGAAGATGGAGGAGTAGATGGAGAAGTTGATGGTGCAGCAGAGATCGGGGGAGATGATGGTGGCTGCTCTGTTGAAGATGTGATGCTGGCAGGGGCCGAGGGTGCTACAGAGTGGATGTTCTTTATGATCTTAAGGGTGTCATCCGTGGTAAGGGTAGTCCAGTTGAGCAAAATCCTTTGGGGTCTGACGTCATACGGTGTGGTGGTTGCAGGTTGGGTGGGAGGGTCTTAGACACCAGTGCTGTTGAAGCTATTGTATATCTACTTGATCTTACAGTGGAAGTCAGTGCCAAGGTTGTTGCAGTGGTCTTGAGAGGGGGGATGTCTGCTGTTTCTGTACTGGGTCTGGTGAATTCTTTGACGACAGCAAACAGTTCCTTAATATTGAGTGCATTGGCATTGATCATTTCCTGCAGGGCCGCTTCTTTGTTGTTCTGATGGTGTGTGGTGGCAGCGGTCTTGAAGGCTGAGTGGTATCAGGGTCTTGCTGCTCTTCCATCTCTTCTCAAGCCATCTGGATCTTATCTGGACTCATGGAGGGAGGGAGATAACCAGCTGGCTTTCTTGGAGTGTTGCTTACTTGGGGCTTTCTTGAGGGGAGCCAAAGAGTTGGTGCAGTCAAAGATCCATCAGTGGAAGTTGCGTTCTGAGGTGTTGCCATCTGTGGATGTCGTTGGATGGGTTTGACTGAAGGAGGTGGTGAGCTGTTCTTCTGTAACCTTGTTCCAACTTCTGTGAGGGTAGTGATGGGTGTGTTGGTATACGGTGGGTTTGGTGAATGAGAAGTGGATGCAGTGTTGGTTGGTCTACTGAAGCTCAGTGGTGTGGCTGAAGGTGATGTTGTCGCTGGCGGAGAAGATGGGGTCGAGAGTGTGTCCAGCTGGTTGGGCAGGTGACCAGTTGTTTGAGTCCGACGGTGGCGAGATTCTCCAGCAGAGACGAGGTGTTTTTGTCATTGGAGTTGTCCAGGGGAAAGTTGAGGTTGCCGAGGAGGATGTAGAGACAAGCGCATGGGGTGCCATGAAGTCAATAATGGAATTGCTGAAGGGTAGATGGGTCCGGGTGGTCTGTATACAAGGGCGCTGCAGAGATTTGTGTTCGAGTTGGTCTGTACCTGGAAGTGGAGGTGCTCCATGTTGGTCGACAGGTCATCCACATGGGTGGTAAGGTGGAGGGTGCTTTTGTGTACGATGGTGATGCCTCCCCTCGGTTTGTTGACGCAGTCCTTCTGGATGATCTTGTAGTCTTCTGGGCTGGTGGTGGCAATGTCTGGAGCAAAGGTGGAGTTCATCCAGGTTTCCCTGAGGAATGCGATGTCAGGGTCGATGGAGTCAATCAAACAGGTTACAGATCTCTGCGATGTGATTGTGGAGAGAACGTGTGTTCACCAGGATGCAGTTGAACTGGCCGGTGTTTGTCCATCATGCGGTCGGTGGGGCTGGTGTGGGGTGGTAAGCGAAGGTGCAGCTGCAGTACCAGCAGGAGAAAATGGCCTTGGGTGTCAATAAGAGATGTCTGGCTGCAGGCAGAGTGCTGTCCAGTGTTGAGGGAGTGGAGGGCGCTGGGGTCATAGCTGTGGACGGTCTGAGGACCAGAGTTTGTGGCGCTGTGCATAGTCCAGGCACAGACAGGCGCAAATGGGCTCATCTTTGAAACCCCTTCGCATGCCAGTGGTGTGGTCGCACAGCATCCACAATTAAGTAGTGTGCAGGGGAGGGCTGGGCAGCTGCGAGGTGGGAAACGGAGGGGGCAGGAAAGTGGCACTGGAGGGGGTGGGGATTACAGCAGCTGAGAAAGAAGAAGCAGAGAAGAAAAAATGCCCAAAAAGTAGCAAAAGGCAAAAAAGTGGTAAAGGACAGTGATATGGAGAAAGAAAGTGAGAAACAGAAAGAAAGAATGAAGACAGAGCAGAGAGACAGTGCGCAGCAGCAGCTGCAGAGCAGGTGCAGGTGGGCCTCAAACTACTGACTAGAGGGTCAGCAGCAGCTACGGGGGCAACAGCTACCAGGCAGAGCTATGTATCTCAGCCTGTTATATACCTGCATCTCATAAAAATCCATCCTGTTAAAGGGACCACCTGATCTCCCTATGTGTGTATAAGTAACATGTGCTCTCTAGCATTTAGTTATTGACAGTTTCACCATTAAATCCCTTTCTAAGAATGTATGCCCATGGTAATACTGTGTCATTGGAAACAACAAGCTATCTGGTAATACAAATATCCCTTCAGCTGGCATCCAAATATCGTTTGCATCTTTCTGGCACCCTGCTTTTACCTAACTGGTTTGTTCTGCTTCTGACACATTTTCCTTCATATGTTTGAACTCATCCCAAGTGTCAGAGACTTTCATCAACATTGCAAAATAACTCTCCTCTGTGGCCTCACATGTGAACCCTCCATTGAAAGTACTGGCTAATAGTGTGCAGTACCTGGTAACAGAATCAGCACATCTGTTGCCCATGGTAACATATTCGCCTCCATTTTGATGACCGACACATTTTACATTATTCCAATAGGTCTTTGACATGAGTCCCATTCTTTATCGGAGTACCTGTGGAGGCAAGGAAGCCCCTATGGAACCACAATTGCCTAGAAACATGGGTCACATCAAACCCGGACTGGCTGTCGGTGAATATGCTGACTCTCATTGTGCAGCTAAACTGCTAGCTCTGGTAAGAGCAATCAATTCAGCTACTTGGGCAGAAAAGATTCTCTGAAGCCATGAAGTTTCGACAACATCATTTATAGTGCACAGGGCATAAGCTGCTCTTAGCGTGCCATCATTCCCTCTCAGACATGAGCCATCTACACACAATACATGGTCAGGCTCAGTTAGGGTGCTCATTCTTAATGTCTGGTGTGGGTTTGGTGCACAGTTCTGTGACATCTAGGCAATCATGTTCAACCTCACCACATTTGTCATCATCATCATTTACAGGTAACAGTTTTGAAGGGTTTACACCATTTCAGAATGATATTGTCAGAGGATAACATGCTCTTCTCATTAATGTTTTTTGGTTCACGTTAACAGTAGCTCCACAGAGTGTAAGACCATGACAGTTAAAGGGTAACCCATAACCATGTTTTCACTCTTTTCCAGACAATATTTATTGAACCAATGTGATTCTTGTATCAAATATATGTGCTGCAATGATCAATAGGCAGAAGCAAACAAAAGTTATTAAAAATATAAGGACAGTGAATAGGATGAAAAGTTCCACCATTGTGCTAAAACTGTAAATATACAAGCAAGTAAAACAATACAGAAATCTGGCGAACTTCTACTATGTGTCACCCTAACCTAAGTGTTAGGGTGCTTGTGTGTGTTCTGCAGAGAATCCCCATACTGGATGATCCAATTCCCTTACCTGAAAGGAAAGAATGTAGGTTCCCGTCGGGATTACAAGCTGGACACCCCTCATAGAGATATCAGCAGGCTGCTGGGCCGAAGCATCAGCATGTAGAAACCACATATATGACAGCAAAGTACTCCTCTGCCAGCACCCGGACACATATGTTTATTTATACCAAAAGGCATCCTTGCCTTGGGCCCGTGAGATCTTCGTCAGGCCATCATTGTTTATGTGTTATAGATAGCTCTGTCACCATATGTACGAAACAAATAATCACAGTTTGCACAATATATGTACAGACCTTGTACAAGATGTTTCAAGGTATCATGATAGTGTTCTTGCAAAGTTGGTTGGTAAGCATGTATAGTTTCCTAGAAACTAATCCTCACTTTCATGGTTGCAAATGTGTGGCAAACGTCATTGCATAAAAGGGTAAATGCAGCTTTAGGACGAAACCTGTGTAACATGGGTAACTAGTCATAATATCTCATTTTTAATATCGATATGCAATAATATCGAGTTTAGTATATCGACAATACAAAAATATCAATATTATATATATCGATGTTAAAATATAGTTTTTTTGTTTAGTTGAAATATCGAAGTATAAAATATCGAATCGAAAATATTGTTATAAAAAAATAGTTTTTTAGTAGTGTGAAAAATAGCGAGAAAAAAATATAGAATGTATAAACTATCGTTTAAAAAAAATATCGTCATGGTATTATTTTATATTAAAATATTGTTGTTTTTCATGTAATAATAGTTGTTGAATATTGTAAAAAAAAATTGTAATTGAAATTTTAGGAGTGGGATGTTGGGTTTTTAGGGGATAAGGGTGGGGAGTGTTTTAAAATAATGAGAAATTAATTATTTCAATTTAAAATATTTGATAATTTAAAATATGAAATGTTGTTTTAGGAGCGGGATGTTGGGTTTTTAGGGGATAAGGGTGGGGAGTGTTTTAAAAAAAATTTCAAAATCATTTTTAAAAATTTTAAATATTTGAATTTTGAAATTATGAAATGTTGTTTTAGGAGCGGGATGTTGGGTTTGTAGGGGATAAGGGTGGGTGTGTTTTAAAAAGAATGAACATTTTTATAAATTAATTTTAAATTGTACATTTAAAAAATAGAGTTATTAGCAATGGGAAGTTGGGTTTATAGGGGTGTTGGGAAGAATTTAAAATTAGATTTTTTTTTAATTTTAATTTAAAAATTTAGTTTGAAATATTTAATTTACGAGTGTAAATTTGTGTTTATAGGGAAGAGGGCTGGGGAATGTTTTGAAATCTAATGTCATATTTTATTAAATTGATATTTTTTTAAATAATATTAGAAACATTTTAAAAATCATTAATTTATTTAAAATGTAATAATTAATGTGTGCAAATGTTATGAATTTATGGTATTTTGAATATAAAATGTTATTTTTTTTTAAGTAATAGGAATGGTAAAAATATTGGTAACAAGAATTAATTTAAATGTGGATTTATTAACTATATTTAGTCAATGTATTTGAGTTTATTAATAGATTAAAATATTGAATTTTATGTAATTTCTGTAATGAGCAAACAAAAAGGAAGTAGTTTTGTTTTATAGTATTTATCTATTATACATCATTAGTAATATTTAATATTCCCAAAAATTTGAGAAAATATTTTTTTGAGAGTCATGGTTTTATCACATATTAATTATGTACAATAGGTTATGATTCAATTCAATAATGTTTAGTGTCCAGCATCTTCCATTATTTTGTAGTAACTGGAGGGGTAATAGTAAATTATACAGTTTTATTAAATAAGATATTTGTTTGTTTAATATTAACTGCAGTGGGCATAGATAATTATATATGATTAGTATCCAGCATCTTCCCTGAATTAATACGAACTGGAGTGCGAATAATAAATTATATATTTATAGGGGGCAGTGCCATCCATATCAGGAGGGTGTGAGGTGAAGGCCTTTCCATAGCGGCTTTGCCGCCATGGAAAGGTTGGCAGAAATTGCTGTGGGGGCCCGTTGCGGGCCCCAGTGGGTGGAGGGGGGGGCTGCACTTGGGGGGTACCATTGCCATGCACAAGGTGGCAGGCACCGCGCTATGCCTGACACGTTGTGCATGACAATGCACATGTAGTTTTGGCATTGCGGCGGGTGCTGCTCACAGCAGCACCCGCCGCAATGTTAACAATACGGAATGCGACTGCAGGGGGACGGTCGCATCCGAATTGATGGTGCGGGACCGCCGCACCGCTGGCAGCCGGTTCCAACACCGCTAGGGTGGCGGGCATACTGAAGTCCGCCCGCCATCCTAATGGGGCCCTTAGTGTCCAGCACCTTCTTTGACTTAATACTAAGTGGATTGGGAATAGTAAATTATATAGGTTTAGAGTCCAGCACCTTCCCTGACTTAATACTAACTGGAGTGGGAATAGTAAAGTATATAGGTTTAGTGTCCAGAACCTTCCCTAACTTAATACTAACTGGAGTGGGAATGGTAAATGATCTATCTTTAATGTCCAGCACCTTCCCTGAGTATATATTAGTTGGAGTGGGAATAGTAAATTATATATGTTTACTGTCCAGCACGTCCCTGACTTATTATTAACTGGAGTGGGAATAGTAAATTATATATCTTTAATGTGCAGCACCTTCCCTGAGTACATATTAACTGGAGTGGGAATATTAAATTATATATGTTTAGTGTCCAGCACCTTCCCTGACTTCATACTAACTGGAGTGGGAATAGTAAATTATATTTCTTTAGTGTCCAGCACCTTGCCTGACTTAATACTAACTGGAGTGGGAATAGTAAATTATATAGGTTTAGGGGCCTATTAGTATGGGAGGCAGATCGCCACCGCCGGGCCGGCGGGTGGCGATCTGCCTGCTATCTATTCCTGTTTTACCCCCTGCGATATTAGTATGGCGTGGGGTTCCTACCGTCCTCCGCTTTCCCGCCGGTCGTCAATCGTTACGATTATAGACATATTTTGTTTAAATTAAACACTATGTGGCCTATTACGATGGTGGTCCAGCCATGCAAATTAGGATGCGCCCGCCACACTGGCAGGTGCATCCTCGACATTAACAATGCGCCTGGCGGTGCTGTAAGCAGCGCCTGCTGCAATGTTTATGCCCATGTTGTGCGTTGCCATGCACAACATGACAGGCAATGTGCGGTGCCTGCCACCTTGTGCATGGGTACCCCCCAGTGCAGCCACCAACACCCCCCCGACCCCCGGGGGCCCGCAACGGGCCCCCGCGGTGATTTCCCGCATGCCTTTCCATGGTGGGGTCTCTAATATGGATGGCTGTGCCTGCAAAGCACCGCCACCATTACCTGTTCATTTTCCGCCTGGCCAGCAATCCGGCCGGTGGAAAAGCGGCGAACAGCCTTCCCGTCCACGGCTGTGCCCCACGCCATACTAATATGGCGGGGGGTGAAGATGGGTCATTTGGCGGGCGGATCGCCACCGTCAGCCCGGCAGTGGCCACTGCCGGCCTGGCGGTGGCGATCCGCCCGTGATCATAATGGGCCCCTATAACATTATACAGATTTAGTAATAAAATATTCACATTTTAAGTGGTTAACTATTTTTGTACATGTAATATATATTTTCAATAAATTTTATTAATGTATGAAATATTAATAATATTAATTATTACGTTGTTACATTTTATATAAACATGTTTTTGAAAAGGTAAGTTTCTATTTAACATTTGAATTTTTTTTGTTTTTTGAAAAGCATTGTAAATTATACAAATAAATAAGTTATTATAATAATTATTAATATATTTTATATTAATTAATAGTGTGATTGTACAATGTAGAAAAAATGTTACATTATTTTTAACATATAAGTACAATATTCTAATATTTTTAGAAAACATATAAGTAATTTATTTATGACTGTATGACATGTTTTGATATTAATTTCTATGTGTTTTCTTATTTAACCAGCCATTTTTGTTTTACAGGTACTATTTTGTAACCGCTTACTGTTGTTTTGGGTTATTTCTGAGGGGCAAGCTAGTGGTTAGAAGCTTCATCGCGTCGAGAAAGGTAAGTGTAATTTTCTTTAATTAAACTAAGGAGCCGATTAGGATGGCCTAGCGGTGCTGGGACCGGCCGCCAGTGGTGCGGCGGTCTCGCACCGGCAATTAGGATGCCACTGCCACCATGGCGGTGGCATCCTCCATGCCCAGAATTGTGCACCGCCCGCCACAATGCTGGGAATGCACGTTGTGCATTGTCATGCACAAGGTGGCAGGCACCGCGCGGTGCCTGCCACCCTGTCATGACAATATACGGTGGTACCATAAGAGTACCATAGGTACCCCCATGTGCACCACCCACCCCCCAATACCCTGGGGGCCTGCAATGGGCCCCCGCAAGCAAAATCAGCATCCGCAAAATCTGCATGCCTTTCCGTGGCGGCAAGAAAAGCTGCTTCCCGCTCCCATGCGTCTGCCACCAAATCCAGCCCCTCTTCCGCCCGGTCGACTGGTCGACCGGTGGAAAACTGGTGGACGGTCTTTCCATCCGCCGGGGTCTCCCCCGCCATACTAATATGGCGGGGGAAATGGGTGGCGGACGGAGGGAAATGTAGGGCAGATCGCCACCGCCATGCGGACGGTGGCGATCTGCCCTACATCGTAATCAGCCCCTAAGTTTTTACTTGTATTTGAATGTAGTTCAGTGGTAGGTAGACTGAATAGTGTTAGGTGGTTCTGTTTCTGGTGTGTTTTAGTTGTTAGTTATATTTTAGCGAGATATCGATAGTTATTGTTTGAGGCCTAGTGTAGAGAGGTTAGAATATGTACAGAAATGTGTGTATATTGTGTTAAAAGTGTTTTTTAATGTATTTAATTATAGTGTATGTGTATGTTAGTGTGGGTGGGTAGGTTTCTTTACTTTTTTACAAGTTTTCTTTTATCGAAATCGCGTTTTGGAGAAGATAGCGTTTTTTTAATTAAGAAGTGTGAGAAGTTGGCCTGGTATATGCTGTCCACTAATCAAAGTGGGCACCTTATACCAGTCTAAACAACCCCTTATGGTGATAGGTTAAAGACAAACTTTATTGAAAGCTATCCTAGTGGTAGCTATGAAGAGCAGCCTTCAGGCTAAGTCTTGAAAGAATGTAAAGCAGCTTGTTTTGCCAGTCTATAATCTCTTGAATGACCAAATGAAAGGACAACCACACCAGGTATATATTCAAAATATATGTATTTAAGATAAACACACCCCTCTAGTCTCTTTATGAGACTGGAGTACGAAGTACTTAAGTTACAAGTCAGTATTCAACAGTAAAAGCACACATACACGTTTGAGCCCTAGGGGCGTACCAAACCATGTACCAATAAAGTGGTATAAGAACCACGAATGAGCTAGACACAAGGCCTAGAGCCTTTATAAGTGCTTGGGCCCCAAGGAACCACCCAAGGAAGTGACGCAGGGGACCCACGGGGGACTCGTGCAGTGTTAGAACACAGGCGCGAATCGGCGTTAACATCTATGGAGAAAGTCGCGGTTGGAAAATTACAAGTTAAGGATACTTAGAGGACGACTACAAGCAAACCCTTTTGGACTTAGAGGTGTCTAGGGCCAACACCCACTGGAGCACTGGAGTACTCGTGTTACCTCACCCAGGGAAGCCGGGTGCATAGGTGTCTTTTGGTGTCGGGTTGCGGCGTCGTTTTCAATTGAATCTGGCAAAGAAATGCTGCTGCCGTGAAGAGGAGAAGTGTCCGAAGAGATCCAAGCCTGGATCAAAGATGGAAGGAACCTGAAAGCAGAGGAGACAGAGTCTGGGTCACTTACCAGTGACCAGGGACACGACAGTCCAATGCCCACAGATGTCGGGTGATTCAGGTGAGTTGAAGGGTGTCTTGACTCTTCAGCCACGAGGTCCAGGAGGCGTCAACAATGACCAGGAGCTGGATTCGAGCTGTCCCATGAAGTCTGTCGAGTGCTGCAGTGTCGGCGACCAGAATGGACCTAACAAGCCTTGGCAACGGCAAGACAAGTGGAAATAGAAGAAAGACTTCGGTGCATACCAGCAAGGTCTGGGGTACTCACCCAGCAAGGGTAAGCCAGGGCACATCTGGAGCAACCAGGGAAGCCCTAGCAGAAAAGGCGTTCCCTTCGTGGGGGATCGCGAAGGAGCCTCGAGCGGTCGCACTGGAAACTGGCCCATGGATCACTCGTGGAGTGGAGGCCAGAGATCTTCAGTGCAGTCGGTGCTTGAGACTGGGGCTACTCGGAGCCCAAAGCACAACTTTGAGGAAGACCAGGAAGATGATGTACTGGCAAAAGTTCACGGTGTCCAGGGGTCACGGTTCCACGTCACCCACGATAGCCATGGGCCTCAGCTTTGCTGTGAACTCAAGGTAGCCTCGGGGAAGTCTGGAAATCCACCTCTGGTGATGCGAAGACTTCGGCATCCAATGGGAGCTTGAGTTGCAGACCGGACAGTTGCTTCTTTGGTGCCTGCCAAGCAGGGGAATCACTCCTTGACCCCAAGGGAGATTTCTTCAGTCTACTAGACGAAATAGAAAGTCGAAGCTCCAGGATATATGTTGCAGAGTTTCGTCCAGGGTAATCTAAAGTCTCAAGGACTGGGGACCCACCTATGGGAGGGTTTGGAAAGAGGGGTGGTTACACCCATTTCCTTTGTCCAGTTTCGCGCCAGGGCAGGGGCAGGTAGCCCCTGCAACTGGTTTGAACTGGACTATGCACAGGGACACCAATTGTGCCCCCAGTGCAGGACTTCAAAGCACCAGTGAGTGCTCCCGCCCAGTCCTAATACACATCTGCCTGTCTGGGGAGGTGGTTACACCTCCCTGAGACAGGAAACCTATTGTCCAGGCCTCCCCTGCCGGAGTTTCGGTCAGCAGCAGGAGGCCAGACCCGTGTCTGCGGCAGTGGCATCCATTTTGTGATGCCAGGGCTTTAGAAAGTCTTTACTGGTTAGACCAGTGTGTACATGTCTCTCCCTGTAGAAGGGTGGAATGCTACCCCCCCGCCAGTAGTATTCCAAAGTGTTTGACACCAAACACGACATGTTTCTGTGCAGCCAGTCCAAAGTTAGCATTTACCGCGAGAGTATAATGCACTTAAGAGTATATGGTCAGGCTGCACCACAAACAGCATCAGAGGAGGTACTCCGAACGCTGAAGAGGGGCTCTGCTCACGCAGGGGCACCCTCTCACATAAAAACCAAGCACCCTGGCTTCAAGATTGTTAAGGCCTGCCTTAGGAGTGACTTATAGGTTTTATACGTTCGTGCAATGGTAGTGATATAGGTAGCCTATACCACAGTAAGGGGTGCATACACCACCTTACCAAGGCTGCAGTAGCAGACCTGTGGTGTCATTTTGGAGTGCTTCCCAGGGGTGGCGTAATACATGCTGCAGCCCCTGGTAGGCCTCTGAGGTACCTATGCCCTGGGTACATAGTATACCATATGCTAGGGACTTATAAGGCACTCCAGAATCCGATTAAAGATGTACCTAATGTACATGGAAACCATTTTAGAGAAGAAGCAGGTAGGCTGGGGTCCTGATTAGCAGGGCCACAACCAGACTAAGGTAAAAAAACAGTGAAATACCAGCAAAAAGTGGGGGTACCCATGTGAAGCAGATCCCACTCTCCTACACCCCCCCCCAAACGCAGGGACTTTAAACTAACCTTGACCAGTTGAGTCTTCATGTTCTAAGTGGAAATACCTAGAGAATCCATCTGCATTGGCATGGTTACTCCCAGGTCTATGTTCCACTGTAGAGTCCATCCCCTGTAGGGAAATGGACCACCTCTTCTTTTGTTTTAGCCATAAGAGGGGCTTATGGTCTGTCTGAACAAGGAAGTGAGTACCAAACAAGTATGGCCTCAACTTCTTCAGAGCCCAAACCACAGCAAAGGCCTCCCTCTCAATGGCTGACCAACGTTTCTCTCTAGTGGTCAGCCTTCTGCTTATGAAAGCTACTGGCTGATCCTGACCTTCATCATTCAATTGTAACAGTACAGCCCCTACCCCCAATTCAGATGCATCTGTTTGGACAATGAACTTCTTGGAGTAATCAGGACTCTGTAGAATGGGAGCGGTGCACATGCCCTGCTTCAGGTCATCAAATGCCTTTTGACAGCTAGCTGTCCACTGAACCTTTTTGGCCATTTTCTTAGAAGTTAAGTCATTCAGGGTGTCACTATTGATCCATACCCCTTGACAAATCTCCTATAGTACTCAGTCAGGCCTAAGAAGGCTCTCACCTGAGTCTGGGTGGTTGGAGCAACCCAGTCCATGATGGTCTGGATTTTGCTCTGCAGTGGTTGAACCTGGCCTCCACCTACAAGGTGGCCCAGGTACACAACCTGACTCTGCCCTATCTGGCACTTGGTGGCCTTGATAGTGAGGACTGCCTTATGCAGGGCCTCCAAAAATATTCCTTAGGTGGACCAGTTGATCCTCCCAGGTGGAGCTAAAGACAACAATATCATCCAGATAAGCTGCACTGTAGGCTTCCAGACCTGTGAGAACTGTATTCACCAACCTTTGGAAAGTGGCAGGTGCATTCTTCAAACCAAAGGGCATCACCACAAATTGGTAATGCCCACTTGGGGTCAAAAATGCTGTCTTTGGCTTTGCATCATCAGCTAGTCTGATCTGCCAGTAGCCAGCTGTCAAGTCAAATGTGCTAAGGTACTTGGCTGAGGCCAAAGTATCTATAAGCTCATCTGCCCTTGG
The DNA here is from genome assembly GCF_964204655.1 of Triturus cristatus. Taxonomy (NCBI): domain Eukaryota; kingdom Metazoa; phylum Chordata; class Amphibia; order Caudata; family Salamandridae; genus Triturus; species Triturus cristatus. The sequence continues at coordinate 632,899,176 of NC_140587.1, forward strand.
AATTGGATGGACATCAGTCCTAGTTACTGCATTGAGACCCCTGTAACCACACAAAACCTCATCACTCTTTTCCCACCACTGGTGTGAGGTTTTGGCACAAGAACCACTGGACTAGCCCAAGGGCTATCTGAGGGTTCAATAACTCCCAAATCCAACATTTTCTGGACTTCTGTCCTGATACAGTCCCTGACATGGTCAGGTTGCCTATACATCTTATTTCCAATAGGCAGACTATCCCCAGTGTCCACTTCATGAGTGCACCAGGTAGTCTGACCTGTATTTGAAAAAGCACTTTCTTCCACACAATTCACCTTTTCATATATTGTAGACACCCTAGTTCTGTTTATTTTCTTTTGGTGATAGACTTTCCTTGAATACACGTTTTGGTGCGATTAACAAATGAACCTATCACTCATCGCTTGTTTGTATTATCAGAGTCGGACTCAGATTGTTGATGTTGAACATCGATTTAGAGGACTATAGATTGAATTGCTTTTTTGTATTCTTTTCAGTTTCTTTCAACCTTTAAGAATACCCCTGAAGAAGGGCTCATTTGGACCCGAAATGCATTGGGTACAACGTTGAATCACGATTAACATAGCACTAGATGCTTTGATAAGAAAGATACTGAATGCAAGTATTTTTCGCAATTAAATTGCCTGGATGAAATTCACATTCGTTTGATGATTATGATTATTTCTTCTCAATGAACCTGATGAAAATCCTGAATGGCTGATTCTCCAGCCTATTGTTAAGTGCTCACGCCAGCAGAAGGTTTGTTTCCTTTTTGCATTATAGACTGGCAGTTTACCGGAGTCGCCATTGGATAGGCGAAATGGCGTTTTGAGCACCTTTTCAAAAAGTGTTACTCCTGACTGAACATTTGGAAGAGTGTGCACGTTGGCTTTTGTTTTGTATTGCACAATTGTATCCATTGTCTCCAACGCAGCACCACAATAAAAATGTCATTTGAAGAGATAGCCTCTCTAACTGCTAATAAAGCAGATACATTAGCGTTCACTTCAGAAGCAGCTTCTAAAATATATGAATTGATACAAGAAGCAAGACTCTTCAGTCCTCAAATATCAACGGCATCGCAACTATTGAAACAACTTGAATATGTAAGTCGCAAAGAAATCAATCAAAGATTACACGCAACTACTTTAATCCATTACCACAAAGCTAAAAGGATTCCCAGGGGCCTGCGTATTGCACTTAAACCAATGCTGTGTAAAACAAACAAACAATTCATGGAAAGGTGGTACCAAATTCTCAATAAGTGTTCACTGGATCTTATTCTCCTAATTGTGGAAGAGCTTTCTAACATTCTTAAATCTCTTGAAATAGAAATAGCATCCATTAAAGAAGAACTATCTAAAAAAGAACCAGAAAAATGGGATGAACTCTTAACAGATCTTAATGGGAAACTCGATAGATATGCAAAGGAGATACATGAACGTAAAATTAAGAAGTTTCGTAGAGACACTATCGACTACAAGCTAGACGAGGGTGAGCAGTCTATATATCGACTTTTTAATATCGAGGGACATAAATATCGAGTCAAAAATATCGAATGTCCAAAATATCGAAATAGCTAATATCGATGTGAAAAATATCGTTATTTTTTTTTTACTTATATGTCGATGTAAGTAATATCGTTCGTAATAATATCGACATGTGAAAATATCGTTATTGTGTGTTTAGTAAATATTTTGAAGTTGTTTGTATAAATATTTAAAATGTATATAATATGAGAAATATTTATATTGTTTTAGGGGCGGGATGTTGGGTTATAGGGGATAAGGGTGGGGAGTGTTTTAAAAAAGTTAATATTTTTTTTAAATATATTGTAAAATTTAATTATTAAATTTAATTTAAAATGTGAAATGTATATTTAATTTTAGGAGCGGGATGTTGGTTTATAGGGGATAAGGGTGGGAAGTGTATTAAAAATGTTTATATATTGTTTGAATTTGTTGAAAAATTAGTTAAAAATTGTAAATTAAATTTAGAATTTTAAAAAAAAATTTAGGAGCGGGATGTTGGTTTATAGGGGATAAGGGTGGGAAGTGTATTAAAAATGTTTATATATTGTTAGAATTATTTTAAAAATTATTTAGAAATTGTAAATTAAATTTAGAATTTTAAAACAATTTTTAGGAGCGGGATGTTGGTTTATAGGGGATAAGGGTGGGAAGTGTTTTAAAATATTTTATATATTTGTAAATTTTAAAAAATAAATTTCTAGAAATTCTAAATTATATTTTGAAATTTTAAAAAAAATTTAGGAGCGGGATGTTGGTTTATCGGGGATAAGGGTGGGAAGTGTATTAAAAATGTTTATATATTGTTAGAATTTTTTTGAAATTTATTTAGAAATTGTAAATTAAATTTAGAATTTTAGAAATAATTTTAGGAGCGGGATGTTGGTTTATAGGGGATAAGGGTGGGAAGTGTTTTACAAATGTTTATATATTATTTAATTTAAAAAAAAAACATTAATTTAGAAATTGTAAATTAAATTTTGAATTTTAAATAAAATTTTAGGAGCGGGATGTTGGTTTATAGGGGATAAGGGTGGGATTTTTTAATTTTTTTTTTTTATATATTTGTTAATTAATTTTTTTTTAAAATTTATAAATATGAAATAAATTTTTGATTTTTACAAATATATTTCGCTGCGGGATGTTGGTTGATAGGGGATAAGGGTGGGAAGTGTTGTAAAAATGTTTATATATCTGTTAATTTAAAAAAAAATTAATTTAGAAATTGTAATTTTTTTTAGAATGTTACAAATAATTGTAGGAGCGGAATGTTGGGTTATAGGGGATAAGGGTGGGAAGTTAATTTAACATGTTTATATATTGTTAATTTATAAAATATTAATATTTAGAAATTTAAAATTTATTTTTGAATTTAACTAATCCCATAATTAAATATAGATTTCAGTCAGAGTATTAAATTAATTAAGTTCACTGTCCAGCACTTATTTTAATTTAATATAGAATGGAGTGGGAATAGTAAATTAATTTAGTTCAGTGTCCAGCACATACTGTAATTAAATATAGGTTGGAGTGAGAATAGGAAATTCATTAAGTTAAGTGTTCAGCACTTATTTGAATTTAATATAGACTGGATTGGGAATAGTAAATTAATTTAGTTCAGTGTCCAGCACCTACCCTAATTTAATATAGGTTGGAGTGAGAATAGTAAATTAATTAAGTTCAGTGTGCAGCACTTATCTTAATTAAATATAGATTGGAGTGGGAATAGTAAATGTATTCAGTTCATTGTCCAGCACCTACTGTAATTTAATATAGTTTTTATTGAGAATAGTAAATTAATAAGTTCAGTGTCCAGCACTTATCTTAATTAAATGTAGATTGGAGTGGGAATATTATATTAATTTAGTTCAGTGTCCAGCACATACTCTAATTAAATATAGGTTGGAGTGAGAATAGTAAATTAATTAAGTTCACTGTCCAGCACTTATTTTAATTTAATATAGACTGGAGTGGGAATAGTAAATTAATTTAGTTCAGTGTCCAGCACCTACCCTAATTTAATATAGGTTGGAGTGAGAATAGTAAATTAATTTAGTTCAGTGTCCAGCACTTATCTTAATTAAATATAGAGTGGAGTGGGAATAGTAAATTAATTAAGTTCATTGTCCAGCACCTACTGTAATTTAATATAGTTGGGAGTGAGAATAGTAAATTAATTAAGTTCAGTGTCCAGCACTTATCTTACTAAAATATAGATTGGAGTGGGAATAGTAAATTAATTCAGTTCAGTGTCCAGCACATACTCTAATTAAATATAGGTTGGAGTGAGAATAGTAAATTAATTAAGTTCAGTGTCCAGCACTTATTTTAATTTAATATAGACTGGAGTGGGAATAGTAAATTAATTTAGTTCAGTGTCCAGCACCTACCCTAATTTAATATAGGTTGGAGTGAGAATAGTAAATTAATTAAGTTCACTGTCCAGCACTTATTTTAATTTAATATAGACTGGAGTGGGAATAGTAAATTAATTTAGTTCAGTGTCCAGCACCTACCCTAATTTAATATAGGTTGGAGTGAGAATAGTAAATTAATTAAGTTCAGTGTCCAGCACTTATCTTAATTAAATATAGAGTGGAGTGGGAATAGTAAATTAATTAAGTTCATTGTCCAGCACCTACTGTAATTTAATATAGTTGGGAGTGAGAATAGTAAATTAATTAAGTTCAGTGTCCAGCACTTATCTTACTAAAATATTTATTGGAGTGGGAATAGTAAATTAATTCAGTTCAGTGTCCAGCACATACTCTAATTAAATATAGGTTGGAGTGAGAATAGTAAATTAATTAAGTTCAGTGTCCAGCACTTATTTTAATTTAATATAGACTGGAGTGGGAATAGTAAATTAATTTAGTTCAGTGTCCAGCACCTACCCTAATTTAATATAGGTTGGAGTGAGAATAGTAAATTAATTAAGTTCACTGTCCAGCACTTATTTTAATTTAATATAGACTGGAGTGGGAATAGTAAATTAATTTAGTTCAGTGTCCAGCACCTATCCTAATTTAATATAGGTTGGAGTGAGAATAGTAAATTAATTAAGTTCAGTGTCCAGCACTTATCTTAATTAAATATAGAGTGGAGTGGGAATAGTAAATTAATTAAGTTCATTGTCCAGCACCTACTGTAATTTAATATAGTTGGGAGTGAGAATAGTAAATTAATTAAGTTCAGTGTCCAGCACTTATCTTACTAAAATATTGATTGGAGTGGGAATAGTAAATTAATTCAGTTCAGTGTCCAGCACATACTCTAATTAAATATAGGTTGGGGTGAGAATAGTAAATTAATTAAGTTCAGTGTCCAGCACTTATTTTAATTTAATATAGACTGGAGTGGGAATAGTAAATTAATTTAGTTCAGTGTCCAGCACCTACCCTAATTTAATATAGGTTGGAGTGAGAATAGTAAATTAATTAAGTTCAGTGTCCAGCACTTATCTTAATTAAATATAGAGTGGAGTGGGAATAGTAAATTAATTAAGTTCATTGTCCAGCACCTACTGTAATTTAATATAGTTGGGAGTGAGAATAGTAAATTAATTAAGTTCAGTGTCCAGCACTTATCTTACTAAAATATTTATTGGAGTGGGAATAGTAAATTAATTCAGTTCAGTGTCCAGCACATACTCTAATTAAATATAGGTTGGAGTGAGAATAGTAAATTAATTAAGTTCAGTGTCCAGCACTTATTTTAATTTAATATAGACTGGAGTGGGAATAGTAAATTAATTTAGTTCAGTGTCCAGCACCTACCCTAATTTAATATAGGTTGGAGTGAGAATAGTAAATTAATTAAGTTCACTGTCCAGCACTTATTTTAATTTAATATAGACTGGAGTGGGAATAGTAAATTAATTTAGTTCAGTGTCCAGCACCTATCCTAATTTAATATAGGTTGGAGTGAGAATAGTAAATTAATTAAGTTCAGTGTCCAGCACTTATCTTAATTAAATATAGAGTGGAGTGGGAATAGTAAATTAATTAAGTTCATTGTCCAGCACCTACTGTAATTTAATATAGTTGGGAGTGAGAATAGTAAATTAATTAAGTTCAGTGTCCAGCACTTATCTTACTAAAATATTGATTGGAGTGGGAATAGTAAATTAATTCAGTTCAGTGTCCAGCACATACTCTAATTAAATATAGGTTGGGGTGAGAATAGTAAATTAATTAAGTTCAGTGTCCAGCACTTATTTTAATTTAATATAGACTGGAGTGGGAATAGTAAATTAATTTAGTTCAGTGTCCAGCACCTACCCTAATTTAATATAGGTTGGAGTGAGAATAGTAAATTAATTAAGTTCAGTGTCCAGCACTTATCTTAATTAAATATAGAGTGGAGTGGGAATAGTAAATTAATTACGTTCATTGTCCAGCACCTACTGTAATTTAATATAGTTGGGAGTGAGAATAGTAAATTAATTAAGTTCAGTGTCCAGCACTTATTTTACTAAAATATAGATTGGAGTGGGAATAGTAAATTATTTCAGTTCAGTGTCCAGCACATACTCTAATTAAATATAGGTTGGAGTGAGAATAGTAAATTAATTAAGTTCAGTGTCCAGCACTTATTTTAATTTAATATAGACTGGAGTGGGAATAGTAAATTAATTTAGTTCAGTGTCCAGCACATACTGCCAACTCAGTCAATTGTGGTGTACCAGAAACTCACCTCAGAACCCAGAACCCAGTCTCTGGCTAGTATTAGTGTCCCATTCGTTATCCGAGATTAGGCTCAGAAATCACAATGAAAAGACAACACAGAACTAGCGACTCAGTATCCTCTCAGGAATGGTGGGAATCCGAAATACCTGTCCGTATATTATTCTCACATCAGTCCACAAGAAGAATCAACAGAGACACGGGGAAAATAAAAAGAGTTTATTTTTATAGACCACGTGTCCTAAAATGCAGTAGGTTGGCTAATACAAGCAGACAAATGATTAAAATCAAAACCATCAGCTTCCTTACAATACCATAGAATATAAAAGGGGTGATCATATTATAATGACAGTGGATAATATCACCTTCCCTTTACTAAGAAGCTAATATTATTATTATGCTAATAGAAGGTCTCTTAGGCTTCAATAGGGGACCCCATACCTCAAAGATCAGCTTAGTGAAATCACATCACAGGAGCATCAGGAGTCTTCTCGCAGGAAGGCTCGTCTTCGGTCTGAATATTAAACATGATGTCTGCATTATTAAAAGCACCAACTTTCAGGTATTCGCAGCTGCCTGTGTGTTATGGCTAAATAGTGGGTCGATCAACCTGGAGTGGAAAACATGCTTTGTCTAACGACCCAGACTGTTTTGTCACGCCATGTACAGACCAAGGTCCCTGCGCAGAGCTCGGGATGGTAACAACAGATTGCTTCCGTGTGAGGCAAAGCTCGAGTCAGCAGTTTGTTTAAGCAATAACATGTAAACGCAGTGTCGTGCGCAAAAGCGGCAAGATGGATTTCTAACATCTAACGCGGTTATGCTAACTTCACAATGTATGTACGTATTAAGGGAGTCCTCACTACATGCCCCCTTGATGGAAGCACTATACAGTAGGCAAGAAAAAAGAGAATGCAAAGTTCAGTTTCGACAGAGCAGAACAAGGTGTATTCAATTAATAAACAATTTATAGTTCAGGCAAAAGCCGAAAACATGAAAATCGAAAAGGGGAGAAAAAAACCACAAACATGTGATGGGAAAAATTAAAAATTGTTTATGTGGACAGCAGTCCAAAGGCACGGGAGAAAAAACATAGAGGACCACAGTTTACTCAATCCATGAACGTATATGCAGCATACGTGGCCACTGCTTCCAACAAGAAATCGTTTGCAGAGCCATGAAAAGTTTCAGCCATCCAATTAATCAAAGAAAAGGAACATACATGTTCTTCAATGAGCGGAGCCTCTAGCACAATCAGAGGGCAACCCAATTGTTCCTCCAGATAGCTCATATTCAAGAAATTATAGGCTGCTCTTGCGATGTCCCAATTACCCAGGATACCATGCGCCGCACCACAGGCCATAATCCGAACACCAGAACAGGCAAACTCGTGAGACACTAAGGGCCTCATCAGTCGATCATAATCTGGCACCGGAGACACCATGTTGGTTAAGCACAAATCCAAAGGCCATTCAAAGGGACAATCTAGGCAGTGAAAGACTGGCTGTACGCAGGTGAAGTAGGAATACCGGAAGGATAATCCATACGCCAGGCTCAAAGTCGCCAATGGTAGCGTACCATAATATTCAAGCATCCTGTCACGGAGAAGATGCAGACGGGACAGGTTGTCGTGTGGCACAGAAAGAGCAGCCATTTCGCAGTATGAAAAGTAAAAGCAGCACTCCTGCCACAAGCGCCAGAATCAGCGGGACACCTCCAAAGATGCTCGAGAAAATAGAGTGAAAAAATGCCGCAATCACACCACAAATAGTTTGGAAAGAGGTCACGAGGCCCGAGCCCACAAGCTTAAAAAAATGAGCTAGGCCAGTCGTGGACGAGGAATTGAAAATTGTTTGGATCAAAGCACCAAAATGTAGGGGGAGGTCAGTATTCAAAAGCGCCTGTACCTCAGTACGCGTATTTGCAACGTGAAGGACAAATGTTTCACCAGAGGAAGTCAATGGCACCTCCTTTTTGGACAATAACGCCTTTATTCTGCTCATTTTGTTGAACTCTGCTTTCAAGGTTGGAATCTAAGGCCAGATGGAAACATCCAGCAGCCCATGCGGGGGTGGAAATAGAACATTATTGCAGCAGACAAGTCTCTGCGATACAGTCACTATGTAAGGGATTCCCACTAACATCCCGCAGCAAGCTTCATTGTTCAGAATTAAATAACTACCGTTTGCAAGCAGCGTGAAAGATGGCGTAATCACTGGCACTGGGATACCTTTCATGACGCAGGCCAAATTTGGAGTTTGTACATTGTATGCACTGTGTAATTGAATGTGTCTATATACTACAGAATGATCAGGTGTCGTTGTACATTCTTCACCTGTCAGAGAAACCTCAGTACCGTCCCTTGTACATCTATACATAAAAGGGAGGGACCAAACATCATGTATGAAAGCGGTGCCCAGCTGTTCATATCTACCCAGAGCATAGTTTTTTATACAGGACGTAAACTTGAAAAGCGCGAATGGGAGAGTGATCAACCCATGTAATAACCACACGCCTGTATCCAATTCCGCTACAGAGAAAGGTAAAGGTTCAAATTTTTCAATATGTAACAATGAATATGTAGCATCTTTCATGGACATTAATTGCTGTTTTTCAGTAAGGTTAAAGGGAAGCAATAAAGATGTTGTATTAAAATAGTCCCAGGGGACCTTCCCTGCCTTTAACGTTTGTAATGTCCATGTTATTGGTTGTTTTCTGTATGTTGCCTTTCTATTGGATGGTTTGATTTTTTTTTTGTTAATTGGTTTCCTTTTATAGAAAATGCTAAGTAAGAGTATATTTAGTTTTAAAGGAGGAGAGTTTTAAATCATTATATATAAAAAGATTGTTTATAATGTGTAGTGAATGTTTTTTAAATGTGTTCGAAATGCCAATGTGATAATTATTTCAGTGTTTTTTTATTATGTTGTTAAATATTGAGATCGCTATAAATGTTATGTTTATGTTTAAGTAGAATCTCATTTGAAAAATGTATGTTTTGGGAAAATATTGTCTTTATGTTGTTTAAAATATTGGTTTTATTAGTGTTAGAATAGTCGATATTTTTTATAAAAACGATATTCTTGATGTCTATATTTTGGTTATCGATATTTGTGACATGTGTCATATTTATTTACTCATGTCGATATTTAGTATTGCGATATTAATGTGTGCGATATTTGTGTGATCGATATAATTGTATTACGATATTGTAGTGTCGATATTAGTGTAGTTTTTTAAATAAGTATACAATGTCGATATTTTTGATGTCGATATATTTGATGCGATATTTGTGTAGTTCGATAATGTGTCTGTCGATAATATGTCAGAGATCCCTAGACGAGGTCTACACCTGGGCAGAGGTTTACAATCAACGTAAATGGCAAAGACCCACGAATGTTAACTCTTCCCAAGAAAGCGTTGTTTCTGACTCTGAAGTTGTTCAAAACCGTCCTCCAATGAGTCAAACTGCAAAAGCACCACACAATGTGGAGGATTCTGCTACAAATACTGAAGCTCGTAAATCTTTTTTAGCCACCAGCCCCGCTTCAAATCACCAACCCAACCAATCCACACAAAAACAAGACGAAGTAAGAAGAAAAGAGCAACTTTCAGAGACAGACAAGAGATCTCTGCGCAGCAAAACAAGAGCGACCTAGTCGTGAATATCTCTAAATATCAACTTACTAAAGCTCAATTAGCAGTTCTGAATAAGGGAACTTCTTTTGTACCCACTTATAAGAGCAATGTGGCTGAAACAGAAATTGCCTTCTTTAAGTTTTTCAGAATTTTGCGACTGAAATATTTTTTCAGCACAATTGAACCTACAGCCACAGAGAGAGATGATTCAATTAAAGAGTTCAAACCTAAAAGCACGTTCTGCTCTCCCATGTCACATAAATCGATAGACTAATTTGAAAGGTTAGTCAAAGCGGAGATTACAAGCATCAACTTTCAGAAACGTTCCAAAGAGAACTTCTCAGCCAAAGAATGGAGCACTTTGAAACAACTTGCTGAAAATCCTTCCATGACTTTCACTAAAGCTGACAAAAGTGGAGCACTTGTTGTGCTAGATACAGAGTTTTATGAAGAAAGTGTCACTAACCACCTCATGGATGCTGATACATATACTCAACTGGACCAAGATCCAACACAGAGCTATCAAAACATTCTGAAACAGATTCTTACACGTGCTGTAGAGATGGGTTGGATCAACCAAAAAACGGAGAAGTTTCTGTACACCACTCATCCACGAAGACCGAGACTATATATGTTACCTAAGATTCACAAAAACCTCGAAAAACCACCCTTTCGCCCCATTGTGTCAGCATGTGGATCGTTATCTGAACCTCTAGGCAAATACCTTGATCATTTTTTACAACCAATGGTACAAAAACAACAATCTTATTTAAAAGATACTACAGCTCTTCTCAATCTTCTGAAAGATCTTGATCTGAAGGACATAGAACATTGGATATTATGCACCATAGACGTCACCTCTCTGTATACCTCGATTCCACATGCAGATGGTATTGAAGCAACAGAATGGGCTTTACTGAATCATAATCACATCAATGCAGAAAAAGTGTTTTTAATTGAATTGCTCCAATTTGCACTCTATCACAGCTACTTTGAATGGAAGGGTGTATTTTACGCCCAAAACAACGGTACTTCAATGGGCTTTGCTGGAGCTCCTTCGTATGCCAACATCTTCATGGCCAAACTTGAACATGAGCATATTCTGAACAATCAAGCATGGTCTCACAACCTAGTACTATACAAGCGCTACATTGATGATATTTTCATTATTTGGAAAGGTGATCGCAACATTCTGGAAGCTAACATTTTGCACCCCTCAACCACATTCATAATCGAATTAAGTTCACTCACCATAATGAGAATCAGCAGATTAATTTTTTGGATGTACTTATTCAAATTGATCAAGGATTAATCAAAACGAATGTCTATATTAAACCTACGGATAGAAACAATTCTCTCCATTACGGAAGCTTTCATCAACCCAACCTCAAGAGACATTTACCATTCTCACAATTCATCCGATTAAAAAGAATCACTTCTGATCCACAAGATACTATTACCATCACCAATCAATTTGCTGACCGGTTCCTTAAACGAGGTTATCCACCCCAAATTTTGGAAGAAGCTAAACACAAACTAGACAAGGTAGATCGCAACAACTTACTACAACCAGCATGCAGAAAACAAAACAATCCTCTTGTATGCGTTTTAAAACATTCCACTCAAGCTGGCAACATCAAATCGATTATCATGAAACATTGGAATATTATTTGTACTGAACCTGACTTACTGGCCTTGTTTCCGCAGAAACCAACCTTCGCCATGCAAAGATCTAAAAATCTCAAAGAACTACTAACCCACACATTAGATACTTCTGGTAAAACATTTAAAGGCATGCAAAAATGCCAAAACTGTGTACATTGCAACAATGTAATACTTGGCGACTGCTTTATCCATCCAACAAAAGGCCACAAGATTGCTTTACGTCATTCAAGTACTTGTGACACTTCGAATGTCATTTATGCATTGAAATGCCCCTGCTGTAAAATTTATGTTGGCAGAACCGAACGAAAAATCAAAATACGAGTTGGTGAGCACAAAAGTAACATTCGAATGAAGAATGAGAAATCGACAGTTGCCATGCATTGGATAGAAGCTAAACATAACATTTCTCAACTGCGCTTTACTATTTTGGAAGCACAAAAGCCAAGACCTGATACTGATCCTCAGAAATCTCTTGCACGCGCAGAATTTTTTTGGACTAAAAAGCTGCAGTCACTTCAACCCCTGGGACTCAATGATCGCATCGAATTTAATTGTTTTCTGTAATTTAATTGTTTCTGTGGTTTGTTTCTTTTATGAAAGTGTTTTTCACTTTGTTTAACTTTATCGATATGCACGCAATGTCACAGCATTTTGAAGACTGTTTCTATGTCTTTAGGCATTTTCTAGAACGCACATATCCGTTTTCTCTGTTTACTATTTAAGTCTTTTTTCGTCGAACGTGAGCACAACAACTAGTAACTGACGCGTTCCCGCCAGACCACGCATCGGGTATGTTCACGGGTGAGCTTTAGTGTGTGCCTTTTATTTAATCACTTTTTCAGTTTGACGAGTGAGAGTAAACATGGTTTGGCTTCCTCTTTGCGACGAGCACCGCTTTATCGAGTGAGTTGAATTCAAGATGTTTTAAGAAATCGTTTTTTAGCTAGACCTGTATTTGAAAAAGCACTTTCTTCCACACAATTCACCTTTTCATATATCGTAGACACCCTAGTTCTGTTTATTTTCTTTTGGTGGTAGACTTTCCTTGAATACACGTTTTGGTGCGATTAACTAATGAACCTATCACTCATTGCTTGTTTGTATTATCAGAGTCTGACTCAGATTGTTGATGTTGAACATCGATTTAGAGGACTATAGATTGAATTGCTTTTTTGTATTCTTTTCAGTTTCTTTCAACCTCTAAGAATACCCCTGAAGAAGGGTTCATTTGGACCCGAAATGCATTGGGTACAACGTTGAATCACGATTAACATAGCACTAGATGCTTTGATAAGAAAGATACTGAATGCAAGTATTTTTCGCAATTAAATTGCCTGGATGAAATTCACATTTGTTTGATAATTATGATTATTTCTTCTCAATGAACCTGATGAAAATCCTGAATGGCTGATTCTCCAGCCTATTGTTAAGTGCTCACACCAGCAGAAGGTTTGTTTCCTTTTTGCATTATAGACTTGGAGTCAGAGATAACATGTTTCTGAACTGACTGAGCACCTGTCTGCAATCAGTTTGCTGCTGGACAGTGAGGCTGCCTGCCAAGGCCACACCATCAACTGACCCATCATCAGGGTTCTGTGACAGGAGGTCAGGGAGTGGGTTACTCTCTTCCTCCTGTCCCTCATCAGTAGCCATGAGCAAGCCCATGTCAGCCCTGTCTACATATGGCTTTAGCCTGTTGACATGTTCCTAGGTCTACTAAGTAAGTAACCTCTCCCTTTTGCTCAACAATAGTGTGGGGCCCACTCCACTTGTTTTGGAGAGCTGCTGGGGCCACAGGCTCCAACACCCACACTTTCTGTCCTGGCTGGTAAACAGTCAGTGCAGTCTTTTGGTCATGCCAGGCTTTTTGCAGTTCCTGGCTAGCCTCAAGGTTTTTAGTTGCCTTTTTCATGTACTCAGCCATTCTGGAGCGGAGACCAAGTTCGTAGTCCACTATGTCTTGCTTTGGGGGCTTGAGAGGTAACTCCCAACCTTCCTTCACCAAACACCATGGACCCCTGACAGGGTGACCAAACAAAAGTTCAAAGGGGCTGTAACCAACCCCCTTTTGTGGCACCTCCCTGTATGCAAACAAAAGGCAGGGCAAGAGAATGTCCCATCTTCTCCTGAGCTTTTCTGGGAGCCCGTTAATCATGCCCTTTAAGGTTTTGTTGAACATTTCAACCAAACCATTGCATTGTGGGTGATAGGGTGTGGTGAACTTGTAAGTCACTCCACACTCCTTCCACATTGCTCTTAAGTAACCAGACATAACGTTTGTATCTCTGTCTGATACTACCTCCTTAGGAAACCCCACTATTGAGAAAATTCCCTACAGGGCTCTTGCCACCACAGGTGCTGTAGTGGTCCTAAGGGGAATAGCTTCTGGGTACCTGGTAGCATGATCCACTACCACCAGGATAAATCTGTGCCCAGATGCTGTTTGGGGATCCATGGGACCAACAATGTCAATCCCCACCCTTTCAAAGGGCACCCCCACCATAGGTAGTGGTATCAGGGGGGCCTTTGTAGTGCCACCTGCTTTGCCACTGGCTTGGCAGGTTACACAGGAGCGACAAAACTCCTTTGTGTCTTCAGACATGTGGGGCCAGTGAAAGTGAGGGACAAGCCTGTTCTTAGTCTTGTTCTGGTCCAGATGACATACTAAAGGAATATCATGGGCTAGGGTCAGTAGGAAGCCCCTGAACTTCAAAGGTATAGCCAACCTCCTGGTGGCACCAGGCCTGGGATCTCTACACTCTGAATACAGGAGTCCATCATCGCAATACACCTTATGGGGACCACTAGCATTCCCAGCAGCCTCAGCAGCAGCTTGCTGTCTGAGGGGTTCAAGAGAGGGGCAGCTCTGCTGCTCCTGGCTCAGATCTGCCCTGGAAGGGCCCCCTGTCCCCAAGAACTCAACCTGATCAGGCTCAAGCTCCTCTGGGACAGTTCCTTCTTCAGTACTGTGATCATCTCCCTCAAGAGACTGATCCTCCTTCTGAGTCAGGGGGGAAGGTTCTGCCTTAACCCTTCTGCAAACACATCTGCAGGGATGCCCAGCATTTCTGCATGTGTACTGAGCTCTACTTCTGCCCAAGCTGAAGTCTCTAGATCATTGCCAAGCAAGCATTCGACTGGTAGGTCTGCACTCACCACAACCTTCTTAAGGCTAGTTACCCCTACCCAGGAGAAGTTAACAGCTGCCAGAGAATGGTCTGTTCTGACTCTGCTAGCATTGGTCACTTGGTACATTTCACCAAGTATAATCTGCCCAGGATCCACAAGATCTTTTGTCACCATAGTGACACTTGCTCCTGTGTCCCTGAATGCCAAAGCCTGTAATCCATTGATTAAAGGCTGTTGTCGGTACTTGCCCAAGTTACTGGGACTCACAGAGGGGGTCATATCCATGCCCCCATCACAGACAAGAACAGCCTGAGTGGTTTCTCTGACTAAGCCAGAGCCCAACTCAGTACCCAGGGTCAACCCTGGATTGCTGTATGTGGGTAGCATTTAAGTATAGAATTAATCATGGCTTGTTCAAAATCTATAATGATTTTCTGAGGCAAATAATTATTTGTTTCTTCTTTTTTTTGTTTAGAATTTCAAGGTTTGTAGAATGTTGTTTATTGGGGAGTAGGGTTTGGATAAATGGAATATTAGGGCCCCATTAAGATGTTGGCCCGCCACCGTAACGGAAAACGGGACCGACTGCCAGGGGTGCGGCAGTCCCATGAGGCAAATTAGGATGCGCCCGCTACACTGGCGGGCGCACTCTTGCCTTTAACATTGCGGCGGGCGGTGCTGAAAACAGCACCCACCGCAAAATTAAAGGTGCATGTTGTGCATTGCAATGCACAACGTGACAGGCACTGCGCGGTGCCTGCCACCTTGTGTATGGCAATGAGAGGGGGAACCACAGGTACCCCCCAGTGCAGCCACTCACCCCACCCCGGGCCCCCAAAGTCAGTCTCCGCATGCCTTTCCATGGCGGAGTCTCTGCCATGGGAAGGCATTCCCTACTGTACACATCATAATATGGATGGCGGTGCCTGCAAGGTCTTTCCGTCCGCGGCGGTGCCCCCCGCCAAGGTAATATGGCGGGGGGTAAATGGCGGGCGGGCAGGCAGAGAGTTATGGCGGGCGGATCGCCACCGGCGGTCGGGCGGTGGCGTTTCGCCCGCCATCATAATGGCCCCCTTAGTATTGTGAAATAGACCATGGACTGTGTACAACTGATAAAACGGCTTGGTACAAATGTTGAAGGTCCCATCCATCATCCATGTGTCGCATTGTTGTAATTTGAGTAATTGTTTTGCAGTAGCAAAAATAATGATTCTTTAATCTTTGCTTTTATTATCAAATAGCATAAATGGTTCATTATTGTGTGTTATACTTAGTTCAAGGGGAGTCTCTACTTCTTGAAATGTTTTAGGGACACGTATGGTAGTTGTAGTGCTTTTCCTTTGGGTAGCTATTGTTCTTTTTAAGGAATCAATAGAGGTTAATTGGCTAGATGCGTGTTAGGGTACTGTTAGTAACTGTTGTTTTAGTATTTCTGTGGTAGTCTAACTGTACTAGTGCTAGCTTCTTTTATTGATTCAAGAGCCTCTCTTACTTCAATCTCAGTTCCATTTGGGGGGTGGGTATGTTCTTTTACAGATACAACAGTGGTTTCTTGTGTCCATAACATTTGTTTGAATAATATTTACTGCATTTCCAAAAGACTTTTAAACCAGGTTGTTTTTCTTGTGTATATACATAAGCCATGTAACATAATAACATTTTCCCTTTTTGAGACGTAATACATTGTGCGCCTTCAGTCATTGTGGTCTTTTTAGTGCTAAGGATAATATATATAAAAATTAATTAAAATAATACAGTATAGTTTTCAAACAAATAAATATGCATTGCTTCGGATATACTTAGAATGTTGCTGTTGATGTAAATAAAAATGCTGTTGACATTTTTTCAAGCTTGTATTTTCGTTTTGTTGAAGATGTTTCTGTTGGGAAGAAAAAATATAATTGTAATATTTTGTTGTATTGTGTTGTAGGTGGTGGGGACATTGTGAACAAGTGGGTCTTTGGGTGGGGATTTTAGGGAGTTGTTTAATATAAAAAAATTTATATACTTACTTTCTTAGTAACTTTATTGTTGACGCTGCTGTAGTATTTTTTGACTGCTTTAAAAGATATCTGTAGAGGAGCTATAAGTTTAAGAGAGACATATTAGTGAATTATGTTTTTATATATTTTTTGGTGAAGACTATAAGTAGTGTTATATTCTAAATGCAGTTGCAAAGCTTTTTTCTGTAGTGTAAATCTACGTTCTGGAAGTAATCCGGCAGAGTCTCCACTTCTTTTTTTTTGTAGGGGTATGGTTGAAGTGTATATTGAATATAAATTTTCGTTGTTTATATAGTGTTGGTTTAATTGATAGGTTTATTTTAATGGTGTATTTTATTAGTGTGAGGTTTTCATTCGTTGTTGTTAATTTTTTTTTTGGGCAGTTTGTTTCCCTATATGGCAAACGCTAATTAAGAAGTTGTTAGTGCTAATTTGTTTTTTTAACTGATTTCTTTAGTTAAGTATGTTTTACATTGCTTTTAATGTTAAATGCTGTATGTGTTATATTTAATAATATTTTACTTATTATCAGTGTATTTTGCTATTATTCTATGCTTTTATATGTTTATATGTTATAATAAGATTGTATTTTGTTTATAATGTGTGTAGTGAGTGTTTATAGTGTAAAAATACATTTTGGCGTAAAGATATGTTGATTTTAGTAATTTTTAAATAGTCAATATTTGGATAAAAACGATAATTTTGCTGTCTATATTTTTAATTTCAATATTTAGGACATTTTGGTGCCAATTCCGATCCTGTAAAAGCCGGGTACGAATGGTCGTATGGAGCGTATTCTCCGTCTGACTCGTACCCGGGTAAAACACCTTACAAACCCGCAAGTACGATTCGTAAAGAAATACAATTTCCGAATGAGTCGTACAAAAGACCGACCGACAAAAAAATACCCACAATTCCGATCCGGGACACCGCGTACGTGACGTCCGGACGGAGTCAGGCAGCATTTAACGAACCAGCAAGTATGATCCGTGCCTATGTCACTCCGCACGGATAATATTTTACGGCAGCCAAAAACTCCCGGGAAACTGAGGACGACACGAACAAGGAGCACCGGTGCACGACGGACAGCCATGGACCCCATCCTACGTGTCATCCCGGCCCTCACAGCCTACGACCTTGTGTACAGAAACCGACGCAGATGCCGCAGAAGGTCAGAACAACCCCCAGGGGCAAAGGGGGGGGCAAGGGGCAGGAAACATAACCCACAACCCACAAAAAACAAATATATCCTGCACATTAATTACCTCCATGGTCTGGTCACTTCGGGGGGCGTGTCCACCAATCCCACGTCCCGCCACAACGGAAGTGGACGTGGACGCGTACCTGTCACCACCACAATGGTGGTACGGGACCTACCCACGCCCCTCAGAGCGTGGGTACGGTCCGTACCACCATTGCAGTGGTGATGTAGGGGTACGCGTGTACGGACCGTACCCACGCCCCCCAGAGCGTGGGTACAGTCCGTACACGCGTACCCCTACATCACCACTACAATGGTGGTACGGACCGTACCCACGCCCCCCAGATTGTGGGTATGGTCCGTACCACCATTGCAGTGGTGATGTAGGGGTACGCGTGTACGGACCGTACCCACGCCCCCCAGAGCGTGGGTACGGTCCGTACACGCGTACCCCTATATCACCACTACAATGGTGGTACGGACCGTACCCACTCCCCCCAGAGTGTGGGTATGGTCCGTACCACCATTGCAGTGGTGATGTAGGGGTACGCATGTACGAACCGTACCCACGCCCCCCAGAGTGTGGGTACGGTCCGTACACGCGTACCCCTACATCACCACTACAATGGTGGTACGGACCGTACCCACGTCCCCCAGAGCGTGGGTACGGTCCGTACCACCATTGCAGTGGTGATGTAGGGGTACGCGTGTACGGACCGTACCCACGCCCCCCAGAGCGTGGGTACGGTCTGTACACGTGTACCCCTACATCACCACTACAATGGTGGTATGGACCGTACCCACGCCCCCCAGAGCGTGGGTACGGTCCATACACGCGTACCCCTACATCACCACTGCAATGGTGGTACGGACCGTACCCACGTACCCCAGAGCGTGGGTACGGTCTGTACACGCGTACCCCTACATCCCCACTACAATGGTGGTACGGACCGTACCCACGCCCCCCAGAGCGTGGGTACGGTCCGTACACGCGTACCCCTACATCACCACTACAATGGTGGTACGGACCGTACCCACGCCCCCAGAGTGTGGGTATGGTCCGTACCACCATTGCAGTGGTGATGTAGGGGTACGCGTGTACGGACCGTACCCACGCCCCCCAGAGCGTGGGTACGGTCCGTACACGCGTACCCCTACATCACCACTACAATGGTGGTACGGACCGTACCCACTCCCCCCAGAGTGTGGGTATGGTCCGTACCACCATTGCAGTGGTGATGTAGGGGTACGCATGTACGAACCGTACCCACGCCCCCCAGAGCGTGGGTACGGTCCGTACACGCGTACCCCTACATCACCACTACAATGGTGGTACGGACCGTACCCATGCCCCCCAGAGCGTGGGTACGGTCCGTACCACCATTGCAGTGGTGATGTAGGGGTACGCGTGTACGGACCGTACCCACGCCCCCCAGAGCGTGGGTACGGTCTGTACACGTGTACCCCTACATCACCACTACAATGGTGGTACGGACCGTACCCACGCCCCCCAGAGCGTGGGTACGGTCCATACACGCGTACCCCTACATCACCACTGCAATGGTGGTACGGACCGTACCCACGTACCCCAGAGCGTGGGTACGGTCTGTACACACGTACCCCTACATCACCACTACAATGGTGGTACGGACCGTACCCACGCCCCCCAGAGCGTGGGTACGGTCCATACACGCGTACCCCTACATCACCACTACAATGGTGGTACGGACCGTACCCACGCCCCCCAGAGCGTGGGTACGGTCCGTACCACCATTGCAGTGGTGATGTAGTGGTACGCGTGTACGGACTGTACACACGCCCCCCAGAGCGTGGGTACGGTCCGTACCACCATTGTAGTGGTGATGTACGGGTAAGCGTCTACGGACCGTACCCACGCTCTGGGGGGCGTGGGTACGGTCCGTACCACCATTGCAGTGGTGATGTAGGGGTACGCGTGTGCGGACCGTACACACACCCCCCAGAGCGTGGGTACGATCCGTACCACCATTGTAGAGGTGACGTAGGGGTACGCATGGTACGGCCCGTACATACCCTATGAATGCAGGGGTACGGGCCGTACCACCCGTACCCCTACGGCCCCATTACATGATGGATACAAGGCGTACACACGCCACGAATGTTGGTCTACCGCTTGGTGCAGCACATCAGCTGTAAATTGGGGGTGGTGTATGCCCAGGACAGCAGTGTACCACAGCAAGGGGGCAAGTGGGTGGGTGGGTGGCTGGGTGCAGAGGAATACCAGCAGTGGACACAGACATGTGAGGGGTGGGTGCAGAGGAATACCAGCAGTGGACACAGACATGGGGGTGGGTGCCTATCACTCCCAGCAGTGGACAGAGACATGTGAGGGGTGGGTGCAGAGGAATACCAGCAGTGGACAGAGACATGTGAGGGGTGGGTGCCTATCACTCCCAGCAGTGGACAGAGACCTGTGAGGGGTAGGTGCCTATCACTCCCAGCAGTGGACAGAGACATGGGGGTGGGTGCCTATCACTCCCAGCAGTGGACAGAGACATGGGGGTGGGTGCCTATCACTCCCAGCAGTGGACACAGACATGGGGGTGGGTGCCTATCACTCCCAGCAGTGGACAGAGACATGTGACGGGTGGGTGCCTATCACTCCCAGCAGTGGACAGAGACATGGGGGTGGGTGCCTATCACTCCCAGCAGTGGACAGAGACATGGGGGTGGGTGCCTATCACTCCCAGCAGTGGACACAGACATAGGGGTGGGTGCTGGGGGTGGGTGCCTATCACTCCCAGCAGTGGACACAGACATGGGGGTGGGTGCCTATCACTCCCAGCAGTGTACAGAGACATGGGGGTGGGTGCCTATCACTCCCAGCAGTGGACAGAGACATGTGAGGGCTGGGTGCCTATCACTCCCAGCAGTGGACACAGACATGGGGGTGGGTGCCTATCACTCCCAGCAGTGGACAGAGACATGTGAGGGGTGGGTGCAGAGGAATACCAGCAGTGGACAGAGACATGTGAGGGGTGGGTGCCTATCACTCCCAGCAGTGGACACAGACATGGGGGTGGGTGCCTATCACTCCCAGCAGTGGACAGAGACATGTGAGGGGTGGGTGCCTATCACTCCCAGCAGTGGACAGAGACATGTGAGGGGTGGGTGCCTATCACTCCCAGCAGTGGACAGAGCCATGGGGGTGGGTGCAGAGGAATACCAGCAGTGGACAGAGACATGTGAGGGGTGGGTGCAGAGGAATACCAGCAGTGGACACAGACATGGGGGTGTGTACATCCTTATCAGATGATCGCAATTCCATGGGTGTATGTACGCATCCTGATATTTGGACTATGTTGATAGTGCCATAACAACACATCACTGACAGCAGTGTCCCACTCCCATGAGGATGGATGTCTTCCCCCCACTGCATGACACACCACATGTGGGTGTGAGGACAAATCACACATGCATACCCACCCCTGGCGGATGCAGCACAATACACACACACAGATCATGCCACAAGACTGGATGGTCATGTCAATGCCTACTAAACTAAGAGAGACAAAGGGAACACACACTGTCACGCACATCCCAGGACTGATAGGAATGTACAGGTGCTGGGACAGCCACCAAGATGTTGTCTGTCATGGAAGGAATAGGGTGGAGTTCCCACAGATACAATGCCCACAATTGTGAGTCAGGTGTTCAAATACCCAGCAGAACAAGTACCATATGTGTGCTAGGCTGGGATTACACACATGCATTGTGCGGAAAAGGGAAAATTTCTCCATGAAGGCATGGCAAAATACTCTATACACAAGTACAGTGAGTACCAAGGATGGCACAGATGATGCAGCCGGAGACATTGCTGAGCAGGCATGGCCAGAGTTGAAGGGATCCATCACCAACAAAGGAAATGTAGACACAGGGCAACACAACAATTGTGCAACCCTCTGCAGGGGAGATGTCAGGAGCCACAGAGGAAGGAACACTCCTAGGGACAATGTCTCCAAACACAAAGAGCAGACACGACCAAAGATTCTTTGCAGAGACCTTGTTTGGGCACGCAGATACCAGGTTCCACCCCATGAGATGCAGACTACAACATTTCCATGAAACATAACACATTCCCACAACCCCAACTCCTGGAGCCTCAGCATCAACATCAATACATGAAATGCAAGACTTTTCAAAACGGAAAAGAAAATGCTTTATTCAGCATGAAAAAATAAGATGTAGTAAAGAACACTATGTACAAAGGCCAATGGCCAGTCCAGATACGAAGTCCTTGGGGGACACACATGGCCACGCGTCTCCCCTAGCTTGCCTGCACATACTAAACCTCTGGTTCAGCGACTGGGGGGGGCATCATGGGCCAGGCACCGCAGGGACAGGAGGGGGAAGGGTAGGTGTGGTGGGTGCAGGGACGAACGACTCCACCACAGGGGGTGGGGCAGCGCCAAAGGTGGAGGCGAGCTTGGCGCTACACACTTCTGCCAGATCTTCAAGCGTCTCCCCTGCACCCGGAGAAACAACAGGCCCCAAGGAGGGGGGGGGGGTCGGAGGGATAGCCTGCAGCGCTACTGGGGGAGGTGGTGGACAGGCTGGGGGACTTAACTCCCCTACCCGTGGAGTGCCTTGACCGTTTGCGGCCAGGTGAACTAGTGGGGCTGAGGCCCAGCCCAGCGAAGTAGGCCTCCTTCTCTGATTCTGGGGCAGGGGAGCCAAGGGGAGTGACATCGGAGGGACTGGGGAGTGAGTCATCTGGACGAGGACTGTGGCAGCGTGCCTGCCTGTGTGCCCCAGACCCAGTGGGTGTGCCTGCTTCCCCCTGAGTGTGCGTGTCAGTAGGTGTGCGCTTGCCCTTACGTGGGGGTGTGCTGCTTGTGTCTGGTGGGGTGCGTGTGTGTGGATGTCTTGGTGTGCTTGGGACAGGCATGGGTGTGGGACTTGTGGATGCTGCAGGGGTAGGGGGGGACGCAGCACTGCAGGTGACTCACTACTGCCGTCAGTGGCGAGTCCAGGGACCTCAGCAACATGCGTTGGTCAGACATCGCTGATGACATGCCCTCCATATACGACACCATCTGGGTCAGCAGTCTGGTGTGGCCATGGAGGACAGTCAGGATCGATGTCTGCCCAACCTGCAACTGCCACTGAATGTCCACAGACTCGGCAGTGAGGGCAGCAGGGGGGACAGGGGCAGGGGGTGCGGTGCCTGGCACGAAGGAGACATGTGGTTGCCTAGCACGGACAGAAGGGACCCGAGCAAGTGGGAGGGCGGTGATGGGAATGGAGGGGGCGGTGACGGATGGAGTGCTGCTGCCAGCTGTTGGAGCAGCCTCCGCCCCCTCCAGGGAGTTCAGCCTCGGACCCGTCAGCCTCGTAGTCAGTGTTGGTACTGGGCAGGTCCTCCGCCTCACTCCCCTCGCCCTCCGTGCCACTAGATTCCGCCGACTCCTCAGCAGTGGTGGCACCAGTGTTCGATCCCTCCTCCATGTCCGTGCTGGTGTCTCCCTCGGTGTCCTCTGATGATGCTGTGGGCAAGGTGAAGAGACAGGAACAAATCAGTCACCTGTATACATCTGACACGAGTCCAAACAAAATAGGCAACAGTGCATAACAAGAAAGGCATCATGAGTAACATCTAGAATACTCCCCACATATGTAAGCCCTGCACTCCCCAGTTGGTTGACCCACCATGCCACTTGGAAAAAATGAAAATTAGGACACAACAGCAAATAACTTGAAATCCCAAGATCCTGAGAAGCTAGTGTCTGGGATCAGTTGAGCACAGCAAGACTATGAAGGCATGCCACCTCTTCTTCACTGTGAACCCAACAGTAATGTCGCACCCAAGGCCAAATACCACATGCCAATGCAGAAGGTGTCCCCACACTCAGAGACCTGTGAGTACTTAGGAAACCCCAAAGAAATACATTGTGATTCCTGGAGAATCACAACCCTTTACACAATGGACATGTCTAGAATGTGTGAATGTGCCACTTTGTGAACAGAACACACATGTGTCTGTATAACAGAAGTCACACAAGGAGGTGCACACCAAACTACATGTACACAGTCATTGTCTGAGCTGCCAGACTCATTCAAATAAGCCACTGTTAGGCAGAAATGGGGTATCAGTAAGTACATATACATGGCACCACGGTGGTCTGGATGACTTGACACTCGTAAGTTGGTATCGGCAACAACCAAGGACTAACCCAAATGCAACCACACTGTGGGAACATGTATATGTATGAACTCTAAACAAGTTTTGTTCAAACTGTGCCTTACTTTAAAATGTGCCAGCAGGTCCCAGGGAAGTGTAAAGGTGGTGTCTTGTGCACTTCCTTGGGAGACATCTGTCATGCAGGCACATTATTGTCCTTCACAACAAAACAACAAGGTCAAGCATATGAAACATTGAGACATGTTGACAGGTGTAGTGATTGCCAAGGGACAATTTATCTGAGTAACAACTTGAATAATGTCATTTGTCACATGGCTATCCGTCACCTGATTACACAGTTGGCTACACATATGACCTACTGACTGTCATCTGGAGTGGCACACATGTCCACACCCAGGACAATGAATAAGCTAATGGGCCTGCAATTGTTTTGTAAAAAAGCCTAGCTGTACTGTGGGGACACCCTCATGGCAAGCCAGAATGTACCCACAGATGTCAGCACACAAAGTCACAACTGTGTAGCATCTGCACCACACACAGGTGCAAAAAATGTACAAGCAGGATACATGATTGTCAAAAACTGACACAGGCTACGAAGCACAAACATTAAGCACTGGCCAACATCACTGGGGCACTGCACGGTGACTTTCTGTACTGTGAATTATCACACACAAGTCAGAACTGGCAATTAAAAATCAGGGTTGAGCATGTACGCCCCTCCCGCATACACCCACCCATACCTGAGTCAATGTGACTGATACCGATCAAGAAGTGACACCTCTTATTCATGGTTACAATAACTGTGCTTGAAAACTCGCTTCATTAACACAACATCACCTTGTAGGGCTGGCAAAACATATTTGTCACAAACAACCATCAACAGATTGTTGTGAATAGCCACACAGGCACTGCCCAGTGTGAGTATGCACAAGCAAACTGGTGTATCCCTGTCCAGTGGACACATGTAGCACACATGTGAAAAATACAACATAGGCCAGGGAAGAATGCCACAGAGGCAGGCCCTGCTGAACCCACAGTGAATGTGCACAGTGTTGGATGACACACATGATTAGGAGGGCAGGCTGTGTCAGGGGACTGTAGTGGGCACACTGCTCCATGGCCTGGAATGAGCTGACTGTAACAGGAGCAACCGTCCCGGCACTATGCATATCTCCCATTCATTCACATCATGTCTGAGGCCACAACATTGGTAATGCATGCTGCAAGTCTGTTGTTTTGAAACCTCACACTCCTATGTTGAGACTCAGCATCAGTGCCAACAATTATGCACCCCAAAATGACTGAACAGGACAGGGCATAGGCAGACCACCCCCACACATGATGCTGAAAGCAGTGTGCACCTTGATTAACTGGAAGCCTAGATGACCATGTGCAATAGTGATAACACACAGACCAGGTAACACATGTCAAGGAGGGGAAGGGAGGAAGAACAGCACAGGTTGACTTGATTGAACAGGATATGCACTGCACATATATACCCTGGCAGTGTCTCCAGGCGACTGAGCAGCAACAAAAGCTGGCGACACACAACAAACACACATGTACCTACCCCCTTCCTGCTGCTGTAACTCCTGTATCCGCCTATCCAGGTCAGGGAAGACCACCGCCAGGACACGCTTCATTTGGTGGGTCAGGCGCCGGCGCCCGCCATGCTTGCGGGGAGCCTCCTCCTTCAGCATGACCCGGGCGATCCTCCGGGTCCAGCACCGACTGCGACCCTCCACCGATTGAACGGCCTTGACGGCCTCCTTCCAGATCTTCCCCTTATGGTAGGCGGTTACCTGTGAGGATGACAAAGTGGGACAACATCACTACACCTGCATCATGTCACAGAGACACACATTTTAACATCTTTGATTTGTTGAACAGGGCATAGTATGCTGGCAAGTAATAGCACCTTAGTCATAGGGACATTTGCCACTGTGGACGCGCCAATGCACTACATGGCATAGTAAGTACACAGGTGGCATGAGGGGTGCAAACCAATCCCAGATCATGGCACACACTGTGCATCCCAAGCAACACAAGGCTGATGGCCAGCACCGCAAAGCAGTCACATGCCCCAGGCCACTGACGAAACCGCAGCAGAGTACACAGACACACACAGGCACAGATCAATCACCTGCCATTGCCAACAGCGGATACAAAGCTCACTCTGCACATGTGCCACTTGCCAGGGGGGTGTCACAGGTGTGGGGCTAGCTCAGCAAGTCAGACACACAGCACAGCTTCGTTCTCACATCAGATGGGTCGAGCAGTTGCCTCCTCCATGCAGCTCTGGTGCAACACTCCACATAGACACTCACCCACATGACAAGGAACATTCACACACATCAATGTCCAGGGGGCGTACACATCATTTGGACACTCTCACCACTCTCACCACAGCTCCACTCAACTCACACACATCTGTGGGTGCAGTCACCTGTCACACCGGGGTGACCACTGAATCACCGCAGGACAATAGAACAAGAATGCCCAAGAGGATTAGCCAGGCTGAATGTGCCATGCACTATGCAGTGAATGTCACAGTAAGCACAATGGAAGTGAGGAGTGCACACATGAACTACATCAAGCCCCGCATGAGAGACATAAGCCATCCACCCCCCCCGGGACCCACTCTAAACAACATTGCATGTCTGTCACACCTGGACACAATGCCAGAAGTGACAGACACAAAAAAGGTGCACAGGCAAAGGTAGTGGAGTCAGCACTCACCTGCTCCCCTGGTCGACCATACAACATGGGGTACCGTGGGAGGATCACATCCAGCAGGGCCTCATTCTCCTCCTGGGTGAAAGGCTGGGCCCTCTCCACAGTCCTTGACATGGTGCCAGAGGGAGACAATACAGCAGCAGTGGTATCGACTGACATGTTTTGCAGGCAAGTGCCCTCTCATGGGTTCTGCCTGCCTTATATCTGCATTGCTGGCCTATTTCATTTACAGGAGTACAGAGTGATTGGTCAGACTCATTTGCATCCTACGTTTCCTCCAATCCCTTTAAACATACACCAGTGACAGCCTTAGCATCTTTCGAATTTGCAGCATCATGTCAAGTCAACAACCACTTTGCAACAATGTATAATGTGGCCAACTGCTTTTTCCAGACCACATGATGTAAAGTTTAGAACTTGAAACTCGGTATCCATGACAACCAGCATGCATTTATGCCCTAATACTTGTCCCTCATGTGTCCCCATTGTCATTTTTAAATCCCCACACAGGTACGGCGCGTTTTACACGTACCCCTAGGGCACCATCACTACAGTGATATGGCCCGTACTCACGCGTGTACGGGCCGTACACGCGTGAGTACGGCCCCAATCACTATAGTTGTGTTACCGTAGGGCATAGTGATAGGGGCCGTGCTCACGCGTGTACGGCCCATACACGCGTGAGTACGGCCCCTATCACAATGGCCTACGGTAACACAACTATAGTGATAGGGGCCGTACTCACGTGTGTACGGCCTCTACTCACTCGTGTACGGGCCGTACACGCGTGAGTACGGCCCCTATCACAATGGCCTACGGTGACACAACTATAGTGATAGGGGCCGTACTCATGCGTGTACGGCCCGTACACATGTGAGTACGGCCCCTATCACAATGGCCTACGGTAACACAACTATAGTGATAGGGGCCGTACTCACGCGTGTACAGGCCGTACACGCGTGAGTACGGCCCCTATCACAATGGCCTACGGTAACACAACTATAGTGATAGGGGCCGTACTCACATGTGTACGGCCCGTACTCACGCGTGAGTACGGCCCCTATCACAATGGCCTACGGTAACACAACTATAGTGATAGGGGCCGTACTCTCGCGTGTACGGCCCGTACACGCGTGAGTACGGCCCCTATCACTATGGCCTACGCTAACACAACTATAGTGATAGGGGCCGTACTCATGCGTGTACGGGCCGTACACGCGTTAGTACGGCCCCTATCACAATGGCCTACGGTAACACAACTATAGTGATAGGGGCCGTACTCACGCGTGTATGGGCTGTACACGCGCGTGTACGGCCCATACTCACGCGTGTACGGGCCGTACACGCGTCAGTACGGCCCCTATCACAATGGCCTATGGTAACACAACTATAGTGATAGGGGCCGTACTCACGCGTGTACAGGCCGTACACGCGTGAGTATGGCCCCTATCACAATGGCCTACGGTAACACAACTATAGTGATAGGGGCCGTACTCACGTGTGTACGGCCCGTACTCATGCGTGAGTACGGCCCCTATCACAATGGCCTACGGTAACACAACTATAGTGATAGGGGCCGTACTCACGCGTGTACGGCCTGTACACGCGTGAGTACGGCCCCTATCACTATGGCCTACGCTAACACAACTATAGTGATAGGGGCCGTACTCACGCGTGTACAGCCCGTACATGCGTGATTATGGCCCCTATCACAATGGCCTATGGTAACACAACTATAGTGATAGGGGCCATACTCACGTGTGTACGGCCCGTACACGCGTGAGTATGGCCCCTATCACAATGGCCTACGGTAACACAACTATAGTGATAGGGGCCGTACTCAGGCGTGTACGGGCCGTACACGCGTGAGTACGGCCCCTATCACAATGGCCTACGGTAACACAACTATAGTGATAGGGGCCGTACTCATGTGTGTACGGCCCGTACTCATGCGTGAGTACGGCCCCTATCACAATGGCCTACGGTAACACAACTATAGTGATAGGGGCCGTACTCACGCGTGTACGGCCCGTACACGCGTGAGTACGGCCCCTATCACTATGGCCTACGCTAACACAACTATAGTGATAGGGGCCGTACTCACGCGTGTACGGCCCATACACGCGTGAGTATGGCCCCTATCACAATGGCCTACGGTAACACAACTATAGTGATAGGGGCCATACTCACGTGTGTACGGCCCGTACTCACGCGTGTACGGGCCGTACACGCGTGAGTATGGCCCCTATCACAATGGCCTACGGTAACACAACTATAGTGATAGGGGCCGTACTCACGCGTGTACAGCCCGTACACGCGTGAGTACGGCCCCTATCACTATGGACCTACGGTAACACAACTATAGTGATAGGGGCCGTACTCACACGTGTACGGGCCGTACACGTGCAAGTACGGCCCATACGCACGCGTGTACGGCCCGTACACACGGCCTCAGAGCGTGTGTACTGCGTTTCACAGCTTACACTGGTGATAGGAGGCGCACACGAAAGGAATGGAGGTGTCAGACTCGCACAAGGCTGTACATCAAGTCATTGTCAGTGCAGTCCTTCATGTGCAGGGCCTAGGTGTGTCAGGCAGTGATGTGGCACATGTCTCCTCATGTTGTGGCACAATAGATGTGTGATGAGCTGTTTACACATGTCATGTGTGATGGGGCACTACGTGGCACACTTCCCCTTCACACTTTGCACATGTGTGCATGTAGTACAAACGTGTCAAGCACTGCATCACTGGTATGTCACAGTCACCAACACCCGCAACTGTCCCCTGATGGCAGGTACACGGATAATTTCACCTGACATGTGACTACCAACGTGCCACAATGTGACTATGTCATGTGTGTGTCATGTGTTCCCATGAGCTTGCAGTTGGTGTTCCGTCAACTCCATCTGCTGTTGCAGCATCCAACATGTGTCTGTGTGCATATGTGCATGGCACACAATTACGCACA
Source organism: Triturus cristatus (assembly GCF_964204655.1). Classification (NCBI taxonomy): domain Eukaryota; kingdom Metazoa; phylum Chordata; class Amphibia; order Caudata; family Salamandridae; genus Triturus; species Triturus cristatus. Next base: position 632,928,930 of record NC_140587.1, read on the forward strand.
CCATGCCACATGTGCAATACCACCTGACATGTGTCTGCATGCATCGAACATGGTATTGCGACCTGAGGATATATCTGCGTTGTCTCAATGCCTGGGTTATCAGCATTTGACATGTACTCCTTCATGGAAAGGTGTGTGATCTGCCCTTTTTAAATGACATCTGACCTGTGCGTCTAGCTTCCTGCATGCTGGCTGTATGAGATTACATCCTTCAAATGCAGATATGTGGATGTCTGTCACTCCTGTAATGTGTCTGGCTGTTCACTTACACTGGCACACAGCTCGTTTCATGGCATGTCACGTCGACCTTGCAAATAAACTATTGTAGCTGGCTCTTCGTAGGAGTATCACCTTGCTGGCATACGTGTGCTGGATGTATTGCACAGACCAGACTCTGTATTTAGCAGATGTGTATAAGCAGTTGAACATGTGCTCATTTCATTGACATTGTTGTTGTGATGTACTCGCTCATCGTTATTCCTTCCAAATCTCTGCAGGGCACCGCCTCTCCCCCGACCAATGCCAGACCTGTGTGCCATGCGTGAACATGACTGCATCCGAAGATACCGCTTCTCGCAAGAGTTGATTGAGCGCTTGACCACCCGGCTGGAACCACACCTCCAACTGCGACACAGGTATCCTACTGCTCTGACCCCCAAGATGAAGGTGATGGCAGCCCTACATTTTTTTGCCACCGGTACCTTTCAATTCACCATAGCTGATGTCGGTGGCATGTCCCAGACAATGTTCATCCGTGTCCTGCATGATGTTTTAGAAGCCATGTTGGAGCATCTGGATGAATTCATCCATTTTCCCACTCGTGAGCAGTTGACAGGTGTCAAGGGTGAGTTCTATGCCCTGGGAGGGATGCCTCATGTAATTGGGGCCATTGATGGGACACATGTGGCTTTGGTACCACCACAGGCACAGGAGGTAGCCTTTCGGAACCGCAAACATTATCACTCTATTAATGCCCTTGTGGTGTGTCTACCTAACATGTGGATTTCCCATGTCTGTGCCCGTTTTCCAGGGTCAGCACACAATGCCTACATCATGAGGCGTAGCAGGGTGCCAGAAATGATGCTGCGGCTGCACGACGAACGAGCATGTCTTGTTGGTGGATATACTCTGTTTGTCCTCTGTTTAGCGGTATCTTTGTATCTTACAGCATCTCCTGACCCACTTCTTCACATGATGTTTCCATGTAGGGGACTCTGGCTATCCCAACATGCCATGGCTGATGACGCCTCTCCGCAATCCCAGAACAGCCGCAGAACACCGTTACAACGACGCCCATGGGCAGACCAGGCGCGTGATTGAGAGGACGTTTGGACTCCTGAAGAGTCGATTCCGGTGCCTCCACAAGACCGGCGGGTCCCTCCCATATGCCCCGGTGAAGGTCTGCAAAATCTTCCTTGTGTGCTGCATGCTGCACAACATGGCAGTGGAGAAGGCAGTGCCACTCATCCTGGATCCCGATGAGCAGGCACATCCACCCGTGGAGGATGAAGGGCTTGGGCACGAGGAAAGTGAGGAGGAGGAGGAGTAGGAGGACATCCGGAGTCAGCTCATCCGCAACTTCTTCCATAATGGTGAGTCCCTGTGTCTGAGTGTGCACGCTTTGAGCCTTGTGTGGCATGTGTTTCAATGTGTGTGTCAGCTGACTGTGTGCTAAGTGACTTGGAGGTGTGCTCTGATGTGTCATTCAAGTGATGATGTCATTCCGCACATTTTAGCATGGACACTAATTTGTTAAATTAGCATGGTGACAACATCATTCCTGTCGAGTACATGTCCATGTCTGCAGATAACTAGCTCTTTGCTAACTTGTGGTGTGTCTGTCATCCACAGTTTCTTGCGCATGTCGTCTGCTCGTGTCTTCGTTGGCCTCCAGCTATTCCTCATGAGTATTGCAACGTGCTGAATCAGCGTTCCATGCACGGACATGGTGAAAAGTCATTTTGGGTAAGGAGTGCAGCAAGGCATTTTGTGTGTGGTACGTGTTTGGTTTATGTTGGGACTGCTCCTGTGCATGTTGTGTTACAATGCATACCTGTCGACTCACCATGGGGCACATGACATGTGGCATGGCTCCCATGACTTGATATTCACCCTTCCTGACAGTCATCTGTAATGTTTTGTGGAATGTGATGAAGGCATCAATGTGTGTCAAACGTCCCTCAGGAACATACGGGATGCTGATGGTGGACATAGTGTGGGACATCCCCATAAGAGGCTCAATGGCGAATTGCAGACTCTCCGTGTGGAGCAAGGGGTGTTTGGCTCACACACTTCACTTGTGTGCCAGCTCAGTAGGATTTTACACATCTGTGTGTTGCAGGGGGTGTCCAGTGTAGGTCCCACATGGTCAGAGGAATGACCTGTGAGTCTGTTCAAAAGGATGCATTTCCCTTAGTGTGAGCCCGAGTAATAAAGGTGTTCCTCACACTCCAAGGTGCCTCATCTCTGTCAATGCTGGTCTCTTGCCACTTTGCATGCGGCATCTGTGGCATAGTTGTGAAAGATTGTGCAGAGGAGTCCATGTGTAGTTTAGCAACATGCATGCAGTTCCTCATGGATTATGATCCCTATTGTGCATGAAGTACATGGTTGTGTATGTATTTTGGCATGTTGGTCCACACAATGGGCCATCAACACCTGCTGAGGGTGTGTCTCCTGTGCGCAGCTCGGCCTTCAGTTCCCTGATCCGGTGTCATTCATCTTTGGTGTTTGTGCATGCATTGTCTCTGGGTGTGCCATGTACAACCGGACACTCCTTCCTTTACACACGCCTGTTGCAGTTGTCCTTCAGACATCCTAGTCTTTGTGTGCAAATTGTGGAATATTTTCAAGGACATGCTGCCTGCTGCTGCGGACCCTGCAGCAAGTGCCCACAGAGTATCCTGATTTGGCAACACACACGCCTCAAAGATGCTCCTCCCTTCCTCCCTCCACCCATTCATTTGGCTGTCCTCAGCTTGTCTATGCCACAGTTGGCGCCACGCGGTGGCAAAGGCTGGACCATCAACACATGCAACGTGCACATTGCACGACCCTCATGTCCTTGCATGATACACATCACACTACAATCTGATGTAGCAGCCACGCTCCAAGCAATGTCCATCCGCAAATCTACCGCATGCTATCAGACATACCCTAAGCGCACACATGACACCTTTGCATGCTGAGTGTGCTACTCCAACTGCCTACACAGTGCTGCCACGCCTTCCAGGCCCTGTCACACCAACCAGGTCATGTCCCTCCTACTCCCCACCGGCTCTGTACCCCAGCAAGGCCATGGGAGTGGAACTCAAGGCTTCTGCATGTAGTATGGTGTCGTCGTCTGGCACATGGCACAGGTATCATCTCTCAGCATGTCAATCTACAATGGGTCCAGGACCCCCCTCTCCACCATCACATGCACACAGCACCTCATCAGCTGGTATGCCATTGACAGCCAGGTGCTCCTCACCCTCACCAAAGACGCAGACATTGCCAGTTCCATTATTCCTGAATGCATGAGATCCATTGATGAATGGCTGTACATGAGCCACCTGAGGCTGGACTTGTACAGGACTGAGGTGATCATCTGAGGATTGTCCCCTTACAGCTGGGTCAAGTGCTTGTGTCCCACCCGCAAGAGCCCTGCCCCGGCACCCAGTGGCCACACACACAAGATGGTGTGCATCATGTATTGCTCGCACACATTTGCCATGTCAGTCCACAGCATCTGTACCTCATGCTGCAACGCCCTCTGCATTATGCACATGATCCACAGATAGATCCACTCCAAGGAAAGACAGACCATCCCCCATGTCCACGACAACATCCGTGTCAAATACTGGCCTGCCCTCTATGGAGCACGTACATCCAAACTCCCGGGAAACTTGTCCACATCCAGGGTGCATCTGCACACCTCAGCTTCAACATCCTGCGTCCCAGCCACATCACCGTCCACCATAGATAGCTGCAATGGATCACTGTCTGCTGCAGGATGACCTCAACACTCCCCACCCACACTCAGGAGGCAGTCCACAACCCCGACACAAAACCAACCTTGTACGTCTTGTCATACGAGACCCCGTTGGGCCATCTCCGTGCATCCGACCTTGCCCTGGCCACCATTCTTCACATCCACCGTACTCCAGCATGCAGGACATAGTTCTCCCACCTGCCAACACATACCTGGGACTCCCTCCCCGGGAACTTCCACATGAGCCATGACCTCTACGCCTTAATGATAATCTTCCAAATAGGTCTGTCCGCTCAGTATTGCAAGCCCCCCCCTCAGCAGCTTGTGGCCATCACAGGTGAGTGTTCTGCTCCATGCCTGCTTTGAATGATACCTTGTGACCCATGTGTGTCCTGTACCAGACTCAGATCCCAGGGTATGGATGGCTGGAGTTAGTTTAACACTCAGGCATAGTTTGACATTTACACACACATATGTTGTGGAATTAAGCAACATGACAGCAACGTCTCATGAACCAAATAATATTTTTATTTACGGTGGGATACGTGTTTTGGTAGGTGAAATTAGGTGCTCTACCGGGGGAATAGAATCCAAAGTTCACAGGGGGAGATGGTATCCTTGGCATTGGAAGTCATCAGAGTCCAGAGCACAGTGTTGGTCATCATTGGTCAGACTGTGACCAGCAAGTCCATGTGGCAGAGAATGTCAGTGGATGAGGTGCTGCTGTTGCGCCAGAGGGCCAGGTGCCAGGCCAGGTGACCTGGGAGATGTTGATGGTCCGCTGACTCTCACGGTCTTTTCCGTGGACGACCCACCTTCCTCCGGGGACCCTCAGATGCAGACCTTGACGATGTTTGGGACGCTCCGTCGGATGAATCCTCCTCCTCCTCCCTCCCTGTGGCTGGTGCTGGTCTGCGCCTGCTGTCACAGTGAGGGTTGCCCATGTTGTTGGCAATCCGACGGAGTGAATGGCTCATGTCCCTTTGCACTGCCAGGAGCTCAGCCTGTCTTGCCTCCATCCGTCCTTGGTGTTGTTGTTGACTGGCATGTTGCTCGGCCTGCATGTTCTTGATCTCGTTGAGGGTCCCCTGCATCTCTGTGAGTCTTGACACTACCTGGCTGATGCCCCTGGTGTCACGCCGGTATGTGTCCAGGATGTGGCGTATGTGGGACATACCGGTTCCCTCAGCTGGCTGGTCAGGTTCGCGCCCCCGCCTGCCTCCACTCCCACCACCCCTGCCCACTTGAGCCTGGCCTGCCGTTGTGGGCACATCGGGTCTGCGGGACCCCTGAGGGATGAAATTTGCAGGGTTGCCTGCCTCCTCCTGGGTGCCCGGAGAACCTTGTCCCTCCTGGTCAGACTGGCTCTGTTGTTCAGTGCGAGCAGGGCTCCTGGGTGTCTCCTGGGATGTGGCAGCAATGGGGGTGGTGGTTGGCACAGATGTACCTGACGCAGGTGCTGCAGGGGCTTGGGCACCAGAGGGGTCAGGTTGGTTGGGGTCATCCACGGAGTGGTGAGAGTCGTCGCTGCCGGTGGGGTCATCTTCACGCCGAGCCGGGGACTGTGATTGTTCCCCCCCCCCAGTGTTGGGGGGAGATCCACGACGTTGCCCTGTGTGTGAGAGAGAGACAATGTTAATGTTGTTTCATGCGACATCCATGTTTCATACATATTCAAGTTGTCACAGTTCCTCCAGGTAGTTGGATGTGCCTAGCATTCCTCTCAATGTCCACTTGGGGATGGGTATGTTGCGGGGGACAGATTGATATGTTCTCCTGAGTGTTTGACCTGTAGAATTTTGGCTAGGATGCTTATTTGGCTATGGATTGGTCTTGTGTCACATGTCCATTGTGAGAGTGTGTAAATCCGTTGCCTGCCCCGGGGGTGTGTGCTGGTGTAAGGGGGGTGTGTGTGACCGGGACTGCTGTTGGGTGTAGTGTGAGTTGGCATTGGGTCTCCCAGGTGATGTGTGTGTCCCCTCATGGTGCATGCTGGCATGACAGTGAGTGTGAGTTCCTGTGCTAGTTACCTGTGCTTGTGGAGTTGGTGTTTGAGTGTACAGTGGTCCCAGGAAGGCCTTGTGCTGCATACAGCAGGGCCAAGTGTCAGCGACCTTGTCAGTACTTTGCCAGTCCCTGTGCATTGTGCATGGGTATGTACCTATGCCATATGGGCTGAGGGCATTGGTGTCTGCTTCTCATTTTCACAATGTGTTGTGTGAGGCCCACCCTCCCAGCCTCCCGGACATCCAGTCTTGCGTTTGTGGTTGGTGTAGCCTGGGACATGGCATTGGCTTGATTTGTGAATGGTGCATGGAGACGTTGGTGGCATGAGTGTGGTTTTTGAGTGTGGTTGTGTGCGGTGAGTGCTTGGAGGAAGTTGCGTGCATTTGGTGTATTTGTGGTGTGGACGCCATTGCCCACATGTTATGTAAGTTGTTTTTGTACTCACCAGGCTCTGTGACTCCTTTAACTCCGTGTACTCCCACCGGCGGAAGCAGGGCCATCACCTTCTCCTCCCAGGGATGGTAGTGTACGGGTCTGCGGGGCAGCCCGCCTCCAGTGATGTTACTCTGGGCGTATTCCTCATTCATCTTCCTCTTGACTGCCCTGCGCAGCCACCTGGCTTGGCTTTCATGCCTGGTCCTTCGGATGGGCGCAACAGCATTCACCTTATCGACGATCCTTTGCCACAGGCTGGTTTTTTGGGCTATGCTGGTCTGTCTGACCAATGTTCCAAACAGCTGTGGCTCGACTCTGATGACTTCGTTGACAAGGAGCTCCAGCTCCGCCCTTGTGAACTTTGGATTCTTGTCTGTGGGCATGGTGTGGGGTGTGGGGTGTGGATGGTTGTGGGTGTGTGGGTGTGAATGTGATGGTGTGTGTGTGAATGTGAGTGGGGGTGTTTGTGAAGGAGGTGTGTGAAGGTGTGTGAGTTAAGGTGTAGTGAAGGGGTCAGTAAGGTGCAGTTGTCTGTGTGTGGGGTCTGGCAGCAGTGGGTCTGTTGCAAAGGCTCATGGGTTGTGTGTGTGGGCCCTTTTTATTGGTCCATTTTTGGGTGTGGCTGTGTTTGAATTTTGGTGGGTGTGTTATAAGAGGTGGTTGTGAGTTTGGGCCTCTGTGTGCCTGTTTGGATGTGCCAGGTCAGTCTTTGAGATGTATTTTGTCATGTAGACGTGTTTTGTGGTGTTGTGCGAGTCGAATTGACCCTCCTTGTGCTGTTTTACAGTGTCCTGGTTCTGTACGAGTATTTTTCGCTTAGGTACGGTCCGTACATACGCGATGCTGGGTGAGGGTGCTGGGGTATGGGGTTGGGGTGCTGCGCGTACATGCGGTGGGGGTACGGCGCATACAGGTGCGGGCCTGGGGCAGTGGGGGTACTGCGCGTACAGGTGCGACCCTGGGGCAGTGGGGGTACAGCGCGTACAGGTGCGGGCCTGGGGTACCCGTGTACATGGGGGTGGTACTGCGCGTACATGTGGGGGTACGGCGCGTACAGGTGCGGGCCTGGGGCGGTGGGGGTACGGCGCATACAGGTGCGGGCCTGGGGCGGTGGGGGTACGGTGCGTACAGGTGCGGGCCTGGGGCGGTGGGGGTACGGCGCGTACAGGTGCGGGCCTGGCGTACCCGCGTACATGGAGGGGTACGGCGCGTACATGCGGGGGTACGGTGCGTACAGGTGCGGGCCTGGGGTGGTGGGGGTACGGCGCATACAGGTGTGGGCCTGGAGTACCCGCGTAGATGGGGGGTACGGCACGTACATGCGGGGGTACGGCGCGTACATGCGGTGGTATGGCGCGTACAGGTGCGGGCCAGGGGTACCCGCGTACATGGGGGGGGTACGGCACGTACTTGCGGGGGTACGGCGCATACAGGTGCGGGCCAGAGGTACCCACGTACATGGGGGTACGGCGCGTACATGCAGGGGTACGGCACATACTGGGGGGGGTACGGCGCGTACGCGTGCGGGCCTGGGGTACAGTGCGGACAGGGGGGTGTATGGTGCTGACATATTGGGGGGTGGGGGGGCTGTACGGCTCGTACACGGGCACAAGTTTACCCATGTACATGTGTGCTACTGCGTTGGCTCCGTACGGGGCCTTTTACATGCGGTTGTGTATTCGGACGGCCGGTACGAATCGTACTTGCGCGTTCGGACTTTTGTTTTACGATTTGCACGTAAAAATGTCCGGCTCCCTCTTGTACACTTTTCACGAGGCCATTCGGACGTAAAAAGTTCCGACTCCCTCTTGTAGACTTTTCCCGACGCTATTCGTAGGTATTTTTCACGTCCGAATCTTACTTGGCCGTTTGTACGGTACTTGTACGATTCGTACGTAAAAAAATACGGATACGAGTCGGACGGTAAATTTTTTTGACGGATCGGAATTGGCACCTTTGTATTATTTTAAAGAAATGTCGATATTTTCTTTTATGACATTTGTGCGTTCAATAATGTTTAGAACGATAATTTTTATTGACGATAATACGGTTTCGATATTTGTGTATTTTTTCAAATAAGTATTGCACGTCGATAATAGTGTTATCGATATTTCAGTGCCGATATTTTGGTATGTCGATATTTTGTCTGTCGATATTATGCCAGTGATCCGTAAACATGGTAGTGTTTCCTTCTAGGCCTAAATGGGACAGATGACACTCTGTGAATGCATACCCACATCCATACTTCAAGTGACCACACAATATAGAAACATACTGTGATGGGTGCCAATCTCAAACATATTCATGATTGGACTAAACCTGACTAGCTGTGGCTAGACAAGCTGGCATTGTGATCACCAAATCATAGGCTAAACTTGTGATGAAAAACAATGCGCATTTGCAATGTGAATGTGCCATATCCTTAAAGATACAGAGCCATGCAGCTGATGTTTATGTAGCACAAAATGATATGGTTGGTGTGTGTGCAGGCTTTCTGTTAACCGCTGTTCTGCACATATAAACATGGGTCATTAATGCAATCACACATACATAGCAAATGTAGACCATCAGTTTGTCCCCCGCATGCCACTTACACTGTCCAGTGGCTGAACCAGACACAGTCGGTCACTCCCTGAGTGGGTATACTGAAACCACAAAACATCCTAGGATAGCAATTTATACAGATATGGGCCTAGGTACCATAGGCTGGTGACGCTGGTGTCACACCACTCTTGGACCATCTGGTGGCACAAGTCTCTCAACAATTTCCATTAGGCCATGCAAACTGAACCTGTCTGGCTCATCCTGGACTCATGGCTGCAGATAAAAGGAAGGCACCCTGAGAAGCTACCTAGTCTCACTCTGTGTAATGTGTGCATTGAAGGGGCCTTGTGGGTGCAGTCTTGCCGGCTAATCCCCATGGAAAATCTGGATGACTCATGCTAATTTATGGATGCCAACTTAGGCCTGTATAAAAGCCCCATACCTCCCCCCAATCTGTTGTCAATTTGAATTTCATTTCTGTCAACACGTCCCTGCACATAAACCATTCATGGAATAGTTCTACATGATCATATGAGCAGCAGAAGGCAGGACATATAGAAACAGATGAGTCAAGGTCATATCAATTCATACATCTTTGTTCTGGCTCTACTGGGGGTGGCTGGCAAGTTTGGGACTATGTCAAGTTCCAGTGAGGCTCATTAACTGTCTCAGTATCAAAGTGCATGAGTGTTGCATGTGAACATTGTCCATTGGTACACACATGCAACATTTTGTTGATGTAGAGTGTAGTAATGGTGTGTGTTATGCTGCCTTTCTGTCCTCAATATTTAGGAGGTAACACCAAGGCATGCCTGGTGAACTAGAATTGCACCATCAGCATCAGTGAGAATGCTGTGCCACCCACATTTTGAAAGTGTTACTTTCCTGTGAGGTAGGAGCCTTGTATCTCAATGTCCTATAGTCAACCACTTCGGAGCCCTCACACCGATATTTCATTACAAATTTTGTAATGTTTGCATCACTGTTGTCCACATCCATAACATAGATTTACATCAGTAAAATCCAAAGTCAGGCAAGGGACAATCTGCACTGCCCTGTGAGAGATAGAAACAAAGGTCATGCAAGTCATTGTCTTGTGAAGCATTGCGTAACACTTCTGAAGGGAAACTGGTCCAGGGGGTGGGGCATGCCCATTCCCATTTTTCCACCCATGGATTGCATGCAATCACCGGGTTCCCAAGTTTGTAAACAAGGTATATTGCTCTTGTCACCATTCATCACTGAGCATTCCAGAATGATGAGATAAATATGTGAGGGAGTGCCGGAATCTATTCCCACCTGCACCTAAACGTATCTCCTTATGATGTCGGCACACATGCACCATGGTGCAAGGGTGACTGTGTTGCTGGTAGGCTGCATGAAGTCCATCAGTGCTAGGAAAGTGTAAAAAGGCTCCACATTCCCATTTATGGCCCATTCCTGTCCTAGCCCTTTCACGCAACACAGCACATCAACTTAGCTGTATGCCCTGGGATGTCTCCCCCATCATCCGATGTGTAACTGTGCTGTGCAATGTGTAAGTGGGCAGTGAGATTTACAGTTATTTGATGTTTAACCATAGATGAGCGTGCATACTACCCTTTGGTCTGCAGACAGTGCTGTGGAGTGCTGGGATATACATAGCTGCCATGTTTCCCAGGTTTGTGCGTGCTGTGCCCTCCACTTTGTTTTTGTTTTTTTTAATTGTGGGATTTATAGTCCTGTTTTTTGATACAATAAACAAGACTACAAGTCCCAGAATTCAATGATAAAACCCCGACTGGAGCAGCACATCACACATGTACCTGTGCAACTTGGCAGCGCTGGACATAGCTGCCTGCAACCTTACGACGTAACCTAGTTACCTACATTGGTCCTTGTTGTGACTTACCCTGTAGGCCTTGTGGTTCATCAAAGCCAGCACTGTTGTGTACTGGGACTCCTGTCACCAACTCAGATGGGATGACAGCTGCCACCCGCTCCTCCAAGGGACCCAGCTTTTCTTGAGGCTCCAGGTCTCCTCCTCTAGTCTGCATGGCTGCTTTGAGGTTGTTGGCCAGTTTCTCCTTTGTCTTGCGCTTGCAATCATGCCAGCATTTTTTGCAGTCAGTCACTGCCTCTTTGCTTTTCCCACACTGTTGAACTTCTCCACAATTGGCTGCCATATGGCCTCTTTCCTCTCCAATGGAAATTTTGAGGTGGCAAAGAGCTGATGTTGGTGCTCCGTCACCCCAGTGATAAGGATTAAATATGGGCGGTGAACTCTGCTCCGTTCGTGGAGTTTTTCACACTCTGCGGAGCTCGCGGAGTTCCAAAAAACTCAGCTCTGCTGAGTTTTTGCCCCACTTGGGCTCACCAATAGTAAGTTGGCACAAGCGAGGAAAATCCAATGCTAGACTGCTTTCCAGCGAGATTTCTCAATGCAGGTGGTAGCGGATGGTTGTTAACGCTTGCGTTGAGGAAGCTGCTGCTCAAATAGAACTTCTACTGATTTTACAGTGCAGAACAAACACCCAGCGCTAAAGATCTGTGTGAATGGCATCAGGTAATGCACTCTGCTGCTCGCAGAACTTTGCGTAGCTTGATGGAGTTATTTTGTCACTTTCCAGAGTTTCACACAGTGAAACTCTGTGAACTCCACCCAGACTTAATCAGGATGTCATTCTCCTCCTCACTGAAGTTTCATTTCCTCTTCCCCTTGGAGTCTGTCTGGACATCCTGGCAAGTACTAGGGTTGCTGGGACTGTTGTCCTGGGCTCTGCTCTCTGCTCTTTCCTCCGTGGCTGCTTCTGGTAAGGATTGCCATTTTTTTAAAAAAAATGCAGCCTTTCTTAAACTTTTTTCCTGGTTTAGGAGCTCAAGAGTGACGCTAAGACAGTTTGCATTTCTTTAGGGGACGCTAATCAGTCCAGCGTCAATTTTGCAGCAGTAGCATGAGATTTCCTTGCCAAGCAGTGGACAGGAAACATCACTTTTTTTTACATAGAATAGTACCTTATGTCACAGTGCGCCATGCTGTAAATATAACGCTTCCATGGTGCAAGATTCGGTCATACCGAGGAGTCTGTTTTTTTTTAAGCATTGTTGCCTTGGCGCAGCAATGCATTATTTCTTGTAAACATGCCCCATTGTGTTCATTTTCAGCCAGGTGATTCAAAAGCCCAATAGTGTCATGCTTACATGAATCTTGTGTTGCTGATGCTACAGGCAAACCGTATATATATTGAATAATGATGGAATTGTATGGCATTTTCAGGGTCTCCAGATTTCTTTTCAAAATCTGGTTAAAGATGGATAAACTTTCTGTGTACCCTTGTGGGACCCAACCCCATGTTAATACATTCTTTTGAAAGAAAAATGAAAAAATAAGCTGGTTTTCTTTGTGCAATGGAACTGAGAAGAAATTCTGACACAGGGTCAATAACTGTAAACCATTCTGCAGTACATGGAATTTGAAACAGTATAGTAGCTGGATTCGGTGCCACAGTACAACAGGGCACTGCAATCTTGTTCATCTTCCTCAAAACCTGCACTATTTTAAACTTTCCTTTGGGTTTCTGTAAGCCCATGACTGGAGAATTACATGGACTTCCAATCAATTCTCTCAAGATCCCTTTCTGTAACATTTCATTTATCACTAGCTTTATTTCTGCAATTGTTTCAAGTGTCAAATGATATGGTGGCATTCTAGGATAAACAGCATTTGTCTTAACAGTGACTCGGACTAGTTCCACACATTTAATAAGTTCAATCTCTTTCCCCGTAAAATACCAAACTTCTGTATTCACTGTTTCTCTCAAATCCTCTGGTAATTCGTTAAGGTTCAGCAAAGGGAACATTCCTGTTTCAGTCTGCTGTCTGATCATCTTGAAATCTACATCCTGATCATGGGTCTGGAAAGCCACAACATCTGGCGTACAATAAATGGTACAAACTAACTTGCACAGCAATCTCTCCCTAACAGATTCACAGAGCTCTGATCACAAACCATAAATTGGTGTTTTTCCCTATATTAGGCTTTTTTTCCTGGCACTTTCTCTGAAATTAGGTTGATGACTTGTTTATTGGTAACTCCCTCAACTTGTATAGTATGCACCGAGAGAGGTGGGTCTGGGACTTCCATTGTTCTAACAGTGAGAAATGATATGGGGTGGCCATAAACGTCGGCGTCTACATAGGGGACACCCTGGTCTACCTCTAAGACTGCTCCAAGTATGCAATCTTCCTCCTCTCTCAGGGACTGTCATTGGGAATTATCAGAACCGGAACCATCATTTTCAAATAAAGGGAATTGTTGCAATGCATTCTAGTTTGGATTCTGCCATTTTGGCATAGCATTCTGAAATGGATTGGTATCCATTTTGGCATTTGATTTAGATTTAACCTGGGCTTTCCCATTGGTGCAGGTGCAACAGGCATCATTGGAGCCTGTCCCTGCATTGGCATTTGCTATGCAGGCACATTTTGTGCCTGCATATCTTGTTGCACGTGTACATTTCCCCCTGCATTATCAGGATTATCTTAACATTCCCTCTTCCAATGTCCAATTCTATGACAGATGTGACAGGCAGTAACCTTTTTCATAGCAGCAATCTCTAATCCAAATTCTGTATCCACAGGAATACCTCTACCCTGTGACACATTCATTCCTCCTTGATTTCCATGGAAACCAGGCTGTGAGACAGCACCTCCTTGCACGTTTCCTTGATTTCCTGAAAAGGAAGGGTTCTGAAAACCTTACTGAGCCAGCTTCATTTGTGCCATCATGAATTTCTCTTTTATCATTTTCTGCTTCATGTCTAATTCTTCGCTGCAGTATTTAGCATTTCTCAGAATTTCATCAAGTGATTTATTTTGCCAACACACTTTGAGTAATGTTTAAACAGAGTTTCCGTGGAAAAGAGCAAGGATTCGGAGCATCAAGCTACTAGTAGAGAGAAAGCAAACTCCTCCTTCAGAGCAGTTCTGGAAACTCAACGAATTCCCCGTCATTTGTAGTAGCAATTGTCAATCCACGTTAGAAGGAAATTAATCACAGCAGTAGCTATGAATTGGCATAAAGAATACAGCGGCACATAGCAGATGGCTTGATCTAATACAATGAATTCATATGGTGTAAGGAAAGAAAGAAATACATTTTCTTGAAACATCACATTTTCTGACTATGACCGGTGTTACAGCTAAATATTGGAATAAATCAGCAGGTCTAAATGGCATTATTTTGTTAAAGAGAAAGATAAGGAGAAAAAGAAAAAATATTTAGGCCTAGTCATGTTAGCACAATGAAAATGGGAGCTTTCTACCGACTAATAAGCTGCAGGTTTATTTTTACACATTTAAGAAATGCACATTTTCCTACAGTTTTGTTTTTGTGAAGCATTCTCTACGTTATTGTCAAAATATATTTTAGCATCCGTGTAAGGTTAACATAGTCTAAAATGTTCTGCTCTGTCACTACTATGATGGAGACCAATCCCAGTCTCACATAGAACTCCATAGACCAGGGCACACTTTGCTCCTTCCTTCCCCATTTTTCCTTTCCCAAGTTTCAAGTTAATCATCTATCATAGATCCTAGTGGAAAGAGCACTAGGTAGTACTGCAGTAACGTAAACATCAACAAGAGACAAATTATTAATTGATCGACCTTCATTATGTCAATATTAATGCATGACTCCCCCTTAGATCAATGCTACTTCTTACCTTAACTCGACCCTTGTGTACTCTTCTATTGTGACACCATCATTGGTCTTAGGGGACTCGAACACCTGCCTACCTCTGGAGGTCACTAGCTCGGCCAGCCCCAGCGGCAGGGACACAGGGCGCGCGCCACCGCGCCTGGCTCGACTCTGGTGTATTCTTGCACCCTTTCATACAATGTATCACAATTCTAAACACATACATTTTCTTTGAAAAAATAGAATGGTACAGGGACAACCAGTGCAAATTCTATTTTGATAAACTGGCTTATAATTTGTAAAGATCATCTGATGACAAATCAGACATGCAATGACATTACATAAAATGGCCACATCTTTGGAAGGAAAATATGAGCAGCGATCAATGTAAATGTTCCCATCATTTGTAATATCTTGCCTCAGCTAGTAGATAATTGCTTACCTTATAGTGTAGAAAAGACTCCAGAAAGTGGCGGGCAGAGTGTTGGCTAGAGAAGCCCACAACAATGACAGGTGCGTTTTTGCTTTTCCCATATCATCAAATGTGGAGAGAGTGTCATTCAAGAACATTCGGAGTGATATTAGATCTGACATGTTGGCCCTTTTCCTCAGGTTCTCATGAAGCAGGCCTTCTGCCAGCTTTTCCCGAGCACTGTAGGCTGTCTTGAAAACATGGATTGGGAGACCGGCAACGAGTACTGGGAATATTTTATCAAATTCCTTGAAATTTTCAAGGGTGTTGTGGATAACTGCCCTCTGTGCTTCTAGTCTGGAGGCATTCTTATCTCCTTGAGAACTCATCTCCTTGCCAAAAAGGGTCAAATAACCAGATTCAAACATCACTCTGTAGCAAAAGGCATAGACCCCGTCAGTTTGCCACCCTCTGGAAGCAACTTTCGGTGTGTTTGATTGCAGCATGACAAGTTGAAGGTTCTTCATCATGTTTTCGATGAGTGACCCAAGCGAATCCCCCTGCAATGTTTTGATGAACGTCTGGTGTACGTTTTCAGTTGTATATCCATCTCTAGGATCCATGCTGTTGTGTCCAAAAGCCTGCCATCAAATAATGTGATGTTATTTACAACAGAACCAATATAGACTTTTCCATGATAGTAGAATAATTTGTGTCAGTGGTGTGTGTGGTGTGGCATGTACCATGTGTGTTTGAGCGAATGCAGGTGTGCGGGTTGAGAATGAGCATAACCAAGCATAACATAGATAAGGAGACAAAGGTGAAGCAGGGAGACATCTGGAGGGCACCCTGTTAAGAACAAGGTGCGAATGGACATGGTAATTATGACCTTTTATTGAGGTCCATTGGTCTTATTTAGAAAACATTATGTAGAGAAAATCGGAAGAGGCCTACATACTCTCACAGTTACATCAGATGCAGTATAATTTTTAAAATTAAGAAATACATCGCTGATTAGAATTGAGGTCCTGCAACTAGGAAGAGCCCTTCTAGGGTACTGAGAAGAGAATTTCATTATGTTCTGAACAAAATCCCCACAAGAGAGCTTGTATTAAAACTGGAAGTTGCACACTGATTATGAAATAAAGTTCACTCAGTATTACAAGTGTATACCATGAGTATGTAGATAGATGAAAATATTGGGGCATATTCACAAAGGTATTTTGGAGGGTGTAAGGTAGCACTCCCATAGTAATCTTTTACAAACTCTTACACACCTTTGTAAATTAACCCCAATAGATCTAACATTGGAAAACAATGGGAATATTCATGGAGTATTCCTGTACAATTAGTAAAATTGAAAAGACTGCACTTGTTACACTTTTACTAATAAGGAGAGGGAGGTTTTTGTGGTTATTACACAAAGGTATGTAAGAGTACATAAAAGAGCATTCCTATAGTAGTATTATATCTCACACTCATAAATCCTTTTGGGAGTTAGCCGACTGTTTCCACTTAGTGAATTAAGAGGATATACAAAGTTCTCGATTTCCAGGCCTTATCGTCCCCGAGAATTATCACAAAAGTAAAACAATGAGTGAGACGCATTAAGCAGTTAAACGCAGAGTTTGCAGATTGTGACGCAGTTGTATCGGAATAGGAACTATCTGGTTTAGTATGGCAATGGAAAAAAGGTTTCTGGCTGTGGAACAAGAGTTTTTTCTTTTTGCTGGTACTTGAAGGTATTTTGTGGGTGAGGGGTGTGAACTCCTCAACAGTGAGATGTACACCCAGTATGCCTTGGGAACATCTCAGAAATTATCCTTTGTTGTGTCCAGCCTACTGGGATGTCTTGACCTACAGGAGAAGTAGAGCTTTCCTGCATGTGCATGTAGCCATAACAAAACAGGAACAACACCCATTTAGGTATGCTCTATTAAAACCCAGGAACCCCCAACATTTGTATTACGGTCAGATTTATTTTTAGTACAATGCATCACAGCAATCAAAGATGTACAAAAGAGAGAAAATACCACAGAGACATATTTAGTGAAAGATCACCTGCTGCTGCTCACTATCCCTAGCACACAATCAGGCTGCCTAGCGCCATGCACATTTTTACACAATGGTGAAGTGGTAACTGCGCGCTATCTAGCATAGGATCTGCACTGGAAGAACCTCCTTCCAGTATAAAATGCTAATTTTTAAACATTTCTCACATTGTATGTTTTCTGCGGTTCCCTAATTAAATATCGATGTAAAAAATATAGTTTACAATAATATCAAGGTGAAAATATCGAATACAAAAATATCGACTCCCTATATTTAAACAGTTAACTACAATAATATTGAGACAAAAATATCGAAGTAAAAAATCTATATGTAAAAAATATCGACAAAAAAAGATATATGAATTAAAATATATTACATAATATGAATATTTTTAACAAAATAAATTACATTTAAGATATATTTTAAATAAATATAAGAAATAAACTTAATTAAATAAAATTTAAACACACACAAATTTGTACATGTACATTTATTTACTTAAAAACATTTTATTAACTATTATCTCTACTTAATTTATAAACTTTTTAAATTATATGAAAATAAAATAAATGCATATATGAATAATTTTAAATAAAATAAAACATTCTATAATTAATTAACACATTAAACTATTAAAATAAATATTTAAAATACATTTCACAACACAATAAATACAACAGTAGGGAAAATGTTGGATAGCGGAGGGGTAAAAATTACTATTCTCACTCCAGTGAGTGCAAACGCAGGGAAAGTGCTGGATAGCGGAGGGGTAAAAATTACTATTCCCACTCCAGTGCGTGCAACGGCAGGGAAAGTGTTGGATAGCGGAGGTGTAACAATTACTATTCTCACTCCAGTGAGTGCAGCATTAGGGAACGTGTTGGATAGCAGAGGGGTAAAAATTACTATTCCCACTCCAGTGAGTGCAGCAGTAGGGAAAGTGTTGGATAGCAGAGGGGTAAAAATTACTATTCCCACTCCAGTGAGTGCAACAGTAGGGAAAGTGTTGGATAGCTCAGGGGTAAAAATTACTTTTCACACTCCAGTGAGTGCAGCAATAGGGAAAGTGTTGGATAGCGGAGGTGTAACAATTTCTATTCCCACTCCAGTGAGTGCAAAAGCAGGGAAAGTGCTGGTTAGCGGAGGGGTAAAAATTACTATTCCCACTCCAGTGAGTGCAACGGCAGGGAAAGTGTTGGATAGCGGAGGTGTAACAATTACTATTCTCACTCCAGTGAGTGCAGCATTAGGGAACGTGTTGGATAGCAGAGGGGTAAAAATTACTATTCCCACTCCAGTGAGTGCAGCAGTAGGGAAAGTGTTGGATAGCAGAGGGGTAAAAATTACTATTCCCACTCCAGTGAGTGCAACAGTAGGGAAAGTGTTGGATAGCGGAGGGGTAAAAATTACTATTTCCACACCAGTGAGTGCAACAGTAGGGAACGTGCTGGGTACCACACCAATAAAAAACAATAAACATCAACATTTTTATTACATTTTATTTCCATTATTAACATAATTAATATTGAAATTTAAATATATTTTTATTATTAAAAAAGAAGTAAACATTGATTAATTAGACATTGTTTAACACTATAATATCCACAACACACACTAAACATAATTACAGAATTACAATTACTAATTACTAATTAATTAATGCAAATTAATTAACAAATTAATTAATGCAAATTAATTAACACATAATTAATAAATCATCAATAAAAAATAAATGACTTCCCACCTTTTACACTTAAAATTAATTAAACAATTAACATAATTATTTTAAAAAATGTTAACAACTAATGATCCAACAATTATTAATAAATTAATTTACACTTTTAAAACTCTATAACATCACAATTTTACAATTATGAATAAATAAAAAGTATTAAATACATTTCATATAATTAAATTACTTCCCACCCTATTTCCCTATAAACCCACAACCCGCTAAGGAACTAAAAACGCAAAATTCAATTGAAAAATAATTATTCAATGCTATAAATAATAATTAAAATCTAAATAATTAAATTACTTCCCACCCTATTCCCCTATAAACCCACAACCCGCTACGGAACTAAAAACGCAAAATGAAAGTTGAAAAAAAGTATTAACTACTAAAATTTTAACACATATAATAAAAATATTAACAATTCTAATACAAAACACTAAAATACATACCATTAATAATTAATCGATATTTATAACAACTATATTCTTGTTAATGATATTTAACACTTCGATATTTTTGCAATCGATATTAATTACCTAACAATCGATATTCTTTACCACGTTATTTTTTACATCAAATTTCTTACCCACGATATTTTTACCTCGATATTTCTATAGGTCAATATTTATACATCGATATTCTTGCTCTGTACCGTTTTCTGCGTGTGGGTGCTCACACACACACAAACACGTGCTAACCACCAGTTAGTTGTTTACCGGTTGTTTTTCGTAATGATTTATGTAATATTCCATCTACTACTTGAGGCTAGAGTAGGATTTACAGTGGACTAAAGCAAATATATCTGGGCTTTTAGTTTTTGCAGCACTTGCTTGAAAGCACCTAAACGCACTACAGCTGGTCCCCATATCTTGCTGGTCTTCGCAGAGGTGGTGTTTGTCTGGCTTTTGTATGAGTTGCCAACACTGTCAAGACCCACATAGATTTATTATATTGATCAATTGTAAAAACGTTTTACTAACATGAATTACATTTACACCAGATCAAATGACTTGATTTGAGAAAATGCACCAAAGTGAGGTGCTCACAGAGACACAAATTCCAACTAGGGGTGAGATGCGAGCATGGTGTACTCGTAAAGCAGTCAGTGCCATGTGTACTCCATTAGGAGAGTCCAGACCTGATGCAACTCACATCATGTATGCACTTGTTCCAACTCCAGGCCTGTGCAGTCAAAAATGAACGGAGGAAAGGACCAACCCTGAGAGCTCCAGCACTCATGCGGCACATGAGTTTTGCACCCCACTATTTACATTACCTTTTTGAAATGGGCAAAAACAGATTTAGCTTCTTGTCAAAAATATGTATGACAGCTACAGTTGGACTGGGAAACCTCATTAGCCCAGGAAAAACTGGTCAAATCAGACCCACACTGCAGGAGACATTGGTTAGACAGGAGGTGGGACACTTTCATAGTTGTGTCATGGCAGCCCATTCTCTGTCCCGTCCTGGAGCCAAGTGGCAAATGCCAGAATAGAGGAGTAGCCAGTCCCGCATATTGTTAAGACTTCATACTTGACCATGGCTGACTGTCAGTGTCAAATATATAAATCGGCTCCTCATGTTGTGGCTAGGCCATTGAACATGGGGGAGTTGAAAACTGCATTTTCAGACAAATCATGTGTTGCAGTCTGAACAACTGAATAAAGAAGTTTTATTTTGTGAATCCGGTCTTTCTGATTTTGTGCTGTATTTTAGAAACTTTCGTTGAAATGCATTTACTTTCTCACATGTTTTTGAAAGCACCAACATGTTGCTGCTTTTAGGCACTCACCAGTACGAAAAAGTCTCAGATGAAACTCAAGTTTCACCGCCTTTTCCGCCACAGAATCACCAGTCATTTACCATCAACTTCTCAACTCTGTAATAGCAGTCACCGAGGTGAGGCCAAATATTGAAAGATCAAGTCTAAACTCCTTAAGCAATCTTGCAGTCTACCTTGTTAGGACAAAGGTATAAGGAAGCTTCCTTAGCTGACAAAGTTCTCACTTCGCACCTCTCACAAAAATATTTAAATTATAGATTCAACATCGCATCTAAATTCTGTGCATTGAATACTCTGTGTGTGGTACTAAAAAACTCATAAATAGAAAGGTTTCATAATTTTTTTTAATCTTTTTATTAAACAGTTGAGTATCCACATTCCTGGTTACAGAAAGTGGCATAATGCAAGATTGATTACACAGATACAGTTGTTAACAATAAATCAGACTAGGATACAAAATAAGTTACAACAATTATGGCGTAGACAGTTCTTCAAATGAGGGAATAGTTGGTGGGACACATATAATCCCCTGATAAGCATTCCATTTTCTCCATATAGAGGACCATTTTTTAGGGCACCCATGTGCATCATATACAATTTTTTCCCTGGCCATACACCAGTCCATATCTGCCTTCCAGGTCTCGATTTTAGGCGATACACCAGCTCCCCACAATTGAGCAATATTTCGTTTTGCCACCATTAGGCCCAACGTGACCCATGTTTGATCTTTTCTATTCAAGTCAGTGGGTTCCCAGACATTTAAAATGCACGTTTTGGCTTCAGGTCTAATGTCAAACTCGAGCACCTTTCTAATACAATCATGTATCTCTTTCCAGTAATCCTGGATGCACCCACATTCCCATATTATATGCATGACTGTGCTTACTTGACCACACTGTCTTCTGCACTGTCCCTTATCTACTCTTCCCATACTGATGAGTTGAGGCCCAGAGAAGAATACTCTGTGGAGGATTTTGAGTTGAATCAGGCACAATCTAGAGGAGATCGCAGCCTCTCGCGGGGAGGCCACTTCCTCTTGCCATTCCTCACTATCAAGTTCCAGCCCATATCCTTCCCAGTGCTCCCTGGTCAGTCTAAGAGGATCAGAGGTATTATTGATCAACTTTTTGTAGGTCAGGGATATTGCTTTTGTTGGCAAATATCCATCAAGCAACCTATCTTCCAATGGCAAGGACTCCGGGAGAGAGGCACCCTTTGATAGACCTGACATGAGCGCATGTCGCACTTGCAGATATCAAACGTACTCAGGGTCTGCTAGCTCATATTTCTGCTGCAGAAAGGCAAATGTCACCACATCACCCTTTTTCCATAGGTCCCCGATCTTTGTGATCCCAATCAGATCCCACTTGTCAAATCCCTTCGAAGTTCTCAGGGTGCCCAACTGTTCCATATCCCACAGAGTAGTAGCGAGCATAAGTTTCTGGTCCCACCCCAGGCTTCTGTTTGCTATGTGCCAAACATGTACTACGTGCTTAGTTAGTCCTGGTACGGGAAACCGTTTCGGGCGTAGAGTAAAGGGCCATGGAGTAATTACCACCTGGCAGCAGCAATTTGTCCATTCTATAACCCAGGCCATCCCAATGGCGATATGTACATTGGTTGATCTCGGCTAAGTGGGCAGCCCAATAATATTTTTTAACATCTGGAAGTCCAATCCCCCCCATCGTTCCAACTCAATACTAGTTTTTTCAAGGCTACACGGGGTCTACTGTCCCAAAGCAATTCCCTTTGGAGGCCATCTAACTCCTTAAAGTACCTCACTGGAACTAAATCCGGGGAGTTCTGCACACATACAGGAAATGTTGCAACAACATCACTCTAAATAACACTGCCCTACCCAGCAGAGAAAGCGGGAGTGCTTTCCAATTCGCAACATCACGTTTCTGTCTCTGCAGGGGGGAAGCAAATTACGCTCAGACCAGGTTTTAGGATCTGTTGTAATGAAGATTCGCAGATACTGGAAGCCCACTCCTGCTATCTGAATAGGACATCCCCTGGGCGGGGGAGGAGGATCTCCGCTAAGGACATACATGAGGGACTTACTCCAATTAATAGTGTACCCCTAATATTTCCAAAGGTTGTGAATATGTTAAGTACTATATGAAGCGACGCCTTTGGGGAGGCTAGATATAGGAGGACATCGTCCGCATGCAAAGAGATGCGGTCCTCCCATGTTTCGGTCCACCTTAGCCCCCGAATTATTGGGTCTTTACAGATCCATTCCGCAAGATGCTCCAGGGAGAGGGCAAATAGCAAGGGTGACAGCAGACAGCGCTGGCGGGTCCCAGTAATTGTTTTTTTTGTCACTATACTGCTAGGCACCTTAGTCATTGGTATTCAGCTTTAACTGGCTGGCATTTAGACCTATGAATCAACACGATCTGCATTGAGATTCACATGCCACCAGTTTTGGATTGCTATACCAGTAATGGAGAGCAGAACCTGCAGGCTTGCAAGACAGACAGCATGAACATGAATTCACCAAAATGCAGTGGGTAGCGGAAGTGACATCACTATTTGAACACTTGTCTCATGACATCACAGGAAGTGACCGCACATGACCATTGACCCTAGTAACATCACAGGAATTTGTCATTTGACCTTTGAGCCTGTTGATATTATGGGATGCAACATCATAGACCTTCAAAAACACCTACAATAAGAGCAGTTGCCAAAATAACAAACACAGATAAAGCTTATAACACTGTACTTAAGTTGCCACCAATATATTAACTAAGGTGTTGCAATGGCATGCTAAAGGTGCACACTTGCTGGACCGTGGTCAAGGCAATTAAAGGCCAGCAGTACAGCCATCATGGTCCCATGTACAGCCTTGCACAACCATCATTGTGGTCTCATAAGAGCATGTGTACAGACCACCCCACATCAGAATTAGTCTTCATGTGTGCTCAGCTAACACAGCATGCCAAAATGTGTGGATTAAGCTTCTAACAACTGAGTGTGTGCTCAGGAAGCTGAGGTGTGTATTCTAGTAACAGAATGCTTAGTTTCATCACTTTATCTGTGTGACAAAGTATTCTGATAATTATAATAGTTTTGTTTTACATGGAATAAATGATGAGTGAGATGCTGATGTCACAGTGCTCTGCCAGATCCCCCCATGCCAGCATGAAACCCTAGGCTTTACTTGGTTCATTGTTGAACTAAAATCATAACTCAGAGAATGCCTTAGTTTATTTGAAAATAGTGTCCAAGAAACATGAAGTGAAGTAAAACAGTGGCGCCTACTGTTTCAACCTCTATATTTGCATATACATTAGGAAACACTAAGGGGCCTATTACGATGGCGGGCGGACAAAGTACCGGGAAACTGGACCAGCCGCCACAGGTGTGGCGGTCCTGCCATGGGAATTAGGATGCCACGGTGGCATCCCACATATATTGCATTGTGGCGGGCGGTGCTGTAAGCAGCACCCGCCACAATACAATATATGCATGTCGTGCATTTGGATGCACAACGTGGCAGGCACATTGTGCATGCAAATGGAGGGGGGTACCCCCCAAGTGTGCCCCCAACCCCCAACCCCTGGGGGCCCGCAACAGGCCCCCGAAAGTGAACTCTGCCTGGCTTTCCATGGCAGGGTCTCCGCCATGGAAAGCCCTTCACCGCTGCCCATTCTAATATGGATGGCGGTGTCTTGCAGACACCGCCACCATATTGGAGCCCTTTTCCACCCGGTTGCCTGTCCGACCGGCGGAAAACTGGCAGAGTCCCCACCGCCATCGTAATTTGGCAGGAGGGAAATGGTAGGGGGCGGTGGAAAATGGCGGGCGGATCACCACTGCCAGACGGGCGGTGGAGATCTGCCCACCCAACGAATAGACCCCTTAGGGTGGCATGTGACCTATCTAGGTGTAATCCCTGAGGGCACACTAATATACTTCATCCGTACATTAGAAAAGCTGTGCACCAGATCAGCAACCTTTCCCCCACTCTGCTACTCACCCGGCCTCTAACACCCTCCAAGAGGTGGAGGGGAAGGGTGGGAACTGATGTGGTCCCTGCAAAATTTTGAAGAGACTCCTAAAATTAATTTGTTTAAATGTATGTATATTTTTATTAGAAGTGTTCAACAGTTACATAAATTCACAAAAGCAAAATGTCATGAATATTAGAAGAATTCTTCTTTGTTTTAAAATTTCGGAATGGTAGTCTTGCAGAATGCAAAGCTAGAGACCGCATAGGATCAAGTCTATAACATTTGGCAGGCAAACAGGCCTAATGGATTGGCCAAAAATTAAGAACAGTTTGTGGATTTCAGGATAATATCTATGCTAAAATGATAGATGAATACATAAATATTATGAAAGTTAAGGGATGTGTTATTTGTACATTTCTTCCTACTTCTGCTGGTGAGGGATCAACATATGGGTAACTTCCAAATACTTATGTTTTGTTATGTAATGTGTATATTGCTATATTTAACAATAATGATTTTCTTTCTCCCTATCTAACAGATATCAATGTGTCTTTGGAGGATTTATCCATAATTGAAGATAACAGAGTTGTTAAATATAATAAATTGTTAGGGGGGATTGCACAAATTAGACATTAAAGCTATAATGGAACCGGTAAAGGAAGACAAAGGATTTAGAGTGTTGAATATTTATCCTACGTTAAGGATGGAGCAAGAATGTAGGGGTGAATTATGTATGGTGTGTAGAAGATCCTCAAAAAGTGATAAGGCTGAATATGTAGGAGAGAGTGAATGTGAAAGAAGTTATGAGGTGATGAGGAATTATTTATTGTGGGAAAGTCAATCTTCAGTGAAAGGCTGGATGTTGTTATCTTGCTATAGTGTTTCCTAGAGCTCATGGTGTAAATGAAATGATGAAATGGATGCACAGTGTAAATGAAATGATGAAATGAATAATTCAATTGGCCTGAAAATAGTGACACTGAGTTTAGGAAAGGTAGTTGTAGATATATTAAGTGTTATGATTCCTTCTATAGGTGTGGTAATAAATGATGTGAAAATTAGACATCTATCTCCTTTAGTAGATAAGCTTGCAGTAGATACAGCAGAAGCATTAAAACAGGTAAATGCAGCAATGATTGCTATTGGGACAATGGTAATGCTGAATAGATTAGCATTAGATATTCGCTTGGCAAATGAAGGTGGAGTTTGTAAATCAATCAAGGCAAAGAGGTTTTGTACATACGTTCCAGGTAATAGAAGTGTTATTAATTCTTATATTACTGAGATAACTAATATCATGCATGTACTTCCATCTTTCAAGGAGCATGGCTTGTGGGAAGCTGTATTTTCCTTATTTACCTTATTTAGTGAGTTAAGAATTTTCTTTTAGTAAGGTGGGTGAATAGATATATAATTTGGGCAGGAGTACGTTAAGACTAATCTTAACACCTGTAATAATTATAATGAATTGTGCAATTATCTTGTTTCTTTTTTGCAAAAATGTTCGAAGCGCATGTTAACAAACCACGGAAACAAGGATAATAAGAATTGTTTAAAGAAGAAAATGTTTGAGGAGTAGGAGATTCAGTATATTGAGGATTGTGTCTACAACCAGCTAAAGATAGCAGGGGAAAACTGCAGAAAGAAAGTGATGCTGGATAGATTTAATGATTATAGAATCATCAAAGGGGGGGGACTGTAGAAGCATTTTTCCGAATCTATATTTTTTAGTGCAATAAATATATATAACCTATAATAATTTTATGTTGGATTTTATGCTGGATCCAATATGTAAATGATGAGTTAACATGATTACAGTTGAAACTAGTTTAATGTGGTGAATAGAAGTGTGTTTCTTAACATAATTTAGCAAAGCCACATTCTTATGAGAACGCCATATTGGGCATGGTGGATGCAGTTTCTGTCATTCGCTCCTGCTCTTTCCCATTCAATCTTGTTCTCCTGTGCAGTTTTCCCTCCTCACAATCTCCACAGAGTTAAGACAAACTGATATAATGATGTATTACTCTGTCATGAATACCCAAACTTTTACCAAACTTTTGGTGTTCCTGAAATATTGCAACCTCAAGGTTCTTCTAATGGAGTTCTGCTGTGTAGATTAGGCTTATTCATTAGAAAGAAGTGCCATTATAAAATGTTTCATATTCTGCTTGAACATTTCCGGAAGGCAGTAACACGGAAGATGCTAGATGCTTTCCTAAAATGTGGAAGTGAAAATGTATCAAGCTAAGGATGTTAAAATTGCTGATATGCTAAAGAGCTGTATCTTATGATGATAACATGATGAGCTTGCTATTTTACCGCTCTGTTATGCAGGAATTATGTATAAGAACTCCTTTATTCTGGGGGTGAGCCAGAAGACTCTCCTGTTTACTAGAGATGCTGTCTGATATCTGTATGGTTTGTATGATGGAACCACGCATGCATTTACCACCCATACCGGTTCCACAAAGGCTAAACAACCAAATTCTGAAACACGGATATGCCTTTACCACGCATGACTTTACAACGAGTCATTTGTTGTTAAGGCATATTTGCTAAATACATATCCGTGGTTAAGAATTCATAGGTAAGTCTTACCCCCGACCCCTGCCCTTTGCCTGAGTTCCTAAACTACCCCACTCCTCCCTGGCCCTAGTAACCTTTTCATCCCGCCCTCCCATTATCCCTAAAAACTACCCCCTAAGCCCTACAAACGACCCTGCCCCCCTAAGTCCAAGTGGTATAATGATCCCAGCCCCTGCCCTGAACCCAAAAACGTCCCCCAAGCCCTGAACAATAAACTACCCCTAAGCCCTAAAAATGACCCCACCCTGAACCCTAAAATGGCCTCCCAAGCCCTGAAAACCAAACTTCCCCAAGCCCTAAAAATGACCCCGCCCTGAACCCTAAAGCAACCCCAAGACATGAAAACCACCCTGATCCCCTCCCCAACCCATCCCAACTTTAAAAATCTACCCCAGGCCCACAAAACAACCCCAACTCCACTTACCTCACCATGATCTCTTCCTGCTTCCATCTGTCTGCGAGCCCTACCACATCTATGCCAGTTTGTTGTTCAGCCTTCATGGTGAAGGCTGTTTCCAATCTGATTTTGCTGCTCATTTCGGAATTAGGATAAATTCTGATTTTGATCACGCTATTTAAGCCTGTATTGAGCCTTCATTACATTTATTATGCACTGCTTGAATTTGAAAATGTTGTGATAACATTCTTTAACTTTCTCTTATCTAGAACTTGATTATTGGGTGGTCCCAATCATTTCTTTTATTACTCCGCTAAATTGGTTTTGGTGAGGGTACCTTTTTGTGCAAGATCAACCAGTGGAAAAACCGTTTGAGGTAAAATTTGGATGATCTAAATTTTGGGGTGCCCTGAATATTGGGGTTTACGCTCCCACAATACTAAACATTTGTTAATGCACTTCTCTTACCTAGCGACATGCTATGGTTTGTAGTAGTTTGCAAACACTGGTGTTGTTTCTATGTGATTATACTGCACTCACATTAACTGTGTGTGTCATAGCAATAGAATAGTGTGATATGACTTTGCAAAGTTAGGCTATTTCATCAAGTAAATGGTGTGTGATCTTTTAATGATGATGTCTCAGCATTTGCCTGGAGCGGTCCCTTGGCCCCAAGTCAGGCAATCCTACATATCCAGTCCATTAGTCCACAAAGTGCCATCTTGAGACACCCTTTCAAGCCCTCACCCAGCTGTCACTATGCTTAGATGTTATCCCCTGTAAACCTAAAGTAAGTTTTGCTGCTCCATTTGTGAGCTTATTCACTTGGGTGATCTTGCAGCCCATATGTCTCTGCTGCCCGAGCTGAATCCTTACTCCTCTTAAAATTCTGATGCATTAACTACAAGTTATAACCTTAATGCACATGCAATGATAATAACTTTTAGATTGTGATTCATACCACATTTTTGCAATACCTTGGAATGACTGGCATTACTGTTTTCCAATGTATCTTTCCTGAGAAGATGAAAGGTTGAGTAGGTCTTGTTGGGATATACATTTTTTCCTTTTATTGAAGATGTCCAGGGAGAGGATTAACTGAAACCCATCTTGCCTGCAGGCACTTGCATACTCTGAGATTTAGTGTGATGGGAGAAACAAAGACATGTCTACCATTTAGAGTGGAGATGAAAAGCAGCTGAACCCCTCGGGCACAAACACACCTTCTGCAATGATTATTTGACAAATGAATATATATATATATATCACTTCCTCCATCTGCTTTACCTGCCCCGTAACGCTGCCATGTCGAAAACTTGTGCTTGGATTGTTTGCGGCACCGCCTTAGCCGCGTGAAGTGTGTTGCAGTCCGGCTGAAATGTCAACCGACATGGCAGCGTTACGGGGCAGGTAAAGCAGATGGAGGAAGTGAGCAACAGCCTGAATGCGACAGAAGTGTTCTCTTGCAACCCACTGGGGATTTATTTGACAAACATGAATGACTACATGGCAACTCACATGAGGAATACTTTAACACTTCAACTACCAACAGGCCACAAGGGTGGGCGGGATGTAACGAATCCTGTAATTGTTATTGGAAACTGCCGGGGTAGCCGTTCACTAACGAAGCCATCAGCCCATGAAGAAGTGCTCCTGAAGCACGAAACGCGTCGGGCTTGACTTTCATATTAAGCAATGCACCCTGCTGATTTTCGCTGTTTCCTCCAGTAAAAGATGTGCAGATGAAACTGACCTGTTGTGGATTCTCTTACTGCACGCAAACTTGTGATTGGATATATATATATATATATATATATATATATATATATATATATATATATATATATATATATATATATATATATATATATTACCTACTGGCAGCCGCCAGTAGGTAGTTATAGTTTGGACCTATTTTCCATAGGATATCCGCAACATTCTATTTGGAATAACGTTGGCGTCGATTGATGAATCTTCGCGAAATTTTCCAAACTTTTGGCCAGCTCCGGTCTGCTCCTATCCTGAAAATTTCACGGTGATTCGTCAAACATGGGCCGAGAAGAAAGGGGGGTCCCAAAACGCATTTTCCCCATGCATTTTCCCATAGGACCTGTTGACGCAGCTACAGCCCGAAGTGCTGAACGGAATTACACCAAATTTGGCAAAGAGGTAGTCCTCAGTTCAGACTCGTGCCTTTTGCTTAAATGGTGTAAATCCGTTCAGTAGTTCCTGACAAAATCAAAAGTAAAATCACATATATATCTGGGTGGAGCCTAACCACACATCTCATCGTGAGATCTGATTGGCTTTCAGCACTTCATCCAAGAAGTGTTGGCAGCCATCTTGGGACCAATATAAATGATAGCACCTCATGAAAAAGCATTGCAGTTATTAGAAGGTTTTAAGACTTTAGTTACATTATAAATCATTTGTTGATGGTACCATACCCATTTTAGGAATTGTGGTGTGTTCTAAGGTGATTTTACCATGTGAAAAAGCCTTCTGCTGTGATATCATGAATCATGTTTGAGAGAAAACTATTTTCTCATGCTTTTCCTACAGAGGTTTGGAAGGTGATCTATAAGCTAAACTGAGAGCATATTTTCTGTAAATTCACATTATCTTTCTCAGTCATGTGAGAATGAAGTCTGACATTCTCAGTAAAACATGTACATCCAACAAGGGCAGAGACTGTCAGTTGATTCCTTTGTGTTCTACTGCAGCTTCCTAGAGTGTTCTAAAGAACAACTAGAGCGCTAACAGTCCTACTTGTGAGAAACGTATAGCACACCTGAAGCCATCTTGATTGGAATAAAGTGGTAACTCTTAAAACATTTAATTTAAAAAGGAACAAAATGAGGGGGTTCATTGTGCCATAGAAAGTATGATTAGTGCTGCAGAAAGAAAAATTAGGGCACATTTTGAGTGCCTTCTCAAATCCTCTTCTATTTCATAAGAAAATTCTGACATGCAGACTGAAACATGCACTTTGAATACCAGCAGCAGACTTCCCTGGTGAGCAGTAGCTTTACTTCAGTGATCTAATAAGCAACTAGAGTGCTAACATTCTGCATTTATGGCAAATGTGTGACACATCTGAATGCCTTCTTGATGGAATCAAAGTAAAAAACTGAAAGTATTTCCTACTGAGGAGACTGTAGTAAATGAGGAAATTAGGAAACATCATAATAAATAAGTCTCCCAAAATGACCACCAGAGACAAAAGAGCCCAAATGCAGCCCAAATATCACCCAGATGTAGCCCAAGTATAGCCCAATGACAGAATGTCCCAGAGTGTTCTAACGAACAACTAGAGCTCTAACAGTCTTTCTTAAGACAAAAGTATGGCACACCTGAAGCCATCTTGATTGGAATAAAGTGGTAACACTTAAAACATTTAATTTACAAAGGAACAAAATGAGGGGGTTCATTTTGCCATAGAAATTATGATTAGTGCTGCAGAAAGAAAAATTAGGGCACATTTTGACTTCTCAAATCCTCTTCTATTTCATAAAAAAATTCTGACATGCAGACTGAAACATGCACTTTGAATTCCAGCAGCAGACTTCCCTGGTGAGCAGTATCTTTACTACAGTGATCCAATGAGCAACTAGAGTGCTAACATTCAGAAATTATGGCAAATGTGTGACACATCTGAATGCCTTCTTGATGGAACCAAAGTAAAAAACTGAAAGTATTTCCTACTGAGGAGACTGCAGTAAATTAGGAAATTAGGAAACTTCATAACAAATAAGTCTCCAAGATGGCCACCAGAGACAAAAGAGCCCAAATGTAGCTCAAATATCACCCAGATGTAGCCCAAGTATAGCCCAATGACAGAATGTCCCAGAGTGTTCTAACGAACAACTAGAGCGCTAACAGTCTCACTTATGACAAAAGTATGGCACACCTGAAGCCATCTTGATTGGAATAAAGTGGTAACACTTAAAACATTTAATTTACAAAGGAACAAAATGATGGGATTCATTTTGCCATAGAAATTATGATTAGTTCTGCAGAAAGAAAAATTAGGGCACAGTTTGACTTTACAAATCCTCTTCTATTTCATAAAAAAATTCTGACATGTAGACTGAAACATGCACTGTGAATAGCAGCAGCAGACTTCCCTGGTGAGCAGTAGTTTTACTACAGTGATCTAATGAGCAATTAGAGTGCTAACATTCAGAATTTATGGCAAATGTGTGACACATATGAATGCCTTCTTGATGGAACCAAAATAAAAAACTGAAAGTATTCCCACTGAGGAGACTGCAGTAAATGAGGAAATTAGGAAACTTCATAACAAATAAATCTCCCAAGATGGCCACCAGAGACAAAAGAGCCCAAATGTAGCCCAAATATCACCCAGATGTAGCCCAAGTATAGCCCAATGACAGAAGTGTGCAAAACACTTATTTTTTGTGTATTTGCATTTTTATATAGTGCAGACTTGTCAGGTATTGGAGTGCTTTACATGAGCATTGGTTACATCACACAAGATCAAATTCATTTTGGTTGTAGACATGGGGAGATTAAGTGATTTGACCAGAATCACAGAATGTTGAGCTGAAGCAGAAACTCCAACCTGATTGCGCAGTTGCAAAGTCTGCAGCTCCGGAAGTAACACCACATCCTCTCCCCTAGGTGCAACATTTAATCAAGTGGTCAACTGGATAAAAAAACATAAAGATTACAAATAATTTAAAAGTTCTTTGTCGCTATTTCAAAACTCAGAAAAGATGTCCTCATTTTAGTTTTTTAGAGCACTAACCATAATTTTGATGCAAATAAGACCCTCTCATATATGTAATTTCTAAAGGAAATACTCTAGGTGTTACAGTTTTGATTACATCAAGATGACGTCAGGCGTTCCACACTTTTGTAATAAATATAGAATGTTTGCAATCTAGTTGTTCATTGGGATACTGTTGAGAGGCAGAGGCCAGGGGTACGGACTCTGAAAATTGAAGGCAGGTAGGAGACTGCAGAAGCAACAATTTGACCACACTGGGCAGGCAGGAAGGGCAGTGGCAGCACAACAGACAATGGAGGGCAGTGGAATGGGGGGCAGGGGCAACAAACCAACAATACAGGACTGGCAAGAGAGGCTGTGGCAATATAATAGACCATTGTGGGCAGAAGGAAGAGTTAGTGGTAGTACAACCATACATGCCAACAGACCCGTTTCAGCCAGGAAACGTCCAATGTTTTTAAGCTCAAATGGGCTTTATTTGATCTGTCTCCTGTCTACAATCTCCTCTTTTTCAATGTAACTCAAAGGGGAAAATCAATACCCCAGTTTTTTTTCAAAATCTCCCTCTTACCAAGTTCAAAATGTTCGCAAGTATGGTACATTGAATCATGGTAGGCAGGAGGAATTGGGGTAGGGACATGGACTCGGATAACAGAGGACAGGAGGGACATGGAGAGGTGCACCAAACTGACCCTACAGGGCAGGCCTCAGGGTTTGCAGCAGCACAATATACCACACAGCGCATGCGGGACGGGAGTGCAGCACAACAATCCATAGAAAGCAATAGGGAGGGGACAGGACCATGCACATGGACAACAGAGAACAGATGGGAAAGAGGCAATGGTAGCTAGCTGACCATAATGGACAGACAGGAGAGAAAGCTGCAGCATAACAGACCATAAAGGGCAGGAGGGACGGATCAGGGGCATTACAATGGAACAGACAAGCCAGGAGGGAGGGAATAGGGGGTCTGCACATGGAAACAGAGGGCTGGGGGCAAGGTGGCAGGGCAGGAGCAGCAAGATGACCATGGAGGTCAGGCAGGATGGGCACTAGAAACAAGACACACCATGGAGAGCAACAATGAGACTATGGTGGCATACACACAGACCATGGAGGAAAGGTGGGAGGGGGTCAGGGGCAGCTAGCTGACCACACAGGGAAGGTGGGAGGGGCCATGGCAGCACAGAAGACCATGCATGGCAAGCGGGAGGGTTAGTGGCAGCACAATGGCTATGATGGGCAAGAAGGAGGGTGCAGGGGCATGCACAAAGGACCATGGAGGATAGAAGGGAGGGTCAGGACCTGGGCACAGACAAGAGAGTTCAGGGGAAGGGGCCTCACAACAGACCGCGCGGGGCAGGCAGGAGGAGCAGTTGCAGCACAACAGATCAGGGAGGGCAGAAGGGTGTGGCAGTAAAATGGACCATGGAGGACAGGAGGAAGGGGATTGGGGCATGGCATGTGGACAGGCAGGGTGGAGGTGGCAGGGACAAGTTACAGTCATCTGACAATGCTAGGCAGGTTAGAGGGGAGTGGCAGCTCAACAGAATACTCAGAGTAGATAGGAGTGGCAGGTCCATGGAACATAGTGGGCCAAAAGGATGGAGCTGGGGCATGCACAAAGACATCGGAGGGCAGGGGGAAGGAGAATAGGGGCAGCAAGCTAAGCACAGAGGCTAAGCAGGAGGTCAATGATGGGCCATAAAATTGGGCAATGGAGGGCAGGAGGAGTGGACTGGTATATCATGCTAAATGGAGGGCAGTGGCAGCACATCAGACCATGCATGGCAGGAGGGAGGAGGCTAGTCCATGGATTCAGACAACAGAGGATAGGGAGGAGGTGGATGGGGCAGCAAGCTAACTGTTCAGAGAAGGTGGGTATTAGGAACTTTATTGTTTTTAAAATGTGTGTCTGTGCGAACTACTTAAAATATGAACAAGTATGCAGCATAATCTCACTTTTATTCAGGAAGAAGAGGACATTTGTGACTGTGACTCCGGGCTCACTTGGCAGAAACACCCCCTGACCCTCCACCCCCATCGCAAAATGTAATGCCCGTGAAATGGGTAGGTGGACGCAGTGTTATATAGAACATAGTCCTGAGAGCACGATTGAAAATGAAAACTAGATGTAGTATATGGTATAAACTATGCACCAAAAAGTGTGATATAAGATGAACCGGGGCGTGAAATATAATATGCAATACATTGTGCGCAATGACAGATTCATTGGAGAGCGCGAGATAGCACAGGCACTAGCGCGTGCTATGTGATATGCGCCTTGGAGTGTAATATGCACAGGGCAGTGTTGTGTAACATAACTAGTCTCTAAAGTTGTAATATAAAATATGTGCTGGGGAGTGTAACGTTGCATATGCACTGTGACAAAGATATGGATCCCAGATTGTAATATGTATGGCATAGCGCTGTGCGTTATAACATACACATCGAGGAAGGCACGTTAGATGGGGCAATATAACCCGTGTGAAGGCAAGTGTGGCATGACATATTCACGGGGTGGTGTTACAGTGCACATGGGCTAGAGAGTGTCATAGCATACGCACTAGCTGGTGGAATACAACACAGAGGTGTGAGGCAATCGGCGGGCACTGGTGGGTGTAACACAGCATTGGGCTCAGCCAGGAGCACGCTGTGACTCTCAAGTGAGGTTTGTCTCCTTTCCAGAGAGTAAAATAAAAAGTATTACACATCCGGCGGTGGATGTGTTTTTTAATAACCGTGAGGGGGGTTTCTTGCATAGTTTGGTTGAATTTTTGTCGAATCCCCTTTGAATGTCTTGGTGTGCGTGTATATTAAATGTGCCCATCAATAGCTACCCATGTTTGTATAAATAAACAAGGGTGTCTACTTGAAGAGTACCCACCGGCGGGGGCACCGGGATTAGGCACGGTAGGGCGTCAGACATGTCAGAGCTTCACTAGCGGTGTAAATACATTCCATGTGGATTCATTCTATGCATAGTCGCCTTTTAATGAATATCACGCAAATCGTCATGGTGATAGGTACATACGGTTTGTCCAGCATGTCCTAGGTGTTTCTATAAATATATATATTTTTAAAATAATAAAAAACAAAGGCCGGCCCCGGGGGATGGGGTCCCCGGAGCCATAAGTGGCCTGAGGAGGGGGGCAACGCAGCCCCCTCCTAAAGAATTTAAATTAAAAAAAGGCCATGGCCCGGGGGTTGGGGTCCCCGGGGCCGATTAAGGCCTTGGGAGGGCCAAATTAATGTTTTTTCAACAAAAACAATTAGGGTGCAGGCCCTAGGGGATGGGGTCCCCAGGGCCAGTAAATTAGAAAAAGAAGGGGGGCCACACAGCCCTCCTTCTTAAAAAATAAAATAAATAAAAGACCGGCATCGCGCTGGAGGCCACGCCCCCTCCTTGCAGCACTCTGCAAACGCGTCCCCTGGCCAGTTGTAAGTTGGGGAATTAATTCCCCTTCAATACTGAGGGTCCCTGAGGGCCAACTAGCCCAACAGGTATCTCCAGTGTGCGCCATGGAGCTGCGTTGCAGACAGGTGTTCTGAGGCCATGCCCCTTTTTACACCTCTATGCAACGCAGCTCTTGTGGCGCTTACTGGAGGTACCTAGTGGGCTAGTTTGACCCTAGGGACCCTTAGGATTCAAGGGGACTTAATCTCTCAACTTAGAACGGCCAGAGGGCGCGTTTACACAGTGGTGAAGGGAGGGGACGGGGCCTGAGGTGACGTCTGCAAACACGCACTGTGGCGCATTTTAAGTTGGGGAAATAATTCCCTTTAAATCCTGAGGGACCCTGGGGGCCAACTAGCCCACCAGGTGCTTCCAGTAAGTGCCACTGCTCTGCGTTGCAGAGAGGTGGTGCAGGCCGTGCCCCTTTTTACACCTCTCTGCTATGGCGCTTACTGGACGTACCTAGTGGGCTATTTTGCCCCTAGGGATCCTCAGGATTCAAGGGGACTTAATTTCCCAACTTAAAAAACGGCCACAGGGCATGTTTACACAGTGGGGAAGGAAGGGGACGGGGCCTGAGGTGACGTGTGCAAACACGCCCTATGGCGCGTTTTAAGTTGGGGAAATAATTCCCCTTCAATCCTGAGGGCCCCTGGGGGCTAACTAGCCCACCAGGTGCTTCCAGTAAGCACCACTGAGCTGCGTTGCAGAGAAGTGGTCAAGGCCGTGCCACTTTTTAAACCTCTCTGCAACGCAGCTCTGTGGCACTTACTGGAGGTACCTAGTGGGCTAGTTGGACCCTAGGGACCCTCAGGATTCAAATGAACTTAATCTCCCAACTAAAAACGGCCACAGGGCGTGTTTACACAGTGGTGAAGGGAGGGGACGGGGCCTGAGTTAACATGTGCAAACAAGCCCTGTGGCGCGTTTTAAGTTGGGGAAATAATTCCCCTTCAATCCTGAGGGACCCTGGGGGCCAACTAGCCCACCAGGTGCTTCCAGTAAGCGCCACTGCGCTGCGTTGCAGAGAGGTGGTCTAGGCCGTGCCCCTTTTTACATCTCTCTGCAACGCAGCTCTGTGGCACTTACTGGAGGTACCTAGTGGTCTAGTTGGACCCTAGGGCCCCTCACGATTCAAGGGGACTTAATCTCCCAACTTAAAACGGCCACAGGGCGTGTTTACACAGTGGGGAAGTGAGGGGACGGGGCCTGAGGTGACGTGTGCAAACACGCCCTGTGGCGCGTTTTAAGAGGTAGTTTTAATCCCCTGCCCTATTATATACTAGGGGCTTACAGAGCAGGTCATGCTGATCACAGGGGGACCCCAACGCATAGTGTTCCCTAGTGTATGTAGGTGTTTTCACTGTATTCTGAGTGTCTTTAAACATAGCACTGGCTCTAGGACTGGTTAGTCAAACTCAGTTACCACCAGTATCCGTCTGAAAAAGTTGAGGGTACAGGATGATTTTGCAACAAGGCTTCTTTCTGCTCTTTTGTTTGTTCTTTCTGCACGTTATCCTTCTTCCTGCACTTTTGTTCGTCTTTGAGGACTTCTGTTGCTTCTTTCTGTATTTCTTTTTTTTCTTTCTGTGCGTTTTTTCTTCTTTCTTCACATGTCCTATCTCTGTAGGCATAGTTAGAAATTAGCATTTAAAAAACCTTTGAAATTCACTGAAAAAAACATAGGTTTCAGGCACGTAATAGTTAGGAATTAGCATTTAAAAAACCTTAGAAATTCACTGAAAAAACCATAGGTTTCAGGGGCGTTATAGTTAGCTGGACTTTTCACTCGTACAAAACCATTGAAATTCCCCCGTTATAGTTAGTTCAGCTAACTATAACTCGCGCGCCCGCAATGCACTGCTGATGACGTCACATATTACATCACTCATGACATGGTCAGTGACATCACTCATGACATCACTGATGACATCTCAAATGACATCACTGATGACATCATCCAGTGAATCTGTGTTTTTCTGAAAAATACATATGTTTTATATATGTTTATCGAGTGAAAAGTCCAGCTAACTATAACGCCCCTGAAACCTATGTTTTTTTCAGTTAATTTCTAAGGTTTTTTAAATGCTAATTCCTAACTATAACATGCCTGAAACCTATGGTTTTTTCAGTGAATATATATATAGTTAGGACTTATTATCCATAGGAAATCTGCAACATTCTATTTGGAATAACTTTGGCACCGGTTGACGAATCTTCGTGAAATTTTCAAAACTGGTGGGGCGCTCTGATCCGCTCCTATGCTGAAGGTCTCGGGGTGATTCGTCAAGCGGGGATCGAGAAAAAAGGGGGGTCCCAAAACATGTTTTCCCCATGCAATTTTCCATAGGAACCTTTAATCGGAGCTACAGCCCGAATTGCTGGACGGAATTGCACCAAATTTGGCAAAGAGGTAGCCCTTGGTTCACACTCATGCCTTTTGGTTAAATGGTGTAAATCCGTTCGGTAGTTGCTGAGAAAATCAAAAGTAAAATCACATATATATCTGGGCAGAGCCTAACCACACATCTCATCGTGAGATCTGATTGGCTGTCAGCACTTCATCTAAAAAGTGTTGGCAGCCATCTTGGGACCAATGTACATGATAGCACCTCATTAAAAAGCATTGCAATTAATAGAAGGTTTTAAGACTTTAGTTACATTATAAATCATTTGTTGATGGTACCATACTCATTTTACAAATTGCGGTGTGTTCTAAGGTGATTTTACCATGTGAAAAAGCCTTCTGCTGGGATATCATGAATCATGTTTGAGAGAAAACTATTTTCTCATGCTTTTCCCACAGAGGTTTGGAAGGTGATCTATAAACAAAACTGAGAGCATATTTTCTGTAAATTTACATTATCTTTCTCAGTTATGTGAGAATGAAGTCTGACATTCTCAGTAAAGCATGTACATCCAACAAAGGCAGAGACTGTCAGTTGATTCCTTTGTGTTCTACTGCAGCTTCCTAGAGTGTTCTAAAGAACAACTAGAGCGCTAACAGTCCTACTTGTGAGAAACGTATAGCACACCTGAAGCCATCTTGAGTGGAATAAAGTGGTAACTCTTAAAACATTTAATTTAAAAAGGAACAAAATGAGGGGGTTCATTTTGCCATAGAAAGTATGATTAGTGCTGCAGAAAGAAAAAGTAGGGCACATTTTGAGTGACTTCTCAAATCCTCTTCTATTTCATTAAAAAATTCTGACATGCAGACTGAAACATGCACTTTGAATACCAGCAGCAGACTTCCCTGGTGAGCAGTAGCCTTACAATAGTGATCTAATGAGCAAATAGAGTGCTAACATTCTGAATTTATGGCAAATGTGTGACACATCTGAATGCCTTCTTGATGGAATCATAGTAAAAAACTGAAAGTATTTCCTACTGAGGAGTCTGTACTAAAGGAGGAAATTATTAAACTTCATAACAAATAAGTCTCCCAAGATGGCCACCAGAGACAAAAGAGCCCAAATGTAGCACAAATATCACCCAGATGTAGCCCAAGTATAGCCCAATGACAGAATGTCCCAGAGTGTTCTCAAAAACAACTAGAGTGCTAACAGTCTTACTTATGACAAAAGTATGGCACACCTGAAGCCATCTTGATTGGAATAAAGTGGTAACACTTAAAACATTTAATTTGCAAAGGAACAAAATGAGGGGGTTAATTTTGCAATATAAATTATGATTAGTGCTGCAGAAAGAAAAATTAGGGCACCTTTTGACTTCTCAAATCCTCTTCTATTTCATTAAAAAATTCTGACCATGAAGACTGAAACATGCACTTTGAATACCAGCAGCAGACTTCCCTGGTGAGCAGTAGCTTTACTACAGTGATCTAATGAGCAACTAGAGTGCTAACATTCAGAATTTATGGCAAATGTGTGACACATCTGAATGCCTACTTGATGGAACCAAAGTAAAAAACTGAAAGTATTTCCTACTGAGGAGACTGCAGTAAATGAGGATATTAGGAAACTTCATAACAAATAAGTCTCCCAAGATGGCCACCAGAGACAAAAGAGCCCAAATGTAGCAAGGATATCACCCAGATGTAGCCCAAGTATAGCCCAATGACAGAATGTGCCAGAGTGTTCTTAAGAACAACTAGAGCGCTTACTGTGTTACTTATGACAAAAGTATGGCACACCTGAAGCCATCTTGATTGGAATAAACTGGTAACACTTAAAACATTTAATTTAAAAAGGAACACAATGAGGGGGTTCATTTTGCCATAGAAATCATGATTAGTGCTGAAGAAAGAAAAATTAAGGCACATATTGAGTGACTTCTCAAATCCTCTTCTATTTCATTAAAAAATTCTGACATGCAGATTGAAACATGCACTTTTAATACCAGCAGCAGACTTCCTTGGTGAGCAGTAGCTTTACTACAGTGATCTAATGAGCAACTAGAGTGCTAATTTTCAGAATGTATACCCTGTTAGCCCCGGGAACCGCCACCCCCAGGGGCTACAAAATAAATGGGTGGGGGGGCTCAAAGGCCCCCCGAGCCCCGTGGACCGCTACCCACCGGGGCTTTAAAAAAATGGGTGGGGGGGCTCAATGGCCCCCCAAGCCCTGGGGACCACCACCCCCGGGGCTTTTTTATATTGTGGGAGGGGGGCCGCGTGGCTATGTGGCTCCCAGCTCTGCACTGTCTCGGGGTGCCCACCCCCGGGGCACTGCTGTTTGCTATGGCAGGGCGGGAGCCGAGGCTCCCGCCCTGTCATAGCAAACTTGTTTTGGATTTTGAAAGAGAGAGCAGGGAAATCTGCTCTCTCTTTCAAAATGCAAACCATATTGCTTTTCCACACGGGGAGCTGCATGTTAGCAGCTCCCCGTGTGGAAAAGCAATGCCGGCTCCCGAAGGACGCGGGGAGCCAGCTGGGACCGTGGGGGCATTGGGGCTCCCCCCACGGTCCCCAACGTTGTATATAGGCCCCGGGGGATGGGGTCCCCGGGGAGAATAGAAATTAGTGATAGGTACAAAAAACATTTTTACAGGCAAATTAGGAGTCGCGCACCCAGCGCGGTGCTCAGCGCAGCCCTCTGGTGTGCACTCGCTGGGTGCATGACTCCTACGCGTTGAGTGCACGACTCCAAAAAAATAGGAAAAAAAATAACAAATATTATAAATATATTTTAAAAAATATCAAATAAAAAACAATATTAGAGTTTCAATATTTTTAAAAACATTTTTTTCAAGTTATATTAAAAATATGTAATGTAATTAAAAAATAAAATATGTAAAAATAAATTGTTTAATAAATGTAGAAAAACAGTATCAAAAAACTAAATATAACAATTAATATATTTAAAAATTATCATTTAAAAAACCTTTGAAATTCACTGAAAAACCCTTAGGTTTCAGATATGTTATAGTTAGGAATTAGAATTTGAAAAACCTTTGAAATTCACTGAAAAAACCATAGGTTTCAGGGGCGTTATAGTTAGGAATTAGCATTTAAAAAACCCTTGAAATTCACTGAAAAGCCATAGGTTTCAGGCACATTATATTTAGAAATTAGCATTTAAAAAACCTTAGAAATTCACTGAAAAAACCATAGGTTTTAGGGAAAGTTATAGTTAGCTGGACATTTCACTCGTACAAAACCAGTGAAATTCCCCCATTATAGTTAGTTCAGCTATCTATAACTCGCACCCCCGCAATGCACTGCTGATGACGTCACATATTACATCACTCATGACATGGTCAAACCTATGTTTTTTTCAGTGAATATATATATATGTGTGTATATATATATATATATATATATATATATATATATATATATATATATGTATATATATATATATATATTTATATATATATATATATTCACTGAAAAAACCATGGGTTTCACACACGTTATAGTTAGGAATTAGCATTTAAAAAACCTTTGAAATTCAGTGAAAAAACCATAGGTTTCACACACGTTATAGTTAGGAATTAGCATTTAAAAAACCTTAGAAATTCAGTGAAAAAACCATAGGTTTCACACATGTTATAGTTAGCTGGACATTTTACTCGTAAAAAACCAATGAAATTGCCCCGTTATAGTTAGTTCAGCTAACTATAACTCGCGCGCCCGC
This sequence comes from Triturus cristatus, assembly GCF_964204655.1. Lineage (NCBI taxonomy): Eukaryota > Metazoa > Chordata > Amphibia > Caudata > Salamandridae > Triturus > Triturus cristatus. Next base: position 632,970,807 of record NC_140587.1, read on the forward strand.
AATGCACTGCTGATGACGTCACATATTACATCACTCATGACATGGTCAGTGACATCACTCATGACGTCACTGATGATATCTCAAATGACATCACTGATGACATCACTGATGACATCATCCAGTGAATGTGTGTTTTTCTGAAAATTAAATATGTTTTATATATGTATATCTCAAGGTCGATGGAAGAATAAATGGGTATATAAGTGTCTAAATGGATGATTTGTTTTTGAAAAATTGATTGTGTAACTGACTGATTAAGTGTATCATAGTGAATACATGGCTTAGTGAGTAATGTTTAAATATGTAAATATCTGTATCAGTCTCTCACTTTGTGTATAAGTGGCTGCATGGGTTGGTGAGTAGCTACATGGGTGTCTATATAGGTTATTAGTTGGTTTTTTGAGTATCAGTCTGAGTGTCTGCATGGTTCGGTGGGGGGTATTACGTAGTGCATAGGTGCATGAATGAGTGACTCACTGTTTGTATGGGTTGAACACAGCATGTGTGCAGGACTGTATGGGTGGATGAGTGTGTGTATGGGTGTGTTAGTGAGTGAATGACTGTCTCAATATTGTCTTTATGAGTAACTACATATGTTTTAAACTAGTATATGTGACTATTGGTGTATATATGTGAGTATATGTGAGAGTGAGAGATTGAAAGAGTTCCTGTATGAATAAGTATGTGTTTCTATAAGTGATTGTTTAAAAGACTAAGTATGTGTAAGTTTCCGTAGAAGTAAGTGTGGTGGTGTGTGTATAACTGTATATGCAAGTAAATGTATGTTTGATTCTTTGTTAGCATGAGTGACTATGTGTGTGAGTAACTCTATGGATGAGTGGCATTGTGTAACAGGATGTATAGGTGTATGAGTACATATGATGAGTGAGTACATGTATGAGTGACTGAATTGGACTGTTGGTGAATGAGTGGATGTGTATGTGGATCTTAGAATTACTGAAAAGGTTGTTTTAACTGGTATTGGTATGTCCATTGTTTTGAACATTGTAGTTTCTATTTTTGAATGTGTGTGTCAAAGGTTATATTAGGGGAAGAGGAGGTCTGCCACTCTATCACAAGGATGATGTCATCAGTGATGTCATCAGTGATGTCATTTGAGATGTCATCAGTGATGTCATGAGTGATGTCACTGACCATGTCATGAGTGATGTAATATGTGACGTCATCAGCAGTTCATTGCGGGCGCGCGAGTTATAGTTAGCTGAACTAACTATAACGGGGCAATTTCATTGGTTTTTTACGAGTAAAATGTCCAGCTAACTATAACATGTGTGAAACCTATGGTTTTTTCACTGAATTTCTAAGGTTTTTTAAATGCTAATTCCTAACTATAACGTGTGTGAAACCTATGGTTTTTTCACTGAATTTCAAAGGTTTTTTAAATGCTAATTCCTAACTATAACGTGTGTGAAACCCATGGTTTTTTCAGTGAATTTGCAAGGTTTTTTAAATGCTAATTTTTTTTTTATTCTTCAATTTTTTCAAACATATTTTGAATTTAATTTTCTTACCTTTTATAAAGACTATGCTTTAATTTTTAAAATCCTTAAATATTTTTTTTTAATATATTTTTTAAAATAAACATGTAAAATTTATTTCCAGTTCTTTTTTATTTTTTTTTATTTTTTTTTAGTACGCGTACCGTAAGCTCACGGTAAGCGTACGGTTTACGCAACGTCCGTAATCTATCTACGCTGCTTGCGTATAGTTACGCACTTTGCGTAGCCGCGCGTACTGCGCGTGGGACGCGTGCGCGCTTACGCTACACGCGCACGTTACGCGGAAGTGCCGGGGAGTGACTGTTATGCGCATGCGCGCAAGCGCGTGTCTTTTTTACGCGCACGCGTACTTTTTGCCGTAAGCGTACCGTAAGCGTACCGTAAGCGTACGGTAGGTCATGTGATCTTGAAACACAACTTTTGATTGGTTGAAACTACTTTCAGTTCTAGAACTCTCCTACACCACACCCATTCCCCTCATTTCTGCTTGTGATCCCTTGGGAGAAGGAGCTGGTTTGTCTTTGGGATACGATGGCAGAACAGCAGAGCTCTTCTGAGAGTGAGGCTAGCACTAGCAGCACTGTCTTGAGGCAGAGATCGAGGAAACAAAAGCCTTCTTATGTTTGGGATTATTTTACTTTTCCAGAAGGCCAGCAAAAGGTGAATGCACCCTTAGTTACTTGCAAGCTGTGTCAGCGTGTACTTTCTAGAGGTAATCCTAACAGGAAGTATTCCTTTGGGAATCACACCATGAAGAGACACCTCCAGGATGTACACAGAAGGACACATGGTCATCTTTTTGGAGGTAACTCTTCAGAAAGACGAGCCAGTACATCCACAGCAGCTCAGCCTGGACCATCACCTGCAGGGCTTACTCCTTCTTCTGCAGGTCAGGTGAGCCCTTCATCTGTGGGGGGAGAATCTCCTTTTGCTGGCCCTCTGGAAATGAACCCTCGATTTCGGAAGGTTGATATTCATTGCACATTTTGTAAAGATCTAATTTGCCATAGGGAGACCAGTGTTTCCCTAGTGAACAACAAAATAGATCAGCACATTTGTCGCTTTGAATAATTTTCCCATGCTTCCTTTCCTCTGTCCCTGCATGAACACAACGGTTCTTTTAAGAGCCAACCTTATCTTTCATCTTTTTTTTACATATGTTTTTAAAAACTTTTTTTTTTTTTTTTTTTACCGTACGCGTACGGTGCGCGTACTTTTTTTTTATTTTTTTAAAAAAACACTAAAAATCATTTATCACATTACATTGTCCTTGAGAGACTACAATTATTATTATTGACTTACCATACTCACTGAAAAAATATTTATTCATTTCTTTTTTTAAAAAATAGTTTTAAAAATGTTTGTAGTTTTCGAAAATTTTCTATATCTATCTGGAAAAAAAGAAAAAAGTATTAATATTTTTTAAACATTTTATAATACAGTACACATATTTACATTTTTTACCAAAAAATCTTTTTGCCTTATTTTTGCTGTTTTCAGAATATATTGCATTTCACTATAAATTGTGAAAGCAATTGCATTCATCATTTTACAGCGGGCAAAAAAAAATACCAATCACAAAGATTGTATTAAAAAAGCCCTGATTCTTTTTTTAATTAAACTTAACATTATAGAAATGCATAATATTGTAAAAAAATATCATCTAATACCAATACTTATTTCTTTAAAATACCGTCTGATATGTTTGTTTCAGAACTATAATCACAATATTATATCTCAAATAACTCCAAAATACATCTGAATTCATTTCCTTTAGGCAAAATAGTAATTTTAATTTTTTTTTTGGAATAAATTTCCAACGGAAATCCAATAAAATTCTAAAGTTTAATTTGTCCAGATCTCACCGATTCTCTGTAACATTTTGGTTCACGAAAATTTTTTGAATAATTTATTTAGTCCACAATAGAATTGGTTACTTTTCCACATGGCCAAATAGTAATTTTTTAAATCATTTTTGAAAAAATTTCCAATGGCAGTCCAATAACATTCCAGAATTTAAAATGTGCAGAAGTTACCGATAATCTCTAAATTATTGGTTTTTCAAAATTGCATTAAAAATTAAAAAAGTCCACATTACAATTGGTTATCTTTCCATTAGGCCAAATGATAATTTTAAAAATCTTTTTTTTACAAAATTGCAATGGTAATCCAGTAAAATGGTAAAATTATTTTGTCCAGATCTTGCCAAGTCTCTCTAAAATTTAGGTTTCAGGAAGATTAGATAGGAATTTGCTAAATCAAAAGGCAAACGTTGTTTGAAAATCAATTGGGAATCATTACACAGTGTCCAGCCTTTTTCACATTTTAGATAAACTGTGTAATGTCCAGAAGTAACAGTAGGTCCATCATGGAAAATTATTGCAACAGTTACAAAAGTTTTTCCTGAAATTGATAATTGCTGTCCTGTAAACTTCTTTATTAAAGTATCCAATTTTGAACCATCAGCTCTACATCGTTGCATCATTAAAATTACATACTGTGCGTATTCCTTTAAAATTAATGTTGAAAACATGTCAGAATTACACTCACCACATTTCATGCTATGATTAGCATCTTTAACTAATTTTGCAAAAGTGACTGTTTTACTCTCTGGCAATGTCAAATAAATAAACCTTTCATTATCAACAATAGAGCCACATATATTATAACAATTATCACAACTATGTTCCCATTTATAAGAGAGACCAAAAAAAATGTCAATGGGAACTCCTTCTTCTTCCACTACCTGAAGAAAATACATCAAAAATTCATGTGCATCTTGCTGTTCATTTTGAGAAAACTGTGTTCGTCCTGAACATACATCTAAAAGTTTTCTAATGTCAGTAGCACTTTCTATTTGAGTTTTATCTTTACTCAACTTTTGAAAAAGGAGACTCAGCTCTGAACAGAATCTTTTTCCCTGATTTACTATTATCTGCTCTTGCAAACTTTCCAGATAAAATGCAACATTCAGCACTACATTTGCGTAGCAGTTGACACCAGAGCTATTTTCAAAATGACATCCTACAACCTGTTCTTCATTTTCCTTTTTCTTTTTGCTTGCAATTACATCACTCCTCTTTTTTTTCCTCTTCTCTACATCTTCACTACAGATATTCTCATTTTTTCTTTTACGAGAAACTACACGTTTCTCCAACACAGAATACTGACCTAAATGAGGAGCATAGCTTCTTCTTAATCTATTATACTCCTTTACACAATTTGTATCAGCACTAACTTTTGATTCTTCAAAGTCTATCATGAATAAACCTGATAATGTTTTGACTCGTGACAAAGCAACATATGCCATACCTTCTTTGAACACAGTTGAACCAATGTTCACAAATGCACAATCTACAGTCAATCCTTGAGACTTGTGAATAGTTACAGCATATGCTAGAGAAAACGGAAACTGCTTCCTACGTACATATAAGTCTTTCACAAGCATAAAACGAACTGTACAACGACAAATATCTTTAACTTCATCTATCTGATCAAATTTTATTTTTAAACATTCAATTCCTTCTTTTTTCTGATAATTAATAAAACCCACAACTCTTCCCATCGCTCCATTAACTAAACCTTTCTCAACATCCAAATTTCTCCTTAAAAACACTCTACAGTTCATGCAAACATATAGATTTTTTTCTAATCCAGCTGTTTTGGAGATGTTCTTCTCTAGTGAGTCCAATTTATTTTTCAGTTTGCCTGTTACTGTGACAGTAATTCTTCCATCCTCAATTTTGTCCACTGCTTCCAATTTCCTGATCTCTTCCTTTTCCAATTTCAAAAGCTCCTCATTGAATATTGAGCATTCACGTAGAGTAGGCATTAAGCAGATGACACTTTTGTTTTCTGCAATGTTCTTGTATATCTTCTCTGCAACTATTTCTTCCTTTGGAAATAAATTATGTAGCAGCCGAGTCTGTAATGCTTTTTTGCCAGCTTCTGTGAGTAGTCCAATCCTGATATCTTTCAGAATACTTCCATATTCTTCATCGTTTGCTTGCCTCATATTAGTTGTAAGTTCCTTGTACTCAAAGAAGGACCAAATATTTGTATTACCGATGCTTCCCAATGACTTCTTCGTGTCTTCATGTGTCACAGTATTAAACACTGGTTGTCCTTTAACTGGAGTAAGTTGCAAAAGATCTCCAAAAACTATGACGTGTTTTCCACCAAATAACACGTCATAGTCTGTCTTCAAAATTTGCTGCATTCTTAAATGCACAAAGGCAAGCATTAAGTTTGATACCATGCTCACCTCATCAATAATGAGAACTTGCATCTTCTTCAATACTCGTGAAACTTCCAAGGATGCTTCTCCAGTTAGCTTGTTGAATTGTATTTTGTTCTCATGCTCCACTGGTAACATTAGCAAACGATGTAAGGTGATTCCTTTTATGTTATATGCTGCTAACCCAGTTGGAGCAGTAACCACACAAGACAACGTAGAATCCGTTTTTTGCTTTAGGTAGCTTCTGATGACTTTAATTAGGAAACTTTTTCCAGTGCCAGCTTGTCCGCTTACATACATCCTGATTGGATGAAATGATGTGCATGAGCACTCTTTTTTTACATGTAGAAATCCGTGATCAATTTTGTTTTTGATCTCTTCATAAATTTGTTGCTGCTCTTGATTCAGTTGTCTTTCCAAATTTTCTAAGTCTATAAATTCTTCTTGAGCTTGATTCATAGCTGTTTCCACTTCATTCATGGCTATTGATGCTTCATTTTCAACGATTGGTTGTCCTAGGGGATCTTGACTGTGTGTTCCTGAACTTTGGCTGTCCTGAGAACTGTCTCTAGCTATTTCTGCTGCAATTGTAGTTTCCTGTTCAATTTCTTCATTTAACATTTGCAGATAAGTTGTGAATGTATTGCATTGTATGCTGTCTTTGCAAGCATTAAATGAATCCTCATAGCTTTGAATTTCTCCCAGTAGTTCATCCTCTGTACGCCATGGTTTAAACAACTGTAAAAGAGCCAAGTAGTAAAATTCTTTCTTGTCGGTAGTGTCGCAACTCAGCTTCCGGTGATTTATCAAACTTCCTTTGGTTTGCTTCACCAAACATCCTTCTTCACCAACAACTTTATATTTTCCATTATTAATGTCTTCTGCAGCTTTCCGTGAATAAATGTAGTTCTGCAACACTTCATAGAGACACATGTTCTCCAGATGATGACTTCTCTTGGGATAATATGTGTCCAACATGTTTGTTTTCAATATATCTGTACTTTCTGGGTCATTCTCGGCCAAATATTCAATTTCTCCAACAGATTTCAGTACCCGATTTCTCATTGCTGCAAGGCCTAAACTTGCCCAAATTATTCTTCTTGACTTTGAGTAGAGACTTGCAGAAGATAACCTATCTGAACATTCGTAGGATCCAATTTCTCGATGCGATAACATCTTCAAACTGAAACTGTACAGCTTCTTACTAACAGTCTTCTCGTGAGAAATCTCTTCCCACATTTCCTTCAATTCTGTTTTTTCTGATTTCGTAATGTAAGACGTTACATATCGTGCAACAGCAATGGAATTGTCAGCTACATACTGTATATCCATGTTAGCGTTCCACATGGATAAAATGACTGGGTTATAGTCATTTATATTTTTTGATTCTTCTTTTCTTTTAAGGTTGTAGGTATTCTTAGGTGATTTTCTTGTGATAGTATGTCTCACAGCTGACATAAAACTGTTTACTCTTCCATTTGAAAGAACAGGTCTAGGAAATCCAAATCGACATTTAGTGTAGTATTTTTCTTTGCTCTTGTATTTCCGTCGACAGTATTTTCCACACCGATGACTTTGGAAACGTAAAACTTGCTCCTTTAACTTGTTCTCTTCTGTGCTTTTTGGTATACCACATGTTGCATATTCTTCAAGGTAAGATAACACTGCTTCATCAGTATCTGTTCCAAACTTTGGGGCATCCTTGATCCACAACAGCATATGAATATGAGGAGCACCTCTTGCCTGGTACTCTTTTCTCCAAAAGAAATCCACTACTTCTCCAAGGGGTGGATTTTTTTTATTGCAGATGAAGGACATCATAGCCTCAAATCTATGATTGAAATATCTGCAAACATTAACCGGATCCAATGAGCACAGTTCTCCTGCTGTCTTGTATTCGATGTTTTTAATGTTTGAATTGGCCTCTCGTAGAAAATCCAGTAAATCATCCCAAGCGTACTCGGCACAGCTTAGGGTAAGGAACCATGTTGGTGTTCCTAAATTGCGTAACATGCATTTTAGTTCACCATGGCGTCGGTACCAATATTCATTTGTCCCACGCTGACAAGCCATCAGATTGATCAGTTGTGTTTCCAAATGATCATCTCGGTGCTGCACTTTCTCCATAAAATCCTTAGCAGACACATTTTGTAAATGTACTCCACTTTTTAAAATGTGATTTACTGCATAAGACAGTGCAGACAAGTCGCTTTCAAATAAAAGATGGAACAAATAAGGAATACTTTGTCGAAATCTGGGATCTTCAGCATATAGTCTTGTAGTCCGATACTCTGAAGCTGGAATCTGTTCTGGACGTTCATCGTATCGTCCTCCTTTTCCCGTAGGAAACAGCTGGGGAAAACATCGAGCTTCCATGCTCTCCTCCCATACACTCACGGGAGTTCCTTTTGCTTTCTTCATCTGAAAGAGATCAATATTGTCTCCCATAACTTCTTTCGAATGAAGAGGATGTATGCTAAAATGTTCATAAATTTCTTCTTCCTTTGTCTTGTCCACTTTTTCAATTTGTCCAGTTGGTGTTTCTGTGTCTTCTTGAAAATCTTCGTCTTCTTCTTCTTCTTCTATATAAATTGATTCATACCATTTGTTATTTTTTTTCAAATACAAATTTGCTCTTTGTACTTTCCGCACATCTACCAGCTCCTGCCAAATCTTCTTATTCTTTGTAGGTACACCATTAACCAGAATAATTAATGGTTCAGTTTCCAAAGTATCCGCATCAATAGTTTCCATATTTTTTTTCAAATCCAAGGGCAAATACACCACTCTACCTTTTAAACCTCTCAGTAAATCTGAAGGAGGTAATTTACCAGTTTTGGGCTCCATACGTACTATGGTCTGGAACGGATGAACACATTGAATGAGTATAGACTCATATGTATTTAATTCAGAAAGTTCAGCAGGAATAGCATCCAATTCTAAATTATTATGTACAGCTCTGGTCGGCATTCTATTTTCCTCTAACTTGTTGTAACAGTATTTACAAATACGCTGATCTTCACCCAATTCAAAACAATTTTCAAGAAATATATATGTGGCAAAATCCATCCACTTATAATTATCTTCATTTTCACTCTTTCTGTAGAGATCAACATTCCTAGTTTGTTTTCTATAATGAGTTCTGCGGCAACAAATACAAGTAACATTTGGTCTTTCATTAGAGACTATTGCAAATTTTGTTATGTGATCATTAAATGTCTTACTTACAGAAGGTTCTACATTCTCTTCCACTTCTTCCTCATTTACTGTGTCCTTCTCTGCACTGTTTTGTTCAGGACCAAAGTAACAAAACTGAATTTCATCAACAACCTTCTCTACATCTGATACCGTTCCTCGGAACAGAGCCCTATTCAATTCATTTAACTTTATTGCTGGACTTTTGACAAAATACAACCGTCTCACAAACTTTCTCATTTCAGTATGATGAACAGCCAGCATCCTAAAATGATGGAAAACACTATTGCACACTTTTCTAGATAGACAAGCCAGAGAATGACCCTGCAAACCAGTATTCTCTCTCACTCTGCATGGATCCAGACTTTGAAGCACCTTAATCTTCTGTTTTACACTTTTTTTACTATATTCTCTTAGAAACTCTCGAAATCTGTCAATAGATTCCTGACGCACAGTGCAAATACTACTACAATTCCAAGTGTACACTGGGGCTTTAGGACGTCTCCCCATTGCCTCATCTGCCATCACTTGTACCTCATCTCTTGGAACCATTATCTCCTTCTCCATTATGCAACCATTTTTTACTTCGTATGAACGACCTCTGGTGTCAACTGCATGCAGCAAACTATTACTTTGAAAATAGCTCTCTTCATTAAAAAAAGGTTCACTACTTGAACTATGCATCCACTTTCCTAAAAACACTTTACAAAAGTTTGTTCTGTTCACTACTCTTTTGCTTTTGCTTTGTGATTTCAGTACATTAACCATTTTATCTAATGTACGCATCCTATTCAAAATTAATATGAATAGTTTCCTTTTTAATTCTAATGCTTTTGCTGCAATGGCTTCAATTTCTTTTTTTCTCTTGTAATATTTTGCCTTTTGCTTATATTTCTTCACATCCTTTATCAAATTGGACATAACTCTTCTCTGAAACATTTTTCTACGTATCTCTTTAAACGCTGTTTTTCTGTTTATGTAAAACTTTTCAGTTGCAGAAGGTATATTTGCATTAACTAAATTCTCAATTTTTTGCTGTTCTCTTCGTTTTGTTACATTCTTCCCAGGACAGACATTTTGTACATTTTTCTTTGTTTTGAATATTTTTTTAAGAAATTGTTTTTTCTGCTTACCAGAAGATTTTTTCTTTTTCCCAACATGAGCATCTTCTACTAACTTTGGTCCTCCAGTTGTCTTCAAATATAGTTTTTTTTTTAGCGTTTTTTGAACTCGAGATTTTGTAGGCATCTTAAATTTTGTTCACTGTTCTTCAGCAATACCTGAAAAAAACTAAAAAAAAATCCTTTATTGTATTTAAATATATTACTACATTTCTTTTCACAATAGTCACAAAACAAAATTTCTTTGCCAATTTGAATGCACACAAACTGCTCTTTTTTTTGGGCAAGTGAAAATCTCTTTTACAAACTGTCACATTATGAAACCACTTTTCAGATTTTTTAAAAAGCCCATGTCCAGAGTGCTACACTCCAGCAAGGGCAACCAGCCTTAGTGAAGCTCAATGTATTTGCATTACAGACTGAAACCTGAAAACCCCACTCGCTTCTAAATACTGTGCATGACTATACACGGCAAGCACATGGGTGTGTGCTAAGACTCTGCTTCTTCCCCCAAAAATTCACTCCCCCTTTCCATCTAATGCAACTGTGAAATCACCAGAGCAAGACGCAATAAATCTCTGCCTATAATTCCTCTATGCACACAGAGTCATGTTTTCACATTAGTCCCAAAACGAAATTTCTTTGCCATTTTTAAAGCACACTTACTGCTCTTTTTTTTTCGGGGCAAGTGAAAATCACTTTTACAGACTGACACATTATGAAACCTTTTTTTTTAATTTATTTAATTGCACTTGTCCAAGCTGTTTTTTTCAGACCACCACCATGTGTATTCGCGGTGACTGCCTACACTCCAGCAAGGGCAACCAGCCTTAGTGATGCTGAATGTATTTGCATTACAGACTTAAACCTGAAAACCCCACTCGCTTCTAAATACTGTGCATGACTATACATGGCAAGCACATGGGTGTGTGCTAAGACTCTGCTTCTTCCCCCAAAAATTCGCTCCCCCTTTCCATCTAATGCAACTGTGAAATCACCAGAGCAAGACGCAATAAATCTCTGCCTATAATTCCTCTATGCACACAGAGTCATTTTTTCACATTAGTCCCAAAACGAAATTTCTTTGCCATTTTGAAAGCACACTTACTGCTCTTTTTTTTTCGGGCCAAGTGAAAATCACTTTTTACAATTGGAAATCACTTTTACAGACTGACACATTATAAAACCACTTTTTTTGATTTATTTAAATGCACATGTCCAAGCTGTTTTTTCAGACCACCACCATGTGTATTCTCTGTGACTGCCTACACTCCAGCAAGGGCAACCAGCCTTAGTGATGCTGAATGTATTTGCATTACAGACTTAAACCTGAAAACCCCACTCGCTTCTAAATACTGTGCATGACTATACATGGCAAGCACATAGGTGTGTGCTAAGACTCTGCTTCTTCCCCCAAAAATTCGCTCCCCTTTTCCTTTCCATCTAATGCAACTGTGAAATCACCAGAGCAAGACGCAATAAATCTCTGCCTATAATTGCTCTATGCACACAGAGTCATGTTTTCACATTAGTCCCAAAACGAAATTTCTTTGCCATTTTTAAAGCACACTTACTGCTCTTTTTTTTTCGGGCCAAGTGAAAATCACTTTTTACAATTGGAAATCACTTTTACAGACTGACACATTATGAAACCACTTTTTTTGATTTATTTAAATGCACATGTCCAAGCTGTTTTTTCAGACCACCACCATGTGTATTCTCTGTGACTGCCTACACTCCAGCAAGGGCAACCAGCCTTAGTGATGCTGAATGTATTTGCATTACAGACTTAAACCTGAAAACCCCACTCGCTTCTAAATACTGTGCATGACTATACATGGCAAGCACATGAGTGTGTGCTAAGACTCTGCTTCTTCCCCCAAAAATTCGCTCCCCCTTTCCATCTAATGCAACTGTGAAATCACCAGAGCAAGACGCAATAAATCTCTGCCTATAATTCCTCTATGCACACAGAGTCATGTTTTCACATTAGTCCCAAAACGAAATTTCTTTGCCATTTTTAAAGCACACTTACTGCTCTTTTTTTTTTCGGGGCAAGTGAAAATCACTTTTACAGACTGACACATTATGAAACCTTTTTTTTTAATTTATTTAATTGCACTTGTCCAAGCTGTTTTTTTCAGACCACCACCATGTGTATTCGCGGTGACTGCCTACACTCCAGCAAGGGAAACCAGCCTTAGTGATGCTGAATGTATTTGCATTACAGACTTAAACCTGAAAATCCCACTCGCTTCTAAATACTGTGCATGACTATACATGGCAAGCACATGGGTGTGTGCTAAGACTCTGCTTCTTCCCCCAAAAATTCGCCCCCCTTTCCATCTAATGCAACTGTGAAATCACCAGAGCAAGACGCAATAAATCTCTGCCTATAATTCCTCTATGCACACAGATTCATGTTTTCACATTAGTCCCAAAACGAAATTTCTTTGCCATTTTGAAAGCACACTTACTGCTCTTTTTTTTTCGGGCCAAGTGAAAATCACTTTTTACAATTGGAAATCACTTTTACAGACTGACACATTATGAAACCACTTTTTTTGATTTATTTAAATGCACATGTCCAAGCTGTTTTTTCAGACCACCACCATGTGTATTCTCTGTGACTGCCTACACTCCAGCAAGGGCAACCAGCCTTAGTGATGCTGAATGTATTTGCATTACAGACTTAAACCTGAAAACCCCACTCGCTTCTAAATACTGTGCATGACTATACATGGCAAGCACATGAGTGTGTGCTAAGACTCTGCTTCTTCCCCCAAAAATTCGCTCCCCCTTTCCATCTAATGCAACTGTGAAATCACCAGAGCAAGACGCAATAAATCTCTGCCTATAATTCCTCTATGCACACAGAGTCATGTTTTCACATTAGTCCCAAAACGAAATTTCTTTGCCATTTTTAAAGCACACTTACTGCTCTTTTTTTTTTCGGGGCAAGTGAAAATCACTTTTACAGACTGACACATTATGAAACCTTTTTTTTTAATTTATTTAATTGCACTTGTCCAAGCTGTTTTTTTCAGACCACCACCATGTGTATTCGCGGTGACTGCCTACACTCCAGCAAGGGCAACCAGCCTTAGTGATGCTGAATGTATTTGCATTACAGACTTAAACCTGAAAACCCCACTCGCTTCTAAATACTGTGCATGACTATACATGACAAGCACATGGGTGTGTGCTAAGACTCTGCTTCTTCCCCCAAAAATTCGCTCCCCCTTTCCATCTAATGCAACTGTGAAATCACCAGAGCAAGACGCAATAAATCTCTGCCTATAATTCCTCTATGCACACAGAGTCATTTTTTCACATTAGTCCCAAAACGAAATTTCTTTGCCATTTTGAAAGCACACTTACTGCTCTTTTTTTTTCGGGCCAAGTGAAAATCACTTTTTACAATTGGAAATCACTTTTACAGACTGACACATTATAAAACCACTTTTTTTGATTTATTTAAATGCACATGTCCAAGCTGTTTTTTCAGACCACCACCATGTGTATTCTCTGTGACTGCCTACACTCCAGCAAGGGCAACCAGCCTTAGTGATGCTGAATGTATTTGCATTACAGACTTAAACCTGAAAACCCCACTCGCTTCTAAATACTGTGCATGACTATACATGGCAAGCACATGGGTGTGTGCTAAGACTCTGCTTCTTCCCCTAAAAATTCGCTCCCCCTTTCCATCTAATGCAACTATGAAATCACCAGAGCAAGACGCAATAAATCTCTGCCTATAATTCTTCTATGCACACAGAGTCATGTTTTCACATTAGTCCCAAAACGAAATTTCTTTGCCAATTTGAAAGCACACTTACTGCTCTTTTTTTTTTCTGGGCAAGTGTAAATCACTTTTACAGACTGACACATTATGAAACCACCATGTGTAACTACAACAAAAACAATTCCCATTTCTATTATTCATTTCTTAAGTTACCACATACATCCCCTCTCAAACTGTAAACTCACCTTTAAAATTAGTTAGTTGTGAAAGAAATGTGACACTCAAACAGCAGATTATCAGAGCCAGGATCTCTGTTGTGTTCACCTCTCTCCTCTCAGCAGAACCAGATAATGGCAAACTTTCCCTCTATTTTTCCACACATATACATGTAAGTTTCAAATCTCAGTGCTTCCCCCTTTTTTTCAAATGTAATCACACATTTCTATTGGTTGAAAACCAACCCTTTTCCAAAAGTACCCTTCCCCCAACTTGACTTCTGCCTAGTACCCTTCCCCCAACTTGACTTCTGCCTGCTACCATAGCAACAGCTCATGGAACACTGCTGTGTAGAGTTAGGTCAGAAGTTCGACACACAATGTTTCAATTCCACAGAGCAAGAGTGCTTGACTTTTCAAACCTTACAGCAAATCCATAGTACTGTTCTTTGGTTACACATTTTTTTGTACCAATACAAAACATGCTTCTATTAATTTACACATACAGCCTAGTTTTTATTCTAGAATGGTATGAAACAGCCAATCAGTTCTTTTTGTTTTGAAAAAATATGTATGCCTCCATTTCCAAACTGTCTTTCTTTTCATATTGCCATTCTACTGAAAGACACCTCCTGAGTGCATCCAGTTCTCCTTTGAAGATGTTCACAGTGTGGATTGTAGGGCACAGCTATGTCTTCTGGAGTGAAAAGTTTGCAGAGAAAACAGGTATGGTGAGAGACCTTGCTTTGCCAAATGTAGACATTAAATGGATTGGTCAGAGAGGGTTAAAGTGGCACCAATTGATGCCATTGGTGAAATCCTTCATTCAAATCCAACACCCTGACCTCATAATAGTGCACTGTGGTGGCAATGACCTAGGCACTTTGACTGGGGTAGGTCTGGAAATGCTTATGAAGGACACCTTTGCACAACTGTTTACACTTTTCCCTAAAACTGCCTTTGTGTTTTCCAACATATGCCAAAGGCAAAAATGTAACTGGTCCAATCATTTCTGTCCGCAGATTGACAAAGCAAGAAAGCACGTCAACAAATCTGTTTCTGCTTTCCTCCGTGACTATGGTATGGGTGCCATTTACCACAACAACTTGCGTTATGACATGCAAGACATTTATAGAGGAGATGGTGTGCACTTCAATGATGAAGGGAACAGAGTCTTCCTCTTGAACCTTAGACTCTGCATCGGTACTTACTTGTAGGTACCACTAAAAAAATGACTTCATAAACACAACAGCTCTTTTTAGAGCTCCCTAATTTCTAAACTCTTAAATCTGCTTTTCATTTATTTATTTTTATTTTTTTTACCGTACGCTTACCGTAAGCTTACGGTACGCGTACCCCGTGATTATTTTTAAAATCAATAAATGTTTTTTTTGTACTTTTCTGTCCTTCTTTGACCCCCTTACAAATGTTAGGGGGTCTGTAACTCTCCTCATTGCCCCCTTTCCTTGTTTTCTCTGTTTTTTTTCTGAGTGAAACACACAAAATGGCGGCCGCCGCTTCCTGGTTTCTGCCGATTCGAATGTTTACTAAGATCTATGGGCCAATCAGAATCTCCTTCGCGCACGCCATGTTTCTTCCGTACGCTTACCGTAAGCTTACCGTACGCGTACCCCGTGATTTTTTTTAAAAATCAATAAATGTTTGTTTTGTACTTTACAGTCCTTCTTTGACCCCCTCACAAATGTAAGGGGGTCTGTAACTCTCCTCATTGCCCCCTTTTCTTGTTTTCACTCTTTTTTTTTCAGAGTGAAACACAGAAAATGGCGGCCGCCGCTTCCTGGTTTCGGCCGATTCGAATGTTTACTAAGATCTAAGAGCCAATCAGAATCGCGCTCGCGCACGCCACCGTACGCGTACCGTAAGCTTACCGTAAGCGTACGGTAAGCGTACCGTAAGCGGGCTCAGATATATATATTGATTTAAAGGCTATTTTCTCAGAATCTACTGAACAGATTTACACCAAACCTACAAAAGGCACTTCCTTGACCTAGGGACTACCTCTCTGCCAAATTATGAGTAATTCTGTTCAGCCGTTCGGGCTGTAGCTCGTTCTAAAGGTCCTATGGAAAAATGCATGGGAAAAACGCGTTTTGGGACCCCCCTTTTATCTCAGCCCCCGCTTGACGGATCCCCCCGAGACTTTCAGGGTAGGAGCGGAGCGTAGCGCCCCACCTATTTTGAGAAATTCGCGAGGATTCGTCGACCGGCGCCAAAGTTATTCAAAATAGAATGTTGAGGTTTTCCTATGGAAACGTGGTCCTAACTATAACTACCTACTGGCGACCGCCAGTAGGTAATATATATATATATATATATATATATATATATATATATATATATATATATTCACTGAAAAAACCATGGGTTTCACACACGTTATAGTTAGGAATTAGCATTTAAAAAACCTTAGAAATTCAATGAAAAAACCAAAGGTTTCACACATGTTATAGTTAGCTGGACATTTCACTCGTAAAAAACCATTGAAATTCCCCCGTTATAGTTAGTTCAGCTAACTATAACTCGCGCGCCCGCAATGCACTACTGATGACGTCACATATTACATCACTCATGACATGGTCAGTGACATCACTCATGACATCACTGATGACATCTCAAATGACATCACTGATGACATCATCCTTGTGATAGAGTGGTAGACCTCCTCTCACCCT
The DNA here is from genome assembly GCF_964204655.1 of Triturus cristatus. Lineage (NCBI taxonomy): Eukaryota > Metazoa > Chordata > Amphibia > Caudata > Salamandridae > Triturus > Triturus cristatus. The sequence continues at coordinate 632,987,536 of NC_140587.1, forward strand.
AATATAACCTTTGATACACACATTTAAAAATAGAGACTGAAATTTCAAAAAAATGGACATACCAATAACAGTTACAACAACCTATTCAGTAATTCTAAGATCCACATACACATCCACTCATCCACCAACAATCCTATACAGTCACTCATACATGTACTCACACATCATATGTACTCATACACCTATACATCCTGTAACACAATGCCACTCATTCATAGAGTTACTCACACATAGTCACTCATGCTAATAAAGAATCAAACATCCATTTACCTGCATATACAGTTATACACACACCACCACACTTACTTTTACAGAAACTTACACATACAGTGGTGCCGATCACGATCCGGTAAAAAATGTCCCCGTACGACTCGTATCGGGTCTTTTTACCGTACGAATCGTACAAGTGCCGTACGAACTGGCAATCACGATTCGCATGGTAAAAAGTCCATACGAACCGCACTGGGAATCATTCCCCACACGTCCTCGGGTCGGAAAATGTGTCCGACACGTCCTCGGACGATTTACCTTACAAACGTAAAAAGCCAAGTCCGACCGAGGAATCACGATCCATCCCGTGCGTCCGAGCCTACAACCGTATGGAAAAAACACCGTCCGCACCGAACACCAATAGCAACCATGGAGACATGTGCCCGCATACGCGCCCAACACTCCCCCCAGCCCCCGTACGTCCGACACGTACCCCCCGTATATGTATACCCCCACCCGTCTATGTACACCCAAGTACGTTCCAGTCGTACCCCCACCCCAGTACGTGTCGTACCACCGTCAATGTAAACCCCCCCACCCCTGTACGTGTCGTACCACCGTCTATGTACACCCCAGTACGTTCCAGTCGCACCCCCACCCCAGTACGTGTCGTACCCCCCGTGTACCTACACCCCAGTACGTTCGAGCCACACCCCCACCCCAGTACGTGTCACAGCCCCGTCTACCTACACCCCAGTACGTTCCAGTCGTACCCCCACCCCAGTACGTGTCGTACCACCGTCAATGTACACCCCCCCACCCCTGTACGTGTCGTACCACCGTCAATGTACACCCCCCCACCCCTGTACGTGTCGTACCACCGTCAATGTACACCCCCCCACCCCTGTACGTGTCGTACCACCGTCCATGTACACCCCAGTACGTTCCAGTCGAACCCCCACCCCAGTACGCGTCATAGCCCCGTCTACCTACACCCCAGTACGTTCCAGTCGCACCCCCACCCCAGTACGTGTCGTACCACCGTCAATGTACACCCCCCCACCCCAGTACGTGTCGTACCACCGTCCATGTACACCCCAGTACGTTCCAGTCGAACCCCCACCCCAGTACGCGTCATAGCCCCGTCTACCTACACCCCAGTACGTTCCAGTCGCACCCCCACCCCAGTACGTGTCGTACCCCCCGTGTACCTACACCCCAGTACGTTCGAGCCACACCCCCACCCCAGTACGTGTCACAGCCCCGTCTACCTACACCCCAGTACGTTCCAGTCGTACCCCCACCCCAGTACGTGTCGTACCACCGTCAATGTACACCCCCCCACCCCTGTACGTGTCGTACCACCGTCAATGTACACCCCCCACCCCTGTACGTGTCGTACCACCGTCTATGTACACCCCAGTACGTTCCAGTCGTACCCCCACCCCAGTACGTGTCGTACCACCGTCAATGTACACCCCCCCACCCCTGTACGTGTCGTACCACCGTCAATGTACACCCCCCCACCCCAGTACGTGTCGTACCACCGTCTATGTACACCCCAGTACGTTCCAGTCGTACCCCCACCCCAGTACGTGTCGTACCACCGTCAATGTACACCCCCCCACCCCTGTACGTGTCGTACCACCGTCAATGTACACCCCCCCACCCCAGTACGTGTCGTACCACCGTCAATGTACACCCCCCCACCCCTGTACGTGTCGTACCACCGTCAATGTACACCCCCCACCCCTGTACGTGTCGTACCACCGTCAATGTAAACCCCCCCACCCCAGTACGTGTCGTACCACCGTCTATGTACACCCCCCCACCCCTGTACGTGTCGTACCACCGTCTATGTACACCCCAGTACGTTCCAGTCGTACCCCCACCCCAGTACGTTCCTGGCGCACCCCCAACACAACCTCCTAAGTACGGAGCGCACCCCATGCCCCAACATCACAACCGCATGTACGAGTCGTACAAAGCCACACACAAGGACCAAATCGTACAACCAAATGGCCCATGTACACACCGTACACACGCTCAAAACGCACGTACACAACAAGGACAAAACAAAACAACTCAACAATACACCATTCGAAAGGCACACAGCCACTAAACATGGCCAACAACCACTAAAATAACACAATCACTGACCTGCAACTGTCAAAAACAAACAGAGGCCCAATACACCACCACTCCTTATAACACACCCACCCAAAATTCAAACACTGCCACACCCACCCATGGACCAATAAAAAGGGCCCACACACACAAACCATGAGCCTTTGCAACAGACCCACTGCTGCCAGACACCACAGAACCAGACTACAAGCGACACCACATCTTACACTTGCACACCTTCACACGACCACCCTCACAAACACCCTCTCATCACATTCACACACACACACAACCATCCACACCCCCCCCCAACATCCACACACCCCCCACACCCACACCATCCCCACCCACACCCCTCACCATGCCCACTACCAAGAATCCAAAGTTCAGTCACCGAGAGTTGGAGGTCCTTGTTGATCAAATCCTCAGAGTCGAGCCACAGATCTTTGGAACATTGGTCAGAAGCACCAGCCAGGCAGCCAAAACAGCCATGTGGCAGACCATCGTCGATGCTGTGAATGCTGTTGCGGACACCAGGAGGACCAAGCAGGATTGCCAGAACAGGTGGTACGATCTGCGGAGGAGGGTCAGAGCCAAGAGACAGGAGGAACACGACCAGGCCAACGCCACCGGAGGAGGGCCCTCCCGCAGACCCGTACAGTACCATCCCTGGGAGGAGAGGGTGATGGCCATACTGCCGGTGGAGGCAGTTGAAGGAGTAGAAGGACTCCGAGACCCGGGTGAGTACACAAACAACGCACCTCACATGGGGGGAACTGCAACCACAACCAAAATTAATAACAGGCACGCAAACACCACAAGCCATCGCATTACTCAACCACACTCCATGAGCAGGCACATGCCACTGCTGCCACCATGCCCCATGCACCCAGCTGGACAATGTCAAGTCACAGGCCACAGAAGACAACAACACATGACACGGTAACCCGGATGGCGGGAGTGTGGGCACCAAGAATCACATAGTGCGACTCCAAAGCAGACAACAATGCCCTCTGCCCATATGGCCTAGGTCACAGCCAGACAAACACTGTGTCCCAACACAGGAATGACTTGCCAGCAAATGGCGGATGCCTTGCATCAACACATGGGGGTGAAGGCACTGTTTTGCACATGCCAGCAGCTAATGAACTGCCAACAGTGTGAAAGAGTGGCAGCACACACCACCACAGCAGCAGCGCACAGACACACAGCAGACAAAATGGGTGCCTGGAGATCAGAAACAAACTCACATCAACAGGCCAAGGGCCACTCAAAGATCTGCTAACAGTGTGTGCCCAGGAAGCTGGGCCAAGGTGACAGAGGGTGACACACGGAGGGAGGTAGAGGGGGACACAGAGGGAGGGAGAGGGGGACTGAGAGGGAGGGAGACACAGGAAGATGGACAGAGGGAGGAGGCTGACACACAGAGGGAGGGAGAGGGGGACAGAGAGGGAGGGAGAGGGGGACAGAGAGGGAGGGGGACACAGGAAGATGGACAGAGGGAGGAGGCTGACACACAGAGGGAGGGAGAGGGGGACAGAGAGGGAGGAAGAGGGGGACAGAGAGGGAGGGGGACACAGGAAGATGGACAGAGGGAGGAGGCTGACACACAGAGGGAGGGAGAGGGGGACAGAGAGGGAGGGAGAGGGGGACAGAGAGGGAGGGAGAGGGGGACAGAGAGGGAGGGAGACACAGGAAGATGGACAGAGGGAGGAGGCTGACACACAGAGGGAGGGAGAGGGGGACACAGAGGGAGGGAGACTCAGGAAGATGGACAGAGGGAGGAGGCTGACACACAGAGGGAGGGAGAGGGGGACACAGAGGGAGGGAGAGGGGGACACAGAGGGAGGGAGAGGGGGACACAGAGGGAGGGAGAGGGGGACAGAGAGGGAGGGAGAGGGGGACAGAGAAGGAGGGAGACACAGGGAGAGCAAATCAGTCCTTTGGTGTGTGGGAATGTCTGCTCGTCAGCAGGTGGACTGCGTGCATGTAGACAAGGGTGCCCAGTGCCAGAACCCCCCCTCTTCATCATGGCAAAACGCAGGGCCATGTTACAACCTGTACACGAGCACAAGGACAGCCACCTGCATCATATGAGTGTGTGGATCCACTCCATGTGCACATGTACAGTGCTACAAGGAAGGCGCAAACGCATAGCTCGGCACACATGCACACTCCACTGCTGACTGCAGTCACACTTGACGCAGCAAGTAAGACTGTGCCACACATAGTTAAAGGGGCCAAATTGGTGCCCAAGGGACACACACATGCACAAGTGCACTGTGAGTGGAATGCAAGACAGATCCTAATTCCAAGAGGAAATGTGCCAACTTTGTAACGGATGAAACATGGATGTTGCATGGATCAAAAGTAACATTGTCTCTCTCACACACAGGTCAACGTCGTGCTGCACCCCCCAACACTGGGGGGGAACACTCACAGGACCCGGATCTGCAGGAGACCGATCCCACCGGCAGCGACCACTCTCACCACTCTGCGGACGACCCCGACCGACCTGGCCCCTCTGGTGTCCAACCACCTGCAGCACCTGCGTCAGGTACAACCGTGCCAACCACCACCCCCACTCCTGCCACATCCCAGGAGACACCCAGGATCCCTGCCCCAACACCACAATGCAGCCAGGCTCGCCAGGAGGGACACGGTGTCCCGGGCACCCAGGAGGAGGCAGGCGACAACGCCAATGCCACCCCTCAGGGGTCCCGGAGACCCCATGTGCCCACAAGTGCAGGCCAGGCGCAAGTGGGCAGGGGTGGTGGGAGTGGAGAGCGGCGGAGGCTCGAGCCTGACCAGTTGGCTGGGGATCCGGTATTTTCCCATGTCCGTAACATCCTGGACTCATACCGGCAGGACACCACGGGCATGGCCCAGGTTGTGTCCGTCCTCGAGGGGATCAAGGTCCAGCAGGCCCAGCAACATGCGGAGCTAATAGCCTGTCTACAGCTACACCAACGGAGGATGGAGGACAGACAGGCTGAGCAAGTGACGGCGTCCCAGGGGATTCACGCTGAACTCCGTCGGATGGCCGACACCATGGCCGACCCTCCCTGTGCCAGAAGGCGGAGAACATCACCACCCACAGGGAGGGATCATGAGGAGGAGGAGGAAACATCCGACGGAGCATCCCAGACGTCGTCACGGCCTGCTGCTGAGGTTCCCCGCAGGAAGCCGGGTCGTCCACGGAAAGGACCGTGAGGGTGGCTGCTACATCACCATCTCCCAGGACACCTGGCCTGGCACCTGGCCCACTGGAGCAACAGCATCACAGCATCAAGAGACATTCTCTGCCACATGGCCCTGCTGGTCACTGGCTGACCAATGTTGACAAAGACTGTGGCATGGACTCTGAGGATTTCCAATGGCAAGGACACCAACTCCCCTACTGAACTTTGGATTCCCTAATCCCGGAAAGGCCCTCACTTGCCCCCCCCCCCCCCCCCAATAATAAATCACACTATTAAGAGTAGATGCCTGCTGGTAGCATTATTACCTAACATGTGTCTTGTACAGTCTAAACATGCCTGAGTCATCTGTTCACTTCAACCATCCACACCCTGGGGCCTGAGTCTGGCACAGGACACATGGGTCACAGTTTTCTAGGCAAGACAGACATGGAGCACCATACACACCCGTGATGGTCAGAACCAGCTGAGGGGGTGGCCGAACAACCGTGCTGACAGACACATTGAGTACAGCAACAGTCATGCGCAGAGGTCAGGGATCCTGGCCCGTGTCCTGGGGGGCACCCAGGTACGTGTAGACAGGTGGCAGAACCATGTCCTGCAAGCTTGAGTCCGGTGGATGCAGAGAATGGGGTCATGGACAACGTTGGATGCATGGGGATGGCACATGTCACAATACCCACACAGTCATGGACATCATGCCCATTACACAGTCTCAGCACACACACACAGCTTGCATCTTGCCACTCGACACATTGACACATAGCCACAATCAGGGAATACCATGCCAGACATGCAGGATGCACCGTGCCAACACACCAGCATTGACTGAGAAGAGGCACCTTGGAGGCATAGGGACACCTTTAATAGTCATGTGTTTGGGATTGCAGAGGCAACTTGAAGTACACATGAACACATCATGTGGAGTAACATGTGGCTCCAACACTGGCACCCCCCTTCTGCAGCACAAATGCGTGATAGCCATGGAACTGGCACACAAGTGTCGGATAATAGCTAAATACCCACAGCTGCTCACGGAGAGCCTGCCATACACCATACATCCGCTGATGTGGAAGTCCCACGCCATGTCAAGACAATGTTAACCGTATGTGTCCGAGGGCAGTGTCACACACATTGATGCCTTCATCACAATCCACCATCCCATCACTGATGACTGACAACCAGGCAGCCCATCTATTCAGGTGTACCCAGCTGCATGTCGTGTCCCATGGGGATGCCACATGTCTGCAGAGGACCCAAACCCCGACCGGGGCAGTGTGCACACATCGTGAACAACTGCCACACCCAATACATCCCAGATGCATCCCTTACCCCATGGAGACTTCCAAACGTGTCCGTGCCTGTAACGCTGAGTCAGCCCACGATGCCATGTCCATGAGGAATAGCAGTGCCACAACAATGCAACCAGCAAACGGCATGCGCAGGTACCTGGGGAAGAGAGACACACAAGAAGTCAGCCACAAGAAGCACAGCCACTTGCATGTGCATGTACTCGACACATGTATGTATGACAACATGCTAGGTCACAATTATGCCTGGGGAAATACTACCATCACTGCCACCATCACTCCAGTGACACACCCACACACACCTCTGACCCACGTGCCATACATGCAGGTGGAGACACACATCACAACGCATGCCACACGGGGACCAATGCGTGCACACTCAGACCCTGGTACTCACCACTAAGCAAAGAAGTCGCGTATGAGCCGAGTCCGGATGTCCTCTTGCGGCTCCACATCCTCCACATCACTAGCCCCATTGCCAAGCCCTTCGTCCTCCACGGGTGGATGGTCCTCGTCATCTTGATCCAGGATGAGGGGCACAGCTCTTTCAACTGCCATGTTGTGCAGCATGCAGCAGACCATGAAGATCTTGCAGACCTTCGCCGGGGCATATGGGAGTGCGCCGCCGGTCTTGTGGAGGCACCGGAATCGGCTCTTCAGCATGCCAAACGTCCTCTCTATCACTCGCCTTGTCCGGCCATGGGCGGTGTTGTAGCGGAGCTGGGCCGGCGTGATGGGGTTGCGGAGAGGTGTCAGCAGCCAAGGCATGTTGGGATAGCCAGCGTCCCCTAAATGGAAAGCACATGGATATCGTTAGAACAGGTGAAGCGGTAGTGCTGCTCGGCCAAACAGAATACAGGACAGACAGACTGTACCCACCAACAACACATGCACGTTCGTTGCGCAGCTGCATCATCATATCAGGCATCCCGCTACGCCTCATGATGTAGGCATCGTGTGCTGATCCTGGAAAACGTGCACAGACATGTGAAATCACCATGTTGGACAGACACACCACAAGGGCATTGATGGAGTGGTAGTGCTTCCGATTGCGGTACGCCACCTCCCGTGCGTGTGGTGGTACCAAACCTACATGTGTCCCATCTATGGACCCAATGACATGGGGCATCCCTCCCAGGGCATAGAAACCACGTTTGACCTCAGTCATCTGTTCAGGGGTTGGGAACTTGATGAAGTCATCCAGGTGAATCAACATGGCCTCCAAGAAATCATGCAGCACACCGCTGAACATGCTCTGGGACATGCCACCAACATGAGCTATGGTATATTGGAAGGTACCCGTGGCAAGGAAATGTAGGGCAGCCATTACCTTCAGCTGGGGTGTCAGTGCCGTAGGATACCTGTGCTGCGGTTGCAGGTGTGGTGCCAGTCTCGCCGTCAGCTCCAGAATCAACGGTTGGGTGAAGCGGTAGAGCCGGATCCTGTCATTCTCCTGCATGGTGGCCAAGTCTGGAATTCTTCGGGCAACAGGAGGCGCTCTGCAGTAATTTGGAAGTGACAAGGAAGAGTGAGTGCACTACGAGAACAACTCATGTCTACTGAGCACATGTAAATCTGCCAATACACACATGCCACATAGGGAGTCAGGCATGTGCTACATGCCCAGGACACGTATGGATGCAAGGTGACACTCCTTCCAAGACCCAGCTACACACGGTGATTGAGAACCTCCCCATGCCACGCCATGGGAATAGCTGTGTCCCAGTGCAAGTGCACTGCCCGACGCAAGACAGGAGTGACATACACCCACACATCAGCAGAAGTGTGATGCTGATTGCAGAGACTGGCAGCGGAACACTTGAGCCACAGGTCACATGACATTACACTAGTCCAGCCCACACACCTTGCCATGAAGGTGCACATGTCATGACTCCCCACACATTCCTTGTGAGTTTGCTGACATGGCCTTGTCACGCTACTCCGTGTCCCATGCATACATGTGCACCTCACATCAGATACCACATGTGGCATGGTGTGCGGAACAGTGTGCAATGACAATCTACACACAGACACATGTTGGTTGCTGCAACGGCTGCAGCTTTTGAGGGTGCTACAACATCAACCTGATGTAAATCCCGGACACATAAATGACATAGTCACATTGTGCACTGTGGGTAGTGACAAGTCAGGTGTCATGACCCCTGTACCGGGCATCATGGGACACTTCAGTGTGTTGGTGTCCGTGCCATGCCAGTGACGCTCACCCCAAGTGCGCAGTACGACATGCACACATGTCAAAGGAGTCAAGGGCATGCCTGGCACACATTGCACCCTCACACAGTACACCTGTACACATCTCATCATACATCTGGTGCCTCCTCCACTCAGGAGGCATGTTCCACATCACAGCCTGTCACACCTGTGCCCCACACATGTAGTAATGCACAGACGATGCCTTGATGTCCATTCCTGGACAAGTATGTCCATCCATGGACAAGTATGTCCGCCCTATTCCTACCTGTGTGTCGACTATCACCACAGTGATGTGTACAAACCGGCGTACTGCTGCTAAGAGGGCCTGTGTATGTTCCCCAATCACTGTGGGAGTGCTGCCGTATGTGTACCCATCGTGATGGCGAGCGTACAGGCATTTGTACGGTCCGTACCACAACGAGTACGCATACGCGTGCAGACCCATAGTGAGAGGGCCGTACACTCGCATGTACGCTCACTATCACTATGGGTCTGCACGCGTATGCGTACTCGTTGTGGTACGGACCGTACAAATGCCTGTACGCTCACTATCACTATGGGTCTGTGTACCCGTAGTGATAGTGAGCGTACATGCGAGTGTACGGTCCGTACCACTACGTGTACGCATATGCGTGCAGAACCATAGTGATAGTGAGCGTAGATGCGAGTGTACGGTCCGTACCACTACGTGTACGCATACGCGTGCAGAACCATAGTGATAGTGAGCGTACAGGCATTTGTACGGTCCGTACCACAACGAGTACGCATACGCGTGCAGACCCATAGTGATAGTGAGCGTACATGCGAGTGTACGGCCCTCTCACTATGGGTCTGCACGCGTATGCGTACACGTAGTGGTACGGACCGTACACTCGCATCTACGCTCACTATCACTATGGGTCTGCACGCGTATGCGTACACGTAGTGGTACGGACCGTACAATGCATGTACGCTCACTATCACTACGGGTACACAGACCCATAGTGATAGTGAGCGTACAGGCATTTGTACGGTCCGTACCACAACGAGTACGCATACGCGTGCAGAACCATAGTGATAGTGAGCGTACAGGCATTTGTACGGTCCGTACCACTACGTGTACGCATACGCGTGCAGACCCATAGTGATTTTGAACGTAGGCATGCATGTACGGGCCGTTGCCATGCATTTGGGGTGCCCTATGGCCCGGAAACGCACCGTACCTGTGTGTGATTCTCCTAATTACATAGGGGACAAGTATTAAGGCCTACATGCATGCTGGTTGTCATGGCGACCAGGTTCAAATTTCGATTTTGTTCTGGAAGGTGCACAGCAGAAGTCAGTTGGAATTCTTCTACTTTGTTGCAATGTGTTTGTGGGGCTGACATCATGCAGGAGAATGAAACCGATAGAGAACCCACAGACTGCTAGGTTTGAAGGGATTGGTGGAAACATAGGATGCAAATGTGAGTGACCAATCACTCTGTACTCCTGTGCATGAGACTGGGCAGAAGGCCACATATAAGGCAGCCAGGTCCCATGAGGGATTACTTGCCTGCACATCTTTGCATTTGTCGACCAAGCTGCTGCTACTGATTCCCTGGAACCATGTCAAGGGCTGTGGAGAGGACACAGCCATTCACCCTGGAGGAGAACATGGCTCTGCTGGATGTGATCCTCCCACAGTACCCCATGCTGTATGGGCGACCAGGGTATCAGGTGAGTGCATAGGCCACTGCCACAGACTTTCCCTATGTTGTGACTGTGTCTTCAGGCATTGTGACCCGGTGTGACACACATGCCATGTACTGTCGGGGGGGTACCAGGGGGGGGTGCCTGATGTCTCCCAGCAGTGCCCTGAGACAGGAGGGGTGTGTGCAGAGTCCTCCCAGCAGTGCCCTGAGACAGGAGGGGTGTGTGCAGAGTCCTCCCAGCAGTGCCCTGAGACAGGAGGTGTGTGTGCAGAGTCCTCCCAGCAGTGCCCTGAGACAGGAGGTGTGTGTGCAGAGTCCTCCCAGCAGTGCCCTGAGACAGGAGGTGTGGGTGTGATGCACAGTGTGAGCCTTGATCATTGATTGTGACATTGCCATCATTCCACCTGAGTACCCACTATGGCACGTACTGCCTTTTCCCTCACCAGGGGATGATGTCCCTATGACAGAGGTGCAATGCGTTGGCTGCATTACATGCCATGTAGTAACCAGCTATTATGTTCACATATGTCTCTCTGTGACATGTGGCTGGTGTATTGATGTGGTGTCACTTGTACTCCCTCACAGGTAGGCGCCACTGCCAAGGAGCAGATCTGGCTGACCGCCGTCAGTGCCGTGAGGCGTGTGGATGGTCGGAGGCGGAGCCTGTCCCAGGTGAGGAAACGCTGGCAGGATATCCGGTGCTGGATGCGGAGGATTGCACGGCTCCTGCTGGGGGACTCACCTGAGAGCCACAAGAACCGCGGCCGCCGCCGTCTGACCCACCTCCACAGGCGTGTGCTGCCGGTGGTCTTTCCAGACCTGGAGAGGCGCTTACAGGCGATGCAGCAGGCGGAAGGGGGTAGGTACATGTGCGTTTGTTGTGTGTCACCGGCATTTGTAAGGGCACAGTGGCATTAATTCACTGGCAGGGTTTAAAGGTGCTGTGCCCATCCAGTTTGCCCAAGTGTAGCGCTGCGCCCCTGCCACCCTTCCCCTCCTTGCAATGTGTTCCCTGGTCTGTGTGTAGTCACTCCTTCACAAGGTAATGTAGGCTGGCGCTTTGTCCACGAGAACAATGACTGTAGCATCATGGGTGGTGGTGGTGGGTAACAGGTTGTGGGACCTTGCCTGTGAACTGTCAAGTTCACTGCATGTGGGTTCCATGTCAGTTGGCACTGATGCTGGCTCCAGACATGGGAGTTGGTCTCTCATGTGTCATGCCTTACAGCGCGCATGTCCTATGTAGTGGCCTGTGACATGATGTGCATGAGTGTGCGCTACGCATAGTGCAGGGATGGTGACGTGTGTAGCAGTCATTCCCATTCAGTAGCATGTAGTTGCGTGCCCAATACTGTCCCCTGGGGCACCTTATCCTCAGTGTTGTTTGTGTCATCATCAACGTGGACACTCTCACTGTCTACAGCGTAGGTTGTGCTCTGTGCCATTGTCCCCTGTCACCATGTATATAGACGTGCTATTATGTACAGGTGTCCACTGTGCAGCCTGACCTGATTGTCCCTCTTCATACTCACAGTTGCCAGTGCCTGTGTGTCTTGTTATACTCATCTGAGGATGGGCACTGGTACCTCATTATTTGTACAGGCGCACCTTTGCTGTTTTGCGTCCAATCTTGCCTTTTGCCTGCCACTGTGTTTATCACCCAGACTATGAGATGTTGGTGCCACCTGTGTCTCAGCAATTAGCATCGTGTGGGGGTTGCTTGGGGCGGGCAATGCCTATGTGTCAAATCCTGATTCCTAATTGCTGGGTCTGGACAGTGTGTGATGTTACTGGACACACACGCAAGGTGCAGTGACCGAGTTATGTTGGGCATGTTTGCAGCATTACCTATGCAGCATGTGTCTCAAGTTCATGGATATTGTCCCTGGTCATAGGTATTTTCACAAACGCTGTGTGGTGCAGAGGCAGTGCAGGATTGTCCCCAGGGCCTGGGTGCTATGTCAGACTCCGTTTCCTGTCATCAGCTATTGTCTCATGCTCTCCATGGTATTTCAGTGGCATGGTGGCTCAACCAACTGTGTTTCATGCCCTACATCGGTACCTTGTTTTGCAGATGTTAGGGATCTGCCTCTTCAGGCTATGCAATGTTGACTATGTAGATTGGACTCATGTGACAGATGTGTACAGGTGTCTGATTAATTTCTGTCTCTCCACCCTGCCCACAGCATCGTCGGGGGACACAGAGGGAGACATGGACACGGACCAGGCGGAGGGACCGAGCACCAGTGGCAGCCGTGACATCGGGGCTGGCACATCGAGTGGGACAGAGGCGGAGGATAGTGTGGCCGAGGACCTGTCGACTGGCACATCAGACTACGAAGCTGACAGGTCCGAGGAGGATGTCTCAGAGTTGGCGGAGGCTGCACCAGCAGCTGACAGTGGAACAACACCTGCCACCGCCCCCTCAGTTCCCACCAACCGCCTCCCACTTGCTCGTGTCCCTTCCCAGCGTGCCCGGTCACCGCATGTCTCCTTCCTGCCAGGCACCGCACCCCCTGCCCCTGTCTCCACTGCTGCCGCCAATGCTGAGTCTATGGACATCCAGCGGCAAATGCAGGTTGGTCAGGCTGCGATCCTGAATGTCCTCCATTCCCACGGGAAAACCCTCACCAACATCGAGGCATTCTTGGAGGGCATTCATTCTTTGCAGGCTGACCAACGCAACTTGCTGAGGTCCCTAGACTCCACACTGACTGCAGCAGTGGGTCTCCTGCAGCGCGACCTCCCCCCACCTACCCCTGCCCCATCCACACTTCCCACTTCCATGCCTGTCCCACGTACAACCAGACGTCGGCATGCACCCACCACAACAGACACAGGCACCACACCAGCAGGGAAGGTCCACCGCACTCCTCCTGACACGCACACACAGGGTGAGATAGGCACACCCACTGGGTCGGGGGGCAAACGTGTGACACGCAGCCAGAGTGGGAGTCCGCATTCCACACAATCCACTCCCTCCAAATCCCCTCCCCTCAGCTCTCCTGGCCACATCTCCCCCAAGGACTCCTTCATGGCCGCTCTGTCCCTGAGCCCCACAGTTACGCCACCACGCAAGCGGTCAAGGAAGTCCTCGGTCAGGGTGGTTGAGTCTCCCCCCCTGTCTCCACCCTCCCCCGGTGGCGCTGCAACCCATCCCTCTGAACCCCCCCCCTCCTTGGGGCCTGAGGTCACTTCGGGTGCAGGGGACTCCCTGGAGGACCTTGCTAAGGTGTGTAGTGCCATCCTGGCCTCCGCCTTTGGCCATGACACACCCCCTGTGGTTGAGTCCTCCATCCCTGCACCCACAACGCCGCCCCTTTGCCCTGATGTCCCTGCGGTGCCTGTTGCTTCCCCCCCCCCTGATGCCCTCACCAGTATTGAAGACGATGCCATTTGACTGTGCAGGCAAGGTAGGGGACACACATCCCACTGTGTCCCCCATGCAGCTGGGAATCATTGACTGCCCAATGGCCTTTGTTGACTTTGAACTGCCTGTGATCCACGGACATTGTGCTCATGCTGAATAAAGCTTATTTTTGTTGTCATTCTCACACTCCTGCTATGGTGGTATTGGTGTTGGTGGGGCTGCTACATTGTTTTGGGTGGTGTTTAAGGCTTTGGGTGTGTGGGATTTGTAGTAGTGTTCTGCTCTTTGGGGCCACCCTAGGATCTGTGTGCCATCACAAGGTGTTGGCTAACTTCCTTAGGTCATGTCAGCAGTTACTGCATGGTTCAATTGTCCCAGGGTGTATTCCTTCCTCTGTGTACCCAGTTTCTTCCCTGCAGGGTGTTCCCAATGTTTAGCGCAGAGCTGTGTGTACATGAGCTGTGTGTGTGACAGAGCCCTTCTACTTTGGCCATGCATGCATGGCCATGTCTCCACCTGCAACAATCGTGGCATCCTTGGTGATCACTGTACTTGTGTGTGGAGTCAGTTGACATGAGTTCATGGGGACATGTTCCCTTGTAGGCAGTATGGATGTGGGTAATTGTGGCATCACACACATGTGTTACACCCCTCCTGGGTGTGGACACTGCTGGGAGGACTCTGCACCCACCCCTCCTGGGTCTGGACACTGCTGGGAGGACTCTGCACACACCCCTCCTGGGTCTGGACACTGCTGGGAGGACTCTGCACACACCCCTCCTGGGTCTGGACACTGCTAGGAGGACTCTGCACACACCCCTCCTGTCTCTGGGCACTGCTGGGAGGTCTCTGCACACACCCCTCCTGGGTCTGGACACTGCTGGGAGGACTCTGCACCCACCCCTCCTGTGTCAGGGCACTGCTGGGAGGACTCTGCACCCACCCCTCCTGTGTCAGGGCACTGCTGGGAGGACTCTGCACCCACCCCTCCTGTGTCAGGGCACTGCTGGGAGGACTCCACACCCACCCCTCCTGTGTCTGGGCACTGCTGGGAGGTCTCTGCACCCACCCCTCCTGTCTCAGGGCACTGCTGGGAGGACTCACCACCCACCCCTCCTGGGTCTGGACACTGCTGGGAGGACTCTGCACACACCCCTCCTGGGTCTGGACACTGCTGGGAGGACTCTGCACACACCCCTCCTGGGTCTGGACACTGCTGGGAGGACTCTGCACACACCCCTCCTGTCTCTGGGCACTGCTGGGAGGTCTCTGCACACACCCCTCCTGGGTCTGGACACTGCTGGGAGGACTCTGCACCCACCCCTCCTGTGTCAGGGCACTGCTGGGAGGACTCTGCACCCACCCCTCCTGTGTCAGGGCACTGCTGGGAGGACTCTGCACCCACCCCTCCTGTGTCAGGGCACTGCTGGGAGGACTCCACACCCACCCCTCCTGTGTCTGGGCACTGCTGGGAGGACTCTGCACCCACCCCTCCTGTGTCAGGGCACTGCTGGGAGGTCTCTGCACCCACCCCTCCTGTCTCAGGGCACTGCTGGGAGGACTCACCACCCACCCCTCCTGGGTCTGGACACTGCTGGGAGGACTCTGCACACACCCCTCCTGGGTCTGGACACTGCTGGGAGGACTCTGCACACACCCCTCCTGGGTCTGGACACTGCTGGGAGGACTCTGCACACACCCCTCCTGTCTCTGGGCACTGCTGGGAGTGATGGGCACCCACCCCTCCTGTCTCAGGGCACTGCTGGGAGGACTCCACACCCACCACTCCTGTCTCAGGGCACTGCTGGGTGGACTCTGCACACACACCTCCGATTTCTGGATATGTGCGCTTGGCACATACACGGTGGGGTTACGCACACTGCATTAGAGGTGAGGGTACGAGTCTACTGACACTGGTGTGGTGGGGGTACGCTCCGTACGTCCGCGGGTGTGGGTACGGGTCGTACTTACACTGTTGGGCAGGGGGGTACGCTCCTTGCATTCGTGGGTGGGGGTTCGAGTCGTACTTACACTGTTGGCATGGGGGGTACGCTCCATGCATACGCGGGTGGGGGTACGGGTCGTACTTACACTGTTGGGCAGGGGGGTACGCTCCTTGCATTCGCGGGTGGGGGTACGGGTCGTACTTACACTGTTGGGCTGGGGGTACGCTCCGTACGTCCGCGGGTGGGGGTACGGGTCGTACTTACACTGTTGGGCTGGGGGTACGCTCCGTGCGTCCGCGGGTGGGGGTACGGGTCGTACTTACACTGTTGGGCTGGGGGTACGCTCCGTACGTCCGCGGGTGGGGGTACGGGTCGTACTTACACTGTTGGGCTGGGGGTACGCTCCGTGCGTCCGCGGGTGGGGGTACGGGTCGTACTTACACTGTTGGGCTGGGGGTACGCTCCGTACGTCCGCGGGTGGGGGTACGGGTCGTACTTACACTGTTGGGCTGGGGGTACGCTCCGTACGTCCGCGGGTGGGGGTACGGGTCGTACTTACACTGTTGGGCTGGGGGTACGCTCCGTACGTCCGCGGGTGGGGGTACGGGTCGTACTTGCACTGTTGGGCTGGGGGGTACGCTCCTTGCATACGGGGTGGGGGTAGGGTCCGTACATATCCGTCCCCACGCTATGTGATGTTTGTGCGGCCCGTACCCAGGCCTTTGCCACGTGGGTGCGATCCGTCCCGCCATTGTTGGGGTGACGTGTGTGGGCGTGGTCCGACTCGTACCCACGCTCTTCAGGCGTGGGTACGGGACGTACCTGTCTGGTTGTGTTGCCGGTTCGCGTGGTGACGGACTTCCGTTGTGGCGGTCGCTGGATTATCAGGACACGCCCCCACCCCCTCGTGGTGACCAGGGCATGGGAGTCAGGTATGTCCAGGCCATGTGTAGTGTGTCACTCATGTGGTTGTTTTGTGGCCTGCCCTGGTCGTGCCACCCCCACCCCACCCCACTTTCCCCCCTCCCTTAGTTATTCTGACCTTCTGCGGCGTCTGCGTCGTAACCTGTAGAGGAGGTGTACTGCTATGAGGGCAGGGATGACTCGTAGGTTCGGGTCCATGTCTGTCCGTCGCGTACTGGTACTCCTTGCTCGCGTCGTCCTGTCGCGTACGGGTCCTCCGTGATCGCGTCGTCCTGTCGCGTACGGGTCCTCCTTGGTGGCGTCGTCCTGTGTGTCCGTCACGTACTGGTCCTCCTTGTTCGCGTCGCCGTCTGTCCGTCGCGTACTGGTGGTCCTTGTTCGCGTCGTCCTGATTTCCCGGCAGTTTTTGGCTGCCGCAAAATATTCACCGTGCGGGGTGACGTCGGTGCGAATCGTGATTCCTGGGTCGTGAATGGCTGGCTGCGTGCGTCCCGACGTCAGGTCGGCGCTTTCCCGGTTCGCATTGGTAGGTGTTTTTTGTTCGGTCGGTCTTTTTTACGATTCGTACGGTAATGGTGTACCCGTGCGAATCGTAATTCCATGTTTGTATATTTTGACGACCGGGTACGCGTCGGACGGAGAATATGCTCCGTCCGACGGTTCGTACCCGGTTTTTACCGGATTGTGATCGGCACCTTAGTCTTTTAAATAATCACTTATAGAAACACATACTTATTCATACAGGCACTCTTCCAATCTCTCACTCGCACATATACTTACTTATATCCACCAATAGTCATATATACTAGTTTAAAACATATGTAGTTACTCATAAAGACACTATTGAGACAGTCATTCACTCACTAACACACCCATACACACACTCATCCACCCATACGGTCCTACACACATGCTGTCTTCAACACATACAAACAGTGAGTCACTCATTCATGCACCTATGCACTACATAATAACCCCCACCGAACCATGAAGACACTCAGACACTCATACTGATACTCAAAAAACCAACTAATAACCTATATAGACACTCATGTAGCTACTCACCAACCCATGCAGCCACTTATATACAAAGTGAGAGACTGATACAGGTATTTACACATTTAAACATTACTCACTTAGCCATGTATTCATAAAGATACACTTAATCAGTCAGTTACACAATCAATTTTTCAAAAACAAATCATCAATTTAGACACTTATATACTCATTTATTCTTCCATCGACCTTGAGATATACATATATTAAACATATTTAATTTTCAGAAAAACACACATTCACTGGATGATGTCATCAGTGATGTCATTTGAGATGTCATCAGTGATGTCATGAGTGATGTCACTGACCATGTCATGAGTGATGTAATATGTGACGTCATCAGTAGTGCATTGCGGGCGCGCGAGTTATAGTTAGCTGAACTAACTATAACGGGGGAATTTCAATGGTTTTTTACGAGTGAAATGTCCAGCTAACTATAACATGTGTGAAACCTTTGTTTTTTTCATTGAATTTCTAAGGTTTTTTAAATGCTAATTCCTAACTATAACGTGTGTGAAACCCATGGTTTTTTCAGTGAATTTCAAAGGTTTTTTAAATGCTAATTCCTAACTATAACGTGTGTGAAACCCATGGTTTTTTCAGTGAATTTGCAAGGTTTTTTAAATGCGAATTTTTTTTTTTTTTCTTCTTTTTTTTTACATATTTTTATTTTAATTTTCTATCCTTTTTTAAAGACTATGGTTAAATTTTAAAAATTCTACAATATGTTTTTATTTTACATTTTTTTTAAAATAAACAGGTAAAATTTATTAGCAATACATTTTTTCCTTTTTTTTTTTTTTTTTTTTTATCGTGCGCGTACGGTAAGCGCACGTCTTGCTGTAATTACGTTAGATTTCTACGCTGTTTGCGTTCATTTACGCAATTTGCATAGACGCGCGCATAGCGCGTAACGCGTACGCTGCACGCGCACGTTACGCGGAAGTGAAGGGGCGTGCCTGTTTTGCGCATGCGCGCGAGCGCGTGTCTTTTTTACGCGCATGCGTACTTTTGCCGTAAGCGTACCGTAAGCGTACGGTAGGTCATGGTATCATGAAACACAACTTTTGATTGGTTGAAACTACTTTCAGTTCTAGAACTCTCCTACACCACACCCATTCCCCTCATTTCTGCTTGTGATCCCTTAGGAGAAGGAGCTGGGTTGTCTTTGTGATACGATGGCAGAACAGCAGAGCTCTTCTGAGAGTGAGGCTAGCAGCACTACCTTGAGGCAGAGAGCGAGGAAACAAAAGACCTCTTACGTATGGGAGTATTTTTCTTTTCCAGAAGGCCAGCAAAAGGTAAATGCACCCTTAGTGACTTGTAAGCTGTGTAAGCGTGTACTTTCAAGAGGGAATCCTGACAGGAAGTATTCCTTTGGGAATCACACCATGATGAGACACCTTAAGGATGTACACAGAAGGACACATGCTCGACTTACTGAAGGTAACCCTTCAGTAAATCAACCAAGCACATCCACAGCAGCTCAGCCTGGACCATCATCTGCAGTGCCGAGTCCTTCTTCTGCAGGTCAGGTGAGCCCTTCATCTGTGGGGGGAGCATCTCCTTTTTCTGGTCCTCTGGAAATTAACCCTCGGTTTGCGAGGGTTGAAGTACGGTGCGCCACTTGTCATGATCTAATTACTCATAGGGAGACCAGTATTTCCCTAGTGAACAGTAAAATAGATCAGCACACTTGTCGTACCATCTAATATTCCCAATCTTTCTTTCCTCTGTCCCTGCATGAACACAACGGCTCATTTAAGAGCCAACCTTACCTTTCATCTATTTTGTATATATGTTTTTAAATACTTTTTTTTTTTTTTTTTTTACCGTACGCGTACGGTACGCGTAATTTTTTTTTTTTTTTTTAAAACACTAAAAATCAATTATCACATTACAAGGTCCTTGAGAGACTACAATTAAAAACTGAAAATGTGATTGTAGAGAAGTGGAAAAAAGGGACCATGATATTATTGACTTACCATACCCACTCAAAAAAATATTTATTCATTTAAATTTTTTTTTAATTGCTTTGAAAATGGTTCTAGTTTTCGAAAATTTTCTATCTCAATCTGAAAAAAAAGAAAAAAGTATTAATATTTAAAAAAAACATTTTATAATACAGTACACATATTTACATCTTTTTCAAAAAATATTTTTGCCTTTTTTTTGCTGTTTTCAGAATATATTGCATTTCACTATAAATTGTGAAAGCAATTGCATTCATCATTTAACAGCAGGCAAAAAAAAAATTAACAATCTCAAAGATTGTTTTAAAAAAGCCCACAATCTCTTTTTGCATAAACATAACTTTATAGAAATGCATAATATTCTTAAAAAATATCATCTAATATCAATACTTATTTCTTTAAAATACCGTCTGATATTTTTGTTTCAGAAGTATAATCACAATAATATATCTCAAATAACTCCACAATACATCGGGTTCCATTTCCTTTAGGCCAAATAGTAATTTTAAAATTCTTTTTTGGTTAAATTTCCAATAGTAATCCAATAAAAATCTAAAGTTTAAATTGTACAGATCTCACCGATTCTCTGTAACATTTTGGTTTCCGAAAGATTTATTAATAATTAAATAAGTCCACAATAGAATTGTTTACCTTTCTGCATGGCCAAATAGTAATTTTAAAAATCTTTTTTGAAAAAATTTCCAATGGCAATCCAATAACATTCCAAAATTTAAATTGTGCAGATGTTACCGATTTTTTCTAAATTTTTGGTTTTCCAAAGTTTCCTTAAAAAATGGAAAAATTCCACATTACAATTGGTTACCTTTCCATTAGGCCAAATGATAATTTGTTAAATCTTTTTATTTGTAAATTCCAAATGGTAATCCAATAAAATGGTAAAATAGTTTTGTCCAGAGGTTGCCAAATCGCTCTAAAATTTAGGTTTCAGGAAGATTAGATAGGAATTTGCTAAATCAAAAGGCAAACGTTGCTTAAAAATCAATTGGGAATCATTACACAGTGTCCAGCCTTTTTCACATTTAAGATAAACTGTGTAATGACCAGAAGTTACAGTAGGTCCTTCATGGAAAATTATTGCAACTGTTACAAAAGTTTTTCCTGAAATTGATAATTGCTGTCCTGTAAAATTCTTTATTAAAGTATCTAATTTTGAACCATCAGCTTTACAGCGTTGCATCATTAAAATTACATACTGTCCGTATTCTTTTAAAATTAACGTTGAAAACATGTCAGATTGACACTCACTGCATTCCATGCTATGATTAGCATCTTTAACTAATTTAGCAAAAGTGACTGTTTTACTTTCTGGCAATGTTAAATAAATAAACCTTTCATTATCAACATTAGAGCCACATATATTATAACAGTTTTCACAACTATGTTCCCATTTATAAGAGAGACCAAATAAATTTTCAATGGGAACCCCTTCTTCTTCCAGTACCTGAAGAAAATACATCAAGAATTCCTGTGCGTCTTGCTGTACATTTTGAGAAAACTGTGTTCGTCCTGAACATACATCTAAAAGTTTTCTAGTTTCAGTAGCACTTTCTATTTGAGTTTTATCATTACTCAGCTTTTCAAAAAGGAGACTCAGCACAGAACAGAATCTTTTTCCCTGATTTACTATTATCTGCTCTTGCAAACTTTCTAGATAAAATGCAATATTCAGCACTACATTAGCGTAGCAGTTGACACCAGAGCTATTTTCAAAATGACATCCTACAACCTGTTCTTCATTTTCCTTATTCTTTTTGCTTGCAATTACATCACTCCTCTTTTTTTTCCTCCTCTCTACATCTTCATTACAGATATTCTCATTTCTCCTTTTTCGAGAAACTACACGTTTCTCCAACACAGGATACTGACCTAAATGAGGAGCATAGCTTCTTCTTAATCTATTATACTCCTTTACACAATTTGTATCAGCACTAACTTTTGAGTCATCAAAGTCTATCATGAATAAACCTGATTATGTTTTCACTCGTGACAAAGCAACATATGCCATACCTTCTTTGAACACAGTTGAACCAATGTTCACAAATGCACAATCTACAGTCAATCCTTGAGACTTGTGAATAGTTACAGCATATGCTAGCGAAAACGGAAACTGCTTCCTACGTACATATAAGTCTTTCACAAGCATGAAACGAACTGAACAACGACAAATGTCTTTAACTTCTTCTATCTGATCAAATTTTATTTTTAAACATTCAATTCCATCTTTTTTCTGATAATTAATAAAACCCACAACTCTTCCCATAGCTCCATTAACTAAACCTTTTTCAACATCCAAATTTCTCCTTAAAAATACTCTACAGTTCATGCAAACATATAGATTTTTTTCTAATCCAGCTGTTTTGGAAATGTTCTTCTCTAGTGAATCCAATTTATTTTTCAGTGTGCCTGTTAATGTGACAGTAATTCTTCCATCCTCAATTTTGTCCACTGCTTCCAATTTCCTGATATCTTCCTTTTCCAATTTCAAAAGCTCCTCATTGAATATTGAGCATTCACGTAGAGTTGGCATTAAGCAGATGACACTTTTGTTTTCTGCAATGTTCTTGTATATCTTCTCTGCAACTATTTCTTCCTTTGGAAATAAATTATGTAGCAGCCGACTCTGTAATGCTTTTTTGCCAGCTTCAGTGAGTACTCCAATTCTGATATCTTTCAGAATACTTCCATATTCTTCATCGTTTGCTTGCCTCATATTAGTAGTAAGTTCCTTGTACTCAAAGAAGGACCAAATATTTGTATTACCGATGCTTCCCAATGACTTCTTCGTGTCTTCATGTGTCACAGTATTAAACACTGGTTGTCCTTTAACTGGAGTAAGTTGCAAAAGATCTCCAAAAACTATGACGTGTTTTCCTCCAAATAACACGTCATAGTCTGTCTTCAGAATTTGCTGCATTCTTAAATGCACAAAGGCAAGCATTAAGTTTGATACCATGCTCACCTCATCAATAATGAGAACTTGCATCTTCTTCAATACTCTTGAAACTTCCAAGCATGCTTCTCCAGTTAGCTTGTTGTATTGTATTTTGTTCTCATGCTCCACTGGTAACATTAGCAAACGATGTAAAGTGATTCCTTTTATGTTATATGCTGCTAACCCAGTTGGAGCAGTAACCACACAAGACAAAGTAGAATCCGTTTTTTGCTGTAGGTAGCTTCTGATGACTTTTATTAGGAAACTTTTTCCAGTTCCAGCTTGTCCGCTTACATACATCCTGATTGGATGAAATGATGTGCACGAGCACTCTTTTTTTTCATGTAGAAATCCGTGATCAATTTTGTTTCTGATCTCTTCATAAATTTGTTGCTGCTCTTCGTTCAGTTGTCTTTCCAAATTTTGTAAGTCTATAAATTCTTCTTGAGCTTGATTCATAGCCGTTTCCACTTCATTCATGGCTATTGATGCTTCATTTTCAACGATTGGTTGTCCTAGGGGATCTTGACTGAGTGTTCCTGAACTTTGGCTGTCCTGAGAACTGTCTCTAGCTATTTCTGCTGCAATTGTAGTTTCCTGTTCAATTTCTTCATTTAACATTTGCAGATAAGTTGTGAATGTATTGCATTGTATGCTGTCTTTGCAAGCATTAAAAGAATCTTCATAGCTTTGAAATTCTCCCAGTAGTTCATCCTCTGTACGCCATGGTTTAAACAGCTGTAAAAGAGCCAAGTAGTAAAATTCCTTTTTGTCAGTAGTGTCGCAACTCAGCTTCCGGTGATTTATCAAACTTCCTTTTGTTTGCTTCACCAAACATCCTTCCTCACCAATGACTTTATATTTTCCATTGTTGATGTCTTCTGCGGCTTTCCGTGAATAAATGTAGTTCTGCAGCACTTCATAGAGACACATGTTCTCTAGATGAAGACTTCTCTTGGGATAATATGTGTCCAACATGTTTGATTTCAAAATATCTGTACTTTCTGGGTCATTCTCGGCCAAATATTCAATTTCTCCAACAGATTTCAGTACCCGATTTCTCATTGCTGCAAGGCCTAAACTTGCCCAAATTATTCTTCTTGATTTCGAGTAGAGATTTGCAGAAGATAACCTATCTGAACATTCGTAGGATCCAATTTCTCGATGCGATAACATCTTCAAACTGAAACTGTACAGCTTCTTACTGACAGTTTTCTCGTGAGAAATCTCTTCCCACATTTCCTTCAATTCTGTTTTTTCTGATTTCGTAATGTAAGACGTTACATATCGAGCAACAGCAATGGAATTGTCAGCTACATACTGTATATCCATGTTAGCGTTCCACATGGATAAAATCACTGGGTTGTAGTCATTTATATTTTTTGATTCTTCTTTTCTTTTAAGGTTGTAGGTATTCTTAAGTGATTTTCTTGTGATAGTATGTCTCACAGATGACATAAAACTGTTAAATCTTCCATTTGAAAGAACAGGTCTAGGAAATCCAAATCAACATTTAGTGTAGTATTTATCTTTGCTCTTGTATTTCCATCGACAGTATTTTCCACACCGATGACTTTGGAAACGTAAAACTTGCTCCTTTAACTTTTTCTCTTCTGTGCTTTTTGGTATAGCACATGTTGCATATTCTTCAATGTAAGATAACACTGCTTCATCAGTATCTGTTCCAAACTTTGGGGCATCCTTGATCCACAACAGCATATGAATATGAGGAGCACCTCTTGCCTGGTACTCTTTTCTCCAAAAGAAATCCACTACTTCTCCTAGAGGTGGATTTTTTTTATTGCAGATGAAGGACATCATAGCCTCAAATCTATGATTGAAATATCTGCAAACATTAACCGGATCCAATGAGCACAGTTCTCCTGCTGTCTTGTATTCGATGTTTTTAATGTTTGAATTTGCCTCTCGTAGAAAATCCAGTAAATCATCCCAAGCGTACTCGGCACAGCTTAGGGTAACGAACCATGTTGGTGTTCCTAAATTCCGTAACATGCATTTTAATTCACCATGGCGTCGGTACCAATATTCATTTGTCCCACGCTGACAAGCCATCAGATTGATCAGTTGTGTTTCCAAATGATCATCTCGGTGCTGCACTTTCTCCATAAAATCCTTAGCAGACACATTTTGCAAATGTACTCCACTTTTTAAAATGTGATTTACTGCATAAGACAATGCAGACAAGTCGCTTTCAAATAAAAGATGGAACAAATAAGGAATACTTTGTCGAAATCTGGGATCTTCAGCATATCGTCTTGTAGTCCGATACTCAGAAGCTGGAATCTGTTCCGGACATTCATCGTATCGTCCTCCTTTTCCTTTAGGAAACAGCTGGGGAAAACATCGAGCTTCCAAGCTCTCCTCCCATACACTCACGGGAGTTCCTTTTGCTTTCTTCATCTGAAACAGATCAATATTGTCTCCCATAACTTCTTTTGAATAAAGAGGATGTATGCTAAAATGTTCATAAATTTCTTCTTCCTTTGACTTGTCCACTTTTTCAATTTGTCCAGTTGGTGTTTCTGTGTCTTCTTGTAAATCTTCTTCTTCTTCTTCTTCTATATAAATTGATTCATACCATTTGTTATTCCTTTTCAAATACAAATTTGCTCTTTGTACTTTCCGTACATCTACCAGCTCCTGCCAAATCTTCTTATTCTTTGTAGGTACACCATTAACCAGAATAATTAATGGTTCAGTTTCCAAAGTATCCGCATCAATAGTTTCCATATTTTTTTTCAAATCCAAGGGCAAATACACCACTCTACCTTTTAAACCTCTCAGTAAATCTGAAGGAGGTAATTTACCAGTTTTGGGCTCCATACGTACTATGGTCTGGAACGGATGAACACATTGAATGAGTATAGACTCATATGTATTTAATTCAGAAAGTTCAGCAGGAATAGCATCCAATTCTAAATTATTATGTACAGCTCTGGTCGGCATTCTATTTTCCTCTAACTTGTTGTAACAGTATTTACAAATACGCTGATCTTCACCCAATTCAAAACAATTTTCAAGAAATATATATGTAGCAAAATCCTTCCACTTATAATTATCTTCATTTTCACTCTTTCTGTAGAGATCAACATTCCTAGTTTGTTTTCTATAATGAGTTCTGCGGCAACAAATACAAGTAATATTTGGTCTTTCATTAGAGATTATTGCAAATTTTGTTATGTGATCATTAAATGTCTTACTTACAGAGGGTTCTACATTCTCTTCCACTTCTTCCTCATTTACTGTGTCCTTCTCTGCACTGTTTTGTTCAGGACCAAAGTAACAAAACTGAATTTCATCAACAACCTTCTCTACATCTGATACCGTTCCACGGAACAGAGCCCTATTCAATTCATCTAACTTTATTGCTGGACTTTTAGCAAAATACAACCGTCTCACAAACTTTCTCATTTCAGTATGATGAACAGCCAGCATCCTAAAATGATGGAAAACACTATTACACACTTTTCTAGATAGACAAGCCAGAGAATGACCCTGCAAACCAGTATTTTCTCTCACTCTGCATGGATCCAGACTTTGAAGCACCTTAATCTTCTGTTTTACACTTTTTTTACTATATTCTCTTAGAAACTCACGAAATTCATCAATAGATTCCTGACGCACAGTGCAAATACTACTACAATTCCAAGTGTACACTGGGGCTTTAGGACGTCTCCCCATAGCCTCATCCGCCATCACTTGTACCTCATCTCTTGGAACCATTATCTCCTTCTCCATTATGCAACCATTTTTCACTTCATAAGCACGACCTCTGGTGTCAACTGCATGCAGCAAACTATTACTTTGAAAATAACTCTCTTCATTAAAAAAAGGTTCACTACTTGAACTATGCATCCATTTTCCTAAAAACACTTTCTTTAGAAAAGTTTGTTCTGTTCACTACTCTTTTCCTTTTGCTATGTGATTTCAGTACATTAACCATTTTGTCTAATGTACGCATCCTATTCAAAATTAAAATGAATAGTTTCCTTTTTAATTCTAATGCCTTTGCTGCAATGGCTTCAATTTCTTTTTTTCTCTTATAAAACTTAGCCTTTTGCTTATATTTCTTCACATCCTTTATCAAATTGGACATAACTCTTCTCTGAACCATTTTTCTACGTATCTCTTTAAACGCTGTTTTTCTGTTTAAGTTAATCTTTTTAGTTGCAGAAGGTATATTTGCATTAACTAAATTCTCAATTTTTTCCTGTCCTTTTCGATTGAAATCATTCTTTCCAGTACAGACATTTTGTACATTTTTCCTTTTTTTGAATATGTTCTTTAGAAAATTTTTTGTCTGCTTACCAGAAGATTTTTTCTTTTTCCCAACATGAGCATCTTCAACTAACTTAGGTCCTCCAGTTGTCTTCAAATATAGGTTTTTTTTGTGGTCTTTTTTTACTCTGGATTTTGTAGGCATCTTAAATTTTGTTCACTGCTCTTCAGCAATACCTGAAAAAAACTAAAAAAAAATTCCTTTATTTTATTTAAATATATTACTACATTTGTTTTCACATTAGTCACAAAACGAAATTTCTTTGCCAATTTGAAAGCACACTTACTACTCTTTTTTTTGGCAAGTGATAATCACTTTTACAGACTGACACATTATGAATCCACTTTTCAGATTTTTTAAAAAGCACATGTCCAAACTGCTTTTTCAGACCAGCACCATTTGTAACCTGGGTGACTGCCTACACTCCAGCAAGGGCAACCAGCCTTAGTGATGCTGAATGTATTTGCATTACTGACTGAAACCTCAAACCCCACTCGCTTGTGAATACTGTGCATGATTCCACATGGTAAGCAGCTGGGTGTGTGCTAAGAGTCTGCTTCTGCACCAAAAAATGGCTCCCCCTTTCCTTCTAATGCAACTGTGAAATCACCAGAGCAATACGCAATAAATCTCTGCCTCTAATTCCTATTTGCACACAGAGTCATGTTTTCACATTAGTCACAAAACGAAATTTCTTTGCCAATTTGAAAGCACACTTACTGCTCTTTTTTTTGGCAAGTGATAAACACTTTTACAGACTGACACATTATGAATCCACTTTTCAGATTTTTTAAAAAGCACATGTCCAAACTGCTTTTTCAGACCAGCACCATTTGTAACCTGGGTGACTGCCTACACTCCAGCAAGGGCAACCAGCCTTAGTGATGCTGAATGTATTTGCATTACTGACTGAAACCTCAAACCCCACTCGCTTGTGAATACTGTGCATGATTCCACATGGTAAGCAGCTGGGTGTGTGCTAAGAGTCTGCTTCTGCACCAAAAAATGGCTCCCCCTTTCCATCTAATGCAACTGTGAAATCACCAGAGCAATACGCAATAAATCTCTGCCTGTAATTCCTATTTGCACACAGAGTCATGTTTTCACATTAGTCACAAAACGAAATTTCTTTGCCAATTTGAAAGCACACTTACTGCTCTTTTTTTTGGCAAGTGATAAACACTTTTACAGACTGACACATTATGAATCCACTTTTCAGATTTTTTAAAAAGCACATGTCCAAACTGCTTTTTCAGACCAGCACCATTTGTAACCTGGGTGACTGCCTACACTCCAGCAAGGGCAACCAGCCTTAGTGATGCTGAATGTATTTGCATTACTGACTGAAACCTCAAACCCCACTCGCTTGTGAATACTGTGCATGATTCCACATGGTAAGCAGCTGGGTGTGTGCTAAGAGTCTGCTTCTGCACCAAAAAATGGCTCCCCCTTTCCATCTAATGCAACTGTGAAATCACCAGAGCAATACGCAATAAATCTCTACCTATAATTCCTATTTGCACACAGAGTCATGTTTTCACATTAGGCCCTTAAACGAAATTTCTTTGCCAATTTGAAAGCACACTTACTACTCTTTTTTTTGGCAAGTGATAAACACTTTTACAGACTGACACATTATGAATCCACTTTTCAGATTTTTTAACCCCTTCAGCGCTGGGCGAATTCCGCCGCGGTGCTGAAGGGTTCGAGCGCGGGCGGGCTCATGACGGAACGGTTCCGTCATGAGCACAGCTCAACCGTGGCTCATGACGGAACCGTTCCGTCATGAGCATGGAAGGGGTTAAAAAGCACATGTCCAAACTGCTTTTTCAGACCAGCACCATTTGTAACCTGGGTGACTGCCTACACTCCAGCAAGGGCAACCAGCCTTAGTGATTCTGAATGTATTTGCATTACTGACTGAAACCTCAAACCCCCCTCGCTTGTGAATACTGTGCATGATTCCACATGGTAAGCAGCTGGGTGTGTGCTAAGAGTCTGCTTCTGCACCAAAAAATGGCTCCCCCTTTCCATCTAATGCAACTGTGAAATCACCAGAGCAATACGCAATAAATCTCTGCCTGTAATTCCTATTTGCACACAGAGTCATGTTTTCACATTAGTCACAAAACGAAATTTCTTTGCCAATTTGAAAGCACACTTACTGCTCTTTTTTTTGGCAAGTGATAAACACTTTTACTGACTGACACATTATGAATCCACTTTTCAGATTTTTTAAAAAGCACATGTCCAAACTGCTTTTTCAGACCAGCACCATTTGTAACCTGGGTGACTGCCTACACTCCAGCAAGGGCAACCAGCCTTAGTGATGCTGAATGTATTTGCATTACTGACTGAAACCTCAAACCCCACTCGCTTGTGAATACTGTGCAGGATTCCACATGGTAAGCAGCTGGGTTTGTGCTAAGAGTCTGCTTCTGCATCAAAAAATGGCTCCCCCTTTCCATCTAATGCAACTGTGAAATCACCATAGCAATACGCAATAAATCTCTGCCTGTAATTCCTATTTGCACACAGAGTCATGTTTTCACATTAGTCACAAAACGAAATTTCTTTGCCAATTTGAAAGCACACTTACTGCTCTTTTTTTTGGCAAGTGATAAACACTTTTACAGACTGACACATTATGAATGCACTTTTCAGATTTTTTAAAAAGCACATGTCCAAACTGCTTTTTCAGACCAGCACCATTTGTAACCTGGGTGACTGCCTACACTCCAGCAAGGGCAACCAGCCTTAGTGATGTTTGCATTACTGACTGAAACCTCAAACCCCATTCGCTTGTGAATACTGTGCATGATTCCACATGGTAAGCAGCTGGGTGTGTGCTAAGAGTCTGCTTCTGCACCAAAAAATGGCTCCCCCTTTCCATCTAATGCAACTGTGAAATCACCAGAGCAATACGCAATAAATCTCTGCCTGTAATTCCTATTTGCACACAGAGTCATGTTTTCACATTAGGCCCTTAAACGAAATTTCTTTGCCAATTTGAAAGCACACTTACTACTCTTTTTTTTGGCAAGTGATAATCACTTTTACAGACTGACACATTATGAATCCACTTTTCAGATTTTTTAAAAAGCACATGTCCAAACTGCTTTTTCAGACCAGCACCATTTGTAACCTGGGTGACTGCCTACACTCCAGCAAGGGCAACCAGCCTTAGTGATGCTGAATGTATTTGCATT
Source organism: Triturus cristatus (assembly GCF_964204655.1). NCBI lineage: Eukaryota > Metazoa > Chordata > Amphibia > Caudata > Salamandridae > Triturus > Triturus cristatus. Next base: position 633,018,001 of record NC_140587.1, read on the forward strand.
ACTGACTGAAACCTCAAACCCCACTCGCTTGTGAATACTGTGCATGATTCCACATGGTAAGCAGCTGGGTGTGTGCTAAGAGTCTGCTTCTGCACCAAAAAATGGCTCCCCCTTTCCATCTAATGCAACTGTGAAATCACCAGAGCAATACGCAATAAATCTCTGTCTATAATTCCTCTTTGCACACAGAGTCATGTTTTCACATTAGTCACAAAACGAAATTTCTTTGCCAATTTGAAAGCACACTTACTGCTCTTTTTTTTGCCAAGTGATAAACGCTTTTACAGACTGACACATTATGAATCCACTTTTCAGATTCTTAAAAAAGCACATGTCCAAACTGCTTTTTCAGACCAGCACCATTTGTAACCTGGATGACTGCCTACACTCCAGCAAGGGCAACCAGCCTTAGTGATGCTGAATGTATTTGCATTACTGACTGAAACCTCAAACCCCACTCGCTTGTGAATACTGTGCATGATTCCAAATGGTAAGCAGCTGGGTGTGTGCAACTGTGAAATCACCAGAGCAATACGCAATAAATCTCTGCCTGTAATTCCTATTTGCACACAGAGTCATGTTTTCACATTAGTCACAAAACGAAATTTCTTTGCCAATTTGAAAGCACACTTACTGCTCTTTTTTTGGCAAGTGATAAACACTTTTACAGACTGACACATTATGAATCCACTTTTCAGATTTTTTAAAAAGCACATGTCCAAACTGCTTTTTCAGACCAGCACCATTTGTAACCTGGGTGACTGCCTACACTCCAGCAAGGGCAACCAGCCTTAGTGATGCTGAATGTATTTGCATTACTGACTGAAACCTCAAACCCCACTCGCTTGTGAATACTGTGCATGATTCCACATGGTAAGCAGCTGGGTGTGTGCTAAGAGTCTGCTTCTGCACCAAAAAATGGCTCCCCCTTTCCATCTAATGCAACTGTGAAATCACCAGAGCAATACGCAATAAATCTCTGCCTGTAATTCCTATTTGCACACAGAGTCATGTTTTCACATTAGGCCCTTAAACGAAATTTCTTTGCCAATTTGAAAGCACACTTACTACTCTTTTTTTTGGCAAGTGATAAACACTTTTACAGACTGACACATTATGAATCCACTTTTCAGATTTTTTAAAAAGCACATGTCCAAACTGCTTTTTCAGACCAGCACCATTTGTAACCTGGGTGACTGCCTACACTCCAGCAAGGGCAACCAGCCTTAGTGATGCTGAATGTATTTGCATTACTGACTGAAACCTCAAACCCCACTCGCTTGTGAATACTGTGCATGATTCCACATGGTAAGCAGCTGGGTGTGTGCTAAGAGTCTGCTTCTGCACCAAAAAATGGCTCCCCCTTTCCATCTAATGCAACTGTGAAATCACCAGAGCAATACGCAATAAATCTCTGCCTGTAATTCCTATTTGCACACAGAGTTATGTTTTCACATTAGTCACAAAACGAAATTTCTTTGCCAATTTGAAAGCACACTTACTGCTCTTTTTTTTGGCAAGTGATAAACACTTTTACAGACTGACACATTATGAATCCACTTTTCAGATTTTTTAAAAAGCACATGTCCAAACTGCTTTTTCAGACCAGCACCATTTGTAACCTGGGTGACTGCCTACACTCCAGCAAGGGCAACCAGCCTTAGTGATGCTGAATGTATTTGCATTACTGACTGAAACCTCAAACCCCACTCGCTTGTGAATACTGTGCATGATTCCACATGGTAAGCAGCTGGGTGTGTGCTAAGAGTCTGCTTCTGCACCAAAAAATGGCTCCCCCTTTCCATCTAATGCAACTGTGAAATCACCAGAGCAATACGCAATAAATCTCTGCCTGTAATTCCTATTTGCACACAGAGTCATGTTTTCACATTAGGCCCTTAAACGAAATGTCTTTGCCAATTTGAAAGCACACTTACTACTCTTTTTTTTGGCAAGTGATAAACACTTTTACAGACTGACACATTATGAATCCACTTTTCAGATTTTTTAAAAAGCACATGTCCAAACTGCTTTTTCAGACCAGCACCATTTGTAACCTGGGTGACTGCCTACACTCCAGCAAGGGCAACCAGCCTTAGTGATGCTGAATGTATTTGCATTACTGACTGAAACCTCAAACCCCACTCGCTTGTGAATACTGTGCATGATTCCACATGGTAAGCAGCTGGGTGTGTGCTAAGAGTCTGCTTCTGCACCAAAAAATGGCTCCCCCTTTCCATCTAATGCAACTGTGAAATCACCAGAGCAATACGCAATAAATCTCTGCCTGTAATTCCTATTTGCACACAGAGTCATGTTTTCACATTAGTCACAAAACGAAATTTCTTTGCCAATTTGAAAGCACACTTACTGCTCTTTTTTTTGGCAAGTGATAAACACTTTTACAGACTGACACATTATGAATCCACTTTTCAGATTTTTTAAAAAGCACATGTCCAAACTGCTTTTTCAGACCAGCACCATTTGTAACCTGGGTGACTGCCTACACTCCAGCAAGGGCAACCAGCCTTAGTGATGCTGAATGTATTTGCATTACTGACTGAAACCTCAAACCCCACTCGCTTGTGAATACTGTGCATGATTCCACATGGTAAGCAGCTGGGTGTGTGCTAAGAGTCTGCTTCTGCACCAAAAAATGGCTCCCCCTTTCCATCTAATGCAACTGTGAAATCACCAGAGCAATACGCAATAAATCTCTGCCTGTAATTCCTATTTGCACACAGAGTCATGTTTTCACATTAGGCCCTTAAACGAAATTTCTTTGCCAATTTGAAAGCACACTTACTACTCTTTTTTTTGGCAAGTGATAAACACTTTTACAGACTGACACATTATGAATCCACTTTTCAGATTTTTTAAAAAGCACATGTCCAAACTGCTTTTTCAGACCAGCACCATTTGTAACCTGGGTGACTGCCTACACTCCAGCAAGGGCAACCAGCCTTAGTGATGCTGAATGTATTTGCATTACTGACTGAAACCTCAAACCCCACTCGCTTGTGAATACTGTGCATGATTCCACATGGTAAGCAGCTGGGTGTGTGCTAAGAGTCTGCTTCTGCACCAAAAAATGGCTCCCCCTTTCCATCTAATGCAACTGTGAAATCACCAGAGCAATACGCAATAAATCTCTGCCTGTAATTCCTATTTGCACACAGAGTCATGTTTTCACATTAGTCACAAAACGAAATTTCTTTGCCAATTTGAAAGCACACTTACTGCTCTTTTTTTTGGCAAGTGATAAACACTTTTACAGACTGACACATTATGAATCCACTTTTCAGATTTTTTAAAAAGCACATGTCCAAACTGCTTTTTCAGACCAGCACCATTTGTAACCTGGGTGACTGCCTACACTCCAGCAAGGGCAACCAGCCTTAGTGATGCTGAATGTATTTGCATTACTGACTGAAACCTCAAACCCCACTCGCTTGTGAATACTGTGCATGATTCCACATGGTAAGCAGCTGGGTGTGTGCTAAGAGTCTGCTTCTGCACCAAAAAATGGCTCCCCCTTTCCATCTAATGCAACTGTGAAATCACCAGAGCAATACGCAATAAATCTCTGCCTGTAATTCCTATTTGCACACAGAGTCATGTTTTCACATTAGGCCCTTAAACGAAATTTCTTTGCCAATTTGAAAGCACACTTACTACTCTTTTTTTTGGCAAGTGATAAACACTTTTACAGACTGACACATTATGAATCCACTTTTCAGATTTTTTAAAAAGCACATGTCCAAACTGCTTTTTCAGACCAGCACCATTTGTAACCTGGGTGACTGCCTACACTCCAGCAAGGGCAACCAGCCTTAGTGATGCTGAATGTATTTGCATTACTGACTGAAACCTCAAACCTCACTCACTTGTGAATACTGTGCATGATTCCACATGGTAAGCAGCTGGGTGTGTGCTAAGAGTCTGCTTCTGCACCAAAAAATGGCTCCCCCTTTCCATCTAATGCAACTGTAAAATCACCAGAGCAATACGCAATAAATCTCTGCCTGTAATTCCTATTTGCACACAGAGTCATGTTTTCACATTAGTCACAAAACGAAATTTCTTTGCCAATTTGAAAGCACACTTACTGCTCTTTTTTTTGGCAAGTGATAAACACTTTTACTGACTGACACATTATGAATCCACTTTTCAGATTTTTTAAAAAGCACATGTCCAAACTGCTTTTTCAGACCAGCACCATTTGTAACCTGGGTGACTGCCTACACTCCAGCAAGGGCAACCAGCCTTAGTGATGCTGAATGTATTTGCATTACTGACTGAAACCTCAAACCCCACTCGCTTGTGAATACTGTGCATGATTCCACATGGTAAGCAGCTGGGTGTGTGCTAAGAGTCTGCTTCTGCACCAAAAAATGGCTCCCCCTTTCCATCTAATGCAACTGTGAAATCACCAGAGCAATACGCAATAAATCTCTGCCTATAATTCCTCTTTGCACACAGAGTCATGTTTTCACATTAGTCACAAAACGAAATTTCTTTGCCAATTTGAAAGCACACTTACTGCTCTTTTTTTTGGCAAGTGATAAACACTTTTACAGACTGACACATTATGAATCCACTTTTCAGATTTTTTAAAAAGCACATGTCCAAACTGCTTTTTCAGACCAGCACCATTTGTAACCTGAGTGACTGCCTACACTCCAGCAAGGGCAACCAGCCTTAGTGATGCTGAATGTATTTGCATTACTGAGTCCAACCTCAAACCCTTAAACTATTCTTTTTTTATACCAGTACACCTTAATTTATTGTGAAAACATAGTCCATATTATTTTACATGTTCCTCACATTTAAATTTCTCCCAAAACAGAAAATAATAAACACAACTTCAACAAAAAGAATTGCATTTCTATTATTCATTTCTTAATTCACCATATACATCCCCTCTCAAACTCTAAACTCACCTTTAAAATTAGTTAGTTGTGAAAGAAATGTGGCACTCAAACAGCAGATTATCAGAGCCAGGATCTCTGTTCTTTACACCTCTCTCCTCTCAGCAGAACCAGATAATGGCAAACTTTCCCTCTCTTTTTCCACATATATACATGTTAATTTCAAATCTCAGTGCTTCCCCCTTTTTTTCAAATGTAATCACACATTTCTATTGGTTGAAAACCAACCCTTTTCCAAAAGTACCCTTCCCCCAACTTGACCTCTGCCTAGTACCCTTCCCCCAACTTGACTTCTGCCTGCTACCATAGCAACAGCTCATGGAACACTGCTGTGTGGAGTTAGGTCAGAAGTTCGCCAAACAATGTTTCAATTCCACAGAGCAAGAGTGCTTGACTTTTCTAACCTAACAGCAAATCCATAGTACTGTTCTTTGGTAACACATTTTTCTGTACCAATACAAAACATGCTTCTATAAATTTACACATACAGCCTAGTTTTTAGTGTAGAATGGTATGAAACAGCCAATCAGTTCTTTTTTTAAAAAAAAAATATGTATGCCTCCATTTCCAAACTGTCTTTCATTTCTTTTTACCATTCTACTGAAATACACCTCCTGAGTGCATCCAGATCTCCTTTGAAGATGTTCACAGTGTGGATTGTAGGACACAGCTATGTCTTCTGGAGTGAAAAGTTTGCAGAGAAAACAGGTATGGTGAGAGACCTTGCTTTGCCAAATGTAGACATTAAATGGATTGGTCAGAGAGGGTTAAAGTGGCACCAATTGATGCCATTGGTGAAATCCTTCATGCAAAACCAACACCCTGACCTCATAATAGTGCACTGCGGTGGCAATGACCTAGGCACTTTGACTGGGGTAGGTCTGGAAATGCTTATGAAGGACACCTTTGCACAACTGTTTTCACTTTTCCCTAAAACTGCCTTTGTGTTTTCTAACATATGCCAAAGGCAAAAATGGAACTGGTCCAATCATTTCTGTCCACAGATTGACAAAGCAAGAAAGCACGTCAACAAATCTGTTTCTGCTTTCCTCCGTGACTATGGTATGGGTTCCATTTACCACAACAACTTGCGTTACGACATGCAAGACATTTATAGAGGAGATGGTGTGCACTTCAATGATGAAGGGAACAGAGTTTTCCTCTTGAACCTTAGACTCTGCATCGGTACTTACTTGTAGGTACCACTTAAAAATCACTTCATAAACACAACGGCTCTTTTTAGAGCCCCCTAATATCTAAACTCTTAAATCTGCATTTCATTTCTTTTTTTATTTTTTTTTTCTACCGTACGCTTACTGTACGCGTACCCCGCGATTTTTTTTTAAAATCAATAAATGTTTTCTTTGTACTTTTCTGTCCTTCTTTGACCCCCTTACAAATGTTAGGGGGTCTGTAACTCTCCTCCTTGCCCCCTTTTCTTGTTATCACTCTTTTTTTTCTGAGTGAAACACACGAAATGGCGGCCGCCGCTTCCTGGTTTCGGCCGATTCGAATGTTTACTAAGATCTAAAAGCCAATCAGAATCGTGCTCACGCACGCCACCGTACGCGTACGGTAAGCGTACCGTAAGCGCACCGTAAGCTGGCTCAGATATATATATTGATTTAAAGGCTATTTTCTCAGAATCTACTGAACAGATTTACACCAAACCTACAAAAGGCACTTCCTTGACCTGAGGACTACCTCTCTGCCAAATTTCTAGTAATTCTGTTCAGCCGTTCGGGCTGTAGCCCTGTCTAAAGGTCCTATGGAAAAATGCATGGGAAAAACGCATTTTGGGACCCCCCTTTTATCTCAGCCCCCGCTTGACGCATCCCCCCGAGACTTTCAGGGAAGGAGCGGAGCGTAGCGCCCCACCTATTTTGAAAAATTCGCGAGGATTCGTCGACCGGCCCCAAAGTTATTCAAAATAGAATGTTGCGGATTTCCTATGGAAACGTGGTCCTAACTATAACTACCTACTGGCGACCGCCAGTAGGTAATATATATATATATATATATATATATATATATATATATATATATATATATATATATATGTATATATGGACAAAACGCTGTGTTATTCATTCCTTGAAAAAACAGCAACCGCGGACAACTTTCTGCTTTCCAGACAGTGATTTTTATTCGGAGCACAGACAACGACCAACTCGACGCATTTCGGGACAGATTCCCTTTCTCACGATATTGTGTTGTTTTGCCAAGAAGCATTTACATTTTTAAGAAGTCTTGAAAATTTAGAGTGGAAGAGTAATTACTCTCTCTTATCGCTAGATGTCATGAGTCTTTACACTTGCATTCCGCACGATTTGGGACTTACAGCATGCAGATACTTCCTCAATGAAAGATCTATCTCGTACCTTTTTCATACAGAGATGTTGGTAGAAATGATGACCTCCTGTTTAAAACAAAATTTCTTCATCTTTGACGGTAAAATCTTTAAACAGTCCCTCGGTACTTCGATGGGGACTTGCTTTGCTTCTTGCTTTGCGGGTCTCTATCTAGGGTACTGGGAGGAGAAAGTGGTCAGAGAACTTGACATGTTTAAAAACAAGGTAGCGATGTGGGTAAGATATATCGACAATATCTTTTGTGTTTGGAAGGGTGATGAAAGTGAAGCTAATGTTTTTGTTGAAAATTTAAATGATAACAGCTTCAACCTCCAGTTCACAAGCCAATGGTCACAAGCCAGCAGTGAGTTTTTGGATCATTCACTCACTATCCAAGATGATGGTTTAAAAAGTTCTCTATTCAGAAAAAAGACTGCGGGCAATAGTCTTCTTCACGCACGTAGTTGTCATCCTAAGTCTCTGCTGAACAGCATCCCTTTAGGGGAATTGCTACGAGCAAAACATATTTGTAGTACACAGGAGAGCTATGATAGAGAGGAGAAAGTGATGACCAAGAGATTCTTGGAGAGAGGTTATTCCAATTCAATCATAGGCAAAGCAAAAGCAGAAGCTGCCAAAAGATCTAGGGAGTCACTGCTGGTTGGGAAGGAGAAAGGAAAGGAAGAATGGATTGAAAAAATCAGGTTCATTACCACCTTTAACAATCAGGCTCAGGAAGTACGTAAAAGTCTGAATAAATTTTGGCCAGTACTACACACAGATAAAGATCTTTCCCAGAGTGTTGAAATGTTTCCACAAATTACATATAGGAAAGCGAAATCATTGAAAGATACATTGTGTAGAGCTGTTGAACCAACAAGTTTGAAGACCTTAGGAGTGCAAGGATTCTACACATGTAAAAAATGTAAGGCTTGTAAACATAGTAAGAACCGCAAAGAATGTGTACTATCTCCAGAGAACAAGCCCTACAAAATTCTCAAACATACTTCATGCAACGCATATTTTGCAGTGTATGCTTTATTTTGCCCTTGCCAAAAAGCATATATTGGAAGTACCATACATAAAGCAAAGATTAGAATTTTGGAACATCTGCGCGCCATTAAACATGGTGACAAACAGAATCCTGTAGCTCGACATTTCTGTACCCATCATAGTCAGAACAGCGATTTGCTCAGTTTCTGTGTTCTTGATACAGTTAAAACCAACAAAAGAGGTGGAAACAGGGTTCAAGATTTTAGACGCCTTGAGTCTAAGCTCATTATTCAATATAGAACCCTAGCCCCAATAGGCCATAACTGTGACGAAGAACTGACAGTGCATTTGGGGTAAAGTGCATGTCTTTTTTTCTCCCTTTTGCTTCAGGGCCTATCTGCATTACTTGGAGATTTAGATAGTAAGTAGCCACTGCCATATTGTAGATATAACGAAAACCAGTGCAACATTTTAAGGTTATGTGTATTTTTTTGTAAGATTTTATAATAAGATATTGTATCTATAGGTCAGTTGATATTTTTTTTTTGTCTTTTTCAGATGAAGGTGTTGGTCGACAGAGAAGAAATGCGAAAGAACTAAAGTATCTTTTTCTTGCCCACTGGGGCTTTGATCATTATGTGCATCCTATGTTCACCCATACACGTTGATAATTATTAGCACTCTAACATCAGGTGTGCCCACATGGGCATTATTGTCAATGCACATTTTTCTGTTGAGTTTGAAGTGTAAATACCGTACAGTTTATTCCTGCACATTTTGTCGTTTCACCCAGATTTCAGGTGTTTATTTTACATCTGAATTTAGTATTGGTAAAACGCTTTAATTACTAAATCCGTGTTACGAAGAACATTTGTTATTATGTGCGCACAAAATTATTATGTTCAGTTCTTTCACAAGTATGATTAACTGATTCTTCATTCAGACTGTTGGGCACCTTTCATTGTTCAATCTTTATTGACATAACAGAGCGGCTTCGTGAAGTAACGGAGAACCGCATAGTCTGTTTTCACTGTTTACTATGGTCACATGATTATTTAAATGCTTCTTGGCAAAACAACACGATACTCGCGAGAAAGGGAATTTGTCCCGAAACGTGTCGAGTTGGTCGTTGTCTGTGCTCCGAATATAAATCACTGTCTGGAAAGCAGAAAGTTGTCCGCGGTTGCTGTTTTTTCAAGGAATGAATAACACAGCGTTTTGTCCATACGTAGAGGATTGCCACCTCACCGCGGACCACCATCGCAAGTGAGTAGTGAGAAAGGCTTTTTATATATATATATATATATATATATATATATATATATATATATATATATATATATATATATATATATATATATATATGTATAACACAAAGGTTAAAGAGATGTTATAGCTAGGTGAACATTTCAGTTAAAAACACAGCCACTGAAGTTCACCAGATATGGTTTTCTCAAGTATCTATAACTCACACCGCACCATGTAATGTACAGTGTAGTCATCAATGATTTAATTTCAAAGGTTACAGTGATGTTATCAATGATGCCATGGAACATGTCATGAACGATGTAATATGGGAAGTAATTAGAAGTGCATAGCAAGTGTGCAAATTATAGTTACTTTAGAGCACTAGCTTTATTCACTTGAGATAACTATAACTGGTGAATTTCAGTGGTTTTGTTCATTTAAAAATGCTATGTTTTAACCATCTAATTATAGCCTTTGTTTTGTTTTGCAAATTTCAATTTCTTTTAATGCAAAGTAGGATAATATTCGATGCCTAACTATAACATCACTTTAACCCATGTTTTTTTCTGTGAATTTCTGTTGTTTTTTGTGTAAAGTAATATTTTATTGCCAATTTTAAAAACCAACATCTTTTTGTTCAATAGTGATTTATTTTGCCAGACAATGGGGACCAGCATGGTGGCTACCTGTGCTCCCAGCCTGGCATGTTTATATGTCGGGGCTTTTGAACAGAAGCACATCTTCAATGAAGCAGCACCATTCCATGAAAATGTTCTCCACTGGTTGCACTTTATTGACGATGAGTTTTTCATTTGCCAGGGCGACCAAGAAACATTTGTCAACTTTATACAGTGGTTGGATTGTGGAGAGCCAAATCTGAGGTTGACATTTACAATGAGCAAAACATTCTGTGATTTTTTGGAAATCAAAATTGTTGTAAGAGAGGGGTTTCAAGAAGTAGAACTTTTCAGAAAATCCAGTGATAGGAACACAATTCTCCATTATAGTAGCAATCATCCTAGATGCCAAAAAGATAATATACCATATGGTAAGTTTCTCCGCTTGAGGAGGAACTGTATGAAGAGAATGGACTTTGAGAGACATGCTGAGATTCTGAAAGAAAAATTAAAATGTAGGGGCTACCCCAGCAAGATCATTAAACAGGCCCACAAGCAGGCAAAATATTTTAATACAGAGATTTTCTTTGAAAACTATGGACAGAAAAATAGCACTGATATGGATCAGATCGATAGTCTCTGTGACCAGCTACTCAGGTCTGAGCAATAAAATAAAGAACATAATACATAGAAACTGGTCCCTTTTGACAGATAGGAACACAGTAACAATAGAAAACCTCCATTTGAATACAGAAGGAACAGAACCATCAGGAATTGTGTTGCCCATACCTACAGAAAACCCAAACAAACATCTCAGGTTGGTATAGATAACAAGAAAATAATAGGTAATTACCCATGTAACTCTTGCATTAATTGTAGTTCGGTTATCAAAGAAAATGAGACAAAAGTAAATGGAATTAAACATACTTTTAATGCTATGTTTAATTGCAAGACAAGAAATGTGATATACCTACTTATTTGTCCCTGTAACAAAGGCTATGTCGGAGAGACCGGTCGAGAAATTCGACTACGCCTCAACGAATATAGGTCAGCCTTCAGAGCAGGTAAAAGAAATGCACCAGTAACAGAACATTGGCTAGAGCATAAACATAAGTTAGAAGATATAACATGGTGCATACTGGAGAGAATATCTGGTACCAAAAGAGGGGGAAACATTGATAAAAAGAGAAAATGTAGGGAACAATACTACATGAGTATATTTTTAAAATATCTTTACGGGTTGAACAATAGGAAGGAATGGGAGAGAATTTTAAAATAAAGTTTCATCCCGTTTGCTTACCCCATCCCGCATGAGCGCCAATGTTTTAAATGAATAGTTTCATACACTAACTGATGGTCACCACCTAGATAGTATAAATTCTAATACAATTTATAAGTTTAATTTAAGTGTCTGATTAATGAAGATATGACTCCTAACATTAATGAATGAGCAGTAGAGACTAGCTACATGTGTCTGTGGTCATCAAACTAGACGGTCTAAGATGGCTGCCATTGATATCAGTGATGTACAGCGAGATTCCTCAGTGGTAGTTTGGGATTTGAACCACTCTAAGACACACGAGTTGAGGTTTGGTTAAAATTTCATGATCCAACATGCCTCATCATTTCTAGTGTTGATATAAAGAAGCTGAGCCTAATTTAGATGTGAAACCAACACTGTTAAATATCTGAGGCAATAGTCCTTATCATAAGTAAAAACAGTCTAAATTGGCCGCCAGATTTTGATGATGGAGTTCACGCCCTCTGATATGACCCCGGAAGCAAATAACTCGATCATTTGGTGGGAAATGGAGTGTATATAACTAGGAAGCTCAGACCACAACTGATCTTTACCAGAACAACTCGTATTCGGGGATACTTAAAGAATAGAAGCAGTAAGTGGATATGACACTGCAATAATTTATGCCGTTTAGCATTATCGTGATATAGTTTAGTGAATAATTTCATTCAGCTAAGTGGAGGGCTGGTCCCCATAGGAACTTTTATTATTATAAAAAAGTTTTTGTATATATTTTTAGGATACATATTTTCTACGTGGAGTAAAAATTGAGTTGTCTTCTTAACCAGGGACATATGAGTGGGACATATCTTTAAAATAGCATGTATTTGAAGCAGAGTAAATTACATGATAAACCTCTAATAATACACCAGCTATAAATGTTACACTCCTAGAAAAAGGCAATATATGATGCATCTATACTTATCTGTAATTTATATGTTACAGAGACTGCTGCCAAAAACTATGATATGTCACTTAATACTCTGGGAAATTACTGAAATACGGTGACCAGAAATTTTTAAATAAACGCACGCTTCCTCATTGATGAAAGGAAAGAGTGAAAACCAGTGAAGATTGGAACTGATAAGGGTATGCACATTTTTAGAATTGTTTCCCTTTTATCAAAATAGGTATGAATTCCTTTAAATACATGTCAATAACTTCAACATGTATCCTCTTTAATTCAGATTATAATCGTAAGTAACTACTGGTACATATATCTCTTGGAGTTTTCCTACCACAATGAGATTTATTATTTGTGGCTCAGACAACATACCTCAAGTGAGTGTTTTGATTGATAATATAGTGGCCAAATGTGTTGAATGAGAAAATGTGATAATAAAAAACCCAGGATATTAATTGAATATGTATCACTTTTACACGTGTATTTGAATGTATAGTTGTTCAATGACTCATTTTTGGACTACTACAAGGGGATCCTTTTGGAGGTTTGAGTGTTGGCTTGACTGTTGGTTTTATAAAATAGTCCTGTTTTTTGCATTATTAGGTAGTGCTCTAACAGTATTTTCTGTTGTATTTTAAACTTCTGCCCATAGAGAGAACTCAACTGTCTTTTAAAAATAAAGCTTGCCCTGAAGAAGGTGGTGCAGAATAAGACAAGTCCACCGAAACGCCGCGTCAACACTTTTAGTTTTACTATACTTTATTGGTTTGATTCACTGTTTTTAAAAGATTGTTTTTATGGGATTTTGATAGTATGTGAAATGTTTATTAAGAGTTATTCATGTGAAGAGATTCACAGATAAAAATCAGTGTATGAATATTGTTTTTTTTTAAACAAGTGTAAATAGGAGGAATGACAAAGGAGGCTTTCTGTTTTTGTTTCACATCTTAGTATAAGATTGATCTATGAAAAATGTTTTATGAAATATTTATTTAGAACATTGACACTGAGTATGTGGCTCTGTATATAAATATCAATTATTGTGATTCAGTGTTACATGAATATAAAAGGAACATTTTTTAATAATGGAGGAGACAAAAAACAGGTTTTATATATTTTGAGTATGTATGCATGAATGTGATAATAGAAGAACAATAAGGGTACTCCACAAGATTAATTGAATCAGCACAAGGGGGACAATAGTTTTTTATGTGGATATTTTATTGCCATACATAACAGAAACACTACGCCATGACAGCTTGCGGCCAGGCCCTGCGTCCAACCCCTCGTAAACAGCCAACCCCATGCCGTGCATAGGTTTTGACTTTGTGAGGTATGGGCTGGCCTTGGGCCAGGCCCTGAGACCAATTCCTGTAGTTGCTCAATCACCCTCCACTGTGCACAAGCTATGCACGGGGGTTGGGCGATGGTGTGGCACCCAAACTCCAAAGGGTGAGCATGGCTAAGGCAGAGCTATTGACTTTGTCAAAGGATCTGGAGCATCAAAATATAAGAAGTGGGCTCATTGTCTTTGTGAAGGGTTCAGAATCTCAACATAGTAAAGCACATGTATTGTATTTGTCAAAAGATTCCCAACATATATAATGAAATATATATTTCAATAATCCACACATTTAATTTCAGTATTAAGTAAAAGTGAGTGTGATTAGAAGAAAAAATAAAGTTTATTTAACAAAATCACCAACACATCTTAGAATGTTTTATGTTAACATTTTCAAGCTACAAAGTGCAAAAAGCTCCAGCCAGAAGTGCATTAGATGAATATATGATAAGCTCATCAGCGGTCATGGATTTAATGGATTTAATGACCCAGGACACTTTTGATTTGTTTTTAATGTTGCTGGGGGGTGGCTGAACGCCCTGCAGCCTGCCAAACAATGAAAAAATGCTTGGTTGTGGCCCTACCTATTTTAAAAGCACCACCAGGCTGAAAATATATGTTTAAAAAGCCCACTTATGGCATTATGGGGCACTCCTTGCAAGGAGAATTAAATAATAAATGACCAGCTCCTGCCACTCATTTATTATTCATATTTTTGATTCATAGGTTGGGTGCCTCAGTGCTCAACCTGGTTATCTATATCATTTTTTTGGGGGGGGGGGCCACAGGGAGGTCCCAGGGCTCCAGCGACACCACCGGCTCCCCTGCAAGAACCAATCCTTGGTGCTAGCAGGAGCCAGAAATTCTTTAATATTTTTTTTAATAAATATGGGGGATGAGGATGTGTAACACCTCTATCCAAGCCGGTACTGGAGCTGAAGTTAAGTTAAATGGGAAGGGTGAATGCATTCCCGCTCTTCAAGCCTTTATAGGCTGTGGGAACACCATCGTCCTGGGCCATATTCTTAAGTGGAGGGGACATGCAGCCTGAACCTGAACCTTTACAGCCCTAGCGATCCTCCATCCATGTATTTAGATGGGAGGCCTTTACAGGCCCCAGGGATCCCATCACTGGGACCCAAAGTGGGTGCCCTGGGGCCCAACGACAAAGTTGGGGTCGCGGGGAAGTCGCAGAGGCCCGCAGCCCTGCCGGCACCCCTGCATGCACCCTTTCTGGGTGCAGCTGGAACTGGTTTGCTCCTGTCTGGCAGGAGCAGGAGCAATCTCAGTTACCCTTATGTGCCCTCGGGGGCCAGAGAACTGAAAGCAGTGCAGCAGATACACATCAACATAGAGAAGTGACATCTCCACAGCAGTTCTTGGCTTTCAAATGACAGTATGTAATAACACTGTAATAACAATGTTATTTACAATAGTTGTTATAATATAAACAACTATTTTCTGTTATTGATGTTCCTCTGCATGCATGGAACAATGTTCCTACTGAGTATGTTTGTTTGCACTATATATGTGTGCTTGATAAAAATCAAGCACACAGGCATGATAAGATAATATGTCAAGAGGAAATATAAACTCGAATTTCTGTGTATTTCATAGAGGCTTTATGTGTGTGCATGTTTGAAACCTGAAATGTGAAACCGATGTAAAGCCTTTTTTTCAGTAAGTATTTTTGAAAATAAATCAGAAATAAAAGTAATGTTGCACTGGCAAATCATTGCGTTTATTTGTACCCTGATTTGCTGGTGAGACATTTCTTTATTGTGATTGCGTCCAAAACACACACTTAAATCATGCTTCTATTGCTGCAATGGAAAGAGTTTATTTAAGTATGCATTTACAAAGAAAATAATGTGAATAAAAGCCTTTGTTTAAGCATATGTTTTGCACTTAATTCAGATGCACTCAGGATTAAAAGTAATGTTCCACTAGCCAATCAAAATAAAAAATAAACGAAGCACGTTGAAAGTATTCGACTTTGATTTGCCTTTGCAACATTACATTTAATTCTGAATGTGTTGCTGTGAATTACTTTTACAACGTGTGCTTAAACAAAGGCTTTGCATTGCTTCATTTCACCCAAATATAGGGCCTGATGACCACCGTATTTGCAGTGGTGGTGGTCCGTATGCCATATTATGACTACATGGAGTCATAGCAACAGAGGACTGCCGGCTGCACCAGGGAACAGCCGTTCCCTGGTGGTGGCACAGCGGAGGCTCAATGCAATATGCTGAGCGTGACTAGCGCAGTTCTGTTCAGCGTATTACAAGTTCCGCCACTGCCAGCCATTTCATGAACCCCCGCCATGGGTCTGTATTTCCTCCCTGCAAAAGGACCGTCTGCCTGTACGAGAAAACTTGTAATCAGGCAGGTGGCCTTGCGCGGCTTTCGTGGTGCTTTGTCCGTGGAGAGCTGGTGCCGCACCGCCAAAGTCGTAATTAGGCCCAAAGTCTTTAAATTGAAGTGATAGAAGTGATATTTAGCCACGTGCATTGAAAGTCAATCATG
Organism: Triturus cristatus; assembly: GCF_964204655.1. NCBI lineage: Eukaryota > Metazoa > Chordata > Amphibia > Caudata > Salamandridae > Triturus > Triturus cristatus. The sequence goes on from NC_140587.1 coordinate 633,034,216, forward strand.
GGCACTCAGAATTATATATCATGCCAATTCTGAACCTGAGTACTGACGTACACCAATCATGTGTAGAATGCATGTGAATTACCTTTACAACATGCGCTTAAACAAACTCTTTGCATCACTTCATTTTGTTTGTAAACAGGTACCCAAATAAAGTCTTTAAATTGAAGTGTTAAAAGTGTGATTTAGCCATGTGTTTTGAAAGTCAATCACGGGCACGCAGAATTGCAAGTGTATCATACTGATACCGGACCTAAGTGTTGACGCACACCAATCATGTGGAAAATAGCTAACCAGGCGCCCTCGAAAAACAGCTTCTGGCGTTTCACCTCGGTCTTTGAACGCAGAGTAAATATTATGAGATAAAAACAAGATTTACAGGCCTCTTTACAGAAAGATTGGAAGCCTTTGTGTAAGCGTATGTTTTGCAATTAAATCACGTGCACTCAGAATTAAAAGTAATGTTGCACCGGTAAATCAAAATAAAAATAAACGCAGCATGTTGAAAGTGTTTGACTGTGATTTGCCCGTGCAACATCACATTACATTATGAATGTGTGTGAATTACTCTTAAAACATGCGCTTAAACAAATGCTTTTCATAGCTTGATTCTGTTTGGAAACACACACACATGTCAATTCTTTAAATTGAATTGATAGAAGTGTGATTTAGCCACGTGTTTTGAAAGTCAATCACGGGCACTCACAATTACAAGAATATCATACTGATGTTAGACCTGAGTGTTGATATACACCAATCATGTGTAGAATGCATGTAAATTACTTTTACAACATGCGCTTAAACAAAGACTTTGCATCGCTTAATTTTGTTTGTAAATACGCATCCAAATACAGACATTAATTGAAGTGATATAAGTGTGATTTTGACCACATGTTTGGAAAAGTCAATACTGGGCACACAGAATCACAAGTATATCATACCGATGCTTGACTTGAGTGCTGACGTACACAAATCATGTGTGAAATAGCTAAACAGGGGCCCCTTAAAAAACAGCATCTGGCATTTGACCTCGATCTTTGAATACACAAATGTGACAAGATAAGAACAGGATTTTCAGGACTGTGTACAGAGGAGCTTTGAGCAGCAAGTGAAAACATGAGCGCTCGTGTTAAGAGCTCTTTAACAAGGAAAAAATGAGTTCCTGAAACAGAACCAGAAATGGAAACTGTGGAGGGATAGTGTAGATTGTCCACGTCTATAGGAGGGCTAAACACAGGAAGACACATGACAATGCATGCCATGGACAAATGGGTAGAAAGAATATGAGAGCGACGATGGAGATAGCAAATGGGAAGCCTAGGGGTAGGCTTAAGCCCATTCAGTATATGCATGTCTTTTCAAGACAGTGCATGTGCTGTATAGTTGACACCTGAAAATGGAGGCTCCCACCCGATGGGAGCATTTTTGCAGCTCCTGTCGGGCGGGAGCACACATTTTCATCCTGCCTGAGTTCAGCAGGCAGGGAAACAGAGTCCCAGTGGTGAGATTCCCAGGGCCCGCCCACCCTCCCCTTCCATTATATATTGGACCTGGGTGGTGTGGTCCCCAGGCCTCGGAAATCCCTGCAGGATGGCTCCTTTAAAAAAAAAATGATGCTCTCATCAACATTTTAATTATAATTCAAATAGACCACGCAGGGAGGGCCAGCTCCCGGGGGGGTCTTCGTATAATAATTTTTGGGGAGGGAGGTATGCGTGACATGCAGCCCCCCTCTGGTCCGCACCATTGGACACCGGGGATCCTATCCCCCAGGCCGGATGTCTTTTAAGAAGGGAAGGGAGGGGTATGGTGCCCCTTTCCAAGCCTCTCAAGCCTCTTTTGGGCCCCGGGGACCCCATCCCTGGTGCCAAATTACTAATAGAAGTAGAGAATGGCAGTGTGCTCCTCTCTCTGTGTTGCTATTGGTCCCAGTGACACCATCCTCTGGGCACGATAATTTGCAGTGTCTAGGACAGCCCACCCCGGGAGACTGTAATTACCTGTCCAGGGGAGTGTGGGCATACCCTGTTGGCAGTCTCTCAGACAGGGAACTCCACTTTGCTCCCCCCAGCGGGAGCTGTTAATAACAGATGCTCCTGCCAGGTAGAAGAAAAGAAAAGGTGCTGGCTCCCACCCATGATGTTTTTTGAATCCCCCAATTTCGCACCTACTATTGACACCTTTATCCCCAGGGATTGGGCCATGGGGCCCTTAAGGTTCATGGATGGGGGCCACATGCCCCTTTCCCTTATTAAAAAAATGCTGCTTCGGGGGATTGGGTCCCAGCATACTGGAAAGGCTGAGCTAGGGGGACCAGCCCTCCCTTATGAAAACAATATATGGGTTTCCCGGGTAAGTACCAGAATACCCACAAGAATTAATTTTTTTAAAGTACATAATGAGCTGCAGGAGCAGCTCATGTGTTATTCAATGCTCCTTTGAAGGAAGAAGCACCCTATAATGCCCTTGAAGGGCTTTATTTTTTTAAACTTTTTTTGAGCTTGGTGGTGCCTCTAGAATAGGTAGGGGCACCACTGAACCCTTTTTTGTTTTACATTTGTGGGGGTTGCAGGGAGTCCAGCAGCCTTCCAACACCATAAAGAAACAGCAAGTTTTCTGGGTCTTCAAATGCATGACCCCAGGAGAACTTAACATATTTTTAAAGCTCTATGCTCTTCAATTGGAGTGAAAGGTCCTCTTGCGGTTGTTTTTATGATTGCATTTTATGGGGCGAAAAAATTAGCCTAGAGACATTTTTTTTATAGCAATATGTCTCTGACTATTTTTTCTGACATTTTTTACCCACCAAATGTAATAACAAAAACTATGTAGAAAGAAAGAGTCACATGTTTTTTATTAAAACGATATTAAATAATTTTTTAAATAATCAATATTAATTCACATCGCATTGTTTGAATTATTGAAATATACATTTGATTAAAAATATTGGAGATCTGTTTTATATAAACTGATATGCTGACCTCTTGATGAAGCCAATAGGCTCACTTTTTGTATGTTGATGTTGCAGAAGGCCATGCATGGTATGGAGTTGATTGCTCTCAGGCCAGGCACTGTGGCCAACTCCAAGCCGCACACAGATGGGCCAGCTGTGCATGGACAAATACATGTGGGGTGGAGGGTTGGTTGCCCATGAGGTGGCGGGTTGAATGCAGGACATGGCCACAGTAAAAAGTCCACAAAGTAACTCAGTAACATCTACAAATTACTGCTCTAGTTAAAAAAACCTTTCTAAAAATATATGTATATTATAGTTATGTAATGGCTCCAAACACCCAATCCTCTAGGACCTACAGCCAGTATTGTGTCCTGGTGACCCCATCCCGTGGGACACAAAGATAGTTCAGTTTTTTCCTCTGCTCACATACATGCAGGCAGGGGACACTGAATTGCTCCTGCCCAGAGGGAGCAGAAATAACAAGCTATTGGTGCCGGGGGGGACACAATAAAAAATAGCCAGCTCCTACTGGAACATGGAATTGGTGCTGGTGGGGGAGCCGTCAGGTTTGTGGCGGCCTTGGGCCTCACCCCACATCACCTAGAAGAGGCTAGAGTTGTGGACGCCCCACAAAAAAGGCAAACTAAAGTGTGGCTGGTTTCTATGTGCACCCCTGGATGATTGCACACTGAGAAGCTAGTAGGGCTGTTGGGTTTGGAGCTCCCCTACAGCCCCCCAACAGAATGTCAAACTGTGGGTATCCACAGTGGGATTAGGACACCCCCCATAATTGAGGAAAGAAATAATAAATGTGCGGCCAGTGCTGCTCATTTATTATTCGCTGCTCCTTGGCATGGAACACCCTATAATGCCCTTCAAGGGCTAATTTGTTTTCCTGCTTTGTGGTGCTCCAAACTGGACAGGAGCACCACCAGCATGTTACAAAAATTTTGTGTGGGGGTAGAGTGTGATGCAGGGAGTTCAGCAGCTCTCAACAAAGTAGTAATGCTGTTTTTCATGGGGTGTATACAGTATGACCCAAGGAAAGCTTTCTGTTGTTTGCAAGCATCCTATAGCTAGAGAATGCACTCTTTGCCTAAAGATTGTAGGGTCAGTTTTATGGCTGTGTTACCTGGCCTGAAAACTATTAAAAAAGACTCTAATGTGTGTCTAGTATTGTTGAGAAAGACAATAAATGTATTTTTAGATATTGCTGTGGTCACCACTTGCCAAAGCCAATAGTGTTGTCTTGTGCATTGCTATCATCACCTCTTGACAAAGCTAAAATGCATGACTTCATATAATGATTTGGCGACCCCTTGGCAAAGCCTGTAAGTGTGCTTTGTATATTGATGTAGTGACTCCTTGACAAAGTCAATAGAAAAGCCCTGTATATTGATGTGGTCACCCCTTGACATAGTTAATACATTGGCCTTCATATAATTATGTGGTGACCCGTTGACAAAGCCAGTAGGCTTGCCTAATAAATACTGATGTAGTCAGCTCTGATGAAGCCATTAGATCTACGTTATTTAAAATGACACCCCTTTATATTGTGATGAGTGCTCTCATTGCCTGGCCGGGTAGAGGTCAAGGGGTAGGCCACCCCCGGTGGGGTTGGATGCAGGGCATTTCCGCCACAGATCAGTGATGTTGTAGTTAGGTGTGTTAGAAAGATCATACTTTGCGTTGAACAATAGACATGGAAATTAACTGCAAAAGCTAACAATAAAGTGACATTATAGTAAGGTAGGGTGCTAAGATCTTATTTTACCTTAAAAAAAACAGAAATTCAGTTATAAACCCAAGGTTAAAGTGACGTTAAAGTCAGGGGAAAATGCCACTTAAAACCTGCCATTTTAAACTCAAAAGACTCCAAAGGCCACTAATAAACAAAAGATATACTAATCGGAGCTAACTATAACGTGTGCCTCGCCCATGCACTGCTTATGATCTCACATATTACATCACATCTGACATATTTAATGACATCATTGATGACATCACTGATGACATCTCAAATGACATAGTTGATGACATCAAGAGCAGGAGTTAGAATTCCAAATTATCTTGTCCTCGAATATCTGTTCTTCTTTCTATGACTCTCTTATGATTTTCAGGGAAAGTATTGAAATATAACAACTTCAGGAAAACACTGACAGATGTGGGGCTCCTTTTGAAAAATCTGCCTTTCTCTTGGTAATATGTTCCTGCTTAGACCATGATTACAATAACATGTGACACTCAAGTACTACTGTACCTTTGCAGAGGTTGAGAGGTGAAACTTCTTCCAGTCAAAGTATTTCCCCTGGCGGATCACTGAATGGTAGGAGAAAGGATCCGTCAGGAAGTGAACAAACTTCCCTGCCAGCTTGCATGTGAACACTTGACCGTACTTTTTCTGGCGAGCCCGGAGGAACTCGAGTGGGTTGGCACCGAACTGCAAAGCGCACCCCAGATATGGAACTACCCCATTCTCCAAGGGGGGTTCTTCTGGGCGCCTGAAATACAGAAAACAAATATTGTTTGTATTTTCAGATTTTTGTAAATTCAAAATGTCTACGATTGTCTACTTATTGACTTGTGATTCACCTTAAACACATAGGGGCAGACTTACAAGCCCCGTTTGCGTCACTTTTTCCATGTTAAAAGAGACGCAAAAGTGGCGCAGAGGGCTTGTAAATCTGCCCCATAGTTTACTATATTAGCTGTGCCATTCTGTTTGCACAATTAATCAGCAATTGGCATTGGAAAAAGTATAAAATAACTGCAAAACTAAATATCCCCTGTTAATGTATCCCAAAGGCAAAGGTATTTATTTATACAATAGGATTGTTCACCACCAGAGAATTGTCTAAATGAGGGCCTCATTTTAATGTCGGTTGGAAGGCTCTGACCTGTGGTCGGAGGCTTTCCGACCGACATCTTCAGTTTCACTTTCGACCTCCATATTACAATGACAGCGGTCAGAAGTGAAAGCGGCCGGTCATTTCGTCTGGCTTTACCCATGGGCCAGTTGGAACTGGCATGTAGCCCCTTAAAGACGGCATTTCCACCATCAGGATTGCTATGTCGGATTCCCCCAGGCTTTTCCTGATGGGCTTTCTGACATAAAAAACCTTTCAGAAAGTGACTTTGGGGACCCCTAGCAGGGCCCTCTTCTGCGGCCTCCAGTTGGGGCCAAGGGGGCACTGTAAATCCCTGCACTGTGTGCCACACAGTGCAGGGATGTAAAAAAATTCTCATTTCTCAATGGGAGCTAGTGCTGCGGGCGAAAACCACCCGCAGCACATGCTCCCATAGAGAAATAGGAGTTTGGTGCTGTTGCATTGCAATTTGGTGGTTGGAACCGACAACCTATAGTCAGTCAGTTCCAACACCAAAATGGTGTTGGGCAGACTCAAGTTTGCCAGACATCGTAATAAGACCCTTCCTCAACAATCCACAGATTCTCTGTTACCTTTCACATATAAACTGGGCCCACATTCTATAGCGTTATCCTAACTTCCTACTCTCATCGTAACACAAAGGTTTTTTTAATGTCTGTTTCTTTGATCCTTTTTTTTTTTTTTTTGCAGAGTTTTATATAGCGCGAACTAGACCCGAATCCAATCAGGTATCAGAGCGCTTTACATAGCACCAGTTACTTTACATGAGGACACACATTCGTTCCCCCTACATTTGGAGTAGTTGTGATTTGCTTTGGAATTTACCAAGGTGTCCAGGAATATCCGTTAGAGGGGATCTTCAGAAATAGTTTTGTGAATTAGATTTCTGCATGAGCAGAATTACAAGTATATGAGCATGCTATTTGTTTCTCACTAGAGAACATATTTATTCATATACATCAGCCCCTTTCACTAAACCTCTACCAACTTTGGGAATGTTGCCTACCAAATCCCACTTTTTTCCTAACCTTTCCAAGAGTAATTCTCCGATTTTTGTCAGGGATGAAATTAGTCAAGACAATGTTTGAAAATATCCACATTTACTGCTGTGGGTGTGCACATACTTAAAGGCCATTCTTGCTAATGAATGCCCCACTCCATGACCCTGTAAGTAGATTTATTGAAACAAAAATGTCAGCGGTAGTTAATCTTATGAGTTTAATCTTCACATGGGTGTCATGCCCCACAGAGTGATGTGTGCACTGTCATCAAGATGCTGAAAACCATCTCAAAAGGAACTGTGGAATATTATCTGTATTTCAAGACTCCCTGTGAAATGTGTTCTTTTATACCACTGCATTTTGTGCAGTATGTGTGTACTTAATTTATGTGCACATATGTGTATATTCCCAATAAAAAGATGAAATCTTACAAATTCTTACCTTCTGCGCACGCCTAGAATTAGCCAGACGCAACAGCACAGTACCACCACCAATCCCGATATAAAGGATATGGTCAGCATCTCTGAATCTCGATGGTAAGCAAATGCTAGAGTATGAGACAACTGGCAGGGGCGCTGAGCAATCTTCAATTGACTGCCAGACAAGCAGCAGCTCATTGCTCTTCAATATACACAATGAGAGGGATGAGCCTGTGGGCGGAACCTGGATTAGCATACCAAGCTTTCCATTAACCTCTTGGATATTATGCGGTTATTGGATTATGTGTTGGTGCTGCTTTGTCACACTCTTTGAAAATATTCCTGAGGTTGAAGCTGGCATGCTGCCAGTGGACCCTTGAGTCAGGTCGAGGAGTCATGTCTACGGGTATTAGCAAATATTCCAATGTAATCAGAGAACTGTAATAATTGATAATGTTAAAGTCTATAAGCCAGGTCCTCATTGATTGAGTCGTTTACTGACTTGGCGCTACAAGTAACACACGAAGACTACTTTCGTGAATACCATGGTTACAGTGTAAAATCACAGGGTCTGGGATTACAGTGGACATGAGAGGAAGGGTGTCAAGCGGAGGAGGCGACTCCGGTTTGAAAGTTTTGAGGTGCTGATGCAATCACTCGTAAGGATGGGTTTGAGGTACTGGGATGGGCTGGGTGGCGGTGCGCGATTTGTGGTCCTTTTTATATGATTTTAAGGTTTCTATCAAAACTTTAATAAAATAATTTTGTTTTAAAAAACAAGGTAAAAAAAAACTAGCAGAAAAATACATGACTTTAAAATTACTTCTGACTGACACCCCCCAAAAAACCAAATCCCTATAATTAAAATGGTGATGGAACAATTTTTGGGGGGTTGACGCCATTAAAGTTACGTCACTGAACTCATAGGGATTGTGGAAAATCCAAGCGTCACACAAAGAACAAGTGTAGCAAATAAGTCACTCTATTTGGCAAGAGAGTGATAAGCACAATCTCCAATAAAATCGCCACTCAATTTGTAAAGCTATACAGTTTTACCATGCAGTGCACAAACGATCATGTGTTGAAATCGGATGTCAGCAAATGTTAGTCACTTGCCCCTTCCCAAGTGATGTATCTTGATTTGTTTTGATTGTATTACATTTTTGTTTCCATCACACTTCAGAATTACAAAAGAAGCGCTTCATCTGTGCTTTCATAGCTGCTGTAATATTTTGAAATAATTGTGCAATTCATTTATAGGTATTTAAATTGTGTAAGAAAAAATGACATCCTGCAGCTTTTCCTTTTACACCAGTAAGAATGTCACATAGTTCGCTTTCTAAAATTCGCACACTTTGCTCTCAGAGAAAGTAAACTAAACATCAATTTCCATGTTAAAAGAATAGGCAGAAATTTGTCAGAATATACAGCCTTACATTTAACCTCTGTCTTTTAAATCACAGCAAATGTGAAGAGATACAAACTAAATTTAAATGCATCTTTATTGCTTATTAACCTTCCGAATGGTTGTTTTGGGAGTGCTGCAGCGCCCCCACACCTCTACCCTCAGACCTAATGTAAAACCGACATACGCACCCTACTCACCACACTCTTACACAAACCCGAGTCAGCCGACGGTCTGCCACGGAAGTGTTTGGAAAATCATCCCGGAGTAACTCATGGCACTGGGACTCCGTAGTAATGGCAGATGTGCGCTGTACACATGCCAATTACAATACCCACAGGGTCCCGGATTACTAGTGTCACTTTCAGGCTGAGTAAAATCACAAAGATTGCCCCCGGGCCACGACGAACCTAAGAGGTGCAGGGATGTTTTACACTGTAGAACAAGAACATTGAACAGAGAACTGTATAAAAGCAGTGCATGGAATTGACCACAGTGTAAAACCAGGCTATGCAAAGGTCTACAGTGTAGCACGTGAAATGCATTACTATGTAGTACATAAAATGGACAAAAACGAGGAATCAGAACATGGAATAGAAAACAGTGTAAATAAAACCAGAACATGAAATAAATCATATTGCGGATTCAGAACTTGAAATCGATTACTAAGTAGGAGCAAAATATCAAATGGAATGCATTACAGTGTAGGCCATGGGATAGATTACAGTGTAGAACCAGAACATGAACTAGATCAAAGTGCGAACCAGAATTTGAAATGGATTACAATGTAGAACTAAACAATGAAGTGGATTACAGCGTAAAACTAGAACTTGTAATGATTTACAGTATAGATGAGAACATGAAATGGGCTGTTAACATTCTTGCAATACCTTAATATAGCCTTAGAGCCCACTGTAGCAGCCGCTATTGGTCAATAAAGACCCTCTCCAGCGTTAAAGTCCCAAGCCAAAGTATTTATTTCTACTATGTGAGGCATGCCTGCCTTCTCCCATCTCCACCAATCCCAAAATAAGAAAACACAACATAACAGCCCCTTTCCCTCCCCACTTTCTGTTTTGAGCATGTCATAGACTAAAATCCTAAATCGGCCTGGACAGAAACAGTGTTAGGGAGAGTATAATTGATCAAATGAGGGGAAGGTCTTGGAGTAATGCACTTACCAGTAAGTAATTCCTCCCTCACTTGGTCCCAGATTTTCTAAGATTTTGTGTTGATGTTGTATCACCTTTGCGGCGCATCCCCTATGGAAGATCTGTTTGGGAATTTAATAAGCCATGCAAAGTGGATTTGCATTGCTTTGCGTGGTTTAGTGAGCAAAAAATAATGCAAGGCAGAACAGAGCGTAGCCTTGAAATACTTTGCGTTGGGTGGACATTACATGAGTGGAACATGGACATTCCTATGCATCCACCCATGTATTTTGATGAAACCCTAATTTACAAAAACTTGTAAACCTTGACTTGCGCCAAAATGGTGCACCTACCGACAAAGGCGTAACGCGGAGACATAACTAACTTGTTACTTTCTCTTTCCATGTGTGCTTCTTTCTGCAGCACTTATAGAAAGAGGAATATGCCTCTAAGGAATTTTTGTACAGGAAGGTCAACCCTTGCACAATGGTAAAGCCCACAGTGCGCGCTAGAGCTGGGAGAGAGCAGAAGTGCACTATATGTTAAGAAACACAAAGATGGTAGTAATGTATAGCGGATCGCACTGTACCGCTAAGCCCACGCCATTGGATTCTTGCATTGAACATGCGGGCCTACTATAGCCTGCAGGAAATTCTAAAATGGCTGTCTCATACAAGACATTTTAAAGGTTATATATACCTTTGTAATTTGAAGTACAGAATGAGGAGTTTCCGAAAGGGGTAAACATATCTTGAATTTTGTCCTTTGAGCTTTGCAAACGTATGCCAGACATAGAAAAAACAGACATATAAACAGAGATCTATGGTACATATTTTTGGAACCACATATTTAGGTAAATTTCTGGTATCCTAACACGTGGACAATACGGACATCACTAGCAAACTAGAAAAATATCGGTCGTATTTGGATCGTGGAAGACAAATCTCCTCGGAGTAATAGGAACGTCATAGTCACAGAAAGAAATATTGTTCAAAAGCCTTGAGGAAGTCACCTGGTGTGACGAAACACGTGTCGGCTGTTGCGCATGTGGATCAAGACCGTAAAGCTACAGATACTCTTTATAAACAGTCTCTTCAATGTCATGCTTGTTTAGGGACAATGGGTCTTTATGGCCTTATTTGAAAAACTGTGATGTTTTACACAATGTGTTGTTTATATTAAAAAGAATGTTTTTTGTATAAACCCATCTTTGTTTGTTGCCAGTGATATATTGACACAATGAAATACAGTTTGCTTATAATGGTTGTATACAGGTCAGAATAGGGTATTACTTTGGAGTGCCGGAATATTTGTATATTATATTTAAGGCTCCCGATTTTCCGTTTAAACGGATTTTTACATATAAATACAGACGGAAAAATATTTTTCCTTTGTCTGCATTTATATGTAAAAACGGAAAAATGCCAATAAATACGTTTAACTTTGTTGTAGTCTTCGAGGAGAAGACCAGTCTGTCCGAGCGCAGGTGGGGAGAGGGCTCATCGGATTTCAGCCGAGTCAAAACAAAGGTCAATGTTAAGGGGCCATTAGATTTCCTTTTGTTTAAGTATCCTGGCTTGGAGCAGAGGTGGCGGGATGCACTCTGTGTGGCCTCCTCTATAACTTATAGAGGAGGCCACACAGTGTTACCTTGAAGTGCTAAAATGGGGCACCTGTTGCGCTTCCGGTCCGTTGATTACATGGCCCCAGGAGATAAAGGATGAAAGGGGCAGGGGAGATTACCTACTAAGTCTCATCTTTCAGTAAGAAGGGCCTGGTGTAGGATACAGCTATCACAAGTGCACACAGGAGTAAAATAGGGAGAAGTGATTCTCAGCAACACGCCTGTTAGTTTGCTACCTGCAAAAATATGACAACACAATACTCATGTTCTGTTATCCTCGAGTTTTAGAACTATTGGAGCCCTGAATTATTAGTTCAGCATGAATGACAAAAAGAACTTCGGTAGCACTGGAGAGCTACTTTAAACGTACATGTATGTAAACAGTAAAAGGGTTTCAACAGAATAAAATGTTTTTCAAACGGTGTAATGTCTGGAAAATCATTTTCAGTACTCTCTTTTTTTTACTTGTTACAGCCTGATTTAATAATATTATTTGCTATTGCGATAGAAAAGATTGTCAGCTCTCTGGGTCACAAGTTAGTGTGGCACACCAAGTGTGGTGTGCACCGTTTAACTAATGTTTGTTTTACTGGAGTTCCTCCTTCCTATGTTCGATATGTAGTGCTCCACCGATCTCTGTTTGTTAACAAGTGTTTCTCTAATTCAGTTTCATTCTACAGTGTCGCCTTCTCTCGCTCCGGTTTCTCTATGGGGGTCTCAGACCAACATATCCTTCAGTGACACTGAAACAGAGGCGCAACTAGAGTGAAATTTCGTGGGGGGGGGGGGAATTCTTCCAGCAATCGAATCGGCAGAGTGAAGATGCAGGAGCTCTAAGGGGTGAAGTAACAACAAAGCCTCCTGAGCAAGTAAATAGTCTTTTAAAGACCTGTGAGGTACTCAGGTGCTGCTGTGCGTGTGCCAGGGAAACTGTCTCAGCCCGGACTGACAAACACGATGGGGAGGGAGGGGGGGAGGGAGGAGGGGGTGTAAATCAATGCATAGTATGTGTTACATAAGACAGCGAGGCTTACAAGGCCCTTCCTAGCTCACTGTCTTATCTTAGAAGGTTTGCAATTTATTAACAACAAGTAACAAAATGATCTTTTTGTTAAAAGCAGTTACCCACCTGCATAAATCTATCTAAACCTATAACAACCAAGCACGCATTGCCTTTTTAAATGTGAATAAATACTAGCTACAGCGTCTTTTTTTTGCTCGCGACAAAATAAATATGGATAAATACAGAAAAAATGACCAAAAAATAAATATGGATAAATACAGACGGAAATGTTAAAAAAAAAATATCATAAAACCGGGAGCCCTAATTATATTGCACTATATGTTAGTAGATACAGCACATTGCTGTTCTTTCCCTTTCACGCAATGCAGAACAGCAGGTATTCTTAAGGCGTTGCTTGAAAGAAAAGTAAAACTGGCTCGGACATGACAGATCAATCTTGGAGCACTCACATCAACGCAACATACAATACCACACTGGACATGCGCACAGACAGCATAATTGACATTTCAACAGAGCTCAAACCGACTCTCAGTTCGAGAATAACATAAGAAGCCGGGAATCCCAGTAAGCAAAAAGGTTCACCTCACACCCTCAGTCTGGTATCAGTGGAAGCCTCAGTCGTGGATCCAATAAAGCCATTCCAAATCAAACCACAAATTACAAATAGAGAAACATATAAAGAAAGCAGTTACCTAGCCATTCTGGAGCACAGAGAAGAAACAGACCAGATAACTCCAAAACAGGTTCCGAGGACAATAAATCACTTGAGAGCGGATGGGGCTCCCGGACAAAATGGCCTACCTAACGCTCTATTTAGGCAAGATCCTACGTTTTGGTCCAGCGTCTTATCTCCCTTGTTTTGCAACAGCTTAAGTACCGGGAACATTCCTGACTCCTGGAGGGGCAGCATCCTTCAACCGATTCACAAATCAGGGACACGCTCAGACCCAAACAACTATAGGTTAATAGCCCTAATAGACGTCGAGGCCAAGATCTATGCATCCAACCTACTGGCAGACCTGGAGACTTGGGTCACAAGCAAAAACCTGATCCCAAAGACACAAACAGGATTCCGGGCCGGCATGGGCACCCCAACAAACGTATTAGCACTAACTCTTCTAGCTAAGAAAGCAATTGATAACTCTAACATCCTAGATAAATGCTTTCTAGATCTCAAAGCAGCTTTTGATAAAGTGCCAAGAGCCAAACTATGGGCCAAAATGAAAGCTTGGGGTGCCCCTCCTAACCTATTGGGAGCAATCATCAACTTATATTCGCATACCTGGGTCCAAATAAAAAAAGGGGATGGTCAGCGCCTAACAAAGAAATTTCCAACAATAAATGGGCTAAAGCAAGGATGTGTGCTGGCTCCTAGCCTATTCAACATCTATACTGCCGACCTATAGAGCAACCTACGCACAATCCAGGGTGACCCACCGAAATTGGGACAAACCACTAAAGCGAGCCTGCAATATGCGGACGATATAGTGCTTCTCTCTCAAACTCCACTTGGTTTACAACAACTGATTTCACGCGCTTTTACATCTCTTACGCCCATTTAACAATAAACCTTAAAAAATCTAACTTCCTATGCTTATCAAAATTTGTTTGGAGGATAAATTCCTGTAATCTAAACCAGGTGGATGAATATAAATATTTGGGCATCCTATTAGATCGCCATTTAAACTATAAACATCATTTAGACCTTGGGAAAACAAAATCAAAACAACTACAATTTGCTTTCAAAACTATACAAAAAAAACTAAGTGGAAGCTCAACCAGTTACTTATTAAAGGTTGTACAGCAAAATGTCTGCCCTCAATCACATATGGCTTGGAAATGATGGACACCAAGGACTCTAAAACGCAAAATCTTGCCTAATCAAGATTGCTAAAAAAACTGTTCTTAATTCCGTGCCATATTTCCCAAGCACAAATTCGCCTGGAATACGGATTAACAAACCAGATACCGGCCAGACAAGGGGTCCTGGTCAAATATTACTGGCGAATGAGGGCCACTGAAGATAACACGCTAGCCCATCATTGCTAGGAAGAGGTCAAAAAACAGGCTAGGCAGACCAATTCCACATGCAAGACTCTTCGGCAAGCGCTTCTATCGCTAAACCTGGAAGAAGCTTGGCACTCACCAATGCCATATCTTGCTTTTAAACAGACCACTAACAAAGCCATCAAACAAGCATCATTGCAAATAGACAAAGCATTAGTGGCTGGCAAAAGTCATGCCTGGATTGTGATGCCAACGTATAAACAACTGAAACAACAAGCCTATTTACAAGAATGCTTCAGGGATCACTAGAAGAGGAAACTAAGCTTACTGAGATTGGGGTGGTTTCCTTACCCCATAATGGTTACAGACTTGGCCATCTCTGGATTGTCACCTCTGTGACAGGGGAGAAGAGTCACTATTACACCTATTATGTATTTGCCTGGCCTTACACAATCTAAGGAAGATCCTCCTGAGGCCAACCCTAAGAGAAACACAAGTCAGGACCTGCAGGGCAGCTGTGATAAAATGCCTCAGTGGGTCTTCGATACAACTTTCCTGCAAAACGATAAAATTCCTGACATTTGTGGCCCAAGAGCTAAAAAAAAAGGCAGCAGCAAAACAGGAACTGGGACATATGGACACTTTGCAGCCGGACCCAGATCCTCCTTGATGCACTTCACAGCCTACCCTCCTCTCTTTTATTCCAAAACACTGCAAGCACTTTACTTGAGGCAGGGGGGACAGACACATTTAATCAAATATAAGCCCTAACATGAGCTGCATCCCTTGTTATAACAGTCATTTGCTGGCCTCAATCTTCTAATGAGAGGGCCATCGCCTCATAAAGTGCTACTCCTGTTTTTATTCTTCTTGTATATTTAAAAGCTCTCTCCCTGTTTTTACTCATCATGTATATTTGTGCAATGCTGCCCAGCATACGGGGGCTTGTTTTATTTTATATGATGCTGTTTACCACATGGTGGTATGTTCCACCCTTTTACGATTTCAACAAATCAAATAAAAGTATTTTTCTTTCAACTGGCTTTTGCTTCTTTACTATGTGAGATGTACCAAAGCTCAAACACAAGATGACTTTAGCAATTCATTCAGAAAAGAAAGATTTATTTTGACACAGAAAGTCATCAAATAATTCTCCTCTAATACCTTATAGAAAAGAGTACCTTCCCTACAGTTCTTCTTCAGAGAGACTCCTTGATAAGCCACCCAGAATGATGAGTTTCCCCTTGCATGTCTACCCTGGATTTCCAGGGGAGAAGAATTAGAAAACTTGTACGTTAGAGAAATCAAAGACCTGATCCAGCTGCTTAAAGTCTGAGTACAAGGCTTGGGACCTCTTCTTGATTGCCACAAATTTACAAACAATGAATCTAATAGGCAAAAAGGGGCCACCCTATTTAAATAGATAAGAAGAGCCCATCTAACAACCAAAGTGTATCTTTTCTTGTAGAGATAAAAAAGAAAAAAAGAATTAGGTTGTATACCCTCTTGATCCAAATGGAATGGAAATGACACTTTGGGAACAAAAGAGGGACCCAATTCATCAAGATAACTAACTGGGCAAATAGCTACAAAAAAGGATTCAAGAGCCAAACACGTACAATCTACTGACTCCAAAGGCTCAAATGCTACATCCTTTAAGGCTTCAAGAACCAAAGGCAGATCCCAAAAAGGATTCACCGTACTACCCGGTGACCTAATTTTTGAGAAAACCTTTAAATAGATGACCGACAGGATAATCTGAATCAGAAACAAAATCCCATGGTTCTCTAAAGGTCTTAGTGCCAGTTTGATTTATTTTTCCAAATGTATTATATTGCATTTCAGAAACAGAAGAATTGCATTTCAATACAGAGTAAAGTGTGCATTGTTGCGTTACAAGAAAAGATGTACATTTAACCATGCCATTGTTGAGTCTGATACGATATTGATGGGCTCTAAGCACAGAGATAGCCTTGAGCAAGTTTCCCTCGAGCAGATCAATGTGTGATCTATAGACCTAGATACCTAAATATTTGAATGCGTGATGGGCTACCCGGATCGTTTGTGCAACCCAGAAAGATCTTATTGGAGGGCATAGCTGTGTGGAAGGAAAATGCATGTGATTTGGCATGGTTAATTCAAAGACCAGGTAAGTCTCCGAACTCTTGGTGTATAGTGGAAATAAGTGTGAGGTTCATTCACAGGTCTCTGGTGTAGATAATAATGTCAACCGTATAATAAAACGACATGGGATTGAAATCCGTAAGTGATGTCCCAGCACACCGCCTCCTGTTGAAGTCTTCAAACTAGGGGCTCCATTGAAATTACAAATAGTAAAGGTGATAGGGGACAGCCCTGACACATGCCATGAGATATGGGGTATTGTGTGTAAATATTTGATCCTGTTTTAGCCCAGGCTGTGGGGTTAACATAAAGCATCTTGTCCCAGTAAATGAAGGTGGAGGGAATGTGAAATTTCTGCTACACCAAGAACAAAAAGTTCCATTCCAAAGAATCAAACGCTTGTGGCAGGTCTAAGTGTAGGGAGCTAGTGGCAGAAAATGTGCCACGTGCTAGTTTCATAATTTGGTACAGGCGTCTAATGTTTAATAATTTGGTACAGGCGTCTAATGTTTAATGAGGTGCTTCTACATGGAGCAAATCCACTTTGTTCTATGTGTATCAGATCGGGAAAGTAGGGGGAGCAGTCTCTTGGCTAGGATTTTGTATTCTGAGGTCAAAAGAGATTGCAGTCTATGGGATTAGAGGTCCTCCAGAGCTTGACAGGGCTTAAGCAAGGAGGGAACTAGAGCCTGACTAGTCGTTGAAGGTAAAGAGCCAGTTTGCAGAGATGCATGGTAAAGCTTCTCAGGATGGTGAACTAAATGTGTTGCAAAACTGGAATGGAATTCAATGGGGAGTCCATCAAAGCACGGTGCTTTGTCATGTGCCATTCCTCTAATTGTGCTGCGTAGTTCTTCCAGTGTTATGGGAGCCGCCAACAAAGCGTGCGCCACCTTTGGTACCTGTGGGAGTGGCAAGTTGTCCAGGATTCCATCCCTCACCTCTGAGGGGGTGTAGGACTAGTCGTGTATAGGGTCGCATAATAGGAGCGAAACGTGTCATTGATGTCCAATTGTGTATTACACTGTATTGCTGCGGGTGAGATGATGGACAGGATCGGTGTGGGGGACAACTGTGGCCAGATCATATGGGCGAGAAGCATGACCGACCTATCCCCTTCCGAGTGTAGTTGTCTGTAAATATGTTGTGTGGTCAATAAGCCTCAGTTGTTCTAAGCTTTCCGTGTGTTGTATTCTAATCTCCTGTAGTTCTAGTGAGTGTGTGGGATTGTGTACTGTTGTCTGTTCAAGGACTCTCAATTGTGTCTATAGACGTTTGAGGTCATGCGGAACAGATTGTTGGCTCCCTTGATCACCACCTTAAATGCTTCCCATTCAACTAAAGATGAGGAGGCTGAGCCCTCATTTTCAATAAAGTCAGTGCTGATGGCGGTACCCCGAGTGTTTTCTAAAACCTACATCTTCTAGCAGTAATGGTTGCATGCACCATGTGGGTATTGGAGCGGAAACTCTGCCTCATGTCATGAATCATTCAAGCAGGTTAGGATCTTAGAAGCTCTTTCCCAAGTAAATAAGGTGGAGAATGTTCCTGTTATATTTGCAGGGCAAATGATGGGGTCTAAACAGGCATACAGTCCTTGAAGTGGAGAAAAAAAGGAGTAGTCTCGCAGACCATCATTGTGGGCCCTCCATTTATCAATCAGGGACCAGTGAGACATCCAGCTTGATAGGGACAGTGCCTGTTTAGCCGAGTATTAGGTAAGGGTGGATGTGAATAATCTAGGTTTATGTCGAGGACTGCATTAAAATTGCACCCTAATAACCAGGGAATATGTTACATTTCGGAGGACTGCAGACGTTTGTCATTGGAAGGCATCCTGGTCAGTGTTTGGTGCATACATACCACCCAAAATCACAGGTACCCCATCCAGCAACCCACGAAAAATGACATATCGGCTCAGGGTATCAATTTTAGTATCCTGTACCACAAACGGCACACCCGCCTGTAGCCAGATAGCTGCCCCATGGGCAAAAAAATATATATTGTAGAAAATAACTGTCCTCTCCATTTCCTGCATAACTTAATAGTTTCAGGGGCAGGGGGTAAGTCTCCTGTAAATACCCTATATTTGCTTTCCGGCCGTGGAGTTGTGCTAGGACCCTATGTCTTTTATGAAGGGACCCCAACCACCAGACATTCCAAGTCAGCATTTTGTAATGTTGTGAGGTCTATGACATTCAGTACCTTGTTAGTAATCATGACTGAGGGGACACTCCTTGCATAATGAAGTATATTAGAGGTGTATGGACATATCTGGTGATAGAGGAAACATTTTCCCAATTCAGGGTCCAACAGGGAACAGCTGTTCGACCAAACCACAAACAATAAACAAAACAGTGAAACCAAATAATACATTATGCAGTCGTCTAAGGAGGGGGGACCAATCATAGTACGTATGCGCCTTTCTAATACGGGGGTAATAAAGACTTGTGTCTCGCACTGGAGTGTCGGGAATCCCAGATGGAAATAGTTGTCAGGGAGTATTGCAAGTTACATGTAAAAATTAGATGCAGATTGACTATGTTAGGCCAGCTACCTGACAAAGAAGTCTGATTAGGAGTGGCAGGATGTGATAGCGAAAGAAGGGTGGGAGGGGAAGGGATGGAAAGGAATTGATCAATCAATCAATCAGTCAGGGTTGGTAAAGTGCACCTAATCAACCTTGAGGGTCTCACGGAGCTGGAGGTAAGAAGGGTAGCTCCGTTGAGTGCTGGGGTCATGCGAAAAGCCAGGTCTTGAGGTCCTTCCTGAACTGGGGCAATGTGGCGGAGACTGTTGAGGAGATGGGAAGGGGGAGGGAAGGGAAGGAAAAGCCTACTTCTGGGA
The DNA here is from genome assembly GCF_964204655.1 of Triturus cristatus. NCBI lineage: Eukaryota > Metazoa > Chordata > Amphibia > Caudata > Salamandridae > Triturus > Triturus cristatus. Next base: position 633,053,659 of record NC_140587.1, read on the forward strand.
GGGTAGGTCTATTGTATAGCAGGAACAAAGACCATACTGCAGCAGGTTGAAGGGATGTCATCAAGAATCACAAGGTGTCACCTTTCCCCAACATATTTAATAACAAAAAGTCTGCAGTCTGTGTTCTCACAGTGGTGAATAACGCTACACTTTTATTGAAGTCCGAGTTGGAGTTCACACTCTCTAAGGAACATGACCTGGGTTGTCTTGTCAATGCTGTGAGTGATAACAAAAATGCCAGTACTGCCACCCTGCCCTCAAGGGCTTGTTGAGGGGAGGGCGCCACTTTCAAACAATTTCGGCGAGCCTGTCCACGATGGCAGGGCATCTCACGTTCTGTCCTCCGTACGCGCTTCATGGTTGGCGGACGGAGTGCAGTCGGGTATTGGCGTGCCAACCACTCTCAGGTGGCATCGGGAGTATCAAAAAACAATGAACACACATCATGTAAGATCTTCAATTGGGCTGGGAACATTAAAGCGTAGGTAACTCCCTCTGAGCGAAGCTCCCGTTTGACCATTTGGAAGGATGTACAGCATCTCTGCACTTCCAAAGTGCAATATAGAAAAATAGACACAGTGGAATTGTCAACAATAATGGGAGCCACCTCTCAGTCTTTGTGCAGCAGATGATCACGATCTCTGTAGTTGAGTATACATGTGACCACAGGACAAGGTGGTACTCCCAGGGGAGGGCCTGGGGCTGGCATCCTAAGTTCCCTCTCCACAGTAAATAGGGATGCTAAGCAATGGGGAGCTATCGGTTTTTGAAGCCATTGTACAATGAATACAATCAGATTGGGGCCCTCCTTGCCCTCCAACATCCTCACTATTCGCACGTTAGTACAATGTGCACAGCCTTCTGCGTCCTCTGTTGTTTCATGTAGGGTCCTAAAATGTCTGTTAAATGTGCAGTCTGCTGGAGGACCAGCTTGGATTGTGTGGTTTCCTCTGTGTGCAGTTTATCCGACATTTTGCGATGATCCTCACCGAATATGCCAAGGTCTGTCAAGAGTGAATCAATGCGGTGTTTGATGGCAGACCTGGAATCACGTATTTCACTGAGTATCAGATCAAGTTTATCCAGTGGAGGAGCCAGGTTTGTAGGAGGTATACAGTCATCCAATGTGTGTTGAGGAACCATCAGACTGGCTTCGCAGTGGAGGCACACAGGTCTGTTGGGATGATGATCAGACAGACTTGGTATGCCCCATGTTGGTGTTGTGGCAAGTGCCTTGTTATAGGAAGCAAAACGTTGGGGTCACTAGCCAAAAGGAGGTTGAGGGGTGCTCAAGGCCGACAGGAGTGCATGTAGCACTCACGCAGCTAGTACAGTGGAATAAGAGAAGGAAACATGCCCCTGCTGCAAAGCCCAGACAACCCGCAGGTCACAACACACTTCCAGGCATAAACTGGAGGGTTGCAGGACTAGCAACAAATAATGATGGACCCAGTCAGCCATGGTGAAAATTAGTATAAATTCCGAGGTAGTGTAGCTTACTCTATGGCATCCAATGATGAGGGGGGCACACACCACAAGGGCCAATGGTCTACAGCAGCTTTCAGTAACAAGTCAGGGTCTGCACTTAATGTGGTGTTAGAGACTGGGGTCCACACAGAATGCAGTGTTTTGATGCTGTAGTCCAGCAGTGGTGCAGCCATGCAGTCAGGATACGGCATCACAGAAAACTCACTGGCCTGCATACCAGGGAGCTCCAGGAGAAAAGGGCCACTGTGGCTCATACCCTTTTGAATGTGGCAGGGGGGCAGAGAAGACAATAAAATCTGTGGAAAGCTGCCAGAAAGACAGGCTGTGTCCTCCTCCATGCCACCAGCACTCCTGCAGTCTCCATGAGTGGCCCAGTCCTAGATTAATTAGGGAGTTCACAACGGTCCATGCAGGGACCCTTGGAGGAAAGCACTTGAGGTTGCACGATCTCCACGCTGTCCGCCGATATATACAATAAAGGGAACCAGACCTCCTCTACCCAGGAGCGTCCCCCATTATGTCAATGTCCAGGTAGGTCACTCAATCCCCTATCAGCTCACACGATAGTCAACTGTTCAGGCTTGCCAGTCAAGCCCTCAGTCAGCGTCACCACACCATTATGCACTTCAGAGTTATAGGAACTGATAGACTCACCCTTTCTTTAGTCGTTCACACTTCATGAGGCAGGAGGGATTGTGCCCCGCATCCACAGTTTCCAGATCAGGCCACACTGAGATTGGCTTTGCATGGACGTTGCTTGGCCTAATGCACAATGAGGACACCAGTGGGCTGTGTACAGGATAGCCCCAGGTCCATGGCAGGCAGGTTTTCACATCTTGTGTACCCCATAGCCCAAAGGGGCTTGAGAAACACACCCGCTCTGTGCCCGGTCTCCTTGCGGTGGGCAGGGGAAAGGTGTTGCACCACAACAGATACTGGATTAGGTAATTGTGGAAGCTCTGCAGCTGCAGAACAGCTTCTCTCAAAAGTTTCCAGCGGGCACTTGCAGGACAGCCCAGGCCTCCGAACAGGAAGTCTTTCCTCACCGGGAGTCAGTTCGGGCAGGAGGTAAGGGCTAGTCTCAGCATTTAATGTTGTAGTGCCTGCTCACTATGCGGGGAACAGCTACATATACAAAGGCAGCGTGTGAGCATTGCTGAGCCAATCAGGAATTCTCACGGTGGTGGCGGCCGGAGCACAACCTGCACATAGTGCATTGTAGAGGATTAAAATCTGATTAATAATCCCAGTGTTGGATGATGAAGGATTCCCGGGCTCCTCGCGGGAGCCTTAGAGAGACACACCCACCATCTTCAGATTGACACCCCCTCACCAGTTTGAGTTTAAATGTTTTAATTCTGAGATCCAACTGAAAACCATCTTCTATACGAAGAAACATTCTGGACCAAATCTGTTTACAAGGGATCTAAAGGTTTTGAATCCCACTAATTCCTAAAGGCACCCCAGTGATGGAAGTCGGACTTTAAAGTACAACTCTTTCTTGAGGATTAAACAGTAGAAGCTAACTGGTCTGGAAGCCCTTTCCTCATAACCCTTGTGTTCAACCTCCAAAGCCTCTTATAGGAGCTTCTCCAGAAAGTCTTGCTGTAGCACCTGAAATGTCAGAGGTGAGGGAACTAATGGGAACATCAAGTGTTTACCAGTCCTCACCTGAATCAGCAGAGGAGACCAGGATGATTTGGGCCAGGATGGGGCAATCACAATTACTGATACTCTCTCCCTTCTCAATTACATTAGAAACTTCAACTTCATGGCAAGTGGAGGAAAGGCATACAAAAGACCTTGAAGCTAAGGGCAGCTCAATGCATCCTGACCCCAAGCCTTTTCTTGCCTCTTCATTCTGCAAAAACAAGGAAGAAGAACAGTCTCATAACTGGTGAAAAGATCCAGAACCGGTCCGTCCGTCCCTATTTTATAAAGATGACCAAAAGTCCTGGGACTCGGGCAAAAGTTCTGGGATGAAGCAATATTCTTGCTCATGGAATCAGTTACTTTGTTTATCACAGCTGAAAGTGAATAGCTAAGAGAGGACACATTCACTTCTGCCAAGCTGAAAATCTTGTCCAAAATGGTGTTTAGGGATTTAGAGTGAGACCGCTATCTGGTAATATATGACTTTGCCATTATGTTGTCCATCCTGATTAGAATATCCTTGCTTAAAAGGTGTGAAAAAGCCTCACTCAAGCCAATCGGATTGCCTCCAATTATGTCAAATTGGAAGAGAGATGTCTCTGGTGGTAAGACCAAGTCCTCTGCAGCCCCTGACCATCCATCCTGGCTCCTCATCTGTGAGAGCTTATATCCATTTTTTGCAATAGACCAAGTTGGTAAAGCTAGTGGGACTCCCTTTAATAAATTAACAGAATTCAGCCACCAGCTCAGCTTCCTCATTGTCAGAGTAAAAGGAATCCTCTAGCTATAGCTTTGAGACCCCTAATCCCAATGATGCAGAATGTGATTCATGATCTGAATCAAATGAAATCTGGCCCACAAAAGTACAAAAGCGGTTTCTGCCATATTCCGTTACACTTTTACCCAACACTAAACCTTTGGAGAAGAAATGGAGACTAGGTTTCAGATGTGGCCTTATTTTTTGGCTACTCTTCCTTCTGGCAGATTCCCCATGTTTTTTTGTTTGTCAGAAATATTGACCCAACAAAAACCAAATCTTTTTTTAAAATATTATTATTGTTTATTCGGTCAAGAAATATGATCGTTCACATCATTAAAAAAAAAAGAAAATATATATTTCTATTCATTTCAAACTTTGAAAGTCACAGGTATTGATAAATATACATTACAGCCATTTATAGAGCATGTTTATAATATCAAAAGAATGTACAGTTTTCAGTCACAGTATTTCCAGAGATTGCGCAGTATTCTGTTGTAGTTCCATTTCTACAGTTGGGGAAATACACAGGTCCCCTGATACACATTCACTTGCCCCATTTTTTATGCCATTTCTTGGGGCACCCTCTCGATTTAAAAACCTTCTTCTCAGAGATCATGCACTTATCTAATTCATTTGCCCATATCCTGTGTGATGGTCTTTCTGCCACTCCCCACTTTTTGGCAATTTCACGTTTCACTAAAGTATATCCTAACGTTGTCAGTTGTTGTTTTACTTTTGTGAGGACAGTTGCTTCCCATATATTAAGGAGCCTGGGTTGTGGTGTAAGGGTTAGTGCCCTTCCTAGTGCATCTTGTATATGTTTTGTAGCCCCTTCCCATATGGGCCGTATGATCAGACAGTCCCAAACGGTGTGAATAAAGGTTGCTTCTTGGTGAAAGCCACGCAGGCATAGCGTGTCTGGTCTCGATCCCATTTTCGTTAGTGTGACCCCAATGAGATATGATCTCTGTAAGATTTTAAGTTGGATCAGGCGGAAACGGAGAGTGATAGCCGCCTCCCTCGGAGAAATCAGCGCCGCCTGCCAGTCCTCATCTTCAATGGGTCCTAAATCTGTTTGCCATTTTTCTCGGAGCGTGTGGAGCGGGTCTCGTGGGTTATTACACAGTTTTCTGTATGTCAATGAGATTGCTTTATTTAAAATTGGTTCAGCCAGCAGCCGATCCTCCAGAGGGGACGACTCCGGTAACTTGCTCACATCCGGGAGTGCCGTTGTAAAGGCATGGCGGATCTGCAGGTATCGAAAAACCTCACCTTGAGCTAGTTCATATTTCTCCCTCAATTCCCCAAATTTGAGGATTTTGCCCTTTTTCACCAGGTGTCCTATAGTGGAAATCCCGGTGGTGTCCCACTTATCAAACCCAGGCTGATTACATAACAGTCCTAGTTTTTGGGTAAACCATTGTGGTCTGGCTTGGGTCATCACATTTGACCATCCGAGGTGTCTAGTTGCCTGGTGCCATATCTCTGGGCCGTTGGGCCGATATATCGTCCTTTCTGGACTTTCGTATATAGAGTCCCATACTTCCCTCTCTACCCATCTGATATCTATTGAGCATGTAGGCCGGGTCCATCAGGGAACGATATACCCAGTGGTCTACTGCCACAAGTTGCGAGGCCCAGTAATAAGGTCTCACATCAGGGAGGGTGATCTCCCCATCGTACCATCCCTTAGTCAATTTTCGCATCGCTATAGAGTGCGGTCCGCCATTCCACAGTAGCGTTCTGACCTCACTTTCCACACTCAAAAAACAAATCTTGTGAAGGGATTTGATATGATTTTTTCTAGTTTATCAGAAATCCATGATCCTCCAGAACTTTTATGACTCGTTCTGTAGTCTTCAACAAATGGTCTCTTGATGTAGATCCAGGAATGAATGGATGAATATCCCCTCTTTGTGAAGTAATACTAGCACTGGAACAAGGACCTTAGTAAATACCCTGGGGGCAAATGTTAGCCCATAGAGAAGCCCCCTCAATTGGAAGAGTAGATGATCCACTGCAAAACTCAGCAATGTTTGATATTCTGAAGGGATGAGAATATGGAGATAGGCATCCTGCAAGCCTGGTGTAACCAAAAACTCATGATATTCGAATACTAGAATAATTTTCTGTAAAGTCTCCATTTTGAAAAGAATCGTAGATATCCATCTGTTCACCTTCTTTATTACTCTTTTTAATTCCTTAACTTAACATTTTAAAAACAATTCCAATCATCTGTTCCTATCAAGGCAAAAGGTGAACCGAATCTGCCATCACGTTTACGGATATTTCTCCAATTCCCACTTCATAATATGGGCATCAAAAAACACGTATCTTACTTGCATTACTTGACCTTTCTTAGATTCCTTGTCAGATGACATTACATCCATGCATAATGCAATGCTTTCATCACTAGACTCAGACGTTTTAATTAAAATGTACTTTGCATTAACCATACTGTCCACTTTGGACTGTTGGCTTTTGCTGGACTTGCATACCTTAGCAAAATGTACTTTTTTCCTACATTTCATGCATATTTTTTTCGACAGCTGGATATGACTTTGAATTTCCCAAATGATTACTGTTACCATATCTATTACAGTCAAGATTTGTTAACTGAAAATAATTCAACTCATTACTTTTAGATTTACTTTTGATACTGGCCACTACATCTTGAGATGCTGATCTCTCAGCAGAAAGTGGCATCTCTGCTAAATAAGATGCTCTCTATACCAGCTGCAATCTCCAAAGCTTTGTCCAGTGCCAAATTAGAGATTGTCAATAAAGTTTCCTGAACTTTTTTATTATTACTATATTCAACAATCTGATCGCTAAGAAGTACCTCTAAATTTTTATACTCACATGCAGCAGCTAGACTCATCCCCCTCCCCGCAAAACTGTGAATGGATTCTCCAGGCAATTGATGACGTGTGTAAAACTCATGCCTTTCACGAATATTTTTTTTTGTGAGGTTTAAATCTGATATCCACCATTTAATAGCAGAAGCATTCTCATCTTTCACATCTCCCTCCCCCATTATTGGTTGGTGAAACAAATTGTTTAGAATTTCCTACCTTCCTGCCCAAGACAATGTTTTAATAAAGCATATTTTTTCTTTTGAGTGAATCACCTTCCTAGGCATCTAAATAAACATCAAAGCCCTCTTTCCACTGTTCCCACTCAGCACCCGCATTACCAAGACCTGGATTAAAATGAGGTGGTGGTACTGTACTCTGCTGCAGTGCATACTAAGAGATATAGTAGTCCTTCTAAATACACAACCTAGTGAATATTCCATGTATACTGAATAAATAATGCGTACCATCACATGTGCAATTCACAATTTCTAAATTATTGACATGCCATTTGACCACCACACTAAATAAACATAAATGCAATAACACATACCACATGCACTTTCCAAAATAAATGATTGATTGTGCTGTTTCAGCACTGTAAGGAAAAGGTGTGCATATCACTGTGTTTTCACATTTAATCATATGTAAAGTGTGCACATCACCATTAAGGAACTGTCACCTGGAGATTTGGAATGGCAGGTAGATTGCTTCAAGTCCCTGCTCCTCTTACATACGTTCATAATTTTCCGTTACTGCAAAATAAAGTACTTCACTTAGGTCTGCGAATCACAAATTCCCACAAAGTAAAAGGTAGATATGCCAAACATGGAAATGCGTCTTTAGAGACTGATTTATGATCTAAACTGCTGAACTATCTGAAAAGGCCTATCACAACAAGGTTTGCATTGTGTTTTTATATCTGATAGGTGTGTCTCACTATTCAATATGGCCACTGCCAACAGATGAAGAACTTCTACACAGCCACTTCCAAGATGGATACCCAACAGTTGTGCCAATTTCTACAGGCGAAAGACATACCGCCGGAATATTTCCAAAAAGGCTGCCGCCACCTCCAATATCTTGATGGAGTACCTCCACACAGCACCTTCTAAGATGGCCGCTCAACAATTATCCCGATTTCTACAGGCAAAGGAAGTATCTCGCCTGGATACATCCAATATGACCGCCAATAATAACTAGACAGTAAACAAATCGCCAAGACCGAACAGTTACAGTGTTGGCAGGCACCACACAGAAGATTTTCGTACCTTAAATCACGATTTCCAACAGCTTCCAATCCGGCAAAAATAGGCTTGCAAGCAGAAGTTGATCCTTCGAATAAGCGATAGCTCAATGGTATCCCATTAATAATTACACGATTATTCACATGGATCCAGAATGCTGCATGCAAAGTTAACCTCCTGCCAGTCATTGTTACCAATGAGAAGATTCTTCATACACCACAGGTAAGTAAAATATTTTTCCTTGTATTCAGCCTCAATCTTAACAACTGGCAGGCACACTGGACTACTCCAACTGCTCATTCAGTTTTGAAGCTAAACATTCTCAGAACGTATATACATTCTAAGTACCTCTTACATCACAATACTAAACCCATACAAGCTAAACCCAACACCAAGCTCCCTCTAACCTGTTAAAATTCTTCTAGTTGGCAATCTGCATCCTCACTGATACTTTATACTGTTAAAAAGTTTAACGTTTGTTACAATTAAGACTTGCACATATATATTTACGACTTACATTTATGTGTAGGAACAATATGCCATAAAATAAATAGCCATTACAGACTAATAGGGTAACCCAATAAACGTCAAAGGACCTGGGTATAGTACAATAAGAACAACAAGGGGTCCCAACGTTCCTCTTCGGACAAGCCAAAAAGTGTGTGACTTTTCTAATTAAATTTGAGCAGTCACTCAAAGAGTGTCTTCATAACATGATTCCACAAGAGAGAAATTATGCCAATATGATCAAAAATGCACCATCAAATATTGGTGGAGGGGTAGTACACCGTAGTACAGGCCTCGGATAGGGGGGTGTGGATAGGTGCCAGATACTGGTTGTCTCTTTCGTACTCCTTTGTCCTGATGAAGACCCGCAAGCGAAGGTTTTAAGTTACCCTCTACGCTCCAAGTCGAGTCGAAACGTCGACACCCCCCCTATCCAGGGCCTGTACTACAGTATACCACCACTCCACCAATATTTGATGGTGCATTTTGATCATGTTGGTATCATCAACAAAAAATTGATACAAAAGAAGGAAGAACTAACTTTGTCTTGCAGACAGGCCCACTTGCACTGGGATATTTTTCCCAATATTGTTTCAGACAGTGTTTATTATAAATTGTGAAACTGCATTTTCCAAATTGCCTTCATTCGAACTCTCTCTTTCTTATTTACTTTACACCTGAGCACTTTTTCTTTGCACTCTTTCTCTGGAGTGACCTTCTATTGATATACTGTTATATTTGGTGATGATTTTGCCACTTTCATAAAAAAGAATATATCAAAACTAAATTCTCTTTTAAAATACAATGATTGTTTTCTTTTTTGGCTTCCTTGTTTTGGTGCATACTGATGAGTATTCATTTCTCTCTTGTGGAATCATGTCGTGAAGACACTCTTTGAGTGACTGATCAGATTTAATTAGAAAAGTCACAACCTTTTTGGCTTGTCTGAAGAGGAAGGTTGGGACCACTTGTTGTTATTATAAAATAAATAGCAGCAAGATAAAGTGCATTGTTTTAAAATGTAGGTCGTCAATCAAATATGCAACAGAGTTGCACCACAACATTGACATTGCGTTCATCACAGAAACCTGCTCAATGAATCATCCTGTCCGATCCTCGACCTCCTAGTCCCCCCAGGTTTCTCCATCATCAAGAAGGACAGAATGGACCACCACAGCGGTGGCATAGCCATCATACATAAGAACAGCATCACAATGGCTGAAACAAACACCTCGCCTTATACAACATTCGAATAACTCAGCACCACCCTAAAGCTCAAAGATAACAAAATAACGAAATGTCATCTCATCTACCACCCACCAGGAAACTTGACGTCTTTGGAGAACAACTATCTGATCTACTAATGCACTGCTCTCTCTCTAACTCCGACAACATAATCCTAGGTTACTTCAATCTCCACTGGAATAATGAGAAGGACACATTTATACAGCCATTGAACACGCGTTTACTCAGGAACAATCTTACCCAACGCTGCAAGAGACAAACCCACAACAGAGGCTCAATCCTTAATGCTATCATAGCCCAAAACGAATTAATAAGCATAAACAACATTCTCCCAATCGACTGGTTAAACCACCACATCATTCTCTTTGACATCAACCTAGTGGCAGTGCCTCCCAAATGATATAGACAAATATGCCAATGGTGTAGAAACCTCAATTTGATCCCCCTAACTGACCTGGGACAAAAATATCATCCCTGCTCCTGCCTATAACAGACAACCTCAGTACAGGTGAGCTTGCTACCTACTACAACTCAATGATAAAAACTTCCCTGGACCAACTAGCCCCCCTCAAACTAAAAAGGGTCAGAGACACCCCCTAAAGATCCTGGTTCAAAAAATACCTCAACTCTGTAAGAAGACAAGTAAGAGCTGCTGAAAGACTCTGGAGAACTAACCCATTCACAATCCACCTCCATCAGATCAGAAGATAACGCAGGATTTACAAAAAACACATCTTAAAAGAGAAACCACTTTCTTCCAGAATGCCATAGAGAAAACAAAAAAACACCCCAAATAAAGTTTTAACATCATCAGACAACAAATATATAAACCTACCAAAGAAAATCCCCCTGCCTCAAAACTACACCGCGACAACTTGGTCAAATTCTTCAATGACAAAATCACTAAGAAAGAGACTCACTCTAGTAACTCCTCCAACACAACAGAGGTAAACTCCATCCTAGATTACTCCTTGATCCCTAAACCTGAGGCCCTTCCCCCAGTTACTACCAATGTCAACCAATACCCAAGGCTTAGCTCAGCACCCAAGAGTTGGAAGGCTTTCAACCAACTTACAGAGGAGGACATCTCCACGGTGATTGCCAGATCCAAGCGCTCCTTCCACTACGCAGACTCTGCCAAATATCTGGGGATCTCTATGGACTCAAGATTAAACATGATCTCACACATAAGGTTCACGGTAAAGGGTGGCTTTAATAGCTTAAAACTCCTCAGCAAAATCATTCCCCTCCTCCAAAAGACCTAATAACCGCAACACAAGCACTGGTCCTGTCCAGACTAGACTATGGAAATGCCACACTCACAGGAGCAGCCAAAGCACACATAGCCTCCCATGAGAGCCACCCTTAATGCAGCAGCAAGAATGGTCACAGGAGCAAAGGAGCACAATCACATCTCCCTCGCACTGCAAAACCTAAAGTGGTTACAAACCGAAGCACACTGCTGCTTCAAAACTGCCTCTCTCACCTACAAAGCCCTACATACTGGTAAACCAGATTACTTCGTAGCCAAACTTACAAAAGCAGTACAATCAAGAAACCTAAGAAGCTCTAACACCGTCCTTCTTATCCTCCCCAAAAGAAATCAAGAAAAAGCCCTCTTTCGCTCTTTTCCAGGCATCGCCCACAAAATCGGGAACTCTCTCCCGGTACATATCAGAACTAACCCCTCCTTCATGACTTTCAGGAGACAACTAAAAGAATTTCTCCTCAGCCGGCACCTCTATCCCTCCGGAAAAAAAGCTAATCAATCGCACCATGGAATTTCCACCTAATTACATATACATTTCCCACAAGGTCTGCACAACGAATTGGCGGGCAACCCTGTATGTGTAACACTTCCTTACGGAATGAGAATGACTATACTCGCTAAACTGTGCTTTCATTTTATTTCACTGTGATTGACTGATAACTGTCTAGACACTAGACTTTGTGATATTATTGTACTGTGTTATCAGTGTACTATGATATTCACCTTTACATTGGTGTAAAGTGCTCTGATACCCCTCGAGTCATGACTGCGCTATAAATCCTAAATAAATAAATAATTGCCCACACTGCTCTATGTCTATCCACCACCCCTTCCCCAGCGTACATGGATGTGATTTTGCATTTTAACATATTAAACCTACCAAGAACACCCGCTCTCTCTCTCCACCCTGCACTGTTCAGCATCAAAGCCATACCTTAGCACACACAATTCTAGCTCTTTGGATACTGACTGCACTGCACAACAAAATGGTGGCCAAACCAATGTTCAACTTTTTCAAAAAGCCGAACACGCCATCGGGGCTACGGGGAAATGCACGTCACTATGAACCCTTACTCTGTCTGGGTAATGGTTTGAAAGTCCGTATTTATCAAGCCATAAGAACTACGCATAACATGCTTGATTTCACCCCCTCATCTACGCAGGGCTGTTTTCGCGTTTTCTTGGTGAAGCCGTCTCGCTTTTATAGGGTATCGTGCAGGGCCTGCTTTAAGGCGGCGCAACCAGTGCCACTGCCACCGGCATCCAGCTCTAAGGGCACTGGATTTTGAAATATCTGGAAGGATTAAAAGCACCTGCTGCAGGGTTTCTTGTGCGCCCTGCAATTTTCAGGCAGTGATAACAATGTCAAGGTAACTCTGGTGATTAATGTGCCTGCTGGAGAGATCTGAGTTTTGTTTAGTGGGGGTTTTAACATCACAAAGTAGCGTGCCTGCTGGAAAATGCATCTAACTTGCACTTCTCAGAATTGTATTTTTTGTGGGTGGCTCGGTAGGTTATTGCTTTTGTCACAGAGAAAGTTCCCCCCCCCCCAAACCTTCTTTATTGGTTTTTGTGCATTAGCTACAATACTGTGAACATAGTAACATGGGGCATGCATTACAGCACTAAAAGAACATAGCAGATCGGTAGCGTGTAGCTGTAAAGTGGTAAAACTATAAACTGTAAGTAATGAATGAACAGTTAGCCGAATATATGTCGTTACTACGCATTCCGTTGCAACGCATGCCTTTACCACGCATGCGTTACAACGGAATGTGTTTTCCACGCTTTCCCCTTACCCCGATTTTACCTGTACTCCGCATTTTCTTTTTGGGGGGGGAGACCCCCCCAAGCCCCCCCCAAGCCCCCTTTCTTCTTTTTTTTTCCTTTTTCCGCAGGTCTCCGCCGACACTGAAAACGGACTGATGCTTTTTTTTGGATTAGGATGACGTTGTTCCGGGATGACGTTGCTTGCGTGGTGAAGATGGTCGTTGAAGCATTACGCATTGTGAAGATGTTTACGAGGTAAGTGTATCGTTGTAAACGTATTGCGTAGAAAATGCTTCGTGGTAAAGGCTGTTTCCCCAGTTAGCCTGGTCACCTGCAATCTTCACCGACGAACAGGGCACGAGTCGGGGGTACACGCGGGTGGACGGCGTCCACCCAGTTTTTTCACAGGGTGGATGCCGTCCACCCTGCCAGAAGTTGGGCCCCTCTGAAAAAGATGCTAAATTCGTCCCGGTGTAATTTCCAAACACCGGAACACTTTCAACAGCGCCTGCACTTTGTTATTTGCTTTCGATCCTCAACAACGTGCAGGCGGGGAAGGGATGGGGCTGTCTTTTTTTCCGACTCCTGCTGGGCCCAGAACAAAGGCTGAATTTGAGGAGGGGCCATCAGCCTCCTTTTGTTTGAGTCTCATGGCTGGCAGCAGTCAGGAGCGCCACACCCTAGAAGCAAATGCAGCAGGGGAAACAAAGGCTCACATCTTGGTAGCACTTCACACATACTTAGGAGAGGCAGATTTTCACTTTGTTCAGGCTCTGTTTAGGAGATATGCATGCACTGTAAGAAGTCAAATGTGTTGATCTTTCCCAGTATTTGCACAAAATAAATAGCATTTATATAGCGCATACTACCCCAGAGGAGGCGTTGTAATAATTTAAATATCACTATTTTTTCTTTTAAAGCACTATGGATAGAGGAAGTTTTACCCTGACAAAAGGCAACATTGGTTTATGTGAAGCTTTCAAAAGTCTGAATCTTCTGCCTAAATCAGGAGGGTTTGCAAGTATACTCGAAATGTGCTCAAATGTACTCATGATTGACCTGCTAAACATATATGTGAGGGCTTAATGCCTGATGTCACTTCTTGTGATGTCACTTCCTGTGATGTCATGCGCTGTGCTGTCACGCGCTGTGATGCCTCTTGCATACTGATTAATTCAGTTAGTCCCCCCACTTTTTTTTTAGGACTTGTGCCCTGCGGACGAATGAAGTGTGGTGCAGCAACACCTGAATGGCGACTGGGGGGGGGCAGTAATGCACAGTTACTCTTGGTAATCGGGTGCGCAGGCACAGCGAGGCAGACCTCCTAACATATCACGACTTGACTATGGGGGAGCTAGCATGTGATTTGGGAAGGTTATGGGGACAGTGGCGGTGTGTGAACTGTTGTTCATGTTGAGCTGGTTTCGCCATCAAACCCCCTTGGATGGTAAAGAGCTGGTCATCCCATGTGGCCACCATTGACCTCTTCTCGGTGCAGTGTGGCAGATTTTGTTGAGGCCCATGGAATAAGCATGCTTTGCCATCTTGCAACACTTGGTTATATAGACACTTTTCAATGCATTGTGATTCCTCACCGGGCAATCAGCAGGGCTAGATCGGTGAAGCGGTTAGATGGCCCACCAGCTCAAAGGTCCAGGAGGCAGCAAGCCATGCAGTGCAGATCTTGCCTGCCGGCAGTGCATGCGAGGGTCAAGCAAACCCCCGACCGTAGTGTTGACAATCAGGCAGTCCTTGAAAATGTGTATTATGCCTGCCATGAGAGCATGACATTGGGGGCATTCAGACGATGCGGCAGGATACATTTTATGCAAACTAGTTGTGTTAGATAGGCTCATTATAGTATATTATATTGCATATGTAAGAATCGTGCAGTGCATGAGACTTTCTGTGGGTAGGCAAGCATCCTACTTTATTTTAGGGGTTAGTGGACGGCCGATGTCGCATTCCCATGACTGCCGGACGGGTACCACCGGGCTTGTGTTTTAGGCGAGATGCCTTTGGTGAGTCAGGAAATGAATCTTCACCCTGCGCCCATTGTGTCTGCTTGGTGGTGATGGGCCAGACCAAGGTCATCACCTGCCACAGCTGTTCTAGTGCTGCAAGAAGGCGTCTATGCTAGGAATTGACTCGTCCTAAGTCCCGTCTGCTCATTTCATAGGTCAAATGGGATGAGTACTCATCATGAATTAAGTTTCCCAGAGTCTTCGCTCCTAGGAATTTCCAAAGTTCAACGCCCTAGCAGTCTACTGCCAGACGAAAGGTGCTCATGGAGCACGGGGACCCCCAGAATCTAATGTGAGGCATCAAAGGAGGCTCACAACGCTCTATGGTGACTTTCATACGCAGCTTGGAGCAGACTATTCACTGAAGCGGGTAGTGCGGACCTCGAGAGGAACAGATCTCTCACAAGGCTCAGGACCCCATCTCACCATCTCCTTGCAGCCCCCCTGTAGGCTACGTCTGGCCAGCCAGCAGGTTACAGAGATCCTTTTGTTACTTGCTGCTCATAAGTTATAATCCTTCTAATATAGCACAGTGCACTATGACCGGGCATCAAAGAGTTGCAGGCAAACATCAAGGCACAGTTTGTTTTAGAACCATATGTTCTTTCCCCCAGTCTTTCATTGCTTAAATGGGTTTGTTGGGGGTGAAATGACTTCTTATTAGTAAAGCCGACCCCAACCACAGTATTATGTTTTAAATCCTGAGTTTTGTGCTTTTCCAGACCAACACACTGCCTACCAGTATGGATGACATGTACCTCCTAAAACTTGAGGTCCTCATTGCCTCAAGTAACATTTCCAATATATTACTTTACATACTTGTATAATTCATTATCTCTGTATAATATGTGTATGATATAAAGTGCTCTGACACTCTTCATTGTATGTGTAGCGCTATAAAGAGATATTAAATAAATCTGAGAGAGGGGCTATGGAAACGTGAGGGGCACATTGACAAGCCAGGAAGGGCTAACAGAACTTCTTGATCTTTACTCTCATCTGTGGCCCATAAAAATGTTTTGAGAGCCCCTCAGTTTCTGGCTATAGCCATAGATTTTCTCGAGATGAAGTAATTCTTTCAGGAGACTTTGGGTATCCCAAATTGCCTGCCATGTCCTCGGGCTTCAAGCTCTCCTTTACTGGTCTACTGATGCTGGGTACTTTCGCTGTGCTCGGTAGAATTCTGCTTGGGGTGAATGTCATGCAGCTTGCAGCTCATTTTAATGCGTAAAAGGTCAGTCCCTTATGTCTAGGAACCTCTCACACATGGAATAGGAATTAAGATCATTGGGTACTTCAAATTTCAAATGGTGGGGTCACATAACATAACTCTTGCACTTCTTGTTTTTAGATCCATGGGCTCTCTTCAGAGGTCCAGTACCTATAGACTCCTTCTGGATTTCCTGGGCCACTTTCCTTATTATCCACTGACTGTTAGTGTAGTTATCACAGCAGACCACACAGGCTTCCTCTGCAAGGCTGCCTGAATCTTTGTCCAGTACCAGCTCATTTACAATTAGGTAAACAATTAACTGACAAACAGCCCTCTGTCAGGGAAGGATAGACTGAAACCTTTATATGGGCAGTTGTATGATAGAGGCATGCATGGCTAAACCATGTGTGCCTCTACCACGCAGCCTGGACCATGAATGCACCTTAACCAAGCATTCCTTTACCACGCATGCCTTTACCACACAAATTTATGGCAAAAAGGCATGAATGGAAAGGGGTATGTCCCCTAACCCCCGTTCTCAAAACGACCCGACCCACCCAGCCCTGAAAATTACCCCAAGCCCTGAAAACGACCGGACATCCCAGCCCTAAAAATGACCCTGACCCAACCAGCTCTGAAAATGTCCCGGACCCCCAACCCATACAACCTACCCTCCCAAACACAGCCCCAGCCCCACTTACCTCACCACGTCTCCTCTTCCTGGCATCTTCCTGCTTCCTCTAAGCTGTAGCCAGCAGCTAGACCATGCACTACCTTAACCACGCGTATGCGTGGTTAGACAGATGCATGGTTAAGGCAAGCGTGGTTGCGCTTGCATAGTCGGGACACGCGTGGCTCTGCCCGCATTCTTCCACCTATTTACCTTCTATGGACAGTTATACACTGCACTTCAGGGTAGCCAAAGCCATCTTTGGGGTCAACCTCATTGTAGACATAGATAATCCACTATAGAAATTTCCAAGCAGGTACTGCTTTGACCAGACGAGTGTTTTCACACCATGTTCTGGATGATCATAGGGGAGATCTTTGAGAAAGGGCTCCTGTAAGTAACTGGAATGGTTGTCAGGCAACCTAACCATGCCTCTAGATCGATCTTCAGCCTACTCATGGACACAAGGGTCGATTTTCATGTCGAGAAGGGCTGATCCCCTAAAGTGATATGATTCCCCATTGTTATATCCTCCCCCCTTGGTACTTTCCTCCCACCCCTCCTCCTGAATCCCTTTGGTATATCCTTAGAATCTTGATATGAAGGCAGCCTTGGAATGTTGACAAGCTGCGCTTGACAGAGAGTTACTGGCACCAGCAAGCTGAGGGTGCATATTTCATACTTTCCAAAATAAAGTACTTTCAACTTACCTTCATCGTGATTCATTACTTCATTTTGGCGACGAGTGAAGGGAAGCTGTGACAGGGACAGCGCTTCACCCTCCCCTGTTGATTTTTCGTCTTGCTGGTCGCCTGGTGGAGTTGTTGCGGAGCTGATTTCGAGTGGAAGCATTCATTCATGGACAATTGGATCAAGAGCCCTCTCCATGCGGTGAGGTGCCCCTCTTCATACTTTCAAGGATAGTCCTTTTTAGGTCTCGCATAGGGCAGCGCATGCGCTGCCTCTCCGAGGCATTAAGTAATTAGTATGTTGGGTGAGAGACTGCCCACTGCCGGGTAATTTCTGTTGCAGCTTGCCATTAGTTTAACGTTGGCATAGCTGTTGTTATCTGGCTTTTTAGTGTCTGTTGATGTGATACTGACTTCCGTTTAGTCCGGAAGCAGGAGCGCCTAACTACTTTCGGTTTCGGTCCGCTTTTATGTTTAATGTGTTGCTGAGGAGAACTCTTTTATACGATTGTTGCAGCGAGGCTTTCAGACCCCTCCCGCCTCCCACCAGAGCATGCCGAAGCGCATTTATGTATTTGCGGTCAGCGGCGCTTTCAGACCCCTCCCGCCTCCCAATACAGCATGCCGAAGCGCCTTTTTTTGTATTTGCGGTCAGCTCTGTCCAGACCTTTTTCCGTTCCCCCCACTCATATGCATGCGCAGACAAGAGGCCGCTGCCCGCAATCCGATGCCATTCGTACGCCGTCGCCTACAGAATCCATTAGAAAGCGGCCTCATCGACCCCCCCCGCTTCTCATAGCTGACCCCCATTTTAATCGGAAGGGCTCCTTAAGCTAGGAAAAGAGATGGAGGGTAGCCTACGGCAGCGCAGCGAGATGCGAAAGGGCATGGCACCCGGCGGATAGTGAGCCAAGAGCACAGCCCTCCCACATCGCTATTGCTAGCTGCAGTCTTTAGCCCGGCCGCCAACATCGAAATCTTGACTTCGTTGATGCAGTCAGGCTGGGTGGCAGCGCACACACAGGCTAGTCCAGCAGGTAACCCGATACATCCCGTCCTCCACAGATCCGGAGGCAGCAGGGGCGTTCAGCCCCAGAACACCCAGTACAGGACGGCACAGGGGTCTGACCTCGGACACCTGAATGGTTGGTTTACACTTAGATTTTTACTCTCCGCAAGCAGAAGTCCTACGTCCCACCTTCTCTCTGGGTGGGTCGGACATTGGAGAGGCTTTCAGGGCATCACCTTCCTCTTCCTCCACCCTGGCTTTATCTATCCTTCCCGTCCCGTGCACAAACACACAGTGTAGTGCCCATGCTCGTTCCGGTGTTGTGCTCGGACGTTGCACATGATCTCTCGGTTGGCGTGGGCGGCTTGGTGCCGGGGGATGGCAGGCTTGGTGCCGAGGACACACCGGAGATGTATGGGGCCCCGGAACCCGGGTGTTGTCAATATCTTACGAGCACTGAATTGCAGCACTGCTCGTTGGCAATGCTTTAAGTGGGATGAAAATGTTGACGGGTTGATAAAAGGGCCATGACCAAAAAAGCATAATTACAATTGCCAGATATACGTCCATCGCTCCGTAGAGAGGCCAAGATGTGGATGGGCATGTACTATGTACACGTCTGTGACCCACTGACTGGTACTATGAGAACTGACTGCTGCCTCAGCTTCAGAGTTCTCAATTGTGCACCGATATAAACACCTGTGCTAACCTGAAATGACTCGGACACGTGTTGACTCAGTACAGTATTCACTATGCGAGAGTCATGTGTTACATGAACAAATACAGGAGCACATCTTGGGGGGAAAAAACAAATACGCTTAGGGAAATCCAGAAGAAGAAAACGTGAAATGTAAACGGGGTTCGGTGAAGTGGAGTCCCGCAGGGTTCTTTTTACAGCCATTGTGGAGAAATCTATCAGACTTTTTGCGAGTAAAGTACATGAGTGTACAGACAGGTACAGACCAGTTTCAAAGTGAGATTTTAGTTTGACCTGGCAGGAGCCGACACGCCAGAACTGAGCTGATAAAACCCTTACATTCATTGTGAAGCTTTGTGTGACTCACTCAATTGAAGCCTGTCCTGGCTTCCAAGCAGTCTTTCCTTTTAGTGGTTCAACTCTTGCACATATTTGCATTTCTTTTGAGTAGCAAGCCCCCTTGCTAGAAGTCTGGTTTCTTAGCTTGCTGTCTGCCTCCCTTTGGCTTCACCATAGGAGTCCCCCTACCTTCGCTTTCAGCTGGAACACCTCAGGGTCGTCATTAACTGTCCCGTTTTTTTTTAATTTAACAAAAAAGATGGCCACTGTTTTGTAAAATTAATAAACAATGCACACGTCATTCCTCATATAACTCATCTACGTGAATATCTGGATGAAGCATCACCTTCAATTCCCCTTGCTTAGGTTGCTTACATCCACCCTGGATGGGTTTCAGAATTGCTCACCTGTCTGCGTCCCTGTCTCACCTGCCGTGCTTCTGTGTGCTAGTCTTCTATTGCATTCATAGTTTTCTGTCAATAAATGATATTGCTTTGATCAAACTGTGTGGTGACAGATCTTTTAACACAGTATACCACGATGGATGTCATGTATCTGAACAATATTTTTGTTAACAATAGTCCCTAGCGTAATCTTAGTTAGGAAAAACGGTTCTACATAGACTTCAATGAGACCTATGTGAGTTCCTCCTGTGTCCAGCCGGACAGAGGAGCATTTAATCTTGAATTTTCAAAAGCATGTAAGTAAGAATAGTGAAGACTGATGAAACAAGGGCACAGTCCTGTACCGAGTTTTCAACAGAGGGAGGAAAAGAAAGATCAAGAAGTAAGAGGCAATTACAAATTAATAACAGGCAAACAAACTTTGGAGCGATCATGGGGGCTTACAATACATTAATCAACTTCAGGTAAGCTCTAGCCAATAGTATCCACGGTACATTTACACAATCGATATAATGTGGAACTATTATAGCAAGTCGACGTGACGTTTCGATCCCTAGCTCCTAGTATAACGGGATCATCATCAGGACTAAAAGATTTGTCAAAAGAATGCCTGGTTTGATTATAACGCCTGTGGACATTGAATGAATAAAAGAAGGAGAGAGTAAAATACAAATAATCAGCATTGCGTAAAATAGTACTCAAAAGGACAACATGTCAATTGTCAATTATGTGCTCAGGAGTGGCGCCGCATGCGACAGTTGGTGGTGGAGGGAATCAAGTGACGATGTGGAGAATTAATAGTGTATGTGGCCTTGGTGGAATATTCGCTCAAGGATACAATTGTGCTGGAGATAGATGCTAGAAGAAGTGCCAGGTGATGGGCAAGGCGTGTGACTTAGATATTCAATTTAGCCTTGGGACGATGATGGTTCATGAAAAATCGGCAGTTGGTGCGCGAAACTGTCATGCGGTGTGAGGCATCGGAAACAGGTGATGGTGATTGACGTGCAAGTTGCATAGCCTGGATGAGTGGGAATGAACAATAATGATAGTTACCTAAGGGGGGGTAGTGGAATAAAAGGAGTTCGCGGTTCTAAGTATTCACGACTTCAAGCGGGTGATTTCCTTCTGGTTGAAGAAGCGGAAACCGATGCAGCTAGAATAGTCAGCCGCGGTGTAATATCTGAAAATGAGACACGTGTTAGATCTGAACTAAGTAGGTGGCCAGACGTGAGTCTTAAGTAAGAAAAGCCAGCTCACCATTCGGATGGGGGACACGCTTTAAAATCAGAGAATACAGGAGCGCGTCTTGGTGTTGTATCTAGGCGGCAGCTACTTGTGCTGTCCGTTGTTATCAAGGGCTGGTTGCGGGGGAAAAAAGGAATTAAAGTAATTATAACCAGGCAATTTACGTGAATGGCATACGGCGGATGGTGACCCGACCGCAAGGCTCCTATCAAGGAGGGCTTCTGTGGAAGGACACAAGTTGTCGGATCTGCTTACCGTGGTCAATAATTAATGTAGACACGCGTGTTTCAAGGGATGACTGAAGAGGCGCGTCTGGTTACGATATTCAAACGGCAGCTACAATGGCTGTCCGCGTTCTGGTTGGAGCTAGATGGAGGGGAAATCTCGTTAGTGGGGTAAAGATGGGGCGGAGGTCACAGGGGTTGAGCGGGACAAGCGCTTACCTCGTCCGAGTCTCGCAGCCACAATGGGGAGTCCAAGTCAGTCGGCAATGGGGACTGGACTGGAGGGAATGAAGAATGGTATAAGTGGAAGAAATGGTAGAAATGAAAGAAGGGCTGTGTCAGTACGATGCCGAGACCGGCGTGAATGTGGGGGCCATTTTGGAATGGGGAAAAAACGTGATGTGTGATTAAATAAGGTTTCATCAATCCCGGTGACTTATAAGTGAAACAGGTTGTGACAACATGTTAAAAATTGCATTGCAGGTCAAAAATTACGAACAATTTACATGTAAATTGTATGTTTTGGTTTTTGAAGAATAATTCAGTTTCTGCCATTCAGGGGAAATGACAAAGGGAAAGTCTTTTTTGAATAAAGTTTTAAAGGAGCGTTGTCCAATCTTCAGACCTATTTAGGCCTTTTCGAATTGAGTCATAGGTGATGATTGCTTTTAGTTCCTCTTTGTTTAGGATCTGGGCCATGTTGCCTCCACGTTGTGGTAGTTTCAACACTTTCAACACTGTATCTGAACAATGCCACATAATTTCAATGTTCTATAAAAGCACCAAATAATCACAAAGTTGGTTAGCCCACCAGTACCTATAAAACTATATAGCAAATTTCATGGTGCTTTACCCATAGGAACTGTGAATTCATTTATCTGGTGGTGGTGTCTGCTTTTATATAAAGCCTATGAGGAAATGATTACATTTCGACTAGTCACTGCAACAGCGGTGATGTTTATACTTAATTGATGATGTAAAATCATTTTTATTAAAAACTCATGCACCTATAAGAATTAGCTTTGTTACAATTTACAACATAGTCGCACACACCACGCCTCCGAGGTCGTAGCTCTTTTTAATGTGGTTTAATTAAAATTAAATTAAGCTTTGTTTCCAGGTCTGTCACTTAATCTCCCTGTGCTTTCTCCACCACGCCCTCTCCTTTCCCACACCACTGCTTGTTCACCCTACCAACCCTCCAAGATTACTGTGCAGTACTGCAGCTGTGAATTTGTTCCCAGTGATAATTCCCCATTCTAAGTCCTCTAGACAGTGCTGCTACCTCTTCTCTGGTCTCATTAGTAATTCCTCATTCTAAGTCCTCTAGGCAGTGCTTCAGATACATCTTTGTTTCTGTCACTAATTCCTCATTTCTAAGTCCTCTAGACAGTGCTGCTAGCTGATTCTCTGGTCCCGTCTGTAATTCCTCATTGTAGGTCCTCTAGGCAGAGCAGCAGC
This sequence comes from Triturus cristatus, assembly GCF_964204655.1. Lineage (NCBI taxonomy): Eukaryota > Metazoa > Chordata > Amphibia > Caudata > Salamandridae > Triturus > Triturus cristatus. The sequence continues at coordinate 633,076,432 of NC_140587.1, forward strand.
TGTTTTTCTGTTCATACATCCACTACACTCCAAACCAAAACACATGGGTAAAAGACATTGTCATTTACAACGCCAATAGCTTTAACTCTAAAAAAGGCAAAACCTATTGCATTTGCAATCCAATAGGTCTCGCATTTGCTGGAGTTGGAGCTGTTGGCATTGCAAATGACAAAAGCCTTTTCTTTGTGTTCTGAAAACCTGCAAGTGGTGCGTAAACACGTGCTTTGTACTTACAGTTGTTGCTTACGAGAAACAAGGCTGGCAGTTAGGACGCCTCTTTTACTGCCAGCCTTGCTTCTCGTAAGCAGCGACTATAAGTACAAAGCTCGTATTTACACACCGCTTCCAGGGTTTCAAAACACATAAATAAAAGGCATTGTCATTTACAATATCAATAGCTCCAACTCCAGCAAATGCGAGACCTATTGCATTGCAAATGCTTGTTATCTTGACTGTTCCTTCTTGGTTGACTAGTGCTTACCTCGCCCGTTGCCCGCCCCATAGTTTCACTGGGGGAGGCCTTCTAACTCCCAGCTGCTGCAGCGTTACATTTATAGAGCAGGCTTTTGGTTCCCTAGTCTGCGGATCGCTGGCTGGTGAGTAGCCTTAGAGGGAAGGGTCCCCTCACCCTCTCATCTTGCGATGCTGTCCTCGGCAACTGTTTTCCACTGGCTCCGCACCCGTCTGCTCAGCGGATTCATCGGAGGGAGTCCGTGTTGCTGTTGAACTGCGCACGGCTCCTTTCACGTGTGAAGTACTGGGAATTTTAAGCCCAGCGGTGCAGGGGAACACACCCTATGACTTCGGGTTCTTCCTGTTTCAGACCTACAGAAACACAGAGTCTTCTGGGTGAAGTCAAAGATCAGTTTATTGGCTGCAGACCAATTACAGGTATCCTAGAAGTACAACAGCGTGTAAGTTCTCAGGAGACTGCTAAAAGTTACAGAAACGGGCTTCTCCTTAAATACAAAATATCCTGCTTCAGGCATACATTCCTTGTTTTATGATATGGTCATATAAATGTATACATTACAAACGAAAAGGCAGAGTCATGATGACCATCCCACATTCCAGTTAAGCCAGCCCACAATTATTTACCCAGCAAGGCTCAGATCCCACATCAGATATCAACAGGCCCCAATAAACACGAGCATCTCCTGTTTGGAAAACAAGCCATAAAGCAGGAACAGTCAGGTGTGAAAGAGATTAGCTGGAGGCTCGTGTAGGATGAAAAGGCTTTATGGTGTGTCAAGCCCTGATGCTAATCACAGGTGGCCGTAGGACGGGGAGCTCGTGGGACCGGACTGACCTGGGTCAGCGGAGCCAAGCTGCCCAGGTCACAGAGAAATCAAAGGAAGGCACATGTGCTCTAAAAGGCCCGTATTTGCTTCATGATATGTAGCCTATGTGAGGGCAACCATGAGATGGCCACCGCTCTAAGATGGAACCCACGAAGTCAATGTATAATAACGTATACACAGTGCATTCATAGCTAAAACGTTACACAAAGCACTTGTACATACGCATTGACCATTCGCAGTTCGCTAATACCGGGATAGACAGGGGTAGGGCCCTGCCTCCTACGCGGTCCAAAATTTTAAAGTACGACACGTGTCCTGGAAGCTCAGGGCTTACCTGCATTTCAGTTGTTTTCTTCACGCTGCGGCCAATCATTGGAGCGGTCCGAGCTCCAGATTGACTGCCTTGAATTTCTCCGCACTACGTGACGGGTGGAGGTCCCGCCTCCCGGTTGCCATTCTTATCGGCAGAACGTGGGGACTCCCTTCACGGCGCTCGTTTCTTGGTGACAGAAAAAGGAGGTGAGGCCCCAATAAAGCGAGAGGTAGTCTGTGGTGCATGTCTTCAAAAAACATTTATTCAAAGGAAGCCCCGAGATTTTTTTTCTTTTGTTACGCCGAAGGTCCTGGGTGAGAGGTAGTCAGCGGCACCTGTCTCCTCACAGCGTTTCTTGTCAGGAAGTTCCCGCCTCCTCATCCAGACTGGCCGGGTTTAAGAGTCAAAAAAGAGGACTATATTACACAAGGTTACAGCTCTGAAGTGGACCTCCAGTTTAAAATTTTCATTTCTCTTTCTTCATTATTGTATTGCCACTCACTGTATACATATTCATTTTACCTCATATATTAACCTTCTTTTCCCTTACAGAATTTTCATTGTGTTTACACCTCTGTGGGACGATTCTCATTGTTGAGTAGCTCTGTCTATTCTGCCATTAGTAATGGCTGGTGCAGGCATGAGTCAACCACCCCTATTTTTGAACGAGTTAGGAGAGCCATAAATACCGTGGAGAAGGTGGAAAGGTATTTTCAAATCATACCTAATAGCCATTGGGGGTGGTAATTTTTCAAATGTAAGGAAGCAACATCTGGGAATTCAGGGAAGGAAAGTTTATGAGGACATCACAGGGAGATTAGTGGACGAGGAACCTTTGGAGGAGGAGGCTGGGGTTGACGTATATGAATACACATTAAGGAAGTTGGAGGCACACTTCAGGGTTAAATTAAATGTGGTCCTAGAAAGACACAAATTCTTCATATGATGTCAAAGAAAGGAAGAGAAAGTATCCTCTTATGTAGCGGTGTTGCGGGGCATGTCTGCCACTTGTGAATTTGGTGCTCTGACAGACTCACTTATCAGGGACCAATTAGTCAGGTGTACAAATGATGGGAAGATTCAGGAGGAATTACTGACTAGGAAACCTGACCTTGAAGAAGCGATTAGCATAGCCAAGGGGTTGGAACACAAGGCACTATGTATGAGACAGATGAAAGTTTCAGAAGGGTTCAAAGAGAAGGGTGAACCAAAGGCCTCAACCAGTGAGGAGGCCGTTTGCAAAGTAGGTTCTAAAAATAGAGAAGTTCCCCGAAATAAAATGGAAGACTTGCTGTGTTTCAGATCCGGTAGCCCAAATCATTTGGCAAACAATTGGAAATGCCCTACTAGGAACATAGTATGTAGGAAATGTAATAAGAGGGGGCATTTTTCAAAAGAATGTAAAGTATTTAGTCCCAAAGTACATGTGATTGAATACCCGGATGTAGAGAGAGAAGAGGAAAAAGCTTTTGTTTTTCAGATTGAGGAAGGGAGCATGGAGGAAAAAACTCAGTATCCTACATGTGAGATTAGTCTTGATGGTGAAAAATTCAAGGTTTATGCAGACTTGTGTTCCCCTTTTACCCTAGTAAAGAAGATAATTTTTTAACACAACATCAAGTTAGAAAATGCTGATACAAGTCCATCAGGGTACAACAGAGAACCCATACCCTTGGAAGGAATGGTGAGAATGAGAATTTCTTTCAAAAACAGACACACAGTGGGGAAGGTTTATATTACCAAGCAGGGCTCTAGTCTACTAGGGTGGAAACATCAGAAAGAATTAGGGATTACCATGGTGCCAATCTCACTAAGGAATTTCCTGATGTTTTTAATGAAAATTTGGGTTTGTTAAAAAACTATATGCATAAAATTGTTCTAAAAGATGGTGCTGTCCCAGTAGTACACAAAACACGTTCCATCCCTTTGCTCATGAGAGAACCCTTAAGAGTGGAATTAGAAAAACTGGTCAACCAAGGTGTCATTCAAGAAATAGAAAGTTCAGCATGGTTGGCACCCATAGTCATCACAACCAAGGATAGTGGACAGAGTATTAGGCTATGTGTGGACTTGAGAGCCTTAAATGCCAACATTTTACTTGATAGACATCCTTTACCGAGGATCCATGAGATGCTGAGCACTATACAAGGAGCAACGTTTTTTAGTGTGCTCGACCATTCCTCGGCCGATTATCAGATCAAGCTACATCCTGAATCGCAACCTTTGACAGCATTCATCCCCCCCACATTTGGCAACTACAAATTCTTGAGAATGCCGTTTGGGTTGGCGTCCGCAGCTTCAGCATTTCAACGAGCAATGCAACATGTCCTTAAAGATTGCCCCAAGACTATGTGTTTTCAGGACGATATTTTGATCTATGGTTCAAGTGAAACAGAACACAATTCAAATGCTGGTTTGGTTCTCAAGAAACAGAGAAGTGGGGTTCACTACTAAAGAAAGCAAATGTAAACTTAGTGTTACTTCAGTTGACTATCTGGAACACAAAATCTCGGAGGAGGGCATAAAACCTAAGATTGATCTCGTTGAAGCAGAGCGAAAAGCACCCACTCCAACGTGTAAAGAGGAAATTCTGTCTTTTCTAGGTTTGGCCTAATATAGGGCTAAGTATATTAGAAATTTTGCGATGCTTTCACAACCCCTCAGAGATCTCATAAAAAAGGACACCACATTCATTTGGGGCAAAGAACAAGAGGAAGCGTTAGAGAACATAAAGGAAGCTATCATTTCGGCCCCATTCATTGGCAACTTCAATGTGGATAAAGACACAATCATTTCCACAGATGCCAGTGGTAGAGGCATTGGAGCCACTCTATCACAAAGATTTGACAACAAAGTGAAAGTAGTGGCTTTCGCCTCCAGAACTCTGTCAGGGGCTGAATCAAATTATTCCACAGTAGAAAAGGAGGCGTTGGCTGTTTTTTGGGCAATAGATCACTTCAGTTTCTATGTATGGGGCTTCCCTTTCGAAGTATGTACAGATCACAAACCCTTATTGTCATTGTTCACTAAAAAGGACATGGAAAACATGACCCCCCGCATTGCAAAATGGGCTCTGGGCCTTCAAGGCTTCAACTTCATAATGGTTTAGGTTCCTGGTCAACTGAATAAAGTAGCCGATTTCTTATCTAGGGCACCAGTGGAAAAGGAGAGTGTAGAAGCCACAGGAAAAGAGGGTATTCTGGAGGTAAGGCTCCCAGCTGTAACAAAAGACCACTGGGACTATTACATGGAGCATGGTGATATCATCAGCAAAGTAAAAACATATGAAATAAATGGTTGGCCCAACAAATGCAAAGATCTTCCTGGGGACATACAACCTTATTGGAAAGTAAGAGATGACTTGTCTATTGAAGGGAAATTTCTTCTCAAGTTAGGGAAAATAGTTCCGCCGGATGAGCTGAGAATTCAAATAATTGAGCTCACACACGAAGGGCATTTAGGGAGGAGTCTATGCAAGGCAAGATTAAGATCTGAATATTGGTTCCCTGGTATGGATCAGTTAATGGAAGAAAAAGTGAGGGACTGTTATGCTTGTGGAATGAGTGATGAATCCAGAAGTACCAGGGGCACCCCTCTCATACCAGTTGAGATTCCAAAGTCTCCATGGGACAAGCTGGGTTTTGACATCACGGGCCCAATACATGCAAAGGGACCTCAGGAATGGTACCTTTTAGTGCTCATTGACTACTTCTCAAACTGGATCACCTACAAATTTGTGAATAGCATCAACACGAAATCCCTAATTGTGTTCTTGAGTGATGTTTTTTCTAAGGAGGGTATTCCCTCCACCATTGTCACAGATAATGGTGTTCAGTTGGTGTCGGAGGAAATGAAGGAGTTTCTAAAGGACATATCCATTGCCCACATTTGCACTCCATTGTATTGTCCTAAGGCAAGTGGGAAAGTAGAGAGGGCTGATCGTATGATAAAAGAGTGCATTCAACTTGCAGTCAAGTCAGGGAAGCCCATTGAGTCAGCCATTAGAGATATGCTATGGTCATACCATACTACACCTAGTCTCACCACAGGTCATACTCCCTTTGAATTGTTGAGGGGGAGGAAGGCAGGCTCAAAGTTGTACCCCAACTGATAAGGTAGAGGTCAATCAGGAAGAGTTCAGTAAGAGGGTGCCAGACAAAAGAAGTACAAGGAGTGGTATGACAAGAAATGGGGCGCAAAGGACAGGTCTCTCAGACAGGGTAAAAAAGTTTACATCAGGAAACCTGAGAGCCTAAGTGGTAAAGGCGACAAATATTATGCTCCAGAGAAAATAAGAGAGGTTAAAAAGAATGTGGTCATTCTGGAAGACGGGAAAAAAATGGAGCATGGATCTTGTCGCCATAGGCCTGAACGAAATGGGACACAGGGTGCCCAGCATGCCCCTCGCCCAGTGTACCAGGTCTGATGAGGTTCAGGTGAGAAGAGGGATAAGACATAGAAACTCTCCTGGTTGGCACAAAGACTACAGAATGGTGTGATTAATGGCATTCAAAGTGTAACATGATATGTCTTTGGGTCTTCTGTGCAAGACAAAATGTTGTATAGTTTTTCCTGTTCAGCTCTTTTTCAGTTCCCTTCCCCTTCCCTTGCATTCTTTCCCATTTTGTTCCCCTCACTGTCCTCCAGTTCTTCTCCATTCTCTTTCCCCTGCCCTCCCACTCTTTGCCTCATCTGCCTCTCTCTCTCTGTCCTCTCTCCGCCTTCTCCTCCTCTCCCTCTTTTTCCTTCAGGGAGGAAGATGTGTTATATCCTCCCCCCTTGGTACTTTCCTCCCACCCCTCCTCCTGTATCCCTTTGGTATATCCTTAGAATCTTGATATGAAGGCAGCCTTGGAATGTTGACAAGCTGCGCTTGACAGAGAGTTACTGGCACCAGCAAGCTGAGGGTGTATATTTCATACTTTCAAAATAAAGTACTTTCAACTTACCTTCCTCGTGATTCATTACTTCACCCATGACAGACCCAAGTAGGTTTATGCTTATAAATTTTTCAGAAGAAAAGGCAGACACCATCATAAATTTGTTTTTATATTTTCCTGCCAAGACTCCTGAAATATGCCCTGCTCTCCAGTAATAAATAGACATAGGGAGAAGAATATTGAGGGTGATTCAAAGACACAATGGGAAATCTACCCCTTTGGTGTAGGATCTTGCCTGGGTTTAGATCTATGACTTTGTCCAAAATCACAAAATCATTCCGGGATTATCCCTGGAATGCTACTTCAATCACAGCTTTCCAGGCTTACTCCTAGAAAAGTTAGGGATTTTGCTTTTTTTTGCCACTGATATTCTCCCAATGTGACATTATACATACACTACAATGCCACATTGCATAAACCCAGCTTCTCTATGCAAGGGCAGGCTTTGCACCACAATGAAAATATTTTTACCCATAGGGAAACCCTATCCTCAGCGCCCCCATGATGATTGGAGGTGTTACATTCACGTTCTGACCATCTATTGGGTGGGAAAGACACAAAGAGGATGAATGGGCACAGATACACTTTCAATGTTGGCCACACAATTGTGGGTCAACATTAGACAGGAGTATGGCAGGAGAATATATTTATTTCTGCAAGGTCACCATTTGTAAATACCATGCAGTTATCAAACCCAGTCTGCCAGGAGGCATCCAGGGACAGAACAGAGCCATGTCCATCCTATCACAGGCCCCTGGTTCTTGGAGAGTGTCCCAGAGTAGCACACTCAGAATAGACCCACCGATGTCCATCAGGGCTGCTCCCCTTTGAATTGTTATTAGCTTTATCCCTATATTCCTGCTATTATTTCCTTTGATTAGTCCATTTGTTTGTCATAGCTTCTATTTGCTTCCCAGTTTCCTAGATTCTCTCCTTGTTTATGTCTGCTTTCTCTGTGTTTCTCATGCAGTCTCTAGTTCCCTTGAAGTTTGCTACAGCTCCTAGAATCCCTGTGCATGTACCGTCTCCAGTTTTCCTTCATTCCTTTTTCTAGTATAACCCTTTTGTTTTGTAGTCCTATACTTACCGTTTTATCTGATTATCTGTGTTCCTTTACGTACAGCATTTTACTCTCTGCTGCTCGCCTTATATGTATCTTGGGCTCTTAGTGTTTGGTAAGCGTGCTAATTTGACCTCATCTTTGTATAAGTGTATTGCTTTGTACAGCAGTTGGATCTTGGATTCCTTTAGTTAGATCCTGCCCCACTATTGCGCTTGTGTTACATTTAGTCTTAATGTTCCTTAATTGTGACTGGTGTGTCAATCTAGACCCATAAGGGCTTGCCTCGTGCACAGAAGGACAAACCTTGTTATTGCCCCAGGCTCCAGGTACTGGAATTCTCAGAGTGACTATTTGAAAGAGTAATCTGAGAGGTATTGATTACCTCTATTGCTGTGGTAAGTTCTCAGTTTTACATGTGTACAACCCTAGTGGTGATCCAGTGTGTTTGTCCAACATTGGTTCCTTTCCCCTTGGCTTCACATTAGGGTTGCCTGTCCTTCTCTATCCTGTTCCTGCCCATTACACTGAGTCTTTTCTTTACTGACTTATGCCTTTGTCTGCTCTTCTGAATGTGTACCTACCTCAATGGGTAGACGATGAGACCCTACCCCCCAAACCCCTGAAGTAGCAGAAGAGATAACTGGGCTACACCTCCTCTTAAAGGCCCTTACAATATCAAGATCAGGCGTCCACCCTCCAGCAAAGCACTTGGCTGGCATCTACCCTCTGATAGTTTGAGAAGGGAAGCAGGGCCAACAAAAAAAGTAGGAGGGAACTGCCTGGCCCAAATAGCCTTGGCCCTATAAATCGGTTCCTTTTATGGAAGAACCCCTCAGGCCCAGAAATCAACCCTTTAAAAAAAGGTAAGAAATTCACAAGAAGAGATTTCCCTCTCCAATCTCCTATATACAAGGTCATATAGAACACATGATAAATTGGTTGTTTTTTCCCCTCAAGGACAGAAGTATTGTCCTACTAACCCAATTGTTTGGAGGATAAATACATCTTTTTTTGGCATAAACTGTTTTCTCTTCTAGAGTCTTCGGACAGACCTCACAAAGGCATTATGAGCACAAATGACTCAGTGAACGTGAGCCCTGTTATGTCTACTGTTGGGTCGCAATAGGGACAGTAGTAGGCCCTTTATTGAGTTGAATTAACCAAAGGTGGCATCTTTCTTGTCTCTGACCCTTGAGACTTGGGCGATGGCAGTAGGGGAGCGAGCAATACAGCAATCTGGGGTACATGTTAGCACACCTCCTAGTCAGGGAGAAAAGGGACAAGCCATTTTTATATTGGATCCTCGTTGCCTTCTGGGCTAGGTGGAGAGCTAAGGAGTCCCCGAATTTTGTGAGATTTTGCTCAGCTGTTTTTGTGTTTTCCTCAAAGAAAACACCAATGGTTAGGTTAAATGGGAATGTACAGTTTTGGGACCCTCTGTTTACACATTGCCACCCACCCATCAGGACCAATCTACATAAAATTGGCGAAACCGTTTCTGGTTGGCTGAGCACTATTTTGGAAGGTTTGCGGAGACCGGGGACAAAGTTGCAACTCATTTAAAATAGGGCTTTCATATGAAACTCACTTCTAAACCTTAATTAGCGAGGAACAAATGGAGATGCGATGTGTTTGACTGGTACATGCATGTCGTGCAGCGTTTACCTTGAACATCCTCTAAAGTCTGCAACTGTATGACTAGATTTAACAGACAGACTATTACTCGGGCACGTTCACTGTGTGTTACTTTGTACACAGAGTTTAACAGAATCATGAAATAATTGTATAGTTCACCTCTAAGCATAATTAATCAACTGAGCAGAATTAATCAATCATTGAGTAATACTCGCATATCCAGCATCACATTCTTTATGTATTCCCTATAGCTAAGTTTAAGTGTAACGTGTTTCACATACTCTTCCACATGTACTTAGTTTCTCATTTGCTCTATTTACTTTTGCAAGTGATGTATTTCAGATAAACAGATGAGACATGAATTTATAGATCAGAAAAGAAAGTGAAATATATGTGTGCATTAAGTATTCATTATTCGATAAGAATAATATGTTTGACATAATGACATATTTTAAAGACTCAAGAAGTTCTTTATTTTTGATTATTTTCAGAACTGACCATGTAGATTACACCGACAGTAAGTAAATCATATAAACATAAACACGCACATTTTATTAATTTGTTTGTAACTTTTTTTACGATTTAGAAAAGAAAGTGCATTTAAGGAAGCGGTTCAGTTGTTATTTTCTGTCTGTGAGTACTTAAATAGCATATAATTAAATGAGTGCTTCCAGTATGAAATCATCATGCTCAGGTCGTAGGCCTGCTGTGATATGTAGTGTAATGAGGAGTGGTACAGAGCACGTGGTGGAGTCACAGGTTGTTACAGTTATACAATAATCTGACACACTCACAAATAACGTAAAACGTGTGCACGCTGTTAAGAAGTTGGATATCCACATAGATAGTGTGACAAGCACACGCTCTCACATATTCCAAAATACTCCTTCAAAAGTGTACAGAATCTTTAGGACACAAATAGATTGTGAGAATATATTTATAACCGTATTTGATGCACTGTTGACGTATTTGTGACACCCAGGGATGCTCTATAATTGATTGACAATCTGGGTAACTCGTGTACATTTTTAGGTCTGGCTTAGGAGACCGTGTTAAGTCTAACGTTAAACTAATATAAAAAATCATATTGGAGCCCACACACAGAAAGACTGTTTAGGGTTATGCAGGAAATTAAAAGCACATGAGCCCTCATAGATTTTCTTTGCAGTTTAATGTTGTCGCCAGTGAGTTCATTGTGTTCCCCTTCAACTATGTGCAAACAACCAAAAATCCAACAGCCAACACGTGTTTTTTCTTCTGTACTTCCTCAAGGCTGCAAGTACAATAGTATTAATATTAAAATAATCACAATATAATGCGATAATGAATAAAGAAGTTTATTGGTTTGCAGGTGTTTTTAAAAGCTAACAAAGAAAATAGACCATATTGTTGTGATGATGTAGTGCCTCTGCAGATAAGGATCATGGAACATTGATGTGGTGTGCACATAAGACATGTATGTCAGTTGAGATTGCGTGAGCTCACAAGCTGATTAACAATATTTAGAGTGGGAAAGGATCCCAATTTACCCTCAGTGTGGGGGTGTTTGGAGATATGAAATGTGAAATTTAGAAGAGAACACTTCCGTAATAGATTACTGTCTTAGATAATACACTCTAGTCCTAAATTTATATTTTGTGCATTAAGAGCTAATAGTTCTGTTTTTAAATGATGGCAGCGAATAGCTAGCTAACAGTCACGATCTACCTTACTTCAAATTTGCCAACTTTATACCTGATTTAACTGTAGAGATATATTTAGCTAATCAGCTCATCGGACCTTGGTTATATCATAATTAGACTGATGTTTCGTTGAAGATATAAACTAAAAAATTCTTTCTATCAACAATACATCATACTTCGATCTAGGTCCTTAACTTGATATATAGGTTCTCTCAGTATGGTACTGTCAAATGAAATCACTGATCGGTAGCTTGGGCTTTAAGTGGGATAAAAAAAAGGGGAGGGTCTCTGAAAGGGTCATGGTCTATATAATTAAGGGGGTGTTTTAAACAGTAAACTCTGGACCTAATTACAATGTTGGACCGACGTCATCCTAATGCATTAGGATGACGGCAGTCTGAGTTGAAACTGGCAGGGGACTCTAACTCGGTTCCGATGGGCTCAAGTAGGCCGTCGGTCAGTCGGAACTGCACTATAATCCCTTAAGGGCACTGTTTCTGCTGTCGGGATTATGAAGTCGGTTTCCGACAGCCAATCCATGTCGGCCTTTCTGACATAGATTGGCTGTTGGAAACTGACTTTGGGGGCCCCTAGCAGTGCCCCCTTTCCCCCTGCCCTCCCATTTGCGGGTGTCCCCCTAAACATCCCTCACGGTGCCTGCCACATGGTGCAGGAATATTTACAAACTTCCATTTTTCAATGGGAACTTGTGCTGTGGGCGTTTTCAGCCCATTGCACAAGCTCCCATTGAAAAATTAAAGTTTGAGGCTGCATATGCCTAATGGGGTTGTCGGAAACACCAACCTATGGTCAGGCAGTACCTTCACTGAAATGGTGTTGGTTTGAGGCAACACCGACCTACATCGTAATTAGTCCCTAAGTGTCTGTGATTCCCATAGTGTGCCGCCCAACTGGTATTTTGGTTCCTCTCTGAACTTTCGGTTATTGCATCCTGATTTATAATCAACAACTGACACACATGTAAACAGCCAGGACTATTGGCTTTGTCAGTGGTTGTTACCTATTTAAGATTAATGAGTACCAACAATGATTTTGTTGTATATAATTAATATTGACAATGTTTTAAGAATGAGACTGTGAGTTAAACATTACTGAGGCTTGTGGAAGGGACAGTGGCCTTCAGAGTTTCTCAATTCCTCCCAACAGGCTCATCCTGTTAGATATCTATGCCCCTTTTCTCTCCACATCTCTTCTATCTGCATATCTTGCATGCCATCTGTTGGACTTGAACCCTTTCTGTAGGGTCATCCCCAAACTTTTTGACCTCACAATCCTATTTTCTGAACCCTCTTTTGTTGGCTTTTTTGGACTCTGCACACTTTACTTATGCTAACCAGTGCCAAAGTGCTTCTGTTCTCTCCTTTAAACATGGTAAAATTGGCTTACATCCAATTGGCACATTTAATTGACTTGTAAGTCTCTAGCAACGTGGTACTGCATGGGACCAGGACCTGTAGATTAAATTCTAATATTGGTCCTGCAGCACTGATTGTGCCACCCACTTAAGTAGCCTTTTAAACATTTCACAGGTCTGCCATTTCAGCCTATGTGTGCAGTTTTAAACTGTCATATAAACCTGGCAAAATAAGCCTTTTGCCAGGCCTAACTCTTCCTTTTAAACACATACATGTCACCCAGAGGGCAGGGCCTAAACAACCCTGAGGGCATTGTGCAGTGTATTTAAAAAATTGGGCATGTACTTTTAAGTTTTACATGTCCTGGTAGTGAAAAACATAAAATAGTTTTTCACTGCTGCAAGGCCTACCTCTCCCAGAGGATAACATTAGCTTACCTTATTGCATTTATACGGTGATAACTTTAAATTGGGAGCAAGAAGGAATATCATGTTTAGTCTTTAAAGAAGTGTAATTTGAAACCCTATTAAATGGTAACGTTGGATTTTAAGTCACAATTCTGAAAATACCACTTTAAGCCCTTTAAGAAAGTTGGCATTTTCTTCTCCTAACCATTTGATGCCTCCAGGCGTCCATCTTCCAGCAAAGCACTTGGCTGCCATCTTACCTTCTGATACTTATGGAAGGGAAGCAGGGCCAGCAGAAAAGTAAGCGGGAACAACCTGGCCCAAACAGCCTTGGCCCCATGAATTGGTTCCTTTCATGGAACAACCTGAAGAAGTGTAATCTTGAGATAATGTAGCAGTACATCATACTCATGCATAGTTCAGCACTCAAATATACTCTGTCGTAACTAATGTACTAAAAGGGGAGGATTATTTTGAACTAAAGGGTATTTTGTTTGAAATAAATGTATGTAGAATGTAATTAATAATGTTACGCGAAAAATCATGTATTTACGTGTCAAGAGAAAATAACCTGAAATGTTGCATTGTGAGATACTTAATAAGTATGTGTGCGACCAATGTTTAACATTTATACAAATAATTTGAATAAATCTGGTGCAAAAACATTTACACTGAGACATTAATGATTCATCGCATTTATTCATGCCTCCAATAATTACATTTATTTTATGTGTAGATATGTGCACATATTCTGCAACTGTCTGCACATGTTAACTTAGCAAAGTAGGCTAAGGCCTCAGTTGAGGCGCCTGTCTCCATGTGCTGGAGAGATCTTACCCATGCTTACTCAGGTCCGCATTCCACTTTTCTAGTCTCAAATCCACCGATAAAGAAGACCGTCCACAGCTCCCCTGCTGCAGGGGCTGAGGTGAACTCCGGCAGCTTTCAGCCTGGCTTGTGCTGCCTCTCCCACCAGTTCTGGCTCCATCCGATCAACAGCTCCGCAGTTCCCTTGCTGCCTCGTCACAAGGTGCAGCAGAGACCACACCGCTGAGGGCCTACTGTGCCCCCTGTACCTCATCCCAGGGCCCTCTACAACACGCTTGGACATCCATTACCAACATCAAGGGCCCCCGTGAACTCCGCAATCCTGCCGGTAACCACTATTCCCCGCCAGGAACACCGAAATCAATTAGTGCACTGCAGCTTAATCTGCCTCCCCTAGGTGGCTGCGGCAGCTTAACTTGCAGCCACCATGTTCCGTTCAGCTTTTGCAGAAGAATGGGCAGGTTGTTCCCTTCAGTTCAGGTAAAAAAAAAATTGCTTTGTATGCCGATGATCTCATGTTATTCACCTCATATCCAGGCCAAACTATACCAAGGGTGAAAGTTTTGGTGAGAGAATTTGGAGCATTATCAGGATATTCAATAAATGATCTGAAGTCCTGGGTAATGTTCTGGAATATAATAGACTGGGGGGGACAGGATAAGATCAGGTACCTTGGAATTACTATCTCAAAGTTAGTAGAGTTAATACCTCAGCATAACCTGGAAAGGGTAGCGAAGGAAGTGGATGCACTACTTGCCAGATGGAAGAATCTGCCCCTGACCATAAACGGGAGCGTACATTTAATTAAAATGTTTGTACCCTAAACTGACGTACTTTTTTAACTGCATCCCCTTGACATTATCAGCAAATGTAATTGATAAAATCCAGGGGAAAATAGTTTCATTTGGTCATCAAGGGGAGTACGGATGGCCTGGAAAAAATTAAGACGTCGGCTTGAAAGAGGTGGCTTGGCCTTTCTGGATCTTAAATGATACTATATGACCTTTCAGTTTAACCCCTTCAGTGCCACGCCCTTTCCCCCTCCTGTGCCGGGCGTTGCACTAGTGGGTGGGGTTCATGACGAGATAGTCTCGTCCTGGGCACAGCGCAACCGTGCTCCATGACGAGACTATCTCGTCATGGGCACTGAAGAGGTTAAAAACTGCAACTGCAGGGTTCTCCTTGGTAAACCAGGACCTATAATATGGGGAGGTATGTTGGAGGAGATGGTAAAAGAATGGATCACTAAAGGCTTCCTATATAAGTTTGGTGCAAGGAAGTTTTTCAAGGAGGTTCGGTTGAAAATTTTAAAGGCAGCTTTGGCTCTCTGGCTTGGTGTTATAAGGATTCTGGGAATCAATCAATCAATCAGTCAGTTTTTTTTTAAGCTCACTACCCACCTGTGAGGGTCTCAAGGCGCTGGGGGGGTGGGGGGAGCAGCTCCGGTCAGTCGAAGAGCCAGGTCTTGAGGGTCTTCCCGAAGATGTGCATGGTGGGGGTGTGTCTGATGTTGATTGGCAGTTCGTACCAGGTCTTGGCAGCGATGTAGGAGATGGTTCTTCCACCCGTTCTTGCTCTGCGGATGCGCTGAGGTACGCGAAGGCGAGGTACGCAGATTGGAGATTCCTCTTGGGTAGGTGAAAGGAAATTCTGTCATTGAGGTATTGGGGTCCGGTGTTGTGGAGGCATTTGTAGGCGTGGGTGAGTATCTTGAAAATTACTCTTTTCTCGATGGGGAGCCAGTGGAGGTTACACAGGTGCTGGGTGATGTGTTCATGTCAAGAGATGCCAGAGACGAGTCTGGCCGCGGTTTTCTGTACGGTCTGGAATGGTTACGTCTCAGATTTCTTCCCAATCTGGGACTCACCTGGCACACCAGAATGTCTTAAGGATGGGTTAAGTCTCCCATTGAGGAGAGCTGGGCTAGTAGTTTGGGGGGAATTGATAACAGTACAGGGTATGTTGCTCTGGGAAGTGTTAGCAGCAAAGAATGACAATTCTTGGGCCGTAGCCAATGTAAAAGAGTTTGGGGTGGCAAGGGAATTTGAGGTAAAACTGCAGGATGGGCTACCCAGGGAAAAGGAGGCGGCACTGTGGTACTGGACGCTCCTTGATGCTGAGGATGGGAAACAGAAAGCACCATATTCAGTTGGGGAAGGAGTTATTCAGGATATCGCGTTACGAACCTTAAAAATACTGTACTCTGTGGTTTAGCCAGTCAATTTGAAACTGAACCATTTTTTTTTTACTATCAACCCGGCTATACTGGACGCCCGAGAGGCTAGCGAAATTTGTACAAGAGCCAGCCCCAAAGTGTCGCAGGTGAGGCTTTAGAAGAGCCAATGACCAACAGATGTTTTTTAAGTGCCCAGAATTACAGGTGTAATGGCAGGAGGTGGAGAATGTGGTTAAGAATTTCTGTGGGGTGAATATATCGTTAAGTTTAACATTGGTATTAATGGGGGTGGTAGCCTGCCCGAGCCAGCCTCTAACAAAATCTAGAAGGGGCCTGCTGTTCTATATGATGCTCCTAGCAAGAAGAGAGATTTGTAAGCGCTAGACGGAATCCTTACCACCTAAGGAGATTGACTGAGTTTAGGCGGTCAGAAACATTTGTAAAATTAACATTGGCTCTGGAACTGATTGCAGCTGGATATGGGTCGATTTCCAAAAATGGAGTGGAATGTCAATGACTTAATGTGTGGTCCGATAATTACACCTGTGAGATACCAGGAACCAGGAAACTGGTAGGCATAGTCCGGCGGGTCAGAGATAGTATGCAATGGGCCCAAGATTGGAACAGGTTTTGTAGAATCGCCTGGGTTTGCAGTTATTGGTGAAATGAGGACAAAAAAAAATAATAATAACTTACCAAACTAGGCCTCGAGAAGAAATTAGTTCAGTTGCTGCTCACATTGAGATTCAAATTAATAATTCACGTTTATCCTTCAATATGGAGTGTATGCTGCTGAGTTGTTTCTATTGCAGGTGTGGATGAGCCTCATTATTTAGAATAAAGGAGTTTTGTGTAAATAGATGGCAGAGCATGAGAAGGAGGAGTTGCACAAGGGAATCGCGCTAAGGAGCAAAGAGAGGAGTTTTCATGGGAAAGGAATGGCCAAGGACGAGATGAGATAATGCACTATCTGGCTGGGAAAAGTTGCTGAAATCATCCAGTTGTGCCAGAGCTATGGAAATTTCCCAAGGAGGAGCTACATGAGAGTGTCACATAGACAGCAGATGATATAATGTGCTGTTTTTTTTTAGGGAGAGAGCTCTTCTTGGGTTTGCGTAGAGAGCACACCTATACTACTGCTTGTGTGACTTTAAGCGACTTGACCAATCGTTGGAGTGTTTTTACTGAAGACTCTGATGACTGACACCCTTCTTCTTTCCTTATTTGATTACTTCCTTACTAAATGCTTTTAGTTAACGTTGGACTTTTCAGGGTGGTGTAGGGAAAGTTAGGTTACTCATGCTCATTGAAGAGAATCATCAGATGCAATTTAGCCTTCATTTCCTCTTCCTGATCACCTCTATCATTATTTTAGAATTAGTAATTTGATTTGTTCTAATATAAAGGGTACATCTCTTAAGGAGATTAGGACTTACACAGATCTTTTTGTATTTTTATAGGATTTTGCTTAGATTGATCTGCATTGATTTGTTCCTGAATTTATAATAAAACTGTTGGAAAGCGTACTAGTGGTAGGGGTAAATGTGCATCTACCTCTGGCCATAAGCAACTACCAAAAACTAGGGCTCAGAATAGGTCACAGAAAACTATTCCCATCCTCAACCCTTGGTAGATTGGCTGCTAGCCATGAAGGCTTAACACAATTCCAGTAAATAATTAAGACACAACACACAATAAAAATCTAACACCAATTTATAAAAATAGGAAATATTTTATCTTTAAAATTACACCAACATTTTAAAAAGCCACTTTAGGTACCTACAGATGTGAATGATCAAATATTAAACACTTTCTAGTGCTTATAAACCAAATAGTGCTACTTCTGAGCATTTAGTCGCCTCTGAGATAAAGTCAACGTTTGAGGCCGACCAAGATGGAGCACTCATCAGATACACTAAGCGGGAGGCCCTGGTCAAGATTTTACCTTCACACTTAGAAACCCTCTGGAGGATTTCTCACCGGATGTTGTGCAGCCTCCTCTAGCAGGCCGGATTTAGTGAGGGTTCACTGGAATGTCTTTCTGTGAGAGTCTAGCCATCCTCTGGAGCTTTTTCACAAAACTTCACCAAACTTCTGGAACTTCTTCCTGGAGTTTCTCCTGAGGATTCAAAGTGTCCAAAACACAATCCAAGGGTCTGGAATCTCCAAGATGTTCCTTGAAAGTTTGGGACCACAATTCCCACAATGCATCTGGACAACACCCTTAAAAGTCCACTGGATACACTCCAGGCAGGGGACTCTTGGTGGAGTTGATACATTTGACCTCTGGTACCTGTAGCTTGCAGGGAGCCCACTCTTTATTGCTCTTGAAACAATGTACATCCGAGGGCTGTTGTTCCAGAGAATACAGCATGCGCAGTCTGTCAGAATGCAGGGCCTGAGGGTGCAACTCAAGTTTCCAGCTTGGTGTCCCCTCTTTATTCCTCTTAAAGCAAGGTACATCCAAAGTGCTGTAGTTCCAGATAATGCAGCAGGTGCAGTCTCCAGCTTGCCAATTCTTCTTCTTCTGGACCATTGAGCGCAGAAGAGAAACTATACTGATTTATGTGATTTCCCGCTGGTCGAGGTTTCAATTGTGAATGTGTGTTCTTTGGGTGAGTGATTCTATCAATTCTTTTAGTGCAGCAGACAATTGTTAGTTGTTTTAATATAAACATAAGCGAACAACAGAGAGAGTGTGGAAAAGATTTTGAAGGAGGGTGAACTGCTGCGAGGAGTGAGAGTGACATCAAGCTGTGCCGTGCCGAGATAGGTCAGATGGGATTGGTTGAAATTGTTCCTTGGATGCTGTGCTATTAGTAGTGATCGTATTGTTGTGGAACTTAAGATTTGTTTTATTTGGATTTGAGTTAAATTTGTTGAAAAAAGAAATTTAAAAATTTGATGTTTTCAAGTAATAAGAGATATGATATCAGAAGATGAAGGGGGGCCTACTGGAGTTGGCGAGGAAGCACCACCCGAGGATACGCAGGCACATTATATGGTGACATAAGTAGGGCTCTATACTATTATTTGGCTTATAAATTGTCACAGAGAAAGAAGGTGCATTAATGTTTCCCTGCTACAGTACTTTCAAGAATAATTGATCATTTGAGGGGGATATTATTTGCAATGAAACAATAACCCAGACCCATGGGAACATGCAGTGCATGTTAAGCAGAGAGACAAATACCAAGAGGGGATGACAAAAGCGATGCGGGCTTATGTGATATGGTATGACCAACAAAAGAGATGAAGCATGGATATGATTGAGGGAGCGAGGTTGTACCCTGCTATCATAAGCACAGGAAATTAGGCTGAGAGAAGGAGTGGGAAAAGAAGAGGGGAAATGCAGACAGTGATAGTGACACAAGTGACAGCCTACTGGAAGGATTGCTAGCTGAAAGTCCACCTCGATATAAACAGACGCAAATGGAAAGTGGGGGAAATGTGAATTCTAACGATAGCTCTGGAAGTGCTTCGGCACCAGCTGCTCCTAGTCCTGGTGTTGTAAGAGTCATATCGACTGGGGACACACAAACTGTAACCTCGTGAAACGGTAACATTTGTTTAGCTTTGCAGCTTCCGCATGCTCTTGCCATGCCGGTAACTATTGGCCCAATTGTTCCTATATACGATCCTAAATCTCCTGGAAATGGAGGTCAGGGAATGCCTGCTTCTACTGAAGTAAAAGCAGTAGAGAGTCAGAGAATGTAATTTGTACCATTAGTTCCCATTAATGCGAGCATATTTTGCGCAGCAAGTGCAGATCCCTGTGCTTTGCTGAATGGATACAGACCCGAAAGGCCCTTTCCAGGATTAGTAGGTCTTGACTCAGCTTTTCGGGAAACATACTCAAATGCATGCAATATCAAGCCTCGGAAGAATACTACTCCAGAGAAGAGATATTCTGGGGTTTAACATATATTCAATGTCGAAGACTTAGAGAAATGGTTGACAGAGCATAATGAAATATCAATTGGAAGCCAAAGTACTGAAACCAGTCATGGAGCTATTAAATCAGCTGTAAAGGTAGATTCGATTGATGTGTTCAAATTGAAGACTGAATTGGATGCGATGATAAGTGGAAGCTTAGAACTCTATCTATAGGCTATTTTTCAAGAGTAAAGATGTCACTATAAGAGCAAGACAGGCACATGAGAAATTATCTGAATTGGCTAATAGATATGATGTTGATTTGGAACGAACTAAGGCATTGAGGAAAAACCACAGACATGCATTCAGTGATCAGGATATAAAGAATCTGAGTATACTAGGACAGAAAACACAAATTTGAAAGCTCATACTATGCATTCGAGTTTGGAGTACATTCAACTGAAGGGAAGAGAGATGGGCTAATTGCAAGACTTCAAAGAGAATAATGGGAGAACCTCCTCATGGGGGAGAAAAGGGAGTGGGTGTCCAAGCTTTTTCTTTACAAGAAGTACCAAGTGGAGGGTATGTACATATATCTTAGAGTAGAGGTGATCTCACAGCATTTACAAAGGATTTCCCGAGCTAGATGGAGAAACCTGTAGAGGGGTACAAACAGGTTGATGGATTTGTGAAAATTTCGAAGGTGCTTTGGATTTACCTGAACATATTATTTGAAATTGTGGTCCCTATTGATTTATGGAGAGCATGCATGATAGCTATAGATTGACCTACTGCACTGCTGTACCAGGAGCAATGCCACAACCTTAGTCTGGGAGAGTGGGTCGTAGTGTAAAAACATGTGAGGTAGAGTTTCCTTGAGCCTTGTTGGCGTGGTCCGTAATAGGTGATTTTGGTCACTACAACAGCTGTGAAGTGTGGTGGTCTTCCAAACTGGGTGCATGCGTCTTAGACACATAGAGTCCTGTGTCCCTTTGATCGAGTAGCAGCACCTCTCCCAGAAGAGATGCCAGCTATGATTGATGAGCCACGGGACGAGGTTAACCAAGCTATTGGGGACTGGACAGAGCCTGAGACAGCATTTGAGCAATCACAGGACATCCCGACAAATCTGAAGTTGAGCCTGAATTTGATGGAACTGATTCAGTTCTGGTGAACGAAACAGATAGTGACCCTAACGAAGAAACTAGTGCCATGGAATCATGAGTGGTGAAAGAAAGCTGGCCCAAGAACAAGGACAGGAGAGGATTGAAGTTGTCCTCAGAGAGAGCTCTTGTACCCATATCGAAAGCCTCTAGGGAATCAGAGCGGAGTGAAGATGAAGGTGAGAGGTCGAGTCTTCAAAAATCTAAAAGACTGAGGGTGCCTTGAAAGAGGTACTCTTCTCCTGAGTGGACTTACTTGGTTACTAATGGCAATAATGGGAGTTCCGGACTAATAGTAGAAGTTCTGCTGAGACTTCCGGAGGCTAGTCTGAATATTCTTACATTTGCTCTTCCGTACCCAACAAGACTGAGTGGTTTAAGGAACCTGACATTAAATGAAACTGAATTTCCTCATTGAATTCGTAGAGTTTTCCTGAGAGAGTTGCTGAACTGGGAGAAATGTTACTGGAGATGCTCATTGATGAACTTGGTCCCCACCTTATCAGAGATGTTGAATGAGCTTTGTATTGTTGCTTTAAGAAGAATATCTAGGTCCGAGTGGAAGAAGATTAAAAGTAGGGATTACATTTAGAAGAACATGGAGTAGGGTTATGGAACCCTCACAAAGATTGTACATAGAGTGAATAAAATGTAAACAAAAGGACTGTTTCACAAAAAAAAGACAGTTTGCACAGGTGGAGACCAAGAGGACAATCAGTTGCTGCTATTTCTGTGCCCAATTGGTCTGAATCTAAATAGTATGGAACAGAATAATAATAGTCGCAGGCGTACGTACATAATAGTTGCATTACTTGTCATATTAGTGATAAGCCTAATAGCACTAATTGTGAGATTGAGCTAGAGTCCAACTAGGGTCAAAGAAGACAAACATACAATTGTACAGAAACCGAAACATAAGTAAAGTGTAGAATTATATTCACTAGAGGGGCAACATTTACAGACAGATTTGTCGAGAGTAAATAACACACCTCATGCACATACTAATTTGCTTCATGAATATATACAAACCATGGAAGCCAGAGATTGTTATGTTTGCATGCAGCTGCCTTCTTCATTACCTACAATGACCTACCGTTGACGTATGGCATTATATGTAGTCTGCTGTTGAGCATGGACTATGGACAGGGACATTTCCAGTACTATTATTCAAATTATGATCTAGTTTTTCCAGAGGTTACCCTGTTTGAATGCAGAAACAATTAGAAGATATCTGCACCGACTAAAACATTAGATGCAGCTTATGCGAACAGATATAATTTGTCGTGCATTTTTACCGATATAGAAAATAAATTTATGGAACGAGTAGAAGACAGATATAGAGCAGTAAAGGCAAAGGCAGCTGTAGGAATTAATATCGCTAGTTAACCACAAGAAAAAGTGGAGCACAAGACAGCAGGAAACACTAGCTCTTTCACATTAGATTGGCAACACCAAGGGAAATTGTGCATATTTAATGAGAAAAACACGCATGACATCATTCTTGTAGGAGAAAGTGAAAGCGATCCTACATTTGCGGTTAAAGGCTCTTGGAAGCTATTTTTGGATGGCTCAAACCCTGTGATTCCTGGAGTTTATTTTGTTTGTTGAAAGAATGCTTATTTTAATTTGCCACGTTAATGGTTTGGCACATGTTATGTAGGGGTAGTTTTCCCAAAGATCTATCATGCTGAGAATTTTGATCACCCTGTGTAGGAGGTAAGGTCCAGATCTAAATGAGGTGCTTCTGCTGGAGAGATAGTAGGAGATGACTTTGGAGCTATCATAACCAGTGTTGGGGTGATATTGAATGACATCAAGATTAGAAAGCTTTCTACTGTAGTTGATAGGTTGTCAACTGATACTGCTTGGTCTTTGTTGCTTGTACGTACTGAAATGATTGCTATCAGATCTCTGGTTTTAAAAAAAGGCTTGCATTAGACATATTTCTCACACAGGAGGGCGGAGTGTGCCAGATGTTGAAGGTCCAACAGTATTTCACTTATGTCCCAGATAGGAGTAAGTATTTACAGAAGTTTATATGCAATATTACAGACTTGCATAATGAAGTGAGTGGATTAGCAGAAGATGGTGTTAGACATGGATTTAGTACATTAGGAAGATGGTTTGCAGATTTGGAAAGTAGTATGGTAGGTTCTGTTTTGAGACCACCATTGATTATTGCTCTTTGCACAATATTCTTAATTGTGGGAGTTAAGGTGTATCAGACATACAGAAAGCAGAAAGGGACTTCAAGAAAAGGAGAGGATTTGAGACTTGAAAGAAAACAGGATAATTATCATAATTAAATTAAATGGTTGGCGGAGCTCTAGAGAACAGCATTTGCAGCAACAAGCGTTTAATTGTCAGACCAACCAATGCACTCTTACCTGTAGGGTGCGCTGCTGAGTTTCGCAGAGAGGCTATGAGCCAACATCCTCAGTACCCTACCTTATAACCTGTGTTTTCTTATATGCACTAGGGCTACGCGATAGGGTTCAGGGAGGAGGGCCGGATACTGGACGCTGAGGACTGTACTTCTTGTTGTCGACCTGCGGTGCAACAAGATTTGATTAGCTATGGTTTTTAGATTTTTAGACTTTCACACACTCTTTATTTATGTTTCTTTTCTACTGGAAATTTTATTACATTGAGTTAAATTTTTCCTACCTGCGATCTATTGAAGTAGTGAATAGCGTCCTAGTAGTCTTGTGATGAACTTCCTAGAAGTTGTTGTGGGGCGTGGCAGTTATTGGGCATGGCTTTTGTAAAGATGCATTCGGTAAGTCTTCTATAAGAAAGGAATGATGAATAAGTTACTCAATATTCTAGAACAACATTTCTTTTAAAACTTTACATGGTATACTCTGCTTGTCACTAAATAAGCACTTACTTATAAAAGACCCCAAGAACTTGTTCCATCACTATTGCTGTTAATGATATATATAAAAAACAGAACAAACAAAGAACAAGCAATATACAATGTCCTTTTTGTTGATAACAATGCAGATCTTTGTTTTAAAAGTCTTTCTCAAAAGTGTTTTTCCTTTTCTTGAAAGAAAAACGTTCCAAAAATTGTCTTTCAATAATTTAAACAAACGCACAAAGTTCCATTGCTTTACTTGCGATGGGTGTCTGAGTTTAATGAATAGATTTCACTTAGCTTTCTGTGTTGTTCTTATTTCAGGTTCATTGCTGCAAATAGACAGGAATGGATCCAGGCGAAGAACAGAAAGCATGAAGATGCCGCATCGGACTGTCGGTAAGTGTTCCTGGATTTTGTTGTCTCCCTGACAACGGACGGAAGGCTCAGTGCCTTCCAGAACTTGGGTGTGGCATTATATACAAGAGCCACACCAAAGATGGCTGCTACACTTCCGAGTGTTTTAAGTGACGCAGCGAGAGTCGTTCCTTAGGTCTTTTCTTTTTGGCAGGGTAGAGGAGCGGACACAGACTTGAATGCGGCTGAGTCCGAAAGCATGTATGCAAGTCTTGAAACGCTATAAACAATCAGTATTTTTCAAGTATGCTCACTGTTACACGTTTTGTACATTACTGTTACATGAGTTTCATAAGTAGATGCGAAAGAAGAGTTTGGATTTATGCGGTATGCGATGGCGCCTGCTCGTGTGTACGTCAGTGTGAGAAAGTTCTAAGTGAGATACAGTGCTACAGGCGGGGGGATAACCCTGAACCCCTCAACAGACACAAGATCCACAAATTTCTATACAGGACGCCTGTGCACACGTTGAGTTTTATAAGCACAAACAAGCATTGGAATGCCACAATATTACCATTCGTAATAACGATTCTGCACATGACTACATATTATCATAGGTTCTTACACATGACTACACATTATTACAGGTTCTTACACATGACTATACATGTGGCGTGTTGGTTGCACAGGACAGGGGAGGGTTTCAATAGGGGAATTTTTGGCTCACCGAGGAGCAGGAGAGGCTACACTGTGACAGACTTCCTGATTTTTCGGGGCTGGGGCAGGGAATCATGACATTAATTTGGTTAATCTGATAAGATCAGGCGATAAAATAGGAGATGTTTGATGGCTTGATTTGCCATCAGATGGGGGATTGAGAAAGTGTAATCTTGATCCCATCTGGAGATAATGTAGGAATGCATCATAATGTGGAAATATGGATTTTTCTGGTCAGTTATGTCCCCTATCTTGGACCCCAACGGTTCTATGTGCATGTCACAAGTACATGTATGTTCCCTCCAGTTCCAGTTATGAAGACGCAAATACATGTGCGTCCACCGTCAAAATGTCCTCTGTCAGATCCGCCATGAATAGGCCGGATATTCCATTCCTAAGTACGAAAGGCCACTGGCTTTATATGGTTCACTTATGCCATTTTACAGTCCAGGCAAGTAGGCCCAGATTCTGTCATCAAACTCTTCTTGCTTTCTGCCTCTGAAAGCTCCAGTCTGAGCCTGCATCTGTGACCATGAACTTTGTCTCATTCTCTGCGCGGCTCACGAAGCCTGACATCAGCCTATTCTCTGCCAAGAACTGTATTTCACCTTCGAATTATCTGCTTCTCCCTCAGCCGATGCATTCCTGCCTAGTAGTTTAAGTAAACATTCTTCCAGTTGCCAAGCAAAAGGCCCGGCTTCTCTGTCCTCATGCAAGTAATTCATAGTCCTGTTACCATGGAATATTTCTACCCCCTCGCATTTAGTGTAGACACTTAGACGCTTGTACACGCACACACAGTCAGTACAGAACAGATTCTGTCCGAGAGTCCTTCTTTTATGGATAACATAGTTCTTTAAACATAGGATGTTAGATATGATTTGGGACTAGGTTGACTTGACCCCCCAGACTTCTTGTCTCCACATGTAGAGCTAAATGTCAAGTCCCCTTCACCCCCTAGTTACACGTCAATTACACGTCATGCTGCTGCGCGCGCATCTATGCCAAGTATTATCTTATAGATCCACCTATAGGTGACATCATAACCAATTATGTTCCTTTTTACTCCTTGTTCCACCCATTTTTGGTTACGCAGACAAATCGTCATTTTCCTTATCAATTGTTACGCCTACCGTATTCGCTTCATTGTAATGTATGTACTATAAAGGTTACTTCATGTCAATAAAGTATGTACTTCACTTCCTGAACCCCCGTGGTGATGGAACTTGGAGCAACCGATTATAATCGATTATTGGAATAAAGCCCATTCCGAACCTCTAATACCACGGATTCTGCCTCTCATTTTACTGAGCTATTTTATTATGTTTCTGTATCAAATTCAGTCCAGGTAAAGGAAAATTATTTACCACATGAATGGCGCCCGAACAGGGACACTTTCTCATCTCACGCGCCGGCGGTGAGTTGCAGGCCCGGTCTCCTGCCACAGCTGGACGGACAATAACGCGTACCAGCAGGATTTCCTGTATCTCCCTCCGGTCAAGCGGGGGCGACTGAGGCTGCGATCAACACCCAGACGAGGCGGTGAGAAGTGCGAAGTATCCCGACCAGAGCCTAGCTGAGAGAGCAAGATCCGAGGTATACAGAGACCCACCAGTTCGAAGTCGATGCAGTGTCCGACGAGTCGAGTCGAGTCCAGTCCGGTTCAAGTTCAAGTTACCGAGGCCTTCCGTTTCCGAAGCTACCCGGTGAGTACCATTGCTGGGGAGGCATTTCTGACGTGCACATAGGTTGTGCCGGTCAAGACGGGTTTGGGTACACAAATCCGGTCTGCACTGTTTTAGCAGTGTATCTGTACTGTTTAGCAGTATATCAAGTATTCCGAAGTATCTAGTTATTGTCAAGAATTAAGCTTGGTGATTAGTTATGCAGACGATCATCATTGTTGTTTCAGTTAAAGGTTTAATGTTTAATGTTTAATGTGTTTAAAAACGTCCTGCATATTGTGGTATGAATGACTGTTCATTATCGTGTTTATTGTATTAAGTCTGTTCAAAATCAAGTATCAGGTCAGTTGGTCAAAATCAAGTATAAGGTCAGTTCTCAATATGCCGCTCTTTTCGAAATTAAGACAGATCACTACTAGAAAAGGGGTTCTCGAAGAAGCCGTTCCTATTCCTCCTAGGGACACTCCAGGGCACTTTATGTATCACAAACATGGCTTAGACGCTATATTATTTCTTGATTTATGGGTGGACTACACCAAGGGATTACCAGAAAGTCAGAGGTGGCCCACAGCGGGAACCTGGGATGCAGAGTGCATCATGAAAGTTGAGGAAGAGTTATGGAAAAGGAAGGTCAGACAGTCACAGAAAGACGCCGTTGAGTTATGGCGTAAAGAATCTCATAGACGCACAGAAAAAGCACGTAGACAGGAAGAAAAGAATAAAGAAAGTTCAAATAAAGTTCGAGAGAATCTATTAATTGAGGAAGGTATCCGAGTGAAATCAGAACAAGTAGACAGACAAAGAAATGCCCTTATGAATGGTATGTATCCCCTTCTGGCCGAAGGATTACCTAAGGCTACTCCAGAAATACCGAAAGACTTGCCACCCCCATTGTTCCCAATAAAGGTACATCCTAAGGGGCATCCTAGAACCGCAGAAGATGTTTTTCTTTCCTCATATTTAGATGACGCAGCTCCCGAGTATGCAAATTCCGCCCCACATAGACCGCATATCAGGGAGGTTCAACGCCAAGATCCAGTGCCCGTATCCCTACAGCAACAAATCGAGTCACAAGTTCCGGCAAGCACATCTGTTTCTGCATCCGCTCCTACAGCTACTTCTATAGCTGTGTCCACACCTGTAGTTGCTGTGTCACGTTCGACGAATCCTTTCACGCCCGACACCCCAGATGGGGCTACGGGAGGTGCTAGCAACATTTTTTCTACGCCACCCAGAATAAATAAACTTACTTTTCAAGAGTCAGCACATTCACGTACACCGAAACTCATAAGTGCCCGTACGCTGAAGGAACTTCTTATAGATTGCAGATATGACCCTGTGGCCGGTAAAGAGGACGAAATGACCCTGGCATCATTGCGTATCAGACGAGCCGCAGTGTATTTAGGAAAGTTACCAGGAATGACTGCGCATCTAGATAAAATATATCATTTTGTCCAAACAGGGCGAGATCCAGAATGTATTAACAGAGCTATGGAATACCAGAAAGTAGAGATACAGGGGGAACTGTTACGTTTCCTCATAAACTGTGTGATCAGAAATCAAGACCGACCGGGGGTAGACCCGGAAGCAATGCAAATTCTTACAAGATGGAGCCAGAATATATCAGAAGGGAGACATGATAAACAGAATTGTATAATAGCCATGTGCCGAAAGATCCGTAAAGAAATAGAACGCCTACACGAAGAGAGATTAGAGGTAGACGAGTTCGAACAAAGCGAGGAAGAAGGGTCAGGACTGCCCACAGGACAGTCGGACACCATAGCCTATGTAGGTAGAGGAAGATCTTGTAGTAGTAATAGATGTCTTACTGACTCGATACGTCCGATATGTCCAGATCATAACAGGAATTTCCAAATACCTATAATTAATATAAGGTCAAACGAGCATTCGTTCCAAACCGCCGACAAACTACTCCAAGAACGAAGGGGTTATCATTTTCTCGATTCTATGGATGAACAAGATTTAGCCAGGGCAGCTGTCCATTGGGTGGACAGTCCCGGAAAATATAGTGATGATACAGTAGCACACACATTTTTGAATCTCACCCCAGACGAACAGAGGTTAGCTGGGATTTATATGATTCAACAACTCATTATACTATATCGGAGTCAGCATTCGGACCCTGGTCCCTTACCTGACATATTGACCGAATTGCTTATGAATAAATGGAGAGGTTCAGGTACTAAATTAATTAAAGAAATTCTAGAATCAAGAAAGCAGTATATTCTTTTTGTATGTTCAGACCGTGTCTCATTGCCCGTCAAGGAAAGAACCACGTATCACATGGATAGACAGAATCCCTTACGAGAAGTGCACCCAATAAAAGGCGAGGACAACGAGTTTAAGCGCGTATTTGTATATACGCCCATATCAAAAATAGAATTGTTACAAATGAAAAAAGTGGTACCCAGTCATGACAAAGATCCAGCGGGTTTTCACCGAGAAATTAAGGACATGTTACTCATGGGAGAGTATACCTATCCCGACATTATGACAATATTAAAGGTATTAATGCCTGCTGGTATTTATGAGAAACTCAAGGAAAAAGAGTGGGAGGTAGGAGACCAAAAGATAGAATGGTCAGTGTTAGAAGCAGAAGAAAAGGCCCGAACTGCAGGAGCAGGACTTGGGGATAAAACTAAGGCATTACCAGGTTTATTAGTACAGGTACTGCCACGTTTATTAACTACGAAAAAGGAAGATTGGGGTACAATTTCAGCCTGTAAACAGAAGCAAGATGAAGACACTAGTGATTACTATGCCCGATTTGAAAAATGTTTTGGTATAAATAGTGGCATAAAAGCAAGTAGCGAATCATACCCACATCTGTTTGTAACAAAATTAGTAGAAAATGCCCTGCCCCCAGTAAAGAATAGAGTATTAAAATTCGAGAGTACCTGGCAAGGTAACACTCCATCACAAATGTTACAAATGTTACAGTACCATCACAATAGAATTAGAGAGGAACAAGAACATGAACACAGACGCATGAAAGACACGAAAATGAAAATGCTAGTTTCCCAGACAGTTCCAGCTGAAGGACATAAAAAGGGTATGACACATTCCGATTCAGCAGGACCTGTAAAAGGGACATGCAATTATTGTAAAAAGCCAGGTCATTACGTACACGATTGTCCAGTTTTAAAACATAATATCGCCATAGGTAAAACACAAGAAAGATCACGGCCACTTAGACAAGATCAGAATGAACAAGGAGCTCCGCAGCATGCCCAGGCCATGCCAGCCGCACAACAGCCAGTACAGTTTGTGCCAGCTGCACCACCGTTGCCTGTTGCTGCCACACAGACAACAACACGACAAATGTATCAGACCGCACAGTATGAATATCCTGAGTATCAGCGTTATGCATGAACTAGCCTAGAGAGGGAAGTTGACTTACCCCTTATTGAAATCCCAGTAGATCAAGAAGGACCTTATGTACATAGTGAATTATTAGGCCAAGATAGAAAATTTCTACTCGATACAGGGGCAAGTCGAACGACCATAAAACGTAGTGAAGTTCCAGGGGCACCCCTCTCAGGCTCACAGAATATTTCCCTTGGTTTTTCAGGAAAACCTATTGTTAATGAAGTGTCACAACCTCTGCCACTTACGATAGGACCTCTGACCCGAACTACAGATTTATTGCTTACTAAATCATGTCCAGAAAACTTGCTAGGAATAAAAACGTTGAAAGCTCTAGGAGCCATAATATGTTGTTCTCCGGAAGGAGTAAGGTTGTTTTTACGTGATTTTAAAGGTCACTATGTGTCTAGAGACATGGATCCCCGACTACAGACATTACCTACACATCTATGGGCACAAGGCCCTACTGATGTTGGACGCATGAATATTACACCATATCGAGTCACATTAAAGGCAGGAGTGGTGCTACCACGAATGCGACAATACAAGTTACCACCAGATGCTGTAGTGGCTTTACTACAAATCATTGACGAGCTCATTGCCCAAGGAGTAGTTGTGGAAACAGACTCCAATGTATGTAATTCACCGATAATTCCGATTCTTAAACGAACAGATCCAAAGGCCCCGCCAGTCTATCGATTGGTTATTGATCTGCGCGAGTTAAACAAATGCATTGTGCCACAATTCCCTGTGGTCCCAGATATCTCGTCATTACTGACAGCCATTGATTCCGAAGCAACATTCTTTACTGTAATTGATCTCAAGAATGCTTTTTTCAGCGTCCCAATAGATCCGGAAAGCCAATATTTGTTCGGATTTAGTTTAAATGGACGTAGCTTTAAATTCTCACGCGCACCTCAAGGATTTACAGAAAGCCCCAGCATCTATAGCCAAGCACTGAAACGAGAACTAGATAGTATCCACATGCCAGTTAACACTGCTCTGCTCCAATACGTCGATGATTTGCTGATCACCGCAAGAAGCGAACCAGAATGTGAAAAAGCATCACTGACAGTTTTAAAATTTCTAGCCGAAAAGGGGCACAAGGTGTCCCCTTCTAAGCTGCAATTCTGTGTCCAGCGAGTTGTTTATCTTGGACACTCGCTGTCCAAGGAGGGAAGGCAGCTTACACCCGACCGCATTCAGTTAATAGCTAACATGCCAATGCCCAAGACACAAAAGGAAGTACGGGCTTTCATAGGCCTCACTTCATACTGTAGACAGTGGATCCCTCAGTATGCATTTCTAGCAAAACCACTCATTCAGTTGACAACACAGGAGGCAGCCACATCGACTGTTCTCCCTTGGACTCAGGAACATACACAAGCTTTTGAAAGCCTAAAGAAAGCTTTATGTCAAGCACCTGTTTTAGCAACGCCATGTTACAGAAAACAGTTTACACTCTTTGTTACAGAACGCGAAGGTACTGCCTTGTCAGTACTCACACAGGAACAAGCAGGAGCACACAAACCATGTGCTTATTTTTCTAGTACATTAGATCCCGTAGCTCAGGCTTTGCCTGCATGCCTGAAATCAGTAGCAGCGACAGCTTTAGCAATCAGACAAAGCGATGCCATAGTGTTAGGACATCCATTGACAGTTCAAGTACCACACGCAGTAGAGGTTCTTGTAAATAGAACGCAAACACAACACTTGACTATAGCGCGACTTACAGGGTATGAACTTACATTGTTTCAGCCACACATAGAAATCAGACGCTGTAACACATTGAATCCTGCCACACTTTTGCCAGTAACCGGAACAGACCCACTAGCTCATGACTGTATTGAAGTTATTACTATAACGACGAAACCTAGACAAGACTTAACCGATGTCCCATTGTCAGATCCAGACCTGACGTTGTATGTAGATGGTTCATGTATGAGGACAAATACAGGAGAGTTGGTGGCTGCTTACGCAGTCACAACAGATACTGAAGTCATTGAAACTAATCGTATAAATACTTTGTCAGCTCAAGCCGCAGAGCTCATCGCTCTGACACAAGCCTGTATTCAAGCCACGAATAAAAAAGTCAACATATACACTGATTCACGTTATGCATTCGGAGTTGTACATGACTTCGGCGTGCTGTGGCGGGAGAGAGGTTATTTAACTTCCCACGGTGCCCACATTCAGCACGGACCCCTCATTCATGCTTTATTAGATGCAATACATCGACCCACTGCAATATCAATTATGAAATGTAAGGCTCATACGAAGGTTACTGATATCATTTCCCAAGGCAATGATCTAGCCGACAGAACAGCTAAACAGACTGCTCAAACTCAAACCCCCGACATGACAAAGACAATAGTCCCGATGCCGACACATTGTATGACAGTTAAAGATCCTACTCTTGACGTAATTGACATACAGACACATGCTACACAAGACGAAATAAAGAAATGGACTGAATTAGGAGGGATCCAAACGGACCAGGGATGGATGATGAAGGAAAAGTCTGTATGGTTCCTTCCTGATTCAATGGTCCAAGTTATAATTAACACTACACATAGTCCAGCACATCTCGGAGAAAAAGCTATGCTAGACAGCATTCAACACATTTGGTTCAATAAACATTTACGAGCAGCAGCAAAGCAAAAAGTCCGTACCTGTATGATCTGTTGTCAGTTTAACCCAGGAAAAAGCGTTCCCGTAGAACAGGGTGGATTTCATCCTCCTGATCACCCTTTTGAAGTGCTCCAGATGGATTATATCCAGATGGAACGATGTCGAGGATTCAAATACGTTCTCGTAGTTGTCTGCGCTCTGTCCCGTTGGACGGAGGCATACCCGGTTTCAGATTACACTGCCCCGACTACTGCCAAACAGTTGGTTCGAGAATTCTTCCCACGATACGGTTTACCACGTGTTGTCTACTCAGATAACGGCCAGCCGTTCTCATCCGAATTAATGAAAAATGTTTCACTTCTGTTAGGATATCAGTGGAAATTCCACTGTGTCCGACACCCCGAGGCAGCAGGTCTCGTAGAAAGACATAACCAGATACTGAAAATCAGATTGTCCAAAATATGCAGAGAGAAAGGTGTCGACTGGGTAGTAGCATTACCAGTTGCACTCTTTTACATGAGAATGGTAGCACACTCTCGAACAGGGCTATCCCCGTATGAGGTGATCTTCGGCAGACCACCAAATATGTGGGGGACGCCTATACCACGCAAAATAACTGATGTTGACTGTAATATGCTGACAGATTACTTGGCTTCCTTGATGTCTG
Source organism: Triturus cristatus (assembly GCF_964204655.1). NCBI lineage: Eukaryota > Metazoa > Chordata > Amphibia > Caudata > Salamandridae > Triturus > Triturus cristatus. The sequence continues at coordinate 633,109,496 of NC_140587.1, forward strand.
CACTACAATCTTGTCGTTCACAGGTTGCTGCAGCATTTCCCGACAACACTGAGGTGAAACCCCATGACGTAGTTCCGGGTGATATCGTATTTGTGAGAAATTTCGACCGAAAGACTCAGCTGGAGCCCAGGTGGAAGACACCCAAGTTGGTTCTGCTAACCACAAGGACAGCCGTGAAGATCGAGGGCCGCAAGGGCTGGATTCATTCAAGTCATATCAAGAAATTTCATGGACAATCCTCGGATATAGACATTGTGCCCTGCACTCCCTCACAGACTGATTCAAAACTTCCTGTGGTTGAAAAAACTGAAAACGAACTCTATAAAGATAAATTGAGGCCTAGAACGTCAGACGGTTTGATTGTTTAAGTTCTCTCCTAGGTGAAGCGGTTGAATCTGTCTCTGACATGTATCCTCTAGACCTGAATCATGGACAGTCGCGAAAAATGATGAAACGACAGGCGTATTGTAAATCACTGCGTAGCCATTGCATAGTGACATTAATAATCTTGTTTTTCTTGAGTCTTTTAATAATTACTGCAAGCATATTGTTGCACATATATTACCCTATTTCTAGACATGTTTATAATGTTACTGCTGAACATTCTTTTAGTGACTTACCTCCGCATGAATTATCTTATAGACTTGCGCTGCGCAATAACACTTTCATTAGTATGTTACATCATTCCCATCAGACTAGTAATGCCACCAATTGTTGGGTGTGTGGTCGGCTCCCTCCCTATCAGAATTATGAAGGAGTCCTGCCATTCTTTCCACACCCATTTACACATAACGGCTCCTGTGGAGCATGGTTTAGTTTAATCAATTCCATAGATTCAGACACAGCTGTTTACCAAGATCAATGGGTATGGGGAAATCTGAACCTAGTTTTACTCAAGGTCTGCTACCCTGACAAGGAGGGTCGCCCCAAAAGAACAGGAACTAATCTAGAAAATGAAGTATATGGATTAGGTAATTTTACACCTAATCCCATGATTCTAAATGTCATATCCGAAGTTGAACTAGTCTTACCCACCATGTCAGTATTCCCAGCAAAAGGGGAATTATGTGTAAGAAAGGTTGGTTCCATACATATGGGCCATAGTAAATGCACTACTATAGTAGAATTCAGTGATCAAGGCAAATCTTCATTTAGAGCTTATCACCACTCCTACTTTATATGTGGTCAGACTGCATATATGCGTCTACCTCTAGATTGGGATGGTACCTGCTACATTGCATTCCTTTTGCCACCTGTTTTTCTAGCTCCTCCTGATTATTACAGAAATATTCATTTAGTACACAACAGAGAGCGGAGAGATCTCCCAATTGTCGATTACACTGAAACAGCATGGGAAAAATACACAGATTTCAATAAAGGCATCTTTCCCTATATAGGTACTGTTACTAATAGTAAACTGATACGTAGATTAACTAGAACCCTTGAAGCAGTAGTGAATGAAACTATTTCCGCCCTAGGCAATTTAACAGAAGAGCAGTCTGCTATGCGGATTGTTGTGCTTCAAAATCGTCTTGTCCTTGACGTCATCCTGGCTGATAGGGGCGGAGCTTGTAGGGTCATCGGATCAAGCTGCTGCGTATTCATACCAGAAAATTCGCCATCAGTATATAAAGCCATAACTCGCCTTCATAAGATTGTAAACCAGATACACCAGAACCCAGGCACTTGGACTTGGTCCAGTTGGTTTTGGAGTGTGATATCAGCCTGGGGATGGAGAGTTCTATCCTTCCTAGGTATTGGCCTTCTCATACTATTCAGTTGCTGTCTATGTCTACAATGTGGACCAGCGATCTGTGGTCTGTGTGCCACATCGTGTATTCCACCACCAAGATTTCATTCGTCACGGAAGAAGAAAGAAGAACAAATGATGTTATATTAACAGATCAATGGATTAATGAAGATTGATATCTCTTAACGGGCAAGTAGGGGACAAGGAGGGAATGTGGAAATATGGATTTTTCTGGTCAGTTATGTCCCCTATCTTGGACCCCAACGGTTCTATGTGCATGTCACAAGTACATGTATGTTCCCTCCAGTTCCAGTTATGAAGACGCAAATACATGTGCGTCCACCGTCAACATGTCCTCTGTCAGATCCGCCATGAATAGGCCGGATATTCCATTCCTAAGTACGAAAGGCCACTGGCTTTATATGGTTCACTTATGCCATTTTACAGTCCAGGCAAGTAGGCCCAGATTCTGTCATCAAACTCTTCTTGCTTTCTGCCTCTGAAAGCTCCAGTCTGAGCCTGCATCTGTGACCATGAACTTTGTCTCATTCTCTGCGCGGCTCACGAAGCCTGACATCAGCCTATTCTCTGCCAAGAACTGTATTTCACCTTCGAATTATCTGCTTCTCCCTCAGCCGATGCATTCCTGCCTAGTAGTTTAAGTAAACATTCTTCCAGTTGCCAAGCAAAAGGCCCGGCTTCTCTGTCCTCATGCAAGTAATTCATAGTCCTGTTGCCATGGAATATTTCTACCCCCTCGCATTTAGTGTAGACACTTAGACGCTTGTACACGCACACACAGTCAGTACAGAACAGATTCTGTCCGAGAGTCCTTCTTTTATGGATAACATAGTTCTTTAAACATAGGATGTTAGATATGATTTGGGACTAGGTTGACTTGACCCCCCAGACTTCTTGTCTCCACATGTAGAGCTAAATGTCAAGTCCCCTTCACCCCCTAGTTACACGTCAATTACACGTCATGCTGCTGCGCGCGCATCTATGCCAAGTATTATCTTATAGATCCACCTATAGGTGACATCATAACCAATTATGTTCCTTTTTACTCCTTGTTCCACCCATTTTTGGTTACGCAGACAAATCGTCATTTTCCTTATCAATTGTTACGCCTACCGTATTCGCTTCATTGTAATGTATGTACTATAAAGGTTACTTCATGTCAATAAAGTATGTACTTCACTTCCTGAACCCCCGTGGTGATGGAACTTGGAGCAACCGATTATAATCGATTATTGGAATAAAGCCCATTCCGAACCTCTAATACCACGGATTCTGCCTCTCATTTTACTGAGCTATTTTATTATGTTTCTGTATCAAATTCAGTCCAGGTAAAGGAAAATTATTTACCACAATACTCACACATAGTCAGCACTTAAATATCCTCTGTTGTAATAATGTACTAAAAGGGGTGAATTATTTTGCACTAAAGGGTATTTTGTTTTAAATACATGTATTTAGAATGTGATTACTAAAGTTACCTGAACATTTTGTGTGTTTACGTGACAGGAGAAAATAACCTGAAATGTCGTATTGTGAAATACTTAATTAGAATGTGTGCAACTAATGTTTAACATTTATACAAATAATTTGAATGAATCTGGTAAAAATGCATTTACACTGAGACATTTATGATTAATCACATTTATTAATGCCTCAAATAGTTGCATTTATTTTATGTTTAGAAAGGTGCACATATTCAGCAACTCTCTGCACATGTTAACTTAGCAAAGTAGGCCTCGAGAAGAAATGTGTTTAGTTTCTGATCACATTGAGATTCAAAAAGTAATTCACTCTTAAACTTCATTACGGAATGTATGCCGCTGAGTTGTTTCGTTTGCAGGTGTTGATAAGCTTCATTATTTAGAATAAAGGAGTTTTCTGTAAATACATACCAGAGCGTGAGATAGAGTCGGACAAGAGAATTGCAGTAACAAGCGAATAGAGGAGTTCTCAGGGTAAAGGAGAGGCGAAGGACGGGAAGTGATAACATGCTATCTGGCTGGGAAAAGGTTCTGAAAGTATCCAGTTATGCCAGAGCCATGGATATTTCCAAGGAGGAGCTACATGAGAGTGTCACTTCAATGTCAGACGATATAATGTGCTTTGTTCAGTTAGGGAGAGGATCCATCATGGGTTTCCATATAGAGTAGACCTATGGTACTGCTTGTGTGGTTTTTAGCTACCTGACCCATCGTCGGAGTGTTTCTACTGAAGATTCTGATGGTTGACACCTTTCTTCTTTCCTTATTTGATTAGATCCTTACTAAATGTTTTAAGTTAAGGTTGTCATTTTCAAGGTATTTTAAGGAACGTTATGTTACTCATGCACGTTAAAAAGAATCAGCAGATGCAATTTAACCTTCATTTCTTCTTCCTGATTGCCTGTATCAATATTTTAGAGTGAGACATTTGCTTTGTGCTATATAGGGTACATCTGCTAAAGAGATTTGAATTTGATCTTTCTGTATTCTTATATGATTTTGCTGAGATTGCTCCACATTGATTAGTTTCTGAACTTATAATTAAACCTACTAACCTCAGATCCAAGAGTTGAGTGGATTAATGGGTAGCCACATTGGTTGCACTGTATTGAAATGATAACCAGTGGTTTGATTCCTTTAATTCTTCACTCACCTAGAAAATACCTATCCCCTCTTGAGAGAAGTGTGTAAATGGGCCAGGCCCAGGAATCAACCCTATGATAAAAAGGTAAGATATTCACAAGAAGAGATTGGCCTTTCCAATCTCTTATATACAAGAACACAAATGCAAGTTGGTGTGAATGATGGAAATACATGAAAATGCACGCATGGCTCCTCATTTGCCTTGCAGGAGAAGGGGAACACAACATACAGGCAGCCTTGAAGGAGAAAAGAAAATCCCCAAAAGACTGTGTTAATCCTCAACCTTTAATATTCATCTTGGTAGATGTTTCCCTCAAGGGCATGAAGTATTGTCCTATTGGCCCAATTGTTTGGAAGATAACTACATCTTTCTTGGCATGAACTATTTCTAGAGCGACTCTTCAGACAGACCTCACAAAGTCATTTGCATTCTGTATTAGGAGCCCAAATGGCTCAGTGAACGTGGGCCCTATTATATCTACGATTGGGCCGCAATAGAGACAGTAGTAGGCCCTTTAGTGACTGGAATCAACCAAAGGTGGCATCTTTGTTGTTCTCTGACCCTTGAGACATGGGAGATGGCAGTAGGGGAGGGAGCAATGCTCCAATCTGGGGTCCATTTTTAGAACACCTCCTAGTCAGGCAGGGGAAATAGGCAGGCCATTTTTATCATATTTTATTGGATCCTCAACACCTTGTAGGCCAGGCGGAGAGGAAAGGGTCCCTGAATTTTGTGAGACATTGCTTAGCTGTTTTTGAGTTTTTCTCAAAGAAAACACCAATGGTTGGTTTGAATTGGAATGTACAGTTTTGGGACCCTCCTTTTTCACATTTGCTTTCTTTGGAAAGTTTGTGGAGACAGGGGCCAAAGTTGTAATCCATTTAAAATAGGGCTTTCCTATGAAACTCACTTCTAAACCTTTATTAGCGAGGAACACAGAGATACGATGTGTCTGCATGTTGTGCACCATTTTACCTCGCACATCCTCCAAAGTTTGCAACTGTGTTGATAGATTTAACATACAGACTATTACTCTTGCAAGTTAATTGTGTGATACTTTGTATTAGTGTTTAACAGAATGATGAAAGGATTGTATAGTTAGCCTGAAGTCTATTTAATCAATTAAGTAGAATGAATCAATCATTGGGTTACACTCGCATATGCAACATCAAATTCTTTATGTGTTCCCTATCACTAAGTTTAAGTGTAACATGGTCAGTTCATCTGTCGTTTTACATACTCTTTCCCATGTGCTTAGTTTTCTCATTTTCTCTATTTACTTCTGCAAGTGATGTGTCTTTGTGATATATACAGGTGTGATGTGAAATTATTGATCAGGTTAATTTGTTTGCCACGTTTTTTATGACTCAGAAAAGAAAGTGCATTTAAGGAAGTGGTTTGGTTGATATTTTCTGTCCCTGAGTACTTAAATAGCATATAATTAAATGAGTGCTTCTAGAATGAAATCATGCTCAGGTCCTAGGCCTGCTGTGTGATATGTAGCGTAATGCAGGAGTGTTACAGAGCACGTGGTAGAGTCATTGGGCTGTTACAGTTACACAAACATCTGACACACTCACAAATTACGTAAAACGTGTGCACACTGTTAAGAAGTTGGATATCCACATAGATAGTGCGACAAGCACATGCTCTCACATATTCAAAAATACTCCTTCAAAAGTGTACAGAATCTTTAGGAGACAGATAGATTGGGAAAATCTACTTAGAACTGTATTTGATGCACTATTGACGTATTGGTGACTCCCATGGAGGCTCAATAATTTTGGTAGACTATCTTGGGTACTCGTGTACATTTTTAGGTCTGGCTTAGGACAGCGTGTTAAGTCTATCGTTAAACTAATATAATACATTGGAGCCCACAGAAAGATTGTTTATGGTTATGCAGCAAATTAAAGCACATGAACCCACATAGATTTCTTTTGCAGTTTAATGTTGTCGCCAGTGAGTTCACAGTGTGCTCCCCTTTAACTATGTGATAACAACCAAAAACCCAACAGCCAACATGTGCTTTTCTTCTGTACTTCCTCAAGGCCGCAATTACAATAGTATTGATATTGAAATAATCACAATATAATGCAAAAATAAATAAAGAAGTTTATTGGTGTGCAGGTTCTTTTACAAGTTTCACAGAGAAAGATGGTGCACCACTAACAAAGAAAATAGACTATATTGTTGTGATGATGTAGTGCCTATGCAGATAAGGATTATGAGATACCATAGTGCTGTGCACACAAGGCATGTATGTCACCAGAGATTGTGTGAGCTCACAAACTATAGAGTGACAGGGAGTAATATCCACTCTTGTACTTTGATGTCCCAGCCCTGATTGTCTGCTATTATCAACCAACACTCTCTCTTTGGTTGGTTGAAAATTGTGCTCCAGTTGACTCACACTCTGTTTCTCAGTGTCTTCTTCTTCATTCTTGAAAATGTCCTTACACCCATAGATTTACTGTTTTCCTTCCACGCTAAGCTTTTGCTTAAGGTCTGGTTAGGCTGGTTCCAGCGGCTGCAGGGCAGGAATAACCCGGTTCCAGCAGTGAAATTGGGAGTTGTTTCCCATTGTGGTCTGGGGTCTACAATTCTCTTGGATTTACCAAGTACTCCCCTTCAACATTTGACTAGCAAGCCAGTGCAATCCAATATTTATTCAACGAGGTGCAGAGGGTTAGAAATTCAGTAAATAGCAACAACACCTCTTAATAACTGAAAGGGCAGTCAGTACCTTGGTCTGTAAAAAGATAAGAACTTAAATTCATATTGAATGAAAAGGGAAACGTAACATTTGGATATACAAAGATAGCAAGAAGTCTCATGCTCCTTCTGAGAGAGCTATTGTTGTGTGCTGCTTAGGAATGCTTGGCTAGCAAGATCAGGTAGTTGGTGCAGCAGTTGGAAAGAACACTGATGAAGCAAGAGGTGGCTTTCTGTGCTCCTCAGCAAATAAAAGCTTGAAGTCTACTTGCATCCAGTGTTTTATTTAACACTGGTGAAAAGCGCTGAGGAGCTACGAAACCCATGTGTGAAAGGATTGTGCATAAGGAATCAATTGCGACTATTCTACGGTTTTCAGAAGAATTTGGTACATGTAGATAGCTGGAATTGTGCATTTGGGAAGTACATGCTGCAGTGCTCATACATGGGAACATTTCGTTACTTGAGCACTTTCTATGATCTTAAATTTAGCATTGTTGTTTCGAAACACATCGGTTACCAGCCAGCGTCATCTTACTTACCAGGTTACCAGGTGAGTGCGTGCTTGTATCGGCTGCTAGTTGCTAAGTGCTTCCCTCATGACATCTCTGGTGCGTACTGTCTTTGCTTCTGAGGTGCCTGCTGCTGCACAGTTCTGTGTACAGACGCTCTCAGGAAGTGATGTCACGACGCCGGGTCATGCAAAGTGATCCCACTGACGGCCATCTTGGATTTCACCGCAAATGCCGGCTGGCTCATCAGCTGACAGAAGCGTTGCTGTGTGAGTTGCGGTAACTGATGAAACGTTTTTATTGAAACTAGGACTTTTTTTTTACTTCAGTTAATCTATTATCATTTTATCTCTGGATCTTCGAAGTTGGTTATTTCAATTGAGATTACACCAAATCTCTTTGGGGTGCTCTGGTGTGTGGTGAAGCGCAGGACAGTGAATTGGGACACTAAACTAGTCCATACCAGTAGCGGCTCGCATAGGGCGTGCTGCGGGGCGGGCCGTTCCGTCGAATGTCTGAGTTTACTATCCCCCACCCTGCCCACCACCCCGCAGCACGCCCTATGCGAGCCGCTACTGGTCCATACACCATGTCTACTCAGAATTATAATATCAGTGCATCTCAGGCTTTTTGGGCATGCCGATCTGAGCCAACCATGAAATGGTTAGAATGGAGGGTATACTTCACTAACTATATCGAAGCGGTGGATGAAGCTGGAAAGATGGCCGCGGCACAGAAGAAAAGCATACTTTTGCATTCTTTAGGTCCTGCTGGATTGAAGGTTTACAACCCAATGACTAAGGCTACTGTTTCTGGTGATATTAATGTTTTTGATCTGGCCTTGCTACACCTTGATAATTATTTTGCACCAAAAGTGTGTATGGCCATTACTAGGTTTACATTCTTATAAAGGAAGCAAGGTAAATCAGAAACAGGGGATGGTTACGTCTCCGAACTTTAAAAATTAGCCTTAGCCTTTAAGTTTGGTACTTTGCATGATGATTTCATAAGAGATCAAGTTGTTATGCATGCATTCAATCCAACTATCTAAGAACGACTTTGGATCAACGGGGATGCACCTCTAGATAGAATCCTAGCCTTGGTTTGTAAGGCAGAGATGTCTAGTAGGTGTGCGGTTGTTCTAAAGGAGGACGAACAGGATTCCATGTTAGTGAGTAAAGTGAGTTACAGTGGGTAGAGGTCGGACAGGCAAGCTTCAGCAAGATTGGAAAGACAGGGTCCTCCCAGTTCGGCAAGATTGGACAGACAGGGTCCACCTATATGGAGACGTGGAGGATCTACACCTAGGAACAAACAAGGTGTTACAGGTGTGATAGTTTAGACCACCTAGCTTATAGCAAAAAGTGCCTTGCTGCAAAACAAAAGTGAAGCAATTTTTGCATTATAGGTCACTATGCTAAGGTTTGCAGGCGGAGAAATACTAGGGTTAAATTTGTAGGTGGAACAGATGAGGATTCTAGTTTACAGGACAGTTACGAGGAAGATGTTCCTGTTAATGACCTTGTAATGAGTGTTAGAAACAACTTAATGCTTAACAATAATTATATGCTATCTGAGAACAAACCTGAATGCTGGATGATTATTGGTGGTGTTAAACTTAAAAATGTACGCAGATTCTGGATCTCTCCACATTGTTATTAATGAGGACTTGTGGAAATCCTCATTTGTAATAAAGGTGGGGCATCATTTGATTGAACCAGATATACACCCAGAGTGTTGCAGTGGAGAAATAATTGACTTAATAGGCTACAGATGGTTTACCTTTGAATTCAAGAACAGGCAAAATCGTGGGAAATTGTATGTAGCTAAAACTGGTCCACCTGTTTTAAGTTGGCTGGATCAGAAGAAGTTACACATTATTCTGGATCTTAGCAGTAAGGAACAAGTATAAATAGTGGATGAAAGCAGCACATTGGGGGAAAGAATGTGTGAGCAATTTCCTAGGGTCTTCAGTGATAAATTGGGCAATCTTTTAGGATTCGAACATTTGATCTGTCTTAAGGATACTGCTGTTTCCAAGGTCCATAAATGTCGAAATGATCCTTTGTTGGTAAGTGGTGACGTGGAAAAAGAACTTGATTAATTAATTGCTTCTGATGTAATTGAGGCCATTGAAGCATCTGACTGGATTTCTCTGGTAGTTATCGCTAGGCGCAGTAATGGAAAAATTAGGCCCTATGTGGACAGATTTCAATTGCCTAAAATTCATGAAATGTCACTAGTTTGAAGTGGTCCAGATGGTTCTCCACCATCGACCTTTCATCAGCATATCACCAAATTTCATTGCCACCTGAATCAAAGAAATATACATCTTTTATAACTCCCTTTGGCTGCCATCAACTTAAGCGAAAGCCTTTCGGTTTAGCTTCTGCAGTAGCCGTTTTTCAATTCCTCATGTTTCAATTATTTAATAAAGTAGAAGGCGTCACATATTTTCAGGATGACATCTTAGTGTTTGTTGCGAATAAAAAGGAACATGAGTCCAGGCTGCTTACAGTTTTAGGGATCTTGCAGGAAAAGGTCTCACGGTTGAACATTCAATGTGCAATTTTTCTAGTAACAGTGTGACCTACTTAGGTCATGTGATTGATGAAAGTGGTGTTAGGCCTAAACCTTCAGCAATTGAAAATGCTTCCACACCGCTCACCAATGATGTGTAAGATAAGTTTTAGGAATGACTGAGTTTTGTGCTAAATATGTGCTTAATTTTGCAGACAAATCTTATAATATTCACCAATTTCTCAAGAGATTGCACATTTCTCTGGTGTTCTGATTTTAAGAAGGATTTCAAGTGTATCAAAACAGCTATTGTTAAAGCCACCGCATTAAGCAGTTTTGACTCCATGGTGGACAGTATTGTAACCACGGATGCCAGTGATAAGGGTCTGGGGGCTGCATTATCCCAGATGAATGATAAGGGTATAGAACATATAATTGCATGCTCATCTAGGTCGTTGTCCCTGTGCAAAGCAAAGTCATGAGAGAGTGCAATGCATGTGGTAGGGTGGATACATTCTTGCAAACCTTGTGTCCACCTATATGTGATAAACTTCTTCCCAAGGAACCATGGGAGACTGTTGTCATTGATATCATGGGGCCAGTTTTTGATCATCTCCAAGGTTCGCAGAAATTTGTTATGGTTTTAATGGATTTATTCTCTCGCTGGCCTGTTGTGAAAGTACCGATACAGATGTGGTGTTGACGTTATTGGATGATATTTTTATCTCTGAAGGCATTCCTGCATGCTTGTTAAGTGATAATGGTGTCCAATTTCTTTCTAAAAAGGCTAAGACTTACTTTGAAAAGCTGGGTATCAGGCATAGGACTAAATCCCAGTACAATCTCAGTGGAAATGGTATGGTAGAGAGATTTAACCGAGTTTTAAAGGGCACCATCCAGTTAGCTATGAGTGGAGGTGAGGACTGGATCACTCAGGTTGGGAAGATGGTTTGGGCTAATCGCGTCACTAGTTCGGAAGCCACAGGTTTACCTCCTTTCGTGATAATGCGGTGGTGCAAACCCAGGTCCAACTTTAATTCGGAGTGGTTATGTACATCCAGTGTGGAACAATGGTCTAGTAAAGAAGTAAGGAATAGGATGGAGAGTACACATGACAAGAGCAAGAAGTACTTAAATGCCAAACACGGTGTGAAACCACCCTTTATTGCAATTGGTAATTGGGTTCGCATAAAAATAAAACTGGATTTGTAAGTAAGGGAGATCACACTTTTTTTGATGCAGAAGAAGTTGTGGAAGTCTTGCTGACTGCAGTTCGACTCAGGAATGGGAAAGTTTGGAAGTTAAGAAGAGTAGCCAAATGTGGTAATGTGAAGGGAGTTGGGGATGCTACTAGTAACTTTGAATGGATGGATGATGGTGTGATTAATGTGTCTATTAGGAGTCATAGTCATGATGCACATTTTTTCTGAATTCTGCTGCACTGGGAGAGATTGCAGAAGTGAACATACCTGGAGGTACTAGTGTACCTCTTGCCACTGGAATTACTAATAAAGCCACTCCTCACCCTGACCAGGATTTAACTAAAAAAATTGTAAGAGCAAGGAAGGCTCCGGGTTGGTTAAAAGTGGTGAGCAATTCATAATAGTAACAGCATAGTAACATCATCATATTGTAATCGTAGTAGTCATTCCATTGCATTGTAATCTTTATGTGTATGTTCTCTCTTTCTTATTCTTTTGTTGTTTCCATTTTGTTTTATTTCTTGTTGTTTAAAGGAAGGGAAAGTGTTGTGTGTTGCTTAGCTACCTGGAATGCATGGCTAGCAAGCATTCCTGGAATGTTTGTTTTCGAGATGTGGTAGTTGGTGAAGCAGCTGTTGGAAGGACACCGATGAAGAAGGAGGTGCCTTCCTGTACTTCTCAGCAAATAAAGGCTTGAACTCTACTCTGCATCCAGTGTTTTATTTAGTAGCTATATAATACCAAAGATTATTATAGCATCTAAAAGGTGAGTACTATATTTTCCTCTAACATTGGAGCCTATGGCCGATGTTGAGGCTATGAGAGTGTTAGCGATCAGTTCCCCACTATGTGAGAACAGAAACAACCCTCAAAGAACTGCAGCAATTTGCTTTTAATTGGGACAGTTCACACAGTGTGCTTGTGTGCATGGAAACTGACAGTCAAAAAAGAGCAACATGCAATCTCACCTTTTTACTTGCTATCCTGCCGGCCAGCTCACCAGTCCACTTGAATGAATTTAGTACTATGTTGATGCTACCAAGCACGTGGTGAAGTATGGGGGTGCCATATGGGGGTGTCTGGGACAGATTAAATTGTTTTATGACTCTACATAATTTTCGACTCTGGCTCGCAGGTCATTCCATGACAGAGGAGCAACTAATGAACACTGGACGAATAAATTACTCTTGGGTGGGGGGCCAAAGTAGCTTAAAATGGCCACAGGGAGAAGATTTAAAAATGGGAAAAATAAGGAAGAGGCAAATACAGTGAGACAGCATGAAGATAAGAATTAGGGCTGTAAGTATTGAAAGAACAAAGAAAAGTTAAAAGGAAGCAGAATGGAACCTACGTCCGAAAAAAATTGAAGGAAGGAAAGAAGGATGGAAAGGGAAAAAGGGAGGGCAAAGGACCAAAAGAACCATTGTTTGGAAAGACAGGTAGCAGGAAGAAAAGAACGATTAAAGAAAGAAAAAATGGAAAATAAGGAAAGGAAATAAGTAGAATTAAATAACAGACAGAAGAAAGAAAAAATGGATGAAAGGGCAATGGAAGGATAGAAGAGAAAGGAAGATTACTGAATGCAAGGATAATATAAAGAAGGAAGGAAAGAAAGGGCAAAAGAAGGACAGAAGGATGGTAAGAAGAAAGGAAGGTACAAAAGAGAATGAGAGAATGACAAGAAGACTGGGAAGAGGAAGGGAAGATTAACAAGAGGGAAGACCATAAAACAGGAATATACAGAAGGACAGAATGTTAGAGCAAAAGAAAGCACACATGAAATGAAAAAAATGGACTGAAGGAAAGAATTATGGAAAGAAGAAATAAAAGGAGGAGAAAAGGGAGGAAAGAAAAACACATAATAAGAAAGAAAGATAGAGAGAAAAGGGGAAAAAATTAAAAAAGTCAATACAGGCAAATGTGCCATTTTGGTCAAATTCCTCTAAAATTAAGCTGTAAATTCATCATTTTGAAGACTTTCTGCAAATTGTCTTCTGGGATACAATTCCTGCAGGCCTTTGTGTGAAGGGTCAGAATTGCTCACTTTGCTTGGACATTTCTTGTGGCTCAAAGTGGGGAGTATTTTATGTTTCTAGCTACTCCTTTGGAGGCTATTGAGAGTAGTTTTCTATTTTCAAATATTCAAGGGTTTTATGGGGTTTCAATGCATTTGCCACAAACAGGTCCAAGCTGATGTACACAAGCCCTCCCAAGTTTTCAGAAAAACCCACCCAAAGCTTGGAAAATTAAACTCACTTAAAATGATGAAGTGGACAATGTCAAGATGTCCAGTGCCTTGTGTCCAATGACTTGGCAAAGTCAACTGGATTTTATAATTCTACAGGCTATCTCTTTCTTTTGAACTGCAAACCATGAGTTTTACGGTGCCAGGCTTTCACACAGGTCTGGAGCATATTTTCTTGTTACTAGTGCTCCAGCGAAGACAGAACTGAAGACAGGGTGTTCAGATGTATGTAGCTCTGAAATGACGTAAAGGATTTAGATATTCTCAATAGTTACGGAATCAGTGTGCCCTCCTCTGTCTACCTCCCTGACAATCCCAGATCATGGGGAAGTCCAGGAAGTCTGCAAGATTCTTTAGAGGCACCTAGAAAGAGCGAACACATTTTCCTGCAGCACAGGTGGGTCAAAGACAAAGCAGGTTGGCCCACAGATGCTGCAGGCAACAAGCCATCCTGGATCCCTCAGGTGATGCAGGAGGATGGTAATTAATGATACCCTAAAGCACCTGAAAGTGAAGGCTTTGTGCTATGGAGGTATTCTTACCTCACCTGGGCTCTGGGTCCCTGACAATCAAGCACTCCCTCTGACAAGGCACATCGCAGAGTCTCCTGGCAACAAGCAGTAGTCCTTTTGGTACAGGAGATCTTGTTCTTGAGTTAGAATTGCAGGGAGGAATGCTCAAAGGGTGGGCTCCACAGTCAGCTGTGACCTTGGCAGCCTTGTCTGAAGCGCTCCACCATAGCAAGTTTCCACAGACATTTGGAATCAAACATTTATTCCACTATGTGCTCTCACAAGCAAGCTCAAAGTCCTCACACTCTACCCTAAAACACATTGTGTATACATATACCTCTCATTTATAGCCCACATCTGTGGAAATTGAAGACCAAAATAAAGGGAGCCAGGCAAAACCTTTATGCAGGAGAGGCCAGAAGGAATCTCCTTTCTAAAATAGACAGGGAGAAGTTCCTTTTTCTTCACTATTTTTCCCAATGCTGTGAGTTGCACAAAGCCTAGAGACAGTAGTTGCCGCTTTCTTCAAGAGGGATGCACATTTGGAGCCCCCACCACCTCACATCACAGCTCCGGTATCTTAATCAGTAACCAGAAAGAACACTCAATGAGCTGCCATGTTTTTCAACCAACATAATGGCAAGGCAGCATGCTCCCTAGAGTTATGAAGGGGGCTTTCATTTATAAAAGGCACTTGTTCAATGCTTAGAAAACAAATGGATGTTGGCCGTATGTTTTACTGCCCAGCGCTCAGATACATTTGTGTTTATTAGCTCCTTAATATAACATTAATATCCACTACTGCACTCTCCTGAGTCTAGAGATGAACAGTCCACACTAGGTTCACTATACAGGTGTGGGAGGTTATTTAAATGTAGTCTTTCGACACCCTACCAGACTGTTGTTTTAGGCTTTTGTACTGAACACTTCCATGCCCTTGTTTCTGCTGCTTACACTGGCAGCAGTCTTTATCTGCACAATTGATGCTATGTGTTTGCATGCCCTGCAAAGGCAGGTCAGTATTTACTAAGTAAATGTAAAGCATTTTATTAGCATGCTCTATACTGCATGAAACGGTGTTAAATCAGTGTTAAATCAGTGAACAGTTTCAAAGTGGCTACTGATCCCTTTTACAAAGCCAAACTGAAATACCAGTTCTGCCATGTCTCAGACAATGGGACTGAGGGTCATGGTCATGGTAAAAAGGAAAAAAGCATCTTCCTTAAGACAATCAATTTTTTAGAGGCATGTGTATGTCTGTGGCCAGCCCTACCAGCATTGTAAAGGCAGATACCTTTCAATGATTCTGACTTAACCTTTCATGATAACAGTAGGTTCCATTCCTTGGGAGAAATGTGATCTGGAGGACTAACTGTCCCTGGGGGATAGATGATCTAAATAGGGGGGTAGAGCAGGCTTACACAAAGGAGCTCATGTAGCCAACCTAGACAATGTTTATAACGTTAGAAAGGAACGTTGAGCCTCCACTTCTACCCAACGATGGGGTTCGGAGACACATCTGATTGACCTGCAGGGGCTTTTCTATCTATACAGGAGATGAGGATCTTCATGAGGGTCGTTTATAGCTCAGATTCCAACTATAGAGAATGAATTAATAGTAAGTGTGCAGTATGTTATTTTTAATAGGATACAAAACCATTGTCAGATGATTCTAGCACGGGTGTAATTCCCTTGCAGTAATATCATTCATTAATAGGTAGACTGAGAAGGAAAAGGATAGGCATAAAACAGAATCCCTCTAACCTTTTCATTGCAGAGACCATTCTCCAAACCTCAATGTGAATGAGTACCCCACTGCCAACGGGCAATGCTACATTGTTGCCAGGCTTCTAGAGGGCCATGCAACGGATACCAACTACAAGAGAAACAGTCTTTACAACATGGCAATAACCACGCAGTACGTTTACCACATAGCTTTTAACTTGCATGCAATTGTTAGGGCTTTTACCTCGCATACCATCGTAGATATATATATTCACTGGAAAAAACAAAGGCTAAAGTAATGTTATCGTTAGGTGAAATGTTCAGTAACAACGTAACGTTTTAAACTCTAAAAACCACTGAGATTCACCAGTTTTAGTTATCTTAAGTAACTATAACTCATGCACAGAGGTAACTGTTGCTCGTGCCACCACCATGGACAGTTTTATCATCAATAATTTCACTGCAAATGTTGCATGATGTTATCAAACATGTCATAGGAGATGTCGCAAGTTATATAATATGTGGGTAATTAGGAGTGCACAACGGGGGCGCAAGTTATAGTTACCTTAGGGTATGAGTTAAAGTTACTTGAGATAAAAATAATTATAACTGGTGAATTTCAATGGTTTTTAGAGTTTAAAACGTTACATTGTTACTGAACATTTCTCCTAACTATAATGTTAATTTAACCTTTGTTTTTTTCAGTGACTTTCTGGGATTTTTTAGCATAAAAAAATATTTAATTACCATTTGTAAATCCAACCCCCGGCAATGCACGAGCTCCAGCAGCGCACGGTGGCATAAAGGCAGCCATCCCGACACTATGCAGGGCCTTCGTTTGTGCATGGCGTGGAGTTGGACACAAGGCCTGGCCTGTGACCAGGCACTGTGGCCAACCCCCGTAAATGCAGCCAAACCCACAATGTGCAGGACCTTCAATCAGCCACAGTGGGGGCTGGCCACATGGCGTAAACTGCTGCCAGGCCCTTCGGCCAAGGCCCTGCAGCCTGGCCCTGAGGCCAGTGCCCTGCATGCATTCAACCCTCCCATGCTGTGAATGGCCTTAGGCCGTTGGCAGTGGGGGTTAGCCACAAGGCCTGCCCACCAACCCCCATAAAGGCGTCTAGCCCCACACTGCACAAGGTCTTCGGTCGTGCATGGCTGGGGATTGACCGCAGTCAAACCCCGATGCATGCACCCAACCCCAAAGGCTGTGGGGTTTGGCCACAAGGCATCGCCTGCAGCCAAGTCCTGTGGCCAACCCCTCCAAAGATAGCTACATAGAAACTGCACTTGGCCCTTGGCCAGGCGTGGCTGGGGGTTGGCCACAGGGTTTGACCCTGGGAACTCCATCCACGTGGCCCGCCTCCCCGAACCTGTTTTAGCCCTGGGAACCTATCCCCCAGGGTCATATATTTTGTAAAAGGGAGGGGGTCCACATGGCCCCATCTCTGAGCCCTATTAGCCCATGGGGACACCATCCTGCAGGGCCTTATTTATTTTAAAGGAGGTGGGGGACACATGGCACCCCTCCCAAAGCCTTTTAATGCCTTGGGGTGCCCATCGCCCAGGGCCACTATTAAATTCTTCAAGCGTTGTTAGGCCCTGGACCCCCTCACCCTGGGCCATTACTAAAATCAAATGGGACGAGTGTCGTGCGGCCCCCCTTCTTGAGCCTTTTTAGGCCCTGGGGACCTCACCTCCCATGGCTGCTCACCTTAATTAAGGGCAGGGGAGCCATGCGCTTCCCATCCTTTTGCTGCTATCGGCCCTGCAGACCCCATCCATCGGGGCCCACATTCTTCTAAAGGTGAGTGCCCTGTTGCCCACACAGGGCACCCACTATATATTTATTGAGGGCCACGGGTTGACCCCTAAGGCCCCCATGGCCCCAGCCAGCTCCCTGCATGCAGTTACAAACCCTGCTCCCACTGGGTGGGAGCAATATGTTGCTCTGTTTCCCTGTCCACATCAGTGTGGGAAGGTTTTGTTCCCTCTTGGTGGGAGATTTAAAAATGCTCCTACCAGGCAAGAGCAAGCACTAGCCTCTCTGCCCACGCCAATGCTAGCAGGGAATCATCTATGTCTGGGCTCCCCTGGACATAGCTTGTGATCTGCTTCGGGGGATGGGGTCCCCCGGGGCAATTAATGGCCAAGGGAAGATGGCCACGTGCCCCTGAAAAATATGCTGAACCACTGGGAATGTGATTCCCAAGGGGCAACATCAGACTGGGGAGGGGAGCTCCGTGCCCTCCTCCACCTAAACAAGATGCCGGGTCCTGGAAGATGGGGTACCTGGGGCAGAATCATCCTGAAGAAATGGGCTGTGTGCTAACTCCCCCTCCCAAACATGGCGGTTTCCAGAGGGTCCTTGGGCTGAAAATGCCCAGAGAGGGGGGCCATGTGACCCCTCCCCCCGAAAAATGCACTGGGCCCTAGGGAATGGTGCCCCCAGGGCAAAAACCATTCTGGGGAGGGGGCCCAGATCAGTCTGGATCCACTGAGGCTCTGTGTCCCTAGATACACTAAGCTTTAGAGCAATAATTGCTCAAAAACTACCAAGCCAATGTATACTAAATGCAATTTATAGTAAAACATGAAACACACTCTTTTTGGGCCACGATCTAGCTTTCTACCAAATGTGATGCAAATCCATCCAGCGATTTAGTCTGCAGCCGGGTCTAAAGTCCCTATGCAGTTATAGTTACCTGACCTAACTATAACGTAAGCCCCTGCAATGCACTGCTTATAACCACACATATTACATCATTCATGATATGGTCAGTGATATCACTGATGACATCTCAAATGTATCACTGATGCCATCATCAAGGGAGTGCAACGTGTTTTAAAAAGTTTATGGGTGGTATACATATACAAATGTACAACAGTTATATTAGTATAATAGTTGCACTACTACTGAGTGATACTACTTCTAACATATATTATGGAATGGCTGTGTGACTGTATCCTTGTGCATATGGTTGCATAATTGGATGTATGGGTATATGAGTGGGTGTGTGAGTAGCTGAGGGAGTAAGATGCTGTTTGAGTGGCTGCATTGGTGAGTGACTGGGTGTGTCTGTAGCTGTTTGGATGAGTGAGTTGGTGTCTGAATGACTATGAGTGAGTGAATCAGTATGTAAGTGACTGTGTGGGTGAGTGAGTGACTGTTTGAGTGTTTTTTGGAATAAGAGAGTTGGTGTGTGAGTAGCTGTATTGGAGAGTAGGTGTCTGTGTGAATGGATGCAAGGGTGAGTTAGAAGATGTGTGAGTACTTGTATGAAGGTGTAAATGGGTATGTAAGTGGTTGTGTGGGTGTATGAGTAAATGTGTGAGTGCTTGGACGGGTCAGTCGGTGGATGTGTTGAGAGGCTGTATCGGTGAGTGAGTGGGTATGTGAGTGACTGTGTAGGTGAATAGGTGTGTGTGTGAGTAGCTGCATGAGTGAGTGGGTGGTTATGTGAGTGACTGTATGGGTGAGTGGCTGGTTGTATGAGTGGCTGTCTAGGTGAGTGAGTGGGTGTGTGACTACCTCAATGGAGGAGTGAGTAGGTATGTGAGCACTGGTATGGGTCTTTGAATGGGTATATAAGGGGTTGTGTGAGTGGGTGTATGAGAGGTTGTATGGGTGTATGAGTGGGTCTGTGGATGATGTCATCAATGATGTAATTTCAGATGTCATCAGTGATGTCATCAGTGATGTCATTGACGATTTCATGAGTGATATAATGTGTGAGGTCATAAGCAGTGCATTACAGGGGCACAAGTTATAGTTAGCTCAGGCCCCTAACTGCTGAATTCACTGGTTTTGCATGTGTGAAATCTTAGCCTAGCTACAACGTCCCTGTAACATTTGTTTTTTTCAGTGATTTTCTGAGGTTTTGAAATTCTATTTCCTGACTATAATGTCCTTGAAACCTTTGGTTTTTTAAGTGAATTTCTAAGATTTTTCAAATTTTATTTCCTAACTGTATTGTCACTGTAACCTTTTAAAGTGAATTTCTATGGTTTTTCAGTTAGTAGTCACGTTTGCACAGTGGTGGAGAAAGTGGGCTGGCCTATGACCAGCTCTCAGGAATCCCGCTGTGTAGGACTTACAGAAAGTACCAGCAGCGCTTCTTGGTCACCAGTGTCCCTCAGCATCTAAGAGAACGTCATCCCTCAACCAATACTGCACCAGGAACTGCATTTGCAGAATGCTCTGAGACGTCGCAGCAGTCCCACCGTGTGGGACTTACTGGAGGTAATAGGAGGGGTAGTTAGTCCCCAAGGACCATTAGCAGTCAAGGGGGCTTCATCCCCTAACCAGTTGTGCGCCAGGATGTGCATTTTCAGAGTGGTGGAGAAAGGAGGCATTGCCTCCGACAACCTCTCATGAATTCAGCTGTGTGAGATGTACTAGAGGTAATAGCAGGTATAGTTGGCCCCCAATGACCCTCAAGAGCCAAGGTGACTTCATCCCCCAACTAGTAGTGAGCCACAAGGTGCTTTTGCAGATTGGTAGAAAATGGGGTCATGGCCTCTGACAATCTCTCAGCAATCCCACTGTTTTGAATTTACTAGAGGTAACAGGAGGGGTACTTGCCCCACAAGGACCATCAGGAGTAAAGTGTTGTGGTTCCGGTCCGTGTGGCTGCTGGTGTATGGTCTACTTCCTTGTGGGCAAGCTGAGGGGTTAACAGTCTAGCTTCCTTTAACATGAAGTAGACCTAGATATCATCACCAAGAGAACTTCTGGGTAAGACCACATAAGGACCAGCGGTGCTCAACCCGGGTTGCTTCCGATACTGAATCCGACCACGGCGAGAGACGGAATCACCTATCCTCGGCTTCCAGCAGGATACGCTCAACTAGAATACAGGTATTTCCTTGCTTGCACAAAGAACAGGAGCGCTGGTCCTATATTCATTGACGTGGTTTACGTTGGAGCGCGTAGCTATGAGACCGGCATCTCCTTTGCGGCAAAAGCGCGGTAGCTCATTCTAACCTTTCGTGTGGAGGCACACACAGGAGCGCATTGCCTCTCAGTGCTATTTCCAGCATTGCCAGACCCTGTTGTAGAGACACGCGCAGGACCACGTTGCCTCTCTCTGTCACATAAGGCATTTTCCAAACCTTGTCGTGTGAAGGCACGCGCAGGAGCGCGTTGCCTCTCTTTTGACATTCTCAGCATTTCCAGACCTTGTTGAAGAAACACGTGCAGGAGCGCATTGCCTTTCCTTTTAATTTACCACTTTCAGTACTTGTGGTATGCAGCACGTGCAGGAGCACGTTGCCCTTTTTGCATTTTGCTCATAGCGCAGGAGCACTTATTTCTTTGCTAAGAGAACACGCACAAGGGTGTGTGGTCACTTCCCTATTCTTGGTTTCAGCGCAGGAGCGCTTATTGTTTCATTTGGGCTACAGTGGAATCCACGCACTCAATACTTCCTTCCTACACGCAGGTGCGCCTATATTCTGTTTTATGTTCCTTTTTGGATATGAGGTCATGCACCACAACTACACAAAGTGCCATATTCCAGGTGACTATAGATGTTTCCCCTGACTGTGTGTTCCAAATGGTGCAAATGTATGTGTGCTTGTGATGAAAGGGGTAATATTGATTACCTTATGGTTTATTCTTACAGGCGGTAGTTCCTAGAGGGTTTCCTTCATCTCCATAGGGTGTACTCAACCTGGTCTACACACTAAAAGAACAAATCACCACATATTAGGATTCCTTACCCCGGCCTTCACCATCACCCCAGTCAGTATATTTGCTCGATGGGGGAGGTGGGAGACGGTGGACGTTATTCATCTCATCCCTGTGAGAACACTCTACAAGCAAAGGTAAGACTTATGGGGTCCCTGACATAAAGGGGACTTCCTCCCCCATCCAGCAGTGCACTAGGAGGCACATTTGCAGAGTTGTGGAGAAAGGTGGCGTGGCCTCTAAAGACCTCTCAGCAATACCGCTGTGTGGGACATATAGGAGGAAACGGAAGTGGTTCTTGGCTCTCAAGGATCCTTAGCATCCAAGGGGATTTCATCCCCAATCGCAAGTGTGCAAGAAGGTGCCTTTACAAAGTGGGTACAAAGGACATAAAGTGGACTTCCTCCCCCGTCCAGCAGTGCACCAGGAGGCACATTTGCAGAGTTTGTGGAAAAAGGGGGCAGGTCTCCAATCACCTCTCAGCAATCCCAGTGTGTTGGACTTACTGAAGGTAACAGGAGGGGTTGTTGGCCCCCAAAGGACCCTCTTCAGCCAAAGGGACTTCATGCTCCAACCAGTTGTGCATAAGGAGGGGCTTTTGCAGAGTGGTGGTGAAAGGGGCCAGGGCCTCAGGCAACATGCTGGTCCCGATTGTTTTTACATTTTTTCTTTTCTAGGCTTGCTTCCCGAGGCCAATTTTGGCCATGGGGACCCCACCTCCTAGGACCCAGCCTTTTTAAAATTAATTAAAGGGAGGAGGAGCAATTTTATCCCCAGGGACCCCATTTCTCCAGGCCTGAGCTCTACTTACATCGGTTGGGGGCCCTGTGGTCCCTGCTGGCTTCCTCCCTTCTGCGGGAGCCAGCATTGCTTTTACAGAGAGGGAGCGGCTGAACATGCAGCTCCCTCTCTGTGAAAGCAATTCAAAATTTGTTTATGGTCTGCTTGCTTTAAGAGAAGCATTTTCGATGGCTTGGCAGGAGCAGCAAAGCTCCCGCCAAGCCATATCAAACAGTATTGTTACATGGGTGGGTACCCTAGAACATAGCAGGAGGGGTGGCGGTCCCCAGAGCCAGCTCTGGCTCCAGCATGGGGGGGTCGTGTGGCCCCTCCTTTCTTGAATTTTGCCCTGGGGAGGTGGAGGATCCTGGGGCTGCAGGAAACCGCACCCGCATAGAATTTTACAAAAGCCCCAGGGAGGTGGGAGTCCCAGGAGCTGTTGGGGGGTCCACTTGGCACCTGCATTAATTGAAATTAAAGCCCCAGGAAGTTGCTGGCCCCGCGGCTGTGGGAGGCCCACGCTGCCCTCACACATTTTTGCTGGTAAAATGCCAGGGAGATGACAGTGCCAAAGCTGGGGGGGTCCGAGAGACCCCCCATTTAAAAAGTAAATAAGCCCCGGGGAGGTGGTGGTCCCCGGGGCAATATTAAGCTGCAGGAGGGGGGCCCATGAACCCCCTCCCTTATTACAAAAATGCCCCCGGGACATGGTCCACCCAGGGGCCGATAATTGACGAAGCGTGGGAGCCCGCGCTTTTTTTTTGTTTTTTAAGATTGGGGAGGGATCCATGGATCCTGCTGAAAATGAAGAAAAGAAAAACTTTTTTTTGGGCCCTGCGGGTTACCTGTAGTACCCTCCTCAAGATGCCTAGGTGTTCAGAGTATTTCTACCCTGCCCCCTTTTCTTTTTTTTTGATGTTTTTTTCTGGAACTTGGCTCAATCCGAGTCCCAAGATGGCTGCCAAAACTTCCTGGTTTGAAGTGTTGGCAGCCAACCAGATCTCAGAACGATATACAATATCGGGAGGGGTCGCGGATCCTCAGCTTCCCTATATATACAATTGGAAATTTCTTTAAATTGCTCCACAACTACTGAATGGATTAACATCAGATCACAAAAAGTCACTTCCTTGAACCAACAGCTAAATTTCTGCCAAATTTGGTGTAATTCAAATTAGCAGTTCGGTTGTAGCTGTGTCTGAAGTTTACTTCAAAAATGAACCTTGGGGAAAACACGTTTGGGAGCCCCCCTTTTTCGCTGCCTCCCTTAATGGATCACCACAAAACTTTCAAGACAGCAGTTGAAGTGAGTGGCAAATTAATTTAGAAAATTTCACGAGGATTCGTCAAACGACACCAAAGTTATTGCAGATGAAAAAACGCTCTTCCTATGGAAACCACATCCAAGCTATAATGACCCAGTCTTTGAGAAAGGACTTTTATAGTTCAAAATGCATCAGGCACAAGTAGTGAATTGAATTGTCTTACCGAAGTGTTCCATCTCTACTAAATAAAAACAATTTACATGCATGGGGCGTTCATTATCAATTTGGGGCAACTCTTCTTGGAACATAAATATATAGCAGTAGAATAAAAAAACATAGAAATTCACTGAATAAACCAAAGGTTACAAGGACAATATAGTTAGGCTCAGATTTCACTCGTACAAGGGCAATTCTGTTGTGGAGCGGAGGAACCGTGGCTTAAAGCAATCTTTAACAGAAAGGGTATTAGGTACGGCCATTGTCTGGTTAACTCACCTTTATGGGGTTCAACGTGTTCTTAATTGATCTCCCAAGAAGATCTCTCGGTGGGTGGACCCCATACGAAAAGCTTTTTGGTATCAAATGTTTGTTCTAGACCTTGAAGGTCTAGACGTTGTGGGTGCCGCAACATTTGACATATATAAACACTGTGCTGTCTTACAGGATCTGCAAAAGTGTTGTAATGCCCTGACAAAAACCCATTTGCCATCGACTTCGTCTGAATAAGCAGCAGTTCTGATTCCTGTTTCAGGCTGGCTCCCTAAAGTTGGTGATCTGGTTTGTGAAAAGGTATGGCTCAAGAATGAATTCAGTCCCTCTTACCATGCTCCTGTTCCAGTTCTTGGTCTTCAGGGTACCCGAACTGTGATTTTACCTCCTCTGCGAGGACACAAAGTTAATCGCCTTGTTTCTATTGAACATGTTAAGTTACACCATACAGCCAATACTGAATAGTATGCCTTGGGGTGTCCCTGGACAGGATATTCTTTTACAGCCTGTGAGCTCCAGTATTTCTGATTCTGCCTGGTTGCCGGAGGGGGATGTCAAGTCTTCAGTTGATCAGATATCTGTTTTACCTTCTACACCCTCCACAATGGAAATCGCTTATTCTGATTTACCCCTACGGGAGTGCAAGCCTCATGTTCGAATCCAAAATCCCAGCCTCCATTATTTTGGCTGAGTTCTTCTGGTTACTATATCGATCAAGACAATTTTTCTTCAGACAATTCTTCATTTCCTTCGGTTTTATCCCCACTACCAGCGCGGATTTGTGTGTTCATCTCTTTGTTAAAATGCACTTATCTGGTAGCCCCTTGGATGTATGTCTGGATCGTGTTTTCCATGGTATTTTTGTTAATGTGGATTGGTTTCGTGAAGTTATTTTTCCTTTTGATTAATGGCCACTATCTCCCGAATCGTTCTGCTGCAGAGCTTGTAGACAGGGTGTTGGGCTGACATTTATCCTCACATAAAATGAAAAGAGACAAGTCCCTTGTTAACATTTCAGCGGTCCCAGTCACTGATGGAGTTGTATGGGATAAGGTACCATTAGTTGTACTCAGTCCTACTGATATCCTACAGATACCATATGTATTCCGTGTTTCTATGGCTGATGTGATAATACCTGGGTTACAAACAGATGATTGGGATGTCATTGCTGTGAATTTGTTGTTTTCTGAATTGCAATATTACACTGTTTTTGATACTGAAGATTCATATTTGAACTCTGCTAACTATGCCTATTTGTCCTGTTATCAACATTATGGACATCATTTTCTGCACAGAGCAAATGGACAGCTCACTCAATGGGAACATTGCCCTACTCCATCTCAGAGTAGTTCCAACACACAAAAAATAAAGTACACTTATTTTACCGATGATAACCTTTCACATCCGGTATCATATTATTTTAAATATGTTTGCAATCTCTAAAAAAAACTTGCTTACTGAGACCAAGCTAATTTATACATCTCATTTATGACAACTTGGTCCTGAAAGGATCTGATTATTTGAAAGACAATATCGATTTGAAATTAGTATGGGGCAACTAAATCCTGACAAGTCCAAGGTATGGAATCTTTATTCCGTGCTTGTCTGATACCTGCTCTAATTATTTTCTTAATGACAACGTCCAACAGACTATTTGTCTGGGGCTTGCTAAGATTAAAGAATTTAATACTTA
Source organism: Triturus cristatus (assembly GCF_964204655.1). Classification (NCBI taxonomy): domain Eukaryota; kingdom Metazoa; phylum Chordata; class Amphibia; order Caudata; family Salamandridae; genus Triturus; species Triturus cristatus. Next base: position 633,135,245 of record NC_140587.1, read on the forward strand.
CACTATTCCATCCTTGGCCTGTTTGATAATTGCCAATCTGATACCAATTATACTACAGACCAACTAAATAGTATGATACAAAATGCTACATTTAATTCCACTGCAATATTGCCATTTGGCTGGTCATTATGGCCTCTGAACACAAATGTTTGTCATTCTTGTTTTGTGAATACTAATTCAGGGTTTTCACTAAATAGACCAGATCAACGTTACCCACTGCTACCACTTCTTCTGTGGATAAATTGTGTCAACAATGGTTAGAACATTCCACATTGTCTGCCTTGAAGCAACATTTTCCACTTCTATCAGAAGACATAGACCTTTCTGACTTCCTTTTGTGTCCAAACTACCCTTGTTCAAAATTATTTGTTTATGCTGCATATAATGAATTTTGGAAATTGTCACAAATGGAGGCTGCTGTGCATTTATGCCAAATTGATTAGGATACTTTAGACAAAGTGCTTGTTGTTGTCGACAACAGCATTAATATTTTACCATCTCTTTAGATAATATTTTGTCTTCTGTTTTTCATATTGTGCAGAATAAAGTGCCTACCTTAGATGATGGTCATCATCAACTTAGATCGGTTATGCAGTTTGGTTGGACACTAAAAACACAAAAAAATGGGCGCGTACCTTGGCATTACCTGAATTGTAGCGCATGACTATAAAAGATGTGAGTTATACTATGTTACATATAGAAAAACTTGAACAGCTTCCCTTCACTGAAGCGGAAATGCATTCAGTGCTTTGGTTAATACATGGGGTTATTTCATTGCCCATCTCAATATTTTAGTTTACTGCTTGCATGAAACAATTCCCTATAGGTAGACATTTACCCCTTAGGAGCAGTTTCCTTAGGGTTATGGTCTCTGCCTTTTACATATCTTTGTCAATGGGCTTAAATAGAAGTAAGTCAGTATTAAGATAAAGAAAATGAAAAAAAAGAAAAGCCATAAGTCCACTTCTAGTCCTTCTTCCTGAATGTTTAGATGGACAGAGCTTATTATTGAGCAAGTTGTTGTTTTATCTTCTGTTGCAGGGATTCTGCAGAGTCACAGAACTATGCTTGGGATCATAGAACCTTAGTAGGCAGGGACTGGGTCATCCTACCACCTGTGTGCCCATGAGCCCGGGACTGACTCACTTACTTGTTCAATCAAGAGAACCTGGTCCAGACATTCAGAAAAGAATGAAGCACAGGGAACTCTTGCCAGCTCATCCTGTAACTCCTTCTCTAACCCTCTCTGGAACAAGCTAAAAAACACTGGGTGCAATAAGTGAGCACTTCAAAATTTCCCTGAACCATTTCACACAGGGCATCCTCGTCAGAATGTTGGACCAAGCCCTTTTTGCAGGGTCACCCCCAGGCTTTTTGCCTTTTACCCTACACTTTTTGCTGCTAACCAGCGCTAAGGTGTATGTGCTCATGCCTTAAAACAAGGTAACATTGGCTCACACTCAATTGCCATATTTAATTTACTTGTAAGTCCCTAGTAAAGTGACACTACCTGTGAATTAAATGCTGCTAGTGGCCCTACAGACCTGATTGTGCAACCCACTTAAGTAGCACTATCGACATGTCTCTGGCCGCCATTGCATGTCTGTGTGTAGTTTTAAACTGCCATGTTGACCTAGCAAAATAACCCTTTTGCAAGTCCCAAACCTTCCTTTTGTAATACATGTAAGTCACCCTAGGGTAGGCCCTAAACAGCCATGGGGCAGGGTGCCATACATTTAAAAATTGGAAGATGTAAGTTTTAGTCTTATATGACCTTGTAGTGAAAAACTCTTACATTTGTTTTTCACTACTGCAAGGCCTACCTCTCTCATACAATAACATTGGTGTTACCTTATCACATTTTATATGTGTAATTTTCAAATGGGAACAGGTAAACAGTTAATGTTTGGTATCTTTGGAATACTACTGAGGAAATCTAACTTATGGTAAAGTTGGATTTTAAATTAAAATTTTGAAAATTCCTCTTTTAGAAAGTTGGCATTTTTTTTTTAACTATTTTTATTTGGTACAGAACATTATTATTTTCAATTAACATTGAGACCAGTATTTGTCATATCTTGCAGTTCAAACTTCCATTACATGATGAGCTATATTGTATAAGTACTAGAGTTCTTTACACTAGACACAGTCTACATTCACGGGTCATTTACTGTCTTCCAGTAATGAATCAACAACCGGTATTTCACATATATTACCTCTAAAGGCGTTCCATTTTCCCCACACCTGTTCCCATTTCTTTGGGCACCCTCTATTCAGGTATACCGCTCTTTCAGCCACCATTGACATATCCATATCATTACTCCAATCTCTTACTGTGGGAGTGTTACGTGCACCCCATTGTTTGGCAACATTTCTCTTTGCTATGGTTATACCCAGTGTCGCCTAGGTTTGTGTTGTGAGATTAAGATCTGTGGCTTCCCATATGTTTAATAAACATTGACTAGGCTCCGGTTGTACAGGGGCTCGCTTACTTCCGTTATTGTGAACATGACTGCCTCCCAGTATATCACTATTGCAGGGCATTCCCACAGTGTATGATAAAATGTGCCAATTGCTCCACACTGGCGAAGGCAGAGCTGATTGTCTGTCTTTCCCATTTTGTATAATGTAGCCATAGTATAATAGATTCGATGTAGTACTTTCAGATGGATTAGACGTAGTTTTGAAGGGATTGCCACTTCCCATGGAGACGCCAGAGCCTCTTGCCAGTCTGCCTCGTCTAAGTCTCCCACCTCTTTCTGCCATTTCTCCCGGAGGGATTGTGTGCGGTCAGGGTGATTATTGATGATTTTGCGATATGTCAACAATGTGGCTTTTTTGTGCATGTGTTCTGTCAATAATCTGTCCTCCCGGGGAGAGGCCTCTGGGAGGACAGTGTCGAGCGGGATGACTGCCTCCAGTGCTTGTTTAATCTGGTAATATCGGAACATTTCTGTAGGTGCCATCTCGTATTGGTCCCGGAGCTGGGCGAATGGAATTACTTTTCCCTTGGCCCGAGTGTGGTATTTTGTAATGGGGGAGTGCCATCATTTTGAAGAGTGCAGCTCAAAGGCAGGAATTGCCAATGTTTAGTGTCCCTGCGTAATGTCTTTAGGGGGTTTTAGGAGATTTAGGGTCATGAAATCCTCCAGGTCAGACGTAACGTGGATTCCCAAGTAGCTGAAGCTATCCTCTACTATTTTAACTGCGCATCCCTTAGGCAGTTTTGGCGGTGGGCCCTGCAGAACGTATATTATTGATTTGCTCCAGTTGACTGTATATCCTGAACATTTCCCATAAGCTATGCATATATCCAGGACTCCATGCAGTGAACGGGTGGGGGAGGCCATATATAGTAAGATATCATCTGAATGTGGAGATATGCAATCTTCGCAGCTCTCTGTCCAATGGAGCCCCTGAATTGTCAGATCCTGCCTTATCCATGCCACCAAGGGTTCTAACACCAGGGCAAAAAGCAGTGGCGATAGCGGGCATCCCTGTCTTGTGCCTCGTCCTAACGGAAATTCTTTGGACATGCACCCATTCACCAATACGTGCTCAAGAGGTTTCGTATATAGCAGTCTTACCCATGAGCAGAACTTAGGTCCGAATCCCAACCATACGAGAACTGCAAATAGGAATGGCCATTCTACTATATGAAAAGCCTTACGGGCGTCAAGAGACAGTATTATGGCCTCTTCTTGTATTGTGTGCTTTCGTCCAAATACATTCTGGAGTCGCCTCAAATTTAGGGCAGTGTTTCTACAGGGCATGAACCCCGACTGGTCCGGGTGTATCAGTTTAGTTAGGTGAGGTGTCAGTCTATTTGTTAACGCTGTGGCCAAAACCTTGGCTTCAGCGTTGATTAGGGAGATAGGTCTGTACGAAGCACAGTCGCAGGCTGGCTTCCCCGGTTTATGTATGGCCACAACCGTTGCTATTCTCTGATCTTTGGGCAGTTCTCCTATTTTGAGGCTTTGGCTAAACATTTTTAATAAATGAGGGGTAAATGTATTTGCACTTTTTTTATATAGTTCAATAGGGATACCATTCGTCCTCAGAGCTTTCCCCGACTGCATGTTCCCTATTGCTATCGCCAGATCCTCAGCAGTGAGGTCTAACTCCAGTAGTTTTGCATCCTCGTTTGTGAGTGTAGTATGCCGGATATCTTGGAGAAACGCCTCCACTCCTCCTGCTGTTTTATGGTTGCTGGGGATTACACCTTAGCATAGTGATGCGCCAATGTGTTTGCTATGGTTTGGGGGTCTGTTACTACCTCTCCCGTGGTGTGTTGAAGTTCTGACACCCAGCGACTATCTCGCTCGCATTTATCTGGCCATGCCAGAAGTTTGCCGTCTTTTTCTCCTACTTCGTAGACGGTGTGGCGCATGGCTGTCAGTCGGGTTTTTGCGTCTTACCACATGTATTCTTTGTATTCTTGTTTTTAAGCTGAAGTTGATGCGTATTGATGTCTGAGTGGTCATGGGAGAGTTGTGTTTCTAATAGTTGTAGTTCTTGTGCGAGTGTCAGCACCATTTGTGCCTTTTCTCTTTTGTAGTCTGTGATTAAGGAAATGGCCTGTCCATGTAGCACTGTCTTGTACGCTTCCCATAAAATGAGGGGCGAGGAGACTGACTGTACATTTTCAGTAAAATAGTGTTTCGTGGCTGCGGTCAGGACCTTCCAGATGTTGGGATTTTTAAGATAGCCAGGGTATATCAGACATATACGGCGTTGCACAGAAGTGTTCTGTGTATAATTAACAAATGCGGGGGAGTGGTCCTATATTCCCCGTGGTAAGTGGGTCATGCCTTCAAATTTCCCACGTTGTCCGCTGAAGTTAGTATATAATCTATTCTGGAGAGACTATTATGTGCCCCTGAGTGGTACGTGTATTGTCTTGCTTGCGGGAAATGTGAACGCCAGACGCCCACTAGGCCTATTGTTTCAAGAAAGTCTGCTAGCATGGAATGAGTGCGATGTTGTTGCCGTGGGGGTGTTCGGTCCAAGTTGTCATTGAGAGTCGTGTTGAAGTTGCCTCCTAGGATAAGCTCTCCCTCTGGGAGTAAAAACGCGCTGAGCGCTGGGAATACTAGCGAGTGAAGCACAGGGGGAAAATAGGCCGTCACTATATGGATCGATCATCCCTCTCATTGACAGGTGGCAGCTGCAAAGTGGCCTTGCTCGTCCATGTAGGTGTGTTTAATAATGAGTGGATATTGTTTCCTGATCAAGATCCCCACCCCTCGGGAGCCAGTTGAAAATTCGGAATGAACTATCAGTTTGAAGCCCCACCTCTCCAAGGCCTTGCATGTGGAGCCTTCGAGGTGGGTTTCCTGCAGGAGTATTACAGCTGGTGCCTTACACTTACGGTATTATAATACTAAAACTCTCTTACCTTTATCTCCAAGGCCATTTACATTCCAGGAGACTACTGGTAGGTGTTGAGCATGTGTGGGCAGGAGAATGCCAAATTCAGAATGCGCGGTTATGTGTGTCTTTGGTGTTGTCTGAGTTAGAACAGTGTGTCTGAATTGCAGTCTCTTACGGGTGTCTAGGTGTTGTACCATAAACCAAAACATCAAAGGAAACAAAATTAACCATAACAGCGAAGGAAAAGAAGAAAGTAAATTCGAACTAGTAAATATTACCCGTTTCCCTGCCCTCCTCCCCGCCTCACTGCATGACGGTCTACAAACTACCCACCTCCCCAACATTGCAGAGTGCCTAGTACCCATTGTTCAATACCTTTGTGGGGGGAGTCCACCCCGGTGCCCTCCCTAGTACTCCTTCTTATCTGTTATATTGTCTCTTATAGTTGTTCATCGGTCCACAGTGTCAACCACAACCATCACGACGTCCCGCTGTAAACTCCCAAGGGCAGATCTGTAGGTGCCATCGGAAGCTGCCAGCATTCTGCCTGATATCTATGAGTGTTGGGTCAGTGGCTCTGCACTTCCAGGGCCCTTCGTGATGATTTGCTGATCGCAGCAGCAATGCAGAAGCGAGCTTAGTAACTTGACAGATTATGTCTTAGGTCTATGGTCTCCAGTAGGAACACTACTGCCTTTTTTAAAGTTATTTGTCTTTGTTGGAGCCGTTGGTTCTGGTTGCTTCATCCTGCCGCTCTCGTTGTGACGCATTTGGTGTTGCTTAGTTGTTGTTCTTTCCGGGCCGTCCACAATTGGGGACTTGGCGCCAGCCAACAAGCTAGCCTTGTGCTTCCTCTGGCGTTGTGAAGAACCACACTTTCCCGTCTGCTACCACTCTCAATTTCAAGGGAACATCATTGAATATTTGAGCTCACGAGCTCGAAGTCCTTTCTTTATTGCAAAAGAAAATGCGTCATTGTTTGGCTACGGCGGCTGTGTAGTCGGGGAAGAACGAGATTGTACTATGTTCATAGTGCACTGGGGTGGCTATTCTTGCAGTCTGCAAAATGAGGTAGCGGTCTCGAAAATTGAAAAACGGGGCTAGTATGGGTCTTGGTGGCGCACCTGGCTTACGCCTTCCTCCCGGAACCCAGTGGGCTCTTTCTACTGAGAAGTACTGTGAGAGTCCTCGAGGTTGTAGTTGATTTTTTATTAGGTTTTCTACAAAAAGGTCAATTGCTGGTCCCCCTGTTCCCTCTGGCACGCCTACGATGCGCACATTGTTATGCTGGAAGCGGCCTTTGAAGTCATCCAGCTTTGCTGCCATTGCTTTGTTTTCGGTCTCTAGATGTGTCAGCTGTCGTTTGAGGGCGGCTGTATCTACGGCTAGACTAGTTGTCATTGCTTCTACTTCTGATACTCTTGTACTTAATTTTCAGAAATCCGCTCATATCAATGTAAGTTCAGTGGCTACAGTGTCTATTCTGGACTCCAAGGACATATGTACCCTGTTGAGTGTGGTCATTATGTCCTGAAAGATGACTTCCTCGTTCCCCATCTCGACTCGATCTCTCCGTATATGTTGCAGCACGATCCGGTGGTTCATGGCTGGATTTGTTGCAAGTGTATTTGTCCAGCTTAGTTTGGTGTGTGACACATTGACCCCTGCCTCCCATGTTGCCGTAGCTCAATGGAGTTGTTATGTCCGTGTGGGCCTAGGTGGAAGTACTCACCGCTGCCTGCCTGTGTGTATGGTGATCACACGCAACCTTTCGGGTTTCCTACCCCCAGGGTGTAACACTGAGGTACCCACTCATTGATAGGTGTCAATCAGGGAGGGTGCGTCTGTGAGTATAGTGCTGTGCTCAAGCTGGGTCGTGAACGCACTTCCACCCTTTCCCCGTTGCTCAGGCTTTACACAGTGACTCGCACAGGTCGCAGATGCTCCTGCACTGATTATCAAGATTGTGCCAGTTTAGGTGTACTGCGGCTTGGGGCCCAAGAGATCACCTTCCACTGCCCCTTTCACAGTCTAGGCTCGCAAGTATGCCGCCAAACGAGATGGTGCAGCCTGGCCCCCCCGTAGGGAGTAAGTCGCTATGTTCGTGGTGATACGACCTGGCGCTGTGTGTGCCTTTTTTCATTTGACTTTGTTTCCCTTCTGCTGCCGTGCATACAGCGCACAGGAATGCTGGGCCTTGGGGGCTACTTTATTTTTGAAGCCGGCCCTTGTGTGCGCATTGTGTTGTGCCGCGCACTTCTCAGGTACAGTCCAATTGCGGCGTTCTGCGCCTGGCCCCTACTTCCACTGCATGGGACCGGAGGGCAGTGACTGAGCATGGCCGTTGGCATTATTGCAGGGGTTCGGACTGCCGATCGCCTTGTCTTTCTTCACTATGCCCGGCCGTGCCCCCGCCTGTCGTCAGGGCTGCTTTGGTGTTTGCTTCACGCTGGAGGGTGTCGGAGGGTCCTGTCTGTCCGGGCCGGCCAGTCACTCGAGGCCTCGGCTTGAGCTTCCGATATAGGCCACGGGTGTTACACAAGGCCAGACTCCGAGCACCCCGGTGAGACGAACCGGTGCCCACTGCTTTTCCGATTTCGGCACATCGTGTGTGTTGATGAATTCAACTGCGGATGGCTGAACGTATATTTGGGGAAACCTGCGGAGGTCCAGAGCCTTTCTAGGTGGTGGCCATTTCGTTCAGTTGCCGGCCACGCCCCCTGAAATTTGGCATTTTCTTGCCTTACCCACTTAGTGCATGCAGTGTGTCTCTGGGCCACATACCGGTGTAGTTGACAGTCGGCCAAGATAGCCACACAATAGAGAGCCTAGGTGTGGCTGGATGGGCCATTACTGGCACAATGAGAGAGAGTTGTGCACAGCGGTACCTACACTTGAATAGGCTGTCATGCCTCTACACAAAGGGCTGCATACCCCCTGTAGTTAGTCTGGAGCCAGGGCAGGGAATGCAGGGCACCTGTACATTTCAAAGGGAAGTATCTAGAAACTTCTCCCTCACTTCAAAGGCAGAATTCAGTATAAATATTGAACCTCAAACATCAACTCTTCAGTCCTTTTCTGGCCCTGTGAATACTCCGTCAGGAAGAAGGACTGCTGTGCTGATGAACGGCTGCCATCTTCTGGAATACTGCACTGCTAGACTCACCCCAGAAGGACTCCAAGGGCTAACTGGCTGGCTTCCTGATTTAAAGCCTCAAGGACACAACCTCGCTCCTGCACCTAGACTCTGCCATCTTTAAGTCTTCTTGCCAAGTGGACCCTTGGAAGTGGGCCTATGGTGCTCTGCCAGCCTCTGTGGATCCAGCCGAATCTACACATCTCTGTTGTGTGGCGCAAGCTGGAGCACAACTGTTGCATCGCCGATACTGCATGGATGAGAATCATGGCAAAGACATCACATCACAGCCTGTCCCCACATCAGAACTGCTGCTGCACGATACATCCTTGATGCAAGCTCTCGGATCCATCATCAATAGTAGCCTTGATGATGGCGGGCTCCGCATTGGAGCCTCGAAGCCTCACAGCTCCGCTGAACCGTTGCATCGCCCCTACTGAGCGATGCATCCTTGATGTCAGACTTCACAATGCAAGCCCTCATTGACGGGATACTCAACGATGCTGCAGGACTTCGCACTTAAGCCTCACCGCATCTTGGAACTGATGCATTGCTTCAGCTGTGCGACACATTTTTAACATGGATCCTTTCAAGGCTTTGCAAACCAGGATTTAAGAGACTCTGTCCAGCAAGCCTAACTGGGTCCCTGTAGCTGGCCCGTGCTCCATTGCCATCGGTCAAAACCTGTGATTTTATCACAGTCCAGCTCGACCAGATGTCCACAGTTGCCTGTTTCTGCCTTTTATTGCTATTTTCACTGAAATCTTTGGTCTTGCTTTATTTATAAAAAATTAATCTATGTTTCCAAGTTGGTGTGGGATCCTTTTGTGGTCTGTTTTCACTGTGTTATTGTTTGAAGTGTTGCACAACTACTTTACACATTGCCTCTAAGTTAAGCCTGACTGCGCTGGATTAAGCTACTAGAAAGTTGAGCACAGGCTAATTTAGGGTCCAGTTGTGCCAAACCCTGTCAATGATTATCGTTGCTGTTTGACCAGGACTCACATCCCAGTCAATCAGTAGTCCTATTTCTTGCACAGAAGCTTCATGGTCTTGTCTCTCAAGCATCCTCTTGAACTCTGCTATGAATTCAGCATAATTAATCAGGCAAGGACCTTCAGCCACATCAAGAAGAGTTGCCCAGGTCAGAGCTGCACCTGTCAAGGAACCAAATCAAATATCCCACTTTGAACTGGTAAGAGGAAAATTCTCAGTGTTGAAAGGCAATATAAACCACCCGACTTTCCAAAAACTCCTTCAACCCTGTAGGATCTCCAGAATACTTTACAGTTGAAGGGCTGATGGCAGGCAGATTGCAAGAACTGTAGTGAATAACTTAATAAAGGGCAGCATTCCTGGTCCTCAATAGGTCCAATCCCAGGGTTTGATGCTCGAGGACAGCAGCCAGGTCAACAGTGGGAAAACAGGCAGAATATTTTTGGGTTGCAACCTTTTCAGGGTTGGATACTTATCTGCAATCCAGATCCGGATTTTCCACTATAAGCCATAAGGGAAACTATTTACAGAAGCCACAGCCTCACCACACACTGAATTATGTGATAGGCCAGCACGCCCAAGAAGCTGCCACCTTCCCATGAGGAAAAAGTCAAAAGGGTTAAAAGCCTCCTTGCTGATGAAGGATTGGAAAAAACCCAGAGCGAGAAATCCAGGTGAGGCAGTCCGAAGAGCGAAGAGTCAGGATAAGCTCAGAACCAAGTAATGGAACACAGATTGTTTGTAGATTTGCTGCAACACACCCTCCAGCCGGACTGAGGCTTCCAAATAGTAAAAGAACAGAAAAAGGAAATAACATCAAACACCATATGACAAAAAATGTATTTAGGCCTTCCTGCTTTCAGATTCTATTTGTTGTGAATTCCAGTGGTGTTTTCAGTGTTTTACTATGTTTTATAAGGTTTTTTACATCAGTAGTTATCAACACTTACTCTTTTTGTAACAACTAAATTCAAGGAAATGGAGTTTTTCCAGTAGTTATAAAACAAATTGGCTTAAATTCCTTCCTTACCATGTTCGTTTTTACTGTCCTTTCTTCCTACTCCTAATTCCCCTCTCTGCACCTTGTCCTTGAATTTGCTCTTAGAAACAACTTTTTCGTTATTTGCCCCAGCTCCTCTTTCCAGCACTCTGGTCCCATCCAATGTCCAGGATGTGCATGCGTGGAGATATGTATTTTCCTGATTAGGATTTGATTTCAGCACACGGAAGGTTAATTCTGGGCATTTAATACTCCGCTCTACTGCTCTGTTTTCAGACAAATGACAAAGTGACTGAATGAAAATGATCTACTTAAGACATGAGCTATGCATAGTGGGTAGTAGTTGCTCTGTTATTCCAGGCCAGTGTCACACTATTGAATTCTTTCATCCAACAATCAACTGGGCTTATAAATAATGATGCAGTGTATATTCTGAGCCTATTGCTGATCTATCTGATCATAGGATAGAAGTCTGCTAGAACAATAATCCCAATACTAATAGCTATGGGGTCCTTTGTGACAGCATACTCAGCTGCAGTATAAATCAGCAACTATGGTGTTTAATTAACCAACTGCGTGACTTGCAGGATGCCTAGAGGCATTTACCTGCGCTGTTTGCATTGTGAATACATTTGATTTAAATTCTTGGGGCATGCCTAAGGGGTTTTATTTTTATTTGAAGTTAGCATGACGACTGTTAAGCATTCATTTACACCAAGCATGTGGGCTTTTATTTGCATATTTATATAGCGCGAACTCGACCCGAAGGTATTGGAGCGCTTTAGACGGGCACCGTATTTGCATTCCACATTCAGGCACGGGAGATTAAGTGATTTGCCCAGAATCACAGGATGTGGACGCGACCTCGAGGCTCGAACTCTGGTTTCCAGCACCAAAGTCGGCAGTCTATCCGACGGACCACATCCTATTGTTTACATGAAGCGGTGCAAAGACTGTGATCCTGCCAGGCATGGGTGTGAGGTGCCGATGGCACTTTGACTTTGTGTCTGTGCAACGTTCACTCTTGTTGTGCATTTTCCTTCTTGGAAGGGGAAAAAAAAGCACTACTAAATATGTTTCCAGTCAATATGGCCACAGTGGTTTGCAGAGGTGATTTTACCAACAGTCTAGCCTTTTTTCCAGCAGCAGAACTAAGGAGCATATCAACAACAACCGGCGATAATTATCGCTCAGCGCTCTTAGCGTGAGGATAATTATCGCCGGCTAGCGTGAATTTTTATCGCTGAGATAGCGTGCTATTAGCAACGCTTATCTCAATAGCGATAAAAATCTACACGCTAACAGGCTAACGTGTGATTATCGCTGGAAACCCAGCGATAATCACACGTTACCTTGTTGATAGGGACAGGCAAACTCTGGGGCATATCAACAAGGGATTTATCTCTGCTTTTTTGGCTTTAAAAGCCAAAAAAGCAGCGATAAAACTAGCGCCCTATCAACAACAGGGTGCTAACACACAAATTTGCATGTTAGCACCCTTTTACTCTACGCTTCCCCTTGCATCTCTAATGAGATGCAAAGGGGGCGTTCCAGAGTAAAATAATAGGAGAAATGTCGCTAAGCGACATTTCTCCTATTATCAAGAATGTCGCTAACCCTGTTAGAGACAAAAAAAGCAGCGCTAACCGCGGTTAACGCTGCTTTTTTACGTCTGCTAATTTTCAGACTTAGCCATGATATCCTATGGAAGGAGGATATCATGGCTAAGTTTGCCTGTCCCTATCAACAAGGTAACGTGTGATTATCGCTGGGTTTCCAGCGATAATCACACGTTAGCCTGTTAGCGTGTAGATTTTTATCGCTATTGCGATAAGCGTTGCTAATAGCACGCTATCTCAGCGATAAAAATTCACGCTAGCCGGCGATAATTATCCTCACGCTAAGAGCGCTGAGCGATAATTATCGCCGGTTGTTGTTGATATGCCCCTTAGCCATGATATCCTCCTTCCATAGGATATCATGGCTAAGTCTGAAAATTAGCAGACGTAAAAAAGCAGCGTTAACCGCGGTTAGCGCTGCTTTTTTTGTCTCTAACAGGGTTAGCGACATTCTTGATAATAGGAGAAATGTCGCTTAGCGACATTTCTCCTATTATTTTACTCTGGAATGCCCCCTTTGCATCTCATTAGAGATGCAAGGGGAAGCGTAGAGTAAAAGGGTGCTAACATGCAAATTTGCATGTTAGCACCCTGTTGTTGATAGGGCGCTAGTTTTATCTCTGCTTTTTTGGCTTTTAAACCCAAAAAAGCAGAGATAAATCCCTTGTTGATATGCCCCTTGGTGATCTTGTGGCTGTATCATAAACATCTTCTACTTCTGTATGCAGGCCTCAAAATGGATCAATGGGCCTGTTGTGCCATGTTCCTAAGTTGCAATGTCTCTAACTCACACGGTATTCTGTAGATTTTCTAAGTTAATATGTGCTCTGTAGGCAGCAAAGTTATAGGAAAACCGGCATATGCATCCTTTCTGGAGCTGTGGCTGGGTGCTTAAGATGTTCATGATATGGTTCTTGTCCTTTTGCATGAGGGGAGGTTTCTCCTGTATGCATGCCTTTCAGACCACCACAATGTAAAACTAAGAACAGGAGTGTTAGCTACAGGGCTGAATTGGAGGACATTGATTTCAGGGGTGTCTGTAGGAGCAGTGACCTATGTTGTAGGGGACTAAAGCAATAAAAGTACAACAAAATCCGATGTTTTCTAGTTTCTACAGATAGGCAAATATTCTCTTTGATGGTGTTTTATCAGTTATGATCGGTTTTAAGTGAAAACTGGAATCCCCAAGCATAATGGATTGGGGAAGTCAGTAAGAACTCAAGGGAGTAACCATCATGAAAAGGGGGAAAAAAACCTGAAGTGGACTAGCTGTGTAGTTGCCTTAAAAGGCAACTGTAACACCTCAGGCAGGTGATTATCATTTTAGAGTGAAGAGAGAAGGAGCTGCCAGGAGCACAAGAGGAAAAAGACCCAGGTGAGATATTCTCACATTAAAGTGAAAAAGTATAAAATATTTTCCCTTTAGCACGTACGTTTACGATAAATCAAGATATTCTAACACAATATTGCACTATTTCATAGCAAAGTTCAGGACATAAAAATAAAAAAGACATACACCAGGAACTAACTGTGAAGTTAGCTAGGTGCCCAAAAAATCAATTCAAACAAAAAAGAGAGTTATTGCTGTGGTCTTGAAAAGGATGGTGTGAATCAGTGGGATACCATCGAAACGTGCCGATGCATTAAGGCTTAATTTCTGGAACGTGTTGGCACAATAGATGAAAAACTGGCAATTGATCATGTGCTGATCGTGACTGAATTTCTACACAAATTGGCTATCTGACTGATGAAAAAGTGTATTATCTTATGTACTCTTTTCCTTTGTTTGTGTTATATATTGTTATTTTGATGAAATAGTGCAATATTGTGTTAGAATATCTTGTGATTTTATCCAGCAATTGTATTTTTTATTGCAAACTATTGTACCAGTGGTATTCTGACATGTTTTTAATATATTTATAATAAAACAAGTTGGATACAGTTAACTGCGTAGTGGCACTATATTTATATAGGGGATGTATTTGAGTAGAGCTGAGGGTTGATTAATGTGAATTATGGTAAAAGTACATACCAGAGGGAAAATATCTTAAATTCTTTCACTATAATACGGAGCCCCATAACTTTGGCTAAAAGGAGCCTTCTCTAGGTATGCCGCCGTGCCTCTAGATACAGGTTGATTCAGTTTAAGTATCTTCACAGAGTATATTACACCCACCTTCGCCTCTGGTAGATGGGGGCTATCCGGTCCCCTACCTGGCTTTGTTGCAATTCTGACGATGGGTCCTTTCTCCACACGGTCTGTGGCTGCACTGCACTACAACACTTTTGGTCAGGGGTATTGTCTTGTCTGGGGCGGGTGTTGGGCTGGAACCTCCCGGCAGATCCTCAACTAATCCTTCTTCATGGCACGGAAGACATCGGGGTAAACAGATATAAGAGGCACCTTTTATTCCTGGGTCTCACATTGGCCAAGCGTGACATTGCACAGCATTGGAAGTCTTCCTCTCCCCCCGGGGTGGTGGCTTGAAAATCAGCCCTTGAAAAATGTATGTTGGCTGAAGTGGCGGTGTTTCAGGCACGGGGTTGCCCGCAGAAGCATGGGAAGATCTGGGCCAAGTGGGCTACATACTGGGGTATTGACCTGTCCATCCTATCACAGTCAGCGAATCCAGACCCTATTGAGAGACTAATCATTAATGACTCCCCAGTCTAATGTGCTTATTGGCTATGGCGGTGGACATACCTCTATGTTCATGTGTGTATTTATTGCTCCATGTGGGAAGTGTGGTGCAGGGTTGGGGGGAGACGGGAGGGGTGGGATGTTAGCTCAAATGTTTTACAGATCCTCAGGTGTGGTCCTCTTCGGTATCTGTTGTATCTACACTACGTCATGTGTCTGTATACCGTTTAATGGGGGTACGCCCACCGGGTGTTATAAACTAAATAAAAAATTGTTGTAAAAAAAAAAAAAGGAGCCCTCTCATATAATTTCTCTCTCCGAGACATTCTCACAACCGGCACAGCGCCGGCTCTTCCGCTATGACGGAGGAGTGTCGCCCCCACTCCTAAAATCGTCAGGAAAGGAAAAATAAAATGACACTCGTTTTACTTTTCCTGACGAGTCTTGGGTGCAGAGCCCGGGGGGGGGGGTGACAGCACTGAGGGGAGTGGTAGTGCACTATGCATTACATTTTGACTGGCCAAACCATCATGCACAGTGAAGCTCTCTCCAACCCCAGCTGCATTGCTGGGGTTGGAGAAAGCAGGCACCTACTGCCATTCTGTCCTTGAGTGCAAATCTCATGTGAGAGCAGCTTCAGGATTATCCACAGAGCATTTAGAAGAAGTCGAGCAGAGGAGCGCGATGTGGCCGGCGGAAGGTAATTTAAAAAAAAAAAATCTATTTTGCCCCCCTTCCTTTGCGACCCTTATGCCCCCACATACCCCGCCACACCTCACAAACACCAGCCACTAATGAACCCGCAGCTTTGTACGATGTCTTCTGAGCATTGGAAATGCAGACCTTACAAAGTAATGCAGTTCTCGGGTGTCCACCCTGCCGAGAAGAGACGTATGCAACAACAGTGAGTGTTGTTCTACCGCTCTTTAAGCACTTTTTGCAGAATGAGGCACATCCACCAGCACTGGCTACTTGTCATGGAACTTCCCAAAAGTTTAATATACTTACATGGATCAAGGGCCAGATGTACGTACAACCGGTTGCAAAATACTGGTGGCAATGTGCGACCAGTATATCTGCAACCAGTGTGGGAATTTGCAAACTGACTCATGCACTGATAGGTCAGTTTGCAAATTATTGAATCATAGTGGGCCGCAATTCAACCTACTTCATAAATATTTATGAGGTAGGTCGCAAATTGTGACCCATTATGAAAAGCAACCATCACAGGGATGGTGACCTGCTGTGGTCAGCAGACCACCATGTCTGTGATCCCTTTTTAAATAAAGCAATCTTAGTTTTCTTTACATGCAGCCTGTTTCTGTTAAAGGAAATAGGACTGCTTTTAAAACTATTTTCTTTTTATTGTTTTTGTTTGTTTAAGAAGGTGCTGTTGACCACTGCCTCCTCCTAAACAGACATTTTTTTTATATTCACAAAGGGGAAGGAGTCCCAAGAGGACCCCTTCCTATGTGCAAATGAGTTACCGCTATTTGGTCGCAAAACATTAATGCATAGCATTTCAATTTGATATTTGGCAGGGAAGCCTTAAATACGTCCTTTCCAAATAGTCGCAAATCCAAATTGCGATTCGGTAACATGTTACCGAATCGTAGTCTGGGTTTTGTACATACCAAAATGCTTTTTCGCTGTTGCAAACAGCCCAGATCTGTCCATCAGTTTGTTTGACAATGCAAAAAAGCTAGTACAACTGGCCGCAAGTTCTTATATGTATGTGTTCATTAAGCGGCATTTAGATCTTTACGTGTCAGTGGCATGACATAATGGTAAGCAGTAAAAGCTTTACTGTGTTGATCACCAACTAGCATTTCGAGTCACACAACCTGACTCAAAATCCCAAAGTGACACAACAATCTTTCCCTCTTACTCTCCCAAAGCAGTCGAAACTGCCCTGGGCCATCTTTTTCCAATCCTCCCCAGCACACTAGAAATATCAATTTTCTTAAAACTATACTTTTTCCATCCGATCCAGCACCTAAAACCTGAACTGTTCTCTCACTCTGACAACTTTCTCCAGCACAGGGTCATATAAATCTTTGTTATATCCCTCACTTCACACCTTCCACTGGAGTCCCTAAAAAAACCACTAGAATTGATGACAGTGCAATCATTTTTGGAGGAATGTCTGCTATCATGAGAAGTTCCAGCATCTCTGGACGCAGTGTTTCATATTCCCATAATGCATCAGTTGTGGTTGTGAGGAATGCATTCTATGTTGAATGCTGTCCAAGGATAATAAACATGTGGGCCCAGATGATTAGGGAAGACATCTACGGGGATAGAACTCTGAAAATAAGGAGGTGATCACCCTATCTCTATCTGTGAATTTTATAAATTGAACCTTCTGAAGCATATTGCTCCCCATAGCTTTTTGTGAGTTAACTATGTGCATACTGCCTGAACTCTTGTGTCATATTCCATGTCGCAGAAGCCACGCCATGTAATGCATAGCCATGCTGCACGGAGGCACAGTTTTGTTTCTGGAGCATATCCCACCCAAGCTTGTCACGATCTGCTTATAGAAGTCAGAAAAAAGGTACTTATTGCTTGAACTGGGTTGGCTTCTGTATGGTGCTGACAGTTTGAGATGGAACAAAGTACAGCTGCCCTATGGACTTTGTCTTTTCAATGATTGGATTCTAATTTATGTTGGGGGCTATCTATGTTTACAGATAATAGGCAGAGATCTGAGAGGACTTGAATGGTGAGCAGATGGAGACATTGACAGATTGTAGGCAAAAAGTCATAGTCGGTAGCCTGCATAATGTCTCTAAGAGAACACATTTCAATAGAATGTTGTTAGGAGTGACATCTTGGTCCTGCTAGCTTTATCTGACCCCAACACAAATATTACTTTTTTCTGTAGGATCTCCACAGCACTCTACAGAAGGCAGCAGGAATCTCGGCCCGATGATAGCACGAAAGCAAAACTATCCACATATTTCTACAGCTTACCAACATCAAATATGATATCAGGCAACAAAAAAACAGAAGAGGGTACAGGCACACACTTTCAGTATGACGTGGACTCCCAGAAACGCCATCCCACCAATTGCAGGCAGATTACTGTAGAGGCTAAGAATGCTCAGTTCATAAGACTGTCACTACAGGAGTGTCATTGGCAAACCCTCTTATAGATAAAAGGTATGCATTAAGGCTACCAAACACTGTATGAGCTCAGCAATGGGCCCCCCCACTCCTCCATTCCACATAGAAGTGCTAAGCTACCCACAAAATATTCTTAGACAACACATTGAGCACGCCCGACTGTTGATCCCACTATCCTTACCACAATCCTTCCAAACAATGCACCAAAATGCATAGCACAACATTTTAGTCTGAAATGTGTTCGTTTTTGATGCAAGGATATATTTTGAGCTCTAAATAATAGCACAAAAACACTAAGGCTAAGAATAACATTAGTTCACGTTCTGGGATTTCTCGTTGTTCCTGTGCTTCTACACGAAAGATTTTGCCATCAACGACAATGTAATTATGCAACGAAGCGTAATATGAGACATTTTGCATAACAAGAGTAATGCAAAATGACTGAAGTTACTTGAATTATGTTTCCGTGATCTAATGTCTCTGGGCCTAGTATCTTGTTAGACAGGATATTGCCCATTACCGTAGTAGGAAAGGAGTTTGATGGACCATCCAAAAAACCATGGCGACAGAAGATATGCACTGGGTTAAATTCTATATAGTTTGACCGCTGTAATTTTACACATATCTGTATTTTTATTTCAGTACAAATGAAGGATATCTTGTGGGAATGCTTACAACCAACACAGCAGGTCTGAGTTGTTTGTGATGACAGCAGAAGGTAAAGGTTGTGGGGCTGATTGTTGTAAGTTACGATAATGGCAGTCGGACTGGCATGTTGATTGTGAAAAGCATAAGTTGAAATCAAAAGGCTCTTAGCAGTCGATTGTTATTACTCTGTACTAAAGCCTACAGATAGGTATTTTGTTACATGAAATGTCACAGACTAGCTTTGCTGGGTAAGATTTTGTTGTTGGATACTCCCTCTGACAAACCCAAGGGAGCAAAGATTTCCGCTGTAATAATTCTTGCTTGAATCTCTTCAGAAGATATGAGAGTCTTAGCTATCTGTCAGGTCTTGGAATAAAAAAAATATATTAAATAATACATACATCCACACACACATGCAGGCACGCACATGCATGCACACACACACACACACACACACATATGCTATAACTTTGTACTTTTCAATTTTCTACTTTTATAGTTTCCCCTTCCACATTTCTTTGCTTCTCCTCTTTTGATTGAGTGGGTGCATGTGCTCAAAGATGAGTGACAGAGTGCCTGTATGATGACTTATTGAGTACCTCAACGCAACAGTGACACCAAGTACTTTCATTCATAAACCGGACCTATTGGCATTGCCAATGCTTGTTGATAAATCTGTCACATGCTCGCCCCTTGAGGTTGGTAAGAAAATTCAGCCAATCAGAATTTTACTCTGCAGATTTCAAATGCTAATCAATCCTTGAACAGTGTTGTGTATTCACAAACATCTCAATAGTCAACTCACCTCTAAGCTGTTCATTTGCACTGAACAGGCGCATTTTCTTTTAAGAGTTATGAACGAAAGTACTACAAAAAGTCTCGGGAGAAGGAAAACATGTTCTGCTTTTCAAATGTGGTGAACTCTAAATCAGCAGATGTGTGATTGATAGTTCATTACTAACACTACCTAGGGAGGATGCCACTGATGAGCAAACCTCTGGGATATCGTTTTACTTTGCACCTTTTATGCCCTATTTAATCTTCACAATTTTAGTCAGAAACATTCAGGGTAGCGCAAATAATTTATTTGTAAAATGAGGAAATCGTATGAATCTATCAAATATTCCCTCTATGGAAAGGGTGTCAGTCTTAAAGTTTCCCTGTATATAGGGGAAATATTAGGCCGACACAGCAAGGTTACTAGAAGGCAACGACTTGAGATATATCTTGCTTTGGAATCATTAATTATTCACTTAGGTTGATGGCCTCACTTTTTCCCCTCGTGTGTCCCAGACTTCTAGGCCTACAATTCCATACTTAAACTTGTTTTTTTCATCTAAACTACACATTGCAAAACCACTCTTCGAATTGTAGACCCCTGGTCCCTAGAAAACATACAAAAGGTGACCTGATCAAAGTAACCTTTTTTATTTATCTAGAGCAGGGTTACTTTGGTTGAATTCCAGTCCAGTCGAGTTCAACTTCTTAGTGAATCCCTCTACAATGCTACCGAGTGAACGCTAGTAACCTCGTAGATAAGGCACCGCCCATGAGACAATATGTCATAACCTGAAGAACCAGTCCTCCCGCAGTCTCTGAATTATTCAGTCATTCTGGCGGCACACACCTACACAAAGGTTGCAGGCATGAGTGCATTGATCACACTGGCACCACCAAAACGACAACAGTAATGGTGCCAAGTACACACACTTGTTTTCACGTTTGGGCGCTTCTTCATGTATAAATAGATTGCTTATGTGACCTACACTGAAAAATGATTGAAAATGTAATTGCCTTTTAAGAATCATGGAACATAGATTTAGAAGTATGCTTGTTCAAGGTTGTTAGAAAAACTGTTTTATAAAAACGCAGGGCTTGGTAAGTAGATGGAAATATAACCCCAGCAAGTAAATTACCATCCTACGTGCTCCCGCAGTCTCCCTCGGTTTTATTGGCTCTGAATAAATGTCATTATTTTTTCCACATTCACTATGAGTGTTCAGCCATCTTTCCTTTGAATGGGGGACAAGCACCAATTTCACATTTCCTCTCTCTATGGGGCCTATACCAACCCAAGTAAATTATATCAATAACCTAAGAGTTGTCTTCCTTGCAGGTTTACCATTCACGGCCAAACAGTTGCAGTGATAAAATGAACCACATTCCAGCTTCTGTGTCTCACCATCTACCACTGCTTTTAAATGGATTACTGAGTAGAGCTGACCAGATCACCAGTAATGATCCCAACAAATTACTAAACTCTAGATGATGCAGGCCTGGCCAGGAAGCTCAATGATACAATGCAACACAGAAAAACAGACCGAAAGACAAGTCCTAAAATTGACCACATCAGTCTTAAAATACACTATTGGATGGCAGCAGAATTACGTATTTAATTCAGATGACCACACACCATGCACAAGCAGGAGGCGAAAAAGACGCCAGGGCACATTTAGAACCTGGCGACCTACACCTACACTGTTCATTCAGGACCACCACCAATTGAAGTTCAAAGATAAGAAAGTTGAGCTATATCTGTATGATTACTGGGTCTACGACCTCTCCCCACTCATTTGGTTACCACCTAAATATCTCCTAGGAAAATGATATTGAATTAGTTATTCAGACAGTCATCTAACTGAGACCTCCTAGCAGTGCAACAGAATGATACAGATTGGGTGGACTTCGGCTGTGTCCACCCAACAAACCATCTGTGATGAGTCTACCAATCAGAGGTACCCCTCTACGAATTCCCCTGCTGCCCAAAACTTTATCATTTAAACTGGTGAATTAGTTTACCTATTAGACCTTAATTAGGATTAAAATACACCGACAATATCAAAGTTCACATGCTAACATATAACAAACCCCATTTTAAAATATATAATGGTATTCCAAAACAGCTAAACTACTCAATGTCACCTACCTTCATGTTTTAGTCTTAAAAAGATTTACCGCAATGCTGCTGTGTATGGCGCTGGAATGGTGTATTATTGTCAAGTGCATGCTAGCATTAATTCTGGTGGTTCTTATGTCTCATTTCACCAGGAGATTATACTTTGATAACATTTTATGGCCACAGTAAGTCTATGTTGTATAAAATAGTTCCTATGATTTCATAGACTCCAGAAGTATATCAAAGCCACATGTGAGTGAGTGTCCAGGGAAGCCTGGCTGGTTAGATTCCCATATAAAATAAATTGTGGGGTGAGAGAATATGTTGTGTGTCCTGCTGTTTCTGAATGTTGATAGCTGTGGTTGAGATAGGATGCCAGTTGGAATGGAGCATGATAGTCTCAACATATATTTCAACTGTAATAGTAGTAAGGGACACCCTTTCCTTCAGCTGCATGGCAAGTAGTTTCACCTATGCATGACCCTACACACCCCAACAGTGAGTTAAAGGCAGCCAGTAGGGAACTTGGGTTGCGACAAAAATTAGTTTTACCCACCAGCAATCACTTGAGAAATTAGGGCAGCAAATGTCAAGTTTCCTGGCTGTTATGGTACTCACCTCCAAACCTTGTACTAACTGTATATAATCTTGTGGAAACAGCAAAAGTAGCACAACATGCTTATACAATAGTCTGATTGTTGTGGGAGGACATGACATGGTAACAGGAAAAAGACTGACCAGCTAAAGCTATGGCAACCTAGTCTTAATTTCCGTGACCCTCAACAAACTTCTAAATGAGGCGACAAAAGCAGGGCCATGAGTAGCAGGGCCACCGCTCTCTCTCTCCTAATAAACTCAGAGGATCAGGATTCTGATCTTAATTCCCTTGTGAGATACGTCAGTATGTTGGCATAATCAGTTGTGATAACAGGGGATACTATTGCATCAAAAGTATTGCTAAAATTGAAGCTGTGAGCCAAGTCTGCAAGCGCGGTAGGAGTTTATCTGCAACCTTGTGCATTCCTGTTGACTTTTGTGGGTGTACTGTGTTTCAGCATGGAAATGATGAGCAGAAGAGTAGGATTGCAACTCTGGACTTTGGCAGCTGTGCAAGTTCTTTGTTAGCCAAAGGCCAGTGCTGGTCAAATTAGGATGATTGGTGGTGGTGTTATTTGGGTCTCAAACACAGGACGCATAGGTACACCAGACAAAAAGAAGAGATTCCCAAGTGGACTAGCCAGCTGAACAAAAATCAAGTAGCATGGTGCCAGCAAATCAAGTGGACTAGGTGGATAGGACTCTATTGCCTTTGGTAAAGGTACTGATTTCTTTTTTCTGCATGAGAATGTGCCAAGAAGCAAGCGCATAGTCAGGTCTGTAGACCTCTTGGGATTGATGGTATTGGACTACACAGGAGGGCTGCAGAATGTTTTGAAACAATGCTAAACACAAGACTTACAGAACATAGCAATGTTAAAAACAATAATCACCGTAAAACTAGAGCTCCACACTTTAATCCAGGTTTTCTAGATCTGCCACCTTCAAGAGCATGCCGAGTCCAGTGTCAAAGGAAAGCTTTTATGGAAACAGATGAGTCCAATCCATTATTCTCTGATCTCAATGGATTTCCTGAGCTGATACAAAAGTGGGGGAGCAGTGAATTGGAAGTCACACCCTAGATTAATGGATGTTTGTAAACTATAGATTTGTCTTTCCCCGTGGATGTTTTGAAGATTCCTAGGGACACTGCTGAAGAACTGGGTCTGCATCTCCAGTGAACACAGCAGAGAATGAATAAATGGTCAGCCAAAATACTGTAAATACTTGAGGGTTTGCTTACCTTATGAGCATAGGACGGAGTCTGCAAATGTAGCTGAAGTAAAAAGACTTACCCAGAGAAGTACGTTTGTCAATCTAGAAATGTGCAGCGTCAAAAGTAGCACCCAAGTGGAATATATCTGAAACAGCATGGAATACTAATGAGAACCTCCTCAAAAAGTATGATGAGTCAAGGATTTTTCTGTATAAGGTAGAATAGGAAAGAAAAGAAGATTGCACCAGGCAGGACAGGACTAGACAGAGTTTCAAACGAAATAGCATAGGACTGGGCAAAGTCTCGACAAAGATTCAGGGTACTCCAAAAATAGTAAAAATGGCAAAACAAATGAACTTTTAGGTAGAAGAGCATGGGTCATTTACCCCATTCAGCACATTAGAAATCTTTTCTATTTCATCTAGTTTCTAAGCAGCCACCTAAGGAGAAACCTTGGTGGGTGCTGTAGATGCGGAGAGCTCATGTGGTTTTTCTCTTCATGCTACTTAACGCACAAGCAGGCATGCCCATTGGGTGCGCACTCTAGACACACCTGTCTGTGCCCATTCACACCCTGGAAATGACCTGCATCGGCCTTGCTACTGGTTTCTCAGTGGATTCCCACTGTAATTGCACATGTGATGACACCAGGTTGGTTCACAGGTGCACCAATAGCCCAGTGGTGTATTCACAGGTTACTGCTACACAGTTACACAATAGAAGAGAACAATTTGTGGAAGTTCATTTTCCTAACTTTGCTTTTCCAGCTGTCTTCTGAGATGAGTGACCTGTGATTCACTCACCTACAATGCAGGTTCACTCCCACGACTCAGGAAACAAATAAGGCTCCTCGTCACGAACAACCCAATTTTAGTGTAGCTTCATGCACATTTTCGATGGATATCACATGTACCATGCCTGTTGTGTCTCAAGGGGCCTCCTTCCAGCCAGTTATCCAGCATTCTGGAAATAATTTCCTTACCACCCTTAGTCTCAGTCACATTTCTGCCATCACGAACCAGATCTTTCTCTTCTGGATCTTGTAAAGTTCTCCATTATCGGAAATTCTAAGGTTCTTTAATTAATGCCAAATCCCTTAAACGCTGCTCGGCTGAAATACATAATCTATTTTGAGACCATGAGATTGACATCCTTTTATTTACTGAATCATGGACTTTTGATTATTCTGCACCTGGCCTAGCTCTTGCCACTCCCAATAAGTGTAAACTATTACATCTCCTACATTTAGAAAAAAAAGGAGGCGGCTTGCCATTATTGTCAATAATCCAGCCTCAGCTACCCTTTGTCTAACAATTCATCACTAAGCATATTTTTGTCAAGCAAAGAAAAATTCCAAGCAGGGCATACAGACAAAAAATAATCATTCATTAGTATGTAATAGCTCATCCTGGTAGAGAAAGAAACATTCTTCCCACCATGGATTAAACCTTAGAAAGCAGCTTCAAGTCTGAGCACAGAACACTGTAGGCAACCTCTCTTATAATTCTCAGAGCACAGGAAAGTTGAGCGTTGCAAAATACCATTTTACAATTTCTTGTGTTAATTATACTGTGTGCTCATTTACTGTAGTTTTGTGGGCATATGATCTAAACAAGATGGAGTCGGCTATGTTTTTTAAATGCAGCCAAGATGTTCATATTACCTCTTGTTGGCACTAGGTGCCAACCATTCACCATTTGATGTAATGTAACCGTCATGCTTATATTCATATTCCCTAGCTTTCTCATCCTCCATTTCTCCTAACCTTTCCTCACACCTCTGTAAATTCCTGCAGCCCCTCCCTAGTTCCAAGCACATTGAACTCAGACATGGTTCAAAGCAAGTAAGTAACAGCAAAAAGGGAAAAAGTCCAACTATTATACCGGTAAGCCTAATATCCATTTTCCTCAGTTACCCAACAAACCCACTACCCTTTCCCAAAAGCCTGGACTACCAATGTCATGCTCATCTCGCAAGAACTTTGAAATACAAAAAATAAGGTCCTGCACATTCTTTGAGTTATCTAAAATATAGGAACAGCACTGTGTGTTTTTACCTTATGTACCTGTCCTTGCTTTGGTAGGATAAGATCCAGAGCCATTGTAGTTTGGATGACCATAGTACATGTTGCAATAATTTTTTCCATAACATTGGAAAGGGTAGCAGATGGGTAACTTGCTAGTCTCTCAATCTACCAAATCTACTTTTGTATTCTGATCATGTTTAAGGAAATACGTACAGGAGGAACCATTGCTGAAAATATATCGATGGTGTCTTCCCCCACTTCCCTCCTCTGGCATTAAACATGAGTGTATCCCAATTCTTTGGTGTGATATATACATGATGACACCAGATCCAAGTAATAGGAGCCACTCTACCCTGCTGCCAATGCAAAGTAAGCCTTTTCCTCCTGACATGTGAAACATGTCTCTATAAAGTACTATTTGACCATACATATACAATTTTCAGGTATATGATTAGGTTATGCACAATCAATCTTACCTACACTGAAAATTACCTTAAGTGTTTCTGCTCTCTCATGTCAAAGGTTCCAAACTGAGTGTGTTATTGGAGAACCATAATCCCTTGAACTCTGATCAATGTGAAATTGCAACACATCTCCCTTCATATTCATGTAGTGTCTAGTGTCTTTTCATACTCTGCCCAAATTTGTTTTTTCTCCTCTCGAGATAGAAATCACTGTATGTCTTTAGGTATTGTAAACTTACATTCTCTACCTTTTCACTTTTCAGGCTCTACATTACTTGAGGTGAACAATGATTGCCTGTAAAGATACATGGTGCAAGACAAATAAAAATAAAAATGTATATGTGACTATGTACACAATATCAAATGGGAATGGATCACTTGTCCTGAGTAACCAGGGTTGAGACGTGATAGTCGTCTAATAGTTAAAAAAAGCCTCATTCACGATCTCAAGCCGTTAGGCAGTATATCTTGATTCTCCGCCTTACTATAAAAAACGTGACAGCATCATCATTGGTTTTTTTTTCTTGTTATGCTTCCTCCACCAGGAGGAGAAACCACTGGCCATTTCAGTAGCGATTGGTGATGAAAAATTGTGAAGGTGCTCTAGTGAAGTGAATTAAACATTGAAAAACTCCTCCTATTGCCTAAACTATATTTTTAATTAGTCTGAAATGGAGGTGAATAAAAAAAGTGTTGTGCATATTTAGACTGATTATTGGTCTGACGCACTGAATTATCTAAAAATGGGTTGACATGTTTCAGCTCCTCGATTTTGCCCAATGGGTCGTGGATTTTTCACAGCCTTAATGAAATCCAATTTGGTTCACCTGATCAATTAAGGTTAATCAATACCTTAAAGTCCTAAACTATGGACTTCCTCAGGGTGCTGGCAGGCGTATTGACTTGTGCTTGCTCTTCCTACGGTACCCCGTAGGAAGAGCGAGCACAAGTCGCGCTGCCACTTCCATTGAGCAGGTCAATACGCCCGCCGGCACCCTGAGGAAGTCCATACTTTAGGACTTTAAGGTATTGATTAATCTTAATTGATCAGGTGAACCAAATTGGATTTCATTAAGGCTGTGATGAATCCACGACCTCTTCTTGATAGGTCCTGAAGCAGGCCCCCTGACCCATTGATAGGTCCTGAAGAAGGCCCCCTGACCCATTGGGTAAAATCGAGGGGCTGAAACATGTCGACCGTTTTTTAGATAATTCAGTGCGTCAGACCAATAATCAGTCTAAGTACGCACAACACTGTTTTTATTCACCTCCATTCCAGACTAATTAAAAATATAGTTTAGGCAATAGGAGGAGTTTTTTAATGTTTAATTCACTTCACTAGAGCACCTTCACAATTTTTCATCACCAATCACTACTGAAATAACCAGTGGTTTCTCTTCCTGGTGGAGGAAGCATAACAAGAAAAGAAACCCAATGATGATGCTGTCACGTTTTTTAAAGTAAGGTGGCGAATCAAGATATAACGCCTAACGGCCTGAGTCCGTGAATGAGGGTTTTTTAACTATTAGACGACTATCACGTCTCAACCCTGGTTACTCAGGACAAGCGATCCATTCCCATTTTATATTGTGTATCGTACTAAAGGAAGCTGAATGGATCATAGCTCCTTCTTTCTTCCTCCTCTTGATTAGATATGTGACTATGTAACCTCTTCTGCCATTTATGCTGACCTATGAGTACAAATCCAACAATTCAAAATGCTCATAACGAAATAATAAGTCTGAACAAAACCAACGTACGTTTTTTTCAGTATTTGTTCTGGCGGTGCATACGCATATCCCTTTCCTCAGCCCTCTATATTCATCTGATGATTACTGCGGTCGAGGGTCTACCATCTTCTACTGAAAAAATCACTTACCATTAGCACAGCCAAAACTATTCCTATCATGCAAGAAGCAAATGCAGTCCCCCTGAAGAATAGAACTAATTACCATTCTTTGCCATTCATCTTCTCTCCCCTTTGAGCATGCTGCTGTATTATTCACCATTCACCATTCGCCTCCGCCCGGCTGGTCCTCAACGTCCCTCGCCGCAGCCACATCACCCCCCACCTGAGAGACCTACACTGGCTCCCCATCGAAAAGAGGATCACCTTCAAGCTACTCACCCACGCACACAAAGCCCTCCACAACACCGGACCAGCCTACCTCAACGGCCAACTCAGCTTCTACACCCCCACCCGCCAGCTCCGCTCTGCCAGCCTCGCCCTCGCCGCTGTCCCCCGCTTCCAACGAACCACCGCTGGCGGAAGATCCTTCTCCTTCCTCGCCGCCAAGACCTGGAACACCCTCCCCACCCACCTGCGGCAGACCCAGGACCTGCTCACCTTCAGAAGAACCCTCAAGACCTGGCTCTTCGAGCAGTAGCAGCACCCCCCTCCCAGCGCCTTGAAACCCTCACGGGTAAGTAGTGCACTTTATAAATTCATTTATTGATTGATTGATTGATTAACTCTGGGGGACATAGCTGCCGTCCTCAGATTCCAGGATTTGTGACTTCATTTCACTTTGACCCAGACAGTCTTTAGCAATGGGCAACGTGTCTTTATTGCTTTCCTTTAATGCCTTTATGTGTGATGCATGCAGCCAAGCAGGTAACCAATCACAATTTATGGCAATATTTGTGACCCGCAGAAATTGATACAGCCCTTTTCACCTGAGCTGCAGATAGATTTTTTTTCATGTGTGGTTCTTCACAGACCTGTTAGACCTGGCAACCTTAGGGAGTTCTTCCCCCAAACCTTTTGCCTTCCTCCACTATTTTTTGCTGATCTCGGTTTTGCTGATTTTAGGACCCTGCACACTTTACCACTTCTAACAAGTTGCAAAGTGTTTGTGCTCACTCCTTAAAACATGGTAACATTGGCTTAACCCCAATTGGCATATTTAATTTACTTATAAGTTCCTAGAAAAGTGGTACTACATGTACTCATGGCCTGTAAATTAAATGCTTCTAGTGAGCCTGCACCACAAATTGTGCCACCCAATTCAGTAGCCCTCTTAGCATGTCTAAGGCTGCCATTGCAGCCTGTGTGTGCTATTTTAACTGCCATTTAGACCTGGCAAAATAAACGTTTTGCCAGGCACAAATCTTCCTTTTTAATACATATAAGTCACCCCTAAGGTAGGCCCTAAAAAGCCCTGAGGGCATGGTGCAGTGTACTTAAAAAGTAGGACATGTACTTTTGAGATTTATACGTCCTGGTAGTGAAAATGTCTTAAATTAACTTTTCAAGAATATTGCAAGGCCTACCTCGCGTATAGACTAACACTGAAAGTACCTTATTACATTTAACAAACTGTAATTTCCAAATTTGAGCAGATAACCAGTAAATGTTTTGTGACTTTGGAATTGTACTGATAAATTGAACTCAGATTTGAAATTACAATTTTGAATATGCCACTTTTTAGAAAGTTTGCATTTTCCTGTCTTAGCCATTTGGTGCCTGTAATATGTCTCTGGCCAGATGACTGGGTGTAACTGACAGCTGTGTTTTCCTCCTAGACAACCACACACAATAGGGTGTCTAGCTGTGCCTGGACGGACCATCACTGGCAGGATGGGAGGGAGGAGCTGGGTACAACTCTACTTACACCAGAATAGGCTGTGTCCTGCCTCCACACAAAGGGCTGTATACCCCTGTAGTTAGTCTGGAGACAGGACAGGGAAGGCAGGATATCTATGGATTTCAAAGAGAAACCTCTATAAGCTTCTCCCCACCTTCGAAGGCACAACTGGATATAACTACTGAACTTCAGACACCAACTCTTCAGTACACTTCTGGGCCTGTGGATACTCTGCCATGAAAAAAGACTGCTGAGTGAAGGAATGCCACTCTGCCAGACTGCTGTCCTGCTGGAATACTGCCTTGCTGTGCTGATCTGCTGTCTGCTGTCCTCCTTCCTGGGTGGGCATCTCTTGAACCCAGAACCCCAGAGGGACTCCAAGGTCTGGTTAGCTGGCCTACTGACTTGAGTCTCATGAACAGAAGGCTCCAACAACCTTGCTCCTGCACATGGACTCTGCCATCTGTGAGTCTACCCTGCCAAGTGGTGCCTCCCCAGTCCCAGACCCTTGGAAGTGGGCTTAAGGTGCTCTGCCAGCCTCTGTGTATCCATCTCCTGTACTGGGCGTCGCAACCCTGAACAGAACCAATGCATTGCCTTGTTGCATGGATCAGAACTGCAGCAAAGATCCAGTCCATCATCGCAACAGAACCGCTGTGGAGCAATGCTTCCCTGGTGCAGGCTCTTGCATCTCTCATCGGCGGCAGCTTCTATGCTGGACTCCACATCGCAGCCTTGCAGCTCCTTAGAACCAACATATCGCCCTACTGGGCGAGGAGTCTGGACTTCGCAATGTAGGCTCTCGTCGGTGAGATCTTTGAAGGCAACACAGCAGAACCTCGAACCGCAGCTTCGCTACATCTTAGAACCACTGCATTGTTTCGGCTGCAAGACACACCTTTGCGTATATCGCTATGCTTCGCAAACCAGGCCATAAGATCGTCTGTCCAGCGAGCCTAACTGGGATACTGTAGCTGCCTTATTTTTGTGACTTTGTACCGGTCCGGTGTGACCTGATATCCACTGTTGGCGCTTTACACCTTTTGGCGCTATTGGAACTAAAATCTTTAAATCTGCATATCTCCAGTTTATCTGATTAAACTTTTGTTGTTTTTGTCTTGTTTTATTTATAAAAAAATATTCTATTTCCTTTATTGGTGTTTTTTCACTATGTTACTGTTTGAAGTGTTGCACAAATAATTTAGACATTGCCTCTGAGTTAAGACTGACTGCTCTGTGCCAAGCTACCTGAGGGTAGAAGACAGGTTAATTTAGGGTTTGCTTGTGACTTCACCCTGAGAAGAATTGTGATTGCTGTTTGAGAAAGGTTTCACCCTCCTCAACTAGTAACTCAATCTCTTACACGACCCAGTCCCCGGCATCCAAACTTGGCATTCGGCGGTTGAAGGGGCTGGAGCAGCTTCATGGACCTGGTGCAACACGTCAATCAATTGTTTGCAAAAGTCCAAGACGTTTTTTTTTGTCATCAGACATTGACTTTAATGCAACTGCAGGCATTCTAGGCGCTCTGATTGATCTGTCTATGTGAGCCCTTGAGAATCTCATGGGGGCTCAATCCATTCTCTTTGTTTGGAATTCACCCCAACCTTTGAGCATTAGAAGAAAAACATCACACCATTTCAAGGTAAATGGTGCACAATCTTTAGCCAATATGCTCTTAATCACTCCATTCAGTTTCCCACTAGACCCAAAGATTGAGGATGATAGGTTCTGAGTAGTCTCTAGGTGATGCCTCACAAATCAGTTCCATGATCTTATTTTTGAAAATGTCCGCCCTGATTACTTTCTATATATATCTGAACACCAGATTGTGGCAACAGTTATTTTAGCAGCAACATTGCCACAGTCAATGTGTCACATCTGTGCATTGGATTGACCTCCACCCTTTTTGAAAACATGTACAACACCACCAGAACATAGCAGTGTTCCTGACAGGGGAGTAGTTAAATTAAATCAAAGAGAGGTTCTAATCACAGTTCGTTTCCCTTTGTTATTTTGCTGACACATAAACATTTTAAACACTAATCTTGAGCAACTTTTCATAAATCTTCATTTCACCATATCACCTGACAGCTCTCTGTCATTACATTTCTGCCTAATTGGGTTGGCCCAATGAAAAACATAGTCATCTATGTCAATAAGGCATTTGGAAATGTCACTCTTTCTCTCCTGACCACCAACACTTACACTGCTTTGCATCTGCAACCCTTCTCTTTTCCTACAGCTCTACCTTCTCCTGTATGTTCTTGATCTCCTCAAGTTTGTTCAGGCGTTTCAGGGATTGCAACTGCTGCAAAGAAAGCAACTAGCCACACAGGGGCATTCAATGCATGACAGCGAGCTACTGAACCTGCAAAATTATTGGCTCTCAACATTTCATTTGACCCTCCCCAATGTGCATTTTACAATAGATATTTGGTCCAGCATTTGCAGAGCTCACAATAAATCAAACTGGGGCCATTACGTATTGGCATACCAGAAGAAGTCACGAAGCATCTATCCAACCATAACTGGTAGAAATCAAAGACCACGCCTAAAACATAATGTGAATCTGGGAAAAGAGTGACATTGATACGTTTAGCCCGATAGCAGGCCCTCGTGAAAGCTTTCAGTTCAGATGCCTGTGCATTATGTACATTTGCTAAAGAAGAAGCTTTAAAAAATCTTTTCATTCGTACAAATAGCATATACAGCTCTTAGATTTCCAGCATTGTCCCTTAAACAGGACCGATCTACAAATAACACTTAATCACAACTTTTCAGGGGTTCATCCTGAATTTCTTGTCACAGCTCGGTACACAGCTCCAGTACTGAAATGAAATCCTGATCTTCTTTCACCACTTGCTGAGAGGGAAAAACCAATAGTGTAGAAATATTCAGGGCAGCACATCTTCTAATAGATATTGTGAGGGTGAACCGCATTGTTACTTCATAGTGAGAAAACCGGGCATCAATCAAATGCTCGGTTTTATACTGGATGAGCACAATTTCAAAAGAATGAAGCAGATACAAAGTCAGGGAATTTCACAACCCAACATTATCAGGCTGTTCATTCATTTCCACTGCAGCCTCAACAGCTCAGAGACACCCTGGAAGGTCTGCTGCAGCTGGATCCAGCAAAGCCAGTGAAGGCACAGCTGTTGTTCGCCACGACGTTGTGTCAGTTAGACAATGCACACCCTTCTCTCTCTATACAATACAAGGAACATTATTTATCAAAATCAGACATTCCTAAGGCTGGGGAAGATCATAGGGCATGTTTTTATTCCACGATTGCTTTTTGGCAGTCATGTGACCAGAGTAATGAGTCGGATATACCTTTTTTCAATATTCTTTTTATTGGTTAAAACAGTAAACAGGGAGGTCAAAAGGAACATCAATAAGAGATTCCTCCAGTGTAGTCATCACATCCTGAATATATCAAATACATTAACAATTCAACTCATTATCCATTTTATACAAAGGCAGTTCAATCGGTAAAAAATTGATAATAGTTTTGACATTTCAGGAATCCAATTAATGATACACCCATTTTGCAATCAAGCAGCACCTCTATATTGCAGCCAACCATCCCACACTCTACCATGTTTCCGGGGACAACATCAAGCTTCATAGACAGGCCTCTCCAATGTACAGCACAAGTCCATACTTGCCCTACATCCAGTTCTTGAAGGGAAAGAGATTGTCTCCATACCGTAGAAATATCTTGTTTTCCGAGTATCAGATCCAGGCATATTAAATTCCTTTCTGCATGAGTAAAGCCCTCATCATTGACTTTGTTTAACAGGTTGGGGTGAGGTTAAGGGGTCTACCCTACATACCCTCTAAAGTCTCACAAATGTTATCCCTGAATGGCCTGAGTATACTACTGTCCCACATGGTGTGGCGCAAATCCCCCTTCATTGTATGGCATCTAAGACAGTTGGAGCTGTCACTTCTGTTTACCTTCCATAGCTGATGTGGAGTCCAGTATATACTATAAAGCCATTTTAAACCATATCAGTTTAAATCTTATCTACATCATGGCCTCGCAAGAGGCTTTCACTGCGACAGACCACTCAAAATCCTCAAGGGGAGCCAAATCAGTTTTTTCATTTTGCTTTGAGATTAGGGACTGATGTATTGATAATCAATGTTTTATAGATGGTAGAGACTTGTCCCCTTGTAAATAGTAGGGACATTGTTAGGTTAGTCTCTAAGAGAGAGAATTCTGTCAGGTTTGTAATGCCATGTGAATATGGTCTCAAGGCATGTCTGAGTTGCAAACATCTGGAAAATTGAGAGCATTTAAGGCCAAATTCACATTGTAGATCCTCCAAGGATCTTAGGCCGTCGGACCTAGCAATATTACCTAGGGAGCAGATTTCCAGGGAGTCCCATCCCCCAAATCCCTCCAGGGGGCAATGATCTGGGACAGTCAAATGCAGCAACATAGAGGAGTTTCTCCTGTAAGTCTTCCATCCCATCCAAGTTGTCTGAGAGATGCCGTCCTGCTGTTCAACATTGTCATTGTGGTGAGGTGTATTTTAGTGGGTGGCTTTTTAACTTTTAAATAGAGCAGGGGGGACTTGTCAACCATAAGCAATTGTTCTAGTCTATATGTGGAGTCATTAACTGGACTACTAGGAGGACTGATGTACTATTGTACAAGTATGAATGTATCACTTAAACACATCTTTGTAGGATAATTTACAACATTTGTTATGGGTCAATTGATAAGAGCCACCTCCACATATAAATATGTTAAGAGTGGTGGTGAAAGACGCAATCGCCAATTCAGGAATTAAGACGGGGTAACTTTGTACCACAAAAAGGATTTTTGGTAGGATAAATATTTTGAGTAATGTTGCCTTTCCAAGTAATGAATGAAATTAAATTAAATTAAATTAAATGAAAGAAACATTTGTACAGCGCATGGCTACCTGGGAGCATCCCAGCGCTGGGCAAGAATAGAGAGAGGAAGCAAAAACTTAGAGAAACAGTAATGTCTTCAGCTGTTTTCTGAAGGCAAGATGGCTGGATTCCTTGCGAAGATACAGTGACAAAGAGTTCCAGAGTTTGGCAGCATTATGCGAGAAAAGCAAGCCACCACTTCTGGCCTTCTTGATCCTGGTGACTTCAACCAAGTGAAGCTCATCCGAGCGCAGTCTCCTGATGGCCTTATAGGGGCAAATCATGGCCGAGTTTATCGGTGGCCCATTCCCTTGCAGGGATTTATGGACAACAGAAAGAGCCTTAAAACTAATTCATTCTTGCACCGGTAGCCAATGAAGGCAGTGAAGTGCAGGTTTTGCAGAATGGCAATTGGACACTCCCATCAGCAGTCTGGCTGCACCGGTTTGTACGGTTTGAAGTTTCATAATTACTGCGATTGGGGCCCCCAAATATAACGCGATTTTCATAGTCTCTCCTGGAAAGTATAAGCGACTGGACTAGTATTTTTTTGGCTTGAAAAGGGAGAAAAGGAAGCACTTTGCAGGCCATTCTGAGCAGGCCGTAACAAGTGGCTGCCGTCTTCCTGGCCTGCACCTTGAAGGTCAAGTTCTGTTCTAACCAGATGCCCAGGCTCTTTATCTCGGTCTTAGGGACCGATATTGGGCCCATACATGCTGGCCACATGGTGTGGGATATGAAGCTTGAAGGATTGCCCAAGATCATGAGCTCATTTATTTCACAATTGAGCTTATGGTGAGACACACCCATCCACTTAGATACTTCCTCAAGACATGAATAGAGGCCCTTTGACTTCTGATCTGCTTGGTTCAAAGCTACGACCAATTGAGTATCGTCTGCGTAGGTCACCATGTGGATTCCAAAGGGGGCTACAATAGCCGCCAGCGGAGCCATATAAACATTAAAAAGAGTCGGGCTCAGAGAAGAGCCCTAAGGGACTCCGCAAAGTAAAGGGGAGGGTTTTGAGATGGTATCACCCTCGAATACCTGGAAGAATCTTCCCTCCAAAAAGGAGCGCAGCCAGTGCAGCACAGTGCCAGTTACTCCTACACTTCTGAGACAGTGAATCAAGATACTGTGGTTCATCGTGTCAAATGCTGCGCTCAGGTCGAGTATAATAGTTGATGACCCTCCTGAGTCCAGAATCTTTCTGTTTTCTTCCACCATGGCTAACAGGGCAGTTTCCATGCTTTGACGTGGGCGGAATCCTGTTTGGGAGGGATGAAGCAGATTGTGAGATTCAAGAAAACTGAAGAGAGTATGGTTAACGTATTTCTCCGCGATCTTGGCAATCCCAGGAAGGAAGGAAATGGGGCGATAGTTGCCCAGGTCCGCAGGATCCAGATTAGGTTTTTTTAGTAGCATTTTCACCATAGCCCCATTCCAATTAGTGGGGAATATGCCTGTCGAAAGTGAGGCATTAATCAGGTCCGTGATGGTAGGGGCAATTATAGGTGCCACCCTTTTCAGGACGTTTAGTGGTGCTGGATCTCTGGGCGACCCACTTTTAACCGAGGACAGCAAAGTTAAGAGTGATTCCTGGGGTTATATGTGGACCTGGATCCACGTGCTCGTTTGAGGTATCACATTCATTGTCAATTTGGGGTAGAAATTTAAGAATATTCTGTGCTTTGGAGGTGAAGAACTCTGTCTGTTTGTTGCAACGTTGACCCGAGATATCAGGTGCGATTATTTTTATAATAAGAAAAGTTTCTCTGGGGGAATTGGCAGCTAACAAGATCTTTTTCTCATAATAGGAGGCCTGGGATTTTTCTATTTCTGCTTTATAAGTGCCGATGGCTGTCCTATATTCCGACTTCTTTTTGGGCGAGAAATCTTTCCTCCAGCTTCTTTCCAATACCTTACAATGCTGTTTTAAAATGTGTAGTTCAGAAGAGAACCAAGGAGATTTATGAGGACCGCCAGTCTTTTTTATCAATATTTTTGGAAGGACCACATTCAGTGTGTCCTCTACCCAGTTACAAAGTCATCATTGGCTTTGACTAGACTGGGATCAGGCTTAGGTCTGGTCCTTTCCAGTTTGTAGGCCCACTTGTCCAAGGGGAGCTTGAACCAGGGCCAGCTCAAGGTCCGTGTGGACTGGGTATAGGATGTGGTGACCTGGGGAGACCAAGAAACGGGGATAAGGAAATGGTCAGACCACTGGAGGGGAATGGGATCTTTCCCTTTTAATTCCTCTAGGTTAGAAAACACGGGATCAAGGAGATGCCCTTTAACATGGGTTGCTCGCAGAATCTTTTGAGGCAATTGAGGTCTCGCGCTAATTCAAGTGCTGTTACTGCTCCTGAGCCATCAAAATGCATATTAAAATCTCCAAGGAGAGTAAAATTCACCACAGCACTGGCTTGGTTAACTACTGCTTCTAACAGGGATTTACAGAAAGTGCCTGTTGCCGGGGGGGGGAGTCGGGAAATTAAGAATGGCTGTGAGAGAGAGGAGTGGAGTAAATTCTATAGCAAAGTGGACATTCTCACAGTCTGAGAGAGGGTTCCCGAGCAGGCGACAGGTTAGGTGGTCTTTATATATAATAGCAATACCACTGCCCTTGCCTGTCGTTCCTGTCCACCCTCTGCATCAAGTACCCCTGGGGGAGTGCTTGAACAATATCTGACTCTGTACTAGAGTTGAGCCACGTTTCTGTGAGAAACTGGACTTCTGGGTCAGAATCTTATAAGAGCATCGAGATCTCTGCCGTATGTTTTGGCAGGGATCTACAATTCAACAGGAGGAGTTTATAAGAGCCAGTAGATAAAGTGGGCACGGTAATATGGGAAGAGAATTTAAGCCTGCAGTGTGGGCAGCTTTCCGGAAACTTTTCAGGCAAGATACAATGAAAACATGTTGCACCCTGGGTGCTATTTAACTGATTGAGCTGTGAACTGGAGTGGCAGTAGATTTTACGGGGGAAAAGATACAGGGGTTCTGGGCCCAGGGCCAGTTCGGGCATGGACGGGCGCAGATGGGCTTGCCTTCGGCACGCCTTTAGCGTGTCAGTGGCACGTCCGCTGCGCGCGTCCGCTGCGTGGTCGCGTCATCAGGTGTCTTTATGCGAATGGGCCGGCGCCGGGAACACCAACTAGACCGCTAATATGAGAGGGAGTATAGCCCATCTTTGCATACCTCTACAGACAATTGTAAATATGGGCACTATGTTTGTCTTCCTGGATTTTTTACAGCATCAGTTACCTTTAGCCCCAGATATGGGAATCCTGAGGGAATGAGAGTCATGCTCACTTGGGCTGCCCATTGTAATGTAGATCCTGTTTGTCTAATAGCAAAAGCTGTGTCTGGATACTTTCGGGGTTACTCCAGTTTGAGGATAGTCCTCAAACTGGAGTAGCCCCCGAAAGTATTCAGAGTCTCCATTATTATCGGTCCAGACCATTCTGATTGGCCCACATATAGGAAACAGAGACCCTATCTGCGGAGGTATCACACCATACTAGGCTACTAATCTGAGTAGCTGTACTGAGTGAGTGCACCAGGGGTTCCACTGCCAGCGCAAAGATTGGGGTAATGCTGAATACCCCTGTCTCACACCCATCTCTAGAGGACCCCGCATGCAGTGATAGCTTAACAGTGATAGCTTAACAAAAGAGAGGCATAGAGGGCCAAAGCCTAAGTGTTCCATTAGTGAAAATAAGTAGTGCAGTGAGAGACTGTCAGAGGCTTTTTGTTTTGTCTATTTTTAGAATAGCTAGAGGTTCCCACAGTTGGGAGGCCATTGTGACAACCTCCGGATATTATGTCTATTAGACTGACTCGGCATTAAGCTGCTTTGGGCTTTATGGACCAGATCAGTGATCATGGTAATCAGTCATATGAGTAAGATTTTGGCACTGTGTGGGACTTGTTGGAGGTAACAGGAGGGGTGGTTGGCCCTCAAGGACACTCAATAGCCAAACAGACTTCATTATCCTACTAGTAGTGCACCAGGAGGCGCGTTTGCAGAGTGGTGGAGAAAGGGGTGTGGCCTCCAGCAGGTTTCAGCAATCCTGCTGTGTGGGACTTACTGTCGGTAACAGGAGGGGTAGGTGGCCCCAAAGGATTTCCTTGGAGGACAACTACCCCTCTTGTTACCTCCAGTAAGTCCCACACAGCGGGATTGATAATAGGTCTATGTAGGCCATGTCCTCTTTCGCCACAACTCTGCAAATGCCGCGCTTGGGCCAATACTGGTTGGGGGATGAAGTCCACTTTACTCCTGAGGGACCTTAGGGCCAAGAACCCCTCCTGGTACCTCCTGTAGACCTACACATCAGGATTCCTGAGAGCTAGTCAGTGGCCCTGCTCCCTTTCTTCACCACTCTTTAAACGCAAGTACTACTTTAAAAAAAACTTAGAAATTAATTGAAAAAAAACAATGGTTACAGGGACGTTATAGTTAGGAAATGGAAAGAAACTTTGAAATTCATTGAAATTAACAAAGGTTACAGGGACATTTTAGTTAGGCTGGTATTTCACTCATACAAAACTAGAGAAATTCAGCCATTATAGTTAGTGAGCTAACTATAACTCCTGCGCATTGCTTATGACATCCCATATTACTTCACCCATGACATGGTCAGTGACATCACTGCTCACATCACTGAAGACATCTCAAATTACATCACTGATGACATCACTTATGACATCATTCAGCGACTGTGAGTGTTTTTAAAATGTTTATGAGTGTTTAATATATATATCAAGTGTTAGACATGGGGGTCTCTAGTTGGCAACGGTTTGCACCTTTGTCCAAGAAGGGACCCTTCTTCCTAGTCAGGGTAAGGGGGAAACACTTCTAGAATAACCCCTGCTCCTCCTTTGGTATGTTGGCACAAGCAGACAGGCTTATCTTAGAGGCAGTGTGTAAAGCATTTGAGCACAGATACAGTAATACAGTGAAAACACTACAAATGAACACCACACCCATTTAGAAAAAAAAGTAATCGTTATCTAAACCATGATGCATTGGTTCCTTGCTCTGGGGGAGGTGATGCGTCGGTTTCTTACTGCATCCCCCAAAGATGCAACAGACTTGACGCTTTGATGCGATACGTGATAATCTGGTATGATGCTCTGAAATGCATCAGTTTCCCAACAGGGCCTGCATCAAAATTACTGCGGTGATCTCGGACATCAGAGATTGGTGCATAGGATTCGTCGCACGCAGACACTTCAGACGTGAGCAAGCGCTGCGTCGATACTTCGGCAGCAACAATGTGTTGGAAAGTTCTTCTTTCACCGCTGCGATGCGTCGGAAATAGGTGATGCGTTGATTTTCACAGTTCTTGCAGTTTCCAGTCCCAAAACAACCTTCAGACGTATGGAACACTGGCAGGCACCTCTCAGCAGGTCAGAATTCTCAGTTCTCAGCAAAGGTGTTCAGCGGGACTGGGGGTGAAGTCTTGTGTCCCTGAGACTTCAGAACAGGAGGCACGCTCTATTACAATCCCTTGGGGATCTACCTCAAGCAAGGGACACAGCACACAGCAAAGTCTTCCTCCTTTTCTTGGCAGAAAGTAGCCACTGCAGGCTAATCCCAGACAGCAAACAGCACAGGGGCAGTATGCCTCCTCAGTTTCTCCAGCTCTTCTCCTTGGCAAAGAGTCCTCTTGAACCCAGAAGTAATCTTTGAAGTCTTTTCTATCTCTGAGACTTCCAACAGAAGGCAAGCTTTATTTCAAGCCCTTGGAGTAAACTCTAACAGCAGGATGATGAAAGCACAGTCCAGTCCTTTCCCTGCCCAAGAAAGAAGCAACAACTGCAGGCCAACCCCAACAGCACACAGAACAGGGACAGTACTCCTCCTTCAGCTTTCCTGGTTCTTCTTCCTGGCAGGTTCCTTAGTTCAGCAGTAATCTAAAGTTCAGGGGTCTGGGCCCCACTTTTTATAGTATAAAATCCTTTGTTCTCTGGAGGCAGAGAGTGTCTGTGCTCAGCCCAAACTTGTTCTGTCCTCTTTGGTGCAGCTGCCCGGCAGGAGGTGGAGACAGAATTGCTCAAGGTAGACAGGGCCTATTCAGGTGCAAGCAAAATATGCTCCCACCACTCTAAATGCAGACCGGGCCTATTCAGGTGCTAGTGAAAACTCCTCCCACTACTCTGAATGCAGCCCAAGTCTTTTCAGGCCCAGCCCTGACTCATTTAGCAAAGTCAGGACACACATCAACTCCCCCCACTTCTCCGGTGGCTGTCTGAACAGAATGCACATCCCCAGCCCCTGTCACTCCAAAGCCAGACAGTCAATACACAACCTAACAGAAGCACACAGGATGGCTACGCAAGAAAATAACTACTTTCTAATAGTGGTATTTTCAAACACAGAATATAAAAATCATCCTCACTAAAAGATGCATCTTTATATTCTGAGTTCAGGCATACTAAACTTTACCTTCCTATCTTGTCCTAATGGGAAGTTATATTTATAAGATGTTATAAATTAACTCCCATTCTATTCTATGGGACACATACCCTTGCAATAGTGAAAAACAAAATTGGCAGTATTTCACTATCAGGACATGCCATACACATCAGGGCATGTCTTACTTTTTACATACACTGCACCCTACCCACAGGGGAACCTTGGGCCTACCTAAGCGGTGACTCACATGTAAGAAAAGAAAAAGTTAGGGACTGAAAATTGGGTGCACTTGCCAGGTCAACATGGCAGTACTAGACTGCAGTGGCAGGTCTGAGTTACCTTTGAAAGGCTACTTGTGTGGGTGGCACGATCAGTGCTGCAAGCCCGCTAGCAGCATTTTATGTACAGGACCTGGGCACACACAGTGCACTGTACTAGGGACTTAGTAGTAAATCAAATAACCAATCACAGAAGCACAAATCCATCATAACAATTTACAGGGAGAGCATATGAACCTTAGCACTGATCAGCAGTGGTAAAGTGCCCAGAGTCATAAAACCAACAAAAACAGGTAAGAAACAGAAGGACAAAAAGAAAAAATCATTTGAGATGTCATGAGTGATGTCACTAACCATATCATGAGTGATGTAATATGTGAGGTCATAAGCAGTACATTGTGTGGTCGTTAGCTTACTATAACTGGTGAATTTTGCTGGTTTTGTTAGAAATCTGAGCCTAACTATAACATCCCTTTAACCTTTGTGTTTTTCAGTAAATTTCTATGTTTTGTAATGTTATTTCCTAACGATAACCATAGCCACTGGAATTATGTGGCAGGAGAGGAACAAATTATTGAGCAGGGTTGAGTAAATTATGCGGCAAGTGAAGGCGAACTATGCGACATAATGCTGACAAATTTTATAATAATATTACTTCATTATTAAATCATTCTTAAACTTGGCAATACTCTGTGGGCATTGTTTGCACCTTATTAGTACCAGTTTAACATTCAATTATAGCAATAAGGAACAGAAAGGTGACCATTTTTTGCAAAGGGCCTTCCACTGCGCAGCATTTTTAGTAACTTTTAAACGTTTGAGCTAGAAACTATTTTGTTTGTCATACTCTGCAGATTATGCGGCAGATGATGGATTATGTAGCAAATGCGGCAAATCCATAACTAGGAGAAAATCCCCACAGCTGCACAATCGCATAATTCCAG
Source organism: Triturus cristatus (assembly GCF_964204655.1). NCBI lineage: Eukaryota > Metazoa > Chordata > Amphibia > Caudata > Salamandridae > Triturus > Triturus cristatus. The sequence continues at coordinate 633,177,136 of NC_140587.1, forward strand.
TTGCCCTGACTATAATGTCCCTGAAAGCTTTGTATCTCTCCTGTCTGACAATGCAACATAAAGTGGAGCAATTTAAATATCATTTCAACTAGATTCTGTCCACTCCGGGAGCCCTGCCCCTATGAAGAGTAGGAAAGTAGGAGATGGGACTTAGCATTGCATCACCTTGTTTAGGGCTGGCCTGAATCCCCTCTCTTTGAGAATTGCACTTTTTTGCACCGAGATACATATCCTTTTGCTCCCCTGGACCTTTCCCTTTTCTTCCTGGTGGTCATCAATTGCCAGGCACCCGCAGAGGTGTGAGACTCGCCGCTGCACCATGAGAGTGACTAGAGGTGACAAAGCCTCGTGGCACAGGTGTGTTGCAGTCCTCATTTTTCACCTCTGGCCTGCAACCAGGGCCAGCTGAGCCAACACAGTTGCTACCTGGGAGATGAAGTCACACTGATTTGCACCTTGCTTGCACAGCTCTTATTCCATTGGCACACCTGAACTAATAGCCTCAGTAACAAATGGCCTGTTGTTTCTGCAGCTCTGATGACTGTACGTAAAAGGAAGATTGCTAATGCTTCTGTGAGGGCTTATTATCATGGTGTAGAGAGAGTTACAATAGACTTAACAACGCAGCACCCCATCGGACATGGTGTGCACCCACACCTCCTGTGGGGCTGACGGGGATGTGAGAGGCCGCACTTGTAAGTGTCTGTGCCTGCCTCTTATAGCTGCTCACCATTCGAATGTAACCAAGGTGGTACAGATACAGCACCTTCAAGTAAAATAAGCTTTTCTTTGCGCTTACCTGCCTACTACTTCAACTGGGCCACGTGACAGGCCAGATGTGCTAGTTAAGGTATGTGTTTGTGTGTGTGTTTATGATGTGTATGTGCACGCAAGTGCATACGTGAATCGTGTGTGTGTTTGCATGCATGTGTGTGTACTCATGTGCATTGTGTGTGTATTTGCGTGTGCATGTGTGAGTATGTGTGTTTTTTTCTGAGTGCATGTATGTAAGGGTCTGCATTGATTGGTCTGAGTGGTTATGTAAGTTTGTATGGGTATGTTCTTGTGTGCGTATCTGTGTATGATTGACTACTTGGGTGCGTGTGTGTTCATGTGCTTGTGAGCAAGTCTCTATTTGCTGATATGTATGTGTGTGCTCTGTGTGTATATGGCTGCTGAAGTGAGATAACCCTATGCAGAAAATCGGATTTCTACAATAAAGAGAAAAAGCGTTAATTGCATAAGTGTGGTCAACAGTGCAGACAACAAGCGTGTGGGTGTTTGTCCCTTATTGAAAACTGGGCATTTGATATTTAAACCCCAGCGACAGCTCTACATGGTTCAAATGAATAATTGGGAAGACGAGGCCAATGCCCTCCTAGCCCTGCTTCAGTCTGTATGAAGAGTGCCCCATTCCGTCACCTATTTCAAAGCAGAAACAAGAGCTATAAAAAAACAAAATGAGCTGATCAGAATACAAATTCATCTTTCCTTCAAACACAGCAGACAGTTCAGGAGTCAGGATGCACTTGGGAAGCAGACATAGTTCAACATGTGCGACACTTCTTGCAATCCCAGGCTGCTGTTTACAACGTCACCTCACTGGGATACAGGCATTAGTGGTGAATAAATATGTTAATAAAAGTATAATCTTCCCTGCAAGTCATGTTTTTCTGGCAAGTGAAACCGAGAAGAATTAAAACAGATTATTTTAAGCTGTTTTTTGTATTTAGCGGTGAGCAGGATGTTATAATCTGCACATGCTTTTTAAATTTTTTTACTTTTTGCCAGAGTTGGGAATCCGGTGCGATTTCAGCAGAAAAGTTTGAAAAAAAGCTTTTTTGCCCTATCGGGATGGGGTCCCACGACCAGAACGAGGGGGGTCAGAGTATTCCTACCCTGCCCCTTTTCTTTATTTTTAATGTTTTTTTGTGGGACTTGGCCGAAGCCCAGTCCCAAGATGGCTGCTAACAATTCTTGCTTGAAGTGTCGGCAGCCAATCAGATTTGGGCACAGGTACTATTGGATCCTTGGAGGATCTGCGTCCCTATATACACAAATTTGGATATACCTTAATATTTCCACAACTACTGAATGGATTTACACCAATTTATTAAAAGTTAGTTTCTGGACCAACAGCTACCTTTCTGCCAAATTTGTTGTAATGCCGTTCTGCGGTTCAGGCGCTGTAGCTGTATCTAAAATTTGTATGGCAAATTGCATGGGGAAAATGCGTTTTGGGATCCCCCTTTTTCTCTGCCCCACCTTGACGGATCACCCCGATGGAAATTTGGCACAAAGGTAGATGTTGTTACGCAAATTGTGTTTTTTGTTATTCGGTTCGATTCATTTCCGTAGATCCTGAGAAATTTATGAAGAAAAAGATAGTGATACCTGTGGTCTTGGATATTTTTTGACTATTTTGCCGTTAATCGCGAATGCGCATGCTAACAGGAATGCTGTGATTGGCTGGACGCAAACTGAACAGAAAATTGTGTCCAACATTTTATCAATCAGGAACGGTTCCTGGGGCTGAACATTTCTGTGAAAGCTAACATATGGGGTCAGACTGGAGGTACTCGGACCCCATGTTTTAGAAATTAAGGTGTTAGTGACACAAGTTATGTGTTCAAAATATTATTTTTAATCATGTGCGATATTCGTGATGATGACACAACCGTCAGCACGTCTCCCTGTGTACCATAAAGGGCTGTCAGGACTATCGCAGTGACATCACGAATATAGGTGAAAATTAAAATACACTTGCCAACAGTTTTACTTATATACTCACACACTCACAGATACACACTGCTGCATCCAGTGACACATTAATTCAGAAATTCATACACCCACTGATAGTTGCACTCCAACACTGACACACTAAATTACAGACGTAGTCATAGAGTCACACACCCACTTACAGACCCATTTAGAGACTGATACACTCAGCCACAGATATAAATATTAAACTCACAAATCCAGTAAAGCAGTGATGCAGCCACTGAGAGACTCAGTGAGATACTCAGATACCCACTCGAAGACTGACTCAAACACTGAAGCACCCGCTCAGAGACCCACTTAGATACTGATGGACTGACTCACAGATCTACTCAGAGACTGATGCACCCACTCACAGACCCACTAAGACACTGCTGGATCTACTCAGAGACCCACTCAGACACTGATCTAACCAGTCAGAGTACTACTTAGAGACTGATGCACCAACTTACAGATCAACTAGGAAAGTGATGCACCCAGTCACAGACCCACTTACACACTCATGCATCCACTTACAGACCCACTCAGACAGTCTTGCACACTCTAAGAGAACAACTCACAGGCATGCACCTACTCACAGACCCAGACACTCATGCACCTTCTCAGAAACCCTCTCAGACACTGATACACTCATTCACAGACCCACTAAGACAGCTATGCACCCACTCAGTCACCCAGTGAAGTGCTGATGCACCCACTCACAGACAAACTCAGACACTTTTGCACCAAGTCTCTTATTCACTCAGAGGCTCATGCACCCACTCACAGACCCACTCAGAGACTCTTGCACCCACTCAGAAGTGCAATCAAAGACTCATACACTCACTGTAAGACCCACTGAGACAGTTATGTACCCGTTCAGTCACCCAATGAAATGGTTATGCTCCTACTCACTGACCTAGTCAAATACATACATTCAGTCACAAACCCTGTCAGAGATTGAGACAGTTGCAGACACACTGCCACTCAATGATGAAAACACTTACTGACAGACTGATTGATATAGTCATGCATGTGGTCAAAGACAGGCTTAGACAGTCATGTACCCATTTACAGATCCACTCAGACAGTCATACAGTCACTCACATAGGCCTTCAGAGGTTCAATCACCCACTCTCAGTCCCACTGAAAGAATGATGCATCCACTTAAAGACTGTCTCAGAGGCTCATGCAGTCACGAAGACACCCAGTCATATTCTCATGGGTTCATTGAGACATCAATAGAGACACTCAGTGGATTACACACCACCTCAGATACTCATTCACCCACTAAGAGAGGTACTGAAAGACTCATGAGTTCACTAACAGACCCTGTCAGATACTGAGATACCACTTACAGACAGAGACACTGATGCACCGAGTGATAGGACCACTCAGAGACTACTGCACCAAGTCACCCACCCACTCAAAGACATACACACCTACTTACAGAGGCAATAAGAGAGTCATACAGCCACTCACAGACCCACTCAGAGATTCATGTACCAACTGACAGACCTAGTCAGACACTCATACATCGACTCACAGTTCATATTTGTACTGTTATGCAGCCACTGAAATACCCACTAAGAGTCTGATAACCCACTCACAGATCCATTCAGATACTTATGCATGACCTGACTCACCCACTGAGATATTTATGTATCCAGTCACAGACCCACTTAGACCCTCATACACCCACTCAGAAAATCAGTGACATGTTCATACACCCAGTCACTTAATCCATTCAATCATTCACACTCAGTGTCACAGAGACATTCAGAGACTGATATATGGTTTTCTAGAGTTACCAATGTCATAGCGGCTACCGATGTCATTGTGACTCCCGGCATCACTGCAAAAATGCAAAATAGGTTTGCAAGTTGGTTTTTATAGAAACTCACTAGAAAAATATGAGTTTGAACAGTACAGTAATTAATCCCTAGTATCCAAAAAACTGTAAAATGTGTGCATATATATGTTTTACACTTTTTGAGAATGGCACGATTGTCATAGTCACCGGCTTCATCACGACTCCCAGAGTCACCGCAAAAAAGGAAAATAGATTTGAAAGACAGTTTTACATGGAAGCTCACTAGAAAAACATGGGTTAGAACATATTCTTTATACAGTGATGTCGATCGTAATGTATGTAGTTTAAGGGTTAGAATGTTTTTTTTAGGTAATACATTTTTTTATTTATTGGTGGCCATTGAATGTCTGCTTTTGTTTGGCGTTTCCACACCTTAGAAATTCATTAAATAAAAATGAAGTTTACAGGGACATTATAGTTAGGAAATAGAATTTGAAAAACCTTAAAAATTGTCTGAAAAGAAAAAAAGTTACAGGGATGTTCTAGTTAGGCTAAGGTTTCCCTTGTACAAAACAAGTGAAATTCAGCACTTATAGTTACCTGAGCTAACTATAATTCACGCCCCAGAGATGTCATCAGTGATGTCATCATTGATGTTACTGACCATGTAATGAGTTATGTAATATGTTCGGTCATAACCAGTGCATTGCAGGGGCATAAGTTATTGTTATGTCAGGGAACTATAACTGTCAAATTTCTATGGTTTTATATGAGCTAAATCTGAGCATATCTATAAAGTCCCTATAACCTTTGTTTTTTTCTGTGAATTTCTAATGTTTTTTTATTATATTTCCTAACTATAACGCCCCTGTTACCTTGTTTTTTCAGGCAATTTCAACATATTTAAAAAAATTATATTTCCTAACTATAACGTCCCATAGTGTATGTATGGAGTGTGAGTGGCTATATGGGTCTGTAACTGGATGTGTGAGTAGCTGTATGGGTCTTTGAATAGGTGTGTGAGTGCCTATGTGGCTCTGTGTGTGGGGGTATGAGTGCCTTTGTAGGTCTGTGAGTGGCACTAGAGGGCTGTGAGTGGGTGTGTGAGTGGCTGTGTAGATCTATGAGTGGGTGTGTTAGTGCCTGTGAGTGGGTGTGTGATTGGTGCTATAGGTCTGTGATTGAATGTGTGAGTGCCTGTGTGGGTCTGTAAGTGGGTGTATGAATGCCTGTGTGAGCCTGTGAGTGGGTGTGTGAGTTCCTGTATGTGTCTGTGAGTGGGTTTGTGAGTGGTGCTATGGGTCTGTTCGTAGGTATCTAAGTGCTTGTGTGGGTCTGTGAGTGGGTGTGTGAGCAGCTATAGGGGTCTGTGAGTAGATGTGTGAGTGGTTGTATGGGTTTGTGAGTGGGTGTGTGAGTCTGTGAGTAGGTATGTGAATATGTTTGTGGGTCTGCAAGTGGCACTATTGGTGTATGCGTGGGTGCATAAGTCACTGTGTGGATCTGTGAGTGGGTGTTCAAGTGGTGCTATGGGTCTAAGTGGGTGTGTGAGTGTCTGTGTGTCTGTGAGTGGGTATCTGAGTGGTGCTATGGGTCTGTTATTGGGCATGTGAGTGCCTCTGTGGGTCTGTAAGTTAGTGTGTGGGTCTGTGATTGGGTTTGTGAGTGGTGGTGTGGGTCTATGAGTAGATGAGTGAGTGGCTGTATGGGTCTGTGAGGGGGTGCACGAGTGCCTATGTGGGTCTATGATTGGATGTGGAGGTTTCTTTGTGAGTCTGTGGGTGTTTGACAAGTGGTACTATGGGTCTGTGAGTGCATGTGTGACTGCCTGTGTGGGTCTGTGAGTGGGAGTATGAGTGCCTGTGTGGGTCTGTGACTTCATGTGTGAGTGCCTGTGAGGGTCTGTGAGTGGGTACATGAGTGATGGGGCCTGTGAGTAGGTGTGTGAGTGCCTGTGTGGGTCTGTGAGTGGGTATATGAGTACTTGTGTAGGTATGTGAGTAGATGTGTGAGTGCCTGTGTGGGTCTGTGATTGAGTATATGAGTGACCATGTGGGTGTATAAATGGGTGTTTGAGTGCGTTTGTGGGTATGTGAGTCACACTATGGGTCTGTCAGTGGGAATGGCTGTGTAGGTCTGTGACTGGGTGTGTCAGTGCCTGTGTGGGTCTATGACTGGGGTTGTGAGGGGTTCTATGGGTCTGTGAGTAGTTGTGGGAGTGCCTGTGTGAGTCTTTGAGTGGGTATACATGTGCCTGTGTGGGTCTGTGAGTGGGTGTGTGCGTGCCTTTGTGTCTCTGTGAGTGGGTATGTGAGTGGTGCTATGGGTCTGTGAGTGGGTGTGGGAGTGGCTGTAGTGAAAGTACAGCAGTGCCTTAAACTGAATCCTAGAGATTATGTGAGTGGGATGTTGAATACTTGCCACAAAAGTTGATAAACTATTAGTGAACAACGGACCCTGAATCTACCAGCAGACTAGAGTGCAATGTCTGCTTGTAATTGGAGCTACGAACCACTCTCAAAATTTTTGGTACAGATAAAGGAGTGTTGAATGTTGCAACAGCACCTACATCATGTGTCAGTAGCATCTGCTTAAGTGTACCGAAGTGGATGGTGTAATATTTATAGCGACAGTGACAGAGGAGATCAAAAATTACTTTAGGGAACATGGGGTCCTCAATGTTAATTCGTACACAGCTAGAACACATCAGGAGCGTGATAAAGTTAGTAAACTTGTGGCAAGGAGAGTGGACCGGAATAAACCAGAAGTGTTTTTAGAGACCCGATAGTCTAATTTATACACAAATTGAGGTCAATAATATATTTATGGAATACTACTCAGTATCTTACATCCTGGCATGTCAGCTTACTCACAAAGGTGGGTAACTTGTTGCTTGATGGCCAGCTTCTTCCCATCTACTACCTAATCAATGACTTTGCTCTTCAGAGAGGTCAGTTTTTACAGTATCTCTGGATACAGGACATACTTTGTAGCCAATGGGTCATAGTGGATACTGAACCTCCCACACATATTGTTGTTCAGGCTTTATTCACTAAGGGGACATGACGCAGACTTATCATGTGGCTGTACAGGGCTATGAGGGATCATACGTGAACACTGCTCACCTCTCTTTGAGACAAATGAGATACAGGCCATGTGTTCCACGTTTCTGAATGGGACAGAGCCCTCAAATTCCCACACAAAGTCTGGCATAATGCCTGGTTTCATAGCATACAGCTCGCTATACTCCATAGGGCGTACCTCAAGCCACATCAGCTAAACCATTTCTTTCTATGGCCTGCCTAGGTTGCCCGCATTGCCAGGAGTTCTCTGCTGCTCTCCAACACAAGCTCTGGTTCTGTCCTGCGCTCTATCAGTACTGGCAAGCTATCCACAACACACTCCATGAGGTGACAGAACTCCCAGACATAGCCACTTGGGAAGCCAGCACCCTGGGCATCTTTAAACACAGGAAGTGCATGGTAGTCAGGTAGTGCTTTGCGAGTCTAGCTTTACACCTTGCTAAGTGAACAATTACCCTTTATTGGTATTTCTCCCTGCCTATCAGATTTGGATCATGTCAAGGGGCAGTGGTGCCATATGGGCACAAGCCAAGAGTGAGGCATTATGCCGTAAGGAGGTTCGGTGGCCCATCTCCTCGGTGTAGGATGCCCATTTTGAGCATTTTCTCACTCTTACAAGGGATGATACACTACCTCCATGAACCATGCAATGTGCTACCCCAGTGCTGCACCTTCCTCTTCCCTGGCCAAGCCCCAGTGACATGCTCCCTCCTCATCCAGTAGATCCTCCTTTCCCGCTAATTCTGTCTCTGATTACGTGGTCCAGCCCTATAGGTCCCTTGTGCCTTGGTATTGTCCTCATCCTACCTCCAACAGTGCCCTGGTCTTCAACTCCATTCAGTTGCCTATTTGACTTCTCACCCTCATTGATGCAAAGTTTTGTTTGTGGATATTCTCTGCTGAAACAGTGTACATCTTTCTCAGTCAACATGTTTGATGCCATTTGTTGTGAAGCTTGATAAAAATACTTGCTAAAAATTCAATAATACTCAGTCTTAATTGGCAACTCTCTTTGCCCTCATCTTGAACAGATGTCAGTCTCTCTATACATAGAACCTTAAATTCTTAATGCAGCTCTAGGCAGAATAATTGCACCTCACAATCACAGTGCAAGACGTTAAGAAAGACATGGCGAAAACGGGAAGAGGAAAGCGTTTGGACTCAGTCAGTCTCCCTCTGGAACATTATGATACTTATAGCTCATGACTGAGCCCTAGGCTACTAATGCTATTTAAAGCTGCACAAACCTAGGAATACTACTGCAGTCAATGAAAGAAGCCATACTCCTTCCTCAGCTGGGTAAATGTCATTTGGAGAGGGCTTATCTTTTACCTCTATCATTGCTTGACATTGGTTATAATATTTTGAGAAAGTAGTGGGCAGGTTTATGTCTGTGTTGTTGTCATTGATTCATTTAGAAAAGATAGAGTTTGTGTTGGGTCATACTAGGTAGCCTGATATTGGCAACACTTCCATTTAATGTTGGTTGCTCATTCGGGCGACCCATTGGCATCTGTCCCTTCACTTGATAAGGAGAAGTCTTCAACTTCTTAGAATGGGATTATTAACAAGCAGTTTCAGAGAAAATGGGCTTTCACTCTCAAAGAAGAAGCTTGATATTCCCGTTCCACTATGACCTGACAGCCAGGATCAGCACTGGCCAGGTGAAATTCTCACACTGGATAACAGAGAGGTGCCCCAGACAGAAATGTTTCAATCTTCTATTTTCTTTTCCATTTTAGATCATGAGGGTTTAACTGAGTTTGAATTTTAAGGTGATTGGCATATCATTTCATGATATGTAGAAGGGTATTGCTGTGTATTGAGGACCCATCAAAAGAACTGGCAGCTGTGATGGATACTTTTGTGAGGGCTTCTTTTGGAGAATTTTAATGTAATGAAACCAGAATTTGTTATGGCCAGCACGCACCTTGTTCGCGAAACGTAGGAATTCAGGTATATCAAGTAGGTGATGATTTGATAATGGGAACTGATCGCTTTTAGGGTTGATATCGAATAATGGCAGATGATGGGTAGCTCTTGAGAATCTTCACCTCCCGCTGGTTAAGGGACGTTTGAGCATGCCTGATTATAGCCTTATAGCCCACCGTAGCGGGCTATACCGGCCATTAAAGGCCCGCTCCTGCTTTTAAAAAGGGAGCAGTACTTTAAGGGCCGCTATAGCCCAGCTATGAAGGCCTATAAGGCAATTAAAACGAGGGCAGAATGTTCTAACAAATAAAACAAAGGCCTATCGGAGCCCATAGGGGTTTAAATCCCCTCGGGCTCCGACAAGCCTTTGTTCACAGCAACACAGCAAGCTCTGCGGGCTTTTACTGGCCCGTAGAAGTGTGGAGCACTGCATTGTATTCAATGGAGTGCTCCATATTCCAATGTTCTAATTTGAATTATATTATTTATCTTCCAAATTACTTTTAATAGGTCACATGAGGCCTGTCTTTTAGCAAAAGATATCTAGCCTATGCCATTGTGGGGGCCCTGTTTAGTGGGAAAAGGCTAATCAACTTCATTCATAAGTTGCCATCAGTGACCGGGTATTTCTGGGGTAGATATTCATAGCCTACATTGGGGAGCTGAAAATGTGACAAAGATTGACAGTGCAATATGATATGGTTGTTTTTCAATATGGTTAGGTATTTGTATGAATCTGGAGAATAACACCGATTGTATACATTTGGTTTGGAGATGCACATGATTGACCCAAATCTTGATGAAATGCTAAGCAAGCTTAGTATAGTAACTTGCAGCTCTTTGGCGAACTCAGCAGAAGTATTTTAATTGAGCCTTTTTAATCGCCCCTGTTAAGCAAGGCAGGAGTGCCAGTTTTCTGTGGCTCCTCCGCTAAGGCGGAGGAGCGTTGCCCCAATGCCTTGCTGCAGGAAAAAAAAAAGAAAAGGTTAAATGATAATAATCTAATGTTATTGTGATTTAATTTGTCCTCCTGTTTTGGCAGCTTTGCATGAGGGGGTGGGGCTGGGCTGTAGAGCATGGGAGGAGTGGTAGAACTCTCCTGAGTGCGCAATGACTGTTTGGTCGGCCCTCACGGGCCGTCCAAAACAGTCTTGCGCATTTTCCTTGTTCTCCATGCAGGCTGCATTACATCCTGAAAGGAGTACATGCCCAGGGCCCCAGTCCCTGGCTGAGCGCCATACCACAGTGCTCACACCCATCACATCGCTGCATTGCAGCGTTGTGATGGGTCAGAGGATCCTGGCTGTTTCCTGGAGACGTGGGACCCGGCGGCAAGGTAAGTGTATTTTTTATTTTTTTATGTAAAAATGTGCCCCGCCCCACCATCCCCGCTTTCCTTCCTCGCCCGCCCCGCCACCCGCAAGCCATGCCACGCGTCTCTGTTTTCTATACTGTTGGCAAAACACAGGGAGGCATATTTTTGACCCAGTTTGCTTCGCTCTTGAACCACGCAACATGTACAAAAGGGACGTGAACCGTAAGTCAGATTTTTTAAGACATTCAAAGTCACTGTGGGCCAGATGTATCAAGCGTTTTTCCCGTTCGCATACGGGCCGATTTGCAGAATCAGCCCGTTTGCGAACGGGAAAATCCTTTTGGGATGTATCATCCCAAAAGGCATTCGCAAAATAGGGAATCGCAAAAATTGCGATTCCCTATTTTGTGCATGCTTTTAAGGAATCACAATTTGAGATTCCTTAAGTGAAATGCAGGAAGCATAAAATATTTGCATCCTGGCTTTAAGGAATCGCAAATTACCACCAACTTCAAGTTGGTGATAATATACGAATTCAATGAAAAATTCATTTTTTTTTTGCATTTTTCAAGGTGCCATGTGGCAGACATACCTGCCCTTAGGACCTGTATGTGCGCCACATGTGCACACATGCATATTCCAGAGGTGCAACAGGGTGTCCATTTGGCACCCTTGGACCCTTGAAATTGCGCATGCAATTCCCATTCATTCCTATGGGCCTCTAGGCTCATAGGAAGGAATGAATGGGAAGCCATTCCTTATTTGCAACTCGCAATTTACGAGTTGCAAATAAGGAATACGTAGGAATCGCAATTATTATTGTGGAACCTACATACATTGCATTTTGCGATTCCATAATAGCGAATCGGTAAAGTTTGCTATTATGGAATTGCAAAATCCAATATCAATACATCTGGCCCTTTGCGTATCTTTGAGTGGCTCCAAATATATGGAGTAACGCAACACAATGCAGCACACATTGCAGTGATGTGTTACTCTGCCCTGGGTAGGCATTCCATGGATGTTGCATGGGTATTCCAGTGCAACTCTCTTGGTTTTTGACATATTGCGCCAAATCGATATGCCTCCCAAGGAGAGAGGTAACAAGGAGAAATATCTTTATTTCTCCTCGTTTTTTCTTCTTTCAATGTGTGATGCAGAATGCAGCACACATTGAAAGAGGAAAAAGCCTTTCAGGAATATTTTTAAGCAGGAAGGTGCCTCTTCCTGCACAAAATAATTCTGCCTACAACACAGGCCCCTTTGCACCATGGTGTAAGGGTGCCTGCATTGGTGCTAGGCTACCAAAACAGTGCTAGCACAAGGAAAAAGGACACAAATGCATGGCATCAAGGTGATGTGCTATAGTGCCCTGTGCCACAATACTCATACATTTGCCCCAGGATTATTATGAATTGCAAATCTGCACAGGTTCAAAGGGTTTCTGAGTAATGTAATGGTGTCCATATATGGGCGTCAGCTGAGGTTGCATCTTTGGCCTAAAGATTAGTGAGAGAGACCTATTAGTGGTTAGGGAAAAATCATAATTAAAATAAACTAAATATTCAAATGAAGAACCTCCAATGAGTTAGTGAGTAATTACAAATGGTGGAGCATGGTGTAATTACCTAATCTCAATGGTACTAAGAATAGAAGTTAGAATCTCAAGAATAGAAAACCTTTGTTAAGTGTATTGTTTTAAATTTTGTGACAATAATATCAACATTTTAATTATCTAAAACTTGAATATGGTGTTATTTTATAATGATATTTAAATAGTTTTGCTATTTTTTTAAATATTTTGTTATGTTGTTTAATTTTGTGTTTACATGTTTTTATAATTTTTTAAAAGACGTTTTTTTCATCCCAATATGCAAGCATTATGTATTTTGGATTGTTAGTTTTTATAGGGATTTTGTGAGGGTAGTGTATTAAATTACATCACTTTAATTTTCACATTTCAATTTTGTTTTGCTATGTTAAATTATTTTTTGTTTTATTATATTTAAAAAAATGTTTTATAATGTATTTATTTTTCTGGTGTTTGGGTTTATGGTGAATTTTGATGGGTATTGCTTTAAATGGTATTATTTATAGTTTTTTGCTCTCTTTTAGTTTAAATATTTGTATTTTGTTTTTAAGTTTCAATTTTTGTTTTAAGTTCTAATTATGTTATTTATTGTTCAGGTTGTTTGGGTGTTGTGGTGGGTAGTTCTTCAACGTGTCTTAATATTTTTTATTGTTTCATATCTGTTTATTGAACAGAAGCAAATAGAAAACAATACATGCCACAGGAAGCGAAGGGGAGGGGCGGGGGGATATCAAATAAACATCAAGGAAAGTGAGGCCCCCAATTTGAGGCCCTGGCATAAGGGAGGGGGGTAGGAACTTCAAGTAGTGACATCACATATGGAATTGGGACAAAGCAAGAGTCCAGGATTTAAAAGTCAGTCTTATGGGGAGGGTTCTCCTTCAGTTAATAATTTTTTTTAAGGTCGAATTATTATTGTTCGAGGTGTTGGGTGTTATTTGGGGTTGCGGTGGGTGGTGTTTTGAAACATGTTTTTCAGTTGTTAATCTTTAAATGTGTTTGTTTATTCCTTTGAAATTTTAGGTTTAAATTTGAGAACTTTATATTTCTGTAATAGTGAGGTTCTCTGGGTTTTTAGATCTGTTTTTTATTGCATTTTATTAACTTTGTACTTTTATTTTGATATTTCTGATTTATTAATACATTTTAATAGTTGTATTTATTATTTGTTTTTTGATTGTTGGAGTTTATTGGATTTTGGGTAGGTAGTGTTTTAAAATGTGTTATTTGTTTATCTTTGTTTTTATTTTGATATCTATAATTTGTCTAAAGTCAAAAGCAATTGTGCACAAAATCTTTTTTATTTATCTTCAGGGTGTTGGTTATTTTGAGGTTTTGGGTGTTAGTTTTTTTGTCAAAACTCTATTTATTGTTTTTACCAAAATTCACAATACAGTGCCTACTATCACAATCCGTACATCATAATCCAAGATCTCTATCAGATGGATCAGTCGCCATTCTTTTAGGATTGTCATTCTACTTGACACTTTATGAATAGTTGGCACGTTAGTGCATGTAACAATAACCAACTTTCTCCTGAAAAATATCTCCCACCCCACCCCAAAACCACAAAAAATGAAAAGTACATGGAAATATTACCTGGCGTTCTAGGTGAAGTATGGTGTATGCAAAGCGTGTCAAGTAGAGTTCGGGATATAACCCTTTGAGCTGCATCCGCTTTTTACAAATCATTCAATGGGGGTGAGATCCTTGGTGGCAGCCTCTCTAGTGACAGTGATGATGACCACGTGTCTGAGCTGGGGGTAGTGATAGTGTTCTGACGCTGGTAGGTTACTTCCCTTTGACAGTTCTTGTAAGTAAGAATATCCCAATTATGGAAGTGGTTTGTACTGGTTAGACCCCCCCTCCATGTGTCAAAAGGTCCTGGCTGTCGGACTGGAAGAAATGCAGGGTTATAGTGAATCTGTGTAAGTGGGAAGGTGGTCCAGGTAGACGGCCAGTTGACCTTGTCCCAAACACTGAGAATGGTCATCGTGGGAGTACTGAGGTAAGCATTCAGTGGTCATTCCGCTTTTGGTTTCCACAGGAGATTCCAAATGTATCTCCCCACCCCTACCCTGTCAATGTGGAGCCAATGTTTGTCAGACTCCTGTGCTGACCATTCAAAGATACCTCAGTTGGAATGCCTTGTAAGGAAGATGGAAAGCAGGGAATGCTGGACCCCCCCTAGTCTTTGGGAGTCGAAGTAGTTTGTATTGAAGGCGAGCCCTCTTGTCTTGCCAGATGAAATGTGTGACTATAGAGCAAAGGGTGGGTAAGAACCCTCTGTCCAATTTGATAGGCAGTCCCTGGAAAAGATATGAGAGCCTGGGTAAAACATTGATTTTGTTAGCATAGATCCAACCCAGCCATAAGATATATAGGGGCTTCCATCTTCGGAATTCTGCTTTTAATTGTTGAAGGAGTGGTGGAAATCTGCCTTTAAAAAGGTTCAAGATTTTAGGGTTTATCTTAATGCAGAGATATGTGATTTGTTTTTTAGCCCATTGGAAGGGGGTAGACACCACTACGGCCTCAATATCACGTAGCGGCAGATTAATATGGAGCAAGAAAGACTTGGTGAGTTTAATGCAGAAGCCCAACACTTGTTTGAAAGTTCGAAGTTTTATCTGCAATGCTTCCAATGTAAATCTTGGGGAAGTAAGGGTCATCAGCACATCATCTGCAAGTATGTTCTTCCGTTCCAAAAGTGATGCCTCGAATAGAGGGTGTCTTACGTATTGTAACAGCAAGGGGCTCAATTTTAAGAGTGAAAAATAGTGGTGAAAGAGGACAACCTTGTCTTGTTCCCTCCCTAAGTGAAAGCATCAGAGTTCACACCATTAACTAGCACTCGAGCACTAGGCAGAACATAATTAGCTTTGATCATAGCTATGAATGTGCAGCAAAAACAAATTTCTTTAACTTGTGGACTATGAAAGCCCAGTCTACCTGGTGGAAAGCCTTCTCTGCATCCAGCGCCAGTCGGGCTGCCTGATTTGGTAGTAGCTTTTTCAACCAGGTGGATCACTCTTTGGAGGTTATCATGGGTTTGTCTGCCTTTGATAAATTGATCCGGATGTATCAAATCCGCCATGAGATCTTCAAGCCTAGAGGCTATCATCTTTGCATATAACTAAGCTTCAAGATTGAGGAGCGCTATAGGATGGTATGAACCACAGTATTGTGAGTCCTTTCCGGGTTTGATGATGACTGAGATGAGTGTCTCACTCATAGATGAAGTAACTGCTTTTGAGGGCGCAGCAGAATTAAAAAGTGCCACTAGGAGAGATATGAGCTCCAAGCTGAAGGTCTTGTAAAATTGGGCTATAAGCCCGTCCGGGCTTGGAAATTTATGAAGTTTAATATCTGTCATTGCTCTATGGACTTCCTCTTCATTTATGGGTTCCCTCAGCAGCTTATTCTGCAGTGCCGCCACTTTTGGCAGATCCACCCCATCTAGATATTCAAGCTGCGGCGCTTAATCATATTCCTCATTGGCATAAAGGTTCTTATAGAAGCTTCCACAATGTGGGCAAGTCTCTCAGATCCTGCTTTATATTCTCTATGTATTCCCTCTCCCCTTTTAATTTGTAAGTGTTTGGCTAAGTGAGTACCCTCTTTGGAACCTTGTTTGTATATTGTGCGCTTGAGTTGTAAAAGAGTGACTTCTGCTCTGTTACTATAAATGGCATTGAGTTTACTTCTAATTGTAGTGACCTTTCTCTGAAGGGTAGGGGTCAGGTTTACTTTATATACCCGTTCCATGTTTTGGAGTTCAGTCTCCAAAGTCAAGCTTTCTTGTGTTCTCTGTTTGTTCAGCGTTGCTGTCCGTGCGATGTATTTACCATAGAGCTAAATTTTAATAGAGTCCAAATTGTTGGAAGGGTTGGCATCACATGGATCATTCAGAAGGAAGTATTCTCTAATGGGTTCCTGCAGCTTCTCCCAACAGTCTGTCACAGGTAAGGGATCCAGGAAAGAACCATCATCGATGTTTTGGAGGTGCCGTGTCCCAGGTCAGGGTCAGTGCTCCTGGGGCATGATCAGATATAGCGAGTGGATGGAATGAGGATTTTAGCAAAGAAAATATATGAGCATGACTAACAAATATATAGTCTAACCTTGTATAGGTGCAATGTGATTGTGAGAAAAAGGTGTAGTCTCGTGTGGTGGGTGTAAAGACTGAGCCAAGCGTCTACGAGGCTCATTGAGCTAAACTTCTGCCTCAGTGTCTTGGGGAAATTCACCTTGTGAGCTGTGTGTGCATGTGTGCTATCTCTCCCTTCATCCCAGGTTAGGTTGAAGTCTCCCATCAGGAGGATCTCTCCCTCCGCAAATCCCCCAGCATTGACAGCATAGAGGACAGAAAAGGAACTTGGTTAGCATTAGGGGCATTGATGGAGGTGACTGTGCATATGCTGCCATGTATTTGGCCCTAGACCATAACTATCCTCCTTTCTTTGATGGTTTAACAGCCCTCAGGTTAAAAGATCAGAGAGGAGTGAAAGAAAAGGGCTACTCCATTGTGCTTTGTGCTAGCGTAAAATTTGAACATCACTGGGTAAGCCCTATGACGCAGTTTATGGTCACCCGCTCATTTCAGATGGGTCTCTTGTAGTGCCCCAACGTATGTTTCCATAATTATTTGTGTTTGGCGGGTCAATGGAGCCCTTTAATATTCAAAGTAAGTGTGGTGACAAGCATGATTAATTACAGGGTGTGAGCATCAGTTATGGTACTCTCTGGGTATCTTCAGTCGTCAATACCCCTCCCCACAACCTCTCCGTTCCCAACCATCTGTGTGTGATTTCCCATCCTTTCTATCTTCTGTTTTTTCAGATAAAAAACTGATCCCATGCAACAACAAACAAATAAACATAAAACCCCAAACATGAATATACATGGGGAATCAGTCCCCCAATAATACATCTTCTCGATAGAGAAGTACACTTTAGTAGATGTCAAGGTCTTCATCCGCAAGTGCAAGCTAATTTTAGTATAGAAAAGTCAAGGCATATTGCGATTCTCGAGCAGGAATATATTGAGTTCTTGTATTGGTGAGTACACCCCGAGTAGTATGTAAAAGTTGCATAAGCAGACCCTCCTCTAATGAGAAGAAAAGTGCAAGCAAATAATACAGTGAGTCATAGTAGAGCACAAAAAAGAATAGAGTTATCGGAATCATAACAGTTTTACTCATCCTGAGTGTTTTGGTGGAAATATTGCTTGAGTCCGATGCATCATCACCTCCATTGTAAGCCGGGACTCCCACTGCCACTCCCACTGTCACAACTCTCTGATGCATTCCCCAATGACCCATCTGGTAAGCTGATCTCCAGAAAGTGCATGCCCCACAATATTTGCAGCCTTCAGAAAGATTTGTGACCTGATGCTGTTTTTTGTGAAAGGCAAAAGCTAGGCCAAAATGGTAGGTCCAGCAATATTTTATATTGTCCTGCCTAAACTTCTCTGTGATGAGGTGAAATTTCAGATGAAGTGTCAAAGTGGAGGGAGGGATATCTTGGTAGAGAGAACTCGGTCTTCCATGCTGCTTGCCGGATCGCTTCCTTTATTTTAAAAGAATGGAGCTTGGCCAGGACATCCCATGGGCATTTGCCTCCTTCAGTGGTCTGCAGACTCACACTATGAACCTATGACTTTCATGCCGAAGTAGCCCAGGAGCCCTGAAAATAGGCCAGTCACGAATGCCACGACGTCTGGTCCTTCCACTCCCTCTTCCAGATTACGTAGCCAATTGTTATCTTTTTTAGACCGGTTTTCAAGGCCCTCAGATTTCAAGGTGGAAACTTAGGGGCTTATTTACAAGGCCCTTGCACCACTTTTACATCATTTTTAACATGGGAAAAGTGATGCAAAAGTGGCGCAAGGGCTTTGTAAATCTGCCCCTTAGAGTTGTGCATGTAGGAGTTTTGTGGTGTCCTCCTTCTGACCAGTGCGCCAATCGAGTTCCTGAACCTCAGTTTCGAGGTCTAATGCACGAGAGCCCACTGAGTCAAAGTCTTGTTGGGCCAATAGCAGTTTGCCTTATATGTCCAACCAGAAAGTCTCCAAGGAAGTGTTCAGGTCAAATTTAAGTTCCTCCCTAAGCTCTCCTTGAAATCCTGCAAAGATTTGAGGAGGTCTTCTTTTGTAAGTGCAATGTTGCCTTATGTACCTCCTATGGGGGAGGCCCCACGTGCCTCCGCTGGTGAACAATTGCTGGAAAGTCTGTTTACTTGGAATTTTTTATTGGCAGGCATAAAATCAATATGCACAGCATCTAGGTGTGATGATTAGATAGTGGTGGACTTTGCTCCAGTGGATTCTACTGAACTTGCATATGTTCCCGTAGTCCAGCTAAAATGAAGCAAGGTCTAGTGGCTTAGGACGATCTTCAAGGTGGAGCATTTAGCAGTGGGAACAAGGATACTCTGGCCCTAGAATCTTTGGACATCTCGGAACTGGCTCCATGCGTCATATCTCACTGGCCCACAGTGGGCAGTGCTCTCCACTCTCTCCCCCATGGGCCACCTCTGATCTCAGGGTGAAGGAGAAGTTGGTGCATTCACGCTCCAGGCCCTCCCCTAGTGGATGTCCGTTTTTATCTGTGTGGATGTGCCCCCAAGCCCTTGATGTAATATCTAGAGAAGAATCTCACCAGGTATGAGCATCAGCAACTGCTCCAGTCACTCCCAATTCTCCTCTAGGCTAGAGTGCATGGCTCACATATATGTACCTCGGAATCTTAGGAGACCTCCCTTTCACGGAGTGCACGTCAGAGCCCTACACGTGCAAGGGGAGTCATATTTATGGCCTTCTATACAAACTGTCAAAGAGCTTCAGTTATAGCGGGTGGATTGATGCCCGTGGGCCGCTTGTCACCGTTCATGTACCTTCACTGGTCAATAATTCAGGCTTGACTATCTACACTGTATTCAGGGTTGTCACTTTGTATGTGCTCCAGTACATCGCAGACTCATTGCACAATATCATACGGAGCACCATGTTGAGGTCAGGCTATTTTGGGGAGTTTAGGCTCCCTATTATAATTGTAATGAGGCACATTCTCCCAGGTCTCATTACCCTTCCATCCACACCTTTGTAACTGTCTCTGCGAGTGTTGTGCTTTGATTTAGATGCCCGTATATAGGCTTCCCTAAATCATGTCCTTTTATAGGCACAATTCACATTGCCCCTATTTGGACATAGAATCCCCGTCCTTATTTAGGCATTTGCCATGCTATCCAAATACAGGCATGGTCACCTACATCCGTCCATCCCACGTCACAACGAGTTCTTAGAAACCAGACCCTTAAGCTGACAAAACTTTCCCTAGGTAGGATTATTGATTTCTCCAAGAACTCATCTATTATGCGTGAACTACTATTCCTTAGGGGTTCATCCATGACGTCTTCCTCTGCCCGACTTTACGTCAATGCTAGCATTCTTAAGCACCTTCCAGGTATAAATATACCTTCCCTTACCATGGCAAACCACGGCACGGCTCAGCACGACTTGACTGCATGGTTCGCCACGGCAAGTTCGGAAGAGAACATATCCCGGCCTGATGCACTGACCAGACGCTGTCATCCCTGCTTGCAGAGAATCCAGCTTCCAGTGTTCTGATTCCCTTCGCGGAGTGTTAGAGTTTGAGATCCGTAAAGAGATTCCCACCTCTCTCTGAATACCAAGGGGTGATTGAAACATGCACCTCATCAATGAACAATCCTTTGTTTCCTGTTTCCAAACCAGACAATACATATCATCTAGTTTTGGATTACAGACACCTGAACACTTGTTCTCAAACATTTGCTGTGCAAAATGCAGACAGTACAGCATTAATGAATAACATTGTACGTAAAAAATATAAAACCACATTAGATATTTCAAATGTTTTTTTTGTCAAAACATAGCACCTGAAAGTAGGTACTTGACAGCTTTCTCAATAATGGGGACTCAGCATCACTTTTGTTGACTCCCACAAGGTTTCAAGAACAGCCTGGGGTTATTCTCAGCAAGAGTAACAGAGTTACTACAAATTTATGATGATGAGGCATTGTCATATGTCGATTATATCTATCTGACAGACGATGACCTAGATAGGCACTTGAACAGGGTGAACACCATTATACTGGGCTTCGCCTCTGAGGGCTATAAATTCAACTTTAAAAAATCAAGAATTGTCCATCTCAATGTCCTTTTCCTAGGATATGAACATTCAAGTGAAGGCAAAAGCCAGGCAGCATATTTTTTAGAAAAGTGTGTGCTGCTCCAACCTCTAAAAATGCTGAAAAACTTACAGTTGATTCTAGGTTTCCTGAATTTTGGAAGAACTTACATTCTAAATTACGCAGAAAGGGTTAAACCTCTCTATGAATTAATCAAACCTGATTTCAAAATCAAAGATTGGACACAGGAACACACAGAAATCCTGTGTTCACTTTAAGCTAACTTGTTAGCAACAAATCACTTACAAACACGCGTAAATACAGGCAATTTAGTGATCCGAATAATTTTGGGTCAATGCGGATTTCCCTACTTAACTTTTAATGAAGGTGAAAAACTACCAATTGCATACAAATCACATTTGTATACACAAGCGGAAATGCGCTTCACTTCGACAGCAGTTCAAGCCGCTGTAGCAAAAGAAAGAGCTCTAGCTCAGGGGAAACGCATTATTGTCGTGACTCCAGTACCAGCCTTAGAGGTAGTTACAAAAGCGAGCATTCCAAATGCAAAAGCTTTACATCCAAGATGGATACAATGGGTTAATTCTCTTGCTGCAACAGATGTTGAATATGTTTTTGAGACTGGTATTCCTCCATCACTCTCCTCATTCAATGAATCCTGGCAACTTCCTCTAGACTTCTAACTCATGCTATCTACCTGAATAGAAAGCCATCAGTAACCAGGTGTGGTGGTGAGTGCCTATGATTAAAAGTATGGTTCAATACAAAGGGAATTTAGGGTCTGAGGAGATTTAAAGACCTGCGAAGGTTAGCTCCCCAGCCTCAATATATATCACAAGATAAACTAGGACGGACTAAAGTTCATTGGTTTTGTATTAGGAATAACTTTTGGTTTGTCAAATAGTGTTAGACATACTCACAAGCACAGAGGCTGTTAAGCAACATCACTAGTTGGACCTGAAGAAAGCCGCAACACCTTATTGGAAAGGTTATCAGGCTAAAACATGTCGACCACCTGTTGTCACTCACTGAGGGTTTATGCTCTTTCTGGCAGTGCCCTGTTTTTAATCCTGGCCTAAGGACGTTCTAATAAAGACATATTACTTATCCTGAAGCTAGTTTTACTTCACACATTTTGTTCTTTGTGCTGCTTTCCCCATTGACCTTGAGCTCGTCATTGCGGTATTTAGCATACCTCCATCTCAATACAAAACATCCCTGAGCCCCTCCCATGCAATGAGGGGGTTGTAGCCCGTGCCATGACTAGGCATCCTGGAATGAGGAGAATCCCCATGATGAAGCATGCCACTGTTGGCGGGTGAGGGATTTTGTCCTTATAAAGGGACACCCCACTTTAGTAAGGTTACTCCCCATGACAGTGCCTTTCAATCTCAGACCCACGGGTTCCTTTTCTTGCGATATATGATTAAAAGTAACCTGTATTTGTGCTGTCTTTTATTGCCATATTAAGTGTACAAATTAATCTTGTATTTCTCCACTCCACGATTTGATGCAGTGAGGCACACCATAGTAGGGATATATTTTGTATCCCATTTCTCCGTTTTCCCCTGCTTCCTTGTTGTCTGGCTACTTTTGATTCTGTGTATTAATATTGCTACCAAGTTGTTTGCTCTGGTACAAGTTTGCTGTCCACCAATTCATTATGTGCATTGTTACAATTCAGGAAGATTTAAATTTTTCTGTATTCATTATCTTTCTTCTTATACACATTGATTTTTTTTTAAAGTATACACATTTTCAGCCTTGAAAAGGCACTGGGCGACCTGTGCCACTAATGGGCAAAATGTATTTGCTGACCCCTCTGTGAAAAATACTGTGATGCTAAGGCAATAAACTACAGACAACATGTTACTCTAAAAAGATCCTGGGAATATCATAAAACAGACTGATATAGCTTGATAGGTAAAGTGTTCTTAAGATTAATATGAAGCCTTCTGAACAATCAAGTTAGACTTATGACACATATTTAGGTTAGGTTCCTAGTTTGATAGTACAAAACTAAAATGTATCCCTACAAGATATTGATGTGTACCTTTTATAGATATTTCCCTAAGAATGACTGCTTTTCCCATATATGAATTAGGTGTGCCTCTACTAATCTGTTTTATGTGTTTCACAAGATGTATATGCAAACATTGGCAGGATGGATAATAGTTTTCTATTATAACTAATTTGCAAACTGTTGCAAATTTCTGCATTTTAAATGTTTTATCTAGGGACCTTTTGCAGTAACCATAATGCCAGTGAGCACATATATACCTTTTAAGAGAACATTTGATAAAACAAACCCTCTCTTTTCAGGGAGCTTCACTGTTCACTCATATAATTTAGGAATTCTGGCATGTAATATTCCTTACAAAGAATGCGTCACCACATCATCTGATAGTGGTCGACTTCTTCAAACAGCAGATTTATTATAACTAGCAAAAGTAGATCTAGGCCCTGATTATGATTATACGTTCTATTTATTGTACCTGATAAATAATAATACTACGGGTGTGTGCTTTATTGGGTGTGATAAATAGCATCTATTACGTGTTTGCGGGGAATAATATGCAAATTCTGGTGTTTATTTTTTATAATCAATTTTATTGAGTTAAAATCACATGAAAACAATACATTGGTAGCAGAATCAAATACATTATGACGAGTGTCTACAGCCACACAACTGGGGACAAGGAAGCATAAGGCATACTGCAGGGTAAAGTAATGCCCCTAAGGGACATGGAGCCTACACAGCCGTACCCCCTTAAGGAACTAGTGTAGTGAGGGCTGGAATTTATATACGTACATTGCTAAGTTAGCATAACCGCGTTAGATGTTAGAAAGCCATCTTGCCACTTTTGCTGCTTTTGCACACGACACTGCAGTTACATGTTATTATATGAGAAATGCTTGCTCGCCTTTGCTTCACATGAGAACTGTCTGTTATTCACATCCCTAGCCGTGAGCTGCGACCTTGGTCTGAACATTGTGTAAAGAAACAGTCTGGGTCACTAGACGGTGCATGTTTCTGGGTTCAGGTTGATCGGCCCACTATTTAGCCATAACACGCACACAGCTGCAAATACCTGAGAGTCGAGCGCTTTTAATATTGCAGGCTGCTTGCTTGATTCATTCATTCGGAAGAAGAGCTTTCCCAGGAGCAGAGTACACCTGATCCTGTGATGTGATTCCATTAAGCTGATCTTTACGGTATGGGGTTCCCCATTCAAGCTTAGAGACCTTCTATTAGTCTAATAATATTTGTTTACTAGCGAAAGGAAGGCGGCTGTATTCCACTGTCATTTTATTATGATTTCTCCTTTCACTTTCTATGGTATTGTAACTATGCTGATGGTTTTGATTTTAATCATTTGTCTGCTTATGTTAGCCAAAGTACTGCATCTTAGGACACAAGGTTTATAAAATAAACTCTTTAAACTTTACCGTGTCTCTGTTTACTCTTGTTGTGGACTGATATGAGAATAATAACGAACAGGTATTTCTGATTCCCACCATTCCTGAGAATACACTAAGTCGCTTGTTCTGGGTTGTCTATACATTGGGACCGCCGAGATAAATACGGATAACGAATGGGACACTGATGCTGGTCGGATAGGGGTTCTGGGTTCTGAGGTGAGTTTTTGGTACACCACAATTCACTGAGGTCCTGGTTTTCTGCGCATAGTTCTGTGCATGAGCAGAATCCCTGCAACATGGCGCACCTAACGTTTGGTCTATTGATTTGAAATGTCTTAGTAGTGCTTATATTAGTCCACAATTGCCTCACTATTGTTTCCGGAGAAAGGGAGTGACGGATTTAGACCTACCTGTTACTCGCCTGATAGGTTCTTTCAAGCTTGATCATTAAAAAGGTTTCTTCTATATCTGAACCCTAGTGCTACTGATTAAACTCGTTGTTTATCTTTTGTGTGTCCTTATGGCGGTTGAAATTGCTGCACATAGCCGTACACCTCTGCGACGTCATTTGACAACGTATGGGGTGCCGAACGATGGGATGGCTGTTATTTTTGTGGTGAGCGCTGATGCGTCATTTCCTTACGAGTTGTTTTACTCTTGGGTGACTTTGCCGGCGGTGAATGCAGACGATGATACGTTTCACTCCTATAGTCCCACGCAGCTACCTGCAAACTATACGCCATATAGGACACAAGAAATTCCTATTTCTGCCTGGCAGCATAGCATTTGGTTTAATGGCGCCCTTCCCCATGCGGTTACACCGGCTAGAATGGGCCCTTGGTCAATTCCAGGGGCCACATGGCCGGTGCTGGCCGGATTTACGCCTCATCCCCGCTATCTGACGGTAGCGGTGGCTGAGTTGCG
This sequence comes from Triturus cristatus, assembly GCF_964204655.1. Lineage (NCBI taxonomy): Eukaryota > Metazoa > Chordata > Amphibia > Caudata > Salamandridae > Triturus > Triturus cristatus. The sequence continues at coordinate 633,202,166 of NC_140587.1, forward strand.
TGTACTTCACACAGCCCTTATTATAGTGCATAGGGCTTTAGTGCAGTACGTGTCACGCAACGTGCAGTTGGGGGCACCTGCTGTTGCGGGACAACCAGCTGAACACCACGCAGTGGTTATTAGTCCTGTTATGGTTAATTCGGTAATGGGCAAGGGCCCCCAAAATAAGGATGACTTACCTTATTGGCTTGCTGAGAAATTTGACCAACTGGAAGCGGTTTTTCCGCATACTACTCCTGTGGAGAAACACAGGATACTCACCATTAGTTTGTCGAAAGACTTAGTCCCAGATATGGCCGATTGTGACAACTGGGGCAAGGTCTTTTCCGCGACATACTCGAAGTGCTTCGGCACTCCGTCTATGTCTGTGCTTCCCTCCGTCATTAAACGTGTTCAAGATAATCACGGTGCGGAGGCTGCTGTAGAATTAGGAATGCGGCTTGTCGGGGTGTTCGATGTGGTTGCTTCCATGGTAATGGGCAACCTCAAAGGCGATGCTATGCAGTTCCAAGTGGCTAATAAATTGGACCGCGTGGACGAACTCAACAGGCCTAAGGAGTTCGCTAAGATTAGTGCAGAAGCCTATAGAACCATTGGCCGCAGTGCCTTAGGTGGTAAACCAACTGTAATAATTCCTGATTTGATACAGCAAACTAAGGTGAGATCGTCTGGTAAGGACGAACGCCCACATTTTCCAAAACAAAATTGGCGGGCAAAGAAACAGGGGAAGCAGCAACAGAAACAGGGGTCTCGTCCTGCCTCACCCGTACAGTCGACTAGTGAACGCACATATGATCTGCGCGATCGCTCTAGTATTAAGTCACCTGATAGATTTCAGGTTTCTGAACATCGTTCTCCTCGTTCTTCACAGGAAACATCGGCTTCACAGTCCGGTGGCGGAGACCGTGGGAAAGGACGGGGTGCCCAACAAGGACGTGAGCAACCCCGTCAGACTGACGGTAAAGGCAAGCAGGATGAATCTGCACGTCAATGACCCCCGTTTCAAAAGAAGAAGGCTGCTGCGCTAACAGCGAGGTATGCCACAGATAGTGCGGACGCAGCTTCGGAACCTGACATGGGCACTAACGCTGCTCGACAGCACGGCGGAAGTTACAGTAGTGCGACAAGCACTGCGTCCATATCTGGAGGCGACAGCAACTGACACGTTCATTACTGTAGAAACTGCTGACACTAGAGTGGCTCCCCCTGACAGACTATATAATATAGTCCTCTTATTTGAAGGTGACATACAATGTACAATTAGGGGATTTTTTGGGATAATCGGACCTCTTCGTATGATATTCTATTGGCAGAGGCAGACTGGCCCCCGGCTTTCATTTTTGATGCTCCTAGAGGGGAGGAGGAAATCCTCCCGTCCTTTGTGCACACAGTGCCAAAGGACCAAGCTAAGAAGTTCGCTGAGGAGTGGGCTCTGGTGCTAGCACCGGCTTTGTATCGTACTCAGGTAGGCTGGGATAAATTGTCCCCCAGCCATGAGATTCCGTTGCGGTCTATGCCCCAGCCACAACCCCAATATCCCATGCGTCGCGAAGCAAGACCTCACGTTGCGGCAATCCTTAAACAATTGGAATATCAAGGTGTTATTGAAACATGTGTGTCACCAATTAATAATCCTTTATTCACTGTGACGAAGCCTGATGGGTCGTACCACCTAGTTTTAGATTACCGGCATTTAAACTCTCATTGCAGGACATGCGCAGTACAGAATACCCACAGTTCTGCTCTCGTCGATAGTCTCGTGAGAAAACGGTTTAAGACCACACTTGACATTTCCAATGGCTTTTACAGCCATAACCTGTCCTCTCTTAGTAGTCAATGGACAGCGTTTACTTCAGGCGGCAAACAAAAACATTTTAAAAGATTAGTCACAGGCTATAAAAACAGCCCTGGCATCTTTGCCGCTCGTGTAGTCTCTCTGTTAGAGAGCATTGACCCTGATGCGTACTCGTATGTGGATGATATTTATCTCACAGATGACGAGTTGTGGCCGCATCTGTGTCGCGTTGATCGCATTATTGTTATGTTTGCAGACTTCGGTTACAAATTCAACTTTGCGAAGTCTCACATTGCAGAGTATACAGTGTTGTTTTTGGGATACGAACTCAACAATGAGGGTCGAGGATTGGCTCCGCACTTCCTGGAGAAGTGCGCATGCCTGCGTGCTCCTACAACACTGAAAAAATTACAGTCTTTGCTGGGCTTTCTGAATTTCGGTCGCACGTACATTCCTGATTATGCCCAGCGTATCAAGCCGCTTTATGCCTAGGTACAACCTACTTTTTCCAAATCATGCTGGCTGCCGGAGCATTCAGCTATTTTGCAATCTTTGCAAGCTGATCTTCTTACTTCAAAATACTTACTGACGCGTGATAACCGCACTAACCTGGTAATTAGAATTGTGCCAGGCGTAGTGGGTTTCACGTACTTAACGTTCAATGAGGGCGACACCGTCCCCATTGCCTACAAATCACACCTGTACACTTTGGCTGAACTGTGCTTTTCCTCTTGCGAGAAAGTTTTGACGGCAGTACAGATGGCGATTCTTAAAGAATGAGCGCTGTCGCAAGGAAAACGCATGTTGGTGGTCACGCCATATCCTGCCCTTGAGGCAGTGACCAAAGCGAGTGTATCAAATTCAAAAGCTTTGCATCCCCGGTGGATACAATGGGCCACTTCCGTGACATCGCCCGACGTCACCTATATCTTTGACGCCTCATTACAGACTCAGGAGTACTTACAGTATGAATTCGTTCATCCGGCTCCTCTGCCTTTGCACCCGCTCGAGGATTACCATTGTGTCATTTACACTGACGGTTCTGCGCAACCGGCGACTGGATCGAAGCATGCCTATTCAGCGGCCTGCAAAATTGTGGTGGGTACTTTCGTGAATGGTGAATTCCAATCTGAAGTCGTGCATGTGATTGTACCGCACAGTTGGCAGAGCTCCGTGCTCTGGTGCTCGCACTGGAGTTTGCTGATTCTCGTGTCACTACTCTTATAGTGAGTGACTCGTTTTATTGTGTTCAATCTTACAACGACAATCTACATTTTTGGTCTCAAAATGAATACCGTGATTCCAAAGATAGCACAATTAAGCATAAAGGGCCTCATGTAGGTAGCCGAATACCGGTCGGTAACGGCCGATTTTCGGTAATTATACCGTTACCGACCGGTATTTTGGCTTTTGAGATGTAGGGGGCTCATTACTGCATTCGGTAATTTACCGAATCTGTAAAATTACCGAATCGGTAATTTTACCGATTCGGTAAATTCCGAATACAGAAATGAGATGTAGGGGGAGTGTGTGTGTGTGTTTTGGAGTCGGTATTTACCACCAACTATTAGTTGGTGGTAAATAATGAATGGATGTGTTTAAGCGTTTTAAAGCACTTAGACGTGTGCAATGTGGCAGACATACATGCCCTTAGGGCATGTATGTGTGCCACATGTGCACACATGGCCGTCTCAGGGGTGCAACAGGGTGTCAATGTGACACCCTGCCACCCTTGCATGTGTTCCCCTAATTACCGAATCGGTATTTACCGATTCGGTAATGAGGCATACCTTCCCATCAATGGGAAGGTATGCCTCATTACCGAATCGGTAAATACCGATTCGGTAATTACCGACTTTTACCGAATCGGTAAATAATACCGACTCATTACCTACATATCATTTACCACTTCATAAATACCGAATCGGTAAAATTCGGTATTTATGAAGTGGTAAATGGGTCCCTACCTACATATGGCCCAAAATGCTTTGGGTTCGAGTGGCAGAACTTAAAGAACATCTGCCTCTCGTGAATGTTATTCACACTCTCGGTCACCAACGAGTTGGTGTCCATGCTGTCGGCAACAGCTTAGCTGACGAGGCAGCAAAAACAGCAGTGGCGACATACTTAGTGGCAGCAGTTACAAGATCCAAAAGTAAGATCGATGATGACATCTTGGCAGCTTTTGCTGCTACAGAGAAGGAAACTAATTACCCGAGAGGTTTCCCTTCTCGTTACCATTATCACTTAAGTCCTGATAATGTCCCGTTAGTGAGGATTAACGACGTTGGTGACAGATTGATTCCCAACGTGGAATGCAGACCATCTTTGATATTAGCGGCTCACGAGGGTGTGGCCTCTGCCCACGCCGGGATTGCAGCTACTGTATCTCTGTTACGACAACAATACTGGTGGTGTGGTTTATATAAACAAGCTCACGCTTATGTTCTTGATTGTGACATAGTGAGTGACTTGTTTTATTGTGTTCAATCTTACAACGACAATCTACATTTTTGGTCTCAAAATGAATACCGTGATTCCAAAGGTAGCACAATTGAGCATAAAATGCTTTGGGTTCGAGTGGCAGAACTTAAAGAACATCTGCCTCTCGTGAATGTTATTCACACTCTCGGTCACCAACGAGTTGGTGTCCATGCTGTCGGCAACAGCTTAGCTGACGAGGCAGCAAAAACAGCAGTGGCGACATACTTAGTGGCAGCAGTTACAAGATCCAAAAGTAAGATCGATGATGACATCTTGGCAGCTATTGCTGCTACAGAGAAGGAAACTAATTACCCGAGAGGTTTCCCTTCTCGTTACCATTATCACTTAAGTCCTGATAATGTCCCGTTAGTGAGGATTAACGACGTTGGTGACAGATTGATTCCCAACGTGGAATGCAGACCATCTTTGATATTAGCGGCTCACGAGGGTGTGGCCTCTGCCCACGCCGGGATTGCAGCTACTGTATCTCTGTTACGACAACAATACTGGTGGTGTGGTTTATATAAACAAGCTCGCGCTTATGTTCTTGATTGTGACATTTGCCAGCAGATTAAACCTTCAACTGCTGCGCGCCCACCACAAACTCAGTTGTACATATCTAATAAACCACTAGGGTGTGTTTATCTAGATCACTGCGGTCCATTCACCTCTGATACTGCGTACAAGTACTTCTTGGTTGCAGTGGATTCGTGCACACGTTTTCTGTGGGTATGGCCACAAAGGAGTGCTGATGCCCGTACTGTCATCAGGGATTTGCATGTCTTTGTGGTAAGTTTTGCGTGTGGTACCTTTCATTCTGATCAAGGCCCTGCGTTCGCCTCTAAGGCGTACAAAGAAGCCATGAGAAATTTGGGGGTCTAAGTCAAATTTTCGTCTCCCTACCGACCTGAGGGTAATAGTGTGGTGGAGCGAATGAACCTTGACTTAAAGCAATCTGTGACAGCTAGGGTTTTAGGCACTGGCCGGAACTGGCTAGCCCATTTGTATAACGTCCAAAGTGCACTTAATAATCTCCCTAGAAGGTCTCTGGGCGGGCGGACCCAATACATGATGCTCTTTGGCATGCCAATGTTTGCCCCGGACCTTGATGGTCTAGACATGGCGGCGTCAGCCGCACCCTTTGACGTAGATGATCACTGTGCTGTATTGCAGACTCTACAAGAAGCCAGAGACAGTCTAGCGAAGGAACACGTGCCCTCCACATCTGATGCTGCGCTTAAGATTCCGGTAGTCGGCTGGCTACCTCGAGTTGGTGATCTGGTCCGTGAGAAGATGGAGAACAAGAAGGAGTTCGGCCCCTCTTATCGTGCACCGGTTCCAGTGCTTGGCATGTTTTAATTTAACTGCAAAACAACAGTTCATGTCCATGAAAGATGTAACATACTCATTGCTGCACATTGAAAAGTTAGAACCTTTGCCTTTCTCTGTTGCCGAATTAAACTCCGCTGTGTGGCTTATCCACGGTTTAATCACATTACCATTTCCCCTGTTTAAGTTCAGTTCCTGCATGAAACATTATGCGCTAGGCAGATATGAACAACTAGGTACTGCCTTCCTGTATGAAGTTTGGTCACTCCCATTCACGTACAGGTGCGTGAGGGACGGTAAAAAGGTTTACTTAAAGGGTGAAGAATGCACTTCCACTCCGGATCACTCTGTGGTGTGTCGGCACATTCAATTGCATGGTGCGTGTAATGTGCACGCTCCTAATTTAGCTTGCGTCCTGAAAGGGATTCCAGTGCCAGTCATAACACCGTCATTTACGCTGCTGGCTAACGGTAGTTATTTGCTATTAAATAATGAAGCTTGCTGTGGGATGTTAGTGGAAATTCCCTACATAGTGACTGTATCACAGAGAGTAGTCTGCTGTAACAACGTCCTTTTCCCACCCCCGCATGGACGGCTCGATGTATCCATCTGGCCTTCCATTCCAACCTTGAAAGCAGAGTTCAACAAGATGAGCAGAATAAGGGCTCTATTGTCTGAAAAAGAAGTCACGTTGACTTCGTCCCGGTAAACATTTTTCCTTCACGTAGCAAACACGCGCACAGAGGTGCAAGCGCTTTTGAATACTGATCTCCCACTTCATTTTGGTGCCTGATTCAGACTATCTTTAATGCCTCGTCAACAAGTGGCCTGGCACATTTTTTCAAAATTGTGGGCTCCGGCCTCGTGACCTCCTTCCAAACTATTTTTGGTGTGATCCCGGCATTTTTTCATTCTATTTTTTACAGCGTCTTTGGATGTCTCCCGTTGATTCTCGCCCTTGTGGCTCGGGTGCTGATGTTGGTCTGCTTCCTACGCAATGGATGCACAACTTGTGTCACACGACAGCCTGTCCCAGCTGCTCCATCTTCGTAACTGGATGCTTGAATACTAAGGAACACTACCACTGGCAACCTTGAGCTTAGCCTTTGGATTGTCCTTCCGGTTTCCTTACTTTACTTGCGTACAACCTGTCTTTCATTGCCTAGAGTGTCCGTTGCAATGGGCTCTGGATTTTTGCTTGTCGAACTCGGTGTCTCCCGCCCCGGATTATGATCGACTAATGAGCCCCTTAGTGGCTCATGAGTTGGACTGTTCTGGTGTCAGGATTATGGCCTGTGGAGCAGCACATGGAGTCCTAGGGAATTGGGACATCGGTACGGCTTCAGATGACTTCCTGGCAAGAATTAATCATGAAGAACACGCCAGTTGTCCTCTGATGGTACTGGAGGCTCCAGTTGTCGAAGAAAATGTGTGTTCATTCCCCTTGCTGAACTGGATTGCAGATAATTTTGCTGGACGTTCCAATGATTTCCTCTTGGAAGCCGTTGCTACTTGTGCATATACATTGATGGATTAACTTGGATGTCATCCAACATTCCTTTGGAATAACTTTTTCTTTTCTCTTTCTTCTCTTCGAACTTTCACTGCCCTTATATGGATTTCCAATTTGTGCCCTTAGTTCCGTTCTATCGAACTTGAACTCTGCGTTCCTTAATTGTACCCCTATTGGTTAGTGGTCCGATCAAGGTGGGGTGTAGTGAGGGCTGCAATTTATATACATACATTGCTAAGTTAGCATAACCGCGTTAGATGTTAGAAAGCCATCATGCCACTTTTGCTGCTTTTGCACACGACACTGCAGTTACATGTTATTATTTGAGAAATGCTTGCTCGCCTTTTCTTCACATGAGAATTGTCTGTTGTTCACATCCCTAGCCGTGAGCTGCGACCTTGGTCTGAACATTGTGTAAAGAAACAGTCTGGGTCACTAGACGGTGCATGTTTCTGGGTTCAGGTTGATCGGCCCACTATTTAGCCATAACACGCACACAGCTGCAAATACCTGAGAGTCAAGCGCTTTTAATATTGCAGGCTGCTTGCTTGATTCATTCATTCGGAAGAAGAGTTTTCCCAGGAGCAGAGTACACCTGATCCTGTGATGTGATTCTAGTAAGCTGATCCTTACGGTATGGGGTTCCCCATTCAAGCCTAGAGACCTTCTATTAGTCTAATAATATTAGTTTACTAGCGAAAGGAAGGTGGCTGTATTCCACTGTCATTTTATTATGATTTCGCCTTTCATTTTCTATGGTATTGTAACTATGCTGATGGTTTTGATTTTAATCATTTGTCTGCTTATGTTAGCCAAAGTACTGCATCTTAGGACACGAGGTTTATAAAATAAACTCTTTAAACTTTATCGTGTCTCTGTTTACTCTTGTTGTGGACTGATATGAGAATAATAACTAACAGGTATTTCTGATTCCCACCATTCCTGAGAATACACTAAGTCGCTTGTTCTGGGTTGTCTATACATTGGGACTGCCGAGATAAATACGGATAACAAATGGGACACTGATGCTGGTCGGATAGGGGTTCTGGGTTCCGAGGTGAGTTTTTGGTACACCACAATTCACTGAGGTCCTGGTTTCCTGTGCATAGTTCTGTGCATGAGCAGAATCCCTGCAACACGAGGTTGAACCATTTGCCCCACACCTTCTGAAAAAGTTCAGGACAACCACAGGCTTCAAAGAGGGATTTTTCTTGGGTCCCACACCAGTCAACCCCCCATTTCCACTGCCTGACGCTAGGAGGCTTGGCCTGAGACCAGAGTGCCATAATGTCTCGCTTCGCCACCGCCACCACTGTTCCAAAAAAGCGCTTATCTGCTCGGGAACCGTCTAAGCCGTCAAACACCCCCAGGAGCAAGAGCACCGGGTAGTGTGGGACCTCCCCCCCAGGGTCAGTGTAAGTTCCAACTCCACCCCTGCCCAAAACGCCGCCAGGACCGGACATAGCCAGACCAAGTGGTAGAAGTCTGCAGGAGCGTGATCGCATTGTGCGCAATTGGGGGAGGACCGCAGGTGGGCACTGTAGAGACATGCAGGGGTGAGGTACGCCACGCGCAAGTAATAGAGTTGGACTAACCTCAGCTTAGAGGAGGTCATCAGCGTTTTAGGGGCCATAAGGGCATCCCTCCAGTCTGCGTCCTCCAAGGGTCCCAACCACCCCTCCCAGCGGGCACGCAGTGAGTCTAAAGATGCGGGACCATTATTCACCAATGAGTGGTAGATCCGAGACACCCCTCCTCTACCCAAATTCCCCATCATCACCTGGGCTTCTAGAGGACTGAATTTCGGGAGGGAGATGGGAGACGGAATGTGTACGCGGAGCGCATGTCTAAGTTTCAGGTATTTGTATAATTGAGAGGGGTGGAGGGAGAAGCGCTGCTGCAAGTCCGCAAAGGATCTGATTTGGTCCCCCACCCAGAGGTCGCCGAGAATTGAGATCCCGATGCTGTCCCATCGGTTAAAGTCTGAAAGAGACGAGGTCTCCCGCAGCCACGTACCACACCACAGAGGCGTCTGTCTAGTGAGTTTCCGCTCCCACTTCGTGTGGCACAACGCCATGCGCCAAGCCAAGAAAACTGTCCTGGTGACTGGGGGGAGATCCTGGGGTATAGGGGCTCCATATAAGTAAGCCTGGAGTTGAGGGAACTCCATCAAGCGAAGTTCCACCTGGTACGATGGGTCGGATGCACCAAAATCACCATGATAAGGTAATTACCATATGCTTTTACCCTGTTGAATTTCGGCAGGTTTGGCCTGCCAAACTTGAATTAAAGTTGATGTATTTAATGCATCCAATAATTATTGTATATGTTAAATACCTTCCTACTTGTAATACAACCGGTGCGCAAACAGGGGTTTACGCACCGGCCGGAATAAATTGATCGACTCGTAACCAGGCTCATGGCCTCACATATGTTTATACTTCCTAGACAGTCAGAGGTAACTTTAAAATAGGATGCAAAGTATTCAACTGGACTTCAAATGTTATTAACCTGTTTCATTGCCTCTGCTTCAATTAATGTGTCGTATTATGTTGGAATATTTCTAGAGTGTTCTTTAAGATAAACCAAAGTAAAAGGCGAGATTGATGAGACCAATTTAAAAGCATTTTATAAAGGTAATGTTTTTTAGTTCCTTTTATGGTTCAAATCTTTTCATTCAAATACGGCAAATCATGAAATACAAGTGGAAAACAGTACACAACACCATGCAAAGTTCTGCAGTTCTTGGTATCGGTTTATAACTAAACAAAACCAGTCCCGCCCCGATGACCCTCCCATCTCTCGCCCCAAACTCACTGAATTTGCTCCTGTGAAGGAAAGTAGTCAACCATTAAATACTAATGGGGTTATCCCCGAGGAAGTCAAGGACCTGGGAATCTATACATTACGGTTGTCTTTTTTGTCCTGATGAAGACACGTATGTGGAGGTAGTAATTAACCTTATCACGGAAGACGGTTCAAAACGTCAACACTCCTTATCTGGCCTGCATTACTACTTTTTGACCCTGTCTCAATGACCAGAGGTCAGTTGAAGAAAAGTGAATTGATATTGTATGTAGGCTAAACATTAGTTTGGTTGATGAAATCATCCTATCCAACCAGTGTTGCATAATAGGAAATAGGATTCATGTTTATCCTTTATTTTTCTCTGATTATCTTCTTCTCAATATCGTCCATTACTTGGGTCCAGTATGTTAAAATCCGAGGACAGTCCCATGAGAGATGTACTAGTGTTCCTATAGCTCCATACCCTCACCAACAGTCCGTGCTTTGTTCCGTGTCCGCCCTGTGAAGGCGTTCTGGAGCTAAATACCAATATGTAACCACCTTAGTGAACATTTATAAATATAATTGGAGGTTCGGATACCTAAACCCCCAGCATAAGGTAAACGGAAGCTAAGCTCTTTCCTCATATGTGGCCTCCTCTCTGACCAGACAATTTGATGCATTTCTGTCTGTAATTTGAAGATCATCCCCTTTGGGGATGCCAATGGAAGCATTTGAAAAAGATAAAGAATCTTAGGTAAGATAGTAATTTTAAGAGTAGCTATTCTGCAGAGCCAGGAAATCTGATGGTGCTTCCAGTGAGTAAGATCAAGCTTGATTTGTCTGTATAGGGACTGTATAGGGACTGGTAATTAATTGTGGAAGTCATCTATGAAGAAGCCAATCGGATCCCCAGGTATGGGACTGCCATCTTTGCCATCTGTGCTGCAATACGGAATACAGAGGCCAGGCCAAAGGCTTCCAGCTTGGTCGAGAAGGCCAGGGGTGCTGGGGCTGGCTTATCTATGGTCACCAGCACTTCATCAGCATATAAACTAATCGCATGCTGCTCCCCCCTCGAATGTGGCCCCGGTAAACTTGGGGTTCTCACAAACTCTTTGAGCTAGGGGCTCCATATAGAGATAAAAGGGGCACCCCTGTAGTGTGGCTTTGCTAAAAGGAAATGGAGCGGCTAATAGCCGTTCACCCTAACTGTCGCTGTGGGGAGATGTTGACAGTTCAGCACCCAGGTCCTAAATCCCTCCCCAATCCCAAAGTGGGCTAGAACCCGCTTTAGAAATGGCCAATGAACACTGTCACAGGCCTTTTTGGTGTTGATCGCTAAAAGCATCAGCTCTCCTGCAGTGTGGCATACGTTTACTGTTATTACTGGTTTGTCTCTGGGAAATATGTCCTGTTTGATCCGTATCCATAGAGATGACATGTGGGGGCTTAATCTAGAGGCTAAAATGCTAGTGAATGACTTGAGGTCCACGTTTGAAAGAGAGATTGGGCGGTATGAACTGCACTGTTGCCTATCCTTCCAGACCCTGGAATGACTACCACTGAGGCACTCAGCATCAAAGCGGGACTGGCTCTGTGGGTGACAAAATAATTCAACAGTCTTATGAGAATAGTGGCAAGAACATGGCACAATGTTTTATGAAAGGTAGACCAGTGCCCATCTGGCCCGTAGATTTCGATTTCTTCTATCGAGAGATGGCTGAAATGACATCCTCAATGCGAATATTATTATCTAGTGCATCTGCCTGATCAGGAGACATTAGAGACATATGCGTATTTTGGAGATATGAAGCACAGTCCATAGGATCTAATTGTTGGCCGATGTGTAACTCTGCATAAAAATAATTAAACAAATCTGCTAAGGATTTATCATCCGTGATCTGTGTCCCAGCTGAGTTAGGGAGTGAAAGCACTCCAGCAACTTGTTGCTGGGCTCGCAATTTGTTTGCCAGGAGGTGGGCACACTTATCCTCCCGGACATAGAAGGAATGGCGAAGGGTCACATATTCAGCCCTATTGAGATTTATGCTTGCCATTTGTACGTGGAGGGCTGTCAGTAGACAGCAAACTCTCAACGCACCTGTGTGCTGGTGAATACTTTCCACTTCTGTCACCTGCTGAGACAAATGGTCCCTCTTTTCCTTGTGCAGTTTATTATCTGAAGCAGATATAGCTATGAATTCCACTCTTATGAACATTTTGAGGGCCTCCAATAGTGTGGTAATGGAAACTTCGGGAGTGTGGTTCAGTGTGAGATAGTCACTAATGACTTTGTGGACCTGTTTCACCAACTCGGGACATTGTAGCAATGTGTCTCTCAGTCACCAGGTCCGTACAACACAACCCATTTGGGGGAGTGTCATTGTAAGTGATATCACTCCATGATCTGATAATGCAGGTGAAAGAATCTCCCTCTCAGAGGTTAGTGTATATATTTCCTTTGCACCTAAGAGGTAGTCTAGCCTAGGATAGGATTTATGTGCATGAGAGAAGAAGAAATATTTACGTGTGTGAGGATGAAACATTCTCTATAGATCCCGAAGCCCCATGTCCTTAAGCCACCTAGGACCCTCTTCTCTTGTGTGAACAGCAGCTCGGTTAGTACAGAATGTATAAAAACCTCTTGTCCCTCATTCAAAGTGTATATAGTACCCACCACGAAAGACCGGTCAGTGAATATGAGTTGAAAGGCAAGGAGCCGGCCCTTTACTTCTCCCACCTTGGAACGAATTTTCCCCCTAAAGGAGTGAGCGACCAGAAGAGGCACCCCTGCGGTCTTAGTGAATGTGGAGGAGAAAAATTGGCGTGGGAAGGTGCGTGAGTGGAGTCTATGACAGTCCTTTGAAAGGAGATGTGTTTCTTGGAGCAGACATATGTCTGCCCCTGAGTTCTCTAGATAGGATAGGGCTGCCTTGCATTTGACTGGACTATTAAGGCCTTTCACGTTAAGGATGAGGACCCTAAAGGTAGTGACCGTCATTATGTTTCAAGTTAGGCCTCGCTGTTATGTCAAATGTCATTCTGTGTCCAATGAAAGGACTTGTGTTGTGTTCCTTGGGCCTTGTTAGTGCCATGTATGTACTGTGTTGTGACTGCTATAGATATGAGTATAACCCCAAACTAAGAAAAGAAACCACAGGAATACAAGTAAAGATGCAAATGGGAACATGTGTATTCAATCAGAAAGGTGGACTTACAGTTATAAATGTCCAATGTAGATGGTTCAAAACATTGAACACAGTTCCCCATCCCCCCGACTCGCCACCTGGCTAGCCATCAATGTAATTGGTGATCGTTACATGCCCAGCCATGTCATGGAGAGTCGGTCTTAGCCAGCGCTGCAGGGATCGACTCCAACACTGCCTGTTGTCCTTTGGCAATCGTTGCAGGGTCCAGGCGGGCGCCTCCCTTCCCCCCTGTGTCCACGCCAGCGAGGGTGGAGGTTCACTGAACGGGATGAATAGGTTCCTTGAAGAAGATCCATCAGCATCCAGGTCTATGCCCAGCACTCAACAGCTTTCCTCCAGGGATCGCAATTGAAAACGTTTTCCCTCCAGGCAAAAAATGAGGCAGAACGGGTGCCCCAAGAGTAAGACACCCTCAAGTTCCAAAGGTGAGAAGTAGCCGGATGGAAGTCGCATCTTTTCTGTAAGATAATCGCTGCCGGATACTGATAGAGTGTTGGTGTTTGGGCCCTGAGGGTGATGGGATGTTTCTCCCAAACCCAGCGTAAAACATTTTCCTTCAGCTGGAAATCGTGGATACAGTCCAGAATGTCTGCAGGCAGGGACGGCTCCGATCATTGGAGGCCAGCTCTATGTGTTCAAACAATTTTCATCATAAGGTTGGTGGTGCTTCCAGGATGGCACAAAAGGTATCTGTGAAGTATCTGATAAGATCCTTGCTTTCGGCTTTCAATGGTATGCCTCTAATTTGTATGTGATTCCAACGAGATCCACAACATGGGCCTGGAGATCAATCTGTTAGTCGCAAAGGCAAATGATTTCCTACTGCAGGGCGTCTATGTCTTCAGCTTGTCCAATTCCCCGCTCCTCCAAGGTGGCTACGCTGTCCCCAAGCAAGTTGAGGTCTCTCCGGATCTCCTTTGTATCACTGGAAATGTCCCTTTTGACTGCCTGCAAGTTCTCTCTAAGAGACGTGAAGAGAGATTCAAGAAAGGAGTGAGTGCCGGTTCCTCCGTCGCGTTGTCGTCTTGCATCTGAGTTAGATTAGAGACAGAGGGACAGTCTCTGGAGGGGCCGCCAGATGGCCTGGAGAACATATCTTTAAGGTTGCAGTCCTTTTTAGACTGAGCTGCTGCCATCGCAGCTAGCTCCGACAGGCACCTACTAGATCTGTAGCATGTGTAGTTCCACTGTATCCTTTTTGCAAAAATGAACCAAGTCCGCAAAACACCTAGTCAGTAGCCGGATTCAAAGGATCTGGGGGCAGGGGATGCTGTACCACTATTCTGTTCTGTCCCCTCTGCCCCAGGTAGCCAAACAGACGTAAGATGATGGGCAGAAGGTCGCCAAGTCCGGGGCGATTTGCCAGGCAGACCAGCCCCTACCCAGGGCGGCAGCTAGAAAGGTATACGTGCAGGTAGATGATGACAGGAAGGGTGCCCTAGTCGTTATAGTCAGTGTTCAAATGAAGTGGAGCCAAGCTCTATCGCTCATAGCGTTGGGGGCAGCGCTTATGTAGATGTTCCACAGTAGACAACGATAGAGGGACCCTGACTGTTTCACATGTGTGAGGAAGGTACAGGGAGAAAACCTATAAACTACAACAAAAACTTCCTACACCTATTTATTTAAAAATTAGGCAATATGTCCATGTAATAATATAGACCCCACAGTCAACAGTGTATTAACCCCTTCGCTGCTAGGCCTTTTCCCCTCCTGTGCTAAGCCTTTTTTGGGCTATTTGAGGTAGTGCGCGCTTAGGCCCCTGTAACTTTTTGACCACATTAGGTATCCACGCCAAATTTGCGTCCTTTTCTTCCAACATCTTGGGGATTGTAAAGGTACCCAGGGTTTGTGGATTCTCCTAGAGGGTTCCCAGAAATTAGTCAAAATACAGCAATTTTTTTTTTTTTTTGTGAAAAATGTGAAAAACGGGCTGCAAATGAAAGCTTCTGGGTTTTTCTCTGCAAATGGTATCAAAAAAGGGTTTGTGGGGCTGAAATCACAATTTCTCCAGCTTTTAGGGAATGACAGAATTTTGTTAGAAAACCAACATTTTTTACACAGTTTTGGCATTTTTCTGGGACATACCCTATTTTTGCTATTTTTTGTGCTTTCAACCTCCTTCCAGTTAACGGTAGAAATGGGTACAAAAACAATAATGGATCCTGGAAAGCTATACATTTTTGAAAAGTAGACAAAATTCTGAATTCAGCAAGGGGTCATTTGTGTAGATCCATCAAGGTTTCTTTATAGAAATTTACAGGCAAATATAGGAAAAATTAAAAATTTGTTGAAAAAAGCAGCCTTTTGAGTCAACGTTTTTACCTGTAACTTCTTCGAATTATGACATCTCTTTGAAAGCAATGTACCGTTACATCCGGTAGACCTTCCTGGTTGTGGGGACATATAGGACTTGTAGGTTCACCAAGAGCCCAACGAACCCAGAGTAGAAAAATGAGCAGCATTTTGTAATGTTTTTTTTTTTTGGTCCGGGTATATAGCAATTATTGTGGGAAAATGTATACATGGAAAAATCGGTATGAAAGTCACCTATGTATTTCTGAAATGGGAACAAATTACAGAGTTCAGAAACAGTGCATATTTGCACATTTTCGAAATTGGGAATACTCATATTTGCATGACAATTATTGGTCATTTTTCAAAATGACTTTTTTTTTACACAATGTCTTTCATTTGGAAGGGAGAAATGCATCAAAAATCAATAGGTAATAACAGTTGCTTTACAAATTTGAACTACCCTAAGTCTCCCGATAAAAATGGTACCTCACTTGTGTGGGTAGGCATAGTGCCCACGACAGGAAGTGGCTCAAAACCTAAGGTGAACACACCACATTTTCACACTGAAAATTTACACTTTTTTTGCAAAGAGTCTAGCTGTAGTTTTTGAACCCTAGCCCTGCCGGCACCTAGGGAAACCTAGCAAACCTATACATTTTTGAAAACTAGACACCCAGGGGAATCCAGGATGGGGTGACTTGACTGCCTCCCACCATGGTCTGTTACCCAGAATCCCTTGCAAACGTAAAAAATTGACAAAAAAAACACATTTTCCCCACATTTCTGTGATGGAAAGTTCTGGAATCTGCGTGGATCCACAAATTTCCACCCGACCCCGCGTTCCCCAAAGTCCTACGAGAAAAATGGTACCTCACTTGTGCGGGTCGGCATAGTGCCCGCGACAGGAAACGGTGCAAAACGCAACGTGGTTTTGCAGTGCAAAATGACCCTTTTTTTGGCAAAGTGACTAGCTGTAGATTTTGAACCCTAGCCCTGCCGGCACCTAGGGAAACCTAGCAAACCTATACATTTTTGAAAACTAGACACCCAGGGGAATCCAGGATGGGGTGGCTTGACTGCCTCCCACCATGGTCTGTTAGCCAGAATCCCTTGCAAACGTAAAAAATTGACAAAAAAAACACATTTTCCCCACATTTCTGTGATGGAAAGTTCTGGAATCTGCGTGGATCCACAAATTTCCACCCACCCCGCGTTCCCCAAAGTCCTACGAGAAAAATGGTACCTCACTTGTGCGGGTCGGCCTAGTGCTCGCGACAGGAAACGGCGCAAAACGCAACGTGGTTTTGCAGTGAAAAATGACCCTTTTTTTGGCAAAGTGACTAGCTGTAGATTTTGTACCCTAGCCCTGCCGGCACCTAGGGAAACCTAGCAAACCTATACATTTTTGAAAACTAGACACCCAGGGGAATCCAGGATGGGGTGACTTGACTGCCTCCCACCATGGTCTGTTACCCAGAATCCCTTGCAAACGTAAAAAATTGACAAAAAAAACACATTTTCCCCACATTTCTGTGATGGAAAGTTCTGGAATCTGTGTGGATCCACAAATTTCCACCCACCCCGCGTTCCCCAAAGTCCTACGAGAAAAATGGTACCTCACTTGTGCGGGTCGGCATAGTGCCCGCGACAGGAAACGGTGCAAAACGCAACGTGGTTTTGCAGTGCAAAATGACCCTTTTTTTGGCAAAGTGACTAGCTGTAGATTTTGAACCCTAGCCCTGCCGGCACCTAGGGAAACCTAGCAAACCTATACATTTTTGAAAACTAGACACCCAGGGGAATCCAGGATGGGGTGGCTTGACTGCCTCCCACCATGGTCTGTTACCCAGAATCCCTTGCAAACGTAAAAAATTGACAAAAAAAACACATTTTCCCCACATTTCTGTGATGGAAAGTTCTGGAATCTGCGTGGATCCACAAATTTCCACCCACCCCGCGTTCCCCAAAGTCCTACGAGAAAAATGGTACCTCACTTGTGCGGGTCGGCCTAGTGCCCGCGACAGGAAACGGCGCAAAACGCAACGTGGTTTTGCAGTGAAAAATGACCCTTTTTTTGGCAAAGTGACTAGCTGTAGATTTTGTACCCTAGCCCTGCCGGCACCTAGGGAAACCTAGCAAACCTATACATTTTTGAAAACTAGACACCCAGGGGAATCCAGGATGGGGTGACTTGACTGCCTCCCACCATGGTCTGTTACCCAGAATCCCTTGCAAACGTAAAAAATTGACAAAAAAAACACATTTTCCCCACATTTCTGTGATGGAAAGTTCTGGAATCTGCGTGGATCCACAAATTTCCACCCACCCCGCGTTCTCCAAAGTCCTACGAGAAAAATGGTACCTCACTTGTGCGGGTCGGCATAGTGCCCGCGACAGGAAACGGTGCAAAACGCAACGTGGTTTTGCAGTGCAAAATGACCCTTTTTTTGGCAAAGTGACTAGCTGTAGATTTTGAACCCTAGCCCTGCCGGCACCTAGGGAAACCTAGCAAACCTATACATTTTTGAAAACTAGACACCCAGGGGAATCCAGGATGGGGTGGCTTGACTGCCTCCCACCATGGTCTGTTAGCCAGAATCCCTTGCAAACGTAAAAAATTGACAAAAAAAACACATTTTCCCCACATTTCTGTGATGGAAAGTTCTGGAATCTGCGTGGATCCACAAATTTCCACCCACCCCGCGTTCCCCAAAGTCCTACGAGAAAAATGGTACCTCACTTGTGCGGGTCGGCCTAGTGCCCGCGACAGGAAACGGCGCAAAACGCAACGTGGTTTTGCAGTGAAAAATGACCCTTTTTTTGGCAAAGTGACTAGCTGTAGATTTTGTACCCTAGCCCTGCCGGCACCTAGGGAAACCTAGCAAACCTATACATTTTTGAAAACTAGACACCCAGGGGAATCCAGGATGGGGTGACTTGACTGCCTCCCACCATGGTCTGTTACCCAGAATCCCTTGCAAACGTAAAAAATTTACAAAAAAAACACATTTTCCCCACATTTCTGTGATGGAAAGTTCTGGAATCTGTGTGGATCCACAAATTTCCACCCACCCCGCGTTCCCCAAAGTCCTATGAGAAAAATGGTACCTCACTTGTGCGGGTCGGCATAGTGCCCGCGACAGGAAACGGTGCAAAACGCAACGTGGTTTTGCAGTGCAAAATGACCCTTTTTTTGGCAAAGTGACTAGCTGTAGATTTTGAACCCTAGCCCTGCCGGCACCTAGGGAACCCTAGCAAACCTATACATTTTTGAAAACTAGACACCCAGGGGAATCCAGGATGGGGTGGCTTGACTGCCTCCCACCATGGTCTGTTACCCAGAATCCCTTGCAAACGTAAAAAATTGACAAAAAAAACACATTTTCCCCACATTTCTGTGATGGAAAGTTCTGGAATCTGCGTGGATCCACAAATTTCCACCCACCCCGCGTTCCCCAAAGTCCTACGAGAAAAATGGTACCTCACTTGTGCGGGTCGGCCTAGTGCCCGCGACAGGAAACGGCGCAAAACGCAACGTGGTTTTGCAGTGAAAAATGACCCTTTTTTTGGCAAAGTGACTAGCTGTAGATTTTGTACCCTAGCCCTGCCGGCACCTAGGGAAACCTAGCAAACCTATACATTTTTGAAAACTAGACACCCAGGGGAATCCAGGATGGGGTGACTTGACTGCCTCCCACCATGGTCTGTTACCCAGAATCCCTTGCAAACGTAAAAAATTGACAAAAAAAACACATTTTCCCCACATTTCTGTGATGGAAAGTTCTGGAATCTGCGTGGATCCACAAATTTCCACCCACCCCGCGTTCCCCAAAGTCCTACGAGAAAAATGGTACCTCACTTGTGCGGGTCGGCATAGTGCCCGCGACAGGAAACGGTGCAAAACGCAACGTGGTTTTGCAGTGCAAAATGACCCTTTTTTTGGCAAAGTGACTAGCTGTAGATTTTGAACCCTAGCCCTGCCGGCACCTAGGGAAACCTAGCAAACCTATACATTTTTGAAAACTAGACACCCAGGGGAATCCAGGATGGGGTGGCTTGACTGCCTCCCACCATGGTCTGTTACCCAGAATCCCTTGCAAACGTAAATAATTGACAAAAAAAACACATTTTCCCCACATTTCTGTGATGGAAAGTTCTGGAATCTGCATGGATCCACAAATTTCCACCCACCCCGCGTTCCCCAAAGTCCTACGAGAAAAATGGTACCTCACTTGTGCGGGTCGGCCTAGTGCCCGCGACAGGAAACGGCGCAAAACGCAACGTGGTTTTGCAGTGAAAAATGACCCTTTTTTTGGCAAAGTAACTAGCTGTAGATTTTGTACCCTAGCCCTGCCGGCACCTAGGGAAACCTAGCAAACCTATACATTTTTGAAAACTAGACACCCAGGGGAATCCAGGATGGGGTGACTTGACTGCCTCCCACCATGGTCTGTTACCCAGAATCCCTTGCAAACGTAAAAAATTGACAAAAAAAACACATTTTCCCCACATTTCTGTGATGGAAAGTTCTGGAATCTGCGTGGATCCACAAATTTCCACCCACCCCGCGTTCCCCAAAGTCCTACGAGAAAAATGGTACCTCACTTGTGCGGGTCGGCATAGTGCCCGCGACAGGAAACGGTGCAAAACGCAACGTGGTTTTGCAGTGCAAAATGACCCTTTTTTTGGCAAAGTGACTAGCTGTAGATTTTGAACCCTAGCCCTGCCGGCACCTAGGGAAACCTAGCAAACCTATACATTTTTGAAAACTAGACACCCAGGGGAATCCAGGATGGGGTGGCTTGACTGCCTCCCACCATGGTCTGTTAGCCAGAATCCCTTGCAAACGTAAAAAATTGACAAAAAAAACACATTTTCCCCACATTTCTGTGATGGAAAGTTCTGGAATCTGCGTGGATCCACAAATTTCCACCCACCCCGCGTTCCCCAAAGTCCTACGAGAAAAATGGTACCTCACTTGTGCGGGTCGGCCTAGTGCCCGCGACAGGAAACGGCGCAAAACGCAACGTGGTTTTGCAGTGAAAAATGACCCTTTTTTTGGCAAAGTGACTAGCTGTAGATTTTGTACTTTAGCCCTGCCGGCACCTAGGGAAACCTAGCAAACCTATACATTTTTGAAAACTAGACACCCAGGGGAATCCAGGATGGGGTGACTTGACTGCCTCCCACCATGGTCTGTTACCCAGAATCCTTTGCAAACGTAAAAAATTGTCCAAAAAAACACATTTTCCCCACATTTCTGTGATGGAAAGTTCTGGAATCTGCGTGGATCCACAAATTTCCACCCACCCCGCGTTCCCCAAAGTCCTACGAGAAAAATGGTACCTCACTTGTGCGGGTCGGCCTAGTGCCCGCGACAGGAAACGGCGCAAAACGCAACGTGGTTTTGCAGTGAAAAATGACCCTTTTTTTGGCAAAGTGACTAGCTGTAGATTTTGTACCCTAGCCCTGCCGGCACCTAGGGAAACCTAGCAAACCTATACATTTTTGAAAACTAGACACCCAGGGGAATCCAGGATGGGGTGACTTGACTGCCTCCCACCATGGTCTGTTACCCAGAATCCCTTGCAAACGTAAAAAATTGACAAAAAAAACACATTTTCCCCACATTTCTGTGATGGAAAGTTCTGGAATCTGCGTGGATCCACAATTTTCCACCCACCCCGCGTTCCCCAAAGTCCTACGAGAAAAATGGTACCTCACTTGTGCGGGTCGGCATAGTGCCTGCAACAGGAAACGGTGCAAAACGCAACGTGGTTTTGCAGTGCAAAATGACCCTTTTTTTGGCAAAGTGACTAGCTGTAGATTTTGAACCCTAGCCCTGCCGGCACCTAGGGAAACCTAGCAAACCTATACATTTTTGAAAACTAGACACCCAGGGGAATCCAGGATGGGGTGGCTTGACTGCCTCCCACCATGGTCTGTTACCCAGAATCCCTTGCAAACGTAAAAAATTGACAAAAAAAACACATTTTCCCCACATTTCTGTGATGGAAAGTTCTGGAATCTGCGTGGATCCACAAATTTCCACCCACCCCACGTACCCCAAAGGCCTACAAGAAAAATGGTACCTCACTTGTGCGGGTCGGCATAGTGCCCGCGACAGGAAACGGCGCAAAACGCAACGTGGTTTTGTAGCGAAAAATGACCCTTTTTTTGGCAAAGTGACTAGCTGTAGATTTTGAACCCTAGCCCTGCCGGCACCTAGGGAAACCTAGCAAACCTATACATTTTTGAAAACTAGACACCCGGCGGCTTCCAGGGAGGTATGGCTTGCGTGGATCCCCCAACGTTTCCTTACCCAGAATCCCCTGCAAACCTCAATGTTTGCTCAAAAAATCACTTTTTTCACACATTTTGGGGTGGGAATGTAGTGGCATCACCGGGCTCACACAAATTTACCACCACCCAGCGTTCCCCCAGGTCTCCCGGTAAAAATGGTGCCTCACTTGTGTGGGAGGCCCAAGTACCCGCGGCAGGCAAGGGCCCCAAACGTAGTGAGGCGACATCAAAATGGCCTATCGCCAAACCACCTGGTTTTGCAAGGGGGGTCACTTTGGTTTTTGGCCCGGTGCGCAGCGGCCATCTAGGGAAACCAACCAAACCCAGGCATTTTTGAAAACTAGACACCCGGCGGCTTCCAGGGAGGTATGGCGTGCGTGGATCCCCCAACGTTTCCTTACCCAGAATCCCCTGCAAACCTCATTTTTTGCTCAAAAAATCACTTTTTTCACACATTTTGGGGTGGGAAAGTAGTGGCATCACCGGGCTCACACAAATTTACCACCACCCAGCATTCCCCCAGGTCTCCCGGTAAAAATGGTGCCTCACTTGTGTGGGAGGCCCAAGTACCCGCGGCAGGCAAGGGCCCCAAACGTAGTGAGGCGACATCAAAATGGCCTATCGCCAAACCACCTGGTTTTGCAAGGGGGGTCACTTTGGTTTTTGGCCCGGTGCGCGGCGGCCATCTAGGGAAACCTACCAAACCCAGGCATTTTTGAAAACTAGACACCCGGCGGCTTCCAGGGAGGTATGGCTTGCATGGATCCCCCAACGTTTCCTTACCCAGAATCCCCTGCAAACCTCATTTTTTGCTCAAAAAATCACTTTTTTCACACATTTTGGGGTGGGAAAGTAGTGGCATCACCGGGCTCACACAAATTTACCACCACCCAGCGTTCCCCCAGGTCTCCCGGTAAAAATGGTGCCTCACTTGTGTGGGAGGCCCAAGTACCCGCGGCAGGCAAGGGCCCCAAACGTAGTGAGGCGACATCAAAATGGCCTATCGCCAAACCACCTGGTTTTGCAAGGGGGGTCACTTTGGTTTTTGGCCCGGTGCGCAGCGGCCATCTAGGGAAACCAACCAAACCCAGGCATTTTTGAAAACTAGACACCCGGCGGCTTCCAGGGAGGTATGGCTTGCGTGGATCCCCCAACGTTTCCTTACCCAGAATCCCCTGCAAACCTCGTTTTTTGCTCAAAAAATCACTTTTTTCACACATTTTGGGGTGGGAAAGTAGTGGCATCACTGGGCTCACACAAATTTACCACCACCCAGCGTTCCCCCAGGTCTCCCGGTAAAAATGGTGCCTCACTTGTGTGGGAGGCCCAAGTACCCGCGGCAGGCAAGGGCCCCAAACGTAGTGAGGCGACATCAAAATGGCCTATCGCCAAACCACCTGGTTTTGCAAGGGGGGTCACTTTGGTTTTTGGCCCGGTGCGCGGCGGCCATCTAAGGAAACCTACCAAACCCAGGCATTTTTGAAAACTAGACACCCGGCGGCTTCCAGGGAGGTATGGCTTGCGTGGATCCCCCAACGTTTCCTTACCCAGAATCCCCTGCAAACCTCATTTTTTGCTCAAAAAATCACTTTTTTCACACATTTTGGGGTGGGAAAGTAGTGGCATCACCGGGCTCACACAAATTTACCACCACCCAGCGTTCCCCCAGGTCTCCCGGTAAAAATGGTGCCTCACTTGTGTGGGAGGCCCAAGTACCCGCGGCAGGCAAGGGCCCCAAACGTAGTGAGGCGACATCAAAATGGCCTATCGCCAAACCACCTGGTTTTGCAAGGGGGGTCACTTTGGTTTTTGGCCCGGTGCGCGGCGGCCATCTAGGGAAACCTACCAAACCCAGGCATTTTTGAAAACTAGACACCCGGCGGCTTTCAGGGAGGTATGGCTTGCGTGGATCCCCCAACGTTTCCTTACCCAGAATCCCCTGCGAACCTCATTTTTTGCTCAAAAAATCACTTTTTTTACACATTTTGGGGTGGGAAAGTAGTGGCATCACCGGGCTCACACAAATTTACCACCACCCAGCGTTCCCCCAGGTCTCCCGGTAAAAATGGTGCCTCACTTGTGTGGGAGGCCCAAGTACCCGCGGCAGGCAAGGGCCCCAAACGTAGTGAGGCGACATCAAAATGGCCTATCGCCAAACCACCTGGTTTTGCAAGGGGGGTCACTTTGGTTTTTTGCCCGGTGCGCAGCGGCCATCTAGGGAAACCAACCAAACCCAGGCATTTTTGAAAACTAGACACCCGGCGGCTTCCAGGGAGGTATGGCTTGCGTGGATCCCCCAACGTTTCCTTACCCAGAATCCCCTGCAAACCTCATTTTTTGCTCAAAAAATCACTTTTTTCACACATTTTGGGGTGGGAAAGTAGTGGCATCACCGGGCTCACACAAATTTACCACCACCCAGCGTTCCCCCAGGTCTCCCGGTAAAAATGGTGCCTCACTTGTGTGGGAGGCCCAAGTACCCGCGGCAGGCAAGGGCCCCAAACGTAGTGAGGCGACATCAAAATGGCCTATCGCCAAACCACCTGGTTTTGCAAGGGGGGTCACTTTGGTTTTTGGCCCGGTGCGCGGCGGCCATCTAGGGAAACCTACCAAACCCAGGCATTTTTGAAAACTAGACACCCGGCGGCTTCCAGGGAGGTATGGCTTGCATGGATCCCCCAACGTTTCCTTACCCAGAATCCCCTGCAAACCTCATTTTTTGCTCAAAAAATCACTTTTTTCACACATTTTGGGGTGGGAAAGTAGTGGCATCACCGGGCTCACACAAATTTACCACCACCCAGCGTTCCCCCAGGTCTCCCGGTAAAAATGGTGCCTCACTTGTGTGGGAGGCCCAAGTACCCGCGGCAGGCAAGGGCCCCAAACGTAGTGAGGCGACATCAAAATGGCCTATCGCCAAACCACCTGGTTTTGCAAGGGGGGTCACTTTGGTTTTTGGCCCGGTGCGCAGCGGCCATCTAGGGAAACCAACCAAACCCAGGCATTTTTGAAAACTAGACACCCGGCGGCTTCCAGGGAGGTATGGCTTGCGTGGATCCCCCAACGTTTCCTTACCCAGAATCCCCTGCAAACCTCGTTTTTTGCTCAAAAAATCACTTTTTTCACACATTTTGGGGTGGGAAAGTAGTGGCATCACTGGGCTCACACAAATTTACCACCACCCAGCGTTCCCCCAGGTCTCCCGGTAAAAATGGTGCCTCACTTGTGTGGGAGGCCCAAGTACCCGCGGCAGGCAAGGGCCCCAAACGTAGTGAGGCGACATCAAAATGGCCTATCGCCAAACCACCTGGTTTTGCAAGGGGGGTCACTTTGGTTTTTGGCCCGGTGCGCGGCGGCCATCTAGGGAAACCTACCAAACCCAGGCATTTTTGAAAACTAGACACCCGGCGGCTTCCAGGGAGGTATGGCTTGCGTGGATCCCCCAACGTTTCCTTACCCAGAATCCCCTGCAAACCTCATTTTTTGCTCAAAAAATCACTTTTTTCACACATTTTGGGGTGGGAAAGTAGTGGCATCACCGGGCTCACACAAATTTACCACCACCCAGCGTTCCCCCAGGTCTCCCGGTAAAAATGGTGCCTCACTTGTGTGGGAGGCCCAAGTACCCGCGGCAGGCAAGGGCCCCAAACGTAGTGAGGCGACATCAAAATGGCCTATCGCCAAACCACCTGGTTTTGCAAGGGGGGTCACTTTGGTTTTTGGCCCGGTGCGCGGCGGCCATCTAGGGAAACCTACCAAACCCAGGCATTTTTGAAAACTAGACACCCGGCGGCTTCCAGGGAGGTATGGCTTGCGTGGATCCCCCAACGTTTCCTTACCCAGAATCCCCTGCGAACCTCATTTTTTGCTCAAAAAATCACTTTTTTTACACATTTTGGGGTGGGAAAGTAGTGGCATCACCGGGCTCACACAAATTTACCACCACCCAGCGTTCCCCCAGGTCTCCCGGTAAAAATGGTGCCTCACTTGTGTGGGAGGCCCAAGTACCCGCGGCAGGCAAGGGCCCCAAACGTAGTGAGGCGACATCAAAATGGCCTATCGCCAAACCACCTGGTTTTGCAAGGGGGGTCACTTTGGTTTTTTGCCCGGTGCGCAGCGGCCATCTAGGGAAACCAACCAAACCCAGGCATTTTTGAAAACTAGACACCCGGCGGCTTCCAGGGAGGTATGGCTTGCGTGGATCCCCCAACGTTTCCTTACCCAGAATCCCCTGCAAACCTCATTTTTTGCTCAAAAAATCACTTTTTTCACACATTTTGGGGTGGGAAAGTAGTGGCATCACCGGGCTCACACAAATTTACCACCACCCAGCGTTCCCCCAGGTCTCCCGGTAAAAATGGTGCCTCACTTGTGTGGGAGGCCCAAGTACCCGCGGCAGGCAAGGGCCCCAAACGTAGTGAGGCGACATCAAAATGGCCTATAGCCAAACCACCTGGTTTTGCAAGGGGGGTCACTTTGGTTTTTGGCCCGGTGCGCAGCGGCCATCTAGGTTAACCAACCAAACCCAGGCATTTTTGAAAACTAGACACCCGGTGGCTTCCAGGGAGGTATGGCTTGCGTGGATCCCCCAACGTTTCCTTACCCAGAATCCCCTGCAAACCTCAATGTTTGCTCAAAAAATCACTTTTTTCACACATTTTGGGGTGGGAAAGTAGTGGCATCACCGGGCTCACACAAATTTACCACCACCCAGCGTTCCCCCAGGTCTCCCGGTAAAAATGGTGCCTCACTTGTGTGGGAGGCCCAAGTACCCGCGGCAGGCAAGGGCCCCAAACGTAGTGAGGCGACATCAAAATGGCCTATCGCCAAACCACCTGGTTTTGCAAGGGGGGTCACTTTGGTTTTTGGCCCGGTGCGCAGCGGCCATCTAGGGAAACCAACCAAACCCAGGCATTTTTGAAAACTAGACACCCGGCGGCTTCCAGGGAGGTATGGCTTGCGTGGATCCCCCAACGTTTCCTTACCCAGAATCCCCTGCAAACCTCAATGTTTGCTCAAAAAATCACTTTTTTCACACATTTTGGGGTGGGAAAGTAGTGGCATCACCGGGCTCACACAAATTTACCACCACCCAGCGTTCCCCCAGGTCTCCTGGTAAAAATGGTGCCTCACTTGTGTGGGAGGCCCAAGTACCCGCGGCAGGCAAGGGCCCCAAACGTAGTGAGGCGACATCAAAATGGCCTATCGCCAAACCACCTGGTTTTGCAAGGGGGGTCACTTTGGTTTTTGGCCCGGTGCGCGGCGGCCATCTAGGGAAACCTACCAAACCCAGGCATTTTTGAAAACTAGACACCCGACGGCTTCCAGGGAGGTATGGCTTGCATGGATCCCCCAACGTTTCCTTACCCAGAATCCCCTGCAAACCTCATTTTTTGCTCAAAAAATCACTTTTTTTACACATTTTGGGGTGGGAAAGTAGTGGCATCACTGGGCTCACACAAATTTACCACCACCCAGCGTTCCCCCAGGTCTCCCGGTAAAAATGGTGCCTCACTTGTGTGGGAGGCCCAAGTACCCGCGGCAGGCAAGGACAACAAACGTAGTGAGGCGACATTTGGGATAGGCAATGTTGATGTCGCCTCACTACGTTTGTTGTCCTTGCCTGCCGCGGGTACTTGGGCCTCCCACACAAGTGAGGCACCATTTTTACCGGGAGACCTGGGGGAACGCTGGGTGGTGGAAAATTTGTGTGAGCCCGGTGATGCCACTACTTTCCCACCCCAAAATGTGTGAAAAAAGTGATTTTTTGAGCAAAAAATGAGGTTTGCAGGGGATTCTGGGTAAGGAAACGTTGGGGGATCCACGCAAGCCATACCTCCCTGGAAGCCGCCGGGTGTCTAGTTTTCAAAAATGCCTGGGTTTGGTTGGTTTCCCTAGATGGCCGCTGCGCACCGGGCCAAAAACCAAAGTGACCCCCCTTGCAAAACCAGGTGGTTTGGCGATAGGCCATTTTGATGTCGCCTCACTACGTTTGGGGCCCTTGCCTGCCGCGGGTACTTGGGCCTCCCACACAAGTGAGGTACCATTTTTACCGGGAGACCTGGGGGAACGCTGGGTGGTGGTAAATTTGTGTGAGCCCTGTGATGCCACTACTTTCCCACCCCAAAATGTGTGAAAAAAGTGATTTTTTGAGCAAAAAATGAGGTTTGCAGGGGATTCTGGGTAAGGAAACGTTGGGGGATCCACGCAAGCCATACCTCCCTGGAAGCCTTTGGGTGTCTAGTTTTCAAAAATGCCTGGGTTTGGTAGATTTCCCTAGATGGCCGCCGCGCACCGGGCCAAAAACCAAAGTGACCCCCCTTGCAAAACCAGGTGGTTTGGCGATAGGCCATTTTGATGTCGCCTCACTACGTTTGGGGCCCTTGCCTGCCGCGGGTACTTGGGCCTCCCACACAAGTGAGGCACCATTTTTACCGGGAGACCTGGGGGAACGCTGGGTGGTGGTAAATTTGTGTGAGCCCGGTGATGCCACTACTTTCCCACCCCAAAATGTGTGAAAAAAGTGATTTTTTGAGCAAAAAATGAGGTTTGCAGGGGATTCTGGGTAAGGAAACGTTGGGGGATCCACGCAAGCCATACCTCCCTGGAAGCCGCCGGGTGTCTAGTTTTCAAAAATGCCTGGGTTTGGTTGGTTTCCCTAGATGGCCGCTGCGCACCGGGCCAAAAACCAAAGTGACCCCCCTTGCAAAACCAGGTGGTTTGGCGATAGGCCATTTTGATGTCGCCTCACTACGTTTGGGGCCCTTGCCTGCCGCGGGTACTTGGGCCTCCCACACAAGTGAGGCACCATTTTTACCGGGAGACCTGGGGGAACGCTGGGTGGTGGTAAATTTGTGTGAGCCCGGTGATGCCACTACTTTCCCACCCCAAAATGTGTGAAAAAAGTGATTTTTTGAGCAAAACATGAGGTTTGCAGGGGATTCTGGGTAAGGAAACGTTGGGGGATCCACGCAAGCCATACCTCCCTGGAAGCCGCCGGGTGTCTAGTTTTCAAAAATGCCTGGGTTTGGTTGGTTTCCCTAGATGGCCGCTGCGCACCGGGCCAAAAACCAAAGTGACCCCCCTTGCAAAACAAGGTGGTTTGGCGATAGGCCATTTTGATGTTGCCTCACTACGTTTGGGGCCCTTGCCTGCCGCGGGTACTTGGGCCTCCCACACAAGTGAGGCACCATTTTTACCGGAAGACCTGGGGGAACGCTGGGTGGTGGTAAATTTGTGTGAGCCCGGTGATGCCACTACTTTCCCACCCCAAAATGTGTGAAAAAAGTGATTTTTTGAGCAAAAAATGAGGTTTGCAGGGGATTCTGGGTAAGGAAACGTTGGGGGATCCACGCAAGCCATACCTCCCTGGAAGCCGCCGGGTGTCTAGTTTTCAAAAATGCCTGGGTTTGGTTGGTTTCCCTAGATGGCCGCTGCGCACCGGGCCAAAAACCAAAGTGACCCCCCTTGCAAAACCAGGTGGTTTGGCGATAGGCCATTTTGATGTCGCCTCACTACGTTTGGGGCCCTTGCCTGCCGCGGGTACTTGGGCCTCCCACACAAGTGAGGCACCATTTTTACCGGGAGACCTGGGGGAACGCTGGGTGGTGGTAAGTTTGTGTGAGCCCGGTGATGCCACTACTTTCCCACCCCAAAATGTGTGAAAAAAGTGATTTTTTGAGCAAAAAATGAGGTTTGCAGGGGATTCTAGGTAAGGAAACTTTGGGGGATCCACGCAAGCCATACCTCCCTGGAAGCCGCCGGGTGTCTAGTTTTCAAAAATGCCTGGGTTTGGTAGATTTCCCTAGATGGCCACCGCGCACCGGGCCAAAAACCAAAGTGACCCCCCTTGCAAAACCAGGTGGTTTGGCGATAGGCCATTTTGATGTCGCCTCACTACGTTTGGGGCCCTTGCCTGCCGCGGGTACTTGGGCCTCCCACACAAGTGAGGCACCATTTTTACTGGGAGACCTGGGGGAACGCTGGGTGGTGGTAAATTTGTGTGAGCCCGGTGATGCCACTACTTTCCCACCCCAAAATGTGTGAAAAAAGTGATTTTTTGAGCAAAAAATGAGGTTTGCAGGGGATTCTGGGTAAGGAAACGTTGGGGGATCCACGCAAGCCATACCTCCCTGGAAGCCGCCGGGTGTCTAGTTTTCAAAAATGCCTGGGTTTGGTTGGTTTCCCTAGATGGCCGCTGCGCACCGGGCCAAAAACCAAAGTGACCCCCCTTGCAAAACCAGGTGGTTTGGCGATAGGCCATTTTGATGTCGCCTCACTACGTTTGGGGCCCTTGCCTGCCGCGGGTACTTGGGCCTCCCACACAAGTGAGGCACCATTTTTACCGGGAGACCTGGGGGAACGCTGGGTGGTGGTAAATTTGTGTGAGCCCGGTGATGCCACTACTTTCCCACCCCAAAATGTGTGAAAAAAGTGATTTTTTGAGCAAAAAATGAGGTTTGCAGGGGATTCTGGGTAAGGAAACGTTGGGGGATCCACGCAAGCCATACCTCCCTGGAAGCCTTTGGGTGTCTAGTTTTCAAAAATGCCTGGGTTTGGTAGGTTTCCCTAGATGGCCGCCGCGCACCGGGCCAAAAACCAAAGTGACCCCCCTTGCAAAACCAGGTGGTTTGGCGATAGGCCATTTTGATGTCGCCTCACTACGTTTGGGGCCCTTGCCTGCCGCGGGTACTTGGGCCTCCCACACAAGTGAGGCACCATTTTTACCGGGAGACCTGGGGGAACGCTGGGTGGTGGTAAATTTGTGTGAGCCCGGTGATGCCACTACTTTCCCACCCCAAAATGTGTGAAAAAAGTGATTTTTTGAGCAAAAAATGAGGTTTGCAGGGGATTCTGGGTAAGGAAACGTTGGGGGATCCACACAAGCCATACCTCCCTGGAAGCCGCCGGGTGTCTAGTTTTCAAAAATGCCTGGGTTTGGTAGGTTTCCCTAGATGGCCGCCGCGCACCGGGCCAAAAACCAAAGTGACCCCCCTTGCAAAACCAGGTGGTTTGGCGATAGGCCATTTTGATGTCGCCTCACTACGTTTGGGGCCCTTGCCTGCCGCGGGTACTTGGGCCTCCCACACAAGTGAGGCACCATTTTTACCGGGAGACCTGGGGGAACGCTGGGTGGTGGTAAATTTGTGTGAGCCCGGTGATGCCACTACTTTCCCACCCCAAAATGTGTAAAAAAAGTGATTTTTTGAGCAAAAAATGAGGTTTGCAGGGGATTCTGGGTAAGGAAACGTTGGGGGATCCACGCAAGCCATACCTCCCTGGAAGCCGCCGGGTGTCTAGTTTTCAAAAATGCCTGGGTTTGGTAGGTTTCCCTAGATGGCCGCCGCGCACCAGGCCAAAAACCAAAGTGACCCCCCTTGAAAAACCAGGTGGTTTGGCGATAGGCCATCTTGATGTCGCCTCACTACGTTTGTTGTCCTTGCCTGCCGCGGGTACTTGGGCCTCCCACACAAGTGAGGCACCATTTTTACCGGGAGACCTGGGGGAACGCTGGGTGGTGGTAAATTTGTGTGAGCCCGGTGATGCCACTACTTTCCCACCCCAAAATGTGTGAAAAAAGTGATTTTTTGGGCAAAAATTTAGGTTTGCAGGGGATTCTGGGTAAGGAAACGTTGGGGGATCCACGCAAGCCATACCTCCCTGGAAGCCGCCGGGTGTCTAGTTTTCAGAAATGCGTGGGTTTGAAAGGTTTCCCATAGATGGCCGCCGAGCCCTGGGCAAAAAAACAAAGTAACCCCCCTTGCAAAACCAGATTAACTATTGTTACTACAGCGTGAGAATTTAGGAATAATACTGCAAAGAAAATGTGGCAGACAGTTTGAGGTTTACAGGACAATGGGGATAAAAAATATTTTTCAAATCACTAGAGAGACATCACCATGAACTCCCAAGGGTTTTCGACAATATCTACAGTTGGTGGATTATTCTTACATGGAAAGTGTACCTTGGCAGAGAAACTAAAGACAAAGATTCCTGCACAACCATCTATTCCTCAAACACACACACATACTGGTTGGATTTGGCACGAGGGCGAGTCATGGTTCAGTGTATTAAATTTTATTAACAAGAGATTTCACAAAAATGAAATGCACTGTCAATAATTAAATTCACAAAAAACCAAACCAATGACTTGCAGCTCGTGAGCTGTAAAGCCACGTCAAGGCACCAACCACTTTACAGGCCATTCACACACCTTTCATACGTGATACAAACAAGACCATTCGCACCACCAGGTACAAAAGCAACACAGTACAAAAATCACCAAAAAGGGACAAGGTACACCCTGCTTCAGAAAGACAAATATTACTGCACAGCCATCTAACCCGCAAGCACACACACATACTGGTTGGATTTGGCACAAGGGTGAGTGATGGTTCAGTAGATAAAATTGTATTACCAAGTGATTTCACAAAACATGAAATGCACTGGTAATAATTGAAAGGGCAAGAAACTGAACCATTGACTCACAGCTCGTGAGCTGTAAAGCCACGACAAGGCACCAACCTCTTTACAGGCCATTCATACACCTTTCATACGTGTGAGACATACAAAACCATTCACACCGCCAGCCGCGGGCCCATCACATAACAAAACTCACACCAGCACACAGCGCCATTCAAGGGCCCATCACTTTCACACGCCCACAATCCAGACACAGCAACTACACAGGCTGAAGGATTGGGTGGAGTGGCACTCAGCTAGCAGTGTGTGTAGTGACCAGCAGAAAGTCACTACTCACACACAGCCAGCCAAGCACCAGTCGACACACACCGCTAGCCAAACGCCAGTCCACGCACACCGCTAGCCAAGCGCCAGTCCAGGCACACCGCCATCCAATCGCCAGTCCAGGCACACCGGCAGCCAATCGCCAATCCACCTACACCGCCAGCCAAGCTCCAGTCCACGGACACCACCAGACAAGCACCAGTCCGCACACACCACCAGTCCACGCACACCGCCAGCCAAGTACCAGTCCACGCACACCGCCAGCCAAGCACCATTCCACGCACACCGCCAGCCAAGCTCCAGTCCACACACACCACCAGACAAGCTCCAGTCCACGGACACCACCAGCCAAGCTCCAGTCCACGGACACCACCAGCCAAACACCAGTCCGCACACACCACCAGTCCACACACACCGCCAGCCAAGTACCAGTCCACGCACACCACCAGCCAAGCACCATTCCACGCACACCGCCAGCCAAGCACCATTCCACGCACACCGCCAGCCAAGCACCATTCCACGCACACCACCAGCCACGCACCAGTCCACGCACACCGCCAGTCCATGCACACCGCCAGTCCACGCACACCGTCAGCCAAGCACCATTCCACGCACACCACCAACCAAGTGCCAGTCCACACACACCAACAGCCAAGCGCAAGCCTACACACACCGCCATCACATTTTGGATTTTTTTAGAAAAAAATAAAAACACAAACAAATTGCAAATAGATACAAATCTTCTAACAGAAAATCAGCAACTAAATACATTGCACTAACACCAACCTTGAAACAGAATCATATTTTTCAAAGAATACAGACCAGGCAGTTCACTTTACCACTCATGAATCTTCCCAGAAATTTTTACGCGTGTGGTACGCTGGGAAACAAGCAGAGAGACACAGTGCAGGATGAGAGGGACAATCGGGGCAGTACATACGACTCTCCTTCCGCAAACCTCTTCGCCAACAGACTCTACATCTCCTACTGGGAAAATCTTTTGCGGGTGTGGGAGG
Source organism: Triturus cristatus (assembly GCF_964204655.1). Lineage (NCBI taxonomy): Eukaryota > Metazoa > Chordata > Amphibia > Caudata > Salamandridae > Triturus > Triturus cristatus. Next base: position 633,235,649 of record NC_140587.1, read on the forward strand.
AATGTGATCTGGAAAGTGGCGTTCTTTCAATCTAGCAACATCCTCCACCAGTCCAACTCTAGGAACACTTGCCTGTTCCACTACAACAAGGCTGCCTATTACAGACTCCTGAAACTTAGCAAAAGTCATCTTTGACTCAGGGCAAGAATCCTGGAACACAACAAAAGCATTAAACATTGCCAAGTGGAAAAGATGGATAGCCAACTTCTTGTACCAAATGTAAGCCTTACGAAGAGCAGTGTAAGGTTCCAACCTCTGATCTACTCTGTCAACACCACCCATGTGCCTATTATAGTCTAAAATGCATACAGGTTTGCGCGCTTCAGCGACCTGACCCCAAACAGTCACAGGTGCAGTGCTTTCATCATGGATGGAAGTCAGCATGTAGACATCTCTCCTGTCTGTAAACTTCACAGCAAGAAGCTCCTGGCAACGCAACGCACTGCACTGTCCCCGCACAAGCTTTTGACAAACAAGTTCTTTCGGAAAACCTTTACGGTTACAGCGGATTGTGCCACAAGCAAAAGTGTCCACTTTGGCCAATTCCCTGAACAACCGCACACCAGTGTAGAAGTTATCTACATATAAATGGTGGCCTTTGTTAAAAAATCCTCTACCAAGTTCCCAAACAATTTTCTCAGTCACTCCAAAAGTGGACGGACAACCAGGGAGGTTAAACCTAGATTCCTTACCGGTGTACACCCTGAAATTAGAGACATATCCAGTCCTACTGTCACACAGCATATACAGCTTTATTCCATAGCGTGCCCTCTTACTAGGAATGTATTGCCTAAAAACCAAGCGGCCCTTGAACAACACCAAAGACTCATCCACTGCAATTTCTCTACCAGGGGCATAAATCTCAGAAAATCGATCAACAAAGTGATCAAGGACAGGCCTAATCTTAAAAAGACGGTCACAATCAGGGTGATCTCGTGGCAACGCTAAACCATTATCAACAAAGTGCATCATCCGAAGCAGAAGCAAATACCTGTCACGACTCATGACTGCCGGAAAAATAGATGTTGCCATCAAGGGACTGCTAGACCAATATGAAGCCAATGATGGCTTCCTTAGCAAGCCCATCAAAAAAGTTAAACCCAAGAACTTCTTCATCTCTTCAACATTTGTGGGAGTCCACCGGGTAGCTCTAGAGTGTGGCTTAAGACTGGCACTGTTGTCCCTCAAAAACTGTTCGGCATACAAATTAGTCTGCTCAACAATCTCTGCCAAAAACACATCGTCCATAAACAACTGAAAAAAATTTACAGGCAAAAAGTTCTCAGTATTCACTCTAGACCCTGGAACACCAGTAAACTCTGGAAATTCCAGCTGCACCATGCCAGGGGCAACCCAGAGGTCATCACTATCAACGGGAAGCCTTGCAGCCCCAGCCTGCAGCCCAGATGCCTCTTGCCGCACTACACCAACGGGAAGCCTTGCAGCCCCAGCCTGCAGCCCAGATGCCTCTTGCCGCACTACACCAACGGGAAGCCTTGCAGCCCCAGCCTGCAGCCCAGATGTCTCTTGCCGCACTACACCAACGGGAAGCCTTGCAGCCGCAGGCTGCAGCCCAGATGCCTCTTGCCGCACTATCGGCACATCAGTCTCCTCCTCTAACACAGGCACTTCATCCGCACTAAGAGTATCTTCATCATCCGATGACCCCATACGGAGAGAAAACTCACTGCCAGAATCGTCCCCTGCCCCCTCTCCCTCAGAAGCAGAGTCAGTCTCTGACCCAATATCAGAGGAAGACTAAGACAGCAAACCAACAACCTGCTGAGCAGTCATCCTGCGGCTAGCCATTATACTTACTAAGATAGAAGACTGCACAAACAAGTCAACAACAACCAACAATGTGCAAACCAAGTAAGTAAAGAAATGTGTACCTTTTATCACAAAAGTCAATGTACTCAAAAACTATACAATCCAATTACAAGAGACAGCTGCACTCACCAGAAACAAACTCTGCAGTGACACAGCAAAGACCAACGATATCAAACTAGAAAGAAGAAAAAAAAACAAAATTACTCACAAGACAACAAAATACACATCGAGCACCAATGCAAAAAGTTTTTGACACTCAAAAACCCAACATACTGCTATTATTACACCATTTGCAAAAAAAAACAGGCAGAGAAATCAAACACATTTGCATTGTACAAAAAAACAGTCTCTTACCAAACTACACAAACAGCAGAACCACCAGTACCAAAAGGTCAACGTGAAAAGAAGAAAAGCCTTCACCTAGAACAAAAAAGTAAACAAAAAAAAACATTACAATTGGAAATCACAAAAAATATAACAATAAACATTATAACATGCCATGTCACTACCCAAATGGTCAATCGGGTTGTGTGCCAGGTGGGGCAGAAAACAGCAGGAAAAAAAGGCTACTCAGTCCCAGGGCGGGTGAGCCAAATACATATAACAAATTGCACCCTGGGAGCGAGGGGTCACTTCTATTTCTAATTGAACTAATTCCCTGGTGTCTAGTGGGCTTTTCTGCCCCCAATGGGAGCAGAAACGGCAAAAAAATAAAACCGATCTGCCCCCAGAGGGGGCAGAAAAGTCTTCAAAACATTTAGGGGCCCAAGGAAGCGACCCTTGCCCAAGGGGTCGCTTCCTACAATAATATTTATATCCCTGGTGTCTAGTAGGCTTTTCTGCCCCCCCCCTAGGAGCAGAAACGGACAGAAAGACAACCAATCTGCCCCCAGGGGGGGGGGCAGAAAAGTCTTCAAAATAATTAGGCCGCAAAGGAAGCGACCCTTGCCCAAGGGGTCGCTTCCTACATAAAGAAAAAGACATCCCTGGTGTCAAGTGGGCTTTTCTGCCCCCCCAGGGGGCAGAAACGGGCAGAAAGACGACCGATCTGCCCCCAGGGGGGGCAGAAAAGTCTTCTAATTATTTTGCCACCCAAGGAAGTGACCCTTGCCCAAGGGGTCACTTCCTACATAACATAAAAGACATCCCTGGTGTCTAGTGGGCTTTTCTGCCCCCCCTGGGGGCAGAAACGGGCAGAAAGAAGACCGATCTGCCCCCAGGGGGGGCAGAAAAGACTTCGAAAAATTTTGCCCCCCAGGAAGCGACCCTTCCCTAAGGGGTCGCTTCCCAAATTCAAATAAACAAATCCCTGGTGTCTAGTGGGCTTTTCTGCCCCCTCTGGGGGCAGAAATGCGCAGAAAGCGGACCGATCGGCCCCCAGGGGGGGCAGAAAAGACTTCGAAAAATGTTGCCCCCCAGGAAGCGACCCTTGCCTAAGGGGTCGCTTCCCAAATTCAAATAAACAAATCCCTGGTGTCTAGTGGGCTTTTCTGCCCCCCCTGGGGGCAGAAACGCGCAGAAAGCGGACCGATCTGCCCCCAGGGGGGGCAGAAAAGACTTCGAGAAATTTTGCACCCCAGGAAGCGACCCTTGCCTAAGGGGTCGCTTCCCAAATCCAAATAAACAAATCCCTGGTGTCTAGTGGGGCATCCCTACTCCACGATCGCGACGCTGTGCGCGATCGTGGAGCAGGAATGCCCTGTATTGAGACATCGGGGGAGAGGAAATACTCTTTCCTCTCCCCCGATGCCTCAATACAAAAGAAATCACCCCCGCGGCCCCCACCGTACAACGGAACCTACCTCTTGCTGCCTTGGACGCGCTGGAAGAAATGGATTCCAGCGCGTCCAACGCTTCCTGATGACGCCGGCGCGCGCTGTGCGCGCTGACGTCATCAGAAAGCGTGGGGGGGCTCGGGGGGGGTCGGGGGTGGCAGCGGAAGCTCTTCCGCTGCCACCCCCGTAAAGGGGGGCAAGATCGAGGCACAAGGGGGGAGCGCCAGCGCTTCCCCCAGGGGCTGTCCTCATGACGGAACGGTTCCGTCATGAGCACAGCCCAACCGATGCTCATGACGGAACCGTTCCGTCATGAGCATCGAAGGGGTTAAGAACATGTCATTTCATTTATTTAGAACATGTCAATTCATTCAGTTGATTCTTTTTTTCCTCTTTTTTTTAAATATAGAAAACCTATACAAATATGTTTATATATATAAAACAATTACAACCTATCTAAAAAAACCCACACCATATTGATGTTGAACACACTGCCAATATGGCACATTTGACTATACATTCACAATAAACAAAAAAAATAAAGAAAAAACACAATATACATAACAATGAGACAATGATAATAACATAAGACCAGCGCCAACGCGCGTTTCGGAGATCCTATATATCCAGTATAGGCTCCTTCTTCAGGGCGTGTTCGATAGGTCTTTTAAATAACAACATATGCCAAATATCATTTCTTATCCGACATCATGTGGTGGGGGCGCTTTGCGTATCTGTCAATTATTGACAACTGTTGGTATAGGAACCAGCATTTTTATCAACAGCCTTCGATATAGAGTTGACTTCAAGAGGAGTGAAACTTATTTATAATTCACGAAAGAAACACACGTCGGAAAGGTAATTCCGATGTCTGAGCCAAGTCTTATTGAGATATACGAGCGATGAGTCTAGTGTGGAAGACCTCGGACCCGTTTAAATGAATTTAGTGTGCCGACCCGGTGTAAGGCTACCAAGGTTGCTCTTAACAGCCCTTCTAGCCGTATATTCAGTGATTTTAAAAGCTTCTAAATGGAGATATATTCACTGTTGCTTAAATCGGGTGCCTCATAGTATCAAGCGATTTCTAAAAACAAAGCTTCCGTGGTTCGTATCCTCCCGCTGTCGGCGATGCACGCAATTTCGTGCAGCGTCTTCCTTGTATGGACGATCTGGGAAGATTTTAAAAGCTTCTAAGTGGAGATATATTCACTTGTGTTTAAATCGGGTGCCTCATAGTATCAGGCGATTTCTAAAACAAAGCTTCCGTAGTTCGTATCCTCCCGCTGTCGGCGATGCACCAACAGTTGTCAATAATTGACATATACGCAAAGCGCCCCCACCACATGATGTCGGATAAGAAATGATGTTTGGCATATGTTGTTATTTAAAAGACCTATCGAACAAGCCCTGAAGAAGGAGCCTCTACTGGATATATAGGATCTCCGAAACGCGCGTTGGCGCTGATCTTATGTTATTATCATTGTCTCATTGTTATGTATATTGTGTTTTTTCTTTATTTTTTTTGTTTATTGTGAATGTATAGTCAAATGTGCCATATTGGCAGTGTGTTCAACATCAATATGGTGTGGTTTTTTTTAGATAGGTTGTAATTGTTTTATATATATAAACATATTTGTATAGGTTTTCTATATTTAAAAAAAAGAGGAAAAAAAGAATCAACTGAATGAATTGACATGTTCTAAATAAATGAAATGACATGTTCTTAATACACTGTTGACTGTGGGGTCTATATTATTACATGGACATATTGCCTAATTTTTAAATAAATAGGTGTAGGAAGTTTTTGTTGTAGTTTATAGATGTTCCACAGTAGCCCTGCCACCAGGCTTATCAACCCCAAGTGGCTAGAAAGGTGGAAGTGAAAGATGGCGCTTAAATAATAGCCGTCTGGCTTTCACATGCAGGCTGTTTTGGGCGGCGGGAATGATCCAGCCCTGTGTTCACAACTTTGTAGAGGGCAGGCTACTCTTGCGTGGCAGAGTCGGGCCCCAAGGGCCCGTTATAGTGGAGGGTCCAAGTCCCAGGCGTAGCAAAAGCTATAGGCCTCGGTGCGTACCTGCCTCTATGGTCCCGACCTTGGCAGCCAGTGCCCAACGATCCCAATGGACGTCAAATGAAGTTCAGGGCGGCAGACAGAAGCACATTCTTGTCTTCAATCCTGCAGCACCAGTCAATATCTGTGCCAGGGCAACGGTACATTGTTAGGGTGTTGGGGCCGGAGTCAGGGACTGGAGTGACAGTAAAGGCATCTTACTCGTCTGCCATCTTGGCAACGCCCCTTTAGTTTCATCTAGAAAAGAACAAGGGGAGTTGAGTGCAAAGCTCTGCTGGTAAAGAGTTCAATTCCTGTACTGCTACACAGGGAAATGCTCCTTCTCCAAAGAAACAGTGAGAATTTTAGGAATTTCTAAAAGAAATGTACCTGTGCAATGCAGATTACAGAAAAAAAGAGACCTTGTGAAGGACAACTAGTGTTCTGAATTGTATTCTTTGGACCAACGGAAGACAGTGAAGCTGAAACGGGATGAAATAATCTACACAGTATACATATATATTTATGACACAATCAATACAAAATAATTACATAATATATATAAAATATCAAGTGACAATATGTGATGACCATTCCATTTTATGCAAAAATACCTGTAATCATCAATGAATACATTTGGTCAATTAATGTCCGTATTTGAATCAAAAGCAACATCTCGTCATTGCAGATAGATCATCTCAAAACACCTTAAATAATTATTTTAGAGGATAAAGCCCAATAATGACATAACTTGTGACAATAAACAGAGCTATTTTTAAATAAATCTGAATTAGGTTGCGTTGGTGTGCTCTGAACAGACTCAGGTTACTTCTGAGAGCCTTTTGTTGGTGATTGCCCAAAATATCAGAAATAAAAGACCCTGGGCCTCATGTAGGAAGCCAAATACCGGTCGGTAACGGCCGATTTTCGGTAATTATACCGTTACCGACCGGTATTTTGGCTTTTGGTATGTAGGGAGATCATTTTTGTATTCGGTAATTTACCGAATCGGTAAAATTTCCGAATTGGTAATTTTACCGATTCGGTAAATTCCGATTACAAAAATGAGATGTAGGGGGAGTGTGTGTGTGTGTTTTGGAGTCGGTATTTACCACCAACTATTAGTTGGTGGTAAATAATGAATGGATGTGTGTAAGCGTTTTAAAGCGCTTAGACGTGTGCAATGTGGCAGACATACATGCCCTTAGGGCATGTATGTGTGCCACATGTGCACTCATGGCCGTCTCAGGGGTGCAACAGGGTGTCAATGTGACACCCTGCCACCCTTGCATGTGTTCCCCTAATTACCGAATCGGTATTTACCGATTCGGTAATGAGGCATACCTTCCCATCAATGGGAAGGTATGCCTCATTACCGAATCGGTAAATACCGATTCGGTAATTACCGACTTTTACCGAATCGGTAAATAATACCGACTCATTAGCTACATATCATTTACCACTTCATAAATACCGAATCGGTAAAATTCGGTATTTATGAAGTGGTAAATGGGTCCCTACCTACATATGGCCCCCTGTGACCAAAATATCATGGTAAGAATATCGTGGACAAGAATCTTATCAATATAAGTTTCAATGGGTAAGCTTAAGATTTACTATGCTTAACTCCACATGTATGTACCTTATGGCTACATATATCTTCGCAGTACCTTGATATGGTGTTCAGAATAGCAAATCTATACTTACCTATTTACTCTTACCTTCTCGATATTCTTGCTCTAAATTGTTTTGCCACACTATTTTAGACACACAATATTTTTCTCCTCGATATTCTGTCAGATAACCCTTTGGTTATCTGACCCTGTGGGCATATCTCCCAAGGGGAATTTGTTTGCATGAGAGTTTAATGAGTGCTTGTGTGTAGTTTTATATTGTTTTTTTGTTCATTTTACTTCTTGGAGTTGTGTAAATTGTTTGTGAATGTGGTCAAACCACTACACCAAAGTCCATTTATGATAGTGTGTGAATGGATTTTTTGTTTAGTAATTTCAGGGGTATGTCCATAGGTTATGTCGTGAACACATAGCCTAGGATTTTGCAGAAGTTTTGTAAACATATAAACTTCATTAAAACTTTGGGCCTCATTTAAAGGAAGGAGGCAAGGTGTGTCCCATTTGCCATGTAACCTGTTTCCCTTTCGCTTTTACCAGCTAGGGGGGATGTGGTTTTCCTGAAAGTGAATATTCCTGATACTGTTTCATTGAGAAGCTATTGGTATGAATGACTGCTAGACCTGCCATCCATGACGTGGTTTCTTCCTAATCTTTTGCCTTCAGACCTCCTGTTTGTGCTGACTTTATTTTTGATGGCCTTAGGACACTGCATACTTTACCACTGCTAAACAGTCCTAAAGTGCTCTCTTCTTAAAACATGGTACAATTATTGGCTTGTAACTATGTATACCTGGGTAGCCCTGGGACGCCCCGTTGCTGGGGCAGCTATGCGCTGTATAAAATCAGTAAATAATCAGTAAATAAAATAAATAAATAAAATATACCCAATTGGCATATTTAACCCGTTAACCGCGGCGTAAAATCCACCGCGGTGCGGGTAAATTCTTGCGTGGGCGGGGCCGCGTCGGCCAACGGACGTGTGCAGCACTACAGAGGTAGTGCTCGCGACAGCCGTTGGCCGACAGGCGCATCGAACGGGTTAATTTACTTCTAAGTCCCTAGTAAAGTGGCACTACATGTGCCCAGGGCATGTAAATTAAATGCTACTTGTGAGTCTGCAGTATTGACTGTACTTCCACTTAAGTAGCCATTTAAACATGTGTCAGGCCTGTCATTGCAGAGCATATGTGTGCAGTTTTAAACTACCATTTCGACCTGGCAAAATAAACCTTTTGCCAGGTACAAACTTTCCTCTTTACTACACTAAATTCACCCCTAAGGTAGGCCTCGACAGCCCAAAGGGTAGGGTGTAGTGTATTTAAAAAGCTGGACATGTACTATTACGTTTTACCTGTCCTGATGGTAAAAATCTCTTCAATTCATTGTTCACTACTACAAGGCCTATCTCTCTCATAGCGTAATATTTGAGTTGCCTTATTACATGAGATAGGTGTAATTTCAAAATGAAAAGAGATAACTGGCTCATGTTTGTTGTATGCTGAAATCAGATTTTAAATTACAATTCTGAAAATTGATTTTCTTGCCTTAGCCATTTGGTGACTGGAGCCTGTCTCTGATCACATGACTGGGTGTAGTTGGCAGTTGGGCTTTGAGTATTCCTCCTAGACACCTACATAGCTGTTAGTGGATGGGTCATCACTGGCAGGATAGGAGGGAGGAACTGGGCCCAGCCCCACTTACACCTGAATGGGCTGTGTCCTGTCTCCACACAAAGGGCTGCATACTCCCTTTCAGTTAGTATGGAGCTAGGGTAAGAAAGACAGGCCATCTGTGCACTTCAAATGCATGGTCCTAAAAGCTTCTCCCCACTTCAAAGGCACAACTGTGTATAAAAGAGATACCTCACACACCACAACTTCAGTACACTTCTGGACCTTTGGATACTCGGCCAGGAAGTAGGACTGCTGTGCTGTTACAAAGACTGTCACTCTGCTTGATTGTTGCTATAAAGGAGCTGCTGCCCTGACCTGCTGCCTGTTGCCCTCGTGCCTGGTTGAGAAGGACTGGACCAGCATCACTTGAACCCAGAAACCAGAGTGACTCCAAGGGCTAGTTGGTTGGCCACCTAATCTGAAGCGCCAGATTTACCAAGGTGAGTAAACCTCGAGCTGCATCACAATTCTACACCTCCCTGAAACAGGTGTAAAATGGAGAAATATTTGTATTTCTGTTAGTTACGTTCTCTTTATGTGCATGCTGTATTCCATAGCAAACATAGAGAGAGGAAAATGCCTTTAAAGATTGCATTTGTGCAGGAAAGTATCCCTTACCTATACATAATGTAAGGGACAGCGGATTTGTTCTTGTTCCGCAGTAGTTCCAGTGGCCAAAGTCCACCATGGCAGAGAACTCTAAATTCAGAAGGCCTGTCGCGGCTGGTATGTGTAAGGGGTGTCTCTGCCGCCCCAGCCTTGCCCAACCTCAAATAAGGCCTTTGTTCTCTGGCTAAATTTCTCCTTATCTGTTTTTAACTGTCCGTTATAGATGATTTTCATGATTTCTGAATCGTTTAAGAGCCAAATACTGAGCTTGCTTTATTGGGTACGGGTTATGACAACAGATGGGTGTTGTTCCAATCATTCACTTCTTGCCACAATCATTCCTTTACTGTGCGGAATGCATGTACGCGATACCCACTCCAACCAGTACACTTTTAATTTTGAATATAAAGTCAGGAATATTTTGAAATACTATATCACTTTGCTGTTCTTTTTAAGTTCAAAGAAAGTTTTATTAAAGAAAGATAAGATGTCTACATACAGTATGTAATATTAGAATCATATCAATACATTACATCATAAAATTGTTACAATGAAATCGTATGAATCGGACTTAACGATGGAAGAGAAAGAAATCAAACAACTAAATGTGATGTACATATCATTAGAATATAAAACCTATTTGGAACACATTAGAGGGATCATGGTGGTTTCGAGACTTCTTGCTGGGATGGCAGAGGTTTAGAAAATCTTTTGGCACAGACATCGATATACAAAGTAACTGGTGACCACAGGTCCAAGCGTTTCATTGCCATACATAAAGGGTAAACAAAGGTGGTGTCCAATCTGTGATTATGGCAAACAGCATACCACCAAGCCTTATATGAAATTTTATTTGAATCTTTCCAATTAATAGTAATTTGCTGAAAAGCAATTGCTAACAGTAAGTCAATAACTTTGACATTAGATACTACGTTCTCCCAAATGGAAGAAAGACTACCCAAGAAAACATGTTTAAAGGAAAAAGAAAATCTGGTTCCAAAAATCAAGTTAATTTGAGACCATACTTGTTTCCAAAAAGTATAAACAGAAGGACAAGAAAATAGCATATGGAATAAATCAGCCATTGATGTCTTACAAGTCCACCATGAATCCGGTACATTCGGAAATCTTTCGTTCAAAGTAGCTGGTGTAAATAAAACTCTATTATAAACAAAGAACATTGTTTGTGTTGTATTGGCTGCCCTGGATGATCTGCGTGTTTTATTCCATATTTTCTCCCAAAGAAGTACTGGCCAGACCGTTATAAAATCCCGCTCCCAAGCCTCTTCTATTTTGGACTTTTGTCTATCAACAACAGAATCATGCAAAAATCTATAAATAGTAGAGGCTTTGGGGACTGTTTTTAGTACAGTATGAAGTCGTAGAGAAGGATCTAAACTGGCAGGATTATCGTACGTATTAGGAAGATGAGTGTACACATCCATAATCGTCTTCTTGAGCAAGTCATATTTGTGGATGAATGAGGAGGGCAAACTGAAAGAGTGGCTAAGCGAATTAAAGGATACAAACTTTGAGTCTAAAAATAGCTGAAGAACCCATATTATTCCCTTATGTCTCCATATTTTCCAATAAAAAGGTTTACCTCGTATGGTTAGATTTGTGTTGTGCAGAAACAACTAGAGAGTAAGGAAAAAGTTAACTTGCCCTTTTCCCTGCATAGCATATGAATAAACAAAATGGACAAGTCCTTTTTTGAGGTTTTTTTGGTCAATGGTCCTGGCCAGAGCCTTCAAAAGAAAGGAGTGCAAACAACTGGAAGTAGTTTCAGGAAACCCCTCACCCACCTAACTGGTAGGTGGCATGCTTCATCATCGGGGCCCAGCTGGATCACCTAATGCAATCCAGCTGTGCTTCACTGCCTGAGTTACAGCGGAGCAGGTTGTTTGTCTAGAAAAGTGAAGTGCTCCGGTGGTCGGCTCTATACCGTTTGGAGTACCGACGGATAGAGCGGTACCCCCTTCCTGAGCGGCTGCCAGGCTGAGGTGGGTTCAAGTACCCAGCAGATGCGGGTATATATTCCTCTTCATCCCAATGATTGCCTGAAGAGTGACTGGATATACTGGAATATTATATTTTGTATCCTTTGTTTGCACTGTGTTTCACGTTGATTGCAGTAGCACTTGGTTTGGTCCTGATGAAAGCCTGCCCCACTTACGGGCATTTTGGCTGAAACATGTCGACCGTTTTATTACTGTCAACAGAGCAGTTTTAAATCCATACCGCTGGTGCGCTGTTTTTAATTCTGGCAAAGGGTGTATTTGAATAAATACTGGTTGATACAACCCTTATCCAGTTTTATATCACATTTTTGCACTTATATACATTTAAATACATTTGTTTTGCGCTGCGCCTTCACTCGCACTCATACTTTTCACTTGAGGATTTAGGATATCCTATTCAATAGGGTAAAACATCCCTGTGCTCCTCTCTCGAGGTGAGAGAGTTGCAGCCCTCCAAGGAACTAGGTTTCCTTGGAGAGGAGAATCCCCATGATGAAGCATGTCACCTTTGTGGTGAGTGAGGGATTTGGTCCTAACAAGGGAAATGCCCTTGGGCTTTTTGAGGTTTGTGTGTTGTGACTCTGTTCAAACAGCTTAGACATACATCTGTTTGTAGCTTTCATTGCACATTTTTTCTTAGCGTTTGTTTGAGACCCGTGGATTTCGTACTGTTGTTTGGCATGTTGATTGGGGAATAAATCCACTGTGGTCTTTAAAATTCCCTTAGACCCTCCTGTTCTCAATCTGTTCTGGTTTGGTTGCCTTGAAGGCATCCCAGATAGTGGAAAAAGGTAAGGAATCATTCTGATTTATCATCCAATAATCATTGAGAAATTCAGTGAAGGATGTAGTAAATTTTGGATCTAAGAGGAGTGCGTTGTTAAAACGCCATCTTTTAGGAGAATTTATCTTGGGTAATATATCTATGCCAATTAAAACCGGGGCATGATCAGATAAAAGGATAGGGCCAATATCATCATACGAAAGGGACTGTGATAAATTGTGAGAAACAAAGATGTAATCAATCCTAGATTGAGTGTGATGCATTGGAGAATAGAAGGTGTATTCCCTAGTGGTTGGATTGCATAGACGCCAAGCGTCTAAAAGCTTGTGTTGGCTGATAGTGTGAACAAAGGATTTGTGGGGTTTATGGGGAACAAAAGGCACTTTGGAATTTCTATCTGTAAATGGGTCAAAAACTTGATTGCAATCCCCAGCTAGTACAAAATTATCCTCAATGCTTTGAGAAATTTGTTTGGCTAGCGTAGGCCAAAATGAGGCATCTGCTACTCTCGGGGCATAAACATTAAGAAAAGAAACTGGTACACCCCTCAGTGATAATTTAACAAGTAACCATCTGCCACCCGTAGCTGACTCTTGCGATACAATCGTAACTGGGAGAGATTTACGACACAATATCATAACTCCATTTTGTTTACCGTCTCCCTGAGAGAAACAAATTTCCCCATCCCAACCTTTTTTAGTTTCAAAGATTCAGCCTCCGTAAGATGAGTTTCTTGCAGAAAAACAACATCAGCACCTAATTTGGCGAGATGGGTTAAAACTCTCTGTCTCTTAATGGGATTATGTAATGCTCTAACATTCCAAGAAACTAGTTTTAATGACATAATATATCAACAAAAGAGTGACAAAGAAATCGACGATAAAAGTCCAATTCAATAAAATTATATTTAAGAGTACATAAATAGAAAAGTAAGAAGTAATTAGGCAAATAAACCTCAAGCCCAAAAAAATAGGAGAAACAAATGACTGGATCCCACGGAAAGACTTAGGTAAGATAGAGCATAAAGAAAAAGAAATCATTAGTGACTGATAAGAAGGAAGAATTCAGAGATAGATTGATATATAGAATTTCCAGTATAAAAATGAATAGAGGAAAAGAGAAAGCGCAGACATCCGATGAAAGAAAAATAAAGACGATAGGAACAATACAAAGAACCACAAACAAAACAAATAACATACCTACAAAAAGGGAACACGAATGTGGGGGAGGGTAGAGCCACATGGAGTAGACGAACCATCTGAGGAAGACTGGACAGGGCCGCACTTCAAACCGTAGACAAAACTATGGAAAGAAAAAGAGTACCATATTTAATACTATAAAAACAAAGAACGAGGAACTAGGAGTAGTACATCTAAAATAACATGAGGTCATAAAAACATAGACTCACAGAATCTTTAACACTTTTTAGATGTAAGGTAAGCATAAATGTAGATAAAACATCAAATTGAATCCTGCAATGTAAGAAATGAGGACACATCAGGAGTTCATTCCCCAATTTTTTTTAAAAAAATCAGGTAATACTTGCAGGAAGTAGAACCAGAGGATTCCGTATGAACCAACGTATGTGAGCTAATAAAGCTTTGTAAATGAACTGGATCCTCATAAGAAGTTGTTTTATTATTGTAAGTGACTTTGAATAAACATGGGTGGAAAAGACCATATCTGGCACCCATAGAACGTAGGTCTGGCCTCATATTCAGGAAAGCCTTGTGCCTGGCAGCTGTAGCTTTGGAGTAATCTTGTGCGAAGAACAGCGTAGAGCAAGACCATGAAATACATTGAATAGCTTTAGCGGCAGACAATACTTTCAACAAATCTGTATACTCAAGGAAATACAGGATGACTCCTCTAGGCCATTGAGAAGAGGAATTGTTGGTGGAAGCTCGACCCAGTCTGTGTGCTCGTTGTATATTTAACATGACATCCTCTGGTAAATGAAGAATCTTGGGAAGGAAGGACTTGAAGAAGTCGATAGGGTCTGCCCCCTCTGCTCCCTCCACCAGACCATAAATACGTATATTATTTCTTCTGTTGCAATTTTCAAGATCCTCGACCTGCTTTTGAAGTGACGATACTTGGGTCTGCATCAAGGACACACATTTGGAGGTTTCAGAGAAGGAGGAGACATTCTGTTCCACTGTCGTGAGCCTGGTGTCGAGTAGAGACCAATTCTCAGAAAGAGTTTGTAATTTGGAGTTTGTTTCTTCGACAAAAGGTCTAAGTGCTCTTATCTCCTGTAGCAATAATTCCATAGAAACTGGAGAGGGAGGTTTCGGTGGTGAGGGAGGATCCTTCTTTAAGCGTTTTACATTTGATTTACCTGCAGGAACTGGGACGGAGTCCATCGTTGTGGTGTTATCCTCTAACTGAAGCACACCTGAGTCTTCAAGTTTAGAAAGCTGTGAAAATTGTTTTGAATTCTTATTAAAAGAATGCTTAGGCTTAGAGGTAGTGTAGAAATTCCCTTTTATCCTACCCATCAATATATAGAATGGGTGAGAAGCGGAGACAAGTTATCCAGCACAAAACGTGTTAAAATGACAGAAATGGCAAATGAAGAAGATTTGCACTACAAGGGTACATTAGCTTCATGAACATGTGCACCAAAAGGTGTAAACACACATTGTAATCTCTCCTCAAAATGCTGAGAATCAAACAAGTGACAAAATTCCTGTAGTTATTGCCTGCACTCTAAACCACATATAAACTGTTAATACGCCTTCCTGAAAATGAAATAATCCTGAGCTCAAATATAGCACACTTGCAGGAAGAATTACAGGCAATTAGCTCTTATGCAGAAGATATCATTATGCTTAGTAAATAGCACATTCCATGTGAGAGGAAGACCACATATCAGTATTGGAATATGCTCCACAAAATGGCGGCTGCTCAGTATTGCATCAGAAGCTGTCTGAAGGGAGGCAAAATGTAACTGTTGCGCTGTCCTTCGTTCTCCAGGTTGAGGGAGACACAAAACCCAGAGATAGCCTCTAGACAAACAAACTAAGAAAGTACCATCTGATCTTTAAATATCTCTGCAGTCAGAGGAGGAGCGGCTGTAGCGCGAAGTCCGGATTCAAAATGGCGGCTGCAGCGAAATCAGCCCGCCGCCGGAGAACTGCCACAAAGTAAACTGACAAAATGCTCTAGGGCACGATGAACAAAGAATCCTGAAGGTGAGGCGCCTATCACAATGACATTTCCTCATTTTAAATCGAGCTGGCGACACTCGGAGCGTGTCTGCTTTCCCCGTTGACCGGAGCCCTACTCAGGCGCCGCCATACTCGTTGGGCGCAAGCCACGCCCCCTCACTTTACAGTTCTAATAATTGCAGAAAATAATAAATGCATTTTGATTATGAATAAAAATGCTCTCATTTAATTTCAAAATTGGCCTCTGATGAACATTGTGAACATTTGTGTAAAGTTTACACATCATACTTACTCACATACGAAAGATGACAGGACTATTTTCTGTCAAATATTTTGTAGCGTTTTAATTTATTCACTCTCTTTCTGAAGCCAAATCCATTAGACCCTGAATATAATGATTTTTCTTGTTAGTGGGATCACTTTCAACGGATTCATTCAGCAGCTCATATTTCAGCTATGGCAGTGCAACACAGAGGTAATAATATTCTTCCATACTACCTGAAACTAAGGAGGGACAGAACTTTTACTGTACTATCTCCGTACAGTTTCACATTAGTCGAACTAGGTAACCCCCAAGCAATATAATTATACTTGCATCATGAGACTGTAATCCTTGAAATAATGAAGTCTGTCAGCTAATATTGATCCTGGATCCGGGTTGGCACCAGTGAAATATGCATAATTTGCAGCCACTGGGACACAGTCAGCAGCGCCTATGCCTGCACTGAGCAGCATCCTGCAGGCCAGTGGTGGCCAGCATGGCTCACGGGTGGAGGTCGGGCGAGGGGATGGATCCGGGGAGGGTGGCGTGCAGGGCACAATGTTCAATGAAAAAAAATAATACACTTACCTTGACTCCGGTCCTGCTTCGCTGCTCCTGCTTTCCTCTGGACTCCAGGAAACACAGCCTGGCTCCCCTGAGCAATTACAACGCTGCAATGCAGCATTGTGATTGGTAAGCACCCAGGCTCCCTTGACCAATAACAATGCTACAATGCAGCATTGTGATGGGCCTGAGCGCTGTAGTTCGGCGCTCAGCCAGGGACCTGGGGGCTTGGGCATGTTCTCCATGCAGGCTGTAATGCAACCTGCATGGAGAACTGGGAAAGTGCGCATGACTGTTTAGGTTGGCGCAAGAGGGCCGACAAAGCTGTCATTGCGCACTTAGGAGTGTTCATCCACTCCTTCCCTGCTCTTCAGCCACGCCTGCCCCCTCATGCTAAGCTGCCGCAGCAGGAGGACAAAATAAAATGATAATAACATTACATTATTATCATTTTTTTTTCATTTTTTCATTGCTTCAAGGCAGTCGGGCGATGCTGCTCTGTCTTAGCGGAGATGTCGCCACTGCAGCGAGGCTTTCTTGTTTTCACTTCCAGCTGGGCCCAAAATGGAGACTTAATTTAAAGGGCCATCAGACCTCCTTTTGTTCGAGTATTATTTTCGCTGGAACCCAATCGCTTGGATGCCAATAAAATAGGGAAACAAAGCACACAGCTTATTATCACTTCAGAAGTACGTAGGAGAAACTCTGATTTGAAGGCAGGTTTTTGACTTTGTTCAACCCCTACATATAAGAGATATACAGGCACTATTTGAACGTCAGATTTATCTTTCTATTTGAGTAATTAGACAAAGAATGATCTAAATATCACAAATATTTGTATTGAATTCTTTTATATCATTACTCATTCTAATGTAGGGTGTCAGAGCACTTTAGATCACACAAACACATTATACTCAGACTTTAAGTCATAAGTTTGGAAATCAATGCACTAGAAATGTTACAGAAGACAGTAAGAAGTTCAAGGTGCAGGAGTTACATACCTTTCTCGTGTGGGATATTTACTAATTTATTTTCCACGTAAGACAGCGCAGCAAGCAAACTTGTTTCACAGCGTTGAGTTAAAGGGAGACAACAGAAATGCTCCATAGCTACGAAGATGTGGCACATGTTTGCTATCTCCTGCCTAGCACCAATGCAGGCACTCTTGTACCATGGTGCAAGTGTGCCTGCATTACAGGCTGGATTGTTTTTGTGCAGGAAGGGAACTTTCCTGCACAAAAGCAACACTTAAAGGCGTTTTCCTCTCTCTCTCTATGTGTGTTGTTGAATGCAGCATGCATATAAAGAAGAAGTAACAAAGAGAAATAATATTTGTCCTTTTAATACCTGTATCAGGCAGGTGTAGCATTGTGGTGCATCTCGAGGTCACCTTGGTAAATCTGGGATTGCATCAAAATCTGTGGGTGGATGCATGAGCTCACCCATGCTCCACCCATGGAACGCCTTACTAAACCACACAAAGTAGCTTTGCATGTCTTATTAAATCTCAAATTATTTTGCATTGCGGCTGCACCACAAAAGTGAAGCAACCCAGATATGAAATCATAGTAAATCTGCCCCTAAATGTTAAGAGTGAGTGGTCGGGAGAAATACAAAGTCAGGATTTAAAATATGACATAATTGTTGGAATTAACTGTACTAATAAAACTGAATTACTACCCAAAGGAACCCTTTTTAACCATGTTAGTGCAGCAGGCACATAAACATCTATGCTACTTTGACTCAAAACTATGACCAGACAAAACACAAATCTGTCCAGGAAGCACATTAATCCCCAGAGTTATCCTTACCATTATTAATAACCCTTGTACAGCTCCTGGCAGACAAAGATCAGCAGGTGCCCTAACTCTTGCACTTTTGCTTGTGGCCAATTTCTTTGCGGCATATTTTTTAAATCATAAAGGCATACATTGACTGTCAGACTGTCAGACGCCGCTTTTTATGACCCATTATGCCACTACTCACTTTCCGCTGTGGCACCTTCCAACCCCAATTTATATACCTCTGGAGTACTCTTTTTTCCATTTCCAGCACTTGATCTTACCATTCCCTCACAGTGACGATAGAGGCTTGAGCACTCAACCACTAGTGGTCCACCATACTTTAATCAACAAACTTGTATACATGGTTAAATAATCTAGAATGACCCGCTGTGGTACGACAATATTCAGAGTAAGTTGAGCAGAAAATCAATTGTATGACAGTGTTTTGTGCATCTCTGTGGTTGCTTCGATGCACAAGGCAGACCCTTCCGGGATTGGTTGCTATGTTAATCTCCTTAATGCTTCGGATGCTTTTGTTATGAAATGCACGGTTAGCAGTTTCTTTCAGAACCACATTCTCCAACAAGTAGCTCATAAACTACTGGTAGTTCCCAAGCTGCTTGTAAGTAGCTCTCCTGTGTGCAAAACCCTACTAAAGTAGACATTTTTGCTTGCTAAAACTGACAGAAATGTGTGTAATTTCAGTATTCATAAGCTGATGTTTGGGAAAAAAATGGCTGAATTCACAAAATATATTTAAAGAAGATATTTGAGTGATATACTGTGTGGCACTGGGGAGGCTTATTACTAATAGTAGTACGTCTGGAGCATTGCAGCTGTGGCTGGTATGCATTGCCCATGTAGAGGAATTTCAAAATGACAAATCACGTTTTAACATTACCGCTGGCAAGCCTGTCTGGTGGACTGAGGCAATCCCTGCTAGTCTTCTTGCATATCCTGGTCACTAATTTAATTTTGTCTGATGTGGTCACTATTACTTCACTAATAATATCAGTAACTCTGGATGATTTTCATTGAATGTAAGTAGTTCTTATTACAGAAAAGGTTCAAGAACCCTGCGTAGAACCTCCATTGATCCGTATGAGAAAGTCTGCCAGTTGGGAATTCTGAAAGTTTCCTCCCATTCAGTCAAGTGATCTCACAACTTCTTTGAGCTTTTCAAATTTCAGAGGCTCCAGTTTTACATCCCTACATGATGTGAAAACTGTTTCTGTTCTATAGTGTAAAAGGCTCCATTCAAGTATTGTGTAATGGTTAGCGGAGTAGACAGACATTTGCCTGGAGGGGGAGGAGAGGACGGCAGCAACATTCTTTTATCCAAGGAAAACATTTCATCACAGCTCAGTCGCTTTCCTTACAGGGCGTCTGTCTCTCATAGTACATGTACAAGTGATCAGCTTGGGAAAGGCTGATGCTGAGACACATAAATACCTCTCAACAATAGTTTGCTGTCATTAAGTAATTAAAATGCAGTGTTTGTGTTTTTAGATTTGGTTAGAGACAGTTTTATCTGCCTGCCAACGCTTTTGTGAGGACCAAAAAACAAGAGATATTTACATACTGAGGGACTTGGAATTATTCCTCTTTGCCATTGTGCTGCATTTGCTTTGGTTATAATGTGTACCAGTCCTCCTAAAGAGTGCTTGCTCTCCAATAAATGAAAGATCTGTGCAATGCAATGGAGACTCGTTGTTTTAATTTATGCTTGCACCAACTGGTACCTTAGTTTAGCTAAGGGTTAGATGGGAGGGGATAGTGAACAAAGATTTGTTGCATCATTCTATAAAATTAATTTTTAAATCAATTGTTACAATGTTTTAGTGTTTCATAATATTTTGCGCAATAATTGCTTTCTTTGCCACTACGTTGTTTGTTTTATAGTTACAGCAATCCACATTATTTCTACTAGATTAGGACTTTGATTTAAATAAGATCTTAAAATATATAATGTGGATTGTTGTGTGTCCATTTGTAATAAAAGAATTGTTAGAACTCATCAACAACTAATAATCCTGTAAGTATCACAGTCTTGATTGTTGCCCAGAAGTCACCATCCTCATGTGATGTGCAGGCGGTTTGTGGGTTGCAGTCCACCAGGTTCCCTGTCTCATGATGGTAAATTGGCATAGTAAAACTGGAGCTTTTGATAGAGGATCTAACTAACTTAAAAGTGGGTTGTATCTTGTAGGGAATTTAAAAAACGTATCAGTGGTGTGGGGGCGAACTTTGATTGATCCTGAGTCACAGACACAAATCTTTTGCCATAATTATTACTAGCACAGATGTCCTTTGTAATATTTGTGTCCTCCCTCAGTTCAGACAGGAGCTTCCTCTCTGCTGCAGGTGTGTCATGTCCTTGACAGGTAAACGTTAGGGCTAATTTTTATTTCATTTTTAATTTCATTCCGCTATTTGAATCTGTTCTACATTGGTGGACCAACCTGTTGTGATAAGAGTAAACTTTAGGGCACCATTAATACAAAACCTCACAATACAGGGTTTCTCTGAGGTGAGGGTGCAACTTTTGTTGTAAATGCATGTGCTCCATATCCCTTTAAAATATTTTACCTCTTAGATGAACTTTGCACCTGTTGATGCAAACACTAGGCACCTTCATACATATAAAGGTGTCTCTGTACCTCCAGAATATGGACTGTACCACACACTACAGTTCAAAATAGGCTATCAGAAACACCAGGTTCGGTTCAGTGGTCATTTACCACATTTAGAGCAAAATGTAAGAATTCCGTAATCCAGGGGCTACCTTGCCCATGTTGGCTGGTTATTTTGGCATCCTGATACAGCAAACCTAGCCACTCTGAAGTCAAGACAGTTATTAAATCAACCAGTGGTTTTATATAGACGACTTCTACAGTACGTTTTACAGATATCACGACTGTAGTGTTGGTTCCTGGTCCAGCACAAAGCAGCATCATGCAGTGAAGAAAATTAGCCAACAGATTATTAACATGATCATTGACGAAACCTCAACAAAGGAAGTTGGAATTCCATTTGGGATATGCTGGCAATCTAATCAAATGAAGGAAGTATATCCTCACCCACAGAATGCTAAGTTATGTGTGTCCCAAACAAATAAAGAACAAGCACAGAAGTGCACCCGCGCTTGATTTAGGGATGAAATTGATAGGCAATTTTGAGACTGTCTTTTCTGTAGTCCTCAATAATGTTCAAGGGAAAACAGTTCTCTAGTGGTTGGTTAGATTTCTTGTTCAAGATCATGAATGGTAGATTTCTAAAATGTTTGCAGAAGTATATTTATGGGTAGGCCGGGATGCTTTAGGTTCCCGAGCCACAAATCCACAAATCAAAACAAAAAAAAAAGTCTTAGGGTTCATGTAAAGAAAAAACAGCACCGGAAATAAAGAAAAGACGGACAACGGAAAAGAAATTCTAGGACTGAAACTCAACAACAGCAGAAATACCGTAGGGTGTACCATCAAAAAATGAAAAAGCCAGATCTTTTTTAGTCATCTGATAGCTGTTCTTCCCGTTCTTTGAAGGACTCTGCGGGAGTAAAAAGACAGTGGATAGACTGACTATTACAAAGAGGATGAATATGTCAAAAGTTAAAAAGAGCCAGCATGCAAAGTTGAGATTTGTGTCTAGAAAGAAGGGAAAGATTCAGACTCAAAAGCACATTTTCGGAAAAAGAAAGTAACTTGATTGATAAAGACAATGGCTTACAGTCCACTAGGGTCCCTGTTTCATGTTGTTGAGTTGGCATAATAAAGCCTGAGCTTTTGTTGTAGGGCCTAGGTAATCTAGAATCGGGCAGTATTTTAAAAACAATTACAAAAAATGCATTACAACCAGCTTAAAAGCTCCACATATCTACGCCAGGAGAGTATAAGCCTGGAGGAGATTTTTCTGCCCGAGGTACAGAATGGTTGCACTGGCTACAGAGCTGCACGTGACGGGCAGTACCTTCCTTCGCCCCACCATTGTGAAGAACATCAGGACCATGTTAGATCCTTCTAGCTAAGTGGACTTTTGGCTGGAGGGTGAGTAGCTGCCATTGGTCTTGATGTTGCTTCTGTCTGATTCGCTACTGATGCCCCCCCTGTAGAGCATAGGTAGGGGAGGTGGGCATCGGAGGAAGTGGCTCCTGAACCAGCCACTGCACATTCATGCTGCAAAGGGTTCAATAACACAATATAGTGGTAAACAATTTGGTTGCCCAAAATATAGTATCAAAATATTGTTTACCACAATATTGTGTTCCTATACCAATAATAAAAATGGCAAAAATATAGAAACACATATAGTGGAAAGTAATATAATTGAAAACAGGCAAAATATTGTGTTTTTTAATATACATACAGTTTAAAGTAGTAAGTCTTAAATATTATATTATATAGAATTAATATAATGTAAGATAAATAAATGCCACAAATTATTTAATACTATATATAAATATATATATAGAATGACACAATGTAAATTATTTATTTTACGTGACATGAATTTGAAATATTTTGGTATTTTAAATTGAGTACTTTAAAAAGTATGTATATATATGGGAACGAAGCGGTTTCAGTGTACTCTCACGGAATCAGGCAAGCCGAGCCCCGAGGTCGCTGGAGGGCAATCCGGGTTCTCAGGTAAGCCTGTGAGTGAGTTGTGTACCCGTAACCCGATCCTTTACAGTGGCTTGTGGGAAAGGTAGTTCGCAAACCCCAATTGCGAGCAGTGGGCGCCAAAGACTAACATACAATTCACAACAATGGCAGAGGAGTGGGTTAAAAAACGAGAAGAAGAGGCCCTAAATATTTTTTGCGATGCAGACACTGGTGGGTCTTCGGCTACTGGCAGCAATATATCGAGAGATCCACAACCAGTGAGTGATGTCAAAAGGCTTACACATGAGCTAGAAAAACTGAGGAAGACGGAGGTCTCGAAATGGTGGGAGTGCAAATCCCTGCAGAGGTATTTAGACGTTGGACGCATCCCCAGGGGCTTGAGAATTTTAATCGCTCCAACTTATGAGAACCCAGATCCAGCTATGCTACAAATGTGGGCGGAAAATAGTGTGCAGTCATCAAAAAACATGTTGCAAATTTTGATAAAATTCGCTGTGAATGACCGAGAAAAACTTATGGACAGAATTAATCAAATCCTTAAACAATTGCAAGAATTAGAGAATCAGGATGAAGTTACCAAACTACTCATGGAAATTGAAACGAAAGTATCTAAACACGAACAGACCATAAAAGAAAGAAAAGCCATGAAATTCCAGAGAGACAGGAATGACTATCTCCAAGGGAGAATTTATACATTTTCAAAGAAATTTGATAACATCAGGAGACAACAATTATCAACATCAGCAGGCAATATCCCTAGATTCAGTGACCCAAGTGAGTCGGAACTAAGCTCTGAACTGGAATCAGATCCTGAAGGTTCAATTGCTAAGGACCCAACTCACAGTGCCCCTACACCCATTCAAGAGTTTGGTTTTTTACGTCTAGAAAGAATAATGAGTCTCAGACCGCGAACGTCAAGACCAGACCCAATGCAGAAAAACCAACAAAAACAAAAAGAAGGCGAAGGAAAAACAGGAGGTGGGGAAAACGCGCAGCAAAAGACCGGAAAATCAACATACAGAAAAAACAAACGCAAATGAACATAAATGAAGAGTCAGATAATACAGTGATTAATCTAACTAAGATGGAGATAACAGATAAAGAAAAAAAGATTCTATCATTAGGACTCTCATATTGTACCGTCACAAATTTTGACTATACTCAGACGAGAATAGATTTATTTCATTATATTCGGAAACTCAAATTGTGCAAGTATTTCTATAATGTTAATAGAAATCAGACACCAATGCCCTCTAATGACAGCACTGAGACCACTACAAACATTCTATCAGTAGCGGATATGCCTCTCCTTCAGAATCTAGAAGAATTGAATCAAGAAATGAGCCAGATATCTCCTACTGATGCAGCCACAGGTTCAAATATAAATATATTTCAAAAAACGCAGAGCCCCTTCAAACCTAAATCCATTTTTTTACCAATGATGCCGAGAGACGGCATAGACATTTTTTCAGAAAATGTGATCAAAGACCTGAAAGAACTAGCCACAATGAGTAGTAAGCAGTTAAAAGCAAGTACAAATAAGAAAATCTTTGAATACAACAACTTAATGACTAAAATCAAATCAAGAAATGACATTATGGTCAGATGGTCTGATAAAGGAGGCAACATAGTCCTGTGGCCTACGGACATGTATCAGAAAGAAGCAATGAAACAACTCCAGGATAACAACTGTTACTGTCGCATTAGCTCTACACACTCGACAGGAGTAAAAGAAAGATTTCATGCAGCTCTATACGAATGGAAAAGAACTGGATTGCTATCTAAGGAAGAGATGGAGTTTTTGAAAAAGGATTTCCCAGTTACACCAGAACTATATCTCATTCCAAAAATTCATAAAGATCCGCTAAGTCCCCCGGGGAGACCGATCATCTCAGCAATTGGGGGACTATTCGAAAATACGAGCAGGTATATTGGCTATTTCCTTCAACCCTTTGTTCGGAGCCTACCAGCATACATAGGAGATACCAGAGACTTCTTGAATAAAATCCAGAATCATCAATGGAATGACAATTATGTTTTTTTGACACTTGATGTACAAAGTTTGTACACGAGTATCAAGCATAAAGACGGTTTGAATGCCATGGCCTTTTTTCTAAGTAAAAGAGAACTGGAATTTTATCAACATACAGCCATGCTATTAGACATGACACAATGGTGTTTGAATAACAACTTCTTTTTGTTTGACAGGTTGTATTATAAACAAATTCAAGGTACAGCCATGGGTACCTGCTTCGCCCCCAGTTATGCTAATTTGCATATGGGCTGGTGGGAGGAGCAGGTACTCAGGCATCAATACTCACAGGAAATGTCAAAAAATATCAAATTATACACTAGATATATTGATGACATTTTTATCTTGTGGGAAGGCACAGATGAATCTGCTATGAAATTTGCTAAGGATCTTAATAACAATGATCTAAATTTAAAATTCACGTGTACTACCAGCAAAGAGGTGATTCACTTTTTGGACTTAGAAGTATACACTGAGAATGAAAAGATAGAGACAAGAACATTTAGAAAATTAACATCAGGGAATTCTATACTGCACGCGAGCAGCTTTCATCCAAATAAACTTATTGATAACATGCCGTATGGGGAATGCTTGAGGATGAAAAGAAATTGCAGCTCTGTCGCTAGTTTCAATCAAGCCAAGAAAGAACTCTTTACGAGACTCAGTAATAGAGGATATAACAAACAGGTATTGAAACAAGCAGAGAACAAAAGTGCTAAAATCCAAAGAACAGAGCTACTGAAACCAGATAACAAAAAAACGTTAGTTGTGACAGGAGATTATCAAAAAAAGACACCACCTAGACTCATCACTGGCTACAATCTCTACCACAATAATCTAAGAAAAATAATGTTGAGACATTGGCCATCAGTACGCAATGATCCAGTAATAGGTGAGATATGTAAGAAACCCCCGCAAATTACATTTAGACGGGCAAAAGCTATGCGTCAAGAACTTGTATGCAACTCCCCTAGACCGAGTGCAAAAACAGAATGGCTGAAACCGCAAAACGGATTTTTA
Source organism: Triturus cristatus (assembly GCF_964204655.1). Taxonomy (NCBI): domain Eukaryota; kingdom Metazoa; phylum Chordata; class Amphibia; order Caudata; family Salamandridae; genus Triturus; species Triturus cristatus. The sequence continues at coordinate 633,261,485 of NC_140587.1, forward strand.
AAATGCGCTAAATGCAAGGCATGCAAGTATGGCACCAACACACACAGCCTTACATTACCATTTAGGAACACTCCTTTTGAAATCCGTAGTAACTATTCTTGTAAAACCGATTTTGCGGTTTATGTCTTACGGTGCACCTGCAACAAATTCTATGTAGGTAGCACTATTCACCAAGTCCACGTAAGAATATTGCAGCATCTTCGTGCCATTAACAAGGATGATCCAACATACCCAGTGGCACGACACATAAACACCACACACAGTGGTAGAAGCGAAGACCTTTCATTTTTTGTAATAGACAGTATCCCAAAGAACAAAAGGGGAGGAAATAGATTACTGTCTTTACGAAAATTAGAATCCAGATATATAATGTTTGTTACATTTCCACTATGTTATTATTTATATGTATGTTCACTTTAAGGCATGTGACATGTATTTGTATAAATGTAGATTCCAGAGTTCCATGTGGAGCTTCTGGGGCAGGAGATTCCAGGACAATCAGTTTGTCATCTGCTGTTGATTGCTTTGGATGTTATGCCGTGCTGGAAAAATAAACATCACTGTTTGACAAGATTTGGTGTAATATTTAACAAATTTGGCGACGAGCGGAACTACTCCTGCCATATTCAGCACGGGAGCGGAGTATTTTTACCCACGTATCATGGACTTAAATGCTGGTGTTTGCTACTGAAGTGGATTCATTCCTGGTTATTTAAACAGAACAAATCATTGGGAAATTGGCGTGTGGAGAGACTTTTCAAGGCACAAAACAAAGAAATAAGCGAGCTTATCCAACAAGGCAGCTGTGCTCTTTGGTGGAGGAGAACGTGACTGCTGTGCGACGAGAGGAAGAAGTCGTATTAATGCGGAAGAGTGTTCTGTGAGTAACAAGGCGAAGGCAACAAACCCTGTACAAGTACTGTTTTTTTTTTGGTTTTAAAAATAACCAAAAGACTATTCAGTGGGCCACAGGACTTACGGTTGAGTCGGGCATTTTTCAAGTGGAGAGCGCGTCTTCATCACGCGTCGTTTCTCGCACCGGCGCAGCGTCACACAGCGCGTCATTGCCTGCATCTAGAGGGATCTTTGTTTGCATTCGTGTCATACCGTGCGCATCATCACGCACGTACTACGGACACTTGAAGCGTCCAATTGGTTACCTAGCAATGGGGAAAAGAGATGCGAAGAGTAAATTGAAGCCGTTTCAGCTACGAAGACGCCGGAAAGAGACAAAGTAGACTACACAGTGGCAATTTGGAAGCTGTTTCAAGTTTTTTTTTTACGCATATTTCAGTACTTTAGTCAACACTAGTTGGCCAAATATTTTAAAGAGTATATATATGTCAAATGATTAATTCAGTGTAAGCAGTAGTAGAATGCATGTTTAAATTCTATTCATAAGGCACAAAATATACATAAATAATTCAGGTCAAGAACAAACATGCAATTTGAAGCCCCTGCTAAATTTCTCCAAAGTAAAGGTGACCCACCATTACCCTGGCCTAGATGGAAAGAGGAATTCTTCAATTATATGAAGGCTATAGATGGGGAACGCATGGGGGCTGAAAGAAAGAAAAGTATTTTACTTCACTGTCTAGGTTCTGAGGGCCAAGAGGTTTTCAGATCCCTACCCCAAGTAATTTCTCAAGGGGGTCAAGGGGACAATATCAATGTTTATACGGAAGCCTTATCCAGATTAGAAAAAAGGTGTAAACCAACATCCAACATTGCGTTAAACAGGTTTAAATTTTATACAAGAGCACAAAAAGATGACGAATCATTCGATGACTTCCTAACTGCACTAAGGTCTTTAAGTTTACATTGTAGTTTTGGTAATATCACGGATGAGATGATTCGTTATCAGATTATAGTGCATGTCAAGAATAAGAAAACACAAGAGAAATTATGGGTTATGGGTGACCCTAAGCTTGAGGAAGCCATAGCTATAGCGAAGTCAACAGAATTGTCAGAGAAATGGATGGATGTAGTTAGTCAGAAGTCTAGTAAATCGTCCACTGAAGACGAGATTTGTGCACTTAATGCAAAAAGTGATACGAAAAACACAAACACAAACAATATACAAGGAAAGTTTAAACCCAATTACAACAATTACTCAAGTAGGAAACAAGATCAGGCAGGGGGTCCATTTGTTTGTTATAGATGTGGGAGTAGAACACACATCGCCTCATTTCAGGGTTGTCCTGCATTGAATAGAGAATGTAGATTATGTGGTAGAACAGGACATTTCAGCAGTGTTTGCAGAGACAGACGTGTCAACTACCAAACACGTAATACCACAAAAGTTAATACTGATACCAACAAGATTACTTCGGTCAAAGAAATTCAAGACATAGACAAGGGTTTTGTAGTTTCCATCATGCATTCTGAAGGTGAGGGGAAGGAGTGTATGAAGTCCCCTAAATGTGTATTTGGTATTTCAGGTTCAGAGTTGGAGTTAATGGTAGATTCAGGCTCTCCTTGGACAATTATTAGCAAGGAGTATTTTAGAGAGAAATTGCAAAACTACTATAATTTCAATGACATACTGCCATCTGATATACAAGCTGAAAGTTTTGATGGATCAAAGATTGACATGGAAGGGTATTTTAAAGTAATTTTAAGTTTTAGAGGTAGGTCTGCTGATATCAAATTGTACATAGCCACTAAAGGTGTAAATGTTTTAGGGTGGCGAGATCAGTGGGAATTTGGCATCATTCTTAATCCACGTTCTAAGGACCCTGTGTCTTTGTGCAATGAACTAGACATGGACATAACCACCACGATAAACCAAGTAGCAGAATCCACAAGGGGTAGGTTACATATTACACACAAGTTTGATAAAGTTTTTTGCGAGAAGTTGGGAAAGTTAAAACAGTTTGCACACAAGATAGTTCTGAAAGAAAATGCTACCCCAGTCAAACAAAGATTACGAGGGGTACCAATCAATGTCAGGGATGAACTTAAAGACATGTTACATGAACTGCTGGAAGAGAAGATTATTGAACCGATTGAATCGGCTGAATGGGTTTCTCCAATTGTATTGGTACGCAAACCTGACCAAAAATTACGCGTGTGTGTGGATTTGAGGGCATTAAACGCAAATATTATTATAGACTGCCACCCACTTCCAAATATAAATGAATTGGTCTCATTGTTTGATGGTGCTAAAATATTTTCTACCCTCGACTTAAGGTCTGCATACCATCAAATTGAACTTACTGAAGAGTCCAAAAAATATACTGCTTTCATAACACCCTTTGGTTTATTTCAATATACTAGAATGCCATTTGGGCTCGCTTCAGCAGCTTCTGTATTCCAGAGAGTCATGTTCCAGATGTTTAGAGATATTGAAAATTACGTCAAATGTTTCCAAGATGACATCTTGGTATTTTCAAAAGATGAGGCTGAACATGAATTACATCTCATAGAAGTGTGTAAAAGGCTAGAAACATCTGGACTTACACTCAAGGCACACAAGTGTAAGTTATTTAAGAGTTCAGTAGAATATTTAGGCCACACTTTGTCTGGTAATGGTTTGGTTCCTAAGAAGTCGAATGTTGATGCTATTTTAAATGCACCGGCTCCGTTGAATAAAGAACAGCTGTTGTCATTTTCGGGCATGTGCGAATATTATAGCAAATTTGTTCAAAATTTTGCTACCAAGATGGAACCATTAAGGAAACTATTAAGGCAAAAAACTGTGTTTGAGTGGGGTGATGAACAAAACAAAGCTTTTCAAGTTATCAAAAATGATGTTGTAAATGCTCCGACACTCAAACCATTTAAGATGAGGAAAACTTGTATAATTACTGTAGATGCTAGTTTATATGGTTTGGGCAGTGTGCTGTCACAAAAGGATGAAGGAAAGGAGTGGAATGTAGCCTTTTCCTCCAGAACTCTTAACGAAACGGAACGCAGGTATGCGGTTATCGAAAGGGAATTGTTGGCATGCGTTTGGGCAGTGGAACATTACAGGATGTTTGTGTGGGGGAGCAGATTTGTGCTCAGGACGGATCACAAACCGTTGGTCCATATTTTGTCAGCAGGTGGTGGTTGGAATTCAACAGCTAGAATAGCTTGGTTAACATCTAGGTTACAAGAGTATAATTTCACAGTTGAATATTTGCCAGGTAAGAAAAATGTCACAGCAGACTGTTTATCACGACTTCCATGTGAGAATACAAATGATAGGGTCAACAGGATCAATGAGTTGGATTTTGTGTTAAGTGTTGGTGACGTTTTCCCTACAGGTTACAAAGAAATTACAGAGGAAACTTGGAAGGAAGGCCAAGTTAAAGATGACAAATGGGTGTCTCTCAAGAAATATGTGATGGAAGGATGGCCCAGGAAGGAGTATGTAGCTTCAGAACTTTTACCATTTTTTATGGTAGCTGATGAATTGTTTTGCGATGGAGATTTCATATTCAGAGCAGGGAAATGTGTTCCCCCACAAGGAATTCAAGAAATGATACTCAATTTGGCACATAGAACACACCCGGGCATCTCTTCTATGAAGCGGTTGTTAAGATCATATTTTTGGTGGCCAGGAATGGACAGGTTAATTGATCGTACAGTGAGGGAGTGTAATGACTGTTCTTCAAATGACAAGATGTTGAAGGTTAATGTTCCTCCTTTAAAAACTGTGGAATGGCCTAAAGAACCGTGGAGGAAGGTGGCTTTCGATATTTCAGGTCCTTTTTACATGTTGCCGGAGAATTCACGTTTTGCTTTGGTTATAATTGACTACCATTCTAAATGGCCTGAAGTCAAGTTTGTCGCAAAGGCAACCACAAGTGCAGTGATTAATTTCTTCAAGGAGGTTTTCTCACGGGAAGGGTGTCCTTCTACTCTGGTATCAGACAATGGTGTGCAGTTAGTCTCTAGTGAGATGGAGAAGTTTCTTAAAAGTTGTTCTATTCAACACATCTGCACCTCCCTATATGAACCCCATGAGAATGGTCAAGTTGAACGATTCAATCGTGTGTTAAAAAACTTCGTGATGGAATCGTTAAAATTGAAGGGAGAATGGTTGAGTGCACTTAGAGAAAGACTTTGGGTATATCGGATTACTCCACACTCAACCACTGAGATCAGTCCTTTCAGATTGTTAAAGGGTAGAGATCCAGCTTCGGAGGTGTGTCCTTGGTGGTTTAAAGTAAAATGTAAGGAGGTATTGGAACATAAGGATAATGTACAAGAGGTTGCCAACAGAGTTGAACGGAAACAAGTAAGGACCAAAATGTGGTATGATAACAAATGGAAAACTAAAGCACATAACTGGAGAGTGGGTGATTGGGTTAGGATCTTAAGACCCACTATAATCAATAAAGGTACAAGTAAATTTGGCAGACCCATACAAATAAAAAAAGTGTTCAAAAACAGTGTAATCACTCAAGATGGTAAAGTGTGGAACTCAAGGAGAGTAGCGAGGTGTCCAATGCAAAATGGTAATAATGGGCACACCAATGGAGTTGATGAGGATAGTAAATTACATAGAGAAGGTGTGAACGAATCGGTTGCTTCTAGAGTTAAAAGTGATGGACGCATTAGAATAGCACCCGGATTGTTTAGAGACTATGTTTAATGCAGTTCTTTATTGTTTGTTATTTAATAAGGGAGATGTGTTACATTTCCACTATGTTATTATTTATATGTATGTTCACTTTAAGGCATGTGACATGTATTTGTATAAATGTAGATTCCAGAGTTCCATGTGGAGCTTCTGGGGCAGGAGATTCCAGGACAATCAGTTTGTCATCTGCTGTTGATTGCTTTGGATGTTATGCCGTGCTGGAAAAATAAACATCACTGTTTGACAAGATTTGGTGTAATATTTAACAATGTTGTTAGACAGTAAAATCCCTAAGGGATTGAACGCTGATGAAGCTCTAAGTGTGCATCTGCAATAATTATTGTATTCTAAACTTAAGATTTTTCAGGTAACAAGGGCTCTCTTTCTTTTTTGTTAGTTTTAACCCACTCCATCAACACAGGTAGCACCACTAAGTATGCACAACTTATTTTATTTTGTTGTTTCCCAACCATAAATAGTGGTTCTATGATAAATATATATATATATATATACATATCCAGAAATATTTCATTTGTAGCCACATGCAATCACTACCCACTAGGGTAAGATCTATCACAGCTGTTTTCTATGCAGTCAACAGCGAGTTAATGTGTGATGATATTAAGTTTAAATGTGTTAGCATACATTCAACAGCATTTAGTTTGCGTGTTTTGCTTTGTTGTAAAATGGGATTATTTCTATCTCTATGACCAAATGGTTGGGTAACCATGACAACGTTGGATTTAAAAACATGGTAATTGTGCTGTACCTGTGTTCAGTGACCAAGGCGGCAAGTCCGTCGAAACGCGTTTGGCCATTCTGTTGTGAACAAATATTTTTCTTTGACGAAATCTCCCACGGAGTCAGCGCCTCTTCAATTATAGTCGAACTGGATTGTCGAATATATATATATATATATATATATATATTCACTGAAAAAACCATAGGTTTCAGGGGCGTTATAGTTAGCTGGACTTTTTACTCGTACAAAACCATTGAAATTCCCCCGTTATAGTTAGTTGAGCTAACTATAACTCGCGCGCCCACAATGCACTGCTGATGACGTCACATATTACATCACTCATGACATGGTCAGTGACATCACTCATGACATCACTGATGACATCTCAAATGACATCACTGATAACATCATCCAGTGAATGTGTGTTTTTCTGAAAATTACATATGTTTTATATATGGATATCTCAAGGTCGATGGAAGAATAAATGGGTATATAAGTGTCTAAATGGATGATTTGTTTTTGAAAAATTGATTGTATAACTGACTGATTAAGTGTATCTTAGTGAATACATGGCTTAGTGAGTAATGTTTAAATATGTAAATATCTGTATCAGTCTCTCACTGTGTGTATAAGTGGCTGCATGGGTTGGTGAGTAGCTACATGAGCGTCTATATAGGTTCTTAGTTGGTTTTTTGAGTATCAGTATGAGTGTCTGAGTGTCTCTTTGGTTTGGTGGGGGGTATTACATAGTGCATAGGTGCATGAATGAGTGACTCACTGTTTGTATGTGTTGAAGACAGCATGTGTGCAGGACTGTATGGGTGGATGAGTGTGTGCATGGGTGTGTTAGTGAGTGAATGACTGTCTCAATAGTGTCTTTATAAGTAACTACATATGTTTTAAACTAGTATATGTGACTATTGGTGTATATAAGTGAGTATATGTGAGAGTGAGCGATTGAAAGAGTTCCTGTATGAATAAGTATGTGTTTCTAAAAGTGATTGTTTAAAAGACTAAGTATGTGTAAGTTTCTGTAAGTGTGGTGGTGTGTGTATACCTGTATATGCAAGTAAATGGATGTTTGATTCTTTATTAGCATGAGTGACTATGTGTGTGAGTAACTCTATGGATGAGTTGCGTTGTGTAACAGGATGTATAGGTGTATGAGTACATATGATGAGTGAGTACATATATGAGTGACTGTATAGGACTGTTGGTGAATGAGTGGATGTGTATGTGGATCTTAGAATTTCTGAATAGGTTGTTGTAACTGGTATTGGTATGTCTATTGTTTTGAAAATGTTAGTTTCTATTTTTGAATGTGTGTATCAAAGGTTATATTAAGGGGAGAGGAGGTCTGTCACTCTATCACAAGGATGATGTCATCAGTGATGTCATTTGAGATGTCATCAGTGATTTCATGAGTGATGTCACTGACCATGTCATGAGTGATGTAATATGTGACATCATCAGCAGTGCATTGCGGGCGCGCGAGTTATAGTTAGCTGAACTAACTATAACGGGGGAATTTCATTGGTTTTGTACGAGTGAAAAGTCCAGCTAACTATAACGCCCCTGAAACCTATGTTTTTTTCAGTGAATTTTTAAGGTTTTTTGAATGCTAATTCCTAACTATAACGTGCCTGAAACCTATGTTTTTTCAGTGAATTTCAAAGGTTTTATAAATGCTAATTTCTAATTATGCCTACAGAGATAGGACATGTGAAGAAAGAAGAAAAAACGCACGGAAAGAAAAAAAAATGCAGAAAGAAGCAACAGAAGTCCTCAAAGACAAAGAAAAGTGCAGGAAGAAGGATAAGGTGCAGAAATAACAAACAGAAGAGCAGAAAGAAGCCTTGTTGCAAAATCATCCTGTACCCTCAACTTTTTCAGACGGATACTGGTGGTAACTGAGTCTGACTAACCAGTCCTAGAGCCAGTGCTATGTTAAAAGACACTCAGAATACAGTGAAAACACCTACATACACTAGGGAACACTATGCGTTGGGGTCCCCCTGTGATTAGCATGACCTCCTCTGTAAGCCCCTAGTATATAGTGGTACAAAAGGGGGTGGTGATGGACGGAGCATCAGAATCAATCAAACACTCACACCCAGTCATCAGATCTGGGTTTGATCCATCACCGTTCTTTAGCCCTCTCTGCCACCCCAGTTCAGACATGGCCATATGCAAATCAGTCTGACCCTGTGCCTCATGGGAACAGTCCAGCCCGAACTGCCAAGCCATGCCTTCCCTGGACCGGAAACAAGCTTCCTAGGATCGGTTTCTGGCATTTCAGCCGTCTTCAGCCAGGCTTGCTTGAATCCAGTAGGGCAGGGGATTAAAACTACCTCTTAAAACGCGCCACAGGGCGTGTATGCACACGTCACCTCAGGCCCCGTCCCCTCCCTTCCCCACTGTGTAAACACACCCTGCGGCCGTTTTAAGTTGGGAGATTAAGTCCCCTTGAATCCTGAGGGTCCCTAGGGTCCAACTAGACCACTAGGTACCTCCAGGAAGCACTACAGAGCTACGTTGCAGAGAGATGCAGAAAGGGGCACGGCCTAGACCACCTCTCTGCAATGCAGCGCAGTGGTGCTTACTGGAAGCACCGGGTGGGCTAGTTGGTCCGCAGGGTCCTTCAGGATTGAAGGGGAATTATTTCCCCAACTTAAAACGCGCCACAGGGCGTGTTTGTACACGTTAACTCAGGCCCCATCCCCTCCCTTCACCACTGTGTAAACACGCCCTGTGGCCGTTTTTAGTTGGGAGATTAAGTTCATTTGAATCCTGAGGGTCCCTAGGGTCCAACTAGCCCACTAGGTACCTCCAGTAAGCGCCACAGAGCTGCGTTGCAGAGAGGTGTAAAAAGTGGCACGGCCTGGACCACCTCTGCAACGCAGCTCAGTGGCGCTTACTGGAAGCACCTGGTGGGCTAGATACCCCTCAGGGGCCCTCAGGATTGAAGGGGAATTATTTCCCCAACTTAAAATGCACCATAGGGCGTGTTTGCATACGTCGCCTCAGGCCCCGTCCCCTCCCTTCCCCACTGTGTAAACACGCCCTGTGGCCGTTTTAAGTTGGGAGATTAAGTCCCCTTGAATCCTGAGGGTCCCTAGGGGCAAAATAGCCCACTAGGTATGTCCAGTAAGCGCCATTGCAGAGAGGTGTAAAAAGGGGCACGGCCTGCACCACCTCTCTGCAACGCAGAGAAGTGGCACTTACTGGAAGCACCTGGTGGGCTAGTTGGCCCCCAGGGTCCCTCAGGATTGAACAGGAATTATTTCCCCAACTTAAACTGCGCCACAGGGCGTGTTTGCACACGTCACCTCAGGCCCGTCCCCTCCCTTCACCACTGTGTAAACGCGCCCTGTGGCCGTTCTAAGTTGAGAGATTAAGTCCCCTTGAATCCTAAAGGTCCGTAGGGTCAAACCAGCACACTAGGTACCTCCGGTAAGCGCCACAGAGCTGCGTTGCATAGAGGTGTAAAAAGGGGTGTGGCCTCAGAACACCTGTCTGCAACGCAGCTCCCTGGCGCATACTGAAGATACCTGTTGGGCTAGTTGGCCCTCAGGGACCCTCAGTATTTAAGGGGAATTAATTCCCCAACTTACAACTGGACAGGGGGCGCGTTTGCAGAGTGCTGCAAGGAGGGGGCGTGGCCTCCGGCGCGATGCCGGTCTTTTATTTATTTTATTTTTTTAAGAAGGAGGGCTTAGTAGCCCCTCCTCCCCCAGGGCCTGCACCCTAATTTTTTTTGTTGAAAAAAATTTACCCCCGGGTCATGGCCTTTTGTTTTTTAATTCTTTAGGAGGGGGGTTGCGTTGCCCCCCTCCTCAGGCCACTTACGGCCCCAGGGACCCCTTCCCCCGGGGCCGGCCTTTGTTTTTTAATATTTAAAAAATATATATATTTATAGAAACACCTAGGATATGCAGGACAAACCGCATGTACCTATCACCATGACGATTTGCGTGATATTCATTAAAAGGCGACTATGCATACAATGAATCCACGTGGAATGTATTTACACCGCTAGTGAAGCTCTGACGTGTCTAACGCCCTACCGTGCCTAATCCCAGCACCCCCGCCGGTGGGTACTCTCCAAGTAGACACCCTTGTCCTTTATTTATACAAACATGGGTAGCTATTGACAGGCACATTTAATACACACGCACACCAAGCCATTCAAAGGGGATTTGACAAAAATTCGACCAAACTATGCAAGAAACCCCCCTCACGGTTAATAAAACACACATCCACCGCCGGATGTGTAATACTTTTTATGTTACTCTCTGGAAAGGAGACGAACCTCACTTGAGAGTCACAGCGTGCTCCTGGCTGAGCCCAATGCTGTGTTACAACCACCAGTGCCCGCCGAGTGCCTCACACCTCTGTGTTGTATTCCACCAGCTAGTGCGTATGCTATGACACTCTCTAGCCCATGTGCACTGTAACACCACCCCGTGAATATGTCATGCCACACTTGCCTTCGCACGGGTTATATTGACCCATCTAACGTGTCTTCCTCGATGCCTATGTTATAATGCACAGCGCTATGCCATACATATTACAATCTGGGATCCATCTCTTTGTCACAGTGCATATGCAACGTTACACTCCCCAGCACATATTTTATATTACAACTTTAGAGACTAGTTAGGTTACACAACACTGCCCTGTTCATATTACACTCCAAGGCGCATATCGCATAGCACGCGCTAGCGCCTGTGCTATCTTGCGCTCTCCAATGAATCTGTCATTGCACACAATGTATTGCATATTATATTTCACGCCCCGGTTCATCTTATATCACACTTTTTGGTGCATAGTTTATACCATATACTATATCTAGTTTTCATTTTCAATCGTGCTCTCAGGACTATGTTCTATATAACACTGCGTCCACCTACCTTTTTCACGGGCATTACATTTTGCGATGAGGGTGTGGAGGGTCAGGGGGTGTTTCTGCCAAGTGAGCCCGGAGTCACAGTCACAAACGTCCTCTTCTTCCTGAATAAAAGTGAGATTATGCTGCATACTTGTTCATATTTTAAGTAGTTCGCACAGACACACATTTTAAAAACAATAACGTTCCTAATACCCACCTTCTCTGAACAGTTAGCTTGCTGCCCCATCCACCTCCTCCCTATCCTCTGTTGTCTGAATCCATGGACTAGCCTCTTCACTCTTGCCATGCATGGTCTGATGTGCTGCCACTGCCCTCCATTTAGCATGATGTACCAGTCCATCCTCCTGCCCTCCATTGCCCAATTCTATGGCCCATCATTGACCTCCTGCTTAGCCTCTGTACTTAGCTTGCTGCCCCTATTCTCCTTCCCCCTGCTCTCCGATGTCTTTGTGCATGCCCCTGCTCCATCCTTTTAGCCCACGATGTTCCATGGACCTGCCACTTCTATCTACTCTGAGTGTTCTGCTGAGCTGCCACTCCCCTCCCACCTGCCTAGCATTGTCAGATGACTGTAACCTGTCCCTGCAACCTCCACCCTGCCTGTCCACATGCCATGCCCCTATCCCCTTCCTCCTGTCCTCCATGGTCCATTTTACTGCCACACCCTTCTGCCCTCCCTGGTCTGTTGTGCTGCAACTGCTCCTCCTGCCTGCCCCGCACGGTCTGTTGTGAGGCCCCTTCCCCTGAACTCTCTGGTCTGTGCCCAGGTCCTGACCCTCCCTTCTATCCTCCATGGTCCTTTGTGCATGCCCCTGCACCCTCCTTCTTGCCCATTATAGCCATTGTGCGGCCACTAACCCTCCCGCTTGCCATGCATGGTCTTCTGTGCTGCCATGGCCCCTCCCACCTTCCCTGTGTGGTCAGCTAGCTGCCCCTGACCCCCTCCCACCTTCCCTCCATGGTCTGTGTGTATGCCATCATAGTCTCACTGTTGCTCTCCATGGTGTGTCTTGTTTCTAGTGCCCATCCTGCCTGACCTCCATGGTCATCTTGCTGCTCCTGCCCTGCCCCCTTGCCCCAGCCGTCTTTTTCCATGTGCAGACCCCTATTCCCTCCCTCCTGGCTTGTCTGTTCCATTGTAATGCCCCTGATCCGTCCCTCCTGCCCTTTATGGTCTGTTATGCTGCAGCTTTCTCTCCTGTCTATTCATTATGGTCATCTAGCTACCATTGCCTCTTTCCCCTCTGTTCTCTGTTGTCCATGTGCATGGTCCTGTCCCCTCCCTATTGCTTTCTATGGATTGTTGTGCTGCAATCCTGTCCCGCATGCCCTGTGTGATGTTTTGTGCTGCTGCAAACCCTGATGCCTGCCCTGTAGGGTCAGTTTGGTGCACCTCTCCATGTCCCTCCTGTCCTCTGTTATCCGAGTCCATGTCCCTACCCCAGTTCCTCCTGCCTACCATGATCCAATGTACCATACTTGCGAACATTTTGAACTAGGTAAGAGGGAGATTTTGAAAAAAAACTGGGGTATTGATTTTCTCCTTTGAGTTACATTGAAAAAGACGAGATTGTAGACAGGAGACAGATCAAATAAAGCCCATTTGAGCTTAAAAACATTGGACGTTTCCTGGCTGAAATGGGTCTGTTGGCATGTATGGTTGTACTACCACTGCCTCTTCCTTCTGCCCACAATGGTATATTATATTGCCACTGCCTCTCTTGCCAGTCCTGTATTGTTGGTTTGTTGCCCCTGCCCCCCTTTCCACTGCCCTCCATAGTCTGTTGTGCTGCCACTGCCCTTCCTGCCTGCCCAGTGTGGTCAAATTGTTGCCTCTGCACTCTCCTACCTGCCTTCAATTTTCAGAGTCCGTGCCCCTGGCCTCTGCCTCTCAACAGTATGCCAATGAACAACTAGATTGCTAAGATTATATATTTATTACAAAAGTGTAGAACACCTGATGTCATCTTGATGTAATCAAAACTGTAATACCTAGAGCATTTCCTTTAGAAATTACATATATGAGAGGGTCTTATTTGCATCAAAATGATGGTTAGTGCTCTAAAAAACTAAAATGAGGACATATTTTCTGAGTTTTCAAATAGCGACATAGAACTTTTAAATTATTTGTAATCTTTATGTTTTTTTATCCAGTTGACCACTTGATTAAATGTTGCACTTAGGGGAGAGGATGTGGTGTTACTTCCAGAGCTGCAGACTTTGAAACTGGGGAACCAGGTTGGAGTTTCTCCTTCAACTCAACATTCTGTGATTCTGGTCAAATCACTTAATCTCCCCATGTCTACAACCAAAATGAATTTGATCTTGTGTGATGTAACCAATGCTCATGTAAAGCACTCCAATACCTGACAAGTCTGCACTATATAACACTGCAAAAACACAAAATAATAAGTGTTTTGCACACTTCTGTCATTGGGCTACATGTATGCTACATCTGGGTGATATTTGTGCTGCATTTGGGCTCTTTTGTCTCTGGTGGCCATCTTGGGAGATTTATTTGTTATGAAGTTTCCTAATTTCCTCATTTACTGCAGTCTCCTCAGCAGAAAATGCTTTCAGTTTTTTACTTTGATTCCATCAAGAAGGTATTCAGATATGTCACACATTTGCCATAAATTCTTAATGTTAGCACTCTAGTTGCTCATTAGATCACTGGAGTAAACCTACTGCTCACCACGGAAGTCTGCTGCTGGTATTAAAAGTGCATGTTTCAGTCTGCATATCAGAATTTTTTAATGAAATAGAAGAGGATTTGAGAAGTCACTCAAAATGTGCCCTAATTTTTCTTTCTTCAACACTAATCATAATTTCTATGGCAAAATGAACCCCCTCATTGTGTTCCTTTTTAAATTAAATGTTTTAAGTGTTACCAGTTTATTCCAATGAAGATGGCTTCAGGTGTGCCATACTTTTGTCATAAGTAAGACAGTAAGCGCTCTATTTGTTCTTAAGAACACTCTGGGACATTCCGTCATTGGGCTATACTTGGGCTACATCTGGTTGATATTTGGGCTACATTTGGGCTCTTTTGTCTCTGGTGGCCATCTTGGGAGATTTAATTGTTATGAAGTTTCCTCATTTACGGCAGTCTCCTCAGTGGGAATACTTTCAGTTTTTTATTTTGGTTCCATCAAGAAGGCATTCAGATGTGTCACACATTTGCCATAAATTCTGAATGTTAGCACTCTAGCTGCTCATTAGATCACTGTAGTAAAACTACTGCTCACCAGGGAAGTCTGCTGCTGGTATTCAAAGTACATGTTTCAGTCTGCATGTCAGAATTTGTTTATGAAATAGAAGAGGATTTGAGAAGTCAAAATGTGCCCTAATTTTTATTTCTACAGAACTAATCATAATTTCTATGGTAAAATGAACCCCCTCATTTTGTTCCTTTGTAAATTAAATGTTTTAAGTGTTACCACTTTATTCCAATCAAGATGGCTTCAGGTGTGCCATACTTTAGTCATAAGTAAGACTGTTAGCGCTCTAGTTGTTCGTTAGAACACTCTGGGACATTCTGTCATTGGGCTATACTTGGGCTACATCTGGGTGATATTTGGGCTACATTTGGGCTCTTTTGTCTCTGGTGGCCATCTTGGGAGATTTATTTGTTATGAAGTTTCCGAATTTCCTCATTTACTGCAGTCTCCTCAGTAGGAAATACTTTCAGTTTTTTACTTTGGTTCCATCAAGAAGACATTCGGATGTGTCACACATTTGCCATAAATTCTGAATGTTAGCACTCTAGTTGCTCATTAGATCACTTTAGTAAAGCTACTGCTCACCAGGGAAGTCTGCTGCTGGTATTCAAAGTGCATGTTTCAGTCTGCATGTAAGAATATTTTTATGAAATAGAAGAGGATTTGAGAAGTCAAAATGTGCCCTAATTTTTCTTTCTGCAGCACTAATCATAATTTCTATGGCAAAATGAACCCCCTCATTTTGTTCCTTTGTAAATTAAATGTTTTAAGTGTTACCACTTTATTCCAATCAGGATGGCTTCAGGTGTGCCATACTTTTGTCATAAGTAAGACTGTTAGCGCTCTAGTTGTTCGTTAGAACACTCTGGGACATTCTGTCATTGGGCTATACTTGGGCTACATCTGGGTGATATTTGTGCTACATTTGGGCTCTTTTGTCTCTGGTGGCCATTTTGGGAGACTTATTTGTTATGAAGTTTCCCTATTTTCCTCATTTACTTCAGTCTCTTCAGTAGGAAATACTTTCAGTTTTTTACTTTGATTCCATCAAGAAGGCATTCAGATATGTCACACATTTGCCATAAATTCAGAATGTTAGCACTCTAGTTGCTCATTAGATCACTGTAGTAAAGCTACTGCTCACCAGGGAAGTCTGCTGCTGGTATTGAAAGTGCATGTTTCAGTCTGCATGTCAGAATTTTTTAATGAAATAGATGGGGATTTGAGAAGTCACTCAAAATGTGCCCTAATTTTTCTTTCTGCAGCACTAATCATACTTTCTATGGCAAAATTAACCCCCTCATTTTGTTCCTTTTTAAAATAAATATTTTAAGAGTTACCACTTTATTCCAATCAAGATGGTTTCAGGTGTGCAATACGTTTGTCATAAGTAGGACTGTTAGCGCTCTAGTTGTTCTTTAGAATACTCTTGGAAGCTGCAGTAGAACACAAAGGAATCAACTGACATTCTCTGCCCTTGGTGGATGTACATGTTTTACTGAGAATTTCAGACTTCATTCTCACATGACTGAGAAAGATAATGTGAATTTACAGAAAATATGCTCTCAGTTTAGCTTATAGATCACCTTCCAAACCTCTGTGGGAAAAGCGTGAGAAAATAGTTTTCTCTCAAACTTGATTCATGATATCACAGCAGAAGGCTTTTTCACATGGTAAAATCACCTTAGAACACACCACAATTCCTAAAATTAGTATGGTACCATCAACAAATGATTTATAATGTAACTAAAGTCTTAAAACCTTCTATTAACTGCAATGCTTTGTAATGAGCTGCTATCATGTATATTGGTCCCAAGATGGCTGCCAACACTTCTTGGATGAAGTACTGACCGCCAATCAGATCTCACAATGATAGGTGTGGTTAGGCTCCGCCCAGATATATCTATCTTTTTAACTCTAATTTTCTCAGGAACTACTGAACAGATTTACACCATTTAAGCAAAAGGCACGAGTCTGAACTGAGGACTACTTCTTTGCCAAATTTGGTGTAATTCCGTTCAGCAGTTCGGGCTGTAGCTGCATCAACAGGTCCTATGGGAAAATCCATGGGGAAAATGCGTTTTGGGACCCCCCTTTTTTCTCGGCCCCCGCTTGATAATCACCGTGAAATTTTCAGGATAGGAGCGGACAGGAGCTGGCCAAAAGTTTGGAAAATTTCGCGAAGAGTCGTCAATCGGCGCCAACGTTATTCCAAATAGAATGTTGCGGATTTCCTATGGAAAATAGGTCCTAACTATAACTACCTACTGGTGACTGCCAGCAGGTAATATATATATATATATATATATATATATATATATATATATTCACTGAAAAAACCATAGGTTTCACACATGTTATAGTTAGCGGAAATTTTAATGATAAAAAACCAATGAAATTCCCCCGTTATAGTTAGTGCAGGCAACTATAACTCACGCGACCGCAATCCTCTGCTGATGCTAATACTGTATTTAGACACTTATTTGCCCATGTCTTCTTCCATACATTTTTAGCTATACATATATTACAAATATTTTTTTTTCATAAAGACACATATGTCATCAGCAGAAGATTGCGGTCGCGTGAGTTATAGTTGCCTGCACTAACTATAACGGGGGAATTTCATTGGTTTTTTATCATTAAAATTTCCGCTAACTATAACATGTGTGAAACCTATGGTTTTTTCAGTGAATTTGCAAGGTTTTTTAAATGCTAATTCCTAACTATAACGTGTGTGAAACCTATGGTTTTTTCAGTGAATTTGTACGGTTTTTAAAATGCTAAGTTACTTTACGCCATTCGTGGCGTGCGCGCCCACTTAACGCAGTTCGTTCCGTGCGCGCACGGTGCGCTTCGCGCACCGTGCGCGCACAGTGAGCACGCGGTGCGCTTCGCGCACCTCGCGCCCACTTTACGCATGCAAGACATTTATAGAGGAGATGGTGTGCACTTCAATGATGAAGGGAACAGAGTCTTCCTCTTGAACCTTAGACTCTGCATCGGTACTTACTTGTAGGTACCACTAAAAAATCATTTCATAAACACAACGGCTCTTTTTAGAGCCCCCTAATATCTAAACACTTAAATCTGATTTTCATTTTTTTTTTTTTTCTACCGTACGCTTACCGTAAGCTTACCGTACGCGTACCCCGTGATTTTTTTAAAAATCAATAAATGTTTTCTTTGTACTTTTCTGTCCTTCTTTGACCCCCTTACAAATGTTAGGGGGTCTGTAACTCTCCTCATTGCCCCCTTTCCTTGTTTTCACTCTTTTTTTTCAGAGTGAAATACACAAAATGGCGGCCGCCGCTTCCTGGTTTCGACCGATTCGAATGTTTACTAAGATCTAAGAGCCAATCAGAATCGCGCTCGCGCACGCCACCGTACGCTTACCGTAAGCGTACGGTAAGCGTACCGTAAGCGGGCTCAGATATATATATTGATTTAAAGGCTATTTTCTCAGAATCTACTGAACAGATTTACACCAAACCTACAAAAGGCACTTCCTTGACCTAGGGACTACCTCTCTGCCAAATTTTGAGTAATTCTGTTCAGCCGTTCGGGCTGTAGCTCGTTCTAAAGGTCCTATGGAAAAATGCATGGGAAAAACGCGTTTTGGGACCCCCCTTTTATCTCAGCCCCCGCTTGATGGATCCCCCCGAGACTTTCAGGGTAGGAGCGGAGCGTAGCGCCCCACCTATTTTGAGAAATTCGCGAGGATTCGTCGACCGGCGCCAAAGTTATTCAAAATAGAATGTTGAGGTTTTCCTATGGAAACGTGGTCCTAACTATAACTACCTACTGGCGACCGCCAGTAGGTAATATATATATATATATATATATCACCTTAATACTCTTCTACCATATTTCCTTCCATCTGGATACTGGATGCTGGAGACAAAGAGCACGGACCACAGAATCCTTTTGAAATACCGCTTAGTTTATTTTGCAAAGATTACACCACAGGAGCGGCAGCCATTACGCGTTTCGTCCCTCCCTGGGGACTTGATCACATGACGCGCTTTTGCCAATAGGAAAGCTTTTTATAGGCTATACACTTTTTTTCAGTTTGGTTTTTTTCTTTTACTCTTTTTTGTTTCGTTTTTTTCCCACTATAACTTTATGTGACACAATTGTGCTTTAACTTCATCCTTAACAATTATTCATAGCTAGTAAACGACATCAATCTGCATTGTTTGTTGTCATCACAATTTAACATTAGTTAGAAGGCAGTGTGTGCAAAATTGCAAATATATAAATAAATAAATAAATAAATAAATAATTAAATATTTACTAAAATGCAAACGAAACACAATTTCATGTTTAAAATACATCCGTAAAATATCCATAAAAGCCCAGTTTATATATGGTGATTAAGTGCGTCACATTGCATGCTAAAATAGTTATTATAAATAAATAAATACATGCATCAAAACCTCACATCTCCGGATAAATCCTGGTTTGTTCGATCCGCCTTAAATACTTATTTTATTCATGGAATTAAAAAAAATTTTTCTGCTGAGTATTGGCTGAACTCGATAAATGATTTGCTTTTAATCATTACCATATAATGGGTTACCTTTGCTGGTATTCCACAGGGATATTATTGAACCTATGCGTTGTTAAATTTATATGCCTCGGTCTGGGCCTTTGTTCTAATCAATGTCTAATGTCTTTGTTTACTTGATCAAATCAACTTGGATGATGTTATTGTGTGTTACATAAAAAACCCGTGAGTGTCCGAAAACTAAGTGCTGATAAAAAAGTGCTAAGTGCCTAATATTAATCTAAAAAAGTGGTTAAAAACAGTTCACTATGGGAGGGAATTTTCAGCAGGTCTAGTGGTTAAAAAAGATGTCAGTCACTTTCATATTGTTTCAAATATTTTAGCTGCTGGGGTCACTTATTGAAAATGTTGTTTCATCTTTTGTTTACAATATTGTTTTGTCATTTCATTCAAAAAAATGTTCCACGGAGTATATCTGAGGAGCATTTTAAGTTACTTATTTGGTGTCAATGCTGTTGGACCATATTAATTAATCTTACAGACTAGCATGGAGTTCATCAGAGCTATTGAGTCCATTTGGTTGCTTGGTATCTAGATTTAAAATGTAGTTCATTTCCAGGATGCGAAGGGTTTTTTCCCTGTTACCTCCCCGTTTATTTTTAGGGACGGAGTCCAAAAGGAAATATATAAGATCCTTTGGATCTCCGTCATGTTGCTCATGGAAATGACGGGCCACCGGATATGCCTGATCATGATTTTTGATGGCCCTTATGTGTTGCAGAATACGTTTATGTCCTTGTAAGATGGTACTACCAATATATTTTAACTTGCATGGACATTCCAACACATAAATGACAAATTCGGTTTTACAATTTAGGGCCTTGGTGATAAGTTTGTTTGGTCCACCGAAGGGGGTTGCATATTCGGTGGTTGTTACCCCAAACTGACAAGCCTTGCATGTTTTGCATTTGTAAAATCCAGTCCTTTGAGCTAGCCATGATCCCTTGGCTATAGGGCCACAGGGGTCGTTGTCCACCAGAGTATCTTTCATTGAGGTATTTCTTCTGTATGTTATCGATGGTTTTTTGGGGATTGTGTCCCCTATAACTGGATCCTGTTTGATTAGATACCAGTTTTTATTGATAATTTTACGTACTTTTGACTCTTGTTGATTATATTCCAAGATAAATCTGAATTTGTTGTCTAATGTATCCGTTTTGCTCTCTTTGATTTTTTGCTTAAGGAGATTGTCCCTTGTTTTCAGATTGCTTTTATTTAAAGCTTTGGTTAGACATGCTTTGCTATACCCTCGTTCTCTAAATCTGGTTAAACATTCCATTTGTGCTGTTTCTAAATCATTCACGTTACTGCAGATGCGTTTAATTCGCAGTAACTCACCATAGGGAATGCTTTGCACTAGATGTTTTGGATGTGCACTTTTGGCATGGAGAATAGCATTCCCTGCCGTGGGTTTTCTATGGAGTCTGGTGTCTAGTTTATCTTGGTTAACAACAAGCTCGACATCAAGAAACACCACATTGGTTTTGCTAATGTTGGCGGTAAAACTAAGATTTAGATCATTGGTGTTAATAGATTCAATGAATTTTAGTGCTGACTCTTCGGTGCCCTGCCATACCAAAAAGAGGTCGTCTATGAATCTCCACCAACATTTTACGTGGGTTTCTAACGTTTCCATATAGTTGATTTTGAGAACCAGCTCCTCCCACCAGCCCATGTGAAGGCAGGCATAGCTGGGGGAGAAGCTGGCTCCCATGGCTACTCCCTGTAACTGCTGATACATAGCATTCTGAAACATAAACATGTTGTTCAACAAACACATTTCTACCATGTTTACTAGCATTTTGGTATGGTCAGAGTATTGAGTTCCTCTTTTCCATAAAAAGTATTGTAGTGCTCGTAAGCCATCCTTATGCTTGATCGAGGTGTACAGGGATGTCACATCAAGGGTGATCAATAAGTAGTCATTATGCCATGGAAAGTTTGCCATTTTAGCCAAAAAGTCTCCTGTGTCTTTGATGTACGATGCTAGTTTCTGGACATGTTCCTGTAGGAAGAAGTCAATGTAGATTGAGGTGTTCTCAAATATGCTGTTCCTTGCCGATATAATTGGCCTTCCTGGGGGATTTTTTTCATTTTTGTGTACTTTGGGGATAAAGTATAGAATGGGAATAGTGGGATTTGCATTCCATAAATACTTGTATTCATCTGTTGTTAATTGACCAGTGTCACGCCACCCCATCAGTTTCGTTTTGAACATCGTCTGTATTGAATTGAAGATCATTCTGTTGCTATTGCCATAGCACGTTTTATCATTGAGTTGGCGCATTGCTTCTGCCAAATAATCATCTCTTTTCCACAGTACAATGTTACCGCCTTTGTCCGCGTTCCTTATGACCACTTCCTTGTTATTTTTTATCTTAGTCATTAGCTGGTGATATTGGAGCTCTTTTTTATTTTTTACATTTTTATTTCTTTCTTTGATTGTAGTTTTATTCAGTTGTTTTAAGTCTTTGATGACTTGTTCCTGAAAGCTGTCAATTGTGTCCTTTATCATGAGCGGATAGAATTTTGACGGTGGTTTGAAGGGGGTCTTACATAATTTGATGTTGGTTGTCATCGTTTCACCACTGGTGTTGCTGTTCATTTGGTCATTTTCGTGAATCAAGTCATAAATAGTATCCACCAAATTATTGGATTCATTTTGGGCAATCCCTGGGGGAACAGTTTCTGCAAGTTGTTTATCCGTTTCAATTTGTGTTGCAGCAATTTTCTCTTTCTTTCTTGTTTGTGCATGATATTTTAAAAGCTTGAGTTTTCTGACGCTTTTATAAATATCCACACGAGATTTAGCGTAGTTGAATGAGCTCTCGGGACAGAATGACAGACCCAAGGCAAGAAGCTGTTTTTCTGCTGTGTTGAGGACTACGTCAGTTAAATTAATAACAGTTTTGTCACTGGTTGTTAGAGGACCTGCAGCCCCTATTTTTTCCAGAATTTCTTCTGCTGACGTCTTGGTGGTCGTTTGTTTGTTTTTCCGTTGATTTGCTTTTCTTCTCTCTCTTCGTTTAGTGTTTCGCCTCGCTTTGGATTCACTTGTTGCTTTCTTGGTCTGAGTGATTGGAGGCGCTCGCGGCATAAAAAATCCACCTCCTCTGTTATTGAGTGTCTTCGTGTTGCCGCTTGTTTGGCCTTCATATTTGGTTCTGATTCAGATCCACTTTCTACCGCTGAGCTTAACTCTGATGCAGAGGTTAGTTCTGGTTGCATCATGTTATCTTCTGTCCCATGTCTTTGGCTTGCTGCTGTGACAGTTTTATCGGCCTTTAATGCTTCAAACTTCCTTGCAAACGTAAAGATTTTGCCTTGTTCATAGTCACACCGGTCCCGGTGGAATTTGAACGCTTTTCTCTCTCTAATTATGTCTTCTTCCTTTTTTAATCTTTTTTTCATGTCAGTTTTAAGTTTTTCAACTTCATCCTGTCCCTCCATTGATTCCAGTTCTTTATTGAGGGTGGCGATATCCTCCGCCAGCTTAATACAGTCTCGTTCAGCATATTTCACCAGAATAAATAATAGTTTGCGTGAAGATTCCAGATTGGTCTCTGCCCACTCCCGCATCATTTCACGGTCCGGTGTTTCATAGCTGGGGGCAATAAGTATTCTCAGACCTCTGGGGACCCGCCCCACATCAATGTATCGTTGTAATGACTTAGCTTCCCACCAGCGTTTCTGTTCATTTCTCATTAATTTTTCTAATTGTTTGCATTTATCCCTTAAACTTGCATTTTTTGTTAATGCTGGTGCATTCTGGGTGATTGAGTTTCCTGGTGGGACTAGTTCGTCATTGAACATTGCTGCTGCTGCCTCTTCCCTCTCTCTTAGCGCGTCGGTTGCCATTATCACTGTGCGTAAGAATTATCTTGTAATTTTTTCGGCGGTTGCTTTATACTAGCGGCTTGGAGAACGTTCGTTTCTCCCTGTACAACAGTTGAGCCTCGAAGTATTGTTTTCACTCTTTTTTTTCAGAGTGAAATACACAAAATGGCGGCCGCCGCTTCCTGGTTTCGACCGATTCGAATGTTTACTAAGATCTAAGAGCCAATCAGAATCGCGCTCGCGCACGCCACCGTACGCTTACCGTAAGCGTACGGTAAGCGTACCGTAAGCGGGCTCAGATATATATATTGATTTAAAGGCTATTTTCTCAGAATCTACTGAACAGATTTACACCAAACCTACAAAAGGCACTTCCTTGACCTAGGGACTACCTCTCTGCCAAATTTTGAGTAATTCTGTTCAGCCGTTCGGGCTGTAGCTCGTTCTAAAGGTCCTATGGAAAAATGCATGGGAAAAACGCGTTTTGGGACCCCCCTTTTATCTCAGCCCCCGCTTGATGGATCCCCCCGAGACTTTCAGGGTAGGAGCGGAGCGTAGCGCCCCACCTATTTTGAGAAATTCGCGAGGATTCGTCGACCGGCGCCAAAGTTATTCAAAATAGAATGTTGAGGTTTTCCTATGGAAACGTGGTCCTAACTATAACTACCTACTGGCGACCGCCAGTAGGTAATATATATATATATATATATATATATATATATATATATATACACACACACACACACACACACACACACACACACACACACATATATATATATAAAAATATATATTACCTACTGGCGGTCGCCAGTAGGTAGTTATAGTTAGGACCTAGTTACCATAGTAAAATGGCAACATTCAATTACCAATAACTTTGGCACCGATTGACGAATCTTCGCAAAATTTTCAAAACTAATTCTTTGTTGAGATCAGCTCCTATGTTGAAAGTTTGGGGGTGATTTGTGAAGGGGGCAGAGAAAAACGGGGGGTCCCAAAACGTTTTTTTTGAATTTTAATTTCCATAGGAAACTTTAGACAAGGCTACAGGTCGAACGGGTGAGCTGAATTACCTTAAATTTAGCAGGGAGAAGGGTCTTAGTCTAGAAAGCACACATTTTTTATTTGGTGTAAATCCGTTCAGTAGTTTTTGAGAAATATTGAAATTTACAGATATCAATAATTGGGAATTCTGCCATCTGATTGGCTGAGGCGTTACGACCACGAGCTTGTTGCTGATTGGCTGCGAGCAGTGCAAGCGGTTGCAACTAGGAAGTGTTGGCTGCCATTTTGTGATTCCGTTGAAGCTAGTAAGGTGAAAAAAGGGGGAAAAAGGTAGAAAAAGTGGGAAATAGGAGGGTAGGAGCACTGCAACCTCTGTGGGGTGTTTAGGGTGTGCTATAGAGGGGGTGCGAAGTGAAGCATTTACCCCTACCAGTGTGTAAGTGGTTGGCTATGGAAATTGAGTGAGGTATTGGGTAGAGTCTGATGCGGGTAAGGTGAGCTGGTGCGGGACTCGGGGATTAAAGCGTGAGCCCAAATTGTGTGTCTTATGCTGTGAAGTCATGTGCCGTGGCAGCTGCACTACAGTTGTGGAAGTAGTGTCCGGATGTGTTTATAACTACTAGAACAAACTACTGACCCGTACTGGTATGAAAGTCCTGGGGTACGGAATATATGTGAGGTATTGTCTAGAGTCTCATGTTGCTAAGCTGAGCTGCTGCCGGAGTTGGGGATTAAAGCGTGAGCCCAAACTGTGTGTCAGATGCTGTGAAGTCATGTGCTCTGGCCGCTGTGCCACATCTGTGCAAGTAGTATCAGCATGTAGTTATAGGTACTTGGATGAACTTTTGTTTAGAAAATTGTAGCTTGTGTATGGTGCTTAGGTGGTGTTCTATAGGGAGTGCGAAGGTAAATCAATATGGTATTTGTAGAGTGCAAACTACTCATCCCTATGGGTGAGTAGAGCTGGGGATCAAAGCGAGAGGTCTGTGCTGCAAAGTGAGATGGTCTGGCCGCTGCGCCACAGCTGTGTGGAGAATAAAGTTTGGCGAGGGTGCGGGAGTTGGCGTTATATGGCCCTAAAATAGGGGGCCTAAGTTGTAAGTTATAGGGTTGCTCTAAAAAGAGCCCTTGTGTTCATTAGTTGGAGCTACATATAAGTGCGGATGCACAGCTTCCAGTTATTCAGGAGAACTCAGTTTCCCTGATCTGTGAAGTGTACTCCATCACTTCTGTATATATCCGCCATATCAAAACGTATGTTGTTGTTGTATATGGACCCCATTTTGTGGTCTCTGAGGTATGCAGAGACAGCTTTGTTGACTTTTTTCTGAGATTTTTCAATCTGAGGACAACATTGTTTGGACCATTTCCACTTCTGTCTTTGGCATATATTGGAATATTCAAAGACAATTTGAGGCAAACGTAACATCAATTGTCCAAAGGTGTCCTTCATAAGCATTTCCAAATCTACCCAAGTCAATATGCCTAGGTCATTTAAACCACAGTGCACAATCATGAGGTCAGGGTGTTGGAGATGCAAACAGGTTTTAACCAAAGGCAACAATTGGTGCCACTTCAATCCTCTCTGTTCAAACCATTTAATGTCCTCATTTTGTAAACCTAGGTCTAAGTCAATACGTCTCTGTTCTGCATACCTCTTGCACCAGAAAACATATAGATGTGCTACAATCCACACTAGCATTTTGAAGGTATGGCTGGAAGGTATGGAAAGATGTCTGTAGCGCATGCAGTTCCTTCGTAGAATAAGAGATATGTTTAAAGATGGGGAACTAGTTTCTTTTCGTATACAAAACGGTACCTGATTGGGAGATGAAAAGCATTGTTTTTTAAAAGTAGGGTGCACATTCGTTGTGTGGAAAAGTATGTTTGTGATTGGTTAAGAAAAAGCAGTTTGCACGGACATATTATAGTACATATTATAGGATAAAATTTGCTCAACTCAACCACACCTGCTACTTGCATTTGGAAGGCACTGTTCGAACTTAAAACAATTGTGAACTTTTAACCTGCATGTGCCGTTAAATGTTCGAAAATGTTGCAAAAAAATATCGTTAGGTTTAAAAAAAATTATGAACTTTTAACCTCCACGTGTTGTAGAATGTTCTAGAAAGTGTGTTGATGGAATACGTTGCATTTCTGACTTCGATGTGTACTTGAATATTAAAAAAACGATTTATATGGAAAAGTAGAAAGACAGTAATAGAGAGAATTTTTGAAAGCTAAAAGAATCAAAGAACTATTGTAATTTGTTCTTCATTACCTACTGGCGGTTGCCAGTAGTTAGTTATCACTCTTAACAGTCTGAAAGTGTGGTGTTGCTCAGAGTGGCATGGTGGTGATATGATATGGTGCTACACTCTGGTATGAAAACGAGAGTCGAAACCGTGAGGTCATTGCTGTAAAGTGATGTGGTCTGGTGTTTGTAGCATATGTGTGCAAGTAGTGTTAGTAGGCGTTTATACCATATAGGGAGTGGGAAGCGAACTACTGACCGCTACTGTGTGTTGATCGTATACCGGAAGCGGGAAGCGAAGTAGTTACGCCTACTGGTGTGAAGACTTGGGGATGAAACCGAGCTGATTGCTATAAAGTGATGGGCTCTGAGCAGTGTAGGATACTAGCCGCTGTAGTATAAATGTGTAAGTAGTGTTAGTATGCGTTTATAGTATATAGGGAGTGGGAAGCAAACTACTCATCCCTAGAGGTGTGAAGACTCGGGGATTAATCGGTGAGCCTGAATTGTGAGCTCATTGCTGTAAAGTGATGTGCTCTGGGCTGGGAAGCATACTTGTGGAAGAAGTGTTAGTTTACGTTTATACAATATAGGGAGTGGGAAGCGAAAGTCTTACCCCTAACGGGGTCAAGACTTGTGGATGAAACCATGAGCTCATTGCTGTAAAGTCATGTGCTCTCTGTAGTATTCCATTGTAAGTCATAGTAGAATGTTAGTATGTCATTCTACTAGAATCTAAGGGGCATATTATCAAGGAACGGCATTAAAATTATCGCCGCTTTAGCGGCAGGATACTGCCGCTAAAACGGCGATAATGGGCTTGATAATATGCCGTAGAGAATTCCAATAGAAGCCCAGGTTAACACGAGAACATGGGCTTCTATTGGAATTCTCTACGGCATATTATCAAGCCCATTATCGCCGTTTTAGCGACAGTTTCCTGCCGCTAAAGCGACGATAATTTTAACGCCGTTCCTTGATAATGTGTCCCTCAGTATGTAATGTTAGAATGTAGGGCTGTCATGAGGGGAACCTTGCGGAGTTTGTACACGGTGCTGGATTAGACGGTTGCTTTGCTGTCTGCTCCTGTTGGTGGTTGTTTCAGGTGTCTTGTTTTCTTGTAATAAATCTACTTATTGGATTCACTGCTGTCTGCCTCTTCACTACATGAATTTGGCGACGAGTGGGAGAAGGCAAAAAGAAGGCACCACTCAGCAATATTTCAAAATTGTGCTGATGACCAGTTTTGTTCGTGTAGCTATTTCTACTCATGCCAGGGTCGTCGGCTCATTGAACTGTCATCCGACTTCAGGTAGGATTTATATTTTTAGATTTTGCGCTTCCTGTGCTTCTTCACAACATTCTGGTCGCTGTACTACATGTGTGTAAGTAGTGGTAGTATGCGTTTTTACTATCAAATGCATCATGGTAGTAGGGAGGGCGACCTCTCAGGCGCAGCTCATACAATGTCTCGGGGTGTGCATTCGCTGGACATTTGTGTTTGCTATTACAGGGTGGTGCACGGCTTCCACCCTGTGATTGCAAATACTTCTTCGACGACTTGAAGCGAGAGGAGGAAAACCTCGTATCGCTGTAATAGAGGGGATACGGATGGTAAAAATGGAGAGAAAAAAAAAAGCGGGGTCTCACCCGTTCTTTTAAATGAGGCCCCTGGTGGGTGGGTAATGTTCCGTGGCCAATCCAATTATTATAGTGCGGGGTCTCTGTAGGGCTGGGGATCTTAATGTCACATGTAAATTAGGCATGGAAGGGCACAGAGACGTTTTGCAGCCTAGGGAAACGCCACCTTCCCGGGTATTGTTTACTAATTGTTCGGGGGGTTCGAGGCCAACTGAAGTCCGGGGATCGCCACACTCCGGGTCTTTATTTAAATATGCAGGGTGGGCCTCGGCAGTCCCTGAAGCCTTGGTGGTTCTAGGCAATGCCTTATTTGTTCTGTAATCACACGGGCAGTACTTATGGTGTTATAAAGTGATACACTCATAGAACTCTTGCAGTTGTACAATTACCCAGGCTTCATTCGTCTAATAGTCAGTTAGATTATGTTTGGTAGGTGCACTCTAATATTAAATAATGTTGTCCTTCAATTCTATAAACAGATGATTGTCACAATAAACAATAGACAAGTGTCGTCAGATAAATAAGACCTATACACTCAGTTATTTTTTTGAAAAAATAAGTAACCTTTATTAAAACAGAAATAAATAGAAATGTAACTTTAATAGAACGGTATAATAAAAAAAACGTGGGTTGGACTCCAGTGGAAGCAGCGTAGGAAACCTGTAAGACAAAAATGAAACATAAGTCTGAGTGCTATGTGGAAGAGGTAAAGAAAGGTAGTCCGAATGAAAGGACCTTAGTGAGAATGGAAGGGAGGGGGAGTGGGTGGAAGGGAGAAGGGGAGGGAGAGTCAAAAGAAGAGAGGGAGGAGGAGACAGAGCGGCGGCCTATTGCACCCAGCCCTCAGTGTTTACCCTCCATCACCCGTTTGCCTAGGACGATGGAGTCTGCGAGAAAGAGTGTGGTTCAGCAAGTCCTTAAAATTAAATACATGAGGCCAGAGATTATCGGCCATATTATTATAATAAAGCGGCGATAAGGGGTTGATAATATGCCCTTGTGAATTCCCGTAAAAGCCCAGGTTCTGGTGTGAACCTGGGCTTCTATGGGAATTTACAAGGGCATATTATCAACCCCTTATCGTCGCTATAGCTGCAGATTCCTGTCACTAAAGTGGTGACAATGTTATCGCTGTTGTTTGATAATATAATCCTACATTATTAGCTACGGGAAAATCGCTTGCATGCACCTGTGCACCCAGGGTGCTGCACCCCAACCCCTTCCTCCGCACTGTGTTCAATTGTAGGTTTTGCACACCGAAGCTCCACTGCTCACCTGCCACCACTGGTGTGTCCCACGACGTGTTGGTGCAAACTCCTAGTCCGGGGTATGTTTGTACGATAGACCAGGTCTCCGGTCGGGGACGGTGTCTTGATACCACGATGGAAGGTGTCAGAATGCCAGGGCATCCTTGCGGGGTCAGCTCCCACTCCGCCCTTCTTGTGGCAATCAATGGAATGTCTGAAAAGGGAGAAATAATTTAATGGTGGAAACATCTGGAGGTAAATGAAGGTTTATTTCAAGCTTGATAGAAAATAGGAGTTGAGTGCATCCTTCGTTTTTGAAGTACGATCTACCAACTGTTAGTGGTAATCGTGGTTCAAAGAGGAGTTGGAGTGCACGAGAATACACAAGGTTTAATAATAATATGTTATGCCAACGTTCACATACAAAGGAACAGAGCACATTCTAGAAGCATGATGTGCGCGTGTAATGCAGTGGCGGGAGCCTGTGTGCATGTACACTTAGTAAGGAGCTCACTACAGTGTCCTAAAATCCAACGCCACGTGTCTGTAGGGCAGCGCTGCCCGCTGGCTCAGGCCTACAGTACGTTCCAGCAGGTCCTTAAAATTAGACCGATGTGACTGAATGAGGTCAGAGATCACATCATTACGCACGGCAACATCGCTTTTTTGCACGTGCGCACTCAGGGTGATGCACCCCACCCCTCCCGCAGAACTGCCCTCGACAGGTGTCTGGAGGGCAGCGCTGCCCGTAGGTTCAGGCCTACCTTATGGTATAGCAGGTCTTTAAAATGAGACAGAGATGTGACGGAATGAGGTCAAATATCACATCATAACACATGGCAATATCGTTTGTTCAGACCTGCGCAGCTAGGCTGAAGCACCCCGCCCCTCTCGCCGCAGCGCACTCAATTGGAGGCCCTGTGCACCCATGCCGCTCTGCTTACCTGCTGTCATTGTTGTTTGAGCAAACACTACGGGCAGCAGTGCTCACAATTCAGATGGAGTGTTGATTAAAGGAGAGTGTACACCTCATGGATCCCTTTCGTAGACGACGGGCAGTAGGGCTCACAATTTAGAGCCCGTGTTGATTGCCAGGATGGAGTACATCTCATGGATCCATTTCTTTTTTTTATTGCGCATTGAGATGTGCGAGGTGGATGCGGCAAATCATTTGAGGTAGTGTGAAAGAAGAGGGACGTGTGGCATCGTTGTTATCCCATCTATACATACGCAAAGGGGGCTGGACTTGCGTACGCCAGGCCAGCGTAGCGGTGTGAATAATTATTCCGGGGACTTAAGCATTGTTCAGTTCCTAAAATCCGATTGGCCACACTCTGCTCGTCCCACCAGCGTGTTACCCCAAAGCATTGTGGTCCATGAAGTAGCGTCGGCGGGTACGCCTATGCCAAAAGTTTAAAATGAAAATGAGTCTCGCGTTAGCCATCCCTGGACACGTGTTTCGAGGTAGTTGCCTCTCGTCAGCAGGGAGTAGGTATGTGTGTGGGGTTGCTGCGTGGGCTGCCCAAAAATATTCTCAGGTAAAGTACCACTCAAGGCGCGCAGGTGCATAGCCAAGGGCTCGTCAGCCTCACCGGCTCAAGGGAGCCTGAATATAAACAAAAATCCGATTGGCCGCACTCTGCTCGTCCCACCAGCGTGTTACCCCAAAGCATTGTGGTCCATGAAGTAGCGTCGGCGGGTACGCCTATGCCAAAAGTTTAAAATAAAAATGAGTCTCGCGTTAGCCATCCCTGGACACGTGTTTCGAGGTAGTTGCCTCTCGTCAGCAGGGAGTAGGTATGTGTGTGGGGTTGCTGCGTGGGCTGCCAAAAAATATTCTCAGGTAAAGTACCACTCAAGGCGCGCAGGTGCGTAGCCAAGGGCTCGTCAGTCCCACCGGCTCAAGGGAGCCTGAATATAAACAAAAATCCGATTGGCCGCACTCTGCTCGTCCCACCAGCGTGTTACCCCAAAGCATTGTGGTCCATGAAGTAGCGTCGGCGGGTACGCCTATGCCAAAAGTTTAAAATGAAAATGAGTCTTGCGTTAGCCATCCCTGGACACGTGTTTTGAGGTAGTTGCCTCTCGTCAGCAGGGAGTACGTATGTGTGTGGGGTTGCTGCGTGGGCTGCCAAAAAATATTCTCAGGTAAAGTACCACTCAAGGTGCGCAGGTGCGTAGCCAAGGGCTCGTCAGCCCCACCGGCTCAAGGGAGCCTGAATATAAACAAAAATCCGATTGGCCGCACTCTGCTCGTCCCACCAGCGTGTTACCCCAAAGCATTGTGGTCCATGAAGTAGCGTCGGCGGGTACGCCTTTGCCAAAAGTTTAAAATTACAATGAGTCTCACGTTAGCCATCCCTGGACACGTGTTTCGAGGTAGTTGCCTCTCATCAGCAGGGAGTAGGTATGTGTGTGGGGTTGCTGCGTGGGCTGCCAAAAAATATTCTCAGGTAAAGTACCACTCAAGGCGCGCAGGTGCGTAGTCAAGGGCTCGTCAGCCCCACCGGCTCAAGGGAGCCTGAATATAAACAAAAATCCGATTGGCCGCACTCTGCTCGTCCCACCAGCATGTTACCCCAAAGCATTGTGGTCCATGAAGTAGCGTCGGCGGGTACGCCTATGCCAAAAGTTTAAAATGAAAATGAGTCTCGCATTAGCCATCCCTGGACACGTATTTCGAGGTAGTTGCCTCTCGTCAGCAGGGAGTAGGTATGTGTGTGGGGTTGCTGCGTGGGCTGCCCAAAAATATTCTCAGGTAAAGTACCACTCAAGGCGCGCAGGTGCATAGCCAAGGGCTCGTCAGTCCCACCGGCTCAAGGGAGCCTGAATATAAACAAATATCCGATTGGCCGCACTCTGCTCGTCCCACCAGCGTGTTACCCCAAAGCATTGTGGTCCATGAAGTAGCGTCGGCGGGTACGCCTATGCCAAAAGTTTAAAATGAAAATGAGTCTCGCGTTAGCCATCCCTGGACACGTGTTTCGAGGTAGTTGCCTCTCGTCAGCAGGGAGTAGGTATGTGTGTGGGGTTGCTGCGTGGGCTGCCAAAAAATATTCTCAGGTAAAGTACCACTCAAGGCGCGCAGGTGCGTAGCCAAGGGCTCGTCAGTCCCACCGGCTCAAGGGAGCCTGAATATAAACAAAAATCCGATTGGCCGCACTCTGCTCGTCCCACCAGCGTGTTACCCCAAAGCATTGTGGTCCATGAAGTAGCGTCGGCGGGTACGCTTATGCCAAAAGTTTAAAATGAAAATGAGTCTTGCGTTAGCCATCCCTGGACACGTGTTTTGAGGTAGTTGCCTCTCGTCAGCAGGGAGTACGTATGTGTGTGGGGTTGCTGCGTGGGCTGCCAAAAAATATTCTCAGGTAAAGTACCACTCAAGGTGCGCAGGTGCGTAGCCAAGGGCTCGTCAGCCCCACCGGCTCAAGGGAGCCTGAATATAAACAAAAATCCGATTGGCCGCACTCTGCTCGTCCCACCAGCGTGTTACCCCAAAGCATTGTGGTCCATGAAGTAGCGTCGGCGGGTACGCCTATGCCAAAAGTTTAAAATTACAATGAGTCTCACGTTAGCCATCCCTGGACACGTGTTTCGAGGTAGTTGCCTCTCATCAGCAGGGAGTAGGTATGTGTGTGGGGTTGCTGCGTGGGCTGCCAAAAAATATTCTCAGGTAAAGTACCACTCAAGGCGCGCAGGTGCGTAGTCAAGGGCTCGTCAGCCCCACCGGCTCAAGGGAGCCTGAATATAAACAAAAATCCGATTGGCCGCACTCTGCTCGTCCCACCAGCATGTTACCCCAAAGCATTGTGGTCCATGAAGTAGCGTCGGCGGGTACGCCTATGCCAAAAGTTTAAAATGAAAATGAGTCTCGCATTAGCCATCCCTGGACACGTATTTCGAGGTAGTTGCCTCTCGTCAGCAGGGAGTAGGTATGTGTGTGGGGTTGCTGCTTGGGCTGCCAAAAAATATTCTCAGGTAAAGTACCACTCAAGGCGCGCAGGTGCGTAGCCAAGGGCTCGTCAGTCCCACCGGCTCAAGGGAGCCTGAATATAAACAAATATCCGATTGGCCGCACTCTGCTCGTCCCACCAGCGTGTTACCCCAAAGCATTGTGGTCCATGAAGTAGCGTCGGCGGGTACGCCTATGCCAAAAGTTTAAAATGAAAATGAGTCTCGCGTTAGCCATCCCTGGACACGTGTTTCGAGGTAGTTGCCTCTCGTCAGCAGGGAGTAGGTATGTGTGTGGGGTTGCTGCGTGGGCTGCCAAAAAATATTCTCAGGTAATGTACCACTCAAGGCGCGCAGGTGCGTAGCCAAGGGCTCGTCAGCCCCACCGGCTCAAGGGAGCCTGAATATAAACAAAAATCCGATTGGCCGCACTCTGCTCGTCCCACCAGCGTGTTACCCCAAAACATTGTGGTCCATGAAGTAGCGTCGGCGGGTACGCTTATGCCAAAAGTTTAAAATGAAAATGAGTCTCGCGTCAGCCATCCCTGGACACGTGTTTCGAGGTAGTTGCCTCTCGTCAGCAGGGAGTAGGTATGTGTGTGGGGTTGCTGCGTGGGCTGCCAAAAAATATTCTCAGGTAAAGTACCACTCAAGGAGCGCAGGTGCGTAGCCAAGGGCTCGTCAGCCCCACCGGCTCAAGGGAGCCTGAATATAAACAAAAATCCGATTGGCCGCACTCTGCTCGTCCCACCAGCGTGTTACCCCAAAGCATTGTGGTCCATGAAGTAGCGTCGGCGGGTACGCCTATGCCAAAAGTTTAAAATGAAAATGAGTCTCGCGTTAGCCATCCCTGGACACGTGTTTCGAGGTAGTTGCCTCTCGTCAGCAGGGAGTAGGTATGTGTGTGGGGTTGCTGCGTGGGCTGCCAAAAAATATTCTCAGGTAAAGTACCACTCAAGGCGCGCAGGTGCGTAGCCAAGGGCTCGTCAGCCCCACCGGCTCAAGGGAGCCTGAATATAAACAAAAATCCGATTGGCCGCACTCTGCTCGTCCCACCAGCGTGTTACCCCAAAGCATTGTGGTCCATGAAGTAGCGTCGGCGGGTACGCCTATGCCAAAAGTTTAAAATGAAAATGAGTCTCGCAATAGCCATCCCTGGACACGTGTTTCGAGGTAGTTGCCTCTCGTCAGCAGGGAGTAGGTATGTGTGTGGGGTTGCTGCGTGGGCTGCCAAAAAATATTCTCAGGTAATGTACCACTCAAGGCGCGCAGGTGGACCATAATGCTTTGGGGTAACATGCTGATAGGACGAGCAGTGTGCGACCAATTGGATTTGTGTTAATATTCAGGCTCCCTTGAGCCGGTGGGGCTGACGAGCTAATGGTTACGCACCTGAGTGCCACGAGCGGTGCTGGACCTGAGAACATTTTTTGGCAGCCTACGCAGCAACCCTACACACATGCCTATTCCCTGCTGACAAGAGGTAATAACCTCGAAACACGTGTCCAGGGATGGCCAACGCGACTTTAATTTTGCTTAATACTCTGGCAGAGGCGCACTCGCTAATGCTGACCTCATGGACCATAATGCTTTGGGGTAACATGCTGATAGGACGAGCAGTGTGCGACCAATTGGATTTGTGTTAATATTCAGGCTCCTGAGGAAATCAAAATTAAAAGACCGCTCCCGGTTCTGTCCCCTCACAAACTTCCCTTTCTCATTGTGCTCTAAAACAATTCTATACAGCATCCATTTTGGACACAGCATCCATTTTAAGAATTCATGTCAGCTTGCCCAGGGTCAGCCAGTTCATGTATCTCCTCATACTGCAGCTGGTTTTCAGACAGTAACCTTCAACATTTTTGTGGTTAAGCCGATTCTAAAAAAAATGGGCCCACCATCTTCCTCTTTTCTAAGAAAAGCAAGTTTATGTCGTATCTCTTCAAGGCCGGCTGGCCAAGGGCCCACTGGGGCCTCGCAGAATGTCAAGTAACTCTACAAGGTTGTCTGTTCATGACTCGCTCACCACATCCTTATCTTTCAGTCACACAAGCCCCCTCTCCCTCTGACAGCATCCACCCGAGTTGCTTTCTTGAAAAATGTGCTGATCTGTGTGTTTTTGCATATACGTCTTGAGCAATGCTAACTTGAAACGTTTTTTTTCCTTTGACGCAACCAGGAGTTGAAAGTGTACTGTGATATGTATAAAAACTGTACTGTGTGAATAAAGCCTCAGACCACTCCTGATCCTTGCATGGTGATGGGGTGTGCTCTCCCTTAACCCGGGTTATGGAATAAAGGTCCATTTTTTTAACTCTCACACCACGGACTCCTCAGTTCATTATTTCATTTATATTGATAATTTATAGAAATTCAGACCTGGTAATTAATTTATTTACCACATTTAATGGTGCCCGAACAGGGACATCCCCCCCTTCCCCACGCGCCGGAGATCTAGGTCCGGTCTTTGTCCCTTCCACACCCTCGATGGACTCTCACGTGCACAAGAGGCGGGGTATTCCTGCTGACTCCCTCGCGGTGTGGAGGAGACAGACTGAGACTGAACATCCACACGAGGCGGTGAGGAAGGCGGCGGGGCGTTCCAGCCCAGAGCCCGACCAGTGAACTTGTCGAGTCCGAGGTTTCCAGAGTCCCGTTATTCCTCATTCCACTGTACAGCGTTCCAGTCCGATGACCAGGTCTTCAAGTTCTGCTTCTCGGTGAGTACTACTGGGAATGTATAAAGACGGGTTCTGTGACTGGTTATCTAAACATAAGCGGTTTAGGCCATCTTTAATTGATAACATTATTATGGTCAGACGGGTAGGATGGCTTGGAACATCCCCCAAATCTATTAAAGGGGATTGTATAATTATTAATTTTCGCAGACAATCAGTGGCAAAAGCTATTCTATCGCCACAGAGAGAAGAGGCCAGTTATAGCACTGGTATATGGGCATTACCCTTAGGCTATTTTTATAAACCGACTTTCGAAGCATTCGCTCCCAACCCGCGTAACACTATCCCAATTAATAATAGATTCACACCGCTGTCAGGTCTGGATTGTCAAGATTGACTGCCATCCCTGTCAACAAGGGAAGTGTTAAGCGATGCTTCATCATCAGCATTGACTGATACATATACTCAGGCTAGTTCACAGGATGTCCCGGTCATAACGGCAGCTGACTCGACACTTAAGATTCTGAGTTGGAACATCGCCGGCTTGGCATCCAAGTTAAATCTACGAGATTGGAGGGAGCTAATAAGTGGTCAGGACATTGTAATGTTTCAAGAGACCTGGGCAACCCAGGAGCTGTCTATGGAGGGTTTTGAGTGTTTTAACATTCTATCCCCCATTCCTATTGCAGGAAGGCCCGTTGGTGGCCTTTCTACTTGGATAAACATCAAGGCAGGTGGTCGCACTAGGGTTGTGCCCACAAACAGCGATACATTCCAAGTATCCCTTTATACCCGGGGGGCCTTTTTATATATAATCAATTTTTATAACAATGATTTTAAAAATGTTCCCAATATGAACTTTTCTAAGTTGTTTGATTTTATTTCAAAGTTAGAAAGAGAATATGGCGCTCTAAATAAAGGCATATGTCTAGGTGGAGACTTTAATGTCAGGCTCCCTAGAACTATTAACTCTGATAATCGGTTCAACACTATAAGCACGTTATGTAAGAGAGGTGAGCAGCTAATGAACCACCTAACCTCGCAGAATTTTTCAGATATTATGGAAATAGCAACTATTGATGGATGTACTGTACCAACCTACAGAAGTCGGGGTTCAACATCTACCATCGACTATATCTTTGTATCAGCACCCCTCGCTAATTATGTGCTA
Organism: Triturus cristatus; assembly: GCF_964204655.1. Taxonomy (NCBI): domain Eukaryota; kingdom Metazoa; phylum Chordata; class Amphibia; order Caudata; family Salamandridae; genus Triturus; species Triturus cristatus. The sequence goes on from NC_140587.1 coordinate 633,298,283, forward strand.
AAGGCAGAAGTAATTCCGACAATACACGGTGATCATAATCCCATTAGTACCATTTTAAGTTTCACACGCCGTCCAATGTATGAATACACGCATGGAGCAAGGGATATAACGATATCAACTGATAACCTCCGACTTGTGTGGCGTGGCATCGATAATAATGCATTATTCCAAACAATGGTTAAATCGCACCATAACCTAATTAATGTATGCCTGACATATAATGAAAATAATAGTGAGGTAGTCCATGCGTTTTCTGAGCTCTGCCACGGTATTAGAAAAATATTGTCTAAGCCATTTAAGAATAAAAATCTAGATCCTAGGTGGTTTGATGCAGAGTGTTCTGCGGCTAATAGAGCGTTAAGAAAGGCTCTCCAAATTAAACCTAGAGATAGTCTTCTTGTGTCAACACTGAGAAATAATTACAAGAAGGCTACCACACGCAGGAAGGAGGAGATCACTAATGATCACTGGACTCAACTTGTGCGCGCTAATGAGCTACAAAATGGTAAAAACTTCTGGAAAACTGTCAAAGACATGAAACTTGTGGGAAACACATCCACACCAATTAGCTGCAACATTTCCAGTGAGGCTTGGGAGGCTCACTTTAGTAAAATCTATGCCGCCCCCATTGTTTGCGAACCCAGGAGCAATTAGCCAAAGTCTGGGAGGAAAAGCCCCCGGCCCAGACGGTCTTCCTATCGACCTCATTAAGAGTCACCCTGAATTTTGGGCGCCATTACTTACCAATGTTTTTAACAATTTGACCAATTCATCCATCCCCGAAACTTGGTCCTGTAGCACTATTGTCCCAATTTTTAAGAAGGGCGACCGTTCAAATCCGAGTTGCTACAGGCCAATATCGCTGATTGACAACACCCTTAAAATTTTGGGAAGGGTGCTGTTCAACAAGATCAGTTCATGGGCTGAGGATTCTAAAGTGCTCCATCCATGCCAGTTGGGATTCAGGAGTAAGGTTGGCTCTGTGGAACAGTGCCTCAACCTTAACTTAATCATTGGTAAATACAATGTAGCCAAGAAAGTCCCTATGTACCTGGCATTTATGGACCTTACCTCGGCCTTTGATTTCGTAAACAGATCGCGATTGTGGCAAATCTTGTCGGATTTCGGGCTGGATGAATCTTTAGTTTCTTTCTTAGCTTACTTGCACAGAGACCTAAAAGCCAGGGTGCGTATTAGTATGGCTGGTGAGATCTCCAAAGCTATTGAAGTAGGCAGAGGGGTTAGACAAGGCTGCGTACTGGCCCCTCTCCTATTCATCTTATATATTAATGGCTTAACTAAATCATTGACAATCTCAACAATAGACGTCCCAACAACTGGTGGTAACAAAATCCCTGCATTGTTATATGCTGACGATGCAGTCCTGATGGGGCGCACCCCTAAAGCCCTACGCAGCCTGGTCCAAGATTTTGTAAAGTTTATGGCATCTTTGGATCTGTGCACTAATTTTAAAAAATCCTTTTTAATGTCGTGTGGGTCTAAGAAATATTCCAACCTTACAATAGCAATAAACTCTAATCAATTATTGAGTACCCGTACCTTTCCATATCTTGGTCTGACTTTTGCATCAAATGGTCTATGGAATGATCACATAGCGTATTGCAAACGAAAGTTTATTAACTCTATTAACACCATACTCAGGTTACCCAAGCCAAAGAATATAGAGGTTGTATCATCCATTATCAAAATGTATAGACTGCAATGCATACCAACAGTAACATATGGGGCGGAGGTATGGGGGAATACGGTTAGTGTACCCATACAACGTGAAGAGAATAGATTCTGCCGCAAGATTCTAGGAGCACCTTTTTCTTCCTCAACATATGCTGTCCACAGTGAACTCAATTTACCTTATGTGGAGGACTTCATCAAAGCTCGTCCTATTCTATTTTGGTTAAGAATCTGGAAGAATCCGGCTGCGCAGCTGACTAGGGAAATAATCACTGACTGCCTAAAATGTGATAAAGGGATGGACATACCGTGGTTAGCAGGGGTCTGCAAAAGCCTATGTAGCTTAAATATGGAACATCTTTTTTCAACTCCACTTGAACTCAATTCTGTCAATATTAAAAAAGTGGAAAAGACTTTGTATGATTCCTATAAAGTAGCACGAGCATCAACTGAGTGTAATAAAACCTCAGTTGCTAGATACATGCTGATAGATGTATCCCCTGCTATGCCTATATACCTCCTTAAACCAATCAGTTGTTGGGAAAGGGGCCTGTTCTTTAGGTTAAGGACAGACACCATGAAATTCTTGCTGTCATTCCCCATTGGTTTCACACATAACCTTAACTCATTACTGTGTCCATATAATAATACCCATGGGCAGTCAATGCTTCATTTCCTGTTCTTTTGTAGTTACTACTCAGCCCCCACTAAAAAATTCCTGATCCCATATTTTAAGTCTCGCCACATTATGGATTATAAAGTGGCTTATGAAAAGGTACTAGCTATTACTGATGATGAACTATGCTTAAGAGTTGGATCATTTTTTAAAACAGTGATGCGTATACGTAACTCTATGCACCCTGATTAATGGACCTTTTTAAAATTTGTGTATATTCTGGCATTTTTAGCATTTTTGTATATTATTTTATGCTGTACTTTTATGGATACGTTGTTTTTATCCGAATAAAGTTCATATTGATTGATTGATTGATTGATAGAACACGGTAAAGTTGCACTGGCTCCCCAGTGTATAAAGATATCAAGTATATTGTTTTTGTGATTCGATATTTACAAGGCTTAGGCAAGATATTTTAAAAATGCCTTTATTTTCCAAATTACGAGGATTAAGTACCAAGAAAAAGTTATTAGAACAGGCCGTTCCGGTCCCACCTAGAGACACACCTGGACATTTCATGTATACTAAACATGGTATTGAAGGGGTAATGTTTTTGGACCTGTGGTCAGATTATACAAAACATCTAGAACCCAGACTTAGATGGCCCCCTACAGGTACGTGGGACATGGAATGTATTATGGCGGTAGAGGAATAGTTGTGGACAAAGAATGTAAGGCCTTCACAAGCAAAAGCAATTGAATTGTGGCGCAAGGAAGCGCATAGGAGGGACCAGAAGGAACAGACGAAGGCTGAAAAAGGTAGGAAAATGTCAGAACAGGCTAAAGAAAAGAAATTACAGGAAGAGGGAGAGAGAGTTATTACTGAACAAAGAGAAAGAGAAAAAAATGCACTTATTGAGGGAATTTATCCCGTTCTGCCTACTGAAACAACTGGAGAGGAGATGTCCATCCAAGAGCATATGGCGAAGGTAAAAATAACTCCTTCAGAGGATTTCGTGTCCTCTTACTTAATAGAAAGTCCCCCACCTTACGTGGTTCAACCGCAAGCCCTGCAACGAATATCGCCAGCACCGATGGGTGGCCAAAAGGCCACCGCTCCTCCCCTAGACGATGTTAAAGACGGGGCAGAGGATAAAAGTGATATCCCGCCTTTGGAATGCCCTTATGATGAATGCCCCGGGGAGGGTAGTATGGCCATAATATCTCATAGATTGAGACAGGCCCTGGACACGCTCCAGAATCTTCCCAACAGCAAATCCCAATTGGACGCAGTTCACGACTTCGTCCGAACGGGTAAAAATGAACAGGCCTTGTTAACAATTATAACAGGTAGAAAGGTCGCGACCAAATAGACCATATTACAGTTTACTGTGACCTGTTTCTTAAGGATATTGGACTGCAGTAATCGCGAGGCGCCCAACCATTTGTTGGACCTAAGTAACTCACTTGAACGGTCCAAGTTCACTAAACACGAACAGATAGAAAAATTACTAGTACAATTGATATCGGGCATCCATACCATCCATCAGGATTGGGACAGACAGGAAATCGTCTTGGAAGAGACGAGTGGTGAGGAAGAAGATGGAGGGAAAACTCCTGTCATGGGACTAGCCCGTAGCCATCGCCGTCACGGATTCCCTCCCCTTCCCCCTCATATCTCAACTGAGTACAAAAATACTAGAACAGATACCGCTTCCACTAAGCTGTTCCAGTGCACTGTCCAGTCATTGGAGCACTGGCTCGAGGACGACCCGCCTTTCACCCCACATGAAAAAGAAATAGCCCGATCAGCCACTGATTGGATTGCCCAGCATCAACTTTATGACCCTGATATGGTAGGACAGATCTTCCTCTCCCTCCCCCTGTCTGATCAAAGAATAAGCAGGTATGTTCATGTTACAGCATTTGGCAACACTATATGAAAAAACATGTCCCCCACCTAAGAAAATATATCATTTACTGCGTGACTGCGCAGACGGGTTTTGGTCCACAAGGGATGAAGAATTCATTTCTAAAGTTCTGGATCTAAGGCAATGTTATGTACAGTTCGAAACTGAAATGTCCGGTATAGGTACCTATGACAAGGGACAATTTCCCCTGAGAGAGGTACACCCAAGGAGACGTGATGACGGTGAGTATGAGCGGGTGCATGTATACACCCCTCTTACCAAGTTAGAGATATTAGAAATGAAGAAGATAGTCCCACCACACGAAAAAGACCCTGCAGGATTCCATAAAGAAATAAGGGACATTCTGAGTCTAGGGAATTATACTTTTAAGGATATAAAGATATTACTGAAGGTTCTCCTTCCTGAGGGGATATACGAAAAGTTGATGGAAAAAGATTGGAACTTGGATGGGGGAGCAGTTATAAATTGGACGGCGCTGAGAAATGAGGAACAGGCCCGCAAACCAGGGGATGGGTTGGGAGAATTAATACGTGCATTCCCTGATGCCCTTATGCAAGTATTACCTAAATTGCTAACACCAAAGAAAGAGGATTGGGACGCGATATCAGCGTGTAAACAAAAGTTAGATGAAGAAATAGGAGATTATTTTGTAAGATTACAGAAATGTTTCGCCATTAATAGCGGCCTCTCCTCAGGCAGTGATGGTTACCAACGTCTCTTCGTAGCAAAATTGGTAGAAAATGCCCTTTCCCCCAATAAAGAACAGACTTCAGAAAGTTGAGAGTACTTGGCAAGCAAATAATTCCCAACAAATGCTACAAATGCTACAGTATCACCACAATAGAATTAAGGAGGAAGAGGAACAAGATAAAAGGCGCGTGAAGGACACCAAAATGAAAGCCTTCGTAGCCCAGACAACAACTGTATCACATGCGGGGAAAAATAGCAAATCCACTGAAAAAGGGTCATGTAATTTTTGCAAAAAACCTGGCCACTTTGTCAGGGAGTGTCCCGTATTAAAACACAATATAGCAACAGGAAAAACACAAGCCCGTCCTTATGCTCCACGGAACACTGAGACCGCAGCCCCTGCGGCGCAGGCCAGACCCCCCCCCTACTAACGCCCCCGCACAAACTCAAATGTACCAGCGCAATGATGAAATATACCCCGAATATCCTGAATACTCGTGAAAGGGCCTAGAGAGAGAAAAAGACTTGCCCCTGCTTCCTGTCACGGTGGACCAACGTGGCCCCTATGTACAAGCACACATTCTGGGGCAAGACAGAAAATTCCTCCTTGACACAGGGGCCAGTAGGACAACAATAAACCATGGTGAGGTCCCAGGGATACCTCTCTCCGGCTCACATAGTATTTCCTTGGGTTTTTCGGGAAAAACAGTAATAAATAGGGTTTCACAAAATGTTTCCATTGGAGTAGGTCCCCTAACACGTACTACAGATCTAGTGTTAACAAAGACCTGCCCCGAAAATCTATTAGGCATTAAGACACTGAAAGAACTGGGTGCCGTGATATGTTGCTCCCCAGAAGGTGTCAGGTTATACCTGCGAGATTTCAAGGGCCATTTCCTGGAAAAGGAACTGGATGCCAGACTTAAAGTAATTCCGCCAACGTTGTGGGCAACTAGCCCCACAGACCTAGGCTGTATGGACATCACACCTCACAAAATTACACTAAAGGAAGGTGTGATTTTGCCACGAATCAGACAGTATAAAATACCACCTCAGGCTGAGCGAGCATTACTGCAAATAATAAATGACTTGATTGAACACAAGGTAGTAATAGAGACAGGTTCCAATACTTGCAACTCGCCTGTTCTTCCAGTTCTTAAACGAACAGACCCAACTGCCGAACCTGTATATCGTTTGGTAGTAGACCTGCGAGAATTAAACAAATGTGTTGTGCCACAATACCCTGTGGTACCTGACATAACATCACTTTTGACAGCAATAGACCCCAAAGCTGTTTTTTTCACTGTCATAGATCTGAAAAATGCCTTCTTCAGTATTCCCATTCACGAGGATAGCCAATATCTTTTTGGATTCTCGTTAAATGGGCGGAGCTTCAGATTTACGAGAGCTCCACAGGGCTTTACAGAAAGTCCCAGTATCTATAGTCAAGCCCTGAAGAGGCAGCTGGACAGCATCCAGATGCCTGAAAATACCACGCTCATCCAATATGTTGACGACATCCTGGTTACAGCCAGTCAGAAACAGAGTGCTGCGAGAAAGCCTCCCTCCAGGTTTTACTGTTTCTTGCAGACAAGGGACACAAAGTATCCCCCTCTAAATTACAGTTCTGTGCACAGCAAGTGGCCTACCTTGGGCACTTGCTGTCCAAGAATGGTAGACAACTTACACAGGAACGAATACAGTTAATTGCCCCTATTCCACAACACAGAAAGAAGTACGTGCATTCATTGGCTTAACATCATATTGTAGGCAGTGGATTCCTCAGTATGCTCATTTGGCCAAACCTTTGATACAACTGAACACTTTGGAGGCCGGTTTATCGGCATCTTTGCCATGGACAACTGAGCATACAGAGGCCTTTGAGCAACTAAAGCAAGCACTGTGCCAGGCCCCAGTCCTGGCCACTCCAGATTACACCAAATCCTTCACACTATTTGTAACAGAACGAGGTGGCACAGCACTGTCAGTGCTCACACAGGACCAAGCAGGAAGGAATAGGCCCTGTGCCTACTTTTCAAGTACATTAGTCCCAGTAGCACAGGCCCTACCTGCCTGCCTGAAATCTGTAGCTGCTACAGCTTTAGCCATCAGACAAAGTGATGCCATTGTCCTAGGACACCCCCTGACAGTACTTGTACCACACACAGTGGAACTCCTACTCAACAGAACACAAACACAGCATCTTACAGTAGCCCGATTAACGGGATATGAGCTGACATTATTCCAGCCACACATAGAGATAAGGAGGTGTAACACATTAAATCCTGCTACCTTGCTACTTAATGCCACAAATGATGAAGATGCACACGACTGTATTAGAATGATAGAGATTGTCACCAAACCCAGACAGGACTTGACTGATGTCCCGCTATCAGATGTTGATGTTACTCTCTTTGTGGATGGGTCATGCATGCGGACTAGTACAGGAGAGTTAACGGCAGCTTATGCCATAACCACTGATAGCAGAGTCATAGAAACAAACAGAATAGACACCCTTTCAGCCCAAGCTGCAGAATTAATAGCCCTCACACAGGCTTGTAGGTGGGCGAAAAATTTGAAAGTAAACATTTACATGGATTCGCAGTATGCCTTTGGGGTTGTTCACAATTTTGGGACTCTATGGAAAGAAAGAGGTTTTCTGACCTCCCATGGAGCCAAGATACAACATGGACCTTTAATACAGGACCTGTTGGATGTCATACACCTGCCAGCGGCAATAGCAATATTGAAATGCAAAGCCCACACCAAAGTTACAGATGATGTTTCCAAAGGAAATGATCTTGCAGATCAAACTGCCAAACACACGGCCCAGACAGCAGCCATTTCCCACACAATTCAACAGAATACAGTTCTGGTAGTAAGAGACCCCTCCAAAGATGTCATAGACATACAGGACCACGCCACCCAAGAGGAAAAGAAAAAATGGACTGAAGCGGGAGGGACAGAGACTGAACAGGGGTGGGTAACAAGAGACAAAAGAGTGTGGTTCCTTCCTGATTCAATGGTGCCCATAATCATAGAAACTACACATAGCCCAGCACACCTCGGTGAGAAAGGAATGTTAGACAGCTTACGACCATTATGGCACAACAAAAACTTGCGAGCTGCTGCAAAACACAAAGTCAGAACCTGTATGATATGTTGTCAGTTCAACCCAGGGAAAGGGGTGTCTGTAGAACAAGGTGGATTTCACCCTCCTGAACATGCTTTTGAGGTCCTACAAATGGATTACATACAAATGGATAGATGTAGGGGACAGAAATACGTGCTAGTGGTTGTATGTGCCTTGACTAGGTGGACAGAAGCCTATGCCGTACCAGACTACACAGCAGAGACAACAGCAAAACAGCTGGTCAGGGAATTTTTCCCCAGGTATGGGTTGCCCCGAATAATTTACTCTGACAATGGACAGCCTTTTTCTTCTAAATTGATAGAACAAGTGTCCCTATTGTTAGGATGTACTTGGAAGTTCCATTGTGTCAGGCACCCACAAGCAGCAGGTTTAGTCGAAAGACACAATCAGACACTGAAGACAAAAATAGCCAAAGTAGGTGCGGAAAAGGGTGTAGATTGGGTCACAGCCATGCCGGTAGCCCTTTTCTACATGAGAATGGTAGCACATTCAAGGACCGGTCTATCTCCTTATGAGGTAGTCTATGGCAGACCTCCTAACATGTGGGGCACACCTAGACCTAAGTCTATCACGGATACTGACAGTAATATGTTGACAGATTATCTTGCCGCCATGATGTCTGCACTACGCTCTTGTCGTTCACAGGTGGCGGCTGCCTTTCCAGATCACACCAATCCCGAAGAGCATGCGATAAAGCCAGGGGACTGGATTTTGGTCCGAAATTTTGATAGGACATCGCCTTTGGAGCCCAGGTGGAAGCAGCCCATATTGGTCCTCCTTACTACGCGGACAGCAGTAAAGGTTGAAGGAAGGAAAGGATGGCTTCATGCCAGCCATTGTAAAAAGTACTTTGGGGATCCTGAGAACATTGTTCAAAAGAAAGATAACACAAACTATTTACCCCCCCTCTTGGATCCGACCCCCCAACAAACTTACAGTTCTAAATTACGGTCTGCCAAAATAGCTCAAGTTTGATCAATTAAGTCAAGATTGGTACAGACTAACTGGTGAAGCGGTCAGACAATGACTACTGCGGTAGGACAGACTGCCTGGGGGCCGACTAAAAAGGCAATAATGAAAAATAAGTACTGTCAAATGTTACGTAGCAGATGTATAATGACTTTGATAATTTTGTTTTGGATGTGTGCTATATTGACATGTGTGGGGTGGATATTACATGTTGCTTTCCCTTCCAAGACACCATCACCACACCAACAAGGACATGTCAATACAACTGCAGAACACACGTACCTCACTTTACCCTCCCATGAGCAGAGTCACAGGCTGGCCTTACAGAATAATACCTTTATACAGATGTTACATCATACACATCAGGTCAGCAACACCACAAAGTGTTGGGTCTGTGGTCGCCTCCCAGCGCACCAGAGTAAAGGAGGAATGCCTCTTTTTCCCTTTCCCTTCTCCTATAATGGGTCATGCCAGGCCTGGGCTGCCCTGAGAGTGAGCCTGAATATTTCCTTAATTTGTCCTGATGGAAAGAAGTCTTGTAAAAACGGATGGCCATGGGGAGATCTGAATGTTGTCATGAACAAAGCCTGTTACCCTGATGAGAATGGCGACCCGCAATCAAGAGGGTCCAAGTTAGAACAAGAAGAATACCAAATAGATAATAAGACTGAGACATTCCCATTCCAGATCCTGAACATAAGACCCAAAAGGAATAATGGCCCTCCCTCTGTATTGGTAACACCAACTAAAGGCCATCTGTGCATCAGGCATAATGGTTCCCTAAAATTAGGACACAGTGATTGCTCCACAATACTGGATTTTGAGGATAGGGGTAAGTCCTCTGCCTTAGCCTCCCGACACACTTATTTTGTTTGTGGCTCCATGGCCTATTTTCAATTGCCACAAGGATGGGATGGCACGTGTTAAATCGCGTTTCTCCTCCCCCCAGTTTTCATAGCGCCCCCTTCATATCATACGGACCTCCAGCTATATCAGCACAAGCGAAGAAAAAGAGCAATTGATACCTCAGGGGTTGATCAGACTGAAACTGCTTGGGAACAATATACTGAATTTAATAGGGGATTCTTCTTTTTCATAGGCCCTGTACAAAATAGTAAATTAATACGTAGGCTTACCAGGACTCTGGAGGCTGTCATCAATCAGACCATATCTGCCCTTGGAAACTTGACTGAGGAGCAGACAGCCATAAGGATGGTAACTTTGCAAAATCGTCTTGTTCTTGACGTCATACTGGCTGACCGGGGTGGAGCATGCAGATTGATAGGTTCTTCCTGCTGTGTATATATACCTGATAACTCGCCGTCAGTTTATGCGGCAATTTCCAAATTGCACAAAATGGCTTCAGACCTTCACCAAGAACCTGGCTCATGGACACTAATGGGATGGTTGTGGGGCATATTGTCAGCATGGGGTTGGAAGGTGCTTTCTGGACTAGGTCTCGTGTTGATGGTGATATTGTCCTGCTGTCTCTGTGTCCAATGTGGCCCCGCTTTATGCGGTCTCTGTGCCACATGCCTGGTGCCTAAGCCAATTAATAGAGCGAGAGAAAATGAGAAAATTATGTTGCAGGCCCATGTGGATGGACTCATGGCTATGGATGCAATATGAAAGAAAGGGATAAGTTTATCTTGGGGACAAGGAGGGAATGAGGAAATCAAAATTAAAAGACCGCTCCCGGCTCTGTCCCCTCACAAACTTCCCTTTCTCATTGTGCTCTAAAACAATTCTATACAGCATCCATTTTGGACACAGCATCCATTTTAAGAATTCATGTCAGCTTGCCCAGGGTCAGCCAGTTCAAGTATCTCCTCATACTGCAGCTGGTTTTCAGACAGTAACCTTCACGCATTTTTGTGGTTAAGCCGATTCTAAAAAAATGGGCCCACCATCTTCCTCTTTTCTAAGAAAAGCAAGTTTATCTCGTATCTCTTCAAGGCCGGCTGGCCAAGGGCCCACTGGGGCCTCGTAGAATGTCACGTAACTCAGTTCTCTACAAGGTTGTCTGTTCATGACTCGCTCACCACATCCTTATCTTTCAGTCACACAAGCCCCCTCTCCCTCTGACAGCATCCACCCGAGTTGCTTTCTTGAAAAATGTGCTGATCTGTGTGTTTTTGCATATACGTCTTGAGTAATGCTAACTTGTAACGTTTTTTTTCCTTTGACGCAACCAGGAGGGCCCCTCCCCATGAGTTGAAAGTGTACTGTGATATGTATAAAAACTGTACTCTGTGAATAAAGCCTCAGACCACTCCTGATCCTTGCATGGTGATGGGGTTTGCTCTCCCTTAACCTGGGTTATGGAATAAAGGCACATTTTTTTAACTCTCACACCACGGACTCCTCAGTTCATTATTTCATTTATATTGATAATTTATAGAAATTCAGACCTGGTAATTAATTTATTTACCACACTCCCTTGAGCCGGTGGGGCTGACGAGCTCATGGTTACGCACCTGAGTGCCACGAGCGGTACTGGACCTGAGAACATTTTTTGGCAGCCTACGCAGCAACCCTACACTCATGCCTATTCCCTGCTGACGAGAGGTAATAACCTCGAAACACGTGTCCAGGGATGGCCAACACGACTTTAATTTTGCTTAATACTCTGGCAGAGGCGCACTCGCTGATGCTGACTTCATGGACCATAATGCTTTGGGGTAACATGCTGATAGGACGAGCAGTGTGCGACCAATTGGATTTGTGTTAATATTCAGGCTCCCTTGAGCCGGTGGGGCTGACGAGCTCATGGTTACCCACCTGAGTGCCACGAGCGGTACTGGACCTGAGAACATTTTTTGGCAGCCTACGCAGCAACCCTACACACATGCCTATTCCCTGCTGACGAGAGGTAATAACCTCGAAACACATGTCCAGGGATGGCCAACGCGACTTTAATTTTGCTTAATACTCTGGCAGAGGCGCACTCGCTGATGCTGACTTCATGGACCATAATGCTTTGGGGTAACATGCTGATAGGACGAGCAGTGTGCGACCAATTGGATTTGTGTTAATATTCAGGCTCCCTTGAACCGGTGGGGCTGACGAGCTCATGGTTACGCACCTGAGTGCCACGAGCGGTGCTGGACCTGAGAACATTTTTTGGCAGCCTACGCAGCAACCCTACACACATGCCTATTCCATGCTGACGAGAGGTAATAACCTCGAAACACGTGTCCAGGGATGGCCAACGCGACTTTAATTTTGCTTAATACGCTGGCAGAGGCACACTCGCTGATGCTGACTTCATGGACCATAATGCTTTGGGGTAACATGCTGATAGGACGAGCAGTTTGCGACCAATTGGATTTGCATTGTTCAGTTCCTGCCTGGCCAGGAAGTGTACTTATGTGTATTTCTTTTGTAGTTTTGAACTCGCAGAGTGTGCAATTTAGATTCGTGTAGCATGTGTCGGGAGGGCGGAAACTATCGTTAATGAGATGACATGTAATCTAGGATATGTAGTCTGCCCGTGGCTGATGATGCTCCTTAGAGCCAGCAATACTCAGTCCGAAAGGTAGCCCAATAATGTGCAGACACACACACCAGGGGCATCGTGTAACACATATTTGTTTTTTGATGGAACGTTTGAGATGCATGGCAATCACACGTGGAAGGCTAATGAACAGAGCATGAATATTGATCAAGATGATCGTTGCATGTTGTGTGTAGTATAAAAGATATGTGTATACAGGAAAACACTTTTCAAAAAAAACTTTCTAAGCAGAAGAGGTGTCTCTCATCAAACGCTGTAAAGAGAATGAGTAAAATGGGTGGGGTCGTACAACTGTTACAATGGGAAATGTTTTGAACCAGTCAAATGCTTTTTTTTAAGGTCACATGGCAATCATGCACCGAGTGTGCAAGGAGGCCGCACTCGACGCGATTTTGACAAAATGTTATCATAATATAAGTTTATTACAGTTAGAAATATATAAATGTTTAAAATAATTTAGATTTTCGTGTGCTCTCATATACTTTTTGAAGTTATTTAGATATACTTTTGAGACAAAAAAAAGGGAATGGCGTACCCGGCACGATACTATACGTCTGTGATGTAACACAGGGCCTGGCAGCGTGTACTCGTCGAACACGCAACGCGCAGCAGGCGCAACCCCATTCGTACATGACATAACGCGTGGCTTGGTACTGAGTACCTGTCGGATACCAAAGTAGTACCTGAGGTGACTTCATGCGTATATGATGTTATGTGGTACCACGAACTCGTTGGATACGAAATGCGCATCATTTATGAGTTTAGCAATATGGCGGATAGGATTCGTCTGGTGATGGAGATTGGTACGCTACCGGTATGGGAGTGCAGTTTCCCCCCCCCCATAAAAAAAATATACATTTTTTTGGGAAGATATAAAACATTACATGATTTTTAAAGGTAAAAACAAAAGTATAATAGAGTTCCAAAATATTTAAAAATCTAATGGAAAAAATATAGGTTTTATAAACATTAAAATATGAAATTAACATTTAAAAAACCTTCGAAATTCGCTGAAAAAACCATAGGTTTTACAGACGTTATAGTTAGGAATTAGCATTTAAAAAACCTTAGAAATTTACTAAAAAAACATAGGTTTCAGGGACGTTATAGTTAGTTGAACATTTGACTCCTATGAAACCAGAGAAATTTGCCTGTTATAATTAGTTGAGCTAACTATAACTCGCACCCGCAATGCACTGCTGATGATGTCACATATTACATCACTCATGACATGGTCAGTGACATCACTGATGACATCACTGATGACATCTCAAATGACATCACTCATAACATCACTCATGACATCATCCACATGACAATCTGATGCACATACTGATGCTCTAATATAAACTTTGATACACCCATTTTAAAATGCTGACTACTATTTTTGAAACCATACATAGAAGAATGCCATACACTACATAGCACTCACTATTTCCTAGGTCTACACACACATCCAGTCACTTATACATGTAGTTACTCATCAATAGAGGACTATAATATGCACTCATACATCTATACATGCAGTCACACTCTGTCACTCATCCATAGAGTTACTCACACGCCTAGTCGGTAATGCAAAGAATGAATCACATACCCATTTAATCATGTACACAGTTGTACACACCAACTTCGTTATTTTTAGACATACCAAATCACTTATTTATACAGATACTAACACATATTTACTGTCTTATACAATCACTGATAGAAGCAGACACTTATTGATACACCCACTCTTGAAATAACTTAGTCTCACGAATACTCATTTATATACTCCAACACTCACATTTAGTGGCTTAAAACATATGTAATCATTAACCACCACAAGGGCAGCCCAAACCACCTGAACCAGGGGCATTCAGTAGTTATTCCAAACAAAAGGTTCAGAGTGTACAATTCACAATAAATATAAAAAACAATTAATGAGACATGAATTATATGTATAACAATGCACTCACTGAAATACAAAAAAACGAAAAAGAAGAAAAGAAAAGAAAAAAGGAAAAAGAGGCCCTAATAGAAAAACCATACACAATTTATTCTGTGAGACATATCAACAGGGCTCAGTGTTGTAAGCTGGTACAGATAACATATAAAAACATATAAATAACCAGACAAGTGGCAGACAAGGAGATGATTACATTAAAAGCGGAATTTCAAAACTTTGCGTAAAACTCCAACAAACAAAAAATGTGTCCTCCAATAGTTGCGGCCACAATAGCGTCGAAGGCGTTTCGACCTTTGGCATTAATCCACGGTCATCTTCAGGACATAAAATTTCCTGAGCATCCCAAATGAGCAATTAATATCTCAAACAAATTGGATATTGCTGTAAATTCAATTCAGCAACAGAGGCTTCCAAGGCCGATTAAAATAATGGCTGTCAAAAAAATCGCTGTCATCCGGCATTTAGCTTGCCGCGCGGTATTTGACTCCCGCTTGGATCTAGTACGGGCAGAAGTTGAAGAGGATTTAATCGTTCTGAAAAAAAATGCACTTGTCACTTTAAAATGGGGAGAAATGACGTGGTATGTCATGTGATCAAGAACGCTTAGAGGTTCGAAACGCGTCATGGCGGCCATGCACTGAAAATAAATGTAACTGCACAGATGAAGTAAAGTTCGTGCCTTTTTTCGTTCTGAAGATTGGACCGTGGTGGAAAAGGGAACATGGATATATGTATATATATATGTGTATATATATATATATATATATATATATATTACCTACTGGCGGTCGCCAGTAGGTAGTTATAGTTAGGACCACGTTTCCATAGGAAATCCGCAACATTCTATTTTGAATAACTTTGGCGCCGGTCGACGAATCCTCGCGAATTTTTCAAAATAGGTGGGGCGCTACGCTCCGCTCCTACCCTGAAAGTCTCGGGGGGATTCGTCAAGCGGGGGCTGAGATAAAAGGGGGGTCCCAAAACGCGTTTTTCCCATGCATTTTGCCATAGGACCTTTAGACAGGACTACAGCCCGAACGGCTGAACAGAATTACTTGAAATTTGGCAGAGAGGTAGTCCTCAGGTCAAGGAAGTGCCTTTTGTAGGTTTGGTGTAAATCTGTTCAGTAGATTCTGAGAAAATAGCCTTTAAATCAATATATATATCTGAGCCAGCTTACGGTGCGCTTACGGTACGCTTACCGTACGCGTACGGTGGCGTGCGCGAGCGCGATTCTGATTGGCTCTTAGATCTTAGTAAACATTCAAATCGGCCGAAACCAGGAAGCGGCGGCCGCCATTTTCTGTCTCGCACTGAGAGTGATGATGAAAATACAAAGCACAAAAACATGTAAAGGGGCTGTTTAGACAGCTCCCACACACATATCCAAGGTGGGGGGGTCCCCAAAGATCCCCCAAGGCCAAAAACGGATTTTTTTTTTCCGCTAATTTCGCCGATTACGCTTACCGTACGTGTACGGTAAACAATTGTATAAAAAAAAAAATTATCCACACTCTCCCCACCCCGTGTGCAATTGGTGGCTGAAGGCCACCAATTGTGCATGGCCTATACGAGAAGAGAAAAGCTATAATATTTTTTTAAAAAAAATAAATAAAAAAAAAAAAATTATCCACACTCTGTCCACCCCGTGTGCAAATGGTGCCCGAAGGGCACCATTTGTGCATGGCTTATAAAAATTTTACGAAAAATTAAAATATTACCTTTCAAAACGAAGTGCATCATATGTCCTCCATGTGCGCACGGTGCGCGAAGCGCATCGTGCGTACATGGCCCATCTAGCGTAACGTGGGCACGCGGTGCGCGTAGCGCACCGCGTGCCCACCGTGCGTGCACGGCACTAACTGCGTAAAGTGGGCGCGCGGTGCGCGAAGCGCACCGCGTGCTTACTGTGCGCGCACGGTGCGCGAAGCGCACCGTGCGCGCACGGAACGAACTGCGTTAAGTGGGCGCGCACGCCACGAATGGCGTAAAGTAACTTAGCATTTAAAAAACCGTACAAATTCACTGAAAAAACCATAGGTTTCACACACGTTATAGTTAGGAATTAGCATTTAAAAAACCTTGCAAATTCACTGAAAAAACCATAGGTTTCACACATGTTATAGTTAGCAGAAATTTTACTGATAAAAAACCAATGAAATTCCCCCGTTATAGTTAGTGCAGGCAACTATAACTCACGCGACCGCAATCTTCTGCTGATGACATATGTGTCTTTATGAAAAAAAAATATTTGTAATATATGTATAGCTAAAAATGTATGGAAGAAGACATGGGCAAATAAGTGTCTAAATACAGTATTAGCATCAGCAGAGGATTGCGGTCGCGTGAGTTATAGTTGCCTGCACTAACTATAACGGGGGAATTTCATTGGTTTTTTATCAGTAAAATTTCTGCTAACTATAACATGTGTGAAACCTATGGTTTTTTCAGTGAATATATATATATATATATATCCAAGGTATATGAAAGTTCATAGATACGCTCTCAGGAAGGAAAGGCAGACACAGTCGTCCCAATAACCAGTTTAATGCACACAACGCGTTTCGGCAGAAGCCTTGTTCACGTGTGACGTGCTGTCAGTTTTCCACACTGATAAAGTTAACACGATCCAAGATGAAATAAACATAGGACAATAACGTTAAGTAAAATACATGGCGGCCATCATGGAATGGGTAAAATACCCTTCCATACACTAGGAAACGAAACCAACCCCTGGCATATGGTTAAAATGTGATCAATGATGCAAAGTGCAAATCAAATATGTATTGCCTAGGGAAGGAAAACATATTATACATCCACATATGGAGACACATAGAAAATATATGTACTGGGAGCAAAACCTTCAACTAACCAAGCTCAGATAAGTGTGAATCACTGGACAGAGTAAACACCTAGTGTGTCTCAAATAATGTACAGTTCCGCATGATAACGAAAAAACGGTACAAAAAAGTGCCAACCAGAATAGGTAAGAGTACATCATCACACCTAACTGCAGTAATAACAGCATAGACAAGGAAACTACGTTAATAAAATATAGTCCATGGCATTTGTGCCTAATTGGGTGGCTGAGCGAAAGTAAACACATAGTGTGTACAAGTGAACCAGGATCAGTCCATGCTGTGGGGATAACGTAAGAAGGTATTTCAAATAAAAAAAGTAAAGAAAGAACATACTAGTTCAAAAAATGTTCCGCATTACAGAACTATCTGGCCAACCTGGAACGTGTAAGTATCAGTGGACATGGTTGGTGACAGCATGAAATAAAGATGTGCCAAGCGTGTAAGTCATACCGGATGAAAAGGGTAGGTTGCCCGTGCAGGTGAGTACGTGAAATAGGGCCCCTTCCTTTTCTCCTGTAAAAAAATAAAAAGAAATGGTAAAAGACAGTTAGAATACAAAACTATAAAAGCAAATTACATTTGTTGCACTTCCTAACGAGGAGTGGAAGAAGCAAGAAGGTTATGTAAATACACTGACAACTTAAGCCAAATACTGTAAAGTCCCAACATCCTGTAAGACAGAAAGATACATAAGGCAAGTCACGATCCTACATACTGGTCTATACATCACAAGGGATAAGGCAATATCCTTTTCCTGGTATTACACAGATAAACACTATTTATGAGCTCTCTTTGAGGTGAATGGATAACTCTTCATCCATATTCAGCCCCCCAGGAATCATTGTGTGAAAATCTATGATATGTCTAGATTCTCGTTGTCGTAAAGAAAGTACCCTGTCACCACCTCTAGGATTTCTGGGGACATGTTCGAGGATGGTGAAACTTACATTGGAAACATTAGAGTAATGCAATTCTTCAAAATGTCGTGCTACAGGATATTTGGGGTCATGATTAGTGATGGCTCTTAAATGTTCTAAGACCCTCTTTTTCGCTGGACAGGTGGTGCTTCCAATGTACCATAATTTGCAGGGACACTCAATAGAGTAAATTACAAAGCTGGTACTGCATGTAAGGAATTGTGTAATCCTTTTCGTTATGCCATTGTAAGATAGGATGTTTTTGAACTTACTATACTTGCACGCCTTACAGTGACCGCATGGATAAAATCCAATTAAACCATGACTTGTGGTGGTGGGAGATTGAGTGATATCATTTCTGACCACCAGATCGCGGATATTCTTGTTGCGTCTGTAAGTGATGGTAGGTCTATTAGGAGTACTGCTTCCCAGGACACTGTCGTTTTTCAGAATATCCCAGTGTTAGACAAGTATGTGTTTGATTTTTTGTGAATCGGAATTAAATGTAAGGATCATCCTAGTGTTATCTGGATCTTTGTCCTTGGGGGGCTCTATGCGATGAGATAGAGTGTTCTTTCTCTCAATCAATTCTGCCCGAGCTGTGGCTTTCTTAAGAACCCAATTGGGATAACCCCTGTGTCTGAATCTTTCAATAATGTTGTCCCTTTCTTCAGCATAAGATTTGTCATTGATACAGTTTCTCTTGGCCCTGAGCAATTCCCCGTAGGGTATGCTCCATTTCAATGCTTCCGGGTGACTACTGAGAGCATGTAAAACACTATTACCCGCAGTAGCTTTCCGAAAGAGGGAAGTGCAAATCTGGCCCTGTTTGATTTCCAGGTAAACATCAAGGAAATCCATTAGTTCCGCACTGATGTTATCTGTAAGTAAGATGTTGTACTTGTTAGTATTAAGTTGCTTGATGAAATTTTCAGCCTCCCCTCTGGTACCATTCCAGATAATGAACAGGTCATCTATGTAGCGAAGCCACATGATGACCTGTTCAAAGTCTCTTTTTAGTGTGGTACTACACATGATATCCTGTTCCCAAAAGCCCATAAACAGATAGGCAAAGCTCGGCGCAAAGCACGAACCCATGGCAGTGCCATTGATCTGCCTGTAGAGGGCGCCATTGAATGAAAAAATATTGTTGTTGAGACAAAAATGTATCATTTCCATTATCATCTTGCTGTGTTCACGATATCTGAGCGATCTCTGTTGTAAAAAATGCTCACATGCCTCCATCCCCTGTTGGTTGTCTATGATGGTGTAGAGTGAGTGTACGTCAAGAACAATAAACTGAAAATTGGTGTTCCATTTTAACTTATTAATTTTGCAAAGAAAATCTTTGGTGTCTCTGAGATAACTGGGTAGCTCTGTAACATAATCCCTCAAAAAATGATCAACGTATTTAGATATATGTTCGCTGACACTGCCAATGGAGGAAACTATGGGGCGCCCGGGTGGTTTGATACTGTCCTTGTGCAATTTGGGAAGAAGGTAGAGTATGGGAAGTTTGGGATGATCATTTTTTAAGTAGCAAAATTCTTCCCACACTAACAATCCCTTATCTTTCCAGGTGACAAGTTTTTCCCATAAGTTAGTAATGCTCAGGTCATAGATATCTTGAGTGATAGGTGTGTAGAATTTGGTGTCATTCAATTGTCGTAAGGCTTCCTGTATGTAATCATCTCTGTCTAAAATCACAATGTTACCCCCTTTGTCGGCAGGGCGGATTACAATGTTGGTATCGTCACGTAGGGCTTTAAGTGCTTGTCTTTGACTAAAAGACAAATTGTTGAAGTTATCCCTAAATTGATTCTTGTTTTTACGTCTTAACTCCATGAGTGCCTGAGTGGTGCAATCATGGAAGGTGTCTATATTGTCGTGAGGTAATATGGGTATAAAGGTGGATTTAACCCTAAGTTCTGTCCTTGCCGATGCCTCTTGCTCTAGTTCCATGTTCTCAAGGATTTGGGAAGTGGTAATATCTTCATTAGGGATATCATTGGTGTTGTCTAATGAGGCTAGGATAATGAGAGTATCGACATCACTAATGGTGAGATTATCGTCAGACCTGATGGTATGTTGTTTGGCCGGAGTGTGATTAAGCCTTTTGAGTTTGTGCCATTTCTTTAATTTTAATTTTCTCACGAATTTAAACAGATCTATTCTGGCATCCGTATAGTTAAAAGATGAAGAGGGACAAAAGGAAAGGCCCAGACACAAAGTTTTTTTATCCAAGTCACTGATAGGCCTGCTAGACAGGTTAACCACTGTTTTGCTTACCATGTTCTTATCCATTAGTATTTCCTGTTTGAGCGCGTTCTCCGATTTCCCACGGCGCCCCTTCCTCTGTCTGTGCTCCCATCGTTGCTTGAGTCTCTTTTTACTATTGCGTCGCTTCCTTGTCCTCTGCCCCGGCCCCGTCCTCGTCCACTCGCTCTCATGGGTGGATTGTCTCTCATTTTCTGTCGATCTTTTCTCAACACCCGAAACTCGTCTAAAAAATGGATCTGTTTCTGGATGTGCACCTCACTTGATATGTTTCCTTCTGACACATCTGATTCTGTATCACTTATGATGGAAATGTCCGTTGTTTTGTTGGTACTTTCTGTCAGTCCAGTGGAAGATGCTTCAGATTTGTAAAGGTGATCGTATTTTTTGCTAAAGGTCAAGATCCTGCCGCTTTCATAATCAGCATAATCACGGTTCATTTTTCTTTGTTTCCTTGCCTTTATCTCTTCCTCATACCGCGTGAGACGTTCTTTCATAGACTCCAGTGCTTTATTCAACGTACTGTCATCCATAAGTTGTGATAATTCAGAAAGGGTTTCTTTAATCAATTTAAATGTTTCTTCCCTATCCTGCCAGGCATATTTAATTAGGATCTCCATCATGATCTTAGAACTGGCTGCCGAATGTTCAGACCATTCCTGCAACATCTTGGGATTGGGTGTTTCGTAGGTTGGGGTAATGAAGATGCGTAGACCCCTTGGTGCCAGGGATTGATCCACATAGTTTTGGAGTGAGATTGCTTCCCACCACTTTGATGTTTCAGTTCTTTTGAGCTTCTCTAGTCTCTTAAGTTTCTCCTCAATCGGCTGGCTTTTAGGGATAGTTTTTTCAGTATTGCCTTGTTGTCTAGTGCTTCCTGTTTTTCTACTAGATAAAGTTAGAGCAGCTGCTCTTCTTTCTGCCTCTTCCTCCATGTCGTTAATAAAACTGGAAATGAATATATTTCTGTGTCTGCCTGACTTCCCCTCTCAAAAAATTGAAAGTTCCCTTTGGCAAACAATCGCGGTTATTTTTAGTAACACCAATCTTTAGTTGCATAGCTGGTGAATGACATTGTATATGCAATCATGAATGCACCGGAAGAGTGTTATTAATGTGTTCATATAGTCAGCGAATAGACTTCAAGGCTGCTAGAACGCCTGATCTAGTATTATCAGTTCCTCCGCATGTATCGGTACAATGCTTCGTAATTCATCCGTATGCACAGAAAGTATGTAGGTGAAAAACCCAGGGATATACGAATACCCACACTCGGCAGCTCCCACCGCTCCCGCCTTAGTCCCAAGGGAAACGCCACGTTACAGATCCGCCGATCCAGCCCCGCGACCCTCCCTACGAGTCCCGGACTAGAGTAAGGTGGGCTTACCTACGTGTGCAGGGTGACGGTATTCAGATCTCCGATAACCAGTGCGATCCCAAATGTTTGGCCGGTCCAATGCGTTCCTCCGACAGTAACCTTCAACCAAACAGCTCCTACTGGAACGCTGGGACCCTCGAAGGGTGGCGTATGCTCCGGTGGAGCAAACCGGAAAAATCAATCCAAGGTATATGAAAGTTCATAGATACGCTCTCAGGAAGGAAAGGCAGACACAGTCGTCCCAATAACCAGTTTAATGCACACGACGCGTTTCGGCAGAAGCCTTGTTCACGTGTGACGTGCTGTCAGTTTTCCACACTGATAAAGTTAACACGATCCAAGATGAAATAAACATAGGACAATAACGTTAAGTAAAATACATGGCGGCCATCATGGAATGGGTAAAATACCCTTCCATACACTAGGAAACGAAACCAACCCCTGGCATATGGTTAAAATGTGATCAATGATGCAAAGTGCAAATCAAATATGTATTGCCTAGGGAAGGAAAACATATTATACATCCACATATGGAGACACATAGAAAATATATGTACCGGGAGCAAAACCTTCAACTAACCAAGCTCAGATAAGTGTGAATCACTGGACAGAGTAAACACCTAGTGTGTCTCAAATAATGTACAGTTCCGCATGATAACGAAAAAAACGGTACAAAAAAGTGCCAACCAGAATAGGTAAGAGTACATCATCACACCTAACTGCAGTAATAACAGCATAGACAAGGAAACTACGTTAATAAAATATAGTCCATGGCATTTGTGCCTAATTGGGTGGCTGAGCGAAAGTAAACACATAGTGTGTACAAGTGAACCAGGATCAGTCCATGCTGTGGGGATAACGTAAGAAGGTATTTCAAATAAAAAAAGTAAAGAAAGAACATACTAGTTCAAAAAATGTTCCACATTACAGAACTATCTGGCCAACCTGGAACGTGTAAGTATCAGTGGACGTGGTTGGTGACAGCATGAAATAAAGATGTGCCAAGCGTGTAAGTCATACCGGATGAAAAGGGTAGGTTGCCCGTGCAGGTGAGTACGTGAAATAGGGCCCCTTCCTTTTCTCCTGTAAAAAAATAAAAGGAAATGGTAAAAGACAGTTAGAATACAAAACTATAAAAGCAAATTACATTTGTTGCACATCCTAACGAGGAGTGGAAGAAGCAAGAAGGTTATGTAAATACACTGACAACTTAAGCCAAATACTGTAAAGTCCCAACATCATGTAAGACAGAAAGATACATAAGGCAAGTCACGATCCTACATACTGGTCTATACATCACAAGGGATAAGGCAATATCCTTTTCCTGGTATTACACAGATAAACACTATTTATGAGCTCTCTTTGAGGTGAATGGATAACTCTTCATCCATATTCAGCCCCCCAGGAATCATTGTGTGAAAATCTATGATATATCTAGATTCTCGTTGTCGTAAAGAAAGTACCCTGTCACCACCTCTAGGATTTCTGGGGACATGTTCGAGGACGGTGAAACTTACATTAGAAACATTAGAGTAATGCAATTCTTCAAAATGTCGTGCTACAGGATATTTGGGGTCATGATTAGTGATGGCTCTTAAATGTTCTAAGACCCTCTTTTTCGCTGGACAGGTGGTGCTTCCAATGTACCATAATTTGCAGGGACACTCAATAGCGTAAATTACAAAGCTGGTACTGCATGTAAGGAATTGTGTAATCCTTTTCGTTATGCCATTGTAAGATAGGATGTTTTTGAACTTACTATACTTGCACGCCTTACAGTGACCGCATGGATAAAATCCAATTAAACCATGACTTGTGGTGGTGGGAGATTGAGTGATATCATTTCTGACCACCAGATCGCGGATATTCTTGTTGCGTCTGTAAGTGATGGTAGGTCTATTAGGAGTACTGCTTCCCAGGACACTGTCGTTTTTCAGAATATCCCAGTGTTAGACAAGTATGTGTTTGATTTTTTGTGAATCGGAATTAAATGTAAGGATCATCCTAGTGTTATCCGAATCTTTGTCCTTGGGGGGCTCTATGGGATCAGATAGAGTGTTCTTTCTCTCAATCAATTCTGCCCGAGCTGTGGCTTTCTTAAGAACCCAATTGGGATAACCCCTGTGTCTGAATCTTTCAATAATGTTGTCCCTTTCTTCAGCATAAGATTTGTCATTGTTACAGTTTCTCTTGGCCCTGAGCAATTCCCCGTAGGGTATGCTCCATTTCAATGCTTCCGGGTGACTACTGAGAGCATGTAAAACACTATTACCCGCAGTAGCTTTCCGAAAGAGGGAAGTGCAAATCTGGCCCTGTTTGATTTCCAGGTAAACATCAAGGAAATCCGTTCGTTCCGCACTGATGTTACCTGTAAGTAAGATGTTGTACTTGTTAGTATTAAGTTGCTTGATGAAATTTTCAGCCTCCCCTCTGGTACCATTCCAGATAATGAACAGGTCATCTATGTAGCGAATATATATATATATATTACCTACTGGCAGTCGCCAGTAGGTAGTTATACTTAGGACCTATTTTCCATAGTAAATCCGCAACATTCTATTTGGAATAACGTTGGCGTCGATTGATGAATCTTCGCGAAATTTTCCAAACTTTGGCCAGCTCCGGTCCGCTCCTATCCTGAAAATTTCACGGTGATTTGTCAAGCGGGGGCCGAGAAAAAAGGGGGTCCCAAAACGCATTTTCCCCATGCATTTTCCCATAGGACCTGTTGACGCAGCTACAGCCCGAAGTGCTGAACGGAATTACACCAAATTTGGCAAAGAGGTAGTCATCAGTTCAGACTCCTGCCTTTTGCTTAAATGGTGTAAATCCGTTCAGTAGTTCCTGAGAAAATCAAAAGTAAAATCACATATATATCTGGGCGGAGCCTAACCACCCATCTCTTCGTGAGATCTGATTGGCTGTCAGCACTTCAGCCAAGAAGTGTTGGCAGCCATCTTGGGACCAATATACATGATAGCACCTCATTAAAAAGCATTGCAGTTAATAGAAGGTTTTAAGACTTTAGTTACATTATAAATCATTTGTTGATGGTACCATACTTATTTTTGGAATTGTGATGTGTTCTAAGGTGATTTTACAATGTGAAAAAGCCTTCTGCTGTGATATCATGAATCATGTTTGAGAGAAAACTATTTTCTCACGTTTTCCCACAGAGGTTTGGAAGGTGATGTATAAGCTAAACTGAGAGCATATTTTCTGTAAATTCACATTATCTTTCTCAGGCATGTGAGAATGAAGTCTGAAATTCTCAGTAAAACATGTACATCCAACAAGGGCAGAGACTGTCAGTTGATTCCTTTGTGTTCTACTGCAGCTTCCCAGAGTATTCTAAAGAACAACTAGAGCGCTAACAGTCCTATTTATGACAAACGTATTGCACACCTGAAACCATCTTGATTGGAATAAAGTGGTAACTCTTAAAATATTTAATTTAAAAAGGAACAAAATGAGGGGGTTAATTTTGCCATAGAAAGTATGATTAGTGCTGCAGAAAGCAAAATGAGGGCACATTTTGAGTGACTTCTCAAATCCCCTTCTATTTCATTAAAACATTCTGACATGCAGACTGAAACATGCACTTTCAATACCAGCAGCAGACTTCCCTGGTGAGCAGTAGCTTTACTACAGTGATCTAATAAGCAACTAGAGTGCTAACATTCTGAATGTATGGCAAATGTGTGACACATCTGAATGCCTTCTTGATGGAATCAAAGTAAAAAACTGAAAGTATTTCCTACTGAGGAGACTGTAGTAAATGAGGAAAATAGGGAAACTTCATAACAAATAAGTCTCCCAAAATGGCCACCAGAGACAAAAGAGCCCAAATGTAGCACAAATATCACCCAGATGTAGCCCAAGTATAGCCCAATGACAGAATGTCCCAGAGTGTTCTAACGAACAACTAGAGCGCTAACAGTCTTACTTATGACACAAGTATGGCACACCTGAAGCCATCTTGATTGGAATAAAGTGGTAACACTTAAAACATTTAATTTACAAAGGAACGAAATGAGGGGGTTCATTTTGCCATAGAAATTATGATTAGTGCTGTAGAAAGAAAAATTAGGGCACATTTTGAGTGACTTCTCAAATCCTCTTCTATTTCATTAAAAAATTCTGATATGCAGACTGAAACATGCACTTTTAATACCAGCAGCAGATTTCCGTGGTGAGCAGTAGCTTTACTACAGTGATCTAATGAGCAACTAGAGTGCTAACATTCAGAATTTATGGCAAATGTGTGACATATCTGAATACCTTCTTAATGGAATCAAAGTAAAAAAACTGAAAGCATTTCCTACTGAGGAGAATGCAGTTAATGAGGAAATTAGGAAACTTCATAACAAATAAATCTCCCAAGATGGCCACCAGAGACAAAAGAGCCCAAATGCAGCACAAATTTCACCCAGATGTAGCCCACATGTAGCCCAATGACAGAAGTGTGCAAAACACTTATTTTTGTGTATTTGCAGTTTTATATAGTGCAGACTTGTCAGGTATTGGAGTGCTTAACATGAGCATTGGTTACATCACACAAGATCAAATTCATTTTGGTTGTAGACATGGGGAGATTAAGTGATTTGACCAGAATCACAGAATGTTGAGCTGAAGCAGAAAATACAGTTGCAAAGTCTGCAGCTCTGGAAGTAACACCACATCCTCTCCCCTAGGAGCAACATTTAATCAAGTGGTCAACTGGATAAAAAAACATAAAGATTACAAATAATTTAAAAGTTCTTTGTCACTATTTGAAAACTCAGAAAATATGTCCTCATTTTAGTTTTTTAGAGCACTAACCATAATTTTGATGCAAATAAGACCCTCTCATATATGTAATTTCTAAAGGAAATACTCTAGGTATTACAGTTTTGATTACATTAAGATGACGTCAGGTGTTCCACACTTTTGTAATAAATATAGAATGTTAACAATCTAGTTGTTCATTGGGATACTGTTGAGAGGCAGAGGCCAGGGGTACGGACTCTGAAAATTGAAGGCAGGTAGGTGAGTGCAGAGGCAACAATTTGACCACACTGGGCAGGCAGGAAGGGCAGTGGCAGCATAACAGACTATGGAGAGCAGTGGAAAGGGGGGCAGGGGCAACAAACCAACAATACAGGACTGGCAAGAGAGGCTGTGGCAATATAATAGACCATTGTGGGCAGAAGGAAGAGGCAATGGTAGTACAACCATACATGCCAACAGACCCATTTCAGCCAGGAAACGTCCAATGTTTTTAAGCTCAAATGGGCTTTATTTGATCTGTCTCCTGTCTAAAATCTCCTCTTTTTCAATGTAACTCAAAGGGGAAAATCAATACCCCAGTTTTTTTTCAAAATCTCCCTCTTACCAAGTTCAAAATGTTCGCAAGTATGGTACATTGGATCATGGTAGGCAGGAGGAATTGGGGACCCTCCAGACAGCTCGTTGGCCAGTCTGAGGTATCGACGGACAGAGCGGTGCCTCCTTCTCCGAGCCGTCAGCCGGGTGAGGTGAGGTAGTTCTCCCACAAAAAGCTGGGAATGGAGACATTGTTCTTGCGCACAAGCACGAGACTGCTTGTCTGGTAGGGTGGCATTTGCCACTATCTTACCCAACATTCACGTTTGGATTGCATGGGTTTTGATTTTCACTTTTTCACATATTATTACTTCAGCAGTAGCATCTTAGTTGTGTTTTGTTTTTCGGTCCTGAAGAAAGCCGGGTCAAGTGACCACTCCGGCTGAAACATGTCGACCACACTATAATCGAACCAGGAATTAGTCTATAAATTTTTTGAAAAAAAGACTATAGGTTCTTTTAGACATGAAACCTGGTTAATTCTCATTAAACATATTTTTTGACCAAGTATTCATTTTTAATCTCACATCACATATAAGCACTGCACATCACTTGAGTCCTCAAGTCTTGGGTACAAACCCTGGCAGGAGTTTGTCTTTCTTTTGGGTATCACTGGCCTGTGCACCAAGCAGAGTCTTCTGTGACCCGCGATTCTGGGCTCAGACCGTGATTCCTTAGAGTTCCAGATGACGATGCTCCGCCAATAAGGGTGGGCTGATGGACTCTTACCTCCTGTTAGGTGGTGTCCCGATTACCTGTAGGATCTCATGCACTCCTCTATAGCAATTATTGGTTAGCTATTCTTCTTTCTACGGACTTTGCACCTTCTGATGGTTATTTGTGGAATTGGGGTAGGGACATGGACTCGGATAACAGAGGACAGGAGGGACATGGAGAGGTGCAATAAACTGACCCTACATGGCAGGCATCAGGGTTTGCAGCAGCAAAATACACCACACAGCGCATGCGGGACGGGAGTGCAGCACAACAATCCATAGAAAGCAATAGGGAGGGGACAGGACCATGCACATGGACAACAGAGAACAGAGGGGAAAGAGGCAATGGTAGCTAGCTGACCATAATGGACAGACAGGAGAGAAAGCTGCAGCATAACAGACCATAAAGGGCAGGAGGGACGGATCAGGGGCATTACAATGGAACAGACATGCCAGGAGGGAGGGAATAGGGGTCTGCACATGGAAACAGAGGGCTGGGGGCAAGGGGGCAGGGCAGGAGCAGCAAGATGACCATGGAGGTCAGGCAAGATGGGCACTAGAAACAAGACACACCATGGAGGGCAACAATGAGATTATGATGGCATACACACAGACCATGGAGGGAAGGTGGGAGGGGGTCAGGGGCAGCTAGCTGACTACACAGGGAAGGTGGGAGGGGCCATGGCAGCACAGAAGACCATGAATGGCAAGCGGGAGGGTTAGTGGCAGCACAATGGCTATGATGGGCAAGAAGGAGGGTGCAGGGGCATGCACAAAGGACCATGGAGGATAGAAGGGAGGGTCAGGACCTGGGCACAGACAAGAGAGTTCAGGGGAAGGGGCCTCACAACAGACCGTGCGGGGCAGGCAGGAGGAGCAGTTGCAGCACAACAGACCAGGGAGGGCAGAAGGGTGTGGCAGTAAAATGGACCATGGAGGATAGGAGGAAGGGGATAGGGGCATGGCATGTGGACAGCCAGGGTGGAGGTGGCAGGGACAGGTTACAGTCATCTGACAATGCTCGGCAGGTGGGAGGGGAGTGGCAGCTCAACAGAACACTCAGAGTAGATAGGAGTGGCAGGTCCATGGAACATGGTGGGCAAAAAGGATGGAGCAGGGGCATGCACAAAGACCTCGGAGGGCAGGGGGAAGGAGAATAGGGGCAGCAAGCTAAACACAGAGGCTAAGCAGGAGGTCAATGATGGGTCCTAGAATTGGGCAATGGAGGGCAGGAGGAGTGGACTGGTACATCATGCTCAATGGAGGGCAGTGGCAGCACATCAGACCATGCATGGCAGGAGGGAGGAGGCTAGTCCATGGATTCAGACAACAGAGGATAGGGAGGAGGTGGATGGGGCAGCAAGCTAACTGTTCAGAGAAGGTGGGTATTAGGAACTTTATTGTTTTTAAAATGTGTGTCTGTGCGAACTACTTAAAATATGAACAAGTATGCAGCATAATCTCACTTTTATTCAGGAAGAAGAGGACGTTTGTGACTGTGACTCTGGGCTCACTTGGCAGAAACACCCCCTGACCCTCCACCCCCCATCGCAAAATGGAATGCCCATGAAAAGGGTAGGTGGACACAGTGTTATGTAGAACAGAGTCCTGAGAGCACGATTGAAAATGAAAACTAGATATAGTATATGGTATAAACTATGCACCAAAAAGTGTAATATAAGATGAACCGGGGCATGAAATATAATATGCAATACATTGTGTGCAATGACAGATTCATTGGAGAGTGCGAGATACACAGGCACTAGCGCGTGCTATGCGATATGCGCCTTGGAGTGTAATATGCACAGGGCAGTGTTGTGTAACCTAACTAGTCTCTAAAGTTGTAATATAAAATATGTGCTGGGGAGTGTAACGTTGCATATGCACTGTGACAAAGAGATGGATCCCAGATTGTAATATGTATGGCATAGCGCTGTGCGTTATAACATAGGCATCGAGGAAGGTACGTTAGATGGGGCAATATAACCCGTGCGAAGGCAAGTGTGGCATGACATATTCACGGGGTGGTGTTACAGTGCACATGGGCTAGAGAGTGTCATAGCATACGCACTAGCTGGTGGAATACAACACAGAGGTGTGATGCACTCGGCGGCACTGGTGGGTGTAACACAGTATTGGGCTCAGCCAGGAGCACGCTGTGACTCTCAAGTGAGGTTCGTCTCCTTTCCAGAGAGTAAAATAAAAAGTATTACACATCCGGCAGTGGATGTGTGTTTATTAACCGTGAGGGGGGTTTCTTGCATAGTTTGGTCGATTTTTGTTGAATCCCCTTTGAATGGCTTGGTGTGCGTGTTTATTAAATGTGCCCGTCATTAGCTACCCATGTTTGTATAAATAAACAACAAGGGTGTCTACTTGGAGAGTACCCACCGGCGGGGGCGCCGGGATTAGGCACGGTAGGGCGTCAGACAAGTCAGAGCTTCACTAGTGGTGTAAATACATTCCTTGTGGATTCATTCTATGCATAGTCGCCTTTTAATGAATATCACGCAAATCGTGATGGTGATAGGTACATACGGTTTGTCCAGCATGTCCTAGGTGTTTCTATAAATATATATATTTTTTAAATAATAAAAAACAAAGGCCAGCCCCGGGGGATGAGGTCCCCGGGGCCATAAGTGGCCTGAGGAGGGGGGCAACACTGCCCCCTCCTAAAGAATAAAAAAAAAAAAGAAAGCCTATGACCCGGAGGTTGGGGTCCCCGGGGCCGATTAAGGCCTTGGAGGGCCACATTTTTTTTTTTCAACAAAAAAAATTAGGGTGCAGGCCCTGGGGTATGGGGTCCCCAGGGCCAGTAAATTAGAAAAAGAAGTGGGGCCACACAGCCCTCCTTCTTAAAAAAATAAAATAAATAAAAGACCGGCATCGCGTCGGAGGCCATGCCCCCTCCTTGCAGCACTATGCAAACGCGCCCCCTGGCCAGTTGTAAGTTGGGGAATTAATTCCCCTTCAATACTGAGGGTCCCTGAGCGCCAACTAGCCCAACAGGTATCTCCAGTATGCGCCAGGAAGCTGCGTTGCAGACAGGTGTTCTGAGGCCACGCCCCTTTTTACACCTCTATGCAACGCAGCTCTGTGGCGCTTACTGGAGGTACCTAGTGGGCTAGTTTGATCCTAGGGACCCTTAGGTTTCAAGGGGACTTAATCTCTCAACTTAGAACGGCCACAGGGAGCGTGTACACAGTGGTTAAGGGAGGGGACGGGGCCTGAGGTGACGTGTGCAAACACGCCCTGTGGCGCGTTTTAAGTTGGGGAAATAATTCCCTTTCAATCCTGAGGGACCCTGGGGGCTAACTAGCCCACCAGGTGCTTCCAGTAAGCGCCACTGAGCTGCGTTGCAGAGAGGTGATCCAGGCCGTGCCACTTTTTACACCTCTCTGCAACGCAGCTCTGTGGCGCTTACTGGAGGTACCTAGTGGGCTAGTTGGACCCTAGGGAGCCTCAGGATTCAAATGAACTTAATCTCCCAACTAAAAACGGCCACAGGGCGTGTTTACACAGTGGTGAAGGGAGGGGACGGGGCCTGAGTTAACGTGTGCAAACAAGCCCTGTGGCACGTTTTAAGTTGGGGAAATAATTCCCCTTCAATCCTGAGGGACCCTGGGGGCCAACTAGCCCACCAGGTGCTTCTAGTAAGCGCCACTGCTCTGCGTTGCAGAGAGGTGATCTAGGCCGTGCCCCTTTTTACATCTCTCTGCTACGCAGCTCTGTGGCGCTTACTGGAGGTACCTTGTGGTCTAGTTGGACCCTAGGGACCCTCAGGATTCAAGGGGACTTAATCTCCCAACTTAAAACGGCCCCAGGGCGTGTTTACACAGTGGGGAAGTGAGGGGATGGGGCCTGAGGTGACATGTGCAAACACGCCCTGTGGCGCGTTTTAAGAGTTAGTTTTAATCCCCTGCCCTATTATATACTAGGGGCTTACAGAGGAGGTCATGCTGATCACAGGGGGACCCCAACGCATAGTGTTCCCTAGTGTATGTAGGTGTTTTCACTGTATTCTGAGTGTCTTTTAACAGAGCACTGGCTCTAGGACTGGTTAGTCAGACTCAGTTACCACCAGTATCCGTCTGAAAACATTGAGGGTACAGGATGATTTTGCAACAAGGCTTCTTTCTGCTCTTCTGTTTGTTCTTTCTGCACGTTATCCTTCTTCCTGCACTTTTCTTCGTATTTGAGGACTTCTGTTGCTTCTTTCTGCATTTCTTTTTTTTTCTGTGCGTTTTTTCTTCTTTCTGCACATGTCCTATCTCTGTAGGCATAGTTAGAAATTAGCATTTAAAAAACCTTTGAAATTCACTGAAAAAACCATAGGTTTCAGGCACGTTATAGTTAGGAATTAGCATTCAAAAAACTTTAGAAATTCACTGAAAAGGGGTGTTATAGTTAGCTGGACTTGTCACTCGTACAAAACCATTGAAATTCCCCCGTTATAGTTAGTTCAGCTAACTATAACTCACGCGCCCGCAATGCACTGCTGATGACGTCACATATTACATCACTCATGACATGGTCAGTGACATCACTCATGACATCACTGATGACATCTCAAATGACATCACTGATGACATCATCCTTGTGTGATAGAGTGGCAGACCTCCTCTCCCCCTAATATAACCTTTGATACACACATTCAAAAATAGAAACTACATTTTTCAAAACAATGGACATACCAATACCAGTTACAACAACCTATTCAGTAATTCTAAGATCTACATACACATCCACTCATTCACCAACAGTCCTATACAGTGACTCATACATGTACTCACTCATCATATGTACTCATACACCTATATATCCTGTTACACAACGCCACTCATCCATAGAGTTACTTACACACATAGTCACTCATGCTAATAAAGAATCAAACATCCATTTACTTGCATATACAGTTATACACACACCACCACACTTACTTCTACAGAAACTTACACATACTTAGTCTTTTAAACAATCACTTATAGAAACACATATTTATTCATACAGGAACTCTTTCAATCTCTCACATATACTCACTTACATACACCAATAGTCACATATACTAGTTTTAAACATATGTAGTTACTCATAAAGACACTATTGAGACAGTCATTCACTCACTAACACACCCATACACACACTCATCCACCCATACAGTCCTGCACACATGCTGTCTTCAACACATACAAACAGTGAGTCACTCATTCATGCACCTATGCACTACGTAATACCCCCCACCGAACCATACAGACACTCAGACACTCATACTGATACTCAAAAAAACAACTAATAACCTATATATAGACACTCATGTAGTTACTCACCAACCCATGCACCCACTTATACACAAAGTGAGAGACTGATACAGATATTTACATATTTAAACATTACTCACTAAGCCATGTGTTCACTAAGATACACTTAATCAGTCAGTTATACAATCAATTTTTCAAAAACAAATCATCCATTTAGACACTTATATACCCATTTATTCTTCCATCGACCTTGAGATATACATATATAAAATATATGTAATTTTGAGATAAACACACATTCACTGGATGATGTCATCAGTGATGTCATCAGTGATGCCATTTGAGATGTCATCAGTGATGTCATGAGTGATGTCACTGACCATGTCATGAGTGATGTAATATGTGACGTCATCAGCAGTGCATTGCGGGCGCGTGAGTTATAGTTAGCTGAACTAACTATAACAGGGGAATTTCAATGCCCCTGAAACCTATGGTTTTTTAGTGAATTTCTAAGGTTTTTTAAATGCGAATTCCTAACTATAACGTGCCTGAAACCTATGGTTTTTTCAGTGAATATATATATATATATATATATTAATATATAATATACACAATACATACACAAATAAAAACAACATAAAAAATATAAGCAATTCAATTACAAAACACATTAATTAATTTTACCAATATATAAAATAGTAAAATATTAAAACTCCAAAAAAATACATATAAACATTATAAAAAATGAAAACAAACAATATTAAATATAAACAAATAATATAAAAATCCTATTTCACCAACAGTAGGAAAAGTGTTGAACTCCGTAAATATCAGATTTTCTATTTTCACTCCTTTTAAAGCTACAGTATGGAAAGTGTTGGAGGGGTTACATTTAACATTCCCAGTCCAGCCTAAGCAACAGTGGGGAGCTTGTTGAACTTTTCAGGGGTTAGATTTCGTTTCTCACTTCCGTCTAGACAATGGAATGGAAAATGTTGGCTTTTGGAGGGATTACCTTTACTATTCCCACTCCAGTTTGAGCAAAGATAGGTAAAATGTTCAACTTCGAGACAGGTAAGATTTACTATTTCAACTTCAGTCCAAGCAACAATAGGGAAAGTGTTGGACTTAGAATGGGTACAATTTCTTATTCCCTTTCCAGTCTAAGCAACAGTAGGGAACTTGTTGGACTTCACAGGGGTTAGTTTTATGAATCCCACTTGATCTGGGCAACAGTAGGTAAATTGGTGGACTTTGCAGGGGTTAGATTTATTATTTCCACTTCAGTCTAACAACAGAAGGGAAAGTGTTTGATTTCAAAAGGATTGCATACATGAATACACGTCCTATTAAGATGCTAGTTATTCCTCTTTCTACACTGGCAAAGTTTCACAGAGATTCGTCAAGGGGATGAAAAGAAAAAAAGTAAAAAGGGAGGGGTCCAAAATGTGTTTGGGCACCAACGCATTTCTCCTAGATTTTTTACTCACTCGTAGCGTGAAAATGACATGACTGGAAACACTGTACTCAACTCCATGCCACTACACTGTACTCCACTTTACGACAGTTTGACATACACTAGAAGACATAATACCACTCAACTGTACATCATGCCACTCCACTGTGTAACACTGTACTCCAATGTAGTACACCACTACAGTGTACAACACTCCACAGTACTGTGCTATACGAAATGGCACTCCGCTACATGACTCTTTAGTTCACTACACACTGCACTACTTCACTGAACTACATTGTACAACAGTTTAGCCAACTGTACGCCACTGTAGGCACTGCAATGTATATCACTACACTATACAACACTCTACTGTACTCTTTAAAACTGCACTCTACAACACTCTACTCCACTCTATGCCATTCTATGACACTCTCTATGCCATTCTACAACACAACACTCTACTCAACTCTATGCCATTCGAGGACACTCCACTCCACTGTACTACACTTGACTCCACAACACTACAGTAGAGGATACACCACTGTACGACACTCAACTGCACTGTAGGACATGCCACTCCACTGTACAACATATCATTACAATCTAAAAACCTTCACTTCACGATACAACACTCCATGCCCCCGCAATATAAGACTTAATTCCACAACACGCAATGCCAATCTACTCTACTCCACTCCACTGTATTTCACTCAACCACAATAGACTCTGTGCCTGTATACTCTACAACACTGCCCTTTACTATGCTCTACAACACTGCGGTTAACAACACTCAATTAAATAACACTAGGATTTGAAACATGTTCTAATTAAAAAATAGAAACCATTTACATTTAATGAAAAAAACAAAGGTTAAAGCTAAGTTATGATTAGGAAAACGTTATTTATTCTCTATATACAAACCCAACCTAAACTATACAAGCTGAAGAAATTATAAAGTTATAGTTATAACTTACATTTCTAGTTTACGCAGCACTAGTTAGAAGTTACATATATAACTTATGCACCACCTACAAATTACTATACACGGCACACCTCAGTACACATTCTTCTTGCATCAATTGCCACACTACCTTAACTATACCTCAACCTTTCTCCACTGCTTATACCCTAGCATAATATATAACTTATAGCATGTGAAATCATAGCAGTCATAATAAGACTTATGATATCGGAAATTATATTCTTTTTGAGTTAATGTACTGTGGCAATTGATGCAAGAAGAATGTGTATGGTCTGTTGTGCTGCCACTGCCCCTTCCGCCTGTAGGGTGTGGTCAGCTTGCTGTCACTGCTTAGGGTGGCCACATGGCCTGTTTTATACCAGCTCCACCTGTATTTTAATGCCATTGCAGGTACAAAGATAAGCAACACTACATAAAGCTGCCATTTTTAGCCCTTATTTGTACAACGTGAAACAGCAAAAATAATTAGAAAACACTTTTAAATGTGTTATTGAGCTGGGTTAAGGAAACCTAACTAGTAATTAATGTAACCAAAAGCAGAAAAGTCCTATTTAATATCATGTTTTGGCCTTTGCAGACTCAAAAGTGCGGACTCGAAAGGTGGCACCCTACCACTGTCCCTGCTCCCTCTCCCCTGCACTTCATAATCCGAGTCCGGCACCTGTCCCCTCCCTTCCCACAGTGATTTAATGAACAACTAGAGCACTGAGATTCTGGATATAAGGCCAAAGAGTGGCATTCCGAAAGCCATCTTGATGGAATCTAAACTGTAACACCTGAAAGCATTTCCTTTAGAGATGAACAAAATGAGGAGGCTGCTTTTGTCGTAAAAATATGGTTAGTGCTCTTGAAAGCTCAAAACACGGACTCTGATTATTTGATGCACAGATTAATCAAGTGTTTTGTGCATGTCTGTCATTGGGCTACATTTGGGTCATATTTAAGTTACGTTTCGGCTCTTTTACTTGGGTGGCAATTTTGGGAGGCTTTTTTATTATCAGGCTTCTTCATGTCTGCATTTACTGCTTTATATTCTGTAAGAAAAGCTTTACAGCTTTGATTCTATCAAAGCAGCTTCAGATGTGCCACAATTTTGTTAGTGTTCTAGTTGTTTATTAGAACACCGTGGGAAGTTGTAGTAGAATTCTATTCTGTGGAATCAATGAACCAGCTGCTGCTATTGGAAGTACATGCTTTACTGTTATGTTGTAATTTATTGTAATACATTGGCATGGACTGTGTGATGTCATGCAGATACTGAATGGAATCTTGGTGAGGTCCCAAGTCAGTTGATGAAGGACGTTAGGAGTGTGTGAATTACTCTGTTTGTCCCGTGCCAGGTTTTATGGAATAAACTACTTACCTCACTATGGGGCATATTATCAAGGCTTATATCGCCGCTTTTTTGGCACATAGCGCCGAAAAAGCGGTGTTTTTTTATCGCTTAATTTACAAGGACGCGCTAACAAGCATTAGCGTGTGTTTCCTTGCTACTTTGCATGTCAGCGATCAATATCGCTAATGACATGCAAAGTAGGCGTTCCTCTCCTAATCCTCATTGAATCCCTCGCAAACACAACATCGCCCAATTATCAATGCGGGGACGGACCCGTGAAGCGATAATAAAATCCACGCTAACCACGGTTATCGCTGGAACTTAACACCTGCTAAAAATGTGACTTTACTATCTCTTTAATGGAAGATGGATTGTTATGTTAAGTCCACACTTGAGTATCACCAAGCATTACACATATCGCAGGTTTTGTATCGCAGGAATCAGCCTGCTATCGCTGGTTTTTCCCGCTATCGCTGGATTTTACTTCGCCTGTGAGCAACGTGTTGTTAATACGCCGCTAACAGGGCGAGAAAATCCAGCGATATGCGGCGATAAAAAATAATGCACTAGCCTCGGTATGTGATAATTATCGCAGTATCTTGATAATATGCCCCTATGTGGCTTGCTGGAGTTTCACTACATTGATTTGGTGACGAGTGGTGCAAGGAGCAGCGTGTATAACCTAGAATCACGATGAAGCAAAGGTTGAATGTTTGTTCATGTCAATTTCAGTTATGATGCATGTGAACTGAGCATTCTGATCAGTGATTTGCGCTCTCCCTCTGCTGCAAGTGCGCCCCGTGCTATGTGAGGCTAGTATTGCTGTCAGCCGTGCCCTCCTTAGGAACCACGCCCATTTATGTGTGCTGAGTCCCCATTCAGCTTAGTTACCATAGTGAAAGAGTAGGGGGCAGTCATGTAAATTCTGTTTCCTTCACATGACTCAGTACTAATAGAAAAATAATTGGGCAATTAAGTACTGTATGCCTGTTGAAAAACAGCCCTATCTGAAGGGCGACTCCAAACTTTTCGCCTTTCTCCTCCTCTTTCTCTGGCCTTCTTTATGTTGAGTTTAGGACTCTGGGCACTTTACCACTGCTGACCTGTGCTAAAGTGCATGTGCTTTCTCCTCTAACCATCGCATAGTTGGTTGACAAATGTTTGCATATCTGATTTACTATTCAGTCCCTCATAAAGTGGTATACCATATACCCAGGGCCTGTAAATTAAATGCTACTAGTGGGCCTGCAGCAGTAGTCTTCCAAACCTGTTCCAGTCCTGCCACTGCAGAGCTTGTGTGTGCAGTTCACTGCCACTGTAACTTGGCTTTTAAAACGTCTTGACAAGCTTGAAACTCCTCTTCTATTGCACATACATTACCTCTAAGGTAGAAAATTGGTAGCCCTAAGGGCAGGGTGCTGTGTAAATGAAAGGTATGACACGTGCTGGTATGTTTTGCATGTCCTGGTAATGACAAAAGGCCTATTTCATTTTTCACTACTGTTAGTCCTACTCCTCTCATAGATCAGCATTGGGAATTCCTTATTACACTTTTAAGCTATAATTCCTGATCAGAGAAGGGTATCTTTTTCATGTTTCATATGTTTGGAATGGTAATGACAAACCCTCCATACTGATGAAGTTGGATTTAACAATACTGTTTTAGAAATGCCACTATTAGAAAGTGGACATTTCTTTGTGCTTACAACTCTGTGTGCTTTGCAGTCTGTCTCAAACGTCTGGGTTCGGTTGACAGCTACACTTTGTGTATTTCTTCTAGACTACCACAACACAGGAAGAATAGGTGTGTCTGAGTACCCATCTACATACATCTACATTCTGATGGACTTGCCTTGGCATGATGGAAGGACAGGGCTAAGATTTCACTTGAATAGGCCTGTCCCCACACAAAGGACTAATTACCCCTCACAGATAGATTGGGAGACAGGACTGGGTTGAAAGGGATACATGTTCACTTCAGAGAGCTGCTTTGATGTCAGCCCCCTCATCAAAAGCACTTTTGGGTATAAGTACTGGCTCTTTGACTCCCTAAAAACAGACGCTACTGGACTTGTAACTGAAGCTCTACCAGAAGAACTGCTGTGCTGCTTAAAATACTCAACTGGATTGGTGATCTGGAAGGCCTGCTTTTCTGTTTGTTGCCCTGCTGCCTGCTGCTCTCTGACTCTGCTGAAAGAGAGCTGTACTCAGCCTTCACTCCAAGTGATATCCAAGGACTTGTTGTCATGCTTCCTGTTGCTTGAGACTCAGGGATATCAAA
This sequence comes from Triturus cristatus, assembly GCF_964204655.1. NCBI lineage: Eukaryota > Metazoa > Chordata > Amphibia > Caudata > Salamandridae > Triturus > Triturus cristatus. The sequence goes on from NC_140587.1 coordinate 633,337,631, forward strand.
GTCTCTATCCCTGCTCCTGTGCCGGGCTCACTGGAAGTGGCCCAGATTCTTGCAACATAGATTTAGATGCATCTCTCATCTTTGTGTAGCAGAACTGGAGCATCGACCCGGTTGTGGGAGTAAAATCGGCACATCACACCAGAACCAGCGCTTTGCCTCCAGAGATCGATGCATCGGACAGCATATCACTGCCACTGCAGCTTGGTGAGATTGACGCATCCTGTCGACTGTGTGGCAGAATCCGGTGTGTCACACGACGCCTCTCAACAAAGTCTGAGGGGTGAACTCCGCTCCGCTTGTGGAGTTTGGGGAGTATTTTGCACTCTGCGTTACGCGGAGCTCGCGGAGCTCCCCAAAAACTTGCAAAGTAGAGTTTTTTTTCTCGTTCGCGCTCGTCAACGTCAAGATGGCGAGCGCGAGCTAGGAAAATCCAACTCCCGGTGAGATTTTTCCTCGTTCGCAATTGTCAACGTCTAGTTGGCGAGCACAAGCGTGGAAAATGAACCTCTGAAGAACCAGAACCTTTTGGGCCTGGCGGCGCAGGGTACGCCCTCCGTCTCCTGGGTTCACCTGCTTCGATACACAGAGACACGGGACACTCTGTCGGCATTAGAAGATTGGATTTATTTAGCTGCAGCTAGTACAGTTATCCTAGAAGTACACAAAGTAGGTTCTCAGGAGACTGCCACTTTACTCTGTGGCGCATCAGATTAAATACTATACAATATAGAATTATTAACAGAACACACGCCCCAAGCAAAGAAGAAAAGAGCCAATAGGGTAAGTGGAAAACAAAGCGGAACCAGTAAGAAGGGTTCGAAAACAGAAAGAACAGATGACTCGAAGAGTCCTCTCCTCCAACTGCGTTTGTCATCCCGCCCCCGAACTTAATTTATTAACAGATTACAACTGACTTGCAGGTGGTGAGATACGTTTGTGTGTATTGGAGGACGGGCATGACACAAGAGAATGCTATCAGGAGACAGTGAAGGCCAGTCGATAAGATATGATCAGGAAAGAATGGTGTGAGCCTACAGATAGTTGAAACAGGGATTAGGAAAGCCAGACACGGATTAGTGTACTCGGCTAGTCCAAACACCAGCCTCGCAAACAAGGCCGAGGACGTATTTTGACACCAAGCTACGGGAAAAGCAGAAAAGACTTCGTTCGCCGTGCTGCCTGAGTGGTGGCAACACAAAATGGCGCCGGGTTACAAAATGGCGGGTCGATTCGATCGTGATCGAAAATCGAAGTTCCTCACCTCCCGGCGAGATTTCTCAACGCAGGCGGTCAGATTTTTCATTTTTGAGTGGTCATGTATGCTCGCGACTACTTGCTTTGAGAAACCGCCTGTTCACATTGAGAAAGCTGCGGCTCGAGTGACAAATATACTCGACTGGCAGAAAGGAAGCAGCGCCCACTTGCGCTGTGCATGGTGCTGTTCGCGATGATTGCACAGTACGGACAAACACCCAGCACTGAAAATCATTGCAAACAGCATTTATCTAACGCACTCCACCACTTGCAGAGCCCCCCATAGCACGGCAGAGTTTTTTTGCACGTAGCAGAATTCCGCCCAGGATTACTCTCGACTGATGCATCGCCTTCACTGGGTGGAAAAAATGTGACGCACCTTACTGTTTGCGACCAGAAAAGATACTTTGTTCACAGAGGCCTGCATGGGTCCTGTAGCGCTCCATCATGGTCCACTCAAACCTTGATTTTGCCCCAGTAAAGCATGACTAAAAGTAACCTTTTTAGAGCTACTTGCTCCTAAGCGCGTTACTGCAGTTATTCCTTTACAATTCAATATCTCAACTTCTATACATCAGATTTTTGTAGTTTTGCTCTTGTTCTGTTCAGAATATAATAATCTATTGTAAATCTATTGTTCAAAGCCTCTGTGGAGTCTTGTTGTAGTATATTCATTGTGTTACTGAATGTGGGTTGCACAAAAACTTTATACATTGCCTCTAGATAAGCCTGACTGCTCTGTGCGAAGCTACCAGAGGATGAGCACAGGTTATCTTTTAGTGTGTATCTAGCTTACCCTGACTAGATTTGTGGCTCCTGCGTGGCTGGGTGCATACCTTAGCCAAACAGCAATCCCATTTCTTAAAATGCCCTATTGGCCGTTAAGACAAAATTCATTTAACGTACCAGGTAACCATCTCAATATTGTCACTGGAAAGGAGAAGTATTGCCCTTTTACATTCGGCAATAAAGGAAAAACACTTCATGTTTCAAGCAGCACAGTGGGAATAAAACATTGTATTGCTGTGCCGGCTTCACACTGTGATCTGCACACCTTATTGGGAGCAATCTTGCACTAATTTTCCCTGGAAAAATTGTCGCAGGCATTGCATGATGATTTGCACACCTTAAATTTGAATAGAAATGGAGTAATTTATCCCCAGAGTTTTTGAAGCAGTACAGAAGGAATAAAACATTGTTAGTTGTGCAGGCTTCGCACTGTGATCTGTATACCTTAAATTGGAAAAGACGATCAGTAGTATTCTTCATGTGTATAAACGTTTATTTATACTTATTCCAGCGGTAACCTTGTAAGTTTCATTATGGCAAGATTGAATACATAGAATATGTCACCCCCACAGTCATTTATTGGTTCACCTGGAGCGTTTTACGTTAAAAGGCAGGAGCATTTTATGAAGACAATGAAGATTTTACTTCAGAAAAAAATAAAAGAATACTTTTGCATTGTATAGGTCCAGGGGGTTTAAAGATTTTTAATCGTATAGCAAAGGAAGCAAGAGTGCAGGGGATGTGTTTACAATCTCAATAGGAGATTTAGATACATATTTTGAACCCACATTGTGTGTAAGAATAGATAGATACAAATTCTTCAATCTGAAGCAAGGTAAGCAAAAGTCCATAGAAGATTTTGCAGCATCTTTGAAAACGTTTACGCTGACATAAAGATTTGGGTACCACGCAACAAAATTATAAGAGACCAGATTGTTAAGCATACATCCAATACAACTATGCAAGGAAATCTTTGGGCAGAAGGAAAAGCCCCCTTACAAGAAATGATAGATATTTTTAAAAGGGCAGAGTTAACTGGAAAATGTGCCAAAGCGGTAATTGCTGAACATGAAGACAAAGAAAAAGACAAAGAAATGGTTGGCAGACTAACTACTAATCAGAAGGTCAATTCAAATCAAAAGGCCTTAGAAGGGGCCAAGAGGAGTTAGAAATTGTTTTTTTACCAGGGAAGCATTAACACATGAAAGGAAATGTTGCTTTGGTGGTAATAGTGGGCATTTTGCCAATGATAAAAGATGTCTGGCTCGTAAAGGAAAATGTTCAGGATGTGGAATTACTGGCCATTTCTATAAAGTATGTAGAAGAAGGAAAGACAATAAGGTACATAATTTGGCGGATGAAGATTCTGAAGTCTCCGAGAGGAATGATATGAATATGTGCATTCTTAGCATTAGTGAGGCACAGGAAGATTAAGAGGGAGTCTTTGTAGAGAAACAGATTCCGGAAGTGGAGACAACAGGATAACAAACATTATCAATTGAAGGAAAAAGATTGGGAAAAAAAGAAACCCTTCTATGACATGGATTTTTGGGGTGTTGAAATGCAAATAGTAACAGACTCTGATTTACCCTATACAATTGTAATTGAGAGTTTGGTGTGAAAAATGTGTGCCTATATTGGTAAAATAGATATTTCACCAAAAGGCTTTATAGGGGAGAGTATAGATACAGTGGAATTTAGAAAATTGCTATTTCAATTTAACAAAAAGGCATGCAGAATGCAAATTGTATGTCTCAAAAAAGGACCAACTGTGTTGGAGTGGAGAGATATTGGACATTTAGATATGGTTTTAGATTGAAATAGTGATGAGCCTGTAATGATTGTGCAATCTAAGGAGGAAACATAGTCATAGGTTTTAGATACATTCACTAAAGTGTGTTCTGGTATGATTGGGCAAATAAAAGGGTTTCAACACAGGATCATGTTAAAGAAAGACACTGTACCATGCATCCATAAGGCAAGGAATGTTTCTCTGATTGGGAGTGAGGAGGTTGCAAGTGAATTGGAAAAATCACAGTCAGCAGGCATAATTTGTCCCATTGAAGTGTCTGACTGGATGGCCCCATTAGTGATAGCAAAACATCCTGATGGGAGACTAAGGTTATGTGTGTACCTGAGAGACTTAAATAGAAACATACTGGTGGATCAGTTCCCTCTAGCTAAAATTAACAAGATGTTGTCCATGAAAAAAGTTGTTCAACAGTTTAGACAGACTGATCTGACTGCTGCATACCACCAGGTACCGTTGCATCCTGACGGTTGAAGGTCGCTGAAAGGTGTCAGGAGTTAAACCGGACAAATTCAAAATTGATTACTTTGAACCCACACCGCCCTTTTAGAGGCAGGCTAAACATAGAGGGATCAGGTAAAATCTTTTCATTGTCTAAATGTAAGGCTGGCTGGCAACATGTCCTGGAACCCACAAATGGGGAACAGTAAAACCACCCTGACACACAGTGTATCAGCCATAGGAAGAAAACATAAGGCTACTTCCAGTGGAGCAGTAACACTGCCCCACTTGCCCTCAAGGTTTATAGGGGCACAGCAGTATCTGGGGCTTTATATGGTGCTGAACGTTGGGGCTGTGCTGATACATCTATGCTCACCTGTACAGAAAACCAATTCATCAGGTCACTTTTTAGCCTACCCACAAGCACCCCATCTTACCTTTGTGAATCGATTTAGCACATAAGAGAATCAACTAGGTCATCTTTTTAAAACTCTTGACTTATTGGGTGCGCCTCTGGACGACAGCCAGTTTGGAGCCCTATAGGAAGGCACTGGCAGAAATACTCACCATTGATAAATGAGTACAAATCCCATGGTTGAAGAAAAATACATTGTGCGTGTTTGTTAAGAAGGAGGAGCTCTGGCACTCCCCTGGGGCGTATTACTGAGAATTTCCTCACCCAGAAATATTTTCTTTTAGCTTTGAACCCTACTTGGGTCGAATATGGCCACTTCAAGCAAAAAGGCTGTATTTAAAATTTAGGATTGCTACTCTGCCACTCAAATTGTTTACATGTAAATAGGTTAAAAATGGTGCAGAACTTTCTTACTGTCCTTTTGATCCGTAGTTGGTGGAGTCAGTGGACCACTTCTTTTTCTTTTGCCCAACCTATGTCTTGCCCCGGAGAAGATGGATCATCCCGGTCTGAAAGTTGATGGGTATGGTACATTACTAGGAAAAAGCAAGGATACTTGAGAATGAAACACAGGAGCATATTGTGTTTGCAGTCTCTTGGTTTCTACTGTGGGTTTGGAGAATTAGATTAAAGAAGCTCCTCATGACAATTTAGAAAGTTGACACCATGGCTGCACCGAGAGTGATCACATTAAAAGAGAATACATTTCATCGCCTGATTCTTGACCTACGGGGAATTACAGTTTTATTCATGCCCTACTGCTCCTACTGTCAGTTATTCCTGTCTAGAATTGGTCACCTTATGGGGGAAAATCCATTTGTAAAAATACAAAAGTAATATCTTTTTATTTATGTAGTTTACATTGAAATAAGTGTTCTGTGCTGTTCAGCCTATCATTTTAGCCTCCTTAAAACAAGACCCGGAACCTAGCATCGTTCTAAGAGGGCTTGGTCATTACAAGGTGATTTCCTGTCCAAGAGCACAGTGTTGTGTAATTAGGACTTGTTCATGAGATGTTTATGGTTTCGTTTCCAATATTTATGGCCACCAATTTTTGAGATTAGGTCTAATTCGTGGAGCTGTATATATAAAGATTACCTTTCTGATATAACTAGTACTGAGACTTATGAAGTAGTTGAACAATACTATTTGTTACTTGGCCAAAATGTTGGCTAATAGACAACCCAGGTGTAAAGCTGCTAACTTGTGATATTTTAAAATGTTGTGTATGAACTTTTATGGTTGTATATTTTAACCGAAATAAAGAGTCTGATTGATTAATTGGATGAAGGCGCAAGATAAAGATTTTTTTTAAAGGAGCACATCATTGAAGGTTGGCCTAAGAAAACGATGTTGAAATAGGAGTTAAGACATTTTTGGTAACTGAGACATGAACTCATAATGTTAGAAGGGAAGGTCGTGATGAATGGAAGACTAATTCCACCTAGTAGCCTCAGAGAAAGACTACTGAAGATATGCCATGAGTGTCACCTTGGGATCACGAAAAAAAAATGGGGGTGAAACACTCTTACTCGTGGCCTTGGACATTGAGATGGTGGTACAAGAATATGTCCTGTGTGATGAGGCGGATCAGACCAGATCTACTTTAAGATAATCCTTATGCCCTGTGAGTGCTCCAAGTATGCCTTGGAAAAGAAATTATGAGTCAGATAAGGGATGAGAATAATACACAAAAATGTATTATAGTTATCATTGATTGATCATTTTTCAAAATGTCCCACAGTGAAAATTGTTTCAATAGCAGATTTGAGTAAAATTGTCAAATTTATTGCTGAAGTCTGTTTGAGGGAAGGGCTACCTAAGTGTATACTTTGTGGCAATGGGCCACAGTTTCTTTTGAATGTGTTCAATTAATTTTTAAAAAGGAATGGGATCCCACACAAAACTACATCTCTGTATCGTCCAGCTGGTAATGGGGCTGTTGAAAGATTCAATAGAGTAATAAAAGGTTCCATTCAGCTGGCTGTAAGTGCTAAATTGGATTGAAAATAGAAGTTATGCACATAGTTTGGGTTTACAGAATAACCTAGCGCGATTCAGTGGAGTGTGTGTTTGATGACAGAAAATAGGAGAGTAAATTTGTCACCCACTGCAGTTAAGGAAAAATTGATTGCTTCACAGAAAGTTTGTAAGGAATATTTTCATAATAAGCATAAGTATAGCAAATGTATTGTGAATGTAGGGGATTGTGTAAGAGTGTAAAAACCTGCATTGGTTGTCAAAGAAGAAAGCAAATTCTCTAAACCATTGTCAGTGGAAAAGTATTTTGTAATCCTTTCCTCCTAAGTGATGGTAAAATATGGCATTTACGTTGCAGCTCTGTGTGTGGGAAGGATTGCTGTAAACATAACGTGACTCTAAATATCAACAGATTGGTTGTCACATAAAGATGGGCAAGAGGAACAAACTGACAAGGAGAGGGACCACAATTAGGGCATTTCAACTCCAATGTGTGAACAAATATATGGGAAGCAGACAACCAGGTGAGTGAACAAGAACCAGAATGATCAAGAACAAGGCAGGGGCGGGATGGTGGATGTATAAACAAACCCAAGTGACTCAAGGAATACATTTGCAAATGAATAGCAAAACCTAAAGTGAGGTTAGGTCTGAATGTTTACATATTTATTAGTCCTTCATTTAAGAATCATGTTGTGTAGATATGTTTAATACAAGAATGTAAGTATGTAGTGAAGTAAGGTTATTTTCATTGGTAATGTAGACTGGCAGAATGCGTTATGTAGTAATGTATTGTAATGTATTGGGGGTCTCTAGTTGGCAAAGGCTTTCTAGTCAGGGAGTTACACTCCTAAAATACCCCCTGCTCACCCCCTTGGTAGCTTGGGACGAGCAGTCAGGCTTATCTCAGAAGCAGTGTATAAAGCATTTACACATAACCAACAGTAATACAGTGAAAACCCTAAAAAAGGACACCACACCAGTTTAGAAAAATATCCAATATTTGGATATATCCAGAACAAGACCAAAAACGATAAACATACAGTGCTTTAGAAATATATACTTTGCAAGATATCCTTCAAATTGGAGAAATACCTTGAAAACACAGTTCGTACGAGTTGGTAGCTCCTTCCGGGGCTACCGCGAAGCTGAAAACAACAGACTCTAACAGTTCTAGCTGACCGCATAGGCATGGGCCAGCAAGAGCATGGACAGACTCGGTAACAGTACCTTTCTCGTTGAGGCTGGCACGTTGGTATGAGCCGGTCGTGGCAAAACATTGTGGTTGAATTGCAAAAGGGAAACGTGTAGGGTGCGGTGCCCTCTCAATGAGGTGCAGGCAGCGGCACGGTGGCGATTATCCTGATGGCGTCGGTGAGACCAAGGCTTACAGTGCAGGGCGAGGCGATGCTCAATGCGGTGCTGGCAGGCTGCGGTTCAAGCGACAGAGCCAGTTAGCGGGAGTGCCATCAGTCGGCCCAGATGGCTGAGGGGGACGAGGTGGTGTGTCGTGAAACTTACATGGCTGTCGAGGTCAGCAGCAGCGATGGTGTCGGTGAAAGCAGGATGGCAAAGTGAAGCGAGGCGGTGCGGAGTGCAGTGCCCACAGGTCACGGTGAGGTGGCGGCTGTCGGCGGCGTCGGTGAGACCAGGGTTGTGGTGCGAGATGCGGGAGGTGCCTTCTGTGGTACTGTCAGGTCACAGTGCCAGCAACGGAGTTGGTGACGGAGTCGGTTGCGTTTCCCTTGAATGTGGCAACTGAAACAGCGGCTCCAGAAGCAGTACCCAGAAGTTGGTGAAGTCTTTACAGTCCCTGAGACTTAAAAACAGGAGGCAAGCTCTACTTCAAGCCCTTGGAGATACTCAGCACAAGTAAAAGAAAGTTTGGTCATGTTCTTTCACCGCCCAAGGCAGAAGCAGGAACTGCAGGCCAACCCAACAAAGCAACAACACAGCAAAGGGGCAGTACTCCTCCTGGCAGCTCTTCCAGCTCTTCTTCTTGGCAGGTTCGTTGATTCCAGCAAGTGCCAAAATTCTGGGATCTGGGCCCCAATATGTATACTCAAAATCCCTTTGTTCCCTTTGTTCTCTTAGGCAGAGAGTGTCTGTGCTTAGTCCAAACCAGTTTGGTCCTCTCTGGCCCACCTTCCAGGCAGGAGGTGGAGACAGCATTGTTTAAGGCAGACCAGGCCAATTCAGGTGCACGGAAATCTCCTCCCACTACTCTAAATGCAGCACAGGCCTATTCAGCCCTACCCTGATACATCCAGACTCTCTGGAGCCACTGCACATCATCAGCCCCTGTCCCACCAAAGACAGACAGTCAAACCACAAACCCAGCAGAGGCACACCGGATGGCTAAGCAAGAAAACACTTATTTCTAAAAGTGGTATTTTCAAACCCAGAACATAAAAATCATCCTTACTAAAAGATGCATTTTTACATTCTGAGTCCAGGCATAGTAAACTAAATTTTCTATCTTGTCCCAATGGGAAGTTATACTTATATGATGTTATAAGTAAAACTCCCATTCTCTCCTATGGGACAGATAGCCTTACAGTGGTGAAAAATGAGTTACTCTGTAATTTCATACCAAAAAATACTGTGGGTCTAAAAGTTCTGTGTGAATACCTGATATATTCAATAGAGTGAAACCATCTGGGGTATACCCAAAAAGGTTGAATTCCCATCACCCACAAAGGTGGCTATTCATCATCTGGGAACTCTGAACTAAACCATAACAACCAACCACTTAGGTAATTATGGCGGTTATATGGTAGTCCCAGTCGTGGGTGACCAAGGGTAGGGTGATGGTTTGCAGTGCCAAGAATATAAAAGGAAGAAGTGCTATTAAAAATGGCTATCAAAACACAAACAATTTTATTCTGGTGCTGTCTTGATGCCACTTTAAAAACAGTGCGTGGACAGTGTAACAAATAACTGTCAGGGTGGCGGTCAATTTGCATCTTGCAATTTTCCCAAGAACAAAGGGAACAAGTAGTCAGCAGTACCACATCCATCAATAAAAGTACCATCATTAATTTAACAGATGTCAACTTAACATCAAAAGAAGAAGACATTCTGCAATTGGGACTGTCATACTGCCCTCCAGAAGATTTCAATTATGTGGCAACCAGGGTTGATACTTTCAAGTTTGTGAGAGCTCTGAAACTAAAAAAATTCTTTGCACAGAGCCAAAATAGAAAACATATAAGAACACAAGTAAATCCGTCTGAACAAGCGAGTAATCTTCTAGTAGCAGACATGGAACTCATGTATGAACTAGAAACTATGGATAATGAATCCGTGACAACTACAGCAACACCGGAGGACACAATTAATATGGACTTTGAGCATGGTGGTTCGCTATCCAACAGTCAAGCAATACAACTGGCAAAAGACCAAGATCTTAACATTGAGGGAACTGTATCCACCTGTTTTAGGCCTAATTCTAAATTTATCCCCGCCTCTGCAAAAGATGCAATTGACGTATTTAACGAGTTAGTCATTAATGACTTAAAAAATCTTGAAAAATGTACTAGTGTGAAGTATAAAAAATTCACCCAGCATGAAAAAGATTACTCTGCATTAATTTCCAAGTTAAAGCGTAAAGATAATTGCATTGTGAGAAATGCAGATAAAGGTGGGAATGTTGTCCTCTGGGACAAAACTAAATACATGAATGAAGCATATACTCAACTTAACAACTGTACCAATTATGTGAAAACAACTCAGGTAGAAATGCAAAGTAGTTTTGACATGTTTAATGTACAACTTGATGAATGATACACCAAATGCCTAATCTCTAGAGAAGAGAAACAATTCTTGAAGGTTTCTAACCCAACTACACCGGTATTTTATCTGATACCAAAAGTCCACAAGAATGCAGACAATCCCCCAGGGCGACCAATTATATCTGCAATTGGGGGAGCACTAGAAAACACCTCTAAATACGTAGATTCTTTTCTCTGTCCGTTAACAAAGTCCTTGCCTTCTTATATCCAAGACACAGGCGACTTCTTAAAAAGAATTTATGATATACCCTGGGAAGACGGCATGTTACTGGTCACTATTGATGTGACCACTCTGTACACCAGTATTAGACATGAAGATGGACTGAGGGCCATCAAACATTTTTTAAGTGTGCGCCCAATAAATCTTTGGGCCCACACTCAAATGCTAATCAAAATGACTTGGTTCTGTTTGAAAAACAATTTCTTTCTTTTTAAGAATGATTTATATCATCAGATCTGCGGTACGGCGATGGGCACCTGCTTCGCCCCCAGCTATGCGAATTTGCATATGGGCTGGTGGGAGGAGCAGGTGGTCAGAGTCAAGTTCAGCCAAGAATGGGAGAACAATATTCTTCACTGGAGTCGATTTATCGACGATTTATTTATTATTTGGAAAGGGACGGAGAAATCTATAAAGAGCTTCATTGAAAAAATCCAGGATAACTCTCTAAACCTGAAATTCACCAGCAGTATTAGTAACAGTTCGGTTAATTTCCTTGACTTAACTGTCTATATACAAAACTCCAAAGTCCACACAAAATTGTACCGCAAGCCCACAGCGGGGAACACGCTACTGCACGCAACGAGCTTTCACCCGCAGAATTTAATCAGAAGCATCCCCTATGGGGAATGCCTCAGAACCATCCGAAACTGTAGCGAACAGCAGGTTTTGGATTCTGAATTAGCACAAATGGAACAACGATTCAAATCCCGGGGCTATAAACAAGAACATATTCAGGCATCGATCAAACAAGCCAAAAAAAGAACACGAGAAGACATTTTATTTCTTGAAAGTAAGAGCAAAATTCAACGATTAAAGACACAGAATAATCAAGTAAGGATGATCACATCCTTTAATCGGCAGCATGGCCAGGTGAGGAGTATTTTGAACAAGCACTGGCATCTTATCAAAAATGATGCAATCCTGGGCAAGCTAGTACAAAAAAGGCCAGCAATTACGTTCAGGAAAGCCAGGTCTTTTAAGCAAATGCTAGTCAGCAATATGATTCCAAACCAGCAAGCTATAACATCATTCACATGGCTAAAAAGGAAAGAAGGGTTTCTGAAGTGCACAAAATGTAAAGCCTGCAATCATGGGAAAAATACTTCATCCTATAAATCAGGACTTTCCAAAAGAGAGAAAAAGATTAAAGGTTTTTTATCGTGCAAAACAGAATTTGCTGTCTACGTTTTGCAGTGCCCCTGTGGCCTGCGATACGTGGGCAGCACTATTCACCCAGTGCATGTACGAATCCTTCAACACCTGAGAGCCATAAAGAATGGGGACAAAGCGTACCCCGTTGCACGACACTTTGACACATATCACGATAAGAATGCGCAGGAACTAAGCTATTTCGTCATCGACTGCGTGCCTCCTAGTATCAGAGGCGGCAATCGAGAGAAAAAGCTTAGAAGACTAGAATCGCGCTATATTATCGAGTTAAATACCAAAACACCTATGGGTCTCAATATGGAAGAGGATTTAGTAACACATTTGTAAAGGTTGGCATTATTATGAGATGAAAACATAGATGCAAGTTATGCCTGCTACACCTCTCTCAATTTCAAGTTTTAACCATTTTCTTTTGTTTCTTTTTTATTTCTTAGTCTTTATCTTTAGCGAGTATTTTCTTAGCACATGAATGTTTATAGAGTGGTAGACAGTCTTGAAAGAGCCACACACCAGGTGTGCTTACACATTTACGGAGTTTGATGTGATTGTCTATTCAACGTAACAATTCTGTCACTTTTATTAGGAATATTTTTTCCAAGGATTGTCGAAAATGAGCGTTTTGCCCACTTGGGCATAATCCAAACTCAGCATTATACTTGACCTAATGAGGAACTTTTCACCCACTTGGGTTGCACTCTAATCAAGCGCAATTCGCATATATATACATATGCAGTTGTAAATATTAACGGGAACACACCCCGTAAGGCTAGAATTAGCTGCACAAAGTCTATTGCTAACAGACTTCTCATGTCTGGGGTGCACTTATTTTAATAATGCCCAGAGTAACTTGACGAGCAATATGCCAAATAACAATTTGGATAAAGTTTTATTGAAGAGCTTTAATGAAAATGTATAATGCAATTGTATATTTGCTCAATGTTTTAATTAACTCATTTGTAAAATCAGTGTTATCTTAATGATAGAGTGACAGATGTTTACGTGCCGACATATGAATTTAGCGGCAAAAATAGTAGGTCTTTATCTTTTCGAACTACAAGTCTGTCTTCCAACACACTCAATTTGTAGTTTAATCATGTGACTAGTGACTCATGCACTGTGATTTAAACTGTCTGATTCCAAAATGGTTGAACTATTGGTGAACAAGCCTGCTTGGCAGGCGAAACGCGTCCTCCTAAGTTGTTCAAATAAATTTTTGGTCAGAACATCGCGTCGTCACTCTTTGTCGGTTCGAGAAGGAGAAAAAAGACAATATATATATATATATATATATATATATATATATATATATATATATATTACCTACTGGCGGTCGCCAGTAGGTAGTTATAGTTAGGACCTATTTTCCATAGGTAATCCGCAATATTCTATTTGGAATAACGTTGGCGCTGATTGACGAATCTTTGCGAAATTTTCCAAACTTTTGGCCAGCTCCGGTTTGCTCCAATCCTGAAAATTTCACAGTGATTCGTCAAGCGGGAGCTGAGAAAAAATGGGGGTCCCAAAACACGTTTTCCCCATGCATTTTCCCACAGGACCTGTTGACGCAGCTACAGCCCGAACTGCCGAACGGAATTACTTCAAATTTGGCAAAGAGGTAGTCCTCAGTTCAGACTCATGCCTTTTTCTTAAATGGTGTAAATCCGTTCAGTAGTTCCTGAGAAAATTTGAGTTAAAAAGATAGATATATCTGGGCGGAGCCTAACCACACATCTCATCGTGAGAACTGATTGGCTGTCAGTACTTCATCCAAGAAGTGTTTGCAGCCATCTTGGGACCAATATACATGATAGCACCTCATTAAAAAGCATTGCATCGAATAGAAGCTTTTAAGACTTTAGTTACATTATAAATCATTTGTTGATGGTACCATACTCATTTTAGGAATTGTGGTGTGTTCTAAGGTGACTTTATCATGTGAAAAAGCCTTCTGCTGTGATATCATGAATCATGTTTGAGAGAAACCTATTTTCTCATGCTTTTCCCACAGAGGTTTGGAAGGTGATCTATAAGCTAAACTGAGAGAATATGTTCTGTAAATTCACATTATCTTTCTCAGTCATGTGAGAATGAAGTCTGACAATCCCAGTAAAACATGTATATCCAACAAGGGCAGGGACTGTCACTTGATTCATTGGTGTTCTACTGCAGCTTCCAAGAGTGTTCTAAAGAACAACTAGAGCGCTAACAGTCCTACTTATGACAAACGTATTGCACACCTGAAGCCATCTTGATTGGAATAAAGTAGTAACTCTTAAAACATTTAATTTAAAAAGGAACAAAATGAGGGGGTTCATTTTGCCATAGAAAGTATGATTAGTGCTGCAGAAAGAAAAATGAGGGCACATTTTGAGTGACTTCTCAAATCCTCTTCTATTTCATTAAAAAATTGTGACATGCAGACTGAAACATGCACTTTCAATACCAGCAGCAGACTTCCCTGGTGAGCAGTAGCTTTACTACAGTGATCTAATAAGCAACTAGAGTGCTAACATTCTGAATTTATGGCAAATGTGTGACACATCTGAATGCCTTCTTGATGGAATCAAAGTAAAAAACTGAAAGTATTTCCTACTGAGGAGAATGTAGTAAATGAGGAAATTAGGAAACTTCATAACAAATAAGTCTCCCAAAATGGCCACCAGAGACAAAAGAGCCCAAATGTAGCCCAAATATCACCCAGATGTAGCCCAAGTATAGCCCAATGACAGAATGTCCCAGAGTGTTCTAACGAACAACTAGAGCGCTAACAGTCTTACTTATGACAAAAGTATGGCACACCAGAAGCCATCTTGATTGGAATAAAGTGGTAACACCTAAAACATTTAATTTACAAAGGAAAAAAAGGGGGGTTCATTTTGCCATAGAAATTATGATTAGTGCTGCAGAAAGAAAAATTAGGGCACATTTTGACTTCTCAAATCCTCTTCTATTTCATAAAAAAATTCTGACATGCAGACTGAAACATACACTTCCAATACCAGCAGCAGACTTCCCTGGTGAGCAGTAGTTTTACTACAGTGATCTAATGAGCAACTAGAGTGCTAAAATTCAGAATTCATGGCAAATGTGTGACACATCTGAATGCCTTCTTGATGGAACCAAAATAAAAAACGGAAAGTATTTCCTACTGAGGAGACTGCAGTAAATGAGGAAATTAGAAACTAACAGTCTTACTTATGACAAAAGTATGGCACACCTGAAGCCATCTTGATTGGAATAAACTGGTAACACTTAAAACATTTAATTTAAAAAGGAACACAATGAGGGGGTTCATTTTGCCATAGAAATTATAGTTAGTGCTGAAGAAAGAAAAATTAGGGCACTTTTTGAATGACTTCTCAAATCCTCTTCTATTTCATTAAAAAATTGTGACATGCAGACTGAAACATGCACTTTTAATACCAGCAGCAGACTTCCGTGGTGAGCAGTAGCTTTACTGCAGTGATCTAATGAGCAACTAGAGTGCTAACATTCAGAATTTATGGCAAATGTGTGACATATCTGAATACCTTCTTGATGGAATCAAAGTAAAAAACTGAAAGCATTTCCTACTGAGGAGATTGCAGTAAATGAGGGAATTAGGAAACTTCATAACAAATAAATCTCCCAAGATGGCCACCAGAGACAAAAGAGCCCAAATGCAGCACAAATATCACCCAGATGTAGCCCACATGTAGCCCAATGACAGAAGTGTGCAAACACTTATTTTTTGTGTATTTGCAGTTTTATATAGTGCAGACTTGTCAGGTATTGGAGTGCTTTACATGAGCATTGGTTACATCACACAAGATCAAATTCATTTTGGTTGTAGACATAGGGAGATTAAGTGATTTGACCAGAATCACAGAATGTGGAGCTGAAGCAGAAACTCCAACCTAATTCCCCAGTTGCAAAGTCTGCAGCTCTGGAAGTAACACCACATCCTCTCCCCTAGGTGCAACATTTAATCAAGTGGTCAACTGGATAAAAAAACATAAAGATTACAAATAATTTAAAAGTTCTTTGTCGCTATTTGAAAACTCAGAAAATATGTCCTCGTTTTAGTTTTTTAGAGCACTAACCATAATTTTTATGCATATAAGACCCTCTCATATATGTAATTTCTAAAGGAAATGCTCTAGGTATTACAGTTTTGATTACATCAAGATGACGTCAGGCGTTCCACACTTTTGTAATAAATATAGAATGTTAGCAATCTAGTTATTCATTGGGATGCTGTCGAGAGGCAGAGGCCAGGGGCACGGTCTCTGAAAATGGAAGGCAGGTAGGAGAGTGCAGAGGCAACAATTTGACCACACTGGGCAGGCAGGAAGGGCAGTGGCAGCACAACAGACTATGGATGGCAGTGGAAAGGGGGGCAGGGGCAACAAACCAACAATACAGGACTGGCAAGAGAGGCTGTGGCAATATAATAGACCATTGTGGGCAGAAGGAAGAGGCAGTGGTAGTACAACCATACATGCCAACAGACCCGTTTCAGCTAGGAAACGTCCAATGTTTTTAAGCTCAAATGGGCTTTATTTGATCTGTCTTCTGTCTACAATCTCCTCTTTTTCAATGTAACTCAAAGGGGAAAATCAATACCCCAGTTTTTTTAAAAAATCTCCCTCTTACCAAGTTCAAAATGTTCGCAAGTATGGTACATTGGATCATGGTAGGCAGGAGGAATTGGGGTAGGGACATGGACTCGGATAACAGAGGACAGGAGGGACATGGAAAGGTGCACCAAACTGACCCTACAGGGCAGGCATCAGGGTTTGCAGCAGCACAATACACCACACAGGGCATGCAGGACGGGAGTGCAGCACAACAATCCATAGAAAGCAATAGGGAGGGGACAGGACCATGCACATGGACAACAGAGAACAGAGGGGAAAGAGGCAATGGTAGCTAGCTGACCATAATGGACAGACAGGAGAGAAAGCTGCAGCATAACAGACCATAAAGGGCAGGAGGGACGGATCAGGGGCATTACAATGGAACAGACAAGCCAGGAGGGAGGGAATAGGGGTCTGCACATGGAAACAGAGGGCTGGGGGCAAGGGGGCAGGGCAGGAGCAGCAATATGACCATGGAGGTCAGGCAGGATGGGCACTAGAAACAAGACACACCATGGAGAGCAACAATGAGACTATGATGGCATACACACAGACCATAGAGGGAAGGTGGGAGGGGGTCAGGGGCAGCTAGCTGACCACACGGGGGAGGTGGGAGGGGCCATGGCAGCACAGAAGACCATGCATAGCAAGCGGGAGGGTTAGTGGCAGCACAATGGCTATGATGGGCAAGAAGGAGGGTGCAGGGGCATGCACAAAGGACCATGGAGGATAGAAGGGAGGGCCAGGACCTGGGCACAGACAAGAGATTTCAGGGGAAGGGGCCTCACAACAGACCGCGCGGGGCAGGCAGAAGGAGCTCTTGCAGCACAACAGACCAGGAAGAGCAGAAGGGTGTGGCAGTAAAATGGACCATGGAGGACAGGAGGAAGGGGATAGGGGCATGGTATGTGGACAGGCAGGGTGGAGGTGGCAGGGACAGGTTACAGTCATCTGACAATGCTATGCAGGTGAGAGGGGAGTGGCAGCTCAACAGAACACCCAGAGGAGATAGGAGTGGCAGGTCCATGGAACATGGTGGGCAAAATGGATGGAGCAGGGGCATGCACAAAGACATCGGAGGGCAGGGGGAAGGAGAATAGGGGCAGCAAGCTAAGCACAGAGGCTAAGCAGGAGGTCAATGATGGGCCATAGAATTGGGCAATGAAGGGCAGGAGGAGTGGACTGGTACATCAAGCTAAATGGAGGGCAGTGGCAGCACATCAGACCATGCATGGCAGGAGGGAGGAGGCTAGTCCATGGATTCAGACAGCAGAGGATAGGAAGGAGGTAGATGGGGCAGCAAGCTAACTGTTCAGAGAAGGTGGGTATTAGGAACTTTATTGTTTTTAAAATGTGTGTGTACGAACTACTTAAAATATGAACAAGTATGCAGCATAATTTCACTTTTATTCAGGATGAAGAGAATGTTTATGACTGTGACTCCGGGCTCACTTGACAGAAACACCCCCTGACCCTCCACCCCCATCCAAAATGTAATGCCCGTGAAAAGGGTAGGTGGACGCAGTGTTATATAGAACATAGTCCTGAGAGCACGATTGAAAATGAAAACTAGATGTAGTATATGGTATAAACTATGCACCAAAAAGTGTGATATAAGATGAACCGGGGCGTGAAATATAATATGCAATACATTGTGCGCAATGACAGATTAATTGGAGAGCGCGAGATAGCACAGGCACTAGCGCGTGCTATGCGATATGCGCCTTGGAGTGTAATATGCACAGGGCAGTGTTGTGTAACCTAACTAGTCTCTAAAGTTGTAATATAAAATATGTGCTGGGGAGTGTAACATTGCATATGCACTGTGACAAAGATATGGATCCCAGATTGTAATATGTATGGCATAGCGCTGTGCGTTATAACATAGGCATCGAGGAAGGCACATTAGATGGGGCAATATAACCCGTGCGAAGGCAAGTGTGGCATGACATATTCACGGGGTGGTGTTACACTGCACATGGGCTAGAGAGTGTCATAGCATATGCACTAGCTGGTGGAATACAACACAGAGGTGTGTGGCACTCGGCGGGCACTGGTGGGTGTAACACAGCATTGGGCTCAGCCAGGAGCACGCTGTGATTTTCAAGTGAGGTTCGTTTCCTTTCCAGAGAGTAAAATAAAATGTATTACACATCCGGCGGTGGATGTGTGTTTTATTAACCGTGAGGGGGTTTTCTTGTATAGTTTGGTCGAATTTTTGTCGAATCCCCTTTGAATGGCTTGGTGTGCGTGTGTATTAAATGTGCCCTTCAATAGCTACCCATGTTTGTATAAATAAACGACAAGGGTGTCTACTTGGAGAGTACCCACCGGCGGGGGCGCCGGGATTAGGCACGGTAGGGCGTCAGACACGTCAGAGCTTCACTAGCGGTGTAAATACATTCCACGTGGATTAATTGTATGCATAGTCGCCTTTTAATGAATATCACGCAAATCGTCATGGTGATAGGTACATACGGTTTGTCCAGCATGTCCTAGGTGTTTCTATAAATAAATATATTTTTTAAATGATAAGAAACAAAGGTCAGCCCCGGCCCCGGGGGATGGGGTCCCCGGGGCCAAAAGCGGTCTGAGGAGTGGGGGCAACGCAGCCCCCCTCCTAAAGAATAAAACAAAAAAGGCCATGACCCAGGGATTGGGGCCCCCGGGGCCGATTAAGGCCTTGGGAGGGCCACATTTATTTTTTTCAACAAAACAATTAGGGTGCATGCCCTGGGGGATGGGGTCCCCAGGGCCTATAAATTAGAAAAAGAAGGGGGGCCACACAGCTCTCCTTCTTAAAAAAATAAAATAAACAAAAGACCGGCATCGCGCCGGAGGCCATGCCCCCTCCTTGCAGCACTCTGCAAACGCGCCCCCTGGCCAGTTGTAAGTTGGGGAATTAATTCCCCTTCAATACTGAGGGTCCCTGAGGGCCAACTAGCCCAACAGGTATCTCCAGTATGCGCCAGGGAGCTGCGTTGGAGACATGTGTTCTGAGGCCGCGCCCCTTTTTACACCTCTATGCAACGCAGCTCTGTGGTGCTTACTGGAGGTACCTAGTGGGCTAGTTTGACCCTAGGGACCCTTAGGATTTAAGGGGACTTAATCTCTCAACTGAGAACGGCCACAGGGCGCGTTTACACAGTGGTGAAGGGAGGGGAGGGGACGTGTGCAAACACGCCCTGTGGCGTGTTTTAAGTTGGGAAAATAAGTCCCTTTCAATCCTGAGGGACCCTGAGGGCCAACTAGCCCACCAGGTGCTTCCAGTAAGCGCCACTGCTCTGCGTTGCAGAGAGGTGGTGCAGGCCGTGCCCCTTTTTACACCTCTCTGCAATGACGCTTACTGGACGTACCTAGTGGGCTATTTTGCCCCTAGGGACCCTCAGGATTCCAGGGGACTTAATCTGCCAACTTAAAAAACGGCCACAGGGCGTGTTTACACAGTGGGGAAGGGAGGGGACGGGACCTGAGTTAACGTGTGCAAACAAGCCCTGTGGCGCGTTTTAAGTTGGGGAAATAATTCCCCTACAATCCTGAGGGACGCTGGGGGCCAACTAGCCCACCAGGTGCTTCCAGTAAGCGCCACTGCGCTGCGTTGCAGAGAGGTGGTCTAGGCCGTGCCCCTTTTTACATCTCTCTGCAACACAGCTCTGTGGCACTTACTGGAGGTACCTAGTGGTCTAGTTGGACCCTAGGGACCCTCAGGATTCAAGGGGACTTAATCTCCCAACTTAAAATGGCCACAGGGTGTGTTTACACAGTGGGGAAGTGTGGGGACGGGGCCTGAGGTGACGTGTGCAAACACACCCTGTGGCGCGTTTTAAGAGGTAGTTTTAATCCCCTGCCCTATTATATACTAGGGGCTTACAGAGGAGGTCATGCTAATCACAGGGGGACCCCAACGCATAGTGTTCCCTAGTGTTTGTAGGTGTTTTCACTGTATTCTGAGTGTCTTTTAACATAGCAGTGGCTCTAGGACTGGTTAGTCAGACTCAGTTACCACCAGTATCCATCTGAAAAAGTTGAGGGTACAGGATAATTTTGCATCAAGGCTTATTTCTGCTCTTCTGTTTGTTCTTTCTGCACATTATCCTTCTTCCTGCACTTTTCTTTGTCTTTGAGGACTTCTGGTGCTTCTTTCTGCATTTCTTCTTTTTTCTTTCGGTGCGTTTTTTTCTTCTTTCTTCACATGTCCTATCTCTGTAGGCATAGTTAGAAATTAGCATTTAAAAAACCTTTGAAATTCACTGAAAAAAACGTAGGTGTCAGGCACGTTATAGTTAGGAATTAGCATTTAAAAAACCTTAGAAATTCACTGAAAAAAACATAGGTTTCAGGGGCGTTATAGTTAGCTGGACTTTTCACTCGTACAAAACCATTGAAATTCCCCCGTTATAGTTAGTTCAGCTAACTATATCTTGCGCGCCCGCAATGCACTACTGATGATGTCACACATTACATCACTCATGACATGGTCAGTGACATCACTCATGACATAAATATATATATATATATATATATATATATATATATCAAGCACAAATCGTCACCACGATTTCACAAGAACGATGCCACGGCCTCTCAATCCTTCTCAGCGTGATTTTATTCTTAACAGCCTTATCACTCTATGCGTTTCGGAGAAAATACCTCCTTGTTTACGACTCATGGTCACGATTTGTGCTTGCTATTGGGAGTCGCTATCCCGCCATTGCCCACCATTAAAAGTGGCTCGGGTTTCTTAAGCAAAACTTTTGAGGTGGATATATAGATATATAGAAAATTGTAATGATTTATAGAACAAGAATTATCCAAATGATGGAGAATGGAAATGATGTCTCAACACTTTGAATAGTGTGTGCTTTAGGAAACGTACATAAGGCTGTTAAATAATCTTCTAACAATTGTAGGAAAAAATGTTTTGACATGACTGCTAAATTAGTCTATATTCACCTCTACATTTTTATATGAATTTTGTTTTTCAATAAATACAAGTAAATTGCAGACTAATAGATCGGTTATTTGGCTCCTCCCTTCCTTGGCAAAAGAAATGTAGGTCAAGTCGGCTTTTTTTCCTTCATTCGATATTATCCCCTTTTCCATGATCTTATTGAGTCATTTAAGAATGTCTCTTCCATTTGCGAGTGCCTGCGTAGCTACGCTTCTACAACACAGTGAAGCAAACTTCCTCTACTTGCTATCACTGCCTTTGGTGAGACAAATGCACAAAGTAAGTACATTGATTATTGAACTGGAGTGAAATAGAATCTTAGGCCTCTCAATCTCCTTTCTCCTTATGGTTTAAATCTGTAACATTAGGAGTGCTTAGAAACAGTCTTAGTTAAGGTAGTGAGTAATATACAAACCCTTCACAAAAAACCCCCCTCAACAGGGTGTGCAATTCACCGAGATGGGCAGACACAAACACCTAACCTTCACCACTAGATGTGCTGCAGTGAGAGGGTTTTAGTCATGGCACTAGGAGACTTGAGATCAGTGTTGTCTCCTCCTCTAGCTAATCGAAACGCTGCATAGCAGCGTCTTGATTGGCTAGAGGAGTCTGGAAGCCTGGGTGCTTACTGTTCCCGCATCATGGAAGGACAGAGAAGAGTCAGCCACCAGTAGGGTAAGTTTATTTTCTTTGTAATTTTCCCAGTTTGTTTTTTAACCCCCCCCCCCCCCCCCACCCCCTCCCCGTCTCACCACTGATGCCTGGTAACAGCTGCTACTGCTTGAGGTTTGATCCTGAATTTTCCACTTAGTCAGTCACTTTTTCTCTGCTCCTTTTTTTACAGAGCTAGGAAGAAGTTAAATCAAATTAAATACTGGTAGTAAATATGTGATAGGAATCATTAGATTTTACCAATGGTGTAAAGAACACCCAGTCTCATGGCTCACCCGTTAAAGTATGCTGAAGTGAGAAAGGTATAGACCTTGAAACAAGTAGTCCTGCACTTGGTTTTGGTACTATTGCTTCACCAAATTGTTTCATTGTATAGTCAGATGATCACATCTTTCCCATGCTTTTTTCCCCTTAATTGCCATTGTGTGCTAGAGATAGCCAAGCCACTGAAAACTCGAGTAAGATGCTTGGCTTTGGCTCAGCAGGATGTTCTCTTGGATCCTCGAGCCAAAAACAAGCTGAGTTTCCAAGTTGCTTCTGTCTGCTACCCACATTTTAATCTCATGCTGCCGTGGCCACTGCAGGTAAGACCGGTGGGGCCAGGTGAGGGAGTATTTCCAGAGGCGACCACGAGCGAAAATGAATTATTTATTTACTTTCCCCTGGTGGTCGTCTCTCGAAATCCCCACTCACCTGGCCCCACCGCTCTTATCTGCAGTGGCCGTGGCTGATCTCATGCTCCAAGTAAAGCTCTGATGTTTTATTTAAATCAAGGGAGAAAAAGAAATACCCATCTAGTAGCTGAATTGTACAGTGTGAAATAAGAAAACCTGAGCTCAATCCCGGATTTCCCATTTAACCACATTGTGCAATCTTAGGCAATTGTTTTATTTCACCTTGCCTCCTTTTTATTCACTGTCACATGTGAGAGCACCTTGAAATACATAAGTTCGGGATGTGAGCTGTACAAAAAGTTATCTTGTGTTTAATTTAATAAACTATCTTGCAGGTTTATGTGTAATAACAGCCCAGGTCACATAGGGAGTGCACATAAAAACGGTCTTGCCTCTTGGTTTGCTAATGGCATTGTTGTCAGAATTGGGAGATGACACACATTTTTATGAATTTATATTTGAAAACTATCACTTCTAATAAATATTGCTCAAAGCAGTGCTGTAATCTAATGAACTAAGCTGAAACACTTCTACATATACTTCTTGGATTTGTAAGAGACTTCCCCATACCCTTGCATGCTTCTTGTACAATGTGCTAAAAGATTAAGATAAGTGGTGGAGGACACTTTCTGTGCTGCTTTTCCTTTATTTTTGTTAGCCTATAAATGTATGGCTGCCCGTTGTAACGTTCTGAAAGTTAGTGCTCATTTAAGTAAACAGCACACAACCCAACATTGTTGGCATTGACTCTGAGGCAACATTTCGAAGAAGGGTCATATGGCTTAGCAGTTTTTCTGCTGACTAACTAACTGGTCCTTGACCCACTAAAAAAATAC
Organism: Triturus cristatus; assembly: GCF_964204655.1. Lineage (NCBI taxonomy): Eukaryota > Metazoa > Chordata > Amphibia > Caudata > Salamandridae > Triturus > Triturus cristatus. The sequence continues at coordinate 633,361,259 of NC_140587.1, forward strand.
GTTGGTACTCTTCGCTCCATTCAAAAACCACTTTCTGTTTTAAACATTTTGCTTAGACATTTTATCCATAAAGTTTAGTCTTGAATAAACCTCACTCAAGCTCAAAATATCGATTTCAATTATGCCTTGTATCCTATGGAAGACTTTTAAACTGTACCCTTCATTAAGCCTGATTACAGCTCTTCTTTTCAATTCTTTAAGTTCACATGCCCAAAATAGTCTACTGGGTTTTCCAGAAATTCAAATTTCACCCTGGTTATTACCACTCCATGCCTCTGTAAAACCTTCAAGATATGATTCCAAAATTCAAGTTATAATCCTACCTTGTATACAGATTCTAGATCAATCTTACTAAACGATTCTGCTCCACTCAACATGTCTAAAAGTTTGTTGATTGTTGGGCAGGGGTGTGACTCAACTAATATGTCCTTTTTTTAAACAACGGAGATTGACACAGAGCCGCAGATCACCATTATGTCTTACATTTTATATTTTGCTACACAAACTGACTAGTTTTTTTCCAGATCATCTCTAACATTGAAAGAAAACTACACATTTTGTGCTTAGATGAAATCATACCCTATTTTACTGAAATCTTGTGTTTAAAGCCTTTGAGCCTATCTAGCTCTACAGAAAAGACCATAGGATACTTGTTGATTATTTCTTCAACACAGGTGTCCTCCATAATGACCATAACTTGTTACAAAGTCCCAGGTGGAAATAGCTCAAGATATTAAGACACTTCTGAGAAACGTAGATCTTTTCTTAAATCTGCCTTCCCTTGAGCTAAATAAATAATCTCAAAGAAACGAAATAACTCTACCTTGCATCCTTCATACAATACTGGTGCCCTGTAAGGTGGTAGCAATGGCTTATTTTCTCAGGTAGTTTGCAACAGTTCTTTGGTAATCATAATGATTCTTGCCCATGATTTGTCCAAGAGATGCAATACCATGTCCCCAACCATATGGATCTACACACTTCAAATGGCCCTCTCTACTTATGACATCTTCACCCACTAACAGCTCCAATTTATCTTGAATTGGTTCTGGGGACGTGTCATCCCTTAAGACCCTTCAACCACGAGAACCACCCTACTACCACAGGATATTGAGATTTGGCATACCATGCCAAAATGTCCCAATTTGTTACATAGTTTGCAAATTTCATTTGTTGTGGATATTGCTTTCCGTCTTTCTCATGTGATGGTATTCCACTTCTAAATCATATGTTGTTTAGTTTGATTGAAACACTTATTTTTCTCTCCTTGACATTCATTTTTCCTCAGTCATTCTTTTGACCAACCATGGAAATTGGTTCATTGTGTTTATCATCAAGTTCTGACTGACAGCTGAGATTTTTCAATGCTTTTTGTGTCGTTTACCTTTGTGAATCGGGCCCCATGATGGGATTTAACATTAAAATGCCCACTCTCGGACAACACTTAGCTTCATCCAAAAACATCAAATACGGTCTCCATACTCAAACATCTGTGAGCAAATGGCAATAATATTGTGTCATTTCAAGTAATTGTTGCTATGTAAGAATTTGCGCTTTTTATTTATTTTCTGGGATCCATATCTACATGCATTCTTGCAGAAATTGTGTATCATTTGTAGATTTAAAATCTAATACATTTTAGGTTTTGTGAACATCAAACAGGAAGGCAACATTCAAGCCATACAGCGTGCCTTTACAAGTTCAAAACTGGACTGATTTGTACATGTGGGCCACTTTTTCAGCTATCTGGTTCGCTAATGAGGACGGCTTCTATTTTGGTGCCTGGGCATATTTTATACCCCAGTCTGACCCTGGCAACAGTATATTGCAGCAAGAAGACTGAATTTCATGGTCAAACAGGCAAGTGGATGACATCAGTAGCAATAGAAGGCAGAAGCAGACAAAAGATCTACAATGGCTTGAAGATATCAACATTGGAAATGCATCTATTGTTAAATGCACAACACACACACTACAACTCAGTGGTAACATGGTGTTCAATAATTATTGGATGATGCTCAGATTAGATTATTTTGCAGCCAAGAAGATTCAAATGGTGCTTTCACATTGTTATTAAAGACTATGCAATCATGCTTAAGCCTTTAACATATTCATCCACATCGTTCATCATGCTACCTTTTTCATAAGACTAGCTTTATATAAGAATTGTGGCCGCATCCAAGAAAGGTTAAATAATGACAGGAACATTTGAACACCAGCCAGTGCCCATGCATTTCAGGTTCCTGGGTCAGGAACCAGGGTCCTGTAATAGGATTTTCACTCAATATGTAGTGTTAGAGGCAAGCTACGTAAATCTTGGCCCACAGTGTGTATTTTGCTAAAAGAAGATTTGGAGTTGACTATGATTGAATTTAATACTTCTAGATTTGACAATTTTATTTGTGGCATTTACTTTACTCAAGACCAAATGCTTGTTGTCCCCTACTAGAAGTAGCTACCTTTTTTGCTCTTTGATTTGGTACTAAGACAACTGAAATGTTATGAACTAAGCACCTTTGCAGATGCCCCATTGTAATATACTTAAAATAACCCATACAACTCTTGGCCTTGACAGATACAGCAGAAACTCTCACCACTATCCAAAAGGGCCTCATTTATAGTCAGGTTGGTGTTTGCTGGCATCCAAGGTAAGTAGAGGCTCTGCCCTCTGGTCACATGGCAGAGGACCTGCCACCATGTTTGGTTATACCTGTGTGCTTGACGGAGATCTCTTTGCCATCAGTGGTGTCACAACTGCAGCGTCTCCACTGATGTCTCTTTTCTGTTGCCATGAAGACAACCCTGCGTGTGAGGGCTATTGCATGATTTCCTTGGCTTTGACCGCCAAGCCGTACTATGCCTTGCAAGGATTTTCTAGGGTAGTGTGACAGCCACCATTCCCAGTGGCTCAGTGGTGGACATAATGTCAGGTCAAAGGATTCTGCTGGCAGAGCTGGTTGAACACTCGCCAGCAAGATCCCGGTGGTTCCCTCACCTCCAAAAAGGGAAGGGGGAAACACATGTTTGGTGGAATGTCTAGTCAGGTTTGAGAGGTTCAGAAATGTCAAACATCCCTGCCATCTCTATGCAGTCATATCAGGGCATAACAGGCCTATCTGGGAAACCAAGAGAAATTCAGTGAAAGAGGTGGAAAGACATACAAGGCTGGATTTGCCCTTCTGTGTACATTTGTCTCAACCAGCGGAAAGCGTTAGGAACTGCAAAGGGTCCAGGACCAGCTGTAAGGTAAGCAATAGAGTACAACTCAAAAGCAGACTACAACAATGAGTCGGAGGTAAGATCCGAAATGATAGAACCAGGTTTACTGGCTATAATGGTGGATGGCTCAATGATGAGCCCCTGACAGACCAGGATACCAGAGATGAACTCCAGAAGGGCAGCTGATCACAAAGGAATAAATGGGAGAAATCATAAGGGCTAACTAACTCTAACCAAGGGGCACTGAAAGGAAGAAAATAACAAAGGTGTGAGACCCAAGGTCAGGTGCAAACTAATAGGAAGCAGAAAGCCACAACAACCAAATGATACATTGTCTAGCATCTGCTCCAGATTGTAATGTATTAATTCTGCTGCTTCAGCCCCGAAATGCTCAGCCAACCCAGAAGTGAGGATATCTGTTGAAATTGTGGTGTGGGTCTTGTGTAAGTATGAGCACAGTCTCCACTGACCTGTACATCATGAGGCTTTATCTAGAGTTTGGTGGACAAATATTGCAGATATTCCAACCACTGTATTACAAGGGCACTGCAAGCTATGGCACTTGTAACACTGTTGATGGGTGGCAGAATCTTGCGTGGGGTTTCAAATCGTGCGGTATGTGATGGCCCCTCTGCGTGTGAACGTTAGTTTTAGGTAGAATAAATACGCGCTACAGATGAGGGGTTAACCCTAAACCCCCTAAGCAGACCGAAGACTAATGCAGAAAAACAGAAAACCTGTGCACACGTTTGGAGCGTTAGCAGTATCAATTACTGTATGTAAATGAACACAAGCAATCAATAAGACAAGAAATCAATGAAACAGTGATCCGATGACGTGATTCTTTTCTTTGTAGATTTATTCGGTGACCAAATGCCCAGCCAACACGTGTTTCGTCAGGGAGTGAACCCTACGACTTCTTCAGGGCCAATGAGTAAAAGAGGGCAGGAATGGTATATCACTCCGCCGGTTATAATTCCGTCCCGGCTGAGACAGGAAGTTCAGTCCCAGGAGGGGCAACGGGTATAAATGGGTAAGTACCACAGACTATCACAGCAACAAAGGAAGGGGTGAGTCTAGCGAGTACGCCAGAAATCCGGGAGTAAAGCATCCCAGACTTTACTCCCGGGAAAAAAAACCTGTGACCACCCACCACAAGCAGTGCACAACTTTGTGACCGCAGCCGCCTGCCGAGTAGGCAGAAAGCCCAGAGCGTCCCACGAAGATTTCAAGCTGAAATCTCGCGAGAACTCGGCTGCCATCTGGAAGTCAGGCATGTCAGCCCATAGCAAGGGGAGAAGCACCGGCGGCCATCCTAGAGCCAGGCAATACAGGAAACAGTGAATCAGACCTGCACAACCACCATCATGACAGAGGAGGGAAATGAAAGCACCATCGCAAATGCAATCTTCCCCAGACCACTGCCTTTTAGCCTCTCAGAATCCCAGATGAAAGGCATTCGTTGGGAGAGATGGATCAGACAACTTTGGCAACTTTGAACCTCAGAGAAATGTAGACTTCGAGAGATATGCATTTAACACAGCATGTCAACTGGCAGAGGAGTCCCTTGGCAGTTCGCAACCAGACTGCGGAAACTGGTGGCATACTGCAAATTCAATAAATTCCACAACGAGCAAGCAATACAACTGCGCATCATTGAAGGCTGTCAGTCAGTCGACTTTCATGCCTGAATAGTAAAAGAACCTTACACACTGGAGAAAATACTGACATTGACTCTTGCAAAGGCAGAGCAAACAGCACATGCCAGACAAATGGAAAATGAGAGAGAGTGGACAGTGGAACAAGCAAATCGCATGTCTGGGAATGCCAGAAGACATGATAAAACACCGCCACCCGGAAGTAGAAACAAGACAGAACATGCTATCGTGGTGGACGTGAATTCCCACATGTTAGTGCCTGCGCTGCCATGGGACACAAGTGCCGGAACTGCAACAGGGAAACTCACTTTGAGAGTGCCTGCATGAGTGGGCAATTCAAACGAAGCAAGGGAGACCAGCAAAACAAGGACAAGCAGATACACACGGCACATAGACACACAAAATCGCAGTCCATTAGCTGACTCAGATGGAGCAAATGCACACAAGGCCACAGAATGGCTGTTTCTGATGTCAGACGTACCAACGCAGGGCTGCATGCCTGAGCACATCCAACTAATGGACAAACGACAGATAAAGCAAATAGCGACAGTGGACATTGAGGTAGGCAACCACACCACAAGCTTCGTACTAGACAGTGGTGCCATGTGCAACATCATGTGGATGTCAGAATATGAAAACTTGAGACACAAGCAGCTGCAATCACCGACCACTGTTAATGTCTTTACATGGGGCTCAAGGAAGCCGGTGGTAAACATGGGTAAATTCGGAGAGACACTAACATACAAAGAAAGGTCGATAAAAGAAGATGTGCATGTTCTACGCGGAGACATCCTAGCACTGTGTCTACTAAGGAACGTTACTGCGCAGGTGATGGATTTCCTAGCCACGACATATCAAATGTCAGAACAACACAACCTTCTGACAGAACACTCGGCTATACTACAAGGACTAGGGTAACTGAAAAGTACGCAAATAACACTGCACATCAATGAAGCAGTCAAGCCAGTGGCTCAGCATCATGGAAGAGTGCCGATGCACCTGCAACCACAAGTGGAAGAAGAGATGAAGTCCCTAATGGCGCAAGACATCATGGAGTTAGCAGATGGACAAACTCCATAGGTATTTTCTATAGTAGCAATACCTAAAAATAAAACATTAAAAATGTGCATCTAGACGGCCGCGACTCTCTTTGGCACATTGTCGCATACCTTCATACGACGGGGGTATGGGGGGTCACTAATCTCAATCTAGACTACCTGGCAACGAGGCTCCTTGTGATCCATGACTGGTTTGCGGGCGGCTGGTCCGACCCAGCATACTGGTCAATGGATTTTCCACAGCTCCAAGCCTACCTGTACGGGGTCCCCATACCGCACACCCTCCCCTCCATCACTCCAATGGTGTTCATGGCCTGGCGTGCGGCCTTACACCACACACGTTGGGGCGGGACACTTACTCGGCAGACGCCCTTGTGGATGGGCGCATGGCTGAAAGAAACTTCATCCCTTCAAGGCTTCAGCCGATGGGACCGCATCGGGATTTCGCTCCTCGGAGATGTTTGGGTAGAGGACCACATTCGATCATTTGCGGATCTCCAGCAAAGGTACTCACTCCACTCCTCTTAATTTTACAAATATCTACAATTAAGGCATGCCCTACGGCTGCACATTTCGTCCCCCACCTCCTTCCCGGAATTCAGCCCTCTCGAAGCCCAGGTGATGATGGGGAACCTGGGCAGAGGGGGGGTATCGCGGATTTACCGTTCCCTCGTCAACAATGGCCCCACATCCCTAGCCTTGCTGTGCGCCCGGTGAGTGGGGTGGCTGGGTCCCCTAGAAGATGCTGATTGGAGAGATGCCCTTATGGCTCCCAAGACCTTGACAACCTCCTCCAAGCTGCGTCTGATCCAACTCTATTACCTCCATGCGGCATACCTCACCCCAGCGTGCCTCTACAGGGCTCGTTTGCGGCCCTCTCCATCCTGCACACGTTGCAGTCAGGCCCCTGCAGATTTCTACCATATGATCTGGCAGTGCCCGGTCCTGGAGCCCTTTTGGGTGGGGGTGGAACTGGAACTCACACAGACCCTGGGATGGAAGATTCCTCATGACCCGCTGCGCCTGATCCTGGGGGTGTTCGATGGTCTTGATGGCTCCTGGGCTGATAAGCGCTTCCTGGGCACTACATTGGCGGTGGCGAAAAGGGGTATTGCGGTGCTCTGGTCCCAGGCCAAGCTACAGACTAGGCGGAAGTGGAGAAGGGGAGTGGATTGGTGCGGTACCCAAGAGGAAGCCCTTTTTGAAACTCGGGGTTGTTCTGAGGTTTTTGATAAGGTATGGGGCAAGTGGTTCAACCTGCGGCCTTAGGGGATGCAGCCCTTTTTTGTCACGATTGTAAGTGGGTACATGGGTTGTTCTTTTCCTTGCGGACACTTTGCAGGGCTTTGCCCTTACTCTTGCCAATGGGTCTCTTCAATCATGTACATGGTCTTACTGCCTGGAATGTTTTTGTGATCTGGTTTTGAAACCAATAAACTTGACTATCAAAAAAAAAAAAATGTGCATCTGCGTCGACATGCAAATCCCGAACATGGCAATTGAGAGAGAAAGGCACCTAGGGCTTCACTTAAATGACATGATCAGCTGTCTCACTGGAGCATGTAGATTCTCAAAGCTAGACCAATGCAAAGGGGACCATCAACTGGAGATTAATCTGCAATCATGACAGATCACAACTTTCTCCACTAACATGGGTCTTTTTTGCTACAAGCAAATCAGCTTCGGAATATAATCCACAATGGACATTTTCTAAGAGACAGTGAGACAGGTGATAAGGCCCATAAAGAACAGCTAAATTACAGCGATGATATCCTGGCATACAATGAGGAGCACAACAAGGCCCTACGAGAAGTCTGCAGCCAGCTGGAACATGCCAGCCTGACCCTGAATGAGGACAAATGTGAGCTGGGGAAGAGAGAACTAGCGTCCTTTGGACACATATTTTCAAAGAAAGGAATGAGGGCAGATCTTAGCAAAGTGGAAACGCTGCAAAAAGCAAGACCTACCGCAAACATAGCAGAAGTGAGGTCATTTCTTGGGCTGGCGAGCTACTGCGCTCGCTACACCAAGGCCTTTGCCACAGTGAGTACCCTAATTCCGGACATAAGAAAGCAGGGCCAGCAATTTCTCTGGATCACTGAATGTGAAAGGGCATTTAAAGCCATCTGGCACGCAGTCACATCAGTAGACAACCCCACCTACTTCAATCCTTCACTATGCACCGAGCTCACTGTTTAAGCCAGCTCGGTGTGGCTAGGAGTCATTCTTGCACAACACATGCCAGGAAGATGACACACTAAAAGCAGTCAGAACAACAACATGACAACAAAGGTGGAGGAAATGCTAGCATTCAAACAAATGCAAGAGGAGCTGTCAGAAACAGAAAGAGGGGTTCTACTTCGAGGAACAAGGATAATAATACCAAAAACACAATGGTGGCAGACAGTGAATCTAGCCCTTTAGTCCCACTGGTATTTTATGTGTTCCGATGTCGGTACAATAATTTTAAATTGACATCTTGCACAATATATCGCTACTTTTGCACCATTTTAAATTGAAGTAATAATTGCCATTTTGCACAAACAGTTTTTAGCTGAAGTAGTAAAATGTACCATGTAAGTATATGCTGATCGTCTGCTTTTACAGTTAAAAAGTAAATTGTTGGTCACTACTGAATCAAAGCTCCGTCCTGCCTGGCTGCCCCTGACCCCGTTCCATCACAGCGTGTGCCGATTGTGCGGAGGGTCGCTGGGGTTAGCATCTGCTTCCGGGTTGCTACCGGAAGCAGCAGGTCTGCACTGTAGTGTTTCTCCGCCCCCCCCCCCCCCCCCTAGTTAATCTGACAAAGGGCGCGGATGCGCGCAGCGTCGTGCCGGTGGCGCGCCAAAGGCGGCCAAAGGCAAGCCTGTCTGCGCCCGTCCTCGCCCGACCGCAGCTAGGAGCCAGGACCCCTGGTCTTTTTGGGCCTTGCCTCATATTTCGCTTCCCCACAGCTATTTCTTCTTATACTCTACTACTGCAGTTCCTAGCAAGCTCCTGGAATAATGGGCTTCATACAATATACCGGCCAAGAATTAAAAGATTTGAATAGCTATACTGGCTGCTATACGGGCGCATGGGAAACGAATCCGTCCAGTGTCCCTGACATTGGCCGTTCCTCTACACCTATCAGTCATAAAACTCTAAAAAGCTCTCATAAGTCCAATACGCCCCTTAGAGCGATCTATCTAAATGCCCACTCCATTCCCAAGCACTCCATGGAGGTATGGGACGTACTAGATCGAAATAATCCTGACATATGTTTTATCACCCAAACCTGGCTTCATGCAGACGCCGGCCCAGATATACATATTGCTTTTCCTTCACACTACAATTCAATAAAGATATTCTGACCACTCTAGATAAAATTGCCCCTTTGAAGAGGGTAAACCCTAAGGCCAGAATCGCTCCCTGGTTTACGGATCAATTAAAAACAGTAAAAAAGCTATGTAGAAGGGCCGAAAGACTATGGCGGAAAAACAGAAGCCCTGCAAATGACAAAGGCTATAAAAAACAGCATCACCTCTATATGAGTAAAATAAAACAGGCAAAAAAATCCTATTTGTTGAGCCGGATAACTATGGCAGAGAACTCTTCAAGAGAGCTTTTCCATATTTTAAGAGATTTTACTACTTCTACAAACACACCCATTATACCCATATCTCAAGACTGGACCGATTCGCTATCAAATTTTTTCGAGGAAAAAATTATGAGCATTCACAAGACTTTTGCTCCCATACCTAATTACAGTCATGTAGCAGAAGTTCCTTGTTTTTTATCTAACCCTTTGGGTCTTTTAGATAAATTTATCGAATGTGACTATAAATCCGTCACTTCAGCTATGTTAAAAATAAAATCCGGCTCCCCGGCCGACCCGTTTCCTTCTAAACATTTCTCTATAATGGCATCCACAGTCCTAGACAGCCTGATTGCATTTTTTAATCAATCCCTGTCTTACGCGGTCTTTCCCTCTGTTTGGAAGGTAGTCAGTGTTAGACCAATTTTAAAGAAGCCAACTGCTGATCCTAAGTTGCTTTTGAACTATCGTCCAATTTCACTGCTTCCCTATTTTGGCAAAATACTGGAATCTATTATACACCAGCAACTGGTGGAACATTTGGAGAGGCATGATCTCTTAGACTCCTCTCAATCTGGCTTCAGGGCAGCACACAGCACAGAAACAGCACTGGTTGAGGTTACGGATAATATCAGATTGACCCTAGATAAACACCAATCGGCCATTCTTGTAGTGCTCGACCTGTCTGCTGCCTTTGACACCATCTCCCATAAAATCCTTGAACAAAGGTTGTGGGAGGTTGGTGTCAGGGGAAGTGCCCTGAAATGGTTCAGCAGCTACCTGTCTGGACGCACCACCACTGTCCAGATGGTAAATTTTGTTTCCTGTGCGAGACCAGTAAAAATGGGAGTTCCACAAGGCTCCATCCTGAGCCCCACGCTTTTTAACCTATATATGACCCCTTTGGCTGGGGTGAACAGATCGCACGGTTTCGTTGTCATATCCTGCGCTGATGACACGCAGATTCTGATCACCCTAGGTCCCGACCTAAGCGATACTAAAAAGCGTTTTAAAGACTGTCTTATAAATGTTGACAAATGGATGAGTCTCAATCATCTCCAGCTAAACGGGGCCAAATCGGAGATTATGCTCTTTGGTAAAGCCAGCAACCATTGGTCTCATGACTGGTGGCCTCCTGGACTTGGACTCTGTCCTACTCCAAAAGACACAGTCCGCAATTTGGGTTTCCACTTGGATGACTGTCTATCCATGCGTAGCCATGTTAAACACGTTATCGGCACCTGTTTTGGTGTCATGCGCAGTCTTAGAAAGGTTTTTCGATGGCTCCCTCTGGAGGCCCGTAAACCTTTGACACAAGGTCTGATAACAAACAGAATGGACTATGGAAACGCACTACTGTTGTCAATAAATGAAGATCTTATAGGCAAACTTCAGGTTTTACAGAACACAGGTCTTAACCGTCCATACAGATCACCTTCCGCAGCATGCCTTAATACTCTCCACTGGCTCCCGATTAAAAAGCGAGTCCTCTTTAAAGTGCTGTGTCTTACGCATAAGTCTATGCATGGAATCGGTCCAAAATATTGGCCTAAGAAGCTGCAGTGGTATCACCCGTCCATAACGCTACGTTCCAGTGATGCGGCATTGCTAACTCCTCTGAGAATAAACACAGTCAGACAAGGAGGCCGTTCGTTTTCCTTTCTGGCACCATCGCTCTGGAACAAAATGCCTTTTCATCTCCGTAGCATTCGAGAACACGGTAAATTCCGTAAGGAGCTGAAAACCTGGCTCTATGTCAATTAGCCTGATGGGTCCACTCGAGTAACCTGCAAGCGCCATGAGACTCATGCTGAGTGATATGTGCGCAATACAAATTCTCTTGACTCTGACTCTGACTGGGGCATAGTGGCAACCAAAAAGATGATATGAGAAAAAGTCTTGTTCCCGGGTCTGGATCGTCTGGTGAAAGACACAATAATGAGCTGTCACCTATGCCAAATGACGGGAAGGCCAGCAAAGCAAGGACAACAACACATATCCGACCTCCCGAGGTGGTGTGGACGACATTGGCAGCCGACTTCTATGAGCCACTGGCAACTACTTGCTAGTAGTCATTGATGAATGCTCCAGGTTCAGCAAGCCACCACCACTAGCGACAAAGCAAACAAGGACGATGAAATTATGTCAGTAATGACAGTGTTTTCTTTCTGTCCCATGTCCTGCCTTTGATTTTCTTTCTTTCTTCCTTTCCTTCTTTCTTTCTTTCTTTCTCTCTCTTTCTTTTCTTCGTTTCCTTCCGTTTGTTTCCAAAAAAAGGGGAAATGTCGGAGCGAGGTGCACAGTGCACTATGACCATGCACAAAGGCGAAGGTAGGGGCCATGCACCAGACACCACTTTTGCAGTATTGGGGAGACAAGGAAAGAAACAGGACATGCTTGCGAGCACAGCAACAAGGAAGAAAAATAAAGGAGACGACAATCCCTACCTGGGTCCTGGTGTACTCCTTGGGGTACAGGGCAGACGCAGGACACAACACATATGGTACAAAGTTTACCTAGGGCTTGCCAGTTACATATCATGTAGGAAATTGGGTTATTAGTTGAGGGGGTGAAACCCTTCTCAAGCATCCAAAACAATTCATGTCAGGGTGAAGTCACAAGCAAACCCCAAATTAACCTGTGCGGAACCCTCTGGAAGATTATCACAAAAGCAGTCAGGCTTAACTTAGAGACAACGTGTAAAGTATATACGTGGCACTTCACACAGAAATAAAGTGAAAACACAAAACAAGAAAAATCCCATATGAATTAAAAAAATAGAATAGAATTATTTCAGACCAAAACAATGAAAATTCAATCAATACTGGAGACATGCAATTTTAAAGATTTAGGGTAAGTTGATTGCCTAAAAGCTCAAAGAAATACTTGCAATTACCTGCACGTGAGTTGAAGTTAAAGCCAACTGTGATGGAGCGCAGGCCGGATACAGGGACCAGGTTTGTCCAGCTGAAAGAGTTACCTTAAAAATGTTCAGCACAAAGAGTTGTGTTTGCTGTAGAGGAGGCAGTAAGGAGCAGAGAAAGCAGGCCAGGCGTCACATATGGTCGTCGATGTAGCACAAATATTGTGTTGGATGTTGAGGACAGTTATTGCTGGAGATTCACATTGGCGATCACCATGGGCTGTAAATACTGTAGTGCGAGTTGCAGATCTAACATTGCTGGGCTTAGCTGGAGGTCACTGTGGCATGAAGAATTGGGTTCACAAGAATGTTGCACTGGTGAGTGTTAGACATCACATCCTTGGCATAGTTTTCCCCTAATTTATTGCCTTCAGACCTCCTGCTTTTGCTGACATTTCTTTTTTTGTGGCTTTAGGACTCTGTGCACTTTACTACTGCTAAACAGTACTGAAGTGCTTGTGCTCTCTCCTAACAACATGGTAGAATTGGCGTATACCCAATTGGCATATTTAATTTGCTGATAAGTTCCTACATGTACCCAAGGCCTGTAAATTAAATGCTGATATAGGGCCTGCAACACTGATTATGCCACCCACTTAAGTAGCCCCCTATAAACATGTCTCAGGCCTTTCATTGCAGAGTCTATGTGTGCAGTTTAAACTGCCATGTGGATCTGGCAAAACAGACCTGTTGTCAGGCACACCCCTTCCTATTTAATACATATGTCACCCCTGGACAGCTCCATGGGCAGAGTGCAGTGTTTTTAAAAAGTTGGACACTTTTAAGCTTTACATGTCCTTGTAGTGAAACACTCCTAAAGTCATTTTTCACTACTGCAAGGCCATTCTCTCCCATTGGATAACATTGGAGTTGCCTTATTACTCTTATTAGTGTAATCTCCAAATGGGAAGAGATAACTGTTTCATGTTTGGTGTTTCTGGAATCCTAATTTAAAATCCTAATTTATGGTGAAGTTGGATTTTAAATTATAATTCTGAAAATGCAACTTTTACAAAGATGGCATTTGTTTGCCTTAGCCATTTGGAGCCTGCAGCCTGTCTACAGTCACATGACTAGGTTTAGTTGGAAGTTGGGTTTTTTGTATTCCTCTTAGACAACCACAGTCAATGGGAGCTTAGGTGTGACTGAATGATTTGGTTTGGTGTTTAGTTTTGTAGAGCGATCGAATTCTCTGAGGCGCTGCTTCAGTCATCAGGAAAAAGCTTCTAGACTAGTAGCTGAAAAGCCAAGTTTTAAGAGATTACCTGAAGGACAAAAAAATTGGAATTGTCAAACATAGAGAATTCCACAGTTTGGCAATTCCCCAAATAAAACCTCTACCTCCCCAAGAGGCTTGTTTAATCTTACGAATCACCAAAAGCTTAGATGTGGATGAGCTAAGCTTTCTTGGCGGAGAGTACCATATGAATCTGTCCCGCAAATAGTTCAGACCAACATTGTGAAGTGCCTTGAAGGACATGCACAGCGCCTTAAATTAGTTTATTTTTTTTATAGGTAGCCAGTGCAGTTTAACCAATGCCTCAGAGATGGATTAGTATTTTGGTATTTCCAAGAGAAGCCATGCTGATGCATTTTGCAGCATCTGCAGTTTGTGGAGGAATTATTGTGGGATATTCAGGAAAAGAGCATTGCCATAATCGAATTTGGATAAGACCAGTCCCATTTCTACATTTATCTGAAGGGCCAGTGGGTTGAAGTGACATATCTTCCTGATAATTCTCAAGATGAAGAAAATGGATGACACTAGGGAATTGGCCTGATCCTCAAAAGATATTTTGTTGTAGAAAATGATCCGCAAGTCTCTATCTTTCCTCACAAGAGTGGGCAATGAGTCATGTTCCTCAGGCCCCCAACTTGGAGACCAAAATGAGGTGTTAGTGCCCATATGAAGGACCTTTATCTTCCCAGAGCTAAGCTTTAAATAATTGACTTTCATCCAGTTACCTATCTATCCCATTCAGTTTTTTTATCTAGTTGCTGTTTACTCTGGGTTGCTAGATACTGAGACCACTATTCGAGTGTCATCGGCGTATGAGAAAACAGAGAAGCCAAAATATTAAATGAGCCTGACAAGTGGTGTGACATAAAGATTGAAAAGGGTAGGGCTCAGTGAGGAGCCCTGAGGCACCCCACATAGCAGGCTAACAATTTTGGAATTGGATTCCCCCATTGAAATGCTTTGTTCCCTCTCTAAAAGAAAGGAGCTCAGCAGACAGAGAGCAGAACCTCTTATGCTGAGCTAAAAAAAAACAATCGATCAAGGTATCATGAATGCACAGAGAGATCCAATAACATTAGAGCAGTCATACCACCTTCATCAAGTATGGACCTTAACTCTTCTGATGCGACAATCTGAGCCCACTCTGTGTTATGCCCACCTCTAAAAACCAAATTGTGTTGAATCTAGAAGCTTATTTGCATCTAGAAAGGATGGCAGTTCTGAATCTAGAGCCTTTTCTAAAATTTTAGATAGAAACGTTAGTCAAGATACGGGCCTATAACAACTATGCTCCTGTGTATTAAGACTGGGGTTTTGTAGAAGCGGGAAAATTGAGGCCCCCTTCCATTCTAATGGAAAATGTCCTGATTTAATTATCTCATTAAAGATTATGGTTAAAATGGACACTTTTGATGATTGAAGATGCACAATTGTGGGCGGACAGGGGTTCAAGAGAGAGTCTGGCTTAGTGGAATTAAGTAGACTAAGAACCTGCTCAGTATTAAGTGGGGGAAAAGTATCTAGTATTTCCAGTCTGGAAGATGCTCCGCTTTCAGTCTGATAATCTGGAATAATATGCTTATTGGTGACAAAGGTGTTAACAACATCCTTCACCTTAGTCTGAAGAAAACTCACCAGTGTGTCACTGAAGACTTTGCTGCAATTGGTACTGGTAATCTCAGAATGGGCACTCACTGGCTGGATATGAGGGGGGAGCTGGGCCTAACCTCACTTACACCTAAATAGGATTGTCTTGTCTCCACACAAAGGGTTGCATACCCGCTGTAGCTAGTCTGGAGCCAGGGAATGGAAGGCACAGGAAATCTGAGCACTTCAAAAGCAGGCTTCTAGAAGCTTCTCCCCACTTCAAAGGCACAACTGTGTTTTAAAGGAGGACCTTAGACACCACCGCTTCAGCACACTTCTCGACCTGTGGCTACTCTGCCAAGAAGAAGGACTACTGTGCTGCTGAAGGACTGCCACTCTGCTGGACTGCTGATCTCAAGGAACTGATGCCCTGCTGTGCTGCCCTGCTGCCCTCTTGCCTGGGTGAGAAGGGCTGAACCTGCATCTCTTGAACCCAGAACTCAGAGTGACTCCAAGGGTTAGTTGGCTGGCCTCTTGATCTGAAGCCTTAGGTACATAACAGGCTTCTAACTACCTTGCACCTGGACTCTGCTATCTGGGAGTCTACCCTGCCAAGTGGTGCCACCACAGTTTTGGACTCTTGGAAGTGGGCTAAAGGTGCTTGTCAGCAGAACTGAAACATCTCCTTACAGTGGAAAGGCCATAATAGCTGTTTTTACTGTAATGAACACTGGGTTACATTATTACCATCAGTAATAACGATTATGGTTTGGAAGCTGCTAGAAATATGTTTCAAGGACTATTTTCAATAGGTATTTTAAATCTAATTTAGTGGTAAAATTCCATTTTAAATACATATTAATGAAAATTCACTTTTTAAAAGTTATCTTTCTTCTGCCTAAGGCCCCATTGCATTTGTTTTCCTGCTTCTGAAAGCCAGTAATCAGCATTTGAATAGGTGTGAACTTGCTCCCAGGGCAGGTATAAAGGCCTTGGGTATGGAGAGGTGACAGGATTGCCTATTGGCTAGGCCCGGGAACTTGATTAGCTTCAAAGAAGCCTACCCTGTCACTAGCAGATGTAGCTAACGTCCAGGTCTGCAAGTTTCTTTTGTCCCCACAGTCAGATTGGTCCCAATCACAGTGGGATTCTTGTTAACATCACAGTGTAAAATGCAAGCAGGTCTACTGGAGTTTTGCATATCACACTTGGGGCACACTTCAAAGGACGAGAGTCTGTTGCAAAACTATTCTTCTTCATCCACTGTCTGGTTGCTGATGAACCCTTCTTTGTTCTACTAGACTACTGTCCCTAGGTTTCTTGGGGGTACAGGGACTGCAATTACAATTACAATAGTATACTCTCCTCCACACAACCACTGTCCTGAAAATGCCCAAAATGCGTAGGGTTTGATCCGGGAACCTTTACCCTATTGCTTAGGGCAATCCAAGGGGTCATTCCTACCCACCAGTTCGTGCCAGGCATAAATCTGGCATCTCCAGGCTGCCATGTCAGAAAACACCTGGACCTGTGAAAGATCAGAACAGGACTGAACATGTTATCTGAAACTTTATAACAGCCTAGAAGACGGCACCTGCTGTGTCTCTTGCACTCAGGACGGGTCCCTCTTGTACCCAGCAGTGAACTCCAAGGGTGATGGGGCTGAACTCCTTTCAAAGAAAGTGTGAAAGTGAGAAGTGTGGCTCAATGGTTAGAGCGGCAGACCCTGATGCAGAGGTCTGGCCCGGGACCAGGGTTCAATTCCCCGCCTCGGCGGGTCTTGGGCTCAAAAATTCCACGGACCTGACAATTCTCGCCTCGGTGCCTATTCCAATCATGGAGTCCCACTCTGCAACTCTGGGCAATAGCTTGCTTAATCTCCACAACGGCCCCCACAACGCTAAGGGGGTGCCCAGGAGTGGACACCTCACAGGGAAAGCCAGGATGGGTTCCACAGCGGTATTCGTACAAGCGCCTTGAGACCCTTGCGGGTGAGTAGTGCGCTATACAAGTATCAATTTATCAATTTACAAAGCAACAGGGATACAACAAGCCACAGGAGGCCTTTCCCTGCATCTGCTCGGCTGACCCGTGCCAATTGGACCAGGACTGGACCTTACTGAGGGCCTCTGCCTGCCACCCTGTTAGTCTCTAAGTTACTCCTCCTAGATCTTGGGGGCTTTTGAAGTGTAGACTTGTGGAGGAATGGGACTTAAAGGACTGAAATCAGAAGCTAAAATCTTTGAACAGGTTAGTGTATCAGACCTGTGTTCCATCGTGGTCAGCATCAAATGTTGTCAAGGTCCTGTTCTACCACACCCATTTACTTTAATTGGCACTTTGTGTTTCTTGGTGGTATTTTGACTTAAAATTTTAAAAAATCATCTCTTTATTTCTATTGTAATTCTGTCATTTTTAAAATTACATTTTATTCTACTTTTTAATTCAATTAGTTTTATTGTGTTGCATTTCAACTTTGTTGTAAATTGGGTTTCTGGTTGGCAGAGATATGCACCCTGTCCAAGCAGGAACCATGATGCTAGTCAGGGTATATAAACACACCTTAAATTAACCTGCGCTCCTTCCCTGATAGCTTGGCAGAGAGCAGTCAGGGCCTAACTTAAGATGAAATGTGTAAAGTATTTGTGCAGCACTTCAACCAGAAAAAGTGAAAATACCACACTAAAAATACCTCTCTGGTTAGAACAATAGAGCTTAATTTAATAAACAAAACAAAGTAACAAAAATCCAATAAGTAGAACCGGAGCTATGAATTTTTAAAGAATAAACTGGAATATAGAGCTTAAAAGCATAAAGTGCCAACTGGAGCTATCTAGTCACACTAGATCACGACAAATCCGAAGGTTCAGGCCAACCGCGATGGAGCGTGGGTTGGATAGAGGGACCAGGCTTGGCCTGCTGAAAAGTACCTTGGTTGGTCGTCGTGCAAAGACGAGATCCGGGGTGCAGGTGAAGCAATGCATCAATGATGGTCCACACAACGAAGGCAATACATTGGTTCCGAGCCTTGCAAAGGCGACTATTCGTCTGCTTTGGGGATGATGCACTGTGCAGCGGTGATGTGTCTGTGTCGATCCTTGCAATGGCTGTGATGCGTTGGTGCCGATCCTTGCAACAGCGGCGATGCGTCTGCATGGAGGAGATGCACCAATTCTGAGCCTTGCGTGGATGGCAATGCATTCATTCTGCTGGAGCAGCACTTTAGACCCACTTCCAAGAGCCCAAGACTGGGTTGGCACCATTTGGCAGGGCAGACTCACAGATGGCAGAGTCCAAGTGCTGCGGCAGGTCAGTTGGAAGTCTTTTATGTCCCTGAGACTTCAATCAGGAGGCAAGCCCGCAAGCCCTTGGAGTCAATTTGGGGTCAAGTGATGTAGGTCTAGTTCTTCTCAACCGGTCCAGAGGGGCAGCAAGTCAGCACAGAATGAAATCAGTTCTTCCAGAGCTGCAGTTCATCAGAGTGGCAGTCCTTCAGCAGCACAGCAGTCCTCCTTCCTTTTAGAGTCTTCAAAGGACCAGAAGTGTACGGAAGTGGCAGGGTCAGAAGTCCAGGTCTTATACCCAGTGGTACCTTTGAAGTGGGAGAGACTCGGAAGTGGATAGAGGTCCTCTCTTCCTGCCCAGCTCCATACTCACTACGAGGGGTGTAGAGTTCTCTGTTATGGGGGAGGACACAGCCTATTCAGGGGTAAGTGTGAGGCTGTTCACAGCTCCTCCCTCCCATTCTCCCAAGATGGCCCATTAAGTCACTCCTAAGCCCCAATTACTGTGGATGCCTAGAAGGAATGCACACTACTGTATAAATAATTTGCACTTTGCCTCTACGTTAAGCCTATCTGATCTGTGCCATAGCTGTGAAGGGTGTTAGGCTCAGGTTAATTTAGCGACATTAGTGATTCATACTAAGAAGGATTGTTGTTATTACCTGAGGTGGGTGCCCATCCCCTCAGCTTATACCCACATTTCTTACACTGTTGCCTTGTTTAGATTCTTTTTGCTGATCAATGTTTATCTAGAACAAGAGTGCAGAAGGAAAATCCAGGTTTCGTTTTCACTCTTTTAACTGCAGCTCTAATACTGCTACGGGACATGCCTTTATCCTTGGCTGCTGACTCTGCCAGCAGGGGTTATGACATGTGAAGTTAACTATATTAATTTATTACAGTTGAGCAACTATGCCATTTCTTTACTACATGCATCTAATGGTGTCACACGTTGCCTGTAATAAATAATTAAAGACAGGCATTTATACGGGGGATGTGGGCTCCCATGTATCATAACCTGATATCTCTACAAATTAATTGAGGACGCTGTACTATTGGTGGAAGCAAACTCTTTGTGATAGATCTCAACAAAATTACATTGAGTAGAGCTTTTTATCATTATATCCTCATAAATGCATTATCCCTTGAAAGAAAAAGGGATAAGGGACTTCCCTTTTTGTACTTCAATGTATTCAATATTAAACCATTTTATCTAACTTGTCCCTGTGAGATTCTATATACGGACGTCAATTTGTGTGAGTGAGCAATTCTGCACTGAGAAATAAGCGGTTTTGCACCTACATTCTTAATCATTGCCCATTGCAAAGTGACATCTGTACTAGTCCATATGTGTAAAAATCTACTCTTGTTTCAGACAACCTTGCTATGTTTACATACATTATTTATATTCCAGGACTGAGGGGAGGACGCTCTCCAGTTCACTATCACCTGTACTTACTGGGTAAGACATCTAACCACACATAGTTTAGGGTGCAAAGTAAATAAAGAAAAAACTACAGTAGCACAAGCATTCATAGTACCTCATCTGGAGAAAAATGCATTGATGCGCTATCTATTTACACTGATTGAAAATTATGTTTTGCACTGGTTGGGCAGTCTAAGTTCCTGGCAAACTTCCGGCTCACCGGTGTAAAATTCCTCAAACAGCGCTGTTATGCATATAACCTGGCTCTTTATGTTGTTGGGGTGTGCCATTTTGCTATATTATCTCATGTAACGATTAGTGTTGTTATGTGACAGCAAAAATGAATGTTGCTATTTTACCTGTGAAAAACAAGTAGGAATATTGATTTTTGTTTCACAAAACATTACCCACTAAGGGAATAAGAAATGGAGCAAAATAACAGCGCAGTTACACAATTGTAATATGCAACCAAACTCTACCTCAGTGCAAATTAGAAGATTCAGAGCACTTTATGCAATCTTAAACCTGTTTCTAAATGTGAGACCCATGTTTAGTCCATGGATCTTAGCATTTGAAGACTGTTTGTGCATTAATTCAGTACATTGGTATTAGCAAGTGACCATGATAATGACAAATGTTAAAATGATCTACCATATATAAGTTATACATGATCAGACCTTGCGGGCCAAGACAAAAATAGACAATTTATCTAGAAGGCTGTTAAAAAATGTTTTTGTGTTTTACATTGCAGGTGGACAAACACTCCATTATTGAAGAATAAGATCATTGTTTCATTAGATATTTGAGATATGAAGAAGTTACAGTTAACATGGTCTGGCAAAGATAAGGTGGGAGGAGGTGCGTTCACATGGGAGAAGGACATGAGACCAAGGACGAATTGTTGCACAGGAGTGTACATGGACAAGGCCATGGAAGGAACCAATGTCATGGAAAAACCTGTGGTTGAGCCTCCGGTGGAAACGTTTGAGAAAAGCATTATGGGACATCTGCTGAAAGAGATTTGGGTATATGATGCATTGTAGTGAGGGATAAGGCACCATTCCATCTTACCTTTCAGATAGAAAGCACCTGAGTGCTAAATTGCTTATTTACTGTTAGTCGCCTTATTCTGCTTGACCCATCTCATGGTTTAGTGACTTCTTAGGAAGACTTTAACCAGTGACACCTTTTTTCCCTAACCTTTTGATTAAATGCTAAAATAGGGATGCATCTTTTAGAGTTAGAGTAGGGATAAATAGGATTGCATAATTTTCTCCAATGAACCACGGATGCAGGGGAATCTTCATTTTTGTTTCATGATCACTTACATAATAATCATAGAATTTTCTGTCTTTTTATTGCTCAACAGAGTGAATTTCTTCCAAATATTTAGATTCCTTCTGTTTCCTTTGTATTTTTATACTCGTTTGCTGAGATTCGTGTATGTCCACTTATTTTTGAATTTGTAATAAAATTTGACTAACCTTCATTTGGTTTTCTGCCTGGGTTATTGTGTAGCCACATTGGTTATATGGTACATTAGATTTGATTTGTGGAATTTCCTGCTCCCCTTTACAATTTCATGCTGCAAAAAAAGGAACATCAGAAAAATCGTCATCAGAGAATTACTGAGCAAATGGGCCCAAGCCCTATCACCACCATCCTTGTGATGGCTGTGAAAGGTAGTGGTTCACAATTTGTGACTTATCTCATTAATACACATGACGTAGGCCAAATTGCGACCCACTAACATTTGGTATCTTGTGAAATGACCTATTAGTGCACAGGTCGATTTGAAAAATATCGAACTGCAAACAGTGTTTTACGTCCAGTGCTTTGTACATCTGGCCCCATGTCCCAATGTAGAAATCGGGACTGGGTGAAAGCAACAAAATGTATCAGGCCAATGCAATGACCCAGGGTATGTAAGTTGATTTTCCCTAGAAAAAAAAACAACAGCTTCAATCGTACCTCACTCAATGCCAATTTGCCTTCGATGAGACCTTTTTGGAAACAGCTTGCTGCCTTGCTCCTCTGGCCGATTTTGACTTTTTGCATACTAAAGGCCTGATTTTGCTCTCAGCAGAAGGGTGACACCATCACAATGGTGCCAGATATCCCTTCTGCCAAAATATAAATCCTATTGGATTTATTTTTCCGCAGATGGAATATCAGTCACCATTGTGACGGAGAAACCTGTCCACCAATTTCTAAATCATTCCCTAAGTAAGCCATCCTGCTTGGTCTATCCGACCTGAGATTCATCGTGGTTGACTAGAAATTGCTCCTAGGTCCCAGTCTACTTCTTCCATTGACTAATATTGGCATCCAGTGCTTTTTGGTGCTATCAAAAATAATATCCCGATTCGCCTTATTGAATTTTGGTTATTTTGGTGTCATTTTGTTTATTAAATTTTACTAATTCAATTTGGGATTTTTATTGTTTGGTTTTTTGACTTTATTACTGTAGTGGTGCTGCATAAATATTTAGCACATTGCCA
The DNA here is from genome assembly GCF_964204655.1 of Triturus cristatus. Classification (NCBI taxonomy): domain Eukaryota; kingdom Metazoa; phylum Chordata; class Amphibia; order Caudata; family Salamandridae; genus Triturus; species Triturus cristatus. The sequence goes on from NC_140587.1 coordinate 633,383,732, forward strand.
GAAGTGAAGCATGTCTGCTCTGTGCCATAGCTACCAGGGAATTGAGTTCAGGTCAATTTAGTAACTTTGGGGTTCAACCTGACAAATTACTGTCATTATTACTTGAGATGGGAACTCACCCACCCCAAATAATAATCCACTTTCTTACAGTAGTACCTTCAGTATTTTATTTCATATTGCATTTCGTCCTTTGGTACTCACATTGGTAGTGCTCTTGGTATTCTAGTCCCTTGTGTATTTACGCTCTAGTTCCTAGTAAATATACTCTCCAATTCATCTACACAGTAAATACTCCAGGTTAGTGGATAGCTTTCTCTGCAGCAACATCTGTGCTTTTGTTTCTCTTCCTTACTTTCTAGTACTGCTATCACTATCCTTTAGTTCTGCCCTATTCTATGTTCTCTGTTGTAAACCAGTGATTTCATAAATTCTTTCATGTTAATTTCCTGGTATCTAATATGTGCAGACACATTTCTATCTTGTGACTATTCATAGTATTTAGAGGCCTTTCTTGTGCAGAGGTTGCCTGCTGTTTTTTCACTTGCCAATCTTCTCCCTTCACTTTGTCCTGCCCACAAGTGTACTTTTGGGTGTACGGCTTGGTAACAGTGTCCTGGTTACAACACTTAGAAAGCAGTCCCTGTTTTGTTCCTGCCAGACACAGCTATGTGTCATGTGATTTCAGTGCTTAATTTATACCGGTGGTTGCAGGTGGCGGGCCCTAGCATTGATCTTTGGAGGACCAGGACTTATTTTTCACCATCAGAACATGTCCCAGAGCAAGAAGGAGAAAGGCAGAACATTGGAGGAGAGAAAGAAAGGAAACAGTGACAAAGGAAGAAAGGAGGGTTAAAAAGAACACACTAAAGAGGCAGGAAGCATACATTGCTGGAAGAAAGAAACACGAGACTAAGACACACCAAGACATGTTCAGTGCATACCTAAACCAGCATTAAGTATTGCTGGCGCTGGTTCTACAGAAAATCTTTAGATCCTTGCACTTACCTTTGATTTTTTTACAAATTGGGCATTGTCTGTTTTCTTCCTTGTTTCTGCCTACTGTGTCAGGCCTTGTCCTGCTGCTCACTTCCCCCAGCTAGCACTGTAATGGCAACTTGTGCATTAGCCCAAGTGCTGATCTTTTCTCATGAGACCCTGGTAAATCGTGAGACCTTTCTATATACTGGCCTCGTAGGACACCAGTATGTTTGTCGTAACAACCCTTTGCTTTTACTACTTACTGCTGTGGGTGCCCCTTAAACATGTATTGCCTGCTCCCCCTTTCTGAAAGGCTTTCTTTTTTTCCCACGTTTGTATCACACTCTTTCGATTATTGCTCTATATATTGATGTATTGCTACTCATTAGGAACATGTGTTCATTGTGCTCTGCCCCTTGCTAAGAACTACGGTTGCAAAATACATTTTGTAACATCTTTGTATCTCTTATGAATTGTACAATTCTTATTATTTAAATTGAAATTAAACATTGACGTTTATTCTTGGCCGAAAGAGAAATGTTCAATCCATTTTGTACTATATATTCCTTTGGCTTTCAATTAAACTTTGGACAAAAGTCTGTGGGAAAGCGGTTTCCTGTCTGTGTTCATGATTCAATTAGAGATGGCATGAATATACTTATTGTAGCTGAGCAACGATAGACTAATAATGCTCTTTGCACCCCAAGGCCAGATAAAACAAGTGATTAAGTTATTAGGAAAGTCTCTGCATGAGCACACAGCTGAATTGTGCATGACATAATCAGGTAGTGTGACGAGAACTGTGGGAGCTGAGGTACAATCACAGCGTTTCACATAAATGAAAATATTTGGATATCCATTTTGTATCTGCGGTGGAGGATCACAACTTCACAATACACTGTTCAGTCTCAAAAGAGTGGTTCAAATCACAGGTCTTTTTCATTTGTATTTTAAGAACAATTAATTCCATATCACAAGTTATAGAAGATTTTTGAATCGCCTAGTATTTTTATACGGGTTAATAGAGGGGGTTCCACAAGTGCTTTAGTTTTCGCCAAGGGCATTACTTTGAAGGACAGCTCTAGTCTGTCTGGTTTTTGCTATTGGTAGTTCGTTTTTAAGCCTATACTACAAGTCCGCGATCTAATCAGTTTGATATGATAAAGTACTAACTTCTTTCTACTCTTATAGTTAGGTCTAACATTTTCGATCTCTCCTCTACTAACAACCAAAGATAAGGATAGGAGGGTGAAAAGAATACAGCTTGGGTCTCTCTGTACATGTGGTTACACCTTAGTCAGTCGGTCGTAGCACATTTTGGTAATTCTCGTTCCTATATTGTTAACAGATAGGTGAAGATGCACATGTTGATGTTTTCCACCTTGGGAAATCTAACTTAAAACCACCTTCCCTGCTCATCTACCGAGGAGAAAGTGTGCTTTGGTGGAAAGGGTGTCATTTACATATATCTGCAGTGTTTAGCTAATTTCTGGTTCACCCATTAAAAGTTTCATATTTTTTTAAATTTATTTTCCATTAACAAATCGCCAAATATTTGAAGCTGGACTCCTTAAAATTATATCCAGACTCATCGTTTAATACCTCATCCTTCTCTCAAATATAATGATGATAGAAAGGGAATCCTCAAACGTCTTACATACTGATGGCTCATGATGTAATGTGCTGCAGGTTGCATTGCTATTGGTCCATCTGTGTCGCATTCAACGATTGGCCACAGTCCGACTCCTTAACAATTTTGTATTAACTGTCAAGCATTTGTTTTTTACTTTTCCAGATGCTGACTTATGTGTCTGTAGTTCCAAATTAGCAGCTAAATTGCATATTGTTTTTGATAAACAGTTAACGTTTCCTCCTTATAATTCCTGTGTTCTTCTTTTTACGTCTATAGACAGCTTTAATGGCCCAGAAAAAACGCATGCCACCACTACACACCACACAACAACACATAGCACACCTATCTATATATAGCATTCAGAAAAGTGAGCTTGAGGCTTCTCTCTTCAGCCCTTGGCCTGTACTGTGAACCACCATCTTTCATTGGATCTGTGGGCTTTCTGCCACGTTGTGAACCCGCCCATGGCATTTCGTGGACGTTACATACAGAAAGTAATGCACACAACCCTGTGAGCACATACACTTAACACACCCATGGGCATATGTACAAGGAGTTAACGCCACCATAGTGTCAATTTTTTGACGTTATGGCAGCCTTTTTTTTTATCGCCATATGTACAAGTTGCCGCCAACTGTGGTCAGCGTCAGTTTGCTGGTAAAATCGTCCGTTTTTCCTATCGCCACTGCTGTTAGCGAAAGCTAACGAGAATGAGATGCAAGGAAGGCGTTCCAGTGCAAAAACAGCCGCTAACCCAACTTCGCGAAGTTTACAAGGGATTCCCGGACTGGCGATACTTTCCAAAAACAGTCGCTAAGCCCTGTTAGCGACTGGATTTAAAAGACCAGAAAAAAAGGTGGTCTTAAAAATGGTGATAAAAAAACTGTACACAAGAGAGAATACCCCAGAGCCTCATTTGCTAACCTACTGATGCCATGGAGGTACTACTCTTGCAGCTCGGAGCCCCAAGAAGACCACCATAACAACCACCACCACTGCCTCCAGGACCACCACAGAGGCAACGCCAAAGAAGATAGCGGGTCTATTGCCAACGCATCACCCTGATAGACCTCACGCCAGAGGTTATGATAGCCCACTACAAGGAGCTCTATTCTCCGTATACTGAACAAGCTAGCCCCCAGGCTGCAGGCACCATCACAGCGTAGCACCAGCATCCCTCCTCAGACAAAGCTACTAGCAGTGCTGCACATTTTGGCCTCTGGTACCTTCCAACCCACAACTCCCAGTCCTCCTTCTGAAGGTTCCTCCCAACTGTCTTGGATGCCACTTTCAGCCTGACGCTACAGCACCTATGCTTCCACAACACTGTGCAAAAACAACTTGACACCAAGCAAGGCTTCTATGCCATTGCTGGGTTCCCGCATGTGTTGGGGGCAATTGACTGCACCGATATTCTGCTTGTGCCTCTGCGGACACTGCACACACCTACCGGAACAGGAAGCACACACTCTCCATTAACGTGCAGGCAATTGTGGACCACCGGGGCTTCTTCACCAATGTTGTTGCTAAGTTTCCAGGGAGTGTGTATGACTCCTACATTTACTGACAGTCCATCATCAATCAGCGGTTTGAGAATGGCACATATGGAAATGGACTGCTCGTCGGTAAGTAGAAACTGAACACACCACACACCTCAAGTCCCCAATCATGTAGCTAAAAAAAGGGATAATGTACATGTAGCAAATGTCATACAACATGCCTTGTAACAGGTCCACCTACCATACACAAGAACACAAGGGACTGCGGTTAGTGGGGGTAGCCTTGTAGACAAACTTTCCTCAAAGGTCCTGCCCCTCCGTCACACATTTGCAAGTACTGGGAGAGGTGGGAACCAAGTAGGTGTGATGGAGGGTCAGGAACTATGAGTAAAGTGTGAACACAAGGCTACCCCCACTAACCACAGTCCCTTGAGACACATTAAATCCACCTGAATTGGGCGCACAGAAACCACTACAGAACTGGATGGGAGATAAGCATTCCTTCCACCTGTTCACAAGAGTGCAGCTGTCTGCGCCCTCAATTGAAAACAAGATAGGGAAACAGCCCCACTGAAGACCCAGGGAGGTAAGCCCATTTTGCCATTAAGAAAACCCAGGACCCATGTGGGCCACCCAATAGGGGTGAAGCATGTTGGCATGGCATGAAGACCATCATCTCCTGACGACACACCTTGATTTTCTTTCTCACATCCCTTGTGACTTAGTCATCAAAGGGATACCTGGAGACATAGCTGGATTAGTAATCTTCAGACCCCCTGGCCTATCTCTCTTAAGTGCACCCTGAGATATGGTTGAGCACACCCTAACCTTTATGATTCCGGGTGAACCCGAAGATGCAGCATGACACCACTAGAGTGTGTGAGGGTTATTTAACAAAAAGGAATTGCGTTCTTCCCTGCATTCGAGCGGTTGACGCCATGAGAGTTCAGTGCCGAGCTATCATTACACTGGATGGGATAACTCTGGTGAATAGTATTTCATTGTGGAGGACGTATCCACACCCGGTAATACCTCTCTACTCTTGCGGCTTAGGTGAAGGGCTCTACTACCTTAGCCAAGTATAACATGTATATGACTACCCTGGTGACGTTCAGCAATATGATGCACAAAAGCTGAAATAACAATGTGTGTTGAATTTTAACTGACACACACAGAAATATTGATGGGTATTACTCAAACATGTATACATGCAGAGTGAAAGTCAATTCATGCACAAGGACATCAATGTATATGTACGTTGTCATCACATGTCCCAGCGAGTACATTGCACCAGGTAGTAGTGCCACTGTCACTCACACACTGACCCACCTTTGGGGTAAGGTGAATGTAATTCGCCCACAATGACTTCAACGTTTAGCAGACAAGGAATCTCTCCCACAACTACCCTCAGCACAATCACTCACAATGAGGCATATAGATGTCTCAAAATGGTAATTGTCAAAAAACATAAGTGGGATGTGTCAGCAGGAACATGTGCCAATGGTGCACAACATTAAATATGTGCACATAAGAGGATCAGTATGTGCAACGGGCCTGTAAACAACCTGTAATCTATTTACGAGTTAAACATACATCCTGCCAGTCACAACATGGAGGCAATACACAGGATCCAAACAATGCAACCGTGGTGATGTGTAGGCTGTCAAGTATAGGCAATTTAATTTGCAGTGATGCTGGTCAATTGTCTGTAGCTACACATGACAAAGCTGAATTTCCAAAATAGCACAAATCATGCACCCCAAAATAGAAACTCTGCAAACACAGCAGCCACAACTACTAATGGACACATCTCTCCATTATATGTTTCAGGTGATTAAGGATATGCACTCTCTCCATGGCTGATGACACCCCTCAGAGCCACAGACATACAGACAGAGACAGTACAATGTTGCCCTTGGACGCACCAGGTCCCTTGTCAGAAGGACATTTAGCATGCTTAAGTCAAGGTTCCGGTGCCTCGACATATCAAGCGGCAGAATGCTGTACAGCCCAGAACTAGTGTACAAAATAATCCTGGCATGTTGCGTCTTGCACAACATATGTGTCCACACGATGTGACATGGCTTGAAGTACTTACTGCTGTTTGATGCCCCTTAAACATGTATTGCCTACTCCCCCTTTCTTAAAAGCTTTCTGTTTTTCCCATGTTTGTATCAAACTCTTTTGATTATTGATCTTTATATTGATGTATTGCTACTCATTAGGAAAATGTGTTCATTGAGCTCTGTCCCTTGCTAAGAACTACGGTTGCAAAAGACATTTTGTAACATCTTTTCATCTCTTATAAATTGCACAATTCTTATATCTGACAAGTGAAAATTAAACATTGTGCTGTTGGTAATGGTGAATTGTAAGTTTTAGGGTGGGTATGTGTTTTGGGGGTCAAATATGAATTTTAGGGTGTTTTATGGGGTCAAAGATATATTTTAGGACGTGTTTTGGGGTCAAAGATGAATTTTAGGGGGTGTGTTGGGGTCAGAGATTAAATATCATCAAATCCTGTTCATTTGAGGAACAACTTGCACGTAGGAACCAAAATTTGGCCGCATTAACGCAAACGCAATATTAGTTTCATAACGGCTATGGAAAATAATCGCTAAATCCATGTAACAACACGGAATATTACCACTAAAGCCAATTTGCGTGCAGACTCTCACCGTAAAGTCAAAAAACAGGCCACAAACACACAGGAAGTGAGGTCAGCATGCATCCTGTGTACTGCAGGAGTACTGTGCACTTTCACATTCTCTTTTGAGCACACTACTGGTGAATGTGGAGAGTTGGAGGTGTTTGGAGTTGTGTGCTGGTGATTTTAGATTTTGAGAGTGTTGTTGTGTCCTGTGAACTGTCCCTAGTGTCTCTGTGAAGTCTTGTGTACTTGTCCTTACGTGTATTTTGCGTCTTGTACTAAATCTTGTCAGGTGTTTGTCCAAGGGGTAATTTACATAAATAATAGTTTTTGGAGTATATATTTTGGCTTTCTTTTTGTAGGAGTGGGAATAGGTGTGTTCTGGGAGATGGTGGGTGTGGGTAGAGAGGACAGGATGTCGGAGGGGAGATTGGGGGGGCTTCCTCTGGCTAGTTAAGTACTACCTGCGCTTGATGGTTGAGAGTGGGGGTCGGATCATGCAGGGATATGCCGTACGTGTGCGGAAGGTGAGGTGGGAGCATGTTAGGAGTCAGATGCTGCGGGTCTTCGGTGTGGACGGGACTGTCCGACAATGGAAGCACTGATGGCAGGATTGCGTGGGCCATGAGGGTGACCTGTTGGACCACCTGGGAGTCCTCATTGGCCTACAAGGTGGTAAGTACAACCTCAAAATTGATAAATGATCACTTTAGTAACAAATCAAAAATGCTGTCTGTAACACAGTGGGGTATATCTTCAAGAAAGTGACGGAGTGAGGCGTTAGCTGTCATGCCTTCACGCCTAAATTTGCCAATTCTGAAATGCAGGGCTGCACCATATTCAAAAGCATATGGTGCAGGCTTGCGTTTCCCCCTTTTCTGGCCCGACACTTAGCAGTGTAGTGCCAACCCAGGCACCCTTGCACCATAGTGCAAGGGTGTCTGCATGGAGGGCAAAGATTGTTCATGTACAGGAAGGGTGACCTTCCTGTACACAAACAATACAAGGCATTTTGCTTTTTCAATGTGTGCTGCACAAGGCAGCACACATGGAAGAAGCAAAAAGGATGAGAAATAATGCATTTCTCCTCAATTTGCAAAGTGAGTATCAGGTTTTCCATGACCTTTACTTGTGGCACAGCCTTCTATGTACGCTGCCCTTGTACCTAGGTTTTGTGTAATGTTTGATGAGATAGGAAAAATTGGTCATTTAAAATAGGACATCTCCAGAGTGTCATACCCCATCAATAGTTGTGAAACGCCCTTGTGCGATCTTCAGCGATGCTATTGTCTACAGACCATGGAGAACATTATGTTGTTGGGAGAAACAGGGCCTTGGGAATGTGTCACACAAGTAGTGTATGCAAAATGTGTAAATGTGCAAGCAGGATTGTCTTGTGTTGCCAAACTCTGCATTATCTTGTGGGAAAAACAGGCACGAGTTGACACAATCATGTATGCAACCTGAACTGCAACAGTACAGTTACAGAGCATTGTCAATGATGTTGTTGAATCGGATGATGAATAGGACACATGTGAATTTACGTCTGATACCAACACAGACTTCTTTTCATGTCTCACAGCTGGCAGACCACTGATCACACAGGGAGACACCGGCACCTTCAGCGACCCACATGCCACTGGTGAGTTCACCAATTAAATATTGTCATAGTGAGATGTGATGAATGTCTGGCTAAAATCCTGTACGTAATAGCATGCAGTATGGGTGTGTATCACATGTACCATGCCTCCAATGTGATGATGTTTCGTGGAAGTGTGAACTAATCAGTAAGTGAAGATGGAGCAATGCTTATGTCTTCCCGATGTAACTTTGCACATCCCTAGTCAGTGATATCCATGCAAGAAATATCAATGGGTTCTGTCACTACAGCACATGCATTACAGAGCGTACAGACAGGAGAGGAGACATGAGTGGTGTTGGTGATGAGTATGACCAGACATGGAATGCATATACATCCTTGACTGAGATGACTGTGCAAGTGGGCCAGATAATGCACAAGTAGTTTTTCAGGCTGTGTGTGCTCAGACACAAGTCTGCACAGTATTATTGTAGGTATGCTGTATACCAGCTTTCAAGAAGTTGCAGGGTGTAGGTTTAAGCCAAGGATACCAATGTCACGCTCCCCAACCACCTAGCAAAGACGGCCCTATGCATATAATTGCCATGTTTTGGCACTGCAATGATGTTGTCAAGCTGTCTCTTTGGCGTCATTCCCCTGGAAGACTCCTGGGCAAATATACAAGCCCCTCTTGCCACCACTACGTCACCTATTGTGAATTTGCGGTGGCGAGAGGGGCTGCGCCTCATGTACAAGTCAGTGTTCAGCCAACCACATTTTTTTTCCATGCGTGCTGCCTTGTGGGACACCCACGCTCTCCATCTAATTTGGCCGCCAGGCTGTCAAAACCCCCTGCACCTGACCAGCCATCTCCTGCTGGACCTCTGACGCACGATGTTAAAATGTCAGAAGTGGGTCCTCAAGGTCCTGAGAAACAGCTGTGGTGGTAGGTGTTTAATGCTGGGTGGTTTGTGCAGGGGTGGAGTTTCCACGACGCTTCTGAATAGCCCTGCTTTCGGACATGGGGTGCTAATTGAGTCGAGCAGCTGTTGGAGGGTGTCCTGGTTGATGGTTGGAAGCTCTTCATCTTCTTCATTGAAGAGTGGGACAGGCTGTTGTACAGGAGGTGATGTTTCTCCCTCTGCAATGTAAAGGGGAGATGCAGTTGTATGTGTGTTTCAAGTATGATCATGCATTGGATAAGTTTACAAGCAGACTGCATAACAATGTCCATTCAGAATGTTTAGGAGGATATGCCTATTACTTGCCGGGTAGTGATTCATTGTACAACATCACAGATGTGACGTTTTAGTTGTACATTATCATTTCACAGTTTACTAGTATGCCAAATGCGAGTGACCAATTTATACACACATGCAGCACCAGTTGTGTCCTCTGTTTAGTAGTAACAGTGATGCAGTTTTTACCACATTGTTGTCCATGTTGATTAGGTCAGATGTATGTGTCTGTGCACTGCATTGTGTGAGAGTCACCCCTACTCAGTACACCCTGATAATTTTTCAAGGTTGATCTTTTTAGGAGGGATGGATTGCATGGTGCCACACCTTGCTATAGGCAATGCAACATGATTTTGGTGCCATGGTTAGGCCTATCCCATTGTTTCTGGGCTGATGTGATGTGCCACATGATATGGGCAAGAGGTATGCTTATTTGCCATGATACACACAGTGTAGATACTTGTTCATTTTGCCTAAGGGAGTGGTGACATCTTAATGGATGCATGTTGATCTGCAGGTATGGTACAGCTTTGGTTTTACTGCCCTTATCCTTGTCACCCAGTGACCCTTTTACTTATGTTCATTTCCAATGGTGAGATATTGCAAGCTTGAGGAAATATGGGTCTTGGTCACAGTTGTGACACTTGTGCATTGTTGGCCAGCAGATGTCTTTCTTACATCAGGGGTTGTATGGACACAAGGATGTGACAGAGAGTGACCTGCTCCTTTAAGGATGAACTCCACACTCAGCTACTTCAGTGACCGTGGCCTGCACCATGTTAACATTTTCATGGTGCGGGCATGCATGTCCCTTGCCTTGTCAATGAGGCTCACAGACAGGCAGCTTTGCTGGGTAGTGCACATGTGCATGGGTTTGGTGCGAGAATGTTTATGTGTGAGGAGGAACCCCTTCAGGCACATTGGCAATGATGGACTAATTGCTGTTTCTATGTATGCTGCACAATGCAGTACACATGCACAAACAAATAGCTTTCGCTATTGTGATTTCTCTTGTGTGCATGTCGTTGGTCATGTTTTTCCTTGCATGCATTGTTTACTGCCCTTCTGTTGGCTCAACCGTTGTTAGTATGGTGCAGCGTTACTTTCTATTGTAGTTGAAAAAGGCTGATCAGACAGTAAAATTACCCATTACCTTCAACGTTGATACCACGTGTAGTGTATAGGTGGGCCTAGATTTCAGGGCTGTGGATTTCCAAAGGCTTATTAGTGGTGATCAGGCCCAATCAGCCCCACAACATCACATCAGATGCAATTGGCAGGGTGATGTGTGTTTGGGTATATGCCATGCAGATGGTCACATGGATGATACATGCTGTCCTGTTTCAGATTATTGGATGCCAGGGTTTGTGTGCGGATGATAACAGACATGACTGCATATTTGTTCACTGAAACTGTTGACTTTCCCCAAATACTTGTTTCCATGCAGATCAAGGTATAATGGGCTACTCACACCAAGACTAATGTAGAATACTGTTTTTTGGCATGGCCCATGTGTGCACTCGAAAGTAGAGGAGTGCATTTTGACCTAAGGGGTGATGGTGCCATTTAGCAATGTAACATTCTTTGGTGCTAAATTGCTATTCTTGCTCGGTGTCATACTTGACTTGTCATACCTCTTTACAGGGACTTTTTACTTCTGTTATTATGGTACACAATCAAGACATGTAGTAATACATTATGGTGACACATTCCTGATATGTGTAGTCCATGCACTGTACTTTTGAAGGTATGGTATGACATCACATTTTGACTCAACTGTGCTGAATGTGTGCATTGTGGGATATGTACCTTTTCAGTATACCTAGGCTATCTGGTTTTAGGTTTAAACCTATAATAACTGATAAAACCCCACTGAAAGGAAAATAGCCATCACTGGTGTAAACATATAAACACTGAAAAAACACCTTTGCAACCACAAGTGCCATTCAAAGAAAGGAAAAGATGAGTGAAATAGATATTTTTATTTCTTCCTGAAGGGGCCAATACAATGTCACTTTGTTATACATGGTAACATGAAGAAAGACTTGGCTAACATTATTCTGCTTGAGTTTTGTTATTTAGCGATGTCACTAAAACATTGTCTCTACTTCCTTCTGCTTTTTTCAGTTTTGTAGTCTTTGGTCTAAAGATGCAGTGTTTAGAAGCATGCTTTAGGTCTTATTTAGTTATTTTATAAACTGTTGAGAATTGGGAAATATCGAAAGCGTATTTGATATTTTGGCTACTTTTGATTTCACTGAGAGGTAAAATGGCTGGGTTCATAGGAATCTTTCCTAATATGTACCATTACATTTACCCACAGACGGAGAATGGGTGAAATCCTTTGATGCATCAGCCCCCTTTTCTAGTGAGTCAGTATTGATTGTAAGTGAATTGCCAAACACCCCAAGCTTTAAACATTCAATGCAAGATGTAGAGACTAGTATATGTGAAAAGAATGTTGTCACCAAGCATCTGAGATAGTGGTGAAAACATGACACCAGACGTTTTGTAAACATGGAACGCAGTGTCACTTGGAATGCTGCTGAAAAAAGTTCCTACCAAGTTCAATAAAGACTGAAGTGATAGTGTTTGTATTTGCAGTAATTCAGCTACGTATGTGAAAAAGTTGTATGATGGTCTGTCAAAATCGATACCTGAGCTGAAGTGATTCCCGGTAAGAGATCCATGTCACTTTCTAGATGGTATGCTGAAAGCATATTTACAATCTTCAGAGTTAATGAAGAATGCTCTTGACGTTGTTGTCCATTCTGGTGCAGTAAAAATGTATTTGGACCTCAAATACCCTGTGCACACACTATCAGTGCAGAAAGCAAGCAATAATTAAAATTTAATTAAAATTCCATAAACACCGGAAAAACACTGTTTCTGTTGTTTTTAATAGCTTGAAAATTTGTAGCCACTGATAACCACTGTTTTTTTAAGGTATTGAAAGAAACTGAAAAAACTCCATCAGAATTTACCAAAAATAGAAACTGAAAACAGGAAAGCCTAAGTATATCGCAGGGCACTTAACTCGCGCTCCCATCTGTCGCACTGCGGTGTGGGAAAACTTCCGTCTCTTTAAACCATTAAATCTTAAGTTATCCATTTTCATCACCTGATACCAGTAATTATTCAATTCCTTGTTCCATCACTCTTCCATGCTTAATAAATCACTGTGGAGATAGCGTAATTCCACCTCATGTCTTTATTTAACTTTTTCATATGTCTACTGAGTACCCATCCAGGCATTTCACAGCAACACGTAAAGGTAAGACTGAAGGTGAAACATACAACCGAGTAGGCCCATTCCTTTATGCCCAATGCATTTCGAGTCTGAAAGGCTCTTCATCAGGGGTCTCTGCAACAGATAAAAAAACAGCTCAACTGACTGCTCACTACTACCCTTTATTTGTGCAAAACAATATCACTACACCCAATCTCACCACCCCATCACCCTCCGTGATTCTAAAAACCTCTCTGTTCAAGCGCCATGCAAATGCCAATCCCTCCCGTTACTCAGCCCCCTTTCACCCGTGCACACTATCAAAGAAGTCAATGGCTACCTGTTGCCATACGCTTTCTGGGAGGTCAGACATTTGAAGTGGGGGGGCGTGGTTCTTCTCGCCCTACATGTTGACATTGAGAACAGTCTTCAAGCATGGTCTCTACCATTTGATCAAGGGAAGGTAACCAGACTCGCTCCTGTAGCGCTTTGTATGTTGCCACCACACCTCTGTGTTCTTCATACACCAAGTTGACAACTCCTTGTCGTAGCTGTTGTGGGATGACAATCCAGCTGTCTCTTAGTAGTGATCCAGCGAAAGGCCAGGGATGAACACATCACTATCAAATGAAAAATGCAATGGGCCCCTATACACATTCAAGTTTCCTGGCTGTTTAGCTGGGGGTCAAGTTTTGTAATTCACTTTGATCTTGATTAGTTAACTCACTGGAGATTCAGTTTTACTCCTGAAAAATGTATTCAATGTCTAACTAATCTTCACAGATCAACACTCTTCCTTTGGTCAATGGACCAATAGTTGAGTAGTTGATGGTGATATGAACAATTTAACTAACTAACTTTCAGATCTTAGTGAAATAACCACAGACTCTGGGTAAGATTCAATAAAGTTTATCTAAATCTCAGTCATAAATGAACGCTCATTAATACAAATTCACAGTGCGAACACCATCAAAATTTCATGGGAGAGAAAAATTCATTTAGCAATATACATTGAATTCACAGACTCATTCAACAAATCGATGCATTAAGAGTGGATAGATGTGTGGAGGCGCGGGTGAATGGGTTTCTTCCGCTTGATCAACGGCTGGCGACGATTGTGGTCATACATAAAGACGGTAAGCCCCGGGACAAGTGTGGCTCCTATCGGCCGATATCACTTCTCAACGCCGAGCCGAAAATCCTTGCTAACCGCCTGGTCCGGGTGCTTGGCGACTTGATCCACCCGGATCAGTCGGGCTTTATCCTACACCGTAACACTGCACTGAATCTTAGACGTCTCCATGGAGTGATTGCTAGGACGGGCAAGATGCGAGAGCCGGCTATTGTGGCGTCCCTCGATGCCACGATGGCCTTCGATACGGTGGAGTGGGCATACCTGTGGGCTGTGCTAGCCAAGTTCGGCTTTGGGCCTGGATTTGTAGGCTGGGTGAGGTTGCTCTATGAGGGGCCTCTTGCTAGCGTCGTGGTGAACGGGCGGGCGTCGACACCGTTCGCGCTCGGGAGAGGCACCCGGCAGGGTTGTCCCCTGTCGCCGTTGTTGTTCGCCCTTGCTCTTGAGCCGCTGGCGGCGTGGATACGATGGCACCCCGATATACGTGGGATTCGTTGGTCGCCTGACCACGAAGACCGTATTTCACTTTACGCCGACGATATTCTGTTATACCTCGCCTCGCCTAAGAAATCTCTTATAGTGGTTTGTGACGTCTTGACTTCTTTCGGTAGGAACTCTGGTCTTGTCATACTTGTATGTCCTGTGTGGGGATGTCCCGCCTGTCCCGCGCAACTGCTCGATCCAGATAGCCCAGCAGGGTTTTTTGTATTTGGGGATCTATATTTCCACCGACCCCATTTTACGATACGAGAAGAACTTGCTCCCTCCCTTGGCACGTCTGCGACGGGACGTGGCGGGCTGGCGGCGGGTGCCGCTTTCCCCCCTTGGCCGTGCCGCCCTGTTTAAAATGATGTCTCTTCCCCGTTTCCTCTATGCCCTGCAGAATACCCTTGACTTGGTCCCGGCCAGTTATTTCCGTGAGGTCGAAAGCCACCAGCGCGCGCTATTGTGGGAAGGGCGTCCGCGCATAGCGATTGCTAAGTTGACGCTTCCATGGTATGACGGTGGTATCGCGCTTCCAGACATTGGACGTTATTATTGGGCCACTCAGTTGAGTGCGATTAACCATGGTGTATATGGTCCGGCGCTGAGCCCCGGCTTCGCCATGGACCGATGGTTACTACGTGGGGGTAATTACCACAGAGCGTTGTACTCGAAGTCGTTGGACTTAACTCTTACGGGGCCCACCAGGGTGGCCGTGCATGTATGGAAGGTGGCGACGGATTCACTGGGCTGGAAGGGTAAGCATACCCTTGCCACCCCTCTGTTTGACTCCGATATTCTGGGAAAGCTTTGGCATACAAAAGGGTTTGAGAAATGGGACCTGATCGGCATATCCAGGGTTGGAGACCTTTTGGTTAAGGGTAGGATAAAGTCATTCCAGGAGCTGCAGAAGGAATACGAGCTAGGGAGCACGGAGTTCTTCCGATACGCTCAAGTGTGCCACGCCTTGCGATCAGTCCTTGTAGAAGGGGAGAAGGTGCCTGAGTCCTCTCCGTTAGAGGACCGGATCCTGGATGGCCATATGCCAGAGAGTACGATCTCGCTCATTTATAAGAAACTAATTAATGTTCGGGCGGATCTTCTTCTAGGGTTGCGCGATCAATGGACCAGGGATGGCCTCGAACTCGATGATGAGGATTGCCAGTATGCAGTTTCTTCTCCCAAAGAGGTCGCGATCCCCGCGCGCCTGCGGCTGGTGCAGCTTAAAATACTCCATAGGGTCTACGTGACGGGGCCCAGGCTGGTCCATATGGGTTTCTCTGAGGAGGGCTTATGTAAGAGAGGCTGGGGTATGGTGGGCACCTTCCTACATATTATTTGGGAATGCGGTGCGATTATGGAGTTTTGGAAGCGAATCCACGATGTGATGGGGGAGGTGACGGGCATCGTCATGCAGCCTGAGGCGCGGTGTTGTCTCCTGAATGTTTGGGGTCCTACTGACCACGACGCGGCACAGACTCAATGGGTGACCCTAGGGAACATGGTTGCCAAGCGCGACATCGCTCGTCTGTGGGGCTCTACTAGGCCTCCTACATTGACAGCGTGGATGGAAAACATGGATTGGAGCATGTTTAGGGAGAAGACAGTGTATTGTGCTCGAGGGCGCCCTCGGAAATGGCACTCTGTATGGGGGCGATGGAACCAGTACAGAGGAGGCATATGCCTGCCCCCAGACCCGGACCCGCCTGAGGAGCAGCTCTCCCCTTAGCTTTCTTTCCGGCTTTGTACTTCTTGCCGGTATGTGTTTGTCTTCTTGAGTCTCTGACTTCCCCTCCTTTCCCTTGCTATCGACCTGTGTCTGTTGGACGAACTGGGGCTCGCTCCCCCTGATGGGAACCCTTTTTATGCTTTCAGTACTTATCGCCTTGCTTGTGTTTAGGTTTGGGTTTGTGTTTACTTAAAACTGAACCTTTGACTCTCCTGTCAGTGAAATGTGGACGCTCGCATGTGTTGTGTTTCTAAAGCTGCCGTACCTCCGGGTTGTCGGCTGAATAGCTGTGTCACTGATTTAAAAGAATAAAGGTTTCAAAAAAAAAAAAAAAAGAGTGGATAGATGAAGAGACAAAAGGCATAATAAATCACACATTTGCAAAGGTATTGAAATTGAATAATTACCCAATGGTGATAACGGAAAACCAACTCTCTGGCCAAAAAGGGCTGGTGGAGGTCTCCTGATTAAGAATCAGAAGACAAAGACTATAGGACAGGCTCAGGACAGGATAATACTTACTAAACTTCTCTACAGAACCGACACACCAGGCGCATGCCTCACTTACACTCTCTCCCTCTTGATATTCTTCCGTAATCTTCGATCTAATCAAGTGTCTTTCAGAAGTGAATCTTCCCTGTCTGTTCTCTCCTTTCTCAGCAGCAGTAGTTCTTGCCTCTCTCTCTCTCTGCAAAATCGATCTCACCAACACGCCTGAATCTACCCTTAAATTTAAGTCACTCCAGTTATAGTCTTAATTTCTGCATGTCCCGCCCTCAAAAGTTACAAATCTTGATGAAATACGAACTCTGATTGGGCAGGGACAGGGGAGTTGTCATCACCTCACGCTGATATGTTTAATTTCTTAATAAACTCTTTTGTCTAACAAACCCATCCCCTTTAGCTCATTTAATATTCTGTCTCACTTCCTTTCTCATGTATTTAATGTTACAAATCAAAACACATTTCAATACAGTTCCACAGTTGAGAAGAGGTTTCACTCGGTGGTTGTCCTTGACTCTTGGGAGCCTGTCAATGACACGGTCAGCAGGTCACATCATTATTACACTGCTCATGTCTAGCTCGCCTCCCTTTTTTGTCGTCCTCTTTTTCTCTTGAATGCCACATGAGGCCCAAACGTATACTATTAATAGAGGAATCATAAACAGATTATAATTTCTCAAATACCTGATTTTCACTGTTCACCACCCACTTCTACTGCAAAAGCATTAGCACCGACAGCTCTCTTTAGATTCAGGCAAGCATATTCCAGGCACGCGGTGCCTCAAGAACTAATGTTAGTAATTTCTGCACATGTGTGAGAGTTTTCCCTCTCAAAACGGGTTAGTCACGTTACTCTCTACGTAGTTCTAATTCGCACATGCGCAAAAGAGTTTTCCAGTTTAAAGCAGGTTTTAGTCGTGTTGCATTCTATTTTTATCATTTAAGCATGAATAAAGCTCTTTTCCCATATGTAAATGTTGTGTGTGTATATTAATTTAGTTTTCTTTACCATTTCTAATAATTAGTACTGTTAATGAGGGTTTTCTCCGAGCAAGTTTCATTTTCTCGAATCCTTGCTCCATCAATCCCCCCTCTGTTGGCATTTCAGAGCCATCATAAAATACCCATCATTACCAAGTGCTAACTTTATCTATTCTTGGCATCTACATTAGTTTGTATACACCCTTCATTTTTCTCTTTTATATTCATTTCTTTCATTTTTCCATATAGACTTTCTTTCATTTCCTCTAGTTCAATCTCCTCCCTTTTTCTCTTTCTTCCCATCCTTTTATTCTTTGTTTCATTCGATAATCTCGTTCTCAATTTTCCTTTGCAACACTTATATGTCATTATTATCATCAAGAGGACTAATGCTATTGATATTACTGGAATTAATATGTTCCCTAATAAGCTACTCCCAAAAGTGGAAAACCAGCTACCTATAGTGGAAATACTTTTACTGAGTTTCTCCCAAACACCGTCAACCTCCAGTTGGGTCAAATCCTTATGAATGTTTGTAATATTTTTGATATATCCCTCAATTTCTTTACTTTTATCTGGGATATATGTACAGCAGTGTTGGACTTTCAACATACCACATACTCCACCCTCTTTTGCCAATAAAATATCAAGGGCAAGTCTATTTTGTAAGACCATAGATCTTATTGCAACCATTTCAATATTGATCATTAAGAACCCTCCAGCAGTGTCTGTTGATAAACGATCAACTACTGTGGACAATTGACGTATTTTATGTGAGTTCAATACGACTCCAACTGACGGTATAAGTGCACCAAATATGTCACCTACTATTTCTGAAAAACGTGCTCTTTTATTTCTGGTTAGTCCTTTACTTATTATCTTTTTCATTGTTCTTAGTTATGTGATATACCTTCGGGAATACAATGCCAAAGTAGCAAATTCCGTACCATCGTGTGGGCAACCTGTAATAGGCATTTTACCACACACATAATAAATACCTGGGAAAACAGGATCAGTTCCCCCTTTTAGTCCCCATCCCCCATGATTAGGAAGGTATGTTCACATTCACTAGTACCAATGAAAATGCTAATATACTCTATTTTTAGTCTATGTAGACGGAATTTCCCGAATTTTGACAAGTCTAGGGACATTGCAGCATGAGTCTCCCCTTTCTTATAGTCTCCCTCTAAAGTAGCCCATGGTGGTACATGTGACTTCTGCTCAACAGCTTTCTTTTGGAAATCCTGCCTTCTTTCTTCTACTAAATTTAGAAAATATTTTTCTTCATCACGCAAAAGACATATTAAATTATTTCTATGAGCATGTGTTATATCTATGGGATTCGATGGTAGGAAAAATTCACCCATGAATTCGGCATCTTAACACTAAGCACTAGATTCATATTTCTTCTATTGGGGATTTCTGAAAAGACTAAATCCATCTTAGAATAAAAATATTGCAACTTACCAGTAACATAGAGCAAACTAGTCATAACACTACAGGACGCACCAAAAGGTAATGGAAGATTGTGATATTTCACACCTTCTGAGACAGAAGCAGGTAGTTTCATGCAGACATAACAGTCACTCACATCCATTGTGTCAACGTATTGGTAAAGGAGTTTAGTAAATACATTTAATGATGAATCACTATTTGATTTGTCATGATAATACATGCTCTTAACCATTTGTTCTAAATCTGTGGTAGTAGTTTTGTTAGTGACTGCATTCATTCTTTCACTAGTCTTTGTGTTATTTTGATTATTAGTCACCATTAGAACAGGTATCAGAAGAGTTAACAGTAACCACATCATCATTAGTATTGTAATACTACATAAACAACACTTAACACATCTCAGTTTTAAACTAGATTTCGAATGTTCAGTTATGTTATGTTATGTTAATTTGGATTTGTTGAGCGCTTAATACCGGAAGGTCTCTAAGAGCTGCAAGAAGAGTAGCGATAGGTCCAGGCAGTACAGTGACAGTTACCCCCAGGCTTCTGTAAACAAGATGGTTTTTAGTTGTTTTCTGAAGGGAAGAAGACGGTTTTCCGCGCGGAGTTGGCTTGGCAGCCCATTTCAGAGATTGGGAAGGAGGGAGGAGAAAGCTCTCCCTGCTTTGGTGACGTAGTTGAAGCGTGGGCAATGTAGGAGGCTCCCTGTGGAGGACCTAAGTGAGCACCCTGGCACATATTTCACAAGTCTTTGTTTGATGTATGTAGGGGCTTGGCCGTAAATAGCTCTATGAGCGATTCAAAGGCCTTTAAATTTAGCCCTTTGTTTTACGAGCAGCCAGTGGAGGCATTGTAGGAGGGGCGAGGCTCGCGTGTGCCTAGGTAGTTTGAAGATGAGCCTGGCGGCGTCATTCATAGCTATCTGGAGTTTTCTCACTAAGGAGTCCGATAGTCCAATGTACAGTGAATTGGCGTAGTCAAGGCGGGCCAGGATGATGGCAGACACAATAGTTCTCATGGTGGAGAATGAGAGGATAAGGGAGAGTCTCCTAAGTAGCCGGAGAAGGCCCACACAGGTGCCAAATACCGTGGAGACTTGATTGGCCAGGGTAAGTTTGTTGTCCACTTTGATTCCCAGGCTTTTAACCACTGGGAGCGGGACTGGGGCATCGCCCAACTCTCGAGGCCAGTAGAGGGAGTTCCAGGGGTTGTGGTCATCCGTCATGGCAAGGACTTCAGTTTTGTCAGGGTTAATTTTAAGTAAGTTGTCCGTCATCCAATTGACCGTGAAGCGTAGGATCTCTTTTGCCCGGGATTGTGCTTGAGGGGAGTTATCAATATGAAGGATGATCTGTGTGTCGTCTGCGTAATTGAAGATTTGGCACTCCATAGCCGTGAGGGCCTTGATTAGAGGACTGAGGTAAATGTTAAAAAGGAGGGGAGAGAGTGCAGACCCTTGTGGGACTCCACAGGGAATAGAGCCCTTCTCTGAGACCCAGTCGCCCATCTGAATTCTTTGGGCGCGGTTTGTCAGAAATGAGGGGATCCATTGTAAGACAGATCCCTCAATTCCTATTGTTCGTAGTCTTTCCAGGAGTAAGGCGTGGTTGACCGTGTCGAACGCTGCCGACAGGTCGAGGAGGACCAGCACACAGGGTTTTTTGTTATCAGCAGTCAGTCTGATATCGTCCAGCACTGATAGCATCACCAATTCAGTGCTATGGTGAGCTCGGAAACCGGCTTGCCTGTCCCCCAGGAGGTGATGGTCCTCTAGGTACCTGGAGAGATTTTGCAGGACGTGCTGTTCTAATATTTTTGAGAGAAACGGGAGTTGGGAGATAGGACGGTAATTTTTCATGTTGGAAATATCCGTGCCGGGTTTTTTGAGAAGGGGGATGATTCTGGCTTCCTTGAAGTAGCATGGGACCTCCCCAGTCCCTCCTCAGTCACTTTCACTTCTGCCATTTTTAATATCTAAAATTATTTTAAATTGTATTTTCTCCTAAAAGGAATATGTGAAAATATAAAATCTTTGTGTGATCCCACACTTCAAAAGCTTATAGCTTTAGTTAGCCTTTTTCTTTGGATCCTTTCTTCTTTTTGCTTGTTAATCTTTTCAATAAAATCCACCCTTTGTGCAAATAGTCTTTCTTGAAGGTGGTCTCAATTCCTTTTCATCAGATCCCCCAACAGTGTCACATTTTGGTTCTTCATTTTGATCAAGATTTTCAAAATCTACAAGGATGATGTATATCCACTCTGGAGCCTTGTATTTTCTATTTGGAACCCTCACTCTTTTTGAAAACCTTAATGATCTTCTTCTTGATTGTTCTTGCTCAACCTGACTTGACACCTCATTTACTTGCTCTAGTTCTTTCCGTGTTTTTCTCCTCAGAAAGTATCTCAGTCTTTTTACTCCACTCGGCCAGTGATCTCCCTTTCTAACCCTTTTTGTCTGTATTGCCTTTTTACCTTCCTCATCTATTTCAAGTGTCCTTTTATTTTCTATTTCTTTTGGTTGGACTTGCTCTGAATTTTCTGCTTCTTCTTCTTCTGTTGTTTGTATTTGCTCTGGACCCTCCGGTCTTCCTTTTTCTTCATCTGACTGAGCTTGATCTGGATTTTCTATAGAAGATTCTTCTATTCTTTGTTCACTTTGTTCTGGTCTTTCAAGCTCTGGCTCTTCCTCAGTCTCTACAGCAGTATCTTCAGTCCCAGTAACTGGTGCCCACTCTACTTGACTTGTACTTGGTTGTTCTTCGTCAATGCGTTCTTCAGAGTCTGCTTCTCTGATTTCTTTGACTTCACAACTCTCAGCATCTGGTTCTTTTCTTTGTTCTACCAGTTGCTACTCTTGTCGTTCTGGTGGACTTGGGACGTTTTGGCTATGACTGGCATGGATCCAGTTTGGTAAGCCAACACACTGCACTGCTGTTGTCGTGACCAATATGATTTGATGAGGTCCTTTCCACCTGGGTTCCAAACACAATTTCCTCGTGTGCTTCTTTACCACGACCCAGTGTCCAGGACACAAGTCATGAGCTTTATTCGGCTGTGCTGTGGTTGCATCTTCTCCAACCTGGTGAGACACAGACCGTACCGGATCAGGTAGTCCTTTACAATAGTCCAACACTAGATCATCAGTTATATTTAGCAATTTGTTTCCAGGTACAAATGCGTGTTTCATTGCTCTTCCCAGGAGGATCTCATGTGGACTCAATCCTGTTCTTCGGTCAGGAATGCTTCTAAGTCTCATCAATACAAGGGGCAAAGCATCAGGCCATTTCTGTGAAGTGGATGCATACACCTTTCCTAATCTGGATTTTATTGTACCATTGAGCTGCTCAACCACTCCAGAGGCTTCTGGTCGATAGGCACAATGTAATTTCTGCTCAATTTTGAATGCTGTACAAATTAGTTTGATTACATAATTTTTAAAATGAGGTCCTCTATCTGATTCCAAAGTGACTGGAAATCCGAATCTAGGTATGAGCTCTCTCAACAGTAGTTTGGCAACTGTGAGACTGTCATTCCTTCACGTGGTATAAGCTTCTACCCTTCGAGAAAACAGACAAACAATAACAAGAACATACTTCAAACAGTTGCACGGTGGCAACTCGATGAAGTCAAGTTGCAATCTTGTGAATGGTCCCTCTGCTCTTCCAATTTTTCCCCAACTGACAACCGTCTTCCTACATGGGTTTTGCTGTTGGCAGGTCAAACACCTCTGGCAGAGACTCTCTGCAACTACCCTAAACTTGGGATTATACCATGTCTGTCCAATGTGTGTAGTTCCATGATACACCCTAGCCATTTGTGACAACAAGCTATCCGGCATTTTTGGCCTACCATCTGGACACACCCAAACTTCATCGTCTGCTCTCCTTGTGCACCCTGATTTGATCCAGTGTTCTTTTACCTGTGCGTCTGCCTCATCTTGTAACTGTCTAACTTTGTTCCATGTTTCAAAAGCAGAGAAAAACATTAGTTGGCAATTGGTAACTTCTTTTTCCAACCCTCTGTTCAAAGACATTGTATGTCGAGCACAAAATTGTGCAATTTGGTCAGCGTACCGATTACCCAGTGTCACATAATCATTTCCTGACTTATGTGCGTCACATTTGACCACAGCAATTTCTTTTGGCAATTGCAATGCTTCCAATTGTTCTTTGACATTTTTTCCATTTCGGATGGGAGATCCTGAAGAAGTCAGAAATCCCCTCTGTAGCCACAATTGGCCAAAGTCGTGCACAATTCCAAAACCATATTGACTATCTCTAAATATGGTTACTCTTAATTTCCTCCCAATTTTACGTGCTTTGGTTAGAGCGAACAATTCGGCTATTCGTGCAGACTTGACTCTTCTTAAACAGGAAGCCTCTAGAGTTCCTGACACAGTACATACAGCATACGCAGAACTCAATTCTCCATTTGCCCTCCTCAAGCATGACACATCAACAAATATTACATAGTCTGACTCTTCTAAGGGGATGTCAAGGATGTCGGGCCTGGGCTTTGTGCACATTTCTGTCACATTCAAACAATCATGATCAACTTCCTCTCTCACTTCTTCACAGTATGAATCAGGCAACAAAGTCTCGGGATTCATCATGGTGCATCTTGTCACACTTACATTTTCAGCACCTAATATTACTCTTTCATACTTAGTCAGCTGACTAGTGGTCAAATGCTGAGTATGAGTCCTTGTTAAAAGGATCTCGACTGAATGTGGCACATACACCTTGACAGGATGTCCCATCACAATCGATTCACTCTGTTCCAAACTCACACCAGTAGCAGCTACTGCTTTTAAGCAGCCAGGTAATGCCACAGTCACTGGATCCAGAGTACCAGAAAAGTAGGGGTGGGCGGAATTTGCGAAATTCACTTTCGCAAATTATCGCGAAAATGTTAAAAATCTCCGCAAACACGCGGAAATATCGCGGAGATGCGGAAGTTTTTTTCCCGCCCGTTCGCAGTATTGCGTGGTCGCGGCTCGCCAACTTACCCATGCGGTTGCTCGCGGGCGCGGCCATCTCGTTTTCACTTGTCTCGCGGTGCATGATCGCGAGAAGAAAGACGCGATCGCGCGACGCATGACGTTACTGCGGGCGCGAACCGTCGCGAGACAGCGCAAATGGCTACCAACAATCCAACATCTCGTGGAGAACGCGACCGGATCGGGAAAACTTGTCGGCGAACGCAGTGATTCAGGTAAGGCGATCGCGCGCACGCGAGAATGTATTATTTTACAGCGCGAGCAAGAAACAAATTATCGCTAAGCTGCGGAATGCGGAAATTTTGACATTTTCGCGCTTTCCACGGAACGTGAAAATGCCAAATTATCGCAATTTCCGCAAACAGAACGGAATTTTGGCTCAGGCCTACAGAAAAGTATGCTACTGGACGTCGGCACAATCTGTGTCTTTTGTGTTAATACTGAAAGTGCACAACCTTCTCTTTCACAACAGAACAAAGCAAACTCTTTCGTATAATCTGGCATTCCCAATTCTGGTGCTTGACACAACTTTTTAGTTTTACAAATGCTTCTTCACTTTCATCATTCCACTCAATCGGATCCACCACATCTTTTCGTGTCAACCTTATCAAATGTTTTGCAAGCAGTGAAAATCCACTAATCCATTGACGACAATATCCAATATCATTTGTCGAATCACTTTTATTCTTTCTGACGTTACCTTTCTGAATCCTCTTTCTATCTTGTGCCCTAAATATTGAACTTCTTGCCAACAAAACTGTAATTTCTCTGGTGACACCTTGTGTCCTCCTTCAGCTAAATGGTTCAGTAAAGCTATTGAGTCAATGACACAAGCTTCGCATATCTTTGATGCCACCAATAGGTCATCAATACACTGAACCAAGACCGAATTTCCTGGCAGAATCAAAGTCTCCAAACATTTGTTCAGGATCTGATTAAAAATCGAGGGACTCTCTGTGTTCTCTTGAGGAACTTGCCACCATGTCAAAACACAGTCTCCAAACCGGAATGCAAATAAATATTGGCTATCCGGATGCACTGGAATTGAAAAGAATGCTTGCACAAATCAATTACAGTGTACCAATGGGCATCCCATGGTATCCGATAAAGAATCACTGCTGGATTTGGTACTACTGGACAACAAGGTACTACTATTTTATTGATTTTCCCCAAATCTTGCACTAATCTATATTTTCCACTAGGCTTTTTAAGTCCCATGATTGGCGAATTACAAGGACTGCTCAATATTTATTTTAGAATACCTTGCTCAATCATTTGATCAATCACTGGGGCAACTCCTGCTTTCACTTAAGGACTCATTCTGTATTGTGGTGTATTTGGATATATCGCACCTTCTTTCACCACAATTTTGATTGGGTCTACCTTTGCCATTAGACCAATTTCTTTTCCTGTAAAATCCCACACATCTGACCTCACTGTGGTTCTCAGTTCATAAGGCAAATGATTTTCAGTAAGAGTGAAAACATCTCATCCACTTCTGTTCCCTGTTAAGCTAGCATCATTTTAAAAGCAGCGTCTTCATCAGGTGTTTGGAAAGCAACACCATCAGGCGTACAGAAGATGGTACAATTCATCTTGCACAACAAGTCCCTACCTAATAAATTCACTGGACTTGAATCACATACCACAAATCGATGCATGTCTCTGAAATTACCAATATTTACTTCTATTGTTTTGTGACTGGGGTTCTTATTTGTTTATTTGAGACTCCTACAACTTGGCTAGTTTCTCCCAAGAGGGGCAGGTTTGGAATTTCTGCTGCTCTCATAGTAGAATGGGTAGCACCAGTATCCACTAGAAAAGTGATGTCATTTCCTATAACCTTCCCATCAACAAATGGACCTGGCTGATCTACCACCAAGGATGCACCAAGCATGCACTCTTCCTCCCCCATCAGGCACCGTCATTGGGGCATTTACGACTCACTCTCATTACTCTGCATCCAATATTGTTGAACCGTCTGTGTATCCTTACCACTTTCTCCATGAAATTTGGTGTTCACACTGTACCCCTGCACCTGAGCATTCAATTCAATTCAATTCAATTCTTTATTTCGGTTATAATAACCATAAAAGAGTACCGTACAATAAAAAACAATCATTATGACAAAGTGCAGCATTTCTGGTGGGTACAAATAATCCATACATAAATACAATATACAATATAAAAAAATTATTAAAATATTCATTTATACACACTGTTGGTTTACCAACCTTTTAAAATAGGAATTAAATTTTTTTTTAATTTTAAGAACCAGGCTTAGTGAAGATACCATTACATTTTTTGACCATTCTTTCTCCTAATTATCGCAACACTAAATAAAAAACGACTCAGGCTAAATACTATCCTCTGTGATGAGTCGCCCTTAAATATTCTTTCCCCATCCTGGACACGACGAAGACCCAAGTTTAGACAAATAGGTTTGATCCATTTTATCCTTGGCCGCATATATGCAGGGCATATAAAAAGAACATGGGTCTCATCCTCCTTTGCCTCCATATTGCACAATTTGCACAGGTAAGATTTATTATTATTATTATTGGGCGCCCATTTTGATGTTCTAGAACTGAGTTGCAAAATACCATAGCGATACTTTAAATACAGTGATTTAGCCAAAGGGGGTTCAATTTCATCTATATAATTTTCGAATTTGCTTTCACATTTAAAATTTAAAAATTTAAGGGTCAGTGGTCCAAGTTTGGGGTTATGTAATACAGAGTTATTAATATAGTCCCAATATGTGTCCTTCAACAATTTTTTTGAGGAATTGGTTAGTGAATCCGGATCTGTCCAAAAGTTGCGTAAGCCCAGCTTTGTGAGCCAGTTTTCAATATACGCTAACCAAACCAACTGAGTAGCATTCTTTATTTGGATTATTTCCTTCAGTGCGGCTCTGTAGTCTGCAAGCTCATCAGTTGACCACAGGCGCACCCAGTACAGTAATGGGCGTAAATGAGCTTGATCGTCCAAGTGACGTATATTCAAATCCCAAAATAACGGGACAAGAGGGGTACAGCCCGGGATCGCTAAGAGTTGCCTGAAAAAACTGTTTTCTTGGACTGAAAAAGAATCTCGTGGTACATGGCCCCATAGTTCTGCCCCATATAGGGTAGCTGATTGAACTTTATATTTAAAAAGTTCAATAGCAGGTGATATTGCTTTAATAGGGCTACTTTTGAACTTCCTGATTATAGGGGCTTTATTTTGTATTAATGTTAACCTCGATTTTTCTATTTGCGGTTTCCAGTTCATTTTAGTGTCAAGGGTGATACCCAAATATTTAAAATTATTCACTTGTTCAATCTTTTCCTTATTTACATTAAAGACTTTGTTAAACCCTCTGTGGGGGTTAATCGCCATAACTTTCGTTTTAGAAGCATTAATTTCAAGGTTTTTATCCAAGCAGTAGTCCCGAAATTTATTCAAAAGATTTTGTAGACCATTAGGTGTCTGGGAGATTAAAATCGTGTCATCCGCAAATAATAATGCCGGAACGGCTTGACCACACAACTTGGGAGAGTCATGCTCGCAGCCCAAGAGGGTTTCAGGGATGTCATTTACGTAGAGAGAGAAAAGAGTTGGTGCCAAAACACAACCTTGTCGGACACCTCTCTTTATATTTATTCTCTCCGATAGCTCTCCATTTGGCCCCCACCTTACTCTTGCATAGTTACCCTCGTGTAGCCTAATCAATTGATGGCAGATGTCCCCAGGGGCACCCATATCCCTCAACCTTTTCCATAACTGCCCCCTGGGAACCAAATCGAAGGCCGCTTTAAGGTCCACGAAGGCTATGTATAGATGGGATTTCCTTATATTAATGTATTTCCATGTTAAACATAAGAATCTAAAAACCTGGTCTACAGTACTAATTTTGGCTCTGAACCCTGCCTGGTATTTGGTAAAAATAAAGTGATCCTCAATCCACATATTCAATTTATTGAGAAGTTGACGCGCATAAATTTCTGCACCCTGCCAGGTTTCTGGGATTGGGGCACCTCTTGCAATGTCATTACTAAGTAGATTAATATAGGGTGCCCACAGATTATTCTCGTGTTTCCAGAGGTCCCCAGGGATTTTGTCTGGTCCTGGGGCTTTGCCTTGTTTAACTAAATTAATGGCTAGTATGGTATGTGCCAGGCTAAATGTTAGCGTTGTATCACAAGTGTTTTGCCCTAGGTATTCGTTTGTCATTCCTTCCTCCTCCCCTACACATGAGTATAATGAGGAGAAGTGTTTGACCCAGACCTTTTCTTCTAGAAACCTATCTCTGGATTGCACACCTTCTTTGGTGCCCTTTGCTATGAGATTCCAGAACAACGTTTGATCTTTTGATTTACAAGCTTGAAGTAAATCTACCCAGACTTGTTCATCCCAGGATCTTTTTGCAAATAAAATAGTGTTTTTATAAAATTTCCTTTTTTCTCTCAAGATATTTATTTGCTTCCCTTTTATGGCCTTTATTAGTTCTAATTTAGCCTGCCGGCAGGCTTTGTTATACCAAAGGCTCTCCTTAGGCCGGTTATTCCAACAGGCTTGGCCTATGTTAACCTCTTTTGAGAGGATTTTCCTAAGTTGCTGCATCAGATTCCTATGTACTAATGATACCGAGCTTTCCTCAGTATTAATGTTATCTAAGGACGACATAAGCTTTACATAGAGTACATAGATTTCTCTAATTGTATCGACATTACCCATTACAGCAGGCCATTTTAAAGACCTGCAATTGTTGGACTCCAAGGGCTCGTAAGTGGAAATATAATCACTAGGTATCAATACCTTAGGGAACATAAACAATGAGCCAGTGATAGTCAAAGAAAGAGGAAAGTGGTCACTTTCAATACGGTTGTCCACATTTAAATCTATGAGCATTGGCCATAGGTTCAAGGAAACCAGTATGTAGTCAAGATGGCTAGTAGAACAACCTCTTTCAAAGGTCGGTTTACTTGGGCAATCAGAAGGGAGTCGGCCATTACAGGAGCGTAGGCCATGTTCCATAGTCAATCTTAGCATCTGCAGTGAACTATTTGTGCAGGGTGTTATGTAATTTGCGTCAATGCTAGGGATATTATAGGCCTTATCTTCTTCTCCATGGATATCATCTAGCCCCGTAATGGGTTCAAAGCTCCTATTAAGGTCTCCTCCTATAATCAGCATAGTTTTATAATCCAAACTACGGATAAAACCATCTAGTTGGGCTATTGTATCTGATTCTTTATTTGACGGATGGGGTCTGTTGTAAATATTAATAATACACATTGCCCGTCCTTTAGCGTCATTAAATTTTATAGCCAAAATATCAGGGCTGTTAGAATCCACTTGTGTAAAGTCAATACCCAGCGTGATTCTTGCCCAGATTATCAAACCGCCAGATGGTCTACCTTTATTTAAGTGTGATGCTGCTATATGGAATGACCTGTAGCCTACTTTAAAAGAGTGTTCTACCCCCCATGTTTCTTGGAACAAGATGAGGTCCGCTTTGCTGATATAATTGTGCCATGCAGGATCGGACAGATTTTTCTTTATACCAGCAATATTCCAAGAGATTAACTTGACCACAACTTCCTTAGTACTGTCAGGTTGGCCCAAGTCTATATTTGTAAAGTCACCAGTTCTTGTTATTGGTGGATTAATATTCCCCACTTCTGTTTGCAGGATTAGGTTATTATCCTGTTTGGCTATGTCCCTAGTAATACATCCATCCATAGTTGCCTTAATGGGTTTAGCAATAATATCATCCTCTTTATCATAACTTACATCAAGTCAATTTGTCTCGTCTAACCCATATAGCTCAGAGAAGCGATTATTTATGGGTATGTGGAAAAAGTTGTCGGGCCCCCACGGCATAACTTCATGTGCCGTGCTTGCCCGGCATTTATATGTACGGGTAGCCTTCTCACTGTAAAAATAATTAAGATTTTTTGTTCTAATAGGGCCCTTGTCATTATAGTATTCATCGTTACAGACTAGTGCCACTACATTTCTATCCCTGAAATTGACTATGACCGTGTCTCCTTGTATGTCTTTTGCCTTCCTACCTATCCAGCCCACCCTTCTGACAAACAGTATCTCCCCATTTAAGTGTCTAGGGATCGGCCTGTTCGTATTCAACCAGAATAACACTTTATTCTTTAACTCTTGGTAGGATTCTGCTTTCCCATTCTTCAGTTCAGGGACGCCAGTAAGTACAATTGTGTAGGGTAGCGAATCTGGTGGTAGGTCAATTGTTACCAAAGGAGTTTTTATACTTCCTTCGTGCTTATGTGTTGTTTTTTCTGTGCTTTGTGGTATAACAGCTTTTCCCTTCGTAAGCTTCCCTGCACTAGATTTTGGACTTTTAGCACGTTTTACTAACTTTTGTTGGTTACAATTCAAACCTTTGCAATTTAGTACCTTTGTTGATTGAACTGTCAATCCTGCACTTACAACGCTTCCAGCACTTATAGTGCTTACAGGATCAGCATTGGATGATAGTAAATTCTCTGGTCTCCCTCTAACTTCTACCTTTATTAGGTTCTTTAGGGAAGTAAAATTATCCAGGGTTAACTGTTCCAATTTCACCAGCTTTTCATCTACCAATTTGATCCTTTCAAGGACTGGCAAAATCATTGACCTAACAATGTGCTCTATATGTGCCAGTGACCCATAGACACCCTCATTAGAAGCAGGAGTTATGGTTCCAATAGGACTACCTGTAGTGATGGTTTTAGTAGAACGCCCTTGGTTATCATTGGGCCTTACAGGTATCCTTTTTTTTATGGGAGGTCTTTGCTTAGGGGTTTCCAAATCTTGAGTTTTAAATAGTTTTGGTTCCCTCCCTTTTTGTACAGCTTCTATTATTTTCCTCTTCGAAGCCCCACCAGTTCTTACTCGATTAGCAATACGTCTATTAGTTGTTTTAGACAGTGGGGTTTTGCTCGTTAAGGGTGGCTCTCTATATGGCCTCGTGTCATTTTGATTAGGGTAACAAATATTCCCATTTGCTAGCAAGGGTGGAGACCTATCTAAAACGATAAGGCTCTCACTCTTGTTCAATGACGTACATAGGGAGAGGGCTGAGTCCTCCAAAGCCACTGGGTCGGTTGCTGGCTCATATATCTCTACAAATGTATCCTGGTGCTGTGTAATTGGTATGTGTTGCGCACTAGTTACATTTGTTGCAAATAATGATGTTACGGGAGGAGGATTATTTGAAAATGGGATATTGTGGCTACCCTCAACTCCTGGAAGACCTACATAAGAGTCCAGGAATGTGGATCCAGGTGAGACTATTGGCTGTTCATCAGAGGAAGGGTTTAGCGAAGCTAGGCGCATGTTAGGGGGAAGTGATAAGCGCCTCTCTGTGCTCTCTATGGCACAACA
This sequence comes from Triturus cristatus, assembly GCF_964204655.1. Taxonomy (NCBI): domain Eukaryota; kingdom Metazoa; phylum Chordata; class Amphibia; order Caudata; family Salamandridae; genus Triturus; species Triturus cristatus. Next base: position 633,415,204 of record NC_140587.1, read on the forward strand.
ACGCCTATGGTTTTCTGCAGCATCCTATCGATTGCAGTCAGGCTCGGCAGGGAGACCTTACTGCCTTTAGTCTGCATTTCAATAGATCGTTTCTTCGTGATGGCTTTTTTCCCCATTAGTCAGGTGCCAAGTCAGTCTCCTAGACGGTACAACAGTGATACAGTGGCAATGATACCTTGTCAGTAGGGTCCTGGACGAGCAGGGATGCGCCTCAGTAGATTTTAGGGAGTGGGCCCCACCCCAGCCTCCTCCGGCCCCGGACGGCCACAGACGGTCCGGCCCTTGTCTCGGGCTTCTCCCGGCGCAACCCGCGCGCGATCCCGCGACGCGGGAGCAGCACCGTGATTTGAAGCGCCTCCTGGCGCGAAACGCTCGGTCACGTGATTGGTGACCGCTGGGGCACCTGGGTCTTGTGGTTTTTGGAAGCCGGTCTCCCCACTGCGGCCGCACGAGATGGAAGTGCAGCGGCGGGAGACCAGGACAGCAGCAGGTGACGGACAGCAAAGAAACAGTGTCAGGCAGGCAGCGGGATCCTCAGGGCCAGCCAAGTAAGTAACAGCAGAGACAGGGAGCCCGCTCTGCCGCAGCAGCACCGTGATTTGAAGCGCCTCCTGGCGCGAAACGCTCGGTCACGTGATTGGTGACCGCTGGGGCACCTGGGTCTTGTGGTTTTTGGAAGCCGGTCTCCCCACTGCGGCCGCACGAGATGGAAGTGCAGCGGCGGGAGACCAGGACAGCAGCAGGTGACGGACAGCAAAGAAACAGTGTCAGGCAGGCAGCGGGATCCTCAGGGCCAGCCAAGTAAGTAACAGCAGAGACAGGGAGCCCCTGAGCATTCACATTGTTGGACATTGGGGCTTGTGGCACCTGCAACTGAGGAGTTACTACCTGTTGCTGTTGTTGTTGATTCACAACCACCTCATTCTGCGTCTGTGGATTTAAAATGTTATTTACCCCATTATTCTGTTGAATATTTCTACACTCGTTCTTCCAATGTCCAAGTTTTCTGCATCCATGACAAGGATATTTCTTTTTCGCTTCTTCTCTACTCATTTGTCCTTTTCCCTTATTCCCATTCGACACATGACTATTCTGATTCTGCCCATTCATCTGGTTATCACTTTGCGAACCAGAAGTTGCCTCTTGGTGTTCTGCTAACTTCACTTGTGCCCACATCATTTTCTCTTTTAACTTTTTTTGCTTTGCATCAATGATATCACTACAATACTTTACATATTTTAAAATGCCACCAATCGGCTTGCTTTGCCAGCAAAACATATGCTGCTGAATCATTTCACTAATTTCTGACCTTAATCAATACACAAACCTATATACAAAATGTCCCACATCTTTATCACCAATACTTTCAAATCCACTATACTGCTTAAACACCTGTAGTAACCTTTCATAGTATGCATGCACTGACTCCTTTGGTTCTTGAGTTGTTCTATCTATTTTAACCCATTCTGTTTCTTTAGGGGGAATTTCCCTTTCAGAAAGGTAATCACTTGATTATATTTTTTCATCACATCCTCTGATGGCGCACTTGTTTTTGCGTCTCTAGGATAATCTTCAGTTGGCCAATCAACTGTAATTTTATATTCTGTCCACAAATCAGTTGGTACCAATATGTCAAACAGGCCATCCAAATCTTTCAACAAAACCTATGAAAACTTTACAAATCTCACAACCTGCTTGTGCCATTCAATTGGTTTTTCTCTCAATCTAGGGAAGTAATTCGTAAAGGACAAAATATCCTGTCTACTCTATGGAACATGAACATATCCACCACCAGGAACTTCTCTCATCGGACACATCCTTTCAACCTTTTGTACTTCTCTCAACAGCAATGTGGATGCTTCCTTTGTAGCATCCCTCTTTTTTGTCCATCTACTTCTCCATCAATCTGCATCTCCCCATTTCTTTAAAATGTGCATTGGTTCCTTTATTTGCAATCTCTTTCCTGACGCATTCAAACTCTCCAAGGGGCATATCATCAACGAGGCGATAAAAATTTATTGCCGCTTTTGCGTCCGTTTTCGGACGAAAAGCGGTGATAATTTTGTCGCTAAATCAGCAAGGTCACGCTATCGTGTGAAACCTTGCATTAGCGCCTGAATTCTGAACGCCCAGCTTTGCATCTCTAATGAGATGCAAAGTGGGCATTCCTGCCCTGACATGACTGGAGAAATGTCGCTAAGCGACATTTCTCCTATCATCAAGCCCCACGCTAAGACGCATAGCGGCAAGAAAAGTAGCGATAACCCCTGTTATCGCTACTTTCCTTATGCCTGCTTCAAGACTGACTTAGCCATGATATCCTATGGAAGGTGGATATCATGGCTAAGTTTGCCTTGCCCTATCATCAAGCTAATGCTAAATTTTGTGAGATTATCGCTGGATTTCCAGCGATAATCTCACGTTTGGCAGTTAGTGCTAGGATCTTTATCGCTTTTGAGATAAGCGTTGCTAATAGCATGCTATCTCAGCGATAAAAATCCACGTTAGCCAGCGATAATTATCCTAGCGCTAAGTGCGCTTAGCGATAACTATCGCCGGTCCTTGATGATATGCCCCCAAATCCTTCTCAGTAAATTCTGATCTATAAGGTTTCTGTAATAATTTTGATTTCTCTACATCCATTACAAATTCTAAAGCTGCTTCCACAATCTTCTCATGAAGATTCTTTGTTCTCCAGGTTATACTTGTACACATAAACAACAATTCATATGAACCTAATCTGTCAGGACTTATTGTACCAATAATAATTTCCTCCAAATCCCCTCTCAACTTACTTACATCTATAGTTTTTGGTTGAGGTTTCTTTTTCTCTAATCCTTTTGCCCATTCTTCTAGATCTTCAGGGGAAAATCCAGTAGAATTTCCTGTCACTGGGGTAACAGTTGTTACTTTCCTCCTTGTATCTATGGGTGAAATTCTTTTTGGGGTTTCAGTCACAGTCTAAAGATTTGGGAGATCTAATAATGAAACATTTGAATCACTCTCACTAGTTTGATCTAACAACATCACTATCTCTTTTCTCACACCATTCTGTGTAACTGTCACATTTTGTGGTTTTGGTGCACCACGTTTGTCACCATACAATGGAATACCAGGACCAATAGTTACTGGTACTATCAATGCTTCAGCATTCAAACCTAACTGATTTATTTTCTGAATTATCTCTTCTTTTGTTTTATTCAATGCATCCCTTTCCTTTTCTTGTGATGCTCGGATGACTGTTGGATCATATAGAACTTGCGGAACCAATGGAGTTCCCATCATAGGGGCACTCGGAGTTGTATCTCTAGCACTTTCTTGATAAGGGGGGGTCTTTTGACTAGAATATCTTTCAACAACTTATCATCAGATTCATTACATCCTATCCCTGTCATACCTATATGTTTTGTTTTTTCCTTACATTTACTCCCTTCTTGATCCTCAGCCATTAATACTGGATATAAACCTTCTGTTACTACAGCCCTTCTCCATCTTTTCATTTGATCTCCTCGGGTGTCAACATCCTCTACTTATTCTTCTGCCTCCTCTGTATTTCTCTCGTTCAAATGCCTCAACTTCCCATTCTTCCAAAGCCTCATACTGTGTTAACCTAGGATTTGGTTCTAACAAATTCATCTTGTTTCTCAAATTCTGAAGAATCCTTACATTAAATGTACCATGTTCTGGAAAAGCTCAAACACCATCGTCTTTCGTATACTCGACCCAATTTTCCAACCATAAACACGTATGATATCCACTTTCCATCATCATATAGGAAGCTGGCATATTTAGAAGGTGGCATAAGAATTCCCTCCCTAGTTACTACGCGCTTGTCCTTCCTAAAGTAATTCTTGATCTTATTAATCAACTTCATTCTCTCATTCTTCTGACTTATCTAATTCACTTGATAAAATCCAAAAAACTCTTCTGTGTTTTCACGAAGCCTGTTAACTAACACTCGTCCTATACCAGCGCGACTCACACCAACAGTCCAATCAGGTCTCACTACGTTTCTTTTCCCACAACCAATACTAGCACGGTTCTTGCCTACTGACCAATCAAGGCTTACAACACACCCACTTGTCTGACCAATGTCAGCGCGGCTCATTGTGATGTCAGTATTGCTCCTACTACTGACCCTCCCTTTACAATCTGGACTTTTCACACGCCTGCTGTTTCACCCAATACCAGTGCGGCTCTCTGTGACGTCAGTATGACGCCTGCTACAGACCCTCCCTTCACAAGGTAATACAACATTGTATTTTCTTAACTTTTCTCTATAAATTTCTGTTAGTAACAACGTAAAAACAGCGCTACTCTGCCTGCTCCGCTAAACCAAAGATAGTTTCTTCACTCACTGTTTACCCTTCACTTAAGCTCGGGGAGTACCTGTTACTCCTCTAGGGATACTCCTCCTTTGGTAAGGCCAAAGCTTCACAGGCAGGCCCTTTGCTGTCACTCACACTCTACTCTTATACGATATAGTCCCTAATATAACACCTACAGCCCTGCGTAGCTTTTAGGTATTATGACAACAGACGAGTAACCTTCTGCAGTGTGATTTCCTTACCACACTCTTCTAAATTCTGTTCCCGGGATTCCCAGGTATCTCTGTACCTGCACTTCCAGACAACATAGAACACAACACTAACCCCTTGAGTGCCCCGCCCTTTCCCCCTCCAGTGCCGGGCCTTTCATTAGCGGGCAGGGTCAATGACGAGATAGTCTCGTCATGGGCACAGCGCAACCGCGCTCCATGACGAGACTATCTCGTCATGGGCATAGAAGGGGCTAACACTTGATGTTAAACATATAGTTAATATTCAGAAATCAATATTCAATAATCAGTAGTCACCAAACTAATCAATAATAACCATCGCTCTGCTGCCAGGAAAACTGATCCATCGAAAGGCCAGGGATGAACACATCACAATCAAATGAAAAATTCAATAGGCCCATATACACATTCAAGTTTCCTGGCTGTTTTGCTGGGGGTCAAGTTTTGTATTTCACTTTGATCTTGATTAGTTAACTCACTTCAGATTCAGTTTTACTCCTGAAAAATGTATTCAATGTCTAACTAATCTTCACAGATCAACACTCTTCCTTTGGTCGATGGACCATCAGTTGAGTAGTTGATGGTGATATGAACAATTAACTAACTAACTTTCAGATCTTACTGGCAAATGCATCAAAATTGCCTTTTGCGATTCTTTATTAGTGAAAAATAAGGATTCACTAATAAGGAATAGCAAAAGCCCATGCATGTAGAAATCGTTTAAAAAATAGAGATTTCTAAACATTCCTTAATTGTGAGTCGCATTTAAGGAATACTTCCCCATTCATTCCTGTGGGCCTAGAGGCCCAGAGGAATGAATGGGAAGTCATTCTCAATTTACGACTCTCAATTAGAGAATCGCAAATTGAGAATTCAATTTCAAGGGTGCCAGGGTGTCAAAAGGACACCCTGTTGCACTCCTGAAATCTGCATATGAGTTCATCTTGCACACACACATGCCCCAAGAGGATGTGTGTGTGTAAAATGGAACTTTGAAAAAGGCACTTTAGTGCATTTTTCAAGGTTTTTTCAAATTACCATGAAGTTCAACTTCATTGTAATTTGCGCCCCGTATTAGCGAAATCACATTTATTTTTACCTTAATGCATTGCATTTAGGGAATCTTAATTTGCGATTCCTTAAATGCAATCGCAATTTGAGAACTCGCAAATATTTGAGAATTCTCAAATTGCGAGTGCCATGACCCTTCATGCATCGCAAAAGGTCTTTTTGCGGGCGCAAACGGACGATTTTTGCGAATCGCACCGTTTGCGCTCGCAAAAACCTTTGATGCATGTGCCCCTTAGTGAAATAACCACATACTCTAGGTAAGATTCAATAAAGTTTATCTAAATCTCAGTCATAAATGAACGCTCCTTAATACAAATTCACAGTGCGAACACCATCAAAATGTCATGGGAGAGAAAAATTAATTTAGCAATATACATTCAGTTCACAGACTCATTCAACAAATCGATGCATTAAGAGTGGACAGATGAAGAGACAAAAGGCATAATAAATCACACATTTGCAAAGGTACGCAAATTTGAGACAGAATAATAATTACCTAATGGTGATACCGGAAAACCAACTCTCTAGCCATAATGTGCTGGTGGAGGTCTCCTGATTAAGAATCAAGCCTTAATTTTCGCTAGAATTTCTGTGTGCCCCTACCTGGGAACTCTTGCTGGGAGAACAGGGCTGGTTGACAGACTTGTGTGCTGGGCGCTTGTGGTTCGCCTTGCCGCTCCCTCCCGCCGCCGCTGCTGTTGGTGTTCGCAGCGGTCGCCGAGCGGAGGGAACTGACTACATTACCCAGGATTCCCGGCACTGGCCCCGCCCCTACACACACCCACTTCCGCGCCCGGAGGCGCCAAATACGAACAGGCTCCCTCGGTGGAGCGGGAGCCTTAATTTTCGCTAGAATTTCTGTGTGCCCCTACCTGGGAACTCTTGCAGGGAGAACAGGGCTGGTTGACAGACTTGTGTGCTGGGCGCTTGTGGTTTGCCTTGCCGCTCCCTCCTGCCGCCGCTGCTGTTGGTGTTCGCAGCGGTCGCCGAGCGGAGGGAACTGACTACATTACCCAGGATTCCCGGCACTGGTCCCGCCCCTACATACATCCACTTCCGCGCCCGGAGGCCCAAATACGAACAGGCTCCCTCCGCGTCGCGGGACGCGCACGTGCGGCGCCGGGCTAAGCCCGGGCAAAGGGCGGGCCCTCTTAGGCCCTCAGAGGACAGAGGAGGCTGGGCTGGGACACTCCCCTGTCATTTCGTGATCATACTTTGCCTATTGCCTCTGCACGGTGGGGTGGTGAGAGAAATTTTTGACCATTGTGATTACGTGTTTACGTGTGTACGTGAGAGTAAGACACTAGCTGGTCTATATTAACTGCTCAATAAGGCGAAAGTTAAGAGCAAAACGGCCATGAGGGCAATGGGTATGGGGACACTTGATGGCTATTTGAAACAGGTAGAAACGGCTGTTATCAGAGAGATTGATCTAGTTGAGCGCAGATTGTCCCTGGATCCTATTAACCATTTGGTTTCTCCGTCCATAACTGCCCCTATTGACGTCCCATTGGATCGGTTGCACCCTCATATGATTTCTAATGGGTCAGCAGTAGTTGATAGTTTTACAATTTCACCTGCCCCTCCACTAGAAACCAGTATAGTCCCATCCCCTGTGGCTACATGTACTAGGCTATTGAGGGCTGGACCTCGCATAGCAACTAATCGCAGTAAAATCGCCCCAATGAAAAGGAAGGCCAAAAACACTCATCATGGTAGTCGGCAACAGGCTAAACAGCCAAGAAATAGTAAGTCCGCATCTGGGTTGGATCAAACTGAAGTTATAATTCCACCCTTAGCTATTGAGAATTGTGGGGAGGGTAGTTATGATTGTATGAACCCAGTTACTGAACAGAGTAGTGAGGGACTTTGTTAAAATTTTGGAGACACGTCTTAGGTCATTCTCTTCACCTTTAATGGCTAAGTTGGAATCAATAGAAGACCGTCTTAAGTCTATCGAAATACATTTGAATATGAAGGACCTAAAGAGCGGGCCATGTACCTCAGCAGCTCATTCACTAAATTTCGCTACAGTCTCCGTCAATAATTTATTGGACTCTATAATCACCCCACTCCAACAATCTGTATCCTTAGTTGATCACCAGGGGAGTGGACCCAGTGTTCCATCTTTAGTGCCAAGAATCAATGGAGTCACCCAGGGTGAGAAACAGGGTCCCCGGAGCCCAGTGGAGAGATCAAGTTCCTTAGTACAGCCCCATGAGAAAGAATCCTCGCTACATTTACCTGCAGAGGCTTGTCCCTATACTATAATACTTGCTAATGTCCCTAAAATTGAGGGCGGACATTATGAACATTGGACTTCATTAAAAAATAAGGCCCTCCATTTTTTATCCAACAAAACGGTTCTGGGACAGCACTTGTATAATAATTTTTTGATGATCAGAAGGGTGCCGTGGGTGGGTAGGACTAAGAAAAGCTTAGATGGCGATTGTGTCGTCATAAGCTTTAGATCCCCCAGGTTGGTGGATAATATCTTGAGGCAGGCTGGGTCAGCTAGAATCCTAAATGAGTATGTAAATGTACTCCCTTTGGGATTCTTTTACCCCCCACATAATATCAGGCCAGTGAGTAGTGACCTATTTAAAGGGAGGGGTCCTTACGATTTTACTGTCCCAGTCTCTAATAGATTTGATACTCTCTCAAACCTGGGGGATATTGAATGACTGTGGAGTCAAGAAGATATTTCTTTCTCAGCTACCCCGGTTAGTACCTGTATTCGAGGCACCTTGGTAAGAAAAGTCTCCCCTGTAGATGGGTGTGTTTTAGGGGTTAGGGGAACATCTGTAAAGCTGGTAACCTGGAATGTTGCAGGCCTTAAACATAAAATAGATGATCCAGTTTGGAGGGATTTTGTAGGGCTGGGTGATATCATTGGCTTACAAGAAACTTGGGATTCAGGGAATATCCTGACATTGGATGGATATACCAGTTATTTTATCCCGGCGGTTCCATCGAATATGGGGAGGGCGAAGGGTGGCTTGGTCACCCTCATTTCAACTACTATTCCGGGTACCCACACACAGTTAGATACGGGATCACGATACTGTTTAGCTGTACAAATTTCCCTGAGTGGAGCGAGAGACGTTCTAATCATTAATTTTTATAATTCGTGTGACAGAGTCACCCCGATTGATCACCTGTCTACGTTAGATGTCTTTTTGGCAGATTACAAGGAGGTCAACAAAAAAGAATGTTTTATTATAGTTATGGGGGATTTCAACATCCATGGTTGTCCAGATAAATGTTTGTCATCAGATTTGTTAGGTCCGGCAGAGCAAGGGGATACCCATTTTGAACACTCTGCACAGGGAGATCTCCTTGAAATTATTCTGGCGGATAATGGTTTGATGCTCCCATCAATGGTGGATGAGGAGATACCTACCTTTAAGGGGAATGGAAGTCACTCAGTTATTGACTACATCTTCATTAGCTTAGCATTGGGTGATAGGATTCACGGTTATTCACCGGTTTGGTCACATTTTAGTGACCATAATCCAGTGGTCCTCAGTGTTTCGGACCTGATCATAAAGCCTGAGATAGCTAAAAACAGATAGGACAAATCTGATATCCGTCCAACAGATCAGGCCCGTAGGATTAGATGGAATAGAGTCATACCGGGTGACTTTCACACTAAATTAAAAAGTGAGGTAGGATTAGAGCTGGACATTTGCTCGAATTTGGAAGCAGACGATGCGGAGGTCTTAGAGGCTTACTCAAAAATTTGTACCGAGGTCTCATTAGACCTTAGTTGTACAGGGTTAGCAAAGGATCCTGCCGAAAAGGGGTGGTTCGATCATAACTGTTCGTCAGCCAATAAAAAGTTGAGGGCCGCCCTGAATCTTAAGCCAGTGAACCGGGCCTCAGTGGCGTTATTAAGGAAAAATTATAACCAAGTTCTGGAAACCAGAAGAAGGCAGATAGGATGCCTGGGAAGAATGAACCTCTGTGGACGTGCTCAGTAATAGTGCCAAATTTTGGGCTGTTGTAAATAAACCCTTTTTTTATGACCTTTGTTATAACCATTTAGACTGTGGTATTCAGGAACAGTTGTGGTGTTCTCATTTTAAGTCAGTCTATGAAGGGGTAAACTCTGTGGAGGGGGATATGCCCACCCCCTTTTTGGACCCTTATACTTTAACGATTACTGAGACCGAGGTGGCAGACGCCATCGGCAAGTTGACGAGTAATAAGGCTCCGGGACCTGATGGCGTCCCAGCTGATCTTTTTAAATCAGATATCAAGACCTGGTCTATAGTTTTAACCAATGTTTTTAATAGGGTATGTACTGTAGGGATTCCTGACTCTTGGTCTGAATCTGTCATCATACCCATTTATAAGAAAGGGAATAGAGGGGATCCCAGTTGTTATCGCCCCATCTCGCTTATTGACTCTGCGGTGAAGGTGTTGGGGCGAGTGATTCTAAGCAAAATAAGTGATTGGTTGGAGGATACAAGCACCCTTTCCTGCCTGCAATACGGGTTTAGGAAGGGGCGAGGGACCATAGACCAAAGCCTTAACCTCTACCTATTAATTGGAAAATACACTATTGCTAAAAGGGGTACGCTATATTTAGCTTTTATGGACCTTTCCTCGGCCTTCGACCGTGTGAATAGGTCTACACTTTGGGGATTACTCCTTAAGTTGGGCATAGACAAAAATATTGTGTATTTTCTGGCTGATTTGCATAGAGACCTAACAGCCACAGTTAGATACGACAGGTTAGATAACTGCACGGGTAAGATTGGGATCATCAATGGGTGAGGCAGGGGTGCATTTTAGCCCCCTTGCTATTTACTCTCTATATCAATGATTTGGGTGCAGCTCTCATGGGGGCATGCTAAGACATTCCAAAGGCTGGCAAGTTTTTTATTCCGGCATTATTATATGCGGATGATGCCACCTTAATAGCACGCACAGCAGTGGGGCTGCAACGTCTTTTAAATGCATTTGCTAATTTTATGAAAGCGTTGGATTTAACCGTGAACTTTTCAAAATCTCATGTTATGATTGTGGGTAGTAAGCCTAAAAGACTTGAGACTTTGCACTGTGAAGGGAACGCTCTATCTAGGGTTTCAAGATTTCCATATTTGGGGGTGATTTTTGACGAGAAGTCCTCCTGGTTGCCCCAATTAGCTGCCAAACGCAACGCCTTTTCTAGGTCCATCCTGGCGGTTTTGGACTTCGCCCGTAAGTTAGGGGCGAAGCCCTTAGAGGCTGTATTGAAAACATATGATGCTAAATGTATTTCAATAGCTATGTATGGAGCGGACCTGTGGGGGTGGAGAAATGTAAAGGCCTTGCAAGTAGCAGTGGATAAGTTCTTGAAATCTATTTTATCCCTTCCCCAGTCAACATCTGGATATATTGTTCACCAGGAGTGCGGGGTAGATTATCTGACAGATCGTATAGCTTTAGCCCCGCTATTAAAATGGATTTCATTATGGTTGAACCCTGAGTTAGAGTTGAATCACGAGATTCTCAGAGACTGTTTAGCCCTTGAGCATGGCAACACTATTCCCTGGTTGAACTATGTCAAAAAATTAACCATAGAATTGTGTCGCCCAGAACTGTTTATTCACCCACAAAACTTATTAAAAGGGGATGTGAAATGGGTGAAAGACACATTTAAACAGTTGGCATATCTTGCAAGGGAGGAAATGGAATTATGTAAACCAACAGTAAGGGCTCACCAGTTGCTAATCACCTCCAGTGGCTTAGAACCCTATCTGAGAATTGTTAACAATATGAATCATAGATACTTGTTAACCAAGTTTAGATTGAATAAATTCCATCTCCTGCTTACTGATCGCCCAGGGTGGACGAAGGGAATGGATCTGGAGATTTGTTCCTGTGATAGTTTTTCTATTAAAGATACTGTGCATTTTATCTTCTTTTGTAAACATTTATGCCCCATCCGTAAAAAGTTAATCATTCCTCTTATTAAAGATAGAGGTTTTAAACAAGTTAAACCTGCTCTTTTGTATTTACAGCTGCTGCAAAATTCTTGGGTGATTTTTAATATAGCAAATTTTTTATCAAAAGCACTTAGACTCAGGAAAAATATTAATTGGTTACAGAGCACAAAGTGGGATATTATGAACTCTAACCGAGTCCCATGCTTTTCTTTTTAGATATGTTTGTATATAAGTGACTGTATTGTATGGCTTATAATTATTTGTAATATTGACTTGTCATATTTTAATAACAGGACCTGATATCGTTGTATTATGTATTATACTTTTATGGTTTTTGATATGAATCGAATAAAGTACTTTTGACTGACTGACTGACTGAATCAGAAGACAAAGAGTATAGGACAGGCTCAGGACAGGATAATATTTACTAAACTTCTCTACAGACCCGACGCACTGGAGCGCATCCCTCATTTACACTCTCTCCCTCCTTGATATTCTTCCAGAATCTTTCAGAGGTTAATCTTCCTTCTCAGCAGCAGTAGTTCTTGCCTCTCTCTCTCTCTTTCTCTCCTCTCTGCAAAATCGATCTCTTCAACATGCCTGAATCTACCCTTAAATTTTAAGTCACTCCAGTTATAGTCTTCAATTCTGCATGTCCCACCCTGAAAAGTAAAAAATCTTGATGAAATACAAACTCTGATTGGGCAGGGACAGGGGAGTTGTCATCAACTCACGCTGACATGTTTAATTTCCTAATCAACTCTTTGTCTAACAAACCCATCCCCTTTAGCTCATTTAATATTCTGTCTCACTTCCTTTCTCATGTATTTAATGTTACAAATCTAAACACATTTCAATACAGTTCCACAGTCGAGAAGAAGTTTCACACGGTGGTTGTCCTTGGCTCTTGGCACTGCGCATGTCTAGCTCGCCTCCATTTTTCGTCGCCATCTTTGTCTCTTGTATGCCACATGAGGCCCAAACGTACACTATTAATAAAGGAATCATTAACAGATGTTAATTTTTCAAATAAGTGATTTTCACTGTTCACCACCCACTTCTACTCTATCCCATGTTATTTTCTCCTTCGTTAAGCTAAAGCATTAGCAGCGACAGCTCTCTAAATTCAGACAAGCATATGCCAGGTATTCAATGCCTCTAGACCTAATGTTAGTAATTTCTGCGCATGTGTGAGAGCTTTCCCTCTCAAAACAGGTTAGTCACGTTACTCTCTATGTAGTTCTAATTCGCACATGCGCAAAAGCGTTTTCCAGTTTAAAGCGGGTTTTAGTCGCATTCCATTCTATTTTTATTATTTAAGCATGTATAAATCTCTTTTCCCATATGTAAATGTTGTGCGTGTATATTAATTTCATTTTCTTTACCATTTCTAATAATTAGTACTGTTAATGAGGGATTTCTCCAAGCAAGTTTAATTTTCTCGAATCCTTGCTCCATCAGTAGCAGTCCATTGTCACTGATTGTGAGGTCATCTTTGACATATCGGAAGGAAACTAGTTCCTGTGTGTTAACGTTTTTGTCGATTGGTGTTTCCTCCAGGTATCTCCAGGAATTTGTGTGAATGCGATGCACTATGTTTTGAAGTGTGGCATCCTTTGCAGTGACTTCTGTGATTGCTTCCAATGGGACGGCTGGTGGTCTTGCTTGATGGATGACGAAGTGAATGTATTCTTCAGCCAGCGAGTGTCTCGTTTGTGTTTAGGCCCTGGGGTGTCTTGACATAAAGTCAGCTGGATTTTCCGCCTTCCCTGGCTTGTGGTATACCAATATGTGTATTCTTGAAGGTGAATGCCCCAGCGCTCGATCCAAGGTGCCATCTTCGCTAAAGGATTTCCAAATATTGTTATGAGAGCTTGATAGTCTGTGATTAGAGTGAGGTACTTCCCGTAGATGAAAATGTGGAAGTGTTCACATGCCCAGACAGCTGCCAGGCTCTCTTTCTCTGGTTGTGAGTACGCTTTCTCAATGTCCGTGAGACTGCAGCTGGCGTATGTACGATGTGTCACTGGTCACCTTCTTCTTCATACTGGGCTAAGATGGCTTCAAATCCCACTGGGCCCGCATCCACAGTGAATTCTGCTTCTTGGGAGGATTAAAATATGCTGGGTTAGTGGCCGAACTCACTGTTGTCTTGATTTTGTTGAACGCCTGCTCACATTTAGCTGACCATCTGAAGATTTGACCTTGTTTTGTGAGTTCCCGCAGAGGATAGCTGATGGTGGTATAATCCTTTATGTACCGGGCGCAGCAGCTGGCCATGCCCAGAAAGGATCGTACGTCACTAACATCCTGGGGGCAAGGGGTGTCAGCTAGTGCCATCACTTTTTTGGGGGGGTCAAGTCGCATTCCGTCGCTGGAAAAGATGTGGCCGTAGAATTTCAGTGTAGATTTGTGAAACTCACACTTGTCTCAATTGAGTGTGAGGTTGGCATCTAGAAGGGTATGGCACTCTCGATCTAGAGCTTTGTCATTTTCCTTGATGGTTTCACCGAACACCAGGATGTTGTCGCTGTAGTTGAACGAGTTAGGAATATAATGAATGACTCGCTTTACTGCCTCTTGGAATAGTTAGGCAGCTGATGAAATTCCAAAGTTGAGGCGTTTGTATCTGAAAAGCCCTTGATGAGTTGAGAAAGTGGTGATGTAGCTGCATTTCTCATGAAGCTCGACCTTGTGGTACCCCTTGTTTAAGTCCAAGTAAACAAGAAAAGACCTTTGCCCCATTTAGGCGAGTGATCATGTCGCTGATGTGGGGTCCCGGGTGCCGTTCTTGTTCTATGGCTGTGTTTGGGCCCCTCCTGTCCACGCAGAGGCACACTTTGTTGTCTTATCCCCGTTTGGGTACTACTACTACTAGGGATACCCACGGGGTTGGTCCAGGCGATCTCTCAATAATGTCAGCTCTTAGTAGATCTTGTAGCTCTTCATCTACAGCTTGTTGGAGGTGAAAAGGCACTTTACCATGATGTTGAGCAACAGGTGTTACTTGTTCATTTATGTGTAGTCACACTTTGAAGTGGGCTAGTTTTCCTAGTCCAGTAAACAACTTTGGAAATTTGCTGATGATGTCTGGCGTGTCATCTACTTTGCATAGTATCTCCACTAGTTTTAGGCGCTCTGCGGTGGGCAGGCTAAGAAGGCAGTCAGCTGCTTCGGGTCCTTCTATGACATGAATTTGTGCATGAACCGTTCTGTCTTCATATGTTAGAGACGTGCGAAATTGTCCCAGACACGGTAAGGGTTTTTTGGACATCCATTTGTAGAGGCGCACAGTGGCATTCTGTAGCTTGGGTTTCGGATTCATTTTCTTGTATTCTGTTGCACATATGTAGTTGAGTGACGCTCCTGTGTGTAAGACGAATTGCACCAGGTGATTTCCCATTTGAATATGCAGCCTTGGGTATTTCTTTAATCTGTCGGGGTCTGCTACCGGGCATACGTATTTGTCACTGTCTTGAGGGACAGGAGTGAGGGCTGAGGATTCCCTTGATGGTGAGCATTGAGAACGGTGTGTGACCGTGTACTTGATGAGCTGGCTGACCTGTCTCAACCCCTTGCGTACGGCTCTTGCATGGTGACAAGGTCCAGGGCTTTGTTTTTTTGGTGCTGATTCCCTGCGGGATGCTTGGCACACTAGTTCAAAGTGATTTTCTTTCCCACAGTGGCAGCAGTGTTGCCGCATGGCAGGACAGGGGCCTGTGTGAGGGTAATCCTGACCGCAAAGATAGCATTGTAATTGCTGTTTCTGGATACTGCTGCTCTAGTTCAAGCTGCGAGTTGTTCTTCAGCTTGATCATTTATTTGTGTCAGCTCTTCTATGTCGTCAAGTGAGCAGTATTCCTTCAGCAGATGATGACGTAGTGATTCTGACTGGCATCTCTCTATGATTCGTAGGTGAAGGGCATCTTCTGTAGTAAAGTATTCAAATTTTCAGTATCGAGCTAGGAGTTTGGGGCATCTGATGAAGTCACCCATCGGTTTGTCCTTTTCCTGTGATGCCAAGTTGATGATGTAGCGTTCGTAGTCTAGGTTCCGTTTATGGAGGAATTTTCTGTTTGGTGCATCTCTCACATCTTGATATTAAGTAGAAATGGCAGGCAGAGGCGGGGGTCATGCCCAGGGACCAGGGGCTGTATGTTGGGGATCCATTGGTTGGAGCGGACTCTGGTCCGGGTCCAGCCCCACCGCGACAGATGCTTTAATGTTCTTGAGGTATAGGGTGGGGGGTTTGTTGGAGGGGTTGGTTTTGTTGTCCGATTGCACCGCTACTGCTGGGTCATTGCTCTTCTCCCTTGTACCAAAATGTCCCCACAATTGCTATAGGTACAGATGTCTGCCCAGATGGCTAGTACGCCTAGAGGAGAGCAGGTGACACCAGGCACTCTCCGCATTATTAGCTGGAATGTCTGCGGTGCCCTGGATAAAATTAAATGCGGGGCCCTGCCCCGTTACGCTAAGCGAGCCGGAGCCGGCATACTTATGTTACAGGAAACACATCTCATGGGTACGAAGGCGCTCTGCCTTCAGCGATTTGGCTTTCAGCAGGTCTTTCATTCCGGCTTCGCAAGAGGCTCACGGGTGGTGGTGATTCTGATACACCACAGGGTTCCTTTTACTCATGATAGACAGTGGTCCGACACACGGAGGCGCTACTTATTCCTTCAGGACAAGATTGGGGCAGACCCCCTGGTGTTGGGCTGTATCTATGCACCACTCCCTCTGCAGTGGAATTTAGTGGAACGATTGATGACTCTATGGACATGGTCGGGGGAGTGGAATGATGTCATAGAGCTGACCAGGGATCGGTGGTGGGCCGGGGGTGGACAGGAGGGGGGGCCACACCACGAGATTGCACTCCTTAGCGACGGGGCTTGACTGGACTGATGTGTGGCGGCGCCTTAATGGCGATCGCCGGGAATTCACCTATGTATCTGCGGTGCATGACTCGTACTCCAGACTTGACTACCTCTTTGTCCCCAGGACGGCAGTGTGTAGGGTGGTGTCAGTGGAGATCCTGCCCCAGGGCCTCTCCAATCATTCCCTGATAGCTCTTACGCTTCAGACTGGGCGAGGACGACAGCCGTTTAGGTGGCGCCTCTCAGTATGGCGAATACAGAGAACATATGAGTGATGCCCTTGATCACTACTTAACAACTAATGCGACTTCCGTCTCCGGTGCGGAGACCTTGTGGGAGGCTCTGAAGCCCACTCTGAGGGGGGTAGATATTTCTTGGTGCGCGGCGGCGCGTAGGAAACGTTGAGAAGGGTTAAGGCGGGCAGAAGTGGAAATGGAAGCTCTTGAGCGCAGGAGCCGCGAAGCAGGAGGGGGCAAATTTCGAAGGCAATTATTGATGGCCCAGCAGAGCTATGCGGCCGAATTGATGGACGAAGCCCGTCAGGCCTGGCTAGCGACGCACAGCAGAGTGTATCAGTGGGGAGATAAGTCTGGCAAGATGCTGCATCGACTGTGCCAGGGAACCTTCCATTCCCAGGCCCTGCCAGGCGTGACAGACCAGGCGGGAGAACCACTTTTATGCGACCCTATATGCGCCCAAGGAATGCCTGTCACCTACCGTTATAGACAAATTTATCACTGATCTACCACCCAAAACAGTGTCAGATGAGGTGAGGGACCAGCTGGAGCTCCCATTGACAGACGAAGAATTGGGTGCGGCATTGGGGGAACTAAACCCAGGAAAGGCGCCGGGACCCAATGGATTCCCCAGTGAATTCTTCCAGAGCTATTTTGTACAGTTGGCCCCTCATTTTTGGCCCGTAATAGAGGAGGCTCGAGAGCGAGGCTTGCTCCCTCCTGATTGGAGACACGCGGAGGTGGTGGTGTTCCATAAACCGGGCAGGCCACCGGAGCAGCATGCTTCGTATCGTCTCATTTCTCTTGTAAATGTGGAGGCTAAGGTCTTGGCCAAGGCCTTGGCCAATCGCCTTCTGCCCCACATCTCCGCCCTGGTGCACCCGGACCAGGCTGGATTTATGCCCCAGAGGGCAACCAGGCACAATATTAGGCGAGCGCATGTGGCGATAGCAGCTGCCCGGCGGTTGGGGGAACCAGGGGCGCTTCTATTGGCCGACATGGACAGGGCGTTTGACTCCCTAAGCTGGGTTTATCTCTTTGCTCTGTTGAGACGACTATACACAGATCTGACGGTGTCAGTGCGGGTGGCTGGGACAGCATCCTCTTCCTTCTAAATAGGACGGGGCATGATGCAGGGCTGCCCCCTCTCCCCGTATTTATTTGTGCTAGCCATGGAGTCTCTAGCTGCTTGGGTGCGTATAGATGCGCAGGTTCGGGGGTCTGAATGGGCCCCGGGCCTGTCTGACAGGATCGGATTGTATGCGGACGATGTTCTCTTCTTCCTTACAGCCATAAATAGGACGGGCCACGACTGCTGCGCATTATGCAGATCTTTGGGGAGACCTCAGGACTTTATATGAATCCCCGCAAATCGACAATATGGCTTCTGGGAGAGCAGACGGGCTTGGGCACGTGGATCCCCTCAGTTCAGCGAGCAGTGGGTGGACTGAAATATCTAGGGGTGTTCTTGTCAGATGTCCCCGCGATCTCCTGGGAGCGAAATTTGGCTCCCGTATGGGCACGGACCCGGGAAGACATTAAGTCCTGGTCTCGTATGCCCCTATCACTGTATGGCAGGTCGGCCATCTTCAAAATGGTGGCGCTCCCCTGGCTCCTCTATCAGCTGCAAAACCATCCACATCAGATCTCGTCCGATGGTTCCGGCAGGTGAATGCAGCGCTTGGGCAGTTCCTATGGGAGGGGGGTCAGGTTTGCGTAGCTCTGCGTACATGTTTCTTGTCAACATACTGCGGGGGCTGGCGTCCTCGGATGTCCTATCGTATTACCAAGCTTCGCATCTATTGGTCCTTAACGAGTGGTGGTACGGTGATAGAGGAGATCCGGCTACACTGTCGAGCGATGGCTTATGGGACACTATTCAGTACACACAATTCTATACTCGACGCCCTTGAGGCGCTCTCTGCCAGCTGGTACGAGGGTGGTATTCCTGATTTGGAGGCAGGTACTGCGACGGATGGGTTGGTGGAATACCTTTACTAGGGACACCCCCCTCGGGAACAATGGGCGACTACCTCAATTGACGGCTTTGCAGGGGTTTCGGGGGTGGGACAATATAGGCATCTCAGTACTGGGGGATGTCATGAGGGGTCTGACACTCAGATCTTCAGGCCGAGTTTCATATGCCACGGTCCCAGTTCTTTCGCTACCTTCAATTTCGGCATGCCCTATCCCCCGCCATAGAGAGCTTAGAGTCCCTGATGGAATTCAGTCCACTGGAAGCAAAGGTTTTCTTGGGAGACTTGCCAGACCGGAAAATTTCCAGTATATACCAGTCCCTGGTTATACATTGCTCCTCTACACTGCAGAAGCTCCGGGGGGGACTGGGAGGAGGACGTGAGTTCATTGGAGGAGGAGGACCGGACAGAGGCCCTGGCTGCACCGCGGGGTGCGGCTATAGCTATGCGACTCCGCCTTGTCCAGTTCAAGTACCTTCACAGGGTCTACTATACACGGGTCCGCTTGTGGAAGGCAGGGTTGATTGCCTCCCCGAGTGTCTTCGCTATGGGCGGTAGGAGGGCACATTCATTCACATGGTATGGCATTGTCTGTCTTTGGATCGCTTTTGGAGGGGGGTGTTTGACTGTCTATCGGAAGTCCCGGGGTGGAGGCTCTCACGCACACCACAATTGGCCTTGCTGCATGTCATGGAGGGGATAGGCGGTAATATTTACAAGAGACACCTCATGCTGGTGGGGCTCACGCTGGCGAAGAGGGACATCGCCAGGGCATGGAAGGCACCTAGGGCCCACCCTTAGCCGCATGGAAGAACGGGCTGGACTTTTGTATGGGGTAACAGTCTATCTTTGTTGCCAGGGGATGCCCACGCAAGCACTATAAGATCTGGAGATGCTGGGCGGACTATCGAGGTCTGGCGTTAGAACCGCCATCGGAGGAGGAAACTCTATTACTATGGTTATGGCTATGATGTGGGGGGTGGGGGCTCAGGGGCGGGGGGGCTCAGGGAATTCTACTCACCTGGTTTTGCAAGTAGGTGGGGGGCAGGGCTGAGCAGACCTTTTGCGATCGGGGGGAGGGGTGAGGGAGTGGGGGGTAGTTGGGGTTTTCAAGTTATTTGTTGCATACTTCTGTCCAGGTATTTATGGAAAAAGTCAACGTCATTATATCTGAGTGGGTTGATTGTGCAGATGTCTCTGGGATGCAGAGCTCTGCAATATATGTGCAACTTGACAAATAAAATCTGTTTTCATAAAAAAGAAATGGCAGGCAGCAGTTCTTTGATGACTTGTCTAACATCTTTGCCGATCAGGTTGCCCAGGGCTATGAGTTGTTGGTTGGGGTCGGTAACTCGCGACCCCTCCATGAAATCTTCGAAGTCTTCTAGCCAGCCTTGCCATCTAGGATCTATTCTGCTGCCAGATGTGAGAACCAAAGGTTCTGGGGTGTGTAGGAAGGATACGCCTAGCATTACTGGACCTGGCTGTGCATTTTGTGAGGTGTCTGGAGACACCACCATGATGATGGGCAGATGGGACTGACTGGCTCTCTCCAGGGCACTCTTGGGACAAGCATCCGGAGGTATGGAAGGGTAGGGTGCAGTAATAGTGCCCAGGAGCAGTTTATGAACAGTTTGTGATGGTGCCTAGTTTCAAAATGGCCGTCGGAGTAGTAGCAGGATTTCTGACTGGGTGGCCTGACTTCAAGATATCCACCCAGGAGGACAAGCATGCACGAGGCTACAAGCAGGTGGTGAGCAGTAAGGCTTACCGTTGGAGCAGTGGAGCAGTGATGTCAGGCACCAGCGTTAAGGCGTTGATGCAGGCTCGTTTGGAACTGTGGGCGTTGAGGCGCGGCAAGCAGGCAGGCAAGAGTCTGTGGCAGCAGGCAGTCTGGAGTGCAGCAGGCGTTCACACGCTTTCGAGAGCATGTTCGAAAAGCTGGCACTCGAGGTTCTCTGACTCACTCGCTGTAGGAGTCGATTTGGCCAGGAGGTGGCTGTCAGGGAGATCGGTGTTCAGTATGCCATGTCCTGCGGGCTGCGTGTAACGTATAGCATCAGGCTGCTGACTCGAAGCTACAGTGTGGGCAGTGAAGCGCGTTGTCGGACTGAGGTAACCGGCGGGTCCCAGGATCCCACCCTTGCCACCATTTTGTTGTGTCTCGAAATAACGGGGCGGACACAGTAATGTTGTTATGCTTTCTTTATTTCCTTTAGCCTCCGTCCTACCACTTCATCCTTCCCCATCTCCTCTCTCTCCTTCCGGTTCCTGTCACCGCCTCCTCCTCCCTTCCCACGTCTCGTTCTGCCTGGTCCTAGCACCATGAACAGGAACCAGTCATGAAGACATTACACAGTGTTGTCTCCTGCCATTGGTTAGTTACTTCCTCTCCTACCATTGGTTGGGTATTTCCTCTTGCAGCAGGGATGAAGGCATCACAGCACAGAACTGTGAAAGTGGCAGCTATATTGCAGTGTTTTTGTAGTGCAAAGTGTCATTTTTTTTCTTTATATATATATCTTTTGCCTCTTCCATGCTAGTTGTATTTTCTGAGTACTCAGGGGAATTTGAGTACTAGTTAGGGAAAAAAAGGGCATAAATATGCAAAATATTGCTCCTCCATTGTTTCTGTTGCAGCTAGGTGAGCTGCCTATACAGTGGAAAAAAGTATTTGCCCATTATGCACGTGTTTGTGGAGCCTCACTCTCTGTAGAACAGAAAACTTTGCTACTATTACATTGTTTAGGCCCATAAGGTCTGGAAATCTTTGAACACTTACCTGACTTATCAGCAGAAGAAATGGGTGATTTGAACGATTATAAAATTTATGTAAAGAAATTACATTTGTACTTTCTGCCAAAAGTTTCAACAGTGTTAGAGAGGCATCACTTCAGCAAGTGAATGCAAAGAAAGAAAGGGAACGTAGAAGAATATATACAAATTCTAACAAAATTGGGCTCAGAATGCAGTTTTGGAGGGAATGTGTATGAAAGTAGGATCTGCTTCTTATGGTTACCCCCACTTTTTGCTCGATGTGATACTGTTTTTGACTAATCTGACTCGGATCCTGCTAATCAGGACCCCAGTATATCTGCTTTCTCCTAAAACTGCTGTGTCCGTTATTAGGTACACCCCAGATTGGATACTGGGGTACCCTTGTCAGTCCCTAGTATATGGTAGCCATGTACCCAGGGAATAGGTACCCCAGAGGTCTCCCATGGGCTGCAGCAGGTATTATGCCACCCATGAGAGGCCATTCAAAATGAAACTACAGGCCTGCCATTGCAGCCTGTGTAAGTTGGTGCATGCACCACTTAATAAAGATATAGGTTTACTATATCTAAAGTTCACTGCACTTAAAACCTATAAGTCACCCCTACAGCATACCTTTACAATCCTGAGGGCAGGGTGCTTGGTTCTAAGTGAGAGGGTGCCCCTGCATGAGCAGGACACACCAGCAGCCTACGGAGTCCATTCTTCCGAGTTGTCAGTGGAGGAGCCATACACTAATAGAGAGGGGCATTACATGACCGCGTGATGACCATCTTAAAAACGGCTGCAACGAACCCTATCGTGTTTGGTTTCAACCATGTTGGAATCATACCTCCCACACTGTTACTGGTGTGGGAGGTATTATTCCACCCACCGGGAGAGCCCTCAGTGTTCCCGGTACCAGCCTTCTAGTCCTGGACAGCACAAATGGTTGCTGCCGACCAGAGACAGATTTCTGCCCTCCTGCTGCTGAGGCAAGCTCGAGCAGGGGAAGTCAGAACAATACGCATCCTGTCACAGGGAAGTGTGACCACCTCCCACACAGGATTTAGTGTATTATGACTGGGTGGGTGCACTTGCCAGCACCTGAAAGGCTGCATGAGGGGCACATTTGGTGTCCCTGTGCATAGTCCAGTTCAAACCAGTCGTGGGAGCTGGTGGCTCCGGCTCTGGAGCGAAACTGGACAAACGAGTAACCTCCCCCCCGTCCAGACCCTCCCCTGGGAGGGTCCCCTAATTCTTCCCAACCCTCTCCTTAGGGTACTTAAGGGCTTACCTGGGTGTAGGTCCCTGGATTCGTCATGGACAAGATTCAGAACTGAAACCACTGCACTTCTACCGTCTGGGCACTCTGGACTTTGCTGGACTTCATTTGGGCCTGACTTCGTCTCCCTTTCCGTCTACTGCCTCGTCTGTGCCTGTGCACCATACAGGATCCGCGCAGGACCTGGGGAGCATCGAAGACACTTGAAGATAATCTCCCTTGAAGTGAAGGAGACACTTCACTCCATTCTCAGGCACCCCAACACTGCTGACCGGTCCGCAGATCCTGAGCTCCTGCGGACTCCGAAGGATTCAACAACACAGGTGGTGGTTATCAACATCTCCCGAGTCCTGAGCTGTCCTCTCACCAAGTCAAAATCCCTTGTGGGGGCTGCATTAATCGAACCCCTGTGCACCACATACTTTTGCAAGTGCATATGCTTGTTGGCAACTCTGTGACAAGTGCCTTTGGCTCCAAGTAGCCCCAACCTACGGCAACTTCTTGCACCAAGGTCTTCAGCCACACCACCTCGTGGGCAGCGTGGCCTGCTCCTTTTGGCAAGCTGCTTGAGGTCCTCTCGCGATCCCAGTGCCTCCGGCCTGTGGGTCCAATTGAGGGTCATCTTTGTTTTCCTTTGGCTCCCCTGATTGCTCGGGCCTGCCCTGACTCACCTGGTTGTGGTGAGTCTCCTGGACCTTGCTGGTCCCAACCGTGAACCTTCCTGACTTCCTGCGTGGTTTGCTTTTGCCAAGGCTTGTTGGTGCCCCCCCCGGACACCGACTCCTCAACACTCGACCTCCTTTGTGGGACAGCTCACATCCAGGTCCTGGTCATCCTCAACATTACCTGGTCCTCACTGCTGCAGAGTCATGGTCACCGTCATCTTACCTGAAGCACCCGACATCGGAGGGCATCCGTCTTCCAAGTCTCCTGGTCACTCCTGAGTGACATAGACACTGTCCCTTCTGCTTTCAGGTACTCTTGTTCCAGAATCCATGTTTGGATTCCTCCGAACACTTTCCTCTCTTCCAGTAGCGGCACTTTCCTGAGATCCTCCATTGGGTTCGACGGTGGTTTCCAGCGCCAATTTGCACCTATACATCTGGCTCCCCTGAGATAGGTAACTTGAGTACCACGGTATCCACCGGTGAGGTGGCTCTCCAATCTTCTGTCTTCCACTGGGTTTCTTCAGGGTCCACTAGGAAGGGTCCCTAATCTTTAAAATTCCAACCGCCACTTGCACATAGACTTGTGCCGAGCACGCAGTCACGTTCTCACACCGCACACGCTCTCCGTGGGTCCCTGTCTACTTACCTTGTGTGGTTCTGTGGGTCACCTCCCTCTGGGGTGAGGTTGGGGGGCTCACCCTCCACCCCCCCCTTGCGTCTCCTCAGCTACCCCAGCCCAGGCCGTTAGGGACTTAAGCAACGCTGTCTTCTTAATCTTGTTGGAAGCAGGCAGCCCCCTAAGCCTACACTGTACCCTGAGATCACCCACTGCGAACTGGGACAGTTTAGCCAGGTCCAGCTCCATGCTACCCTAGTTTTGGGTCACAAAAAACTAGGCACAACAGACTTAAAACAATTTGGAAAAATCAAAACAATGGATTAAAAACAGTTTAGTCCAAATTCCAAAAATCAAACTCAAAAGTTTTGTTCTAAGGCAATATGGAGGATTTTTATAATCTTAAATCATTCACTGAAAGATGTACTTTCTAAATGCAAGTCCTCATCCACACTGCTGAGCACCAAATGTTGGAAAGTGGGTTATTGGTAGGGGCAAATGTAGGTCTGCCACTGGCAATAAGGCCACTAACACATGATAGGACCCAGCATAGGTCTTAGAAAATTATTCCTATGCTCAACCCTTGGTAACGTGGCTGTGAGCAGACAGGCTTAACTTCAAAGACAGGTATGTAAAGCATTTAAAAACACCATTTCAGTGAATAATTAAGACACAACACAAAATAAAAATCCAACACCAATTTATAAAAATAGGTAATATTTTTATCTTTTAAATGACACCAAAACGAAAGAAATCCACTGTAGGGAACCAGAGATATGAATTTTTAAAGATTAGTCACTTTCTAGTGCTTAGAAACCAACAGTGCCCCTTTTAGTCATTTCGTTTTCTCTGACAGGGACACACCTTTAGAAACGGTTCTGGAGAATGTCTCACCACTGTGCAGTGCCGCCTTCTCCAGCAGGCCGGTCCAGTTAGAACTTCTTCCTGAAGTTCTGCTTGCGGGTCCCAAAGTATCCAATACACAGTCCAAGGTTCTGGAATCTCCGAGAGGGTCCTTGAAAGTGTGAAACTTCAATTCCGCATTCCACTTGAACAAAACCCTTTCAAATCCACTGGTACTCCAGGCTGGGGATTCTTTGTGGGGATGTCCAGGTGAGCTCTGTTAACCTGTAGCTTGCAGGGAGTCTACTTCTAAGTCCTTTGTAGCAAGGTAATCCACAGGGCTGCAGTTTTCAGATGGTGCCGTTTTCAGAGGTCAGACCTTAGAAATCTTTGCACAGCAGAACTTCGCAGCAGGGCACGTCTTGCTTCAGTAAGTTTCAAGCAGCAGATCTGGAGGGCTCTGCCCCTCTCAGATACTTATTCAAAATTCTCTAGGTCAAGCCACAGGTCACCTCTGACCAATGAAAGCAGGGTAACTCCTCATAGTGATGACCAAATCCTGCAGAGTGTGGCATTTTGTTGTCCCAGAGTACAACATTCTTCCAAATCCATAATGGCTGATTTTCCAACAAGGAGGTAAGAGCTGGCTAAACACCCCCCCTGGGATGGCTTATTTCCATGGCCTCTCCCCCTACCATCTGCACATACCTTCCTTAAGCCTAGCCCTGACTCCTGGTCAAGAGTGTCAGAGTGAAATTGAAACCCAGGCCTCCCCTCTGCCTTTGAAGAGCATAGTTTACGACTCCACCTCTTGGCCTGGCATACCTATAGACCAGCACACTGCCCTCCCAGCAGAGTGGTCCTTTATCACCTCTTCAAAGCAGCCTGGCTAATCCACTTAACTCTGACCAATCAGGGCAGACCACTGGAAGGCTGAATTTGGACTTACAAACAAGAAAGTCTTATATCTTCTTGTATGTACACTTTAGGAGAAATTCAACAATATAATATTGTTGGATTTACTACTACCATTCTGGGAAGTCTTTGAATGGTCCGGCTAGTCCTCTCCTATCAATATTTATTAATCATTAACTTCCTACCATGTTAACCTATGGGCCATGGGGTTTGCAATGGGGAAAATGACTTGGGCCAGTCTTCTAGCACCAGGGCTTATAAAAACATATTTTATAAGTATTTCCCTAATTTCTACAGGACCCCCCACCCCCTGTGCAACTAGGAGAGACTTGAGGGGTTCTGAATCTGTAGAAATATTGCAGATTCTCCTTTTACTGTGTTTCTAGTATCAAAGTCGAATTTGACCAGCAATTTACTGTTTCAAAGCACCCAGTGCTGCTTTTAAACTGACCTCAGACTTCAGCACAGCACACATTCTAGTGCAGAAAAAGCTGCTGGCCTCAAAACTGCCATACCCCAGGGTACTGGGGACTTCTCGGTAGTTTCAATCCCCTGCCCTATTAGATACTTGGGGTTTATGGGGTAGGTCATGCCAATTACAGAGGTACCCCACCATACCATAGTGTACCCTAGTGTATTTTGGGTGTTTTAACTGTATTCTAATGTGTTCCTGTCAGCTTGGCACTGGCCCTGGGCCTGGTTAGGCAGAGCCCAGGGTCAGTCAGTTACCACCAGTTCCAGTCAGCAAAAAGTTGGGGGGTGCCCAGGGCACAGGATGACTTTGCAACAGTATTGAACTCCGGAAGGAACTGGTGGACACCATCAATAATATTACCACACCGGTAAGCAAGGATGAGGTGTTCAACATTGTTAGGGATGTCAGAGAATTATAGAAAGTTCATACCCATATTTGCTGAGAAAACACAAAATATGAAGTTGTTGCTGAAAAAAGGAGTGAGCTTTTCCTGGAATAAGGAATGTGGAAAGGAATTCATTATGTTGTAAAGTTACTTATCCAATGCAGCTTCATTGACGAGTTTTGAACCTGGTCTGGACAACATCATAATGGCTGATGCAAGTTCCACAGGACTAGGAGCAGTCTTGCTATGAAAACACGGCGTTGAGGAAAGAACGATAATATGTATCTTTAGGTGCTTAAAGGGTGCTGAACTGAACTACTCCATGGTGGAAAAAGAAGCCTTAGCTATTTACTGGGCAATACGGATGTTGAGAACATTTGTGAGGGGTTGTGAGTTCCAAGTCAAAATGGACCATGAACCCCTTAAAGAACTCTTTGGGGTTTATGGGGTAGGTCGTGCCAATTACAGGGGTACCCCCACCATACCATAGTGTACCCTAGTGTATTTTGGGTGTTTTAACTGTATTCTAATGTGTTCCTGTCAGCTTGGCACTGGCCCTGGGCCTGGTTAGGCAGAGCCCAGGGTCAGTCAGAGTCAGTTACCACCAGTTCCAGTCAGCAAAAATTTGGGGGGTGCCCAGGGCACAGGATGACTTTGCAACAGTATTGAACTCCGGAAAGAACTGGTGGACACCATCAATAATATTACCACACCGGTAAGCAAGGATGAGTTGTTCAACATTGTTAGGGATGCCAGAGAATTATAGAAAGTTCATACCCATATTTGCTGAGAAAACACAAAATATGAAGTTGTTGCTGAAAAAAGGAGTGAGCTTTTCCTGGAATAAGGAATGTGGAAAGGAATTCATTATGTTGTATTAGAACATTGGAACGTTGGCAGCTCCATTGAAGACAATGGAGCGCTCCGGGCTAATACTGGCCGGTATAAGCCCGGAGCACCAACATTCCAATGTGTCTTTGTTCACAGCTCTGGCTGTGAACAAAGACTTCAGGGAGCCTGAGGGGATTTCAATCCCCTCGCGCTCCCTGAAGGGCTTTGTTTTGGTAGAACATTCTGCCCTCTAGTGGCAGAATGTTCTAATAGCCTTATAGCCCTTCGTAGCAGGGCTATACCGCTGTTAATGGCCCGCTGCTGTTGTTAAAGTCCCTCGCCTTCGGCTCGGGCCTTTAACGCTGCAGCGGGCCATTAACAGCCGGTATAGCCCGCTACGGCGGGCTATAAGGCTATAAAGTTACTTATCCAATGCAGCTTCATTGACGAGTTTTGAACCTGGTCTGGACACCATCATAATGGCTGATGCAAGTTCCACAGGACTAGGAGCAGTCTTGCTATGAAAACACGGCGTCGAGGAAAGAACGATAATATGTATCTTTAGGTGCTTAAAGGGTGCTGAACTCAACTACTCCATGGTGGAAAAAGAAGCCTTAGCTATTTTCTGGGCAATACGGATGTTGAGAACATTTGTGAGGGGTTGTGAGTTCCAAGTCAAAATGGACCATGAACCCCTTAAAGAAATCTTTGGAAAAAAAGGTCTTTAAAACATATCTTTTAGAATGAAGAAATTGGTTGTTGCACTGCAAGAGTTTAACTTTCACATGGAGCATGTGCCAGGCACAGGAAAAAATTATTTGGCTGCTTGTTGTTCGCGACTAGTGATTCCTGACATGTAGCAAGGCAGGGTGAAGAGAATGAGGAGTCATGCGAGGGGGATGACTATGTGGTATGTCTTATCAGAGATTGTATGATCAAAAAAGACAATAAACCCCTTAAAGAAATCTTTGGAAAAAAAGGTCTTTACAACATATCTTTTAGAATGAAGAAAAGGGTTGTTGCCCTGCAAGAGTATAACTTTCACATGGAGCTTGTGCCAGACACAGGAAAAAATTATTTGGCTGTTTGTTGTTCGCGACTAGTGGTTCCTGACATGTAGCAAGGCAGGGTGAAGAGTATGAGGAGTCATGCGAGGGGGATGACTATGTGGTATGCCTTATCAGAGATTGTATGATCAAAAAGGATGAGTGGATTTAGAAACGAGGAAGCGAGTAAACTTTGCTGGCAACAATGGTATAAAAGTAGGTTGGGAAGGAATTTGAAGATAGAAGAACCATTGAAAGTGTTTGTCAAGATAAGGAGCAAACTTGCATTTCAGAATGGGTTGCTGTTACGTGTTATGAGACTGATTCCTTCCAGTAGTTTAAGATAATGCTTGGTTGAGTTTGCTCATGGACACCCACGCATCTCTAAGACAAAAGAGATAGTGAGACAAATGTATTGGTGGCCTAGGATGGACATCATTATTGAAAGATCTGTGAGGGAGTGTGTGGAATGTGGGAAAACGACAAGGTGTTGAAGCCAGAGTGCAACCTATGAGTTTAAAAAAGAAACGAAGGAGGCTTGGGAGAAAGTAGCCATTGACATTCTGGGCCCAATCATGATATCTAGTGTGGATAAATATGTTCTAGTGTACTCAAGGTGGCCAGAAATAGAGATATCCAATTCCATTGAGACGAAGGATGATATGGGAGTTTTACAACACATTTTTTTAAAAGAAGGCTTCTCTTCCACTGTGTTGTCCGACAATGGGGACCGGTTTATTTCTAAAGGGATGGAAAAGAATCTGGGTGATAGTGGTATGAAAACATAAGAAAAAAGGTCTTTATTATGCAGAAGCCAACAGAATGTTTGAAAGTGTTGACCATGTATGGAAAGAAACAAAGACAATAGGGTCCAAAAGTACAGGTTCACACCTCATAACATGACCGGAAAGACCCCATTTGAGCTTTTTCTGAAAAGGAAAGCGGGTACAATGATATACCCATTCTGGTTGCTAGATAAACCCGGAATTCTGAATATAAAAGCGACGACAAACGCAAGAATGATGTTGAAATGAAGAAAATGGTTAAGAATAAAGCAGGGTTTGAAATATGTAAAGCAGTCAAAAGCACTGAAGTGGAAGTGGGAGATCTTTTGAGGATAAGAAATCCCCAAAAAGCTATCCTCACAGGGCTCCAAATTTCTACTGTTAATGAAAGTAGATAAAGTTTTAAAAATGCCATCAAAACAGAAGATCATAGGGTGTGAAATCTGAACAGGGCGGCAAAAGTAACAGGCAGAGTCTGAATGGATGGAGAAGATAGAGAGGACCTTAACAGTGGAGATGGTAAATAGAATGGGAAAAGTGTAAGACGAGTGAGACATTGTGCCAAGCCAAAGTATTTAAATGATTATGTATAGTTTCCTATTTATCAGCTGTTAAAGCTGTTGACAAAGAAGAGAGAAAGGAAGTTCCTAATAATGCAAGCTCTAACAAGCATTTGCAATGCAATAGGTCTCGCATTACTGAAAGTTTG
Source organism: Triturus cristatus (assembly GCF_964204655.1). NCBI lineage: Eukaryota > Metazoa > Chordata > Amphibia > Caudata > Salamandridae > Triturus > Triturus cristatus. Next base: position 633,445,170 of record NC_140587.1, read on the forward strand.
AGCTATTGGCGTTGCTAATAGTAATGCAACGCCAATAGCCCAAACTTCCAGTAATGCGACACAAAGGCGCTTCAGCATGCTGTGGTGGGAGGCGGGAGGGGTCTGAATGCGGCGCCAACCGCAATCTTCCAATTTCAGCGGCCTTGCTTATAGCTATAAATTCAGAACGACAAGATTCCTCAACAATGCAGCCACATTCTGTCCTGCTGTCTCGTTCATCACGTGCAACCTAACTTCTAAAAGAGCTGTGCAGTAGCCATTAACCGACAGGGGGGCTACATGAAAACAATAAAAAACAGGAACAAAACAGACACCGGAACAGACATATTTGACAAACTAATTATAAAGCAAAGTCACGGTGCACTTAGAGACCCTTAAAATCTGGATTGAGATAATTGTCTAATAAACAATAAAAGGGGAAACACGGCTGACGGGGCTGAACTGTTGAGAAAACTATAATAAGGATAATTGCTGTCGAGCCGTAGCATTGGTTGTGCAGAATTCACAAGCTTTGCCTGGCACCCCCTTTGTCGTTGGCGTGTACCACAGCACGAGGGACGGTGTTAAGCTTTAGTGTGAACACTGGCCGGGGGCAGGTGGAGTCACAGACGGGGCTGTGGAGATCAGGACGCCCGAGAATGTGAGACGCGGCGGGGGTCTAGAACTACAGGGAAAATGCCCGGCACTTTCTGACGGAAGGGATAGTCCGAGGGCAGAGTTCGGGAGGTGACTGACTTCCTCCCAGCCTTCAGAGAGATGAGTCGTAGGAGCACGACTGCGTCTGAAAGGCAGTCGAGTAGTGACATAGGAATCCACCTACCCTCCCCACAATAATAATAACAAGCGAAAAACAAGACAAGTCTGGCGCTGAAAAAAAACATGAAGCTCACGAGGAGGGAGTGGGAGGGGCTTTCACTGAAAGTGACATGGCAGTGAAAGGAAAACAAACAAGCCCAGCGGAGCGTGGCGCGTGCGCTTGGCGGGGCGGGGGAGCGCATTCCAGGCGGGGGAGCGGACCCTTTGAAGTGCTCCCAAAAAGCGGAGTGCATGACGGCACCAAGCGCGTGATTGTGCGCGTGCTAGCAATGCAATCCGCTTTTTGGGAGCACTTTGAAATGCCCTTTTACAATAGTCTCGCTTTGCTATCGCTTACGCGATAGCAAGGCGAGACCTAAAAAGGGTTCACAGTAGAAGGTCTCAGAAGGCAAAGTCAAAGAGTACTGCCTATCACCAATGGAAGAATCCTTACTCCATTAAGCAAGGCTGGCTGCGGTACAGGCAGAATAGTTATTGGGGAAGAAGGGATACCTTTCTGTACAAAAACAATCCTTAGAGGCATGTTCCTCTTTCCATGTGTGCTTCAGAATGCAGCACACATCGAAAGAAAAAATAATGGGGGAAATTAATGATATTTGTGCTCATTATGCCTCGGTTGTGTAGGTGCACCATTTTTGCACAAATCCAGGTTTACAAGTCTTTGTAAATGTAGGTTTGTGCCAAAATAAACTCATGGAGCCCATGTTTCACCCATGTAATGCCTACGCAAAACAAAGTAACTCAAGACATACGGCTACTGTGCGTTACTTTATGTTTAGTAAACCATGCTAAATGCCAAAAGAGATGTTGCATCTGGCTGAGCCACAAAAGTGACGTAACCCGATGCAAAATCCTAGCAAATCTGGGTTTACACTGCTGACTAGTAGCAGTTGGTGAAAATGATGTGTGTGGATGCGTGTACGTTTTTCGGTCCGTGTTTCAGTGGTGCAATAGGGCGCGTTTGTGCCTTTGTTAGAAAGGGAGAGAGATAGATGACTGTGTGTACCGTACTTGCCCGTGGAGTGATTTCACAGGGTCTCAACCAGCTGTAGGTCCTATGCAGTGTATGTTCAAAGTAGATTCTGTTGGGGTGTTCAGCTGGTTATGCCTTATGCTGAATAAATCTACACATTTTCCAACAATTGTGTAACATTTCTACTGTAGTATGCCACATGATGTGCATAGTTTGATATAAAAAGAAACAAAAATGGAAGAAAATGAATAAGAGTCCATTTACCAAACAAGTGTACACTGGCCTTGCGGTCTCTTTAATATAATTTAGAGGTGTTTACGTTTTTGACTGCGTGTGAGAGCAGTTTAATAGATCTTCGCGCTGCGCCCAGTTTTAATACAGTTGCTCTTTAGTTCATATTCAAGAAGGCTGCGCATTTGCAAGAAAAGCCGAGTTTTCCTCTGAAATGTTCTTTTTCTTCCTCCATAATGTGTGAGCTGTGTGCAGTCTCCAGCATCCGTAAGAGCAGAGCTGGCCTTTGGACTCAGGTACATTAAGTGATAGCGCGCGGCCTTGAACTGCAGTTACACGTTTCAGCAAGTCGGACTGATGCTACCTCAGCACTACTGCCAACAGAGCTTCCAATACTGCTTTCAATCAACCTTGAACCTGTGTGCACAGGATTACCACCCTCACAGTAACGCTCTGAAAAGAGACTTTCGCTGTGCATAATAAATAGGTGTCAATATTGGTAGCAGTAGGAGGCAGCGCTGGCAGCCACATTCTGGGGTCATACCACCAGATCGACTTTCGTGGTAATGTCACACAGATGTGGACAGTCTGACTAACCACAGACAACAACACCGCACGAGCTCCTTGGATGTTTGCTTCATTTAGTGCCACACTTAACTCAACTTGCAGGGTTGAACTGGGACAAAGCAATAGGCCCATGAGCCAAGATAAAAGTGGCCCCTCAGTGGGGAGCTAGATAGCTAAACAATGCCCCACATTAAAAAATAAGGGCAGCTTTTCACTTGTAAAGACACACTGTATGGGTATTTTTCAAGGTGGGGAGACTGCATGCATTTGTGTTTGCTGTAGGTAATATTTGTGGTAATATTCACGAAAATAACTCTAAAAACTGGCTCATCCGTTCATTAAACAGGCCCGCAAACTAATAAAAAAAACTGCCCACACACTGCTCTGCCCAGCCCACAGGGCACTGCCTGATTGCTCAATAGGTCAGTCTGATCCTGCCTTTGGATGCCTTGGAACTCCTAGTTTAAAGTGAGTGACTTAGAGGCTGGGATGCACACCTGGTGTTACTTTGTCACTAACAAAAAAATAATTATTATAAACAGAAGGAAATGCCAAAAACCTTTTAGAGAAACATTTGGGCTACCTCATCTGTGTATGTCTGGGGGTTTAACTCCTAATACTGATGTTGAAGCATTACATCTGTAAATGTATACTCTTTATACTAAAGCAATGTGTATATGTGTTAGAATTAGAGGTAGCAGCCCTTCTACTTTCTCCACACTGGAATTACTACCCACTACTCACCTTTAAAAGTTTATTTGGGCTGGTAATGGCAAAAGGCTGCTATGTATGAAGTCATCCATTGGTCGGAGGACCGAATATTTAAGACATAAATCACTTTGCTCTAATGTTCATCCCGCAGCTGGAGCGGTTGATCCGTAATCCTATGCCTAGGATTCAGTTACTAGTTGTTTAGTGGACTCTTGCCCTATGCTGGTTATACACTGTTGGTGACATGTAATAAATATTAAAGATATTTGGCAGAAATTACTTGGAGGTAGTACTCTGACAAATCGGAGCATCAACATTACTGGCTTCACCGCCAAAACCGTCTTTAAAAGAAGAAGCCAAGCAAGAGGACTTCATTTCAGATCACCCATCAGCACAGGAAGTGACATCATGGATCTCGCAACAAACCTGCAAGCCCCTGCGCCTGCCGCACCATCTCTGAGCCATGCCACCCGCCACTGTTTAACAAGCAACAGGACTTCATTTCCCATCAGTACAGGAAGAAACATTATTGGATCTCCCGTCATTCACCTTCACAGGAAGTGACATCAATGAATTTCCCATCATCCATTGAGACAGGAAGTAAAATTATTGGTTTTCCCGCCGAAACCATCTTTAACAAGCAACAGGACTTCATTTCCCATCACCCAACAGCACAGGAATTGACATTATTGGATTTCCCATCATCCACCTACGCAGAAAGTGAGATCACAGCATTTCCCATCATCCATCGGTACAGGACGTGACATTACTGGTTTTCCCATCAATACCGTCTTTAAAAGAAGAAGCCAAGCAAGAGGAGTTCATTTCCCAGCATCCATCTGCACAAGAAATTCCATTACAGCACCTTATACTCCTCCCCCTCCTAGAACATACTTAATGGCAGCTGCAACACAGAAGCGCAGATGGCAGCTCCAACCCATCTCCCTGCTCCCTTATCCAGCCAAATTGACTGAGAAGACCACAAGACGCAACTCACAACCCGCAACCTGCAACCCACAACTCACAACCCACAACCCGCAACTCACAACCCACAACCCACAACCCCCAACTCACAACCCACCTTGAACCCACAACTCACAACCCACCTTGAACTTCACCATCTTCTAGACCAGGGTTCTCAAAAGTTGGTCCTGGAGGTTCGGACACATGCCAGATTTTTAAGATAACTGCATTTATCTAAATGGGGATATTCTAAAAATCTCGCATGGATCCGGCCCTCGAGGACTGACTTTGGAGAACCCTGTTCCAGACAAAACTCACTCAGGATTCAGAGAGAACCACAACATCGAAACAGCACTCATCATGGCCACCAACAAGATTCAAATAATCCTGGACTGGGAAGACACTGTCACCCATAACACTCTCATAAGAAGACTCCATGAGACTGGAATACAACGATCCGGTCTCAAAAAGATCAGTTCGTTCCTCACAAGAAGAACCCAGAGTGTCAAGCTGCCACCCTTCAAATAAGAGACCAAGATATTGATATGCGGAGTCCAACAGTGATCATCCCTCAGTCCCACCCTTTTCAACATATACATGACACTGCTCATCAACATCATCTGATCGCAAGACATCGCCGTCATATCCTGCACCGATGACACCCAACTTATCCTCTCCCTGACAGACAAGACAACCACCACCAGAACCAATCGCATGATCATGGTGGCAGACTGGATGTGAACCAACTGCCTGCAGATCAACTCCAACAAGACAGAAGTACTGTTTTTTTAGCAACAACACCTCCTAATGGGACTTCACCTAGTTGCCTTTGGAGCCAGGACCAATGCCCACACTCACAGACCAAGCAGGAAATCTAGGGATCTTCATAGATAACAAGCTCAACATGACGGCTCAAGTTAACACAGTGTGCACCTCCTGCTTCCACATCCTGCGTGGGCTACAAAAGATCTTCAAATGGTTGCTTCAGAACATCGTGCATGCACTCATCACCAGCATTCTGGACTACGGCAACTGTCCCTGTGCCAGAATCTCCAAACAACCCCTACAAAGACTCCGGACTATTCAGAACACCACTTCTGTAAGGCTCATTCATGACTTCCCATGCCGCACCCACATCACATCGCACCTCAAGAAGCTTTACTGGGTCCCTATTCACAAGCGCGGCCTATTCAACAATTTCATACACACATACAAAGCCCTACACAACACAGGACCAGAGTACCTGAACAGCTGCATAAACTTTCACCAACCCACCCGACACATACTCTCTGCTTCACTTTCACTCAGACACATTCCCTGCATCCACAAAAGCATAACTGGAGGTCGCTCATTCTCCTACATCACACCCAAGACATGGAACAACCTCCCTCAGCACATCAGAGCCTCCTCCTCACTTCTTGAGTTCTACAAGAAGCTGAAGACCTAGCTCTTCATAAAAGGACCTAGTGGATCACACACCTGCCCAGGTGCCTGAATTCCCTCTTGGGTGATTAGTGCATTATACAAATCAATATAACATAACATATGCCAATGAAATGTTTTCTGGTGCATTCCAGTAGCTTTAAAAGATCAAAACACAGCACTTCTCAGGCAGCCCGTGGCCTTGCTGAGCCTACACTCAAACACGATTTGACTGGCAGCCCTTGCAGGAGTGCAATGCAGCCCTCTGCAGCCCATGACACTCAGGGGGGCTCCAACCCTTCAGGTGGCCCCCATTCAGCCCAAGCCAAAGAATATCTGTGAACTATGGGAGATTCGGGCCCCTCATCACCTTCTGCAGTCATGGGCATCATTTTGCGTTATTTCACTAAGCCCCTGCCCTCCACATGCCCTCTTCTTTTTCTTCTCCTCAAGCGCTATATCCACTTTTCTTGACTTTTATTTCTTTTACCCTTATTTCCTCTAGATTATATCACTATTACTAAGTATGGTGGAGTAGTCCCCTGCCAAAACGGTATCTATCAGTATGTTTGCTGTATGTGTAATATACAATACAACGCTACAAAGTCACATACGATTACCTACTGTTATTATTGGGAATCTATTAAAAATTCTTTGAAATGGAAATAAAATCAAGTGGACCAAAGACAACCAAACATTTGAAACACTAGGATTTGTTAGGCAGTTCGCGGTAGAGAGCTACCTGTGCCTTTTCAGTTCTTCAAAGCGCTGGAAGTCTTGAACAGAAAAGTCTGCCTAGCTCATTCAGATGAGGAGTTGGAATCCTAACATGATCTGGGTTCTGTTTACTTATCTTTAAGCAAGCAAGCTACAAATGTTATGATTTTACTAGGTTTGCATAGTGGCTGAAAACGTGTGAAGAAAGTGCAGACCTGAGCAAACAGTGAATCACTCTCTATGATAAGGTTTTTTTTTTTAGTCAAAAAGCAACCACACATCCTTCCCGATTAACAAACGTTTGTGTCCTCTGAAGTGGATCTCTATTGCACAAAATAGCAATTTAAATTTATGAAATTCACATCCTGATTCACAGTCAGGATTTATTAAATTCGATGCATGAAACTGCACTTATTAATACAGGATATCCATCTGAGTATTGCTAAATAATCACAAAAAATTAGTTTGTTTATAATCATTATGAATTGCAGATTCTCCTAGCCAGTTGGTGAAGAAGGGTCCTGATTTTATTATAGAAGAAAAGTGTTGAATATTATGCAATACCCTTTCTTGCTGCTTATTTATAGTAGCACACATGTTTAAACTTGGCCTGAAAGTAATTTTAATTATGCTGGACTGATCAGAGTAATTTCGGGACTTCTTTGTTACTCTTTGATGCAGAATTAGCCATAATAATGCTATTACGCCTACTCATGTAATCAACAGAAATTTGGGAGAAAACAAAATCTACAGCAAGAACACATTTACTGAGTGCAAGCGCCTGCTTATGTTCTGTTGCTTTTAGTACTAATTTCTTAGCAGAAAATGTCCAATTTGAACACAAGGGTGCATTTTGTGTTAAGAAACTAGCGCTAAATGCCAGGAGTAAGTTGGTGGTAAATCCTTCCCATAGTGCACATTTAGCAGTATTAAGCGCTATTTCTTGGTGCACAATGCATCCTCAGGTCCATTTTGGACACAAGAGTGGATTTATGCTCTAAGAAAATAGAGCTAAATTATTAGAATTATTAGAATTATTCTTCTCACTTAATTATGATCTCATAGAATCTTTAGATAATTCTGTGTACTTAAGGTACATGGAATTACGTAAATTACTCCCACCCCTAACAGAAACCTCCTGGGCAAGAAGTAGAAACAAAAACACAGGTCAACATGGTGAATAGGTGAGTCCCTTAATTAAACTCCTCTTTTCCTGATGGTTGCCCTCACAGTTTGTGAAAGAGGAGGAAAAACAAAAAAACATGAATAGAAGCCCAAGAAGTAACCACAGGACTCTTTCCATCCGCTGGTCTCAATCCATAACGCAGATGCCCACTGAGTGTAGTAAATTTCTCCCTCCCAAAAAGATTAACTTAATTGCCTCATGATGGTGCTTCAGTAGTTGAGATGGGAACTAGGAAAAACCGCCATGTATTACTATTCTGCCAATTAGGGAGGGTTACATCAGAAGAGGTGGGCTAATATACATATCCTTTTGTTTTTTTAGTAAAATCAGAACTCTCCTTCTGGCTAGGAGAATCTGCAATTTTATTGCAAAGCTCGATTACAGAGGTTGAAAACATATCCACAACTGTCCTTGCCACATGCTGCGTTAGTTTTCAGTAGAAAGTCTTAAATGTAGTCTGCCTAGACCAATCCAATTCCCATTTCTTCACCCATCGGCCTTGGGGGGACAAAAATACTTAAGTAAAAGTCTTACAAATATAAATTAACAACTGAGAGGACATTCTCAATTATTTCTCCCTGTATATACTGTTTAACACATTAAACCACACCTAGCTTAGGATGTGAAAGAAAAGCAATGCTAATAGAAGCATCCTTAGTATGTCTAGTACCTGCAAATTGGATTCCATTTGGGAAAACATTGATGAGATATCCGAAATTCTAACGTCTGAAACCCTCTTGAAGGGTGTAACTATCTTCCGTCGTGCCCTAAAGACCTGGCTGTTTTCCAGCCCATAGACCCTTCCTGGTACCTACTTATGCCGCCTGTCATAGCACCGGGACACCCCCACTGGGGGTAGTTGAGCGCTTTATAAACTCTTAAATAAATAAATAATAGTATAACAAGTTTAACACACAGAATTTTCAATGAAAGTTTACCATTGCCTGCCCATGTTTGAAGACGCTTCAGCCGTACATTAATGTCCCACAGTGTAAAGTATCTTGCAATAGGCAAATTTTGGTGTCTAATCCCCTTTAAAAATCTACATACCCAAGGGATGTTCCCTAATAGTACTGTCTTTGACTTTCTAGTGCCCAGCTGAAATTGCCGCCCTACTCCCATCAATTGCCTGATACGAATTTTAGTGTGAAGCCATTGATGCTAGGAAATTAAGAACTTGCCCCGTTCCAAATAGCAGCCGGTCCAGACGTACCAGGATGACTTATAGGCTTTAATGTATTCCTCGCTAAGGAAGCCTTGATATGATTGGTTGCTGATTTTGAAAGGCTTGGTATGTATCTAAAAAACCTGAAAGGTTTCATGCTAACAGGACAAGTTGGCCTTCTAGGACAACATTGTGATACTGCCTGTCCAGATTCATCAGCAACAGCAGAAATACAGGCAATGGAATAGAATGATCCATTGATAGCTCTAGAAGAGAAGGATACCAAGGCTGCACCTTCCTTAGGGGTGTTACCACGACTACTGACTAACAGTCTACTATTATGTGCCTTAGCTGGATATCATTAGTAAAGGTAGAAAAGTGAGCATACTTATACTGGACCATTTGTGAAGAAAATCATCTGTTGCCAATGTCTCTAGATTTGGTCTCTAACTGAAGTACCTCTGCAACTGAGTGGTAAGCCAGGTAGCAAGGGGGACTACCTTCCAAGGCTCCCGAAAGCCTTGCTCAGAATCTTGAAAAGATGATGGTGCAGACACTAATCGCTGTTGTCCAAAATCTTTCTAAAATTCCAGTTTGTGGCCATATTGCACGGCCTCAGAGAATACTCAACTACTGGAGATATTTGTTGGTGGAGACAAAACTTCCAAAGGGACTTGGCAGGCTTGATCTAGTCCCTTCCAGCCTGTTTATGTACTTCACTGCAGTTGTTTCGTTTATTGACAGATCGAAATAAAAGAACATATTTCATTGTCATACATTGCATAAAAATAACAGTGTTCATTATAAAATATTGAATGCATTAAACTAAATACATATTCACAGATAGAAAATGAATAATTTAGATTAAAACAAAGTTGCATTGTTAAAACATTAAATTAGTGTTTTAAAAACAAATACAAACATTAGCAATATCAATAAAAAGAATCATTGATGAGGGTTAATAAAGTTTTGATGATTCTTTCGCTCTAATGGCCCATGCTCTATGTAAAATATTGGAAACTGCAACAATTACCACTGAGGTTGATTCAATATTACAAATCCTGAGGGCATTAATAGTATCCAGATTTGTGAGACTTTTACATAAAGGAATAATCCACCTACTTCTTGGCACTGCATATTTAGTACAAAAAAAGCATATGGGGCGTGGCCAGCAGCCGTAGAAAATGCTCCTCCGTCGCTTGTCTCCAGATATCCTGCAGATATCCACCTGTACAGGACACGCAACAGGCAGTGATAATATTGGGTGCATTGTCGCTCTGCTCCGGGCGATCGTCGGCGACTGTCGGAGATGCCGGGGGCCCGTAAAATTCATGGCCTGGAACAGCAGAGTAGCTGCGGCATGACATAGACACAAGCCCGCCCAGGCAACAGTGGACCCGGACACACAGCGGCGACGCACATAGAGACGAGGCAGTGAAGGGTGGACCCCTGGTCGCTACCCCCCAACGTGACGGAGCAGGCAGGGCTCTGAGACTGGCAGTGAAGGAGCGGACTCCTGAGGGTGGCGTTCTCGGTCAGTGATAGACTGGTGATAGATCTCCCCTGGAAGATGCCCATGGCCAACATCAAAACTGGTGAGGAGCACGCTGAGTCGCTGGAGGTACACCTATACGACCGGTTGTACGTGCGGCCAGGCGGACCGTGGAAAACCACACATCTAAGGTGGCATTAGACGTGCCCTCTAGTTACACCCCAGTTGGTCAAGGGAGCCGCTTCGCTCGAAAGCTGCACATAGGACAAAACCTGCAACAGGGGGAAACAAACTGAAGCCAAAGGTGTGCAGAGACTTTGAGATAGGTGACGGTGACCGGATTGAAATTGCCGTAAGGCCAACAACAGGCAACAGCTGTGTACGCGAGACACACAGATCAGCCCGACTTACTGGCGACTAGGGGGCATTCCAGCCTCTTGAGGGCGAGGCAGCCCTAAAACTACTGCCACAGCCAAATTGCTCAAACCCACTGGATTTCCGCAAACACCACAGACACACAATGAGGAGGTGGGAAGATCCGTACGGGGAAAAACCAACAGGCCACGGGGGGACCCCTTGGTAGGCAGCGGTGAGTACCCTAAAAACACGTGCGCCAGACCGGTGCAATGGTACAACCAAACTCAGAACAGGAGATAGGTGAGTTCGGCCAAACAGGAATCCCCCACACTACAGGACATAATGGCGGCTATCACCAGTGTGTGCACCCCCTTAGAGGGGCGCCTGGACTCAGTCTCCACAGACATCTCCCTACTATGGGCGGACTTGAGAAAAATGGACTCCAGGATCAAAGAGGTGGAGGCTTGGTTACAGACACAACAGCTCTGAAGAAACAAGTCTTAGATCTGCAAGCCATAAGTGAAAACTTAACAGCTCAGTTGGATGATTGTGAGGGTAGACCGAGGAGAAATAACGTCCGAATTTTGGGGGTGCCAGAGAGAGCCGAGGGACCTGTCGTGGATCTCTTTGTGGAGGACCTCGTAACGAAGCATCTGCAGCCTTGGAATCTCTTCAGCTATTTCTCCATAGAGCAGGCACATCGCGTGCCAACGTGCAGGCCTAAACCGGGCACACCCCCCCAACCCATCCTGGCATGTGTGTTCAACTAGAGAGACCTAGAACTAGTGACCGGGACATTATTCTCCAAACTGCATGTAGTGCACCGCCCCTCAAGTTCGAAAACAGTACAATAATATTTTTCACGAATTTCACTGCAAAGGTGCAGAGACAAAGGCGTAATTTTCTGGAGTTCAAAAAAGCCCTCAGAGAGAAGGAGTTGAAATACGCTATGTTGTTTCCAGCCAAACTGAGAGTTGAAGCAGAAGGCAAAAGTTGATTCTTCAACGAGCCGGGAGATGTCTGGTAATGGCTGGAGGGATGGCAGAGAGTGGGCAACCGAGACAACCCGGACCGACGAGAGCGGCGAGCAGGAAGTACACAGAAATGGCAAGATCCTAACCAAGGAGATAATGACCTTCCCAACATGAGTAACTCGTAAGGCACTCAGCAGGGTCCATAGTGGTAGCTAGTTTTTCCTGGGGCCTAACAGACACGGACTGTTCACCCAAGTATATTAAAATACGGCCCAGGAAATTACTTTAGCGGCCTCATAGAGATCAGTGGAATTGTAAGAGTGGCAAGCTTCACTGTGCTTTGACAAGGGCTGGGGCAGCTGCCGGAGTAAGGCAGTAGAGGAAACAGCTGAGTATAACAATTAACTATATCCATGTATCTTGTGAAGCAGAATGTCCAATCATAAATGAGGAGCGGGCAGAGGGGGGTCTGGCACACGGCTCCTCCAACACAGGTTTGGGTGGGCGACAGGCACTCTGCAAAGTTGGGGAGGCGGGCTTTTTGGAACCATTATGCAGGGAGGCAGGAAGGGGCAGAGGTTTTGTCTTCAGGGGGGTTGTTGTAATGTACGTTATATTGTTCAGTTACAGCAGCAAAGGCTGAAGAATCGCTAGGGCAGTATGGGATACAAGTCAGCCGAGCACAGATTATGGGGAGAGCCACTTATCGCTTGTCAGGTAGTGCCACACAAACGGTGGCTGAAAAAGTACATGGGATAGGTGTACCCGCAAGGGAGGGAAGGTCAGAAACATCCTTTCGACTACTCTCCTGGAACACCAATGGCCTAGGAGACAATATCAAAATGGCGCTGGTGCTTCAATACATTAAAAGGCAGGCTCCTGACATGGTAGTGCTCCAGGAGACCCACTTGGTTGGGAACACTTGTGAGGCACTCAATAGATGGGGTAATAAACTCATCGTTCATTCAGGGTTCACCTCAGGCTCCAGAAAGGAAGGGATACTGATGCGTAAACAATTCCCCTTCATGGTGACAGGGGTATATACAGATGCGCATGGTAGATTTGCAGGGATGACCAGATGCTGGGAGGGTAGAAGGGTCAATGTCTTGTCTGCCTACATACCCCCTGCATTGCATAATATAGCACTACCAGATATGAGTAAAATTGCCCTAGAGTTCCCCTAAGGGACACTAGTGAGAGGAGGTGACCTAAATATGACCCTCAATGATCAGGTAGATAGACTCCCACCAAGAATTAACATACGCACTCAAAGTACTATGTGTGAGTTCCTGACTGCCCTGGGCCTAATAGACGTGTGGCGTGAAGCCCATCCCGAAGCAAAACAATTCACTTTCCACTCCGGGGCACATAACAGCCTGTCTCAAATTGACCACATCCTCACTGTCGCAGAAGACAAACAATACTTCTCAGAAGTCAAACATTTAGCTAGAGGGATCTCGGGTTAACATGCACCAATGTGGGTGAAATATAGTTTGGACACGAAATTCACACGGAGTTCCATATCAATCAGCCTCTGGTACCTTGCAATCCCACACATCAAAGCTCAAAACACCTTAAAATCACACATCAAAACACCTTAAAATCCACTGAACATTACATCAAAGAAAACGTGGAATCGGTACCATCTCCTCAGACCATCTAGGAAGCATATAAGGCGGTCGTGTAGGGGCAGGCACTCTCCCTTATGATGGGACATGGGAAAGAGAAAAAGGCTAAGCTAGACACAATAGAGCGGGACGTACTGACTTTGGAGCAGTCCCCCACCTCCTTAATAGACGAGGACTCTAAACATACACATGAGGTAAAGCGCCAAGAGTAAAGGAATCTAGTGATGGAAAAAGCAAGAAGTAGACACCATGCGATACAGCTTAGAGTATACGAACTCAGAGATAGAGCAGGCAAGTTACTTGCCAGGCTGGACAAGAGAGAAAAGGCAGACAGATGGGTGATGACAATTCAGGGAACAGAGGGTGAGTGGCTGCGCGAACGGCAGTACATCGCGGAGGCCTTTGCGGATCACTACATTTCCTAGAGGCATCAGGCACAATTGAAGATTCCATCTAACTAATAAAGGATGTGCCGATTCAGGCCCTCTCAAAAGAGGATAAGTAGCCACTCGAAGAAAATCTTACGGCAGAGGAAATAGTCGCAGCTATCAATAGTATACAATCCGGCAAGGCCATGGGGCCTAATGGCATCCCAATTGAGCTCCTCAAGTTAACTCTCACCAAGGTGGCACCTCACCTTCTTAATATGGATGAAGAAAGTAGACTGGTGAGGGTCCTGCCCAAGGGTGGTCAAAGACTGGCATCAGTGGTGGTTATTCATAAAAAGGGCAAGCCAGTGGAGGAGTGCTCCTCCTATAGGCCCATCTCCCTCCTCAACGTAGAGGTTAAAATTCTGGCCAAGGTCCTGTCTCGACGACTGATCCCAGGGGTAACCAAGCTATTGCATCCGGATCAGTCCGTATTTATGCAGAGAAAGAATACCGCTCTTAACCTGAGGCGACTAAATGCAGTTCTGGGACGACGAGACATCATACAAGAAGACGCAGCAATACTGTCACTAGACGCCCGTATGGCCTTCGACACCGTCGAATGGCCATACATGTTTGCAGTCCTAGAGCGCATGGGGCTAGGTGAAAAATTCCTTGCATGACTTCAATTACTGTATACTGCACCGTTGGCCCAAGTAGTAGTTACTGGGCGAACATCACATACATTTCATTTCAACTGGGGAACAAGGCAGGGCTGTCCGCTATCTCCGCTCCTGTTTGCTTTGATACTGGAGCCGTTAGCGAGCTGGAAACGGGGAGATCTAGTTATCCATGGACTAAGATGGACAGCGGGGCAGGAGGATAGAATCTCGCTCTATGCAGATGATGTGTTGTTATTCGTCGCATCACCATGATCCTCCAATGCCAGGGTCCTCCAGATCTGCTACACCTGTAGATAGTATTCTGGATACACCATCAATTGGTCCAAGTCGGTGCTGTTCCCCTTATGGGGTTCTGCCCCGGCCTTACTGGCGCGCTGTGAAGCGAAGATCGAGACAGAGGGATTCACTTACTTGGGCATCTATGTCACTTTCATGGAGGACATCTTTTATGAGTGAAACCTTCTCGCTCCACTTGCCCGACTGAGAGGGGATGTGCAGCACTGGCGCGCTCTGCCACTCTCCTTGCCGGTAAGAGCAGCATTATTTAAAATTATGGCATTGCCAAGATTTCTATATATTCTGTAAAACAAGTCCTACGTGATCCTCCAAGCATACTTCAGATCGATAGACGGGAAGGTTAGAAACCTACTCTGGGATGGGAGGCCACCCCGCATCGCCACTTACAAAATCATCAGGGGCTGGTACGATGGAGGTATCGCACTTCCCAATATTTGTGTATATGACTGGGCGGCCCAATTAATGGTCATAAATAGATGGGCCCATTGCATATAGGCTGATTCGTCTTGTCATATAAAGGAGTGATTCATGGAAACTGGGGGAGATAGCAAAGCCCTATACACAAACCCGAAAAAACAGCACCTCACGGGGCCAATGGCCCAGACGGTCGCCATTTGGCACAGAGTCACGAAACATCTAGGATGGGAGAACACCCCTCTGGTGGTCAGAACACCGGGGAAAGCTGGGCCGCTACCAGGGTTTCAATAAATGGGACACCATTGGCATCTCAAGAGTGAAGGATCTTTGGGCAAGGGGGGTGATGATCACATTCACGGAACTGCCGAAAGAATATGAGCTATGAGAATATGAGAAGGAAGTGGGGCAGTTTCGAAAGGGGAGATATACCAGAGGCGTCTCCACAAGGAAGACAGGCTCTGAATATATGCCAGGTAAAGCCATTTCCCTGACCTACAAAAGAATTATCAATAATCTACCCAACCCCTCCTAGTCTCTGAGAACGTTGGCAGACATCGGTAGCCTAGAGGAAGAGGAATGGAGGGAGGCACTCGTATCGCCTCACGAAGTGGCAATATCATCAAGATTGCAACTTGTTCCAATAAAAAATACTCCATAGATTATGCAAAAGTTGGTCGCACACTGCTCGTCACACCAGCAAGTTGCCCCAAAGGACTGTGGTAAATGTAGTGGCGACGGCGGGTACGCCTATGCCACGATGTGTAAAAAGAACAGTATGTGTTGCGTTAGCCATCCCTGGACACGTGTTTCGAGGTAGTTGCCTCTCGTCAGCAGGGAGCAGGTCAGTGTAAAGGGGTGCCATGTGGACTGCCAAAATGCAATTAAAACAGGTCAAGTACCTCTCATGGCGCGCAGGTGCAGATCCAAGGCTCGTCAGCCCGTTGGCTCAAGGGAGCCGTAATAAATTATGCAAAAGTTGGTCGCACACTGCTCGTCACACCAGCAAGTTGCCCCAAAAGACTGTGGTAAATGTAGTGGCGACGGCGGGTACGCCTATGCCACGATGTGTAAAAAGAACAGTATGTGTTGCGTTAGCCATCCCTGGACACGTGTTTCGAGGTAGTTGCCTCTCGTCAGCAGGGAGCAGGTCAGTGTAAAGGGGTGCCATGTGGACTGCCAAAATGTAATTAAAACAGGTCAAGTACCTCTCATGGCGCGCAGGTGCAGATCCAAGGCTCGTCAGCCCGTTGGCTCAAGGGAGCCGTAATAAATTATGCAAAAGTTGGTCACACACTGCTCGTCACACCAGCAAGTTGCCCCAAAGGACTGTGGTAAATGTAGTGGCGACGGCGGGTACGCCTATGCCACGATGTGTAAAAAGAACAGTATGTGTTGCGTTAGCCATCCCTGGACATGTGTTTCGAGGTAGTTGCCTCTCGTCAGCAGGGAGCAGGTCAGTGTAAAGGGGTGCCATGTGGACTGCCAAAATGTAATTAAAACAGGTCAAGTACCTCTCATGGCGCGCAGGTGCAGATCCAAGGCTCGTCAGCCCGTTGGCTCAAGGGAGCCGTAATAAATTATGCAAAAGTTGGTCGCACACTGCTCGTCACACCAGCAAGTTGCCCCAAAGGACTGTGGTAAATGTAGTGGCGACGGCGGGTACGCCTATGCCACGATGTGTAAAAAGAACAGTATGTGTTGCGTTAGCCATCCCTGGACACGTGTTTCGAGGTAGATCATATATTACATGCACTACACTGGTTAAAATGGGCAGGCTTGAAGAGGTAGGGTGCAGAAGACGGAAGTATAGGCACCTTCTTCCACACTCTTTGGGAATGTCCATCTATTAAAGTATTCTGGGAAGCAATTGCATGCATGACGGACGCAAGTGGTGGAGCAATCCAATTGTCTCCTGCATTGTGCTTGTTGAATGTATGGGAGGCAACCAACCTGAATCGGGATGAACAGCTCTTGACTTCTATGGGCCTAATGATCGCAAAACACACACAATATCCCTCGGAGGTGGGGTGTGGCGGAAGCACTGACCCTAGTTGAATGGAAGTGGGACATGGACTGGTGTATGATTGCTGAAGCTGAAGTTTACAAGAATAGAGGATGTCCCCGGAAGTGGGACCGGGTTTGGGGAAGGTGGAACACTTACAGAGGTAATATATGCAATCCTCCCCATACCTGGGGAACTCCTACTGGTAGAGCAAGCAGCAGGGTGGAGGTCCCAGATGATAATAAGTGAAGTGGTCCTACTGTTTAATTTCACAAAATGTCTTAGGAGACATAATTGATGACTGTGCTCACGCAGGCTGATCAATATATTGCAGCTGTATAGTTTTGTATGTTCAATAAAAAGATGTAATAAAAAAAACAATTCAAAAGCAGGTGCTCCTCCGTTTTGTCCATAGCAGTACAGAATGCCATTCGTATTAGAAACCCAACTCTTGGTAAAAACAGCAATGGGAAGAATACCATACCTAAACTGGAGGAAAAGGCCTTGAACTCGAGTAGGTCTAATGTAATCCAAGAACTCCTCTGCTTTTGGTACTTCTCTACACATTAAAAAACGATTTGTCAATGGACCTCTGCTGCTATCCAATTCTAGTTGTGAGCTGACCAATTCCCAATGTTTTTGCTTGCCAGTGCAGCAGTGTTTATGGAAATAGACCCTGGATCTTTCCAAAACCCTATCAATGGTAGCACTGCCCATGCCTCTCTCAGATTCTTTAACCACTGGATCTTACAAGTAGCTTTCTTGCACGACATAACATCACTAAACCTGGACCTATAGTGGTAAAGTTCTCTTGTGGTTCATACACGGACCCAATATAGCGGCAGTCAGAGCCCTGCCACATCAGCAACTGGGTGAATTCTCAAGTCCATTGTTAGGGGCAGCAGAGGAGTTCCCTTCCCCATCCTATAATAGCTCTAAAAAAGCTGTTCTCCTTAATGTTCAGTATACTCAAGTTGCAGTGGCCCCACAATTCTGCCCCACACATGACTGCTAC
Source organism: Triturus cristatus (assembly GCF_964204655.1). Lineage (NCBI taxonomy): Eukaryota > Metazoa > Chordata > Amphibia > Caudata > Salamandridae > Triturus > Triturus cristatus. Next base: position 633,463,154 of record NC_140587.1, read on the forward strand.
CCTTGCATTAGTAAACTTCAACTGCTGGATTTACAAAGAACCACTGGGCCTTTTTTCCTTTCTAATAATGGACCCTGCTTGATGACTTACAATTTGAGAACTCTTGGTTATCTGGGGGGACCAGGATCCAGAATCTGCCAGTCTAACACACTTGTTAATTCACTATTCAATCTCAGATACACTTTCCAGTACCGCATTGTTCAGAGAAACCACACCTTTAAACGTCTTCTTTTTGGTATATACCATCAGGTTAATCTTGGTGGCATTAACTTCCAGACCAAAGTCCTTGCAAAAAAGGCAGAAACCATTCACCAGATTTTGCAAATGCATCCTAGTTTTAGGCAGTAAGAGTGTATCATTGGCATAAAATAGTACCTCACTGCAGTCAGATTGTCCATGTGCAGAAGGACTTCTCATTTTACCTTGTTTTTTTTTTACAAAGATTTGGATCATAAAGAAGCCTGCAAGAATCTCTAAACAATATATGTGCATTGAAAACTAATTTTTCCCCATTTTCCCCAGTCAAGAAGCTGCTGCATTAGGCGTCCCATCCCCAGAGACTTGCATTTGATTCTAGTGATAGAACTGGGGTGTAAGAAAAAAGTCAGTCCCAAATGTTCCAAGAATCTATGGGCCAGATGTACCAACATTAGGAATACAGATTTTCTAATTGTGATTATCTCCTACTCACAACCAGGAAATGGGTATTCCTAATGTATGAACCTTATTATTTCCAAATAGTGATTCCTAGTAGGTTTCAAATTGATCTACCTCATAAATATTGGAATAGGTTGCAGTGTGCGACCCATTAGGAATTGCAGCCATCGCAAAGATGGTGGCCTGCTGGGTTGAGCAGACCACCACATCTGTGATTGCTTTTAAATAAAGCAATATTTTACTTTTGAAACACAGACCATTTTCCTCAAAGGAAAATGGGGTGCATTTCAAAAAAGAATATGAACGTTTAAATTTCATTTTTTAAGAGCAGGCAGGGGTCCAATGGGCCACTGCCTGCTCTTTAAAATCATTAATTTGTATTTTATATTCTTAAAAGAGAAGGGGGTGCCATGGGGACTCCTTCACATTTGTGAATGGGTTACAACCATCTTGGAATTATTGGTAAAGTATTACTGTTTTGTGAATGGAATGGGGGCGTAAAACAATACTAAAAAACTATTCCAATTAGAGATTTGGAAGGGACATCCTAAACAAACCCTTCCAAATAGCAAATCAGTATGCATTCTCAATCCCAAAGAGCAATTCAATAACATGTTACTAAATTGCAATTTGGGATTAAGACATACCAAAAAGCCTTTTTGAATTTGCAAATGGCCTGATTCTGAGGATCAGGCAGTTTGCAAATGTAAAAACTTGATACAGCTGGCCCTTAGTTGCTTTTCCACCAGCTTGTCTCCTCCCTTGCTCACTGATCTAAGGGAATAACTTCTGAATATTCTGAACATCTCTGTAAATGGCTTATCTTTAGATGCTGAAGAGCATTGTAGTAAAGGGTACTCAGGAAGATTGCTTGACTGGAGGATGAAAGGAGGCCCACCCTCATCACCAAGTGCCACAGAGATATCTCATATTTGGCTAAAGTCATTTTCAACTCTTTTTTGATACAACTCAGCTTTGAGTCTGAAAGTAAAAGCATATCCCTTTCCAAATACACCGGAAGCCCCAGCAACGACATTATTCATGATGGGACTAAATCTTACTTCTCTACATTCACAATGATCCCCTGGGTTTGATCATCTCATTGGCAGATTATTTTTCCTGCTAAAAAAATTTATGTCATTCAGGTATACCAAAATCCTCAAACCCTGGGCTCTGACAGCTCCTAAGAGCATTTTCAATAGTTTGGTGACACACCAAGAGGGCAGAGGATAAACTGAAAGGCAGGCACATGAGCCTGAAAGGTTTGCCCTGCAAAACTAAATGCTGTTTTTTTGTGGTGCTAATACATATTACTGTTAGATAAGCACCCTTCAGATCAATAAGAATCATCCTATCACGTGGGAAAAGAATGTCCTTTGATTGACTATCACCTGCATTTTGAAATGACGATAAAGTACATATTGGGTTGAGATCTCTCAAATGTATAACTTGCTGGAACTTCTTGTTTTTTTGCTTTGCTAGGAAAATCATGGTAGCGACCCCCTTGGATGCCACAGACAAGGCTCTAGATAATGTCTCTCTATCCTGGGAAAACGGTAATGGAGAAGGAATATTTGTTTCGACTGGGGTTGTATAGAAATGTATTCAAAAGCCCTCAACAACTGGTAAGATAATTTGGAATTCCGACCACACCAATTTTGAATAAAAAAGAGCTAACTCGACTTGCCACTTAAAAGAGAAGAGAATACTTACCCTTCATTCTCGCTCCTATTGCTTGTTCCCTGCTGATGGGGAAATGCCCTCCTCTGCAGGAAGAACATTGGCCCGGAATACTGCAATTGTTGACATTAGTAGTAGGCTCTTTTTTCTGTTTGAAAAGCTTTATTCAAGAATATATTAATACAAGATATATCAGCAGAGGCATAAGAAATAAGCAAAATAGAAGTAAAATAACATTAAACAAGCTAATATCATATAGAAAAGGGCAAAAGCATTTTATAAACATTTTAAGGGAGAAGGGAAAAGGGGAAGAGAAGGGAAGGGAAGCAGATACAGAAATAAAAGGGGGAAAAGGGGGGAAATGGTAACATTGTAATTTGAAAATATAAAACTATGCATTGAAAAGAGTGCTGTAGACAAAACAATAATCAAAATTCAGCTCAGAAGAATGACTATAATAATAAAGAAATCCTGTACTTTAATATAGGAAAAAAAGATGTAATCTTCTCAAGGCGGTTCAAAATTTTCCGAAGTGACATGTGACACATTCTTCTTAACCATCCGATCTAAGTATGAGGTAAGAGGCAACCAGAAGAGATTCCTTATGTGTAGGATTACAGGAGGAAGCAAAAGCAATGTCTAGCCTGTGAAAGTGACATAGAGAATTCCACCAACAGCGTATGGAGAGCTTTGTAAGGGATTTCCAATTAGAGGTGATGTGTTGAAAAGCAAGAGCAAGCATAAGGTCAAAGAGACCACAAGAGTGTAGAGGAAGATCTAAATAATCAGATAAGCTGCCAAGAAAAAGAGTAGATATAGAGTACTGAGATGAGAGTGTGAAAATACGAGAGATGTATAGCCAAGCAGTATTCCAGAATTGAGAAACTGTACGACATAAGAAAAAGAGATGAAAAAGGTCAGTGTTAGGAGAAGAACATGTCCAACAATTAGACTCAGAAGAGGAAGAGAAGCGGGCTAGAGAAAGCGGAGAAAGATATAGTCTGTGATACAAATAGAATAAAGATTGAGTAAGAGAAGCAGAACGAGAGATTTTCAAAGATCTGGACCAAAGTTTGTCCCATAGAGCAACGGACCAAACACAACCCAAGTCCGCATCCCAAGATAGTTCCAATTTAGATTTAAGACGATCTGGATTAGGAGATGAAAAGAATTTATAAATGAGAGAGGCTTTGGGAAGGGTAGAAAGGATTTTGAGAAGAGGAGTTTGGGAAACAGAAGAGGGGAAAGAAGGAAGAGAATAAAAAGGATCAAGAATAACTGTCATCAGAGTAACAAACTTTTGCAAAAAGGAATGAGGACAGTGAAAGGACATCTGAAATTGGGGAAAGGAGCAGGGAGACATTCCGTCAAAAAGCTGGTTAACCCATATGATGCCCTTGGACCTCCAAGATTTCCAGAAGATGGGTCTATTATTTATAAGGATGAGCGAATTATACCAGATAGTGGAATTCAAAAAGGATTCACGACTAATAGGTGTAGGACTGAGAAGAGGCTTTAAAAGAGAAGAGGTATGTTTAAATAAAGGAAATGATGTGTGAGGAGCCTTGGCAGAGAAGCGTATGATTTCTCCAAAAGAAAAAGGCAACAACAATGTTTGTTCGATGTGAAGCCAAAGAGGAGTGAGAGGAGAAGCAACTGACGTAAGCCATCTAGACGCCTGACGGAGAGAAAAGGATTTGTGATAGAGACGAAAGTCTGGGAAATTGACACCACCGTTTGGATTTACGAAGCAGTGTTAAAGAAATTCTAGATTTCTTGTTGTTCCAAAGAAATTTTGACAAACAAGAATCAATTCATTTAAAATAAATTGCGGGGATATGAACGGGCAACATGGAGAAAATGTATATTAAAATGGGAGCTATCATCATCTTGATTGAGTCCATTCGTCCCCACCAAGAGAGAAAGAGGGGGTTCCAAGAGGAAAATAATTGTTCAATTCGAGATAAAACCGCGGACATGTTCAGAGTAATTGAAGAGGAAATAGAATTGGAAAACCAGATTCCTAAGTATTTAATTTTCAAGCTATTCCAAGCAAACCCAGTAGAGGAGAAGAAATGTGGGATGCAAAATTTTGTAAGAGGAAGAATTTCAGTTTTATCTGAATGAATTTTGTATCCTGAGACCTGTGAGAATGAATCAAATTCAGACAGTAAAGGAGGAATAGATGTTTCTGGAGCAGAAATGAATAAAAGAATATCATCTGCATACGCAGAGAGTTTCAATTGACTATTACCATAAGGAAAACCTAAGATGGAGTCGTTGTTACGGATAGAGGACAAAAAGGGCTCAAGGGCGAGAACAAAAAGAAGTGGAGATAAGGGGCAACCTTGACGAACACCCCGTTGAAGAGGAAAATATGAGGAAACCTGACCATTAACCAGAACCGAAGCTTTAGGAGCAGAATACAACAAAGAAATAAGAGAGATGAAATGAGGGCCAAAACCATGCCAACGCAGTGAAGCAAATAAGAAAGACCAATCAAATCTGTCAAAGGCTTTCTCTGCATCAACAGAAATAGCTGCTAAAGGAATAGAAAGAGATGAAACCTTATTTAAAACATTAAGAAAGAGGCGAGAGTTATCAGAGGTAAGCCGGCCTTTAACAAATCCACATTGCTCTTTACCAATGAGGTGGGGCATAAGGGGATCTAAGCGCAAAGCAAGTACTTTAGCAAATAACTTATAGTCCACATTAACTAAAGAGATCGGGCGATAGTTCTTGCAAAATTTGGGGTCACGGCCATCCTTAGAAATGAGACAAATGGTGGCTTCTTGAAATGTACCCTCTGCCTTACCCGATAAATAAAACGATTGAAAGAGAGTTAGGAGTCTGGGAAGTAAAAGATCAGAAAAATGTAAATAAAATTCAACTGAAAAACCATCAGGGCCTGGTGTTTTACCTTTGGTGAGAATATTCAAAGCAGCAGAGAGTTCATGCAATGAAAGGTCGACTTCAAGATCTGGAAAATTAAGATGAGAAGTCGAGGGTTTAGGGAGTTTCTCAAAATAAGCTTGAATAAGAGAGAGAGTGGGAGAAGATTCTGGTGTATAGAGAGTACGATAAAATAACTGAAACTGGTCAAGAATATCCTGAGCTTTATGTAGTAAAGTATTGTCAGAAGAGTAAATAGAATCAATAAAGGAGCGTTCCTTGCGTGACTTAAGATAATTAGCTATAAGCTTCCCTGCCCTATTGCGTCCGCCATAGTAACGAGCACTACTACGAAGAAGCATCGACGAAGCATTATCAGTAGTAGTTTTATTGATTTCTAACTTGGTACGGATAAGATCCGGAGAGACGGAATTATTAGGAGAAGTGTAGAACTCATGCTCCAAAGATTTAATACGAGCTAATATAGTTTTTTGCTTCTGAAGAAAACGTTTCTTCTTCTTGGAAACAAAGTCAATAATAAACCCGCGTGCTGTGGCTTTAAAAGAGTCCCAGAGAAGGTGGGGAGATATGCTAGAATCTTCGTTAAACAAGAAGAAATCGGTAGCAAAAGAGCGAAAAGAAGAGGAGAAAAGAGGATCGGTAAGAAGAGAATTGTTAAAGCGCCAACGAGAAGACTTGGGATGCGGGGGAAGTAAATCAAGATCCGTTACAATAGGGGCATGGTCTGAGATGAGTATGGGTTCAATAGAAGAAGATAGTAGGTTTTGCGATAAGGAGGGAGAAAGAAAAATGTAATCAAGGCGAGAGAAAGATGAATGAGGAGGAGAGAAAAAGGAATAGTCAAGGGTGTCAGGGTGTGAAAGTCTCCAAGAATCAGTGAGATGCGCTTGAGAAATAGTATCTAGAAATTGTTTGTGAGGTTTGTGAGGTATGAACCGAACCGTTGACTTACGATCAAGAAAGGGGTCTACAATCTGGTTACAATCACCGCCTAGAATGAAGAGGTCATCTCTATGTTGAATGCATTTGTTCGTAATTGAGGGCCAGAAAAGTAAATCGGGTTGTGTAGGACCATCAACATTAAACACAGTCAGGGGTATAGAATTAATTAGTAACTTAGTTAGTATCCATCTACCATCAGATTCTATTTCTTGTAGTAAAACTTTACATTTTAATCTTTTGTGACATAAAATAGCAACACCACGTAGCTAGGTGGGAGAGAATCCTCTGACGTTTAATGGGATTGATAAAACCTTTTACATTCCTGGAGATTACTCTGAATTTAAAAATTGGATAACATTAATAGAAACAAAAACTACAGCGACAAGTAGAGAGAAAAAAAATTTCAAAAAGTGGAAGAAAATAGAAGCAAAAGAAGAGGGCTGAATCAGGGGAAAGGAAAAGAGAAATAAAAAGTAAACGACTGAGACAATACAAATAAAAAGATAGAATAATTATGTAAACAGAGGAAAAATACATGTAAATAACAAGTGGAGCGAAGGGGAAAGGAAAAGAGGGGGAAGGTGAAAAGAGAAAAGTACAAGAAGAGACAGTTCATATCCAAAAAGGATGACTGAGAATAACATACCTGAAGGGGACATAAAGAGGATACTGGGGCTATGGAAAGACGCAACAAGATTGAGCTCCCGGAGTCAGGAGACCAAACCGCACCAGGACGGAAGATGAAGAGGACGAACCATATGAGAGGAGGGGGAATATACCAATCGATCTAGGTAAGTAAAATAAATATAAGAAACGATTATAATGAAGGAAACACATAAAAAGATGCATAAGAATGAAAATACAATCCATCAAACTGTTGAAAGTAATAGGAAGAGTGGAATAAAAAAAAAGGGACCTTTATAGAAAACCAGCAGAAGTAGAAACAAACATTGAGAAGAACCATAATAAAAACTCTTAAGAATTAATCAAAAGGCGAACCAACAATATAACAGACAAAGGCTAATGTAAGAACATTATCTGAGTGAGCCTGCAAGAAAAAGGAAAGTTAAACAATCAACCACAAGCAGAAGTGGAAGTATCCATGGCGGTACTGGTCTGAATATGAATAAAGTTTTTAAGTTCGGCAGGATCTTGAAAAGTCCAAGTTTGATTTTGATGGGTAACTTTGAAGATGCAGGGGTGGAATAAGCCGTATCTGGCACCAAGAGAACGTAGAGGGGCACGAAGGTTCAAATATTCTTTCCTTCTTGATGCGGTAGCATTAGAAACATCCTGAGAAAAAATACCCTCTGGCCCAACCAGGAAACTTGGCGTTTAGATCTGGCTGCAGAGAGAACTAGAAGAAGATCCGTGAATTTCAGAAAAAGAATGATGACTCCTCGTGGCTTAGTCGAGGATGATGAACGAGGACCAAGTCTGTGAGCCCTTTGGATACTGAGAGAAGTGATAGCAGGCATATCCAAAAGTTTCAGGAGGAAGGAGGAGAAAAACTAGACGGGGTCATCACCTTCCAAAGACTCCGGCAGACCAAAAATGCGTAGGTTATTCCTCCTGTTTCTGTTTTCTAAATCCTCAGTATGTTGCTGGAGGGCAAGAACAGATTTTTCTAGAGAGGAAATACGTTGAGAATTGACTTGGATCTCTGTAACCTGCTGCTCCACGGAAGACACTCTGTTTTCCATATTTGACAATTTTGCTTCGAAAAGCTGCATTTTATTATTGGTCTCCTCCACGAACGGACGTAATGCAGTAGCTCCATGGAAATAGGAGGTGACGACTTGTCTGGAGGGGGGGGAGAGTCTTGTTTCAAGCGTTTATATGATGTGGTAGAGGGAGGAGTTTTGTTTGAAGTTGGCTGTGACAAAGAAGGACGGTTGGGAGCTGCTGCCGCCATTTGGTCTGTGGTAGAAGAAGAGTCTGCTGTTGAGGAAGAAGAAGATGGTGTCGTAGGAGAACTCTTCGAGGGCAAAAAAACAAATTTTGGGGTGCGTAATTTGCCCATAGATACCTGAGCGCTCAGATAGTGGGGTAAACAAGGGCCGTTGTACCGGAGAAGACCAACTGAGTAGGAAATACAATGGCAGGTAAGCCGTGCGACACAGGCACAGACACAGTCCTGACTAAAGCAATAAAACCCTCACAGTTGAGTGTATAGAGGCAACAATGTAAGAAAGGAAGATGCACAGTATACATAAATAGGGGTAATAAGAGAACTCCTCAAGACTGGTGACTTTGCAGAAGAACCAGCGATACAGAGATATCCTAAATATCAGAGCTGGAAAGATGGGACATAGCAGAGCAACAAATCCTTTGCATTGAATTGACGACCAAGATTAAATGGTGAGAGACACAGCATGTGGGGTAAACCAGGGACACGCTGATCCTGTAGAAGAGGCCATCAAAATTTGGAGAGCAGATGGAGGTCATACACATGCGCTGGCATCATATAAGCATTACACAGCTTACAAAATGGCGCAAAGTGGGGGACGCGCTGAAGCATTTACAGAATGCGACAAAAATGAGGTAATGTAGGAAGAATGAAAGCTCTTTTGGTTTTACCAGGCGCGCGTCGTGCTCCGATCACAGGAACTGCCAGGGAATTTGATGAAGAAGCGCAGAGACCACCAAAGTAATAAAAGCCTGTTCCTGCGGAGCAGAGCTCCAGACTCAGGTGGTCATCCTAGTCAGCGTCAAAGCCTCGCTTCCGGTGATATGTACAAGAGACAGTTGATGTTCCTGTTATCTCCCACTCAGTTCCTCAGTTGTTTGGTGCCACAATGAGATTTGAAGAATACTTTAACATTCCTAATGGCCTCTCGCCCAGTTCATGCTTAGCTGCCCGATGTGCTGCATTTGTTGCTATCGGGGAGAATGTAGTGAATGACGCATAATAATATCCTCTTGAGAAATGCCTGTCAAATGATGAACATTCCGCATTCTCTTAAGAGCGAGCGCAGTTGTTACAATGAAGAGTACTTGCTGCATTGTGTATACGCGTTGGCTCCACACGAGCAGCGCTTAGATCACAAAATGGCGGATGCGCTGAGGCGTTCACACAACGCGATGAAAATAAGGCATTTTAGGGATATCAAAAGTTCATCTTGGGCTCACCAGGCACGCATCATGTTCCGCTAACAGGAACAATCAGAAAGCTCGATGAAGAAGTACAGACCCCGCCGTGAATAATAAGAGTCCGTCCCGGCACGGCGGAGCTCCGGACTCAGGCGGCCATCTTAGTCGGCGTCCAAGCCACGCCCTCCATTAGTAGTAGGTTCTAAAGAACGGACAACAGCTGGCAAAATGACCCCCTTATTCACCCGTTTGTCACTAAACAAAAGACCTTGGAAATGAAGCCCCACATTGGCATCCCAAAGCACCCTAAGTTTAGAATCTACTTTTATCAAAAGTTGTTTACGTCTTTCATAAAACATAGCATACTGTTCTTTGGACTCTGCTGGAAACTATCTTGGGATCTCGGGCCTGTTCTGCAAGGCACAACATTTTGTAATTAGTAGAGGGGAATTGAAAAGTTAATCCTGGCACGGTCTATGGCTCTATCCACTCCCCTTGTGATGCTGTTCCTCTCCTGTTTAAAAAAAGGTACAGATTTTAGAGTCGAAACAGGGTTTAGGGCAACCGTATCCATTATAATCGGTCGAGGACAATCAGTCCTCATCTTTGATATTGTTGCCCTGGCAGTAGAGTTTGTAATTCTAGCATTTATATATTCATCCATGTATGGCAGAGGGGACCACTCAGAGGCATTCGGGTGCGGAAGTGAGCCCAAGTTGAACATAGGAATGCCCCAGCATCCAAATCTACTGTCTGTGGTTTGATTTCAGGCCAAATTTGCAGCATAAGGGGCCTCTCCGTATTGCATACAAACCCTCCCCAATGTCTGACACCTGCCCTACCTGCCAGGGGTGTTGGTTGCCACCGATGGAGTGAGGAATCTCTGATCCCGGCAGAAGCAGTGCAGTTGAACATGAGACAGTGGAGGTGGCCTGCGGAACCCGATAGGGAGGAGTCTTATGGTGGAGCAGCTCTCCCTGGGATACCGGACAGCCGTGCCCTGGCCCAGCATCAGTGGTGCCACCCCCCACCCCCCGGTTCCCTTGCTAGTGAGTTGGCAGGCTTGCAGGCCCATAGGGGAGTGTCACGATGGGTGGCTGTGGCCTGCCACGCCTGAGGTATACTGCGCGTGTGGGACTGGGCCAGCCGCCTACTTGGATGATCAGCAGCCTCCCGGCCCTCTGCGCTCCAATTCACAAGCCGGTTTGGGGTCAGGCGTTCTATGCCTTTGCTTTCTTCTCTCCTCCCCTCATTGATTGGGGGGGGCGGATGTGTGCTGGTGACCTCTGGATTGGGCCTAACCGTGACTGCGGATCGCGGTGTATAGCAATCTATCCAGCCCTCGGACTGCTGCCCTTTAACATCGTCCATGGCATTAACAGAGCGCCTCCACGCCATCGACCCAACACACTCACAATGAGATTCCTCCACAACTTTAAACTTTGTAAAGATCCCTTAAGAATCTCATCATGATAAGATCTCCTCAAATACAATTCATATGAATCGATCTTCAGCACACCCACTTACGGATATATCCTTTAAGACATTTTACAGTAGATCCCGATATACAAGATTTTTGAGAGAATGTTTCGGGAGCATTCTACCTTTTGGCCCTACCATCAGTGTGTAGCAGGCTCTGGCGATCCATGTGATCTCTCAAGACATTCCTCTGAATCATCAATCCAGTGGCTTCCTGATGAAGGCAATTTGCCAAAACGTGCGCACAAAATCTAACACAGAATTCAGTTCTTTGGCCACAAACCATTACTCTTGTTTTATCAACTATCCCAAAACTTTGCTTTATTATAATTTGTGAACATGAGTGCACAACCTTATTGATTTATTTATTTATTTATATCAATAATATATTGGATGAGAAGTGGATGCATGGATAAGTATGTATAAGAGTAAGTATGTCTGTTGCTGGTTATATATATTATCTATATAATGTACATGGCTGTTCTAGTTATAATTATTTTTATTGAAATATTGACATTGTTATCTAAAAAATGTAAATGATTTTTCTATTTTTGTACTATTATGTTTGATGTGTGTCCTTAATTGTGCCCTTCACTCTATTTTATAATTACTTGCCTGCGATTATTCAATGAAAATCTATTGGTATTATCCCTGCCTTGGGCTAGTTATCTTGTTGCAGTGGACCGCTTCCTTTTTTAATTTTCTGGCCCTGCTAACCATCGGCGTGGTGGGGGCTGCGCAGTTCCCGCTGCTGTGGCTGCTCTCCCACATCTGCTCAACCTTCTCACTTCACTGGGGGAGAGGCATGAGGCGAGGGTTGACTGCCAAAGACCTTCTGCAGCCCACTGGTGGTGGGCTGGCCCGTCTCTGTGGTTGGCTTCCCTCTCCCGCCCACTGACTCTCTCTTGAGCCCCTGAGCCCCATGGAAGCACCGGCCTTGGCCAGAATTGTGCATATATAGAGAGTGCTGTGCACCGTGGATTCTACTGGTGTTGCTATAGGTGACTGGTACCCTATCATTTTTACTGGAAGCCGCACTGGAAGGAGTGGGGACCTATTTTGCGATTGTGTGGTCTCGAAAGGCGGAGGTCTGTGCCTGGCGGTTTGTGGTGTGAAGATCCCTCTCCACACCCTGTGTTCCCCTGCCCCGCTGCGTTACTTTGACCCACGCCCTGCGGCTGTGGTCCCCTGGTCGGCTGTCTGCAGATCTCCTGAATCTACCTGAGTGCCAGGGCCTGGATGACTCTGTGGGGTGGCAATTTTGGACCTTGGGGCTGTTACGTGTCCAATCACGCCATCGCAATGCACCACGAAGAAGGACCCCTCGCTGAAAGATCTTTTTACCAAAAACGCAGCGAAGAAAGCAGACCTGACACCTTGAAATCCCTGTATCGGTGCCACCCACTGACGTTACTTGGATGGAGGAGAAGACCCAGGGAAAAGCACCCATAACTAAAGTGTTTCCCAAGCAGGTATTCAGGACCCTTCGAGACGACTTTGGAAGCCTCATGCAGGACATAACCACAGAGATTAAAGACATTTGGCTCCCTGTGGTGGATATAGGCCAGAGGGTGGTCTTGCTGGAGCAAGGAAAGGATGCTCGGCAGGAGGAAATAGATGGCCATCCGCAAGGATTCTTGGACCTACAGGATCAGAATCTGGAACTCCGCTATTAACTTGAAGACCTTTAGAATAGGTCCTGACATTCAAACTTACACATTAAGGGGGTTCCTGTGCAGACAGCTCCAGGCAACCTTGTGGAATTTGTGGTTTGTCTCTTCAAACATGTGCTACCTTGCTGGGGGACCAGGAGATTGTTCTATACCGCACACACCGGGCTGGGCACCCCACCAGTGCGCAAGGTCAGCCTCAGGACATACTCACTTGCCTACATTATTATCTCCAAAAGGAAGCCATTATGACCGCAGCACGCAACAAGATGGTCATTGAATTTGAGGGTCATAGGCTGTGGTTTTACCAACCTCTCTACACTTACATTACAGTAGCGGAGGGCCCTCCAGCCACTGACAGACTTTCTCCAGGATCAGAACATTAGATATAAATGGGTCCACCCTTTCCGCCTTCAGTTTGTATGGCAAGTTGAAGTCTGTATAAGCCTTGCTTGTAGTTACTGTCCATCAGCAAGAGTAGCTGATGGCCAAAGGAAAAAGTGTGATTATTCAGCACGGGGTGGGCACCTTGGACAATTACCTAATTAAGAAGGTAAATCAGATTAATACCGCCAGAAGGGCCTCCCTGGGAAAGGTGACCCCTATTATGATATCTGAAGAGTCGTCCCTCACTTTGATGGACACACACGTGCCCAGTAATTCCACCTCTAGCGCTGGGAATACTGCACTGACTACAGCTCAGGTGCATGACGAGAGACATGTAGGTGAGCCAGATAACTCCAATGCCGACACCGAGCATGCCCTACTATCCGTTAGATCGGCAAGAAAATATAAAAAAGCACTTCGGAGGCATAGGAGGAACAATAACCAAAAAAGAGCAGTAACCACTAAACATAAAAGGGGATCTTTTACGCAGTTACTATCAGGCATAAACTCTGTTATGGGGGGCACAGGGACTGTGACATCATCAACGATTAATTCCACTACTCCATTGGTGGACCACTTTGAACTACCTAACTCTGGGGTTGCGAAGGATGCGTGGGTAGTCTTGGCTAACCCTTGTATTGATGATCATCGCTTCAGCACGCCTGATAACTCTTGTGAGTTCCTGCCAAGTTTCTCGACTGGCAGTGATGAAGTGGGGTCATCACATTTCCCTGGATTTTCTCCCGCATCTTCCTTAATTCCAGAAGATATGTCCTTACACACAGTTGATCGTAAGCAAAGAGGGGGAGGCTCATTATTAGAGTGGCAAACAGAAAACCCTCAGAGGATCTTACATCCAACCTTGAGGATTGAGAATGATCCACCAATCCACCATGAGGCCATCCACCGCTTTTTTAATGAGGGAGACTTTTTGGAAAAAATCGAGCATCTGGTAAAATCATCAATGCAGTCCCTATTTGAAAAGATTATGATGATTAACACGCATCTGGACTCGATCGAGAAAAAGGTAGAAGAAAACTCACTCTCACTTTCCGGTCTGGCGAGAAATTCAGGTAATACGAACCCAAGCAAAATGTCCTCAAAAGTGACGACAGTGGTAATACCAGCTCCACCATGTCCCACGACCACTCCAAAATCTAGTCAGAGTAGACAAACATCTTCTTGTCCCTCCCAAATTAAGGTGTTAACCCCCCCCTTGTTGAACAAAAAGTCTGCCCATAGGATGGAACGCCAAAGTAAAGCAGGGGATATAACAACGAATACTCTGATTTTAGAAGGAACATCTGCACCATTACAATATAAGGCCATCCAGGCTAACAAGGATAGTGAGGGCGGAAACACCATTAATAAAAATCGGCAACCTCACAGCATAGTAGACTTACCGCCAGAAGCTGCGCCTTACGTGATTGTTATGGCGGGCGTTCCCGAGCTCCCTCTTGAAAATAGGGAAGACCATCAAGCCCTAAGGAATAAAGTTACCCATTGGTTGAGCAATAATAGACCCTTGCCTGCCCATATAAACGGGGAAATACTACATGTTAGGCGCTGCAATTGGGTGGGGACTCGGTATAAAGACAAAATAGGCGACGTTATCATTCTAAATTTCAAAGATCATAGAGCCGTTAGGCACATTGGGGATTGGTATGATCCAAGTAGCAGTGATCCCATTTCTACACACTATCTTAACTACTTCTATCCATACTCTTTAGCCCAACATCGCAAGAACCAGATGGAAAGAAGGTACACTGCTAACAGGTTCGCTTTTAAGCATTATGATCATAGCCGGACTCCTTTGTTGCAATCAGTTAATCCACCTAACTTCCATCCCAGGCAGCATTATTCCTGCATTCGAGGCCCGAATTATGGAAATAATTTTTTGTGGGATAATAGTGGCTTTGCCCCATTTGCCCACAATATACCAACCTATAATCGGTTTGATGTTTTTTCAGGCCTTGAATGCGTGGATTGACACAAGAATTGTGATAGACAATTGCTAGGTTTAGTTGGGCTTGCTGATACAGTTAGTGAAAATTCAAATGTCCAGAGGCCATCGGTTTCTAATGTGGTCAATATACAAGCTCAAACTGTTCTCAGTGTGACCCATGCTGATACTGGGAAGGATTGCCGTAAGGTTCTAAGCATACTAGATGTTACTGATGGGGGAAATATAGATGGTCTCCCCCATACGCAACCTGATAAAGTTAAGGAGAATGGTCCCTTATGTCACTCTGGGGACAATGAAATAAGGAAAACCTGTACATTCCTATTTTGGAATGTGGAAGGACTAAAGGAGAGAATAAAAAATCCATCTTGGGAAATTGTAACTGGCGGACATGGTATAATGGCCTTTCAAGAAACCTGGTCTATAGATCCAGTATACATTAACGGTTATAAAAGTTTCTTTACCCCGGCGGAGGGCGGTCAATATGGAAGAGCAAAGGGTGGTTTACTCACCCTGGTTTCTAATCAGCTTAAATGCGTTAAGATTCAGTCTAAGCTAAAATCTAGCTTTTATCAACTAATCACCCTAAGTAATAAGAAGGGGTTTAGTGTCGTTCTTATAAATTTTTATAACAATATTCCAAGGAAAGAAATCCCTAGCATCCTAATCATGCTGAGGGAGGATATACAACACGAAATAGACAAAATTGGCAGGGAATTCATGATTTTATGGGGAGGGGATTTTAAACGTTGCCCTAGGGGTAAACAGGGCACTTGCGGTTTAACAATAGAACAGGAGACAAATTTAACTCATTTTGCCCATTCTTCGCTTGGGGACTTATTAAATGACATATTGTTTATGTACGACTTGGGATATGTCAATGAAATTGCCCAAAAACCTACTATCTTTGTGCCCACATTTATTGGTAGAGGAGCACAGTCCACAATTGACTTTATCGTAGCTTCAAATAGCTGCCATTTTAAGATTATTAAGTCAAATATTCTGGATCTACCATTAAGTGATCATTTGCCCCAAATAATGGAGGTTGAAAACCCCTTTTTTGATGGGCATGAAGATGTACCCCTTACGTGTACTGTCCCTGATGTAGTCCTAGGTAGACAGAACGGGTACAACTTAAAGTGGGACAAGGTAGTTCCGGCAAGGATGTATGACGTTACAACGCATGCTTTTACAACGCATGCTGTTACAACGAATTTTCTACAACGCAAATGCTGTGACAACGCAAGTCTTTACAACGCAAGTCTTTACATCGACTTGCAGTAGATGGCGTGCTAACATTAAAAAAGGGTAATTTACTATTCTAACTCCAGTCCACGTTGCAGTAGGGAAGGTGTTTGGATAGTAAACTACACTATTTTTAATGTTAGCACGCCATCTAGTGCAAGTCGATGTAAAGACTTGCGTTGTAATGGCATGCGTTGTCACAGCATTTGCGTTGTAATAGTTTCGTTGTAATGGTAGTGCGTTGTAAAAGTTGCGTTGTAAAGGTTGTTCCCCTTCCGGCAATGTTTTTAGGTAAGCTGCTGAATGCTTGCCCAAGCAGCTTTGCTATTTGTCTGGACGAAAAGTCTAATCACGAGATGATAATTGAGCATTTTAATATAATAGCTTCCACAGTAAAGGAAAACTTGTGGGTGGAGGCTAGGAAGAGGGCTAAGGGTAAGAAAAGCTGGTTCGATAATCTTTGTACCAGGTCTCTTACTGACCTAAAACGTGCAATCCATAGAATACCTCGAAATCCTACTGAAATTAGAGGTTGTAGGAAAAAATATATTGAAGCCCTAAAAAACAGGAAAAATACCATAAAAAAGGAGGCGCTGTTAGCTTTATGTGAAGCATCACAGCTCAAGGATGCATCTGCTTTCTGGAGGGCCGGAAATACCCCGTTCCTCTATGATAATTCTAAAGCGCGTATAGAGATTGCTATCACTGAGGAGGATTGGGTGGAGCATTTTTCACTTCTCTATAAGTCCCAAGATGTATGCCATAGTACAGACTCCCCAGCGAGGGTTAACATGGGTGTTGGGGCTGAAAGACTGGTAATAACCTTGGAGGAAGTTATTGCGTGTTTGAAAGCAATGAAGGGTGGTAAGGCCGCAGGGCCTGATGGGATCCCAGTAGATCTGTATTAAGCAAATATAGATATCTGGGGACCAATGCTGGTACAACTTTTTAATGCAGCTTTGGCAAGGGGTTTAAACCCGTCCTGGTTCACCTCGATCATTGTACCCATTTATAAGAAGGGAGATAGACAAAGTTGTGCTTGTTACAGACCTATCTCCCTTCTGGACTCATCCATAAAAATCCTTGGGAGAATAATTCTGACTAGATTACAAAGCTGGGTTGAGGAAAATGAGCTAATGAGTGATCTGCAATATAGATTTCAAAAGGGCATCGGCACAGTCGAACAATGTTTAAATTTAATGATCCTCCAATCGAAGTATACAAGGATAAAGAGCGAGCGTTTGTACCTCACGTTTGTGGACCTTTCTTTGGCGTTCGATTGTGTATCACATGCTAAGTTATGGGCAATTTTGAAAGAGATGGGTGTGGAAGATCCCATTGTCTGCTTTCTTAAAGACTTATACTTAGGGGCCACTGCCTCGGTCCGTTTCGGTACTGTGGGTCAGTGCACTGGAAGGTTTGAGATGGGCCGGGGAGTGCGTCAGGGCTGCGTCTTGGCCCCTTTCTTATTCTTGATTTACATTAATGGTCTGGAGCACCGCTTATTGCAGGAGTGCAGGGATATGCCTAAGGTTGGGAGGAGGTCTATCCCTGCGCTCCTGTATGCGGATGACGCGGTCCTGATGGCTCGTACCCCTGTGGCACTACAAAACCTGATTAATTCATTTGAGATATTCATGTCTAGTTTAGACTTAAAGGTCAATTGTAGTAAAACCTTCTCTATGTACTGTGGTAATGGTTCTGGTAAGCAGATAAAAAGAATGTTTTTGAATAATTTTCCTCTGGAAATTACTCCTACCTTCCCCTATCTTGGAGTCTTGTTCCATGACACTGGGGCATGGACTAGTGCGGTAAAGGCCAGAACTCTCTTGTTCCCAAAAACTATAATGGCCTTGAAAAATGTTGTCAAAAAACTGGGTAAGAAACCGATAAAAGAAATTTTAACAATATATAATGCTACATGTATTTCGGTAGCTATGTATGGCTCGGGCCTCTGGGGGTATTCCAATATAGATTTAATTCAAAAAGCTGAGAATAGGTTCCTGAGGTACATCCTGACAGCTCCCCAAAGTGTCGCAACCTACATATGTCACACTGAACTTGGTTTATCTTACATATCTGATAGTATCAGAATTCAACCCATCCTTTTGTGGCATAGGGTATGGACAACAAGTGAGTGTGCTATGAACCGGGCTGTCTTACAGGACGTTTTAAATTTGGAAAATGTGGGTAGATTTGACTGGCTAAATTATGTCAAAAAATTCTTGGTTAAAATTGGCTGTCAACAATATTACGAAGACCCACTCTCAATGGATAGTATATCCAGAAACCTATTGTCCAAGACATGTATGGAATACCTCGAGGAAACAAGAAGGCAAGAGGAGGTGAAGAAAAAGACAGTTACTTTGCACCTTTCTGTGTTAACATGTACTAAAGTACAGCCATACTTAACCTTGCCGTTGTCAAATTATGATCAATTTCTTTTCACCCGTTTTAGATTAAATATTGTGTTTAGACTCCTGACCTTCCCAGAAATGAATTTATGGTCGTCTAATTTGCCCTTGTGCCCGTGTGATGATTCTTCGTCCCAATCTGATATTCATATTTTATTTTTCTGTAAATTTTACATTTTACCTCGTAGGCACTTCATCATCCCATTCCTCAAAGAACTGAAATTAAATAAATGCCGTCCAGCTTTTCTAGAATTACAAAGAATGGACACTGTTCTGACTGTTACCGTAGTTTTAAGCTTTTTTAAAAATGTTTTTAAACTTCGGAAAACAATGGGCTTTGATGAAATATAATTGGCCTCGTTGTTCTTCTTTTTATATCTCTCCTGTGAAATTTGTCATTTGATGTTGTTGCTTTCATGGTTTTTGTTTTTTAAACTGAATAAAGTATTTCTTGATCTTGATCTTGAGTGAGTCGCACTCTTGCCCGGGCCCTTCCTGAAATGCCAACTTTTCAAACAAACACATTAACCACCTCACCATCCCGGAGCCCAGCGACAACTGGGTCTTATTCCCGGCGCTCCGCCAGATGCAGGAAGAAACTCATGAACAAGCTTTCCAAAGCTGCTAGTCATAGGCAGCGTACCCGACTAATCAGGCAGCTGCAGCATGTGGAGGATGCGACACGGGCAGACGGCGACCACTGATTTCGTTTGACTTTGCTTCTGTTAATTTCATACTGGAAAGGCTCCTGGGTTTAGTTACTGGATGCAGTTTTAAACAAAACAGGAATATCATGGTGAGCAAAAATCAATGGATTTAGGCCTAGATTTCTGTTCTGGGGTGAATGTATAACATTGTTCTGCATTCTGTCCATCAATTGTTCTTTTTGCAGTTTTAAGCAAGCCAGCAGCTACCCCTTTCTGCTTTAAGTCTGCAGTTTTGATGGCGGAGTTCCGCCACCTTATGGAGTTTTCGCTCTTACAATATTCTTGCCCAAGACATGGACCCTCGTTTCGTAGTTGTTGTTGTCCCCAGGTGGAGGACGTCTTTGATTCAATGTTTTCCCACCCTTTTTCATGGCTCCTCATCTCATTTATTTTTTCCTCTCTCTATCCTGCTCCAGATACCTTTTACGACATACACCATCTGGCCTGGCAGACTCCTGCCTCAAGCAAGTCGTGCATTTCACCGTCACATACATACACATGGTGATATAATTCCTTAATGCACCGGTAAAATGTTTAGGTCTCCTCTCATTCCTTAGGGACACTAGATGTGATATCTGTCTGTTGCAGGAAACCCATCTGGTGAAGGTAGATTGGAGAAGGATGCGCTCTTGCTGGTTTGACCACCAATATTTTTCATACGGGTAGTCAAGAAGGCTGGGGTTTCAATTCTCGCCACACACTTTTCAGGGTTAGTGGAACAGGTTTACATAGAGATTGCGGACAGGCTTTTGTCACTGCATATTATGGTGAATGGGATCGGGTACAGTTTGGCCACTGTATATATGCTAAATGATCGTCAAGAGGCATTTATTAGGGATTCCCTGAGACAGCTGCTGACTACACCAGTAAATAGATTGTGATAGGCGGGGACGTCAACATCGTAATGGATGTTCTGTGGGACAGGTCCACACCGTGGGTAGGTCAGGTTGGTGGCCTAACACCAGACCCTAGACAATGGTTGGGGGAGGCAAGTCTAACAGACATATAGAGACACATGCACCCCACGTCCACTGAATACACTTTTTTCTCAGCTCCACATCAAACATACGCACACATTGACTACTTCCTCACATCCCCACATGTAACACACAAGTCAGTCTTGGTGGATAATGGTTCTGCCACACTCTCTGGTCATTCCCCCATAATTTTGTGATAGGTGCCATGTAGAGACTCACTTGTCTAAGAAGCGGCTCCAACTGGAGACCCAGGTCAAGGAACTGGATGTCTCATACCCAATCCGGTTCAGTGGTAGTTCGCTGTCAATTGACGGGAGAGCGGAATATGCATTACTCGTGATAAAGCAGAAATACTAAGCTGAGGATAATAAGCAGGACAAATGCTGGCACATCGCCTCGGAGGATAAGCAGTTGACCGGAGAATCACTGAACTACGGGGAGCTGACTGCTCCCCACGATCTTGGGTAAGAGGTAATTGATCAAGACTTTGAGGCATTCTACTCTGCTCTATATTCAGCAGATACCCTAATAGAGTCTGATGCGGCAGTCTACTTGTCACAGGCCCCCCTCTATGATCCCGCCAGCCACATTCACCGCCCTTGACACAGACATCACACCGCAAGAGGTCCTGGCAGCTATTCAAAGTTTACAACTTGGCAGGGCTTCTGACCCAGTCGGCTATGGTGCTGAATTTTGTAAAACCTTTAGTACACAGTTAGCCCCTATATTAGCACAACTTTTCAACACGTTTAGGGCGAATGGGGCACTGCCAGAGTCAATGCGCCTAGCAACCATCACTGTGATCCCCAAAGCAGGCAGGGACCCCAAATATTGTGCGTCCTACTGACCAATTTCTCTTTTGAATTTAGATGCAAAAAGTTTTACAAGCATTCTGGCCCACAGATTGGCTTCCTATGTTCAGGGGTTAGTTGACCCTGACCAAGCATGGTTTGTTTCGGAGTGAGGGTGTAGTGACAACACCAAACAGTTGTGCCACTTACTTGATAAGGTGCAGCTCATGCTTCTGCTGGCCTTGTTGTGGATTGATGCCAAAAAGGCGTTTAATCGGGTTCACTGGCCCTATCTACTTTTAGTCCTGGAGGGTATGGGCTTCGAACCATGATTTTGCCAATAAGTTCATTGCTGTTACACCTCTACTGGTGCCAGGGTGCGAGTGAATTGATTCTTGTCTGCACCTTTCGCCATTACCTGTGGAAACCAGACAGGGTTGTCCCTTATCGCCTCTGCTCTTTGCTTTGTACATGGAGCCCTTCACAGAGCGAACCTGTGGCAAACCCCAAATCGTGGGCATCCAAATGGGTGGTACTGAGCACAAAATCATGATATATGTAGATGATGTCCTTTTGACTTTAACCGACCCAGACACCACCTTACAGGCCTTGATGGTGGAGCTAGCCACTTTTAGTGGAACATCAAGTTTTAAGACTATCTTCCATTCTTAATTCAACTATTCCTGATCTAGCGAGGGTCCACCTTATCTCCCAGTTTCCCTTTAGGTGGATGGACAAGGGACTATCATATTTAGGTCTACAGATCCACTACACACCCACAGCCACGGCTGCCCGCAACTATGGAGAGCTCTTATCGAACACGAGATCTGACCTGACAAAATGGAAGGGCAATGGCCTTTCCTGGTAAGGACAAGTGGCAGCAGTACAGATGACGCTTTTGCCCAAATTCTTTATTTAATGCAAGCCCTTCCCCTACAACCACCTTCACGAATGTTACATAAGCTACAATCCTTAATCTGGGACTTTAATTGGGAGGGCAAGCCCGCAATGATAGCCAGGGCCCTTGCCTATCTTCCGCTGTCGGCTGGGTTACTGGGAGTTCCAAACCTATGATGCTATTATCAAGTCCTGCAGTTACGATATGTGGTGAAAGTGTCCCGACCCTACACTGAAAAACATTGGTGTTTCAGTGACCAGGCTATCGCTGGTATTCACATGTGGAAGGTGCCTTGGCTCCTGAAGCCTCATAGACCAGCAGGAGTATATGTCTCGCCAGTGGTGCGAGCCACAGTTTTGGTTTGGGACAGAGTACAGCTGAAACGCGGCCTATCTACTCCTTTATCCCCGCAATCGCTGTTAGCAGGCAAGTCGGACTTCCAGCCAGCGGCGAAGGGGATGGCGTTTGCGGCCTGGCAGGAGGCTAACTGCAAGCGAATAGGGGACCTATGTGTTGTAGATGGCCTTATGGACTTTCCAACACTTCAGTCATCTTATAGCCTCCCCGACATGTCAAGCTGGCAGTACTTAGTGGTCGCTCACTGGACGATGCAGCGCTGGCTCCGTCAATATGATAGCCGAGTGCTCACGCCCTTCTTACACACTCATCTGATAAGAAAATGTTGTGTAATATTTACGCCTTTGTTCTTACCGCTCAGACTCTTTTGAAATCCACTCCACAAACTATATGGGAGGGGGTGTGCAGGCATCTCTTTACGGACAGAGAGTGGAATGATATTTTACACCGTGCTCAGACTTGCGCCTTCAACTCCAATAGTAAGGAGATGTTCCTGAAGATTGCCCACTATCGTCATATGGGACCTGAACAAGAACGGAAACTGTTGGCATCAGTGTGGCCAATGGGGAACCCTCACGCATTAGCTATGGAAAAGTCCAAACTGGAATCTTTCTGGGAAGGGATTCTGGAAGCAGTGAACACTATTTTCACTACTGATATCCCTAGATTTTCTAGCCATGTGCTTTTGAGTCTCCCTAATCCGCTCACATACCCTTTGAAATCATGTAGAGGTAAAGCGATTGATCTGGCACTGGGTGCAGCTAAACAGAGGTCTTACTTACACACTTAGACTGGCTGCACAAACTATGGGAAATATTGGGAATGGAAAAGTTAACAGCAGTCGCTACACACCCCTTCCCTATATTCAACAGAAAGGGGCAACCTTGTATTCAATACCTCTTTGAGGAACTGTCCGATCTGCACTATTTGAGGATACTCCAATTAACCTTGTCAGGTGACCTTGCTTCACACTGAGCCGCTTGTGATGACTATCTCACAGACTTCTGCCAGTGCAGGTTAAGAACTATTGTTCCCTCTTTCTACAAGCAGTACCCTTCCTGTCTCCTCTTCTATCTTTGTCTCCTTTGAACCTCCCCTCCTATGCTACCCACACGCCTAGAAGTTGAATGAATCACCACCGGCCAGTGGATGTAGTTTGGGTGCTACTATATCTCCTGATCCCATCAAAAGGCCTTGTGTTTGACCCACCAAATGCCACCAGTTTTGGGGATAGCCACAGTGACTCCATGTCAACGTCACCTTCCCGTATTGAACTGTCACCATTACCATCGCTCCTATTATTGTCCGCAATTGCAAAAAACAAAATGTACCCAGATTTTGAAACTCTCTTCCCACTATGACGATGTATATATTTTCTTTTTTTAAGTATGTCGGGGGTATGCCTGCTCCACAGAGGTTAGAGAGTCAGATGCAGCTTTTGCGACTCAGGTGCCAAAATCGGCAATAACATTTTAGAAAGATGACAATATCGCCTTCAAAATGGAACTGACGACTGAGGTATCTAAACAAGCATTTGCAATGCAATAGGTCTCGCATTTGCAAGAGTTGGAGCTATTGGCATTGTAAATGACAATGCCTTTTATTTATGCGCCTTGAGACCCTCGCGGGTGAGTAGCGCGCTCTATAAATGTTCCTGATTGATTGATTGATTGATATGCATTTCAGAACCTGCAAGCTGTGTGTAAACAAGCTCTTTGTACAACAAATGAATAAAAGGCATTGTCATTTACAATGCCAATAGCTGCTATTGGCATTGTAAATGACTATGCCTTTTATTTATTTGTTTTGAAAACCTGCATGAGTTCACGGAAGAGTAATATTGACAGGAGTAGTATTAATGATAATTTCGTATTATATACAACGCTATTACAGTCCCTAAGCGCTATAAATAATAATAGCTGCTGTGCCTCTGACCCAAGTTAAAGATACTCAATACCACAAAGAACTCTAAAAGGTAAGTCCTTCACTGCAGCTGGCGTTTTTCTGGCAGCCTGCTATCACGCATCAACTCCGCTCAAGAAGGAGCACAGCACAGACTAAGGGGCAGATTTACAAGCCCCTTGCCTCATTTACGCCGCCGTTTAGCGGCGGCGTAAATCCTTCGCCATGGTGCGGGGTACTTACAACGTGATGCATCTGGGGGATGCGTCACATTGTAAAGCCCTGCGCCACATGTAGCCCTGCGCAGGAGGGGGGGCGTTCTGGCGCAGGAACGCCTCCTAAAAGTGGCTGAGTGAAATCTACACTCAGTGACTTTTAGGCCCATGCTGCATCAAAACCCTGCGCCTGCCTGAAGCAGGCGTAAGGATTGACGCAGCATTAACAAGATAGGGCCCCCCAGACCATTGCTGGAGCTGTGTCGCGGTTGCTACGCAACTCCAGCAATGCGCCACTTTTACGGCACAGATGCGTCACGCATCTGTGCCGTTTTTGCCCCATGGTGCGCCGCATTGTAAATGCGGCGAATCCATGGTGGCGGAGCTGTGGCACACAATAACTGGCCCATCCCTGCTGATATGCAGGGATGCGTCCGTTATTGTAAATCTGTCCCTCTGTGCTCATTCATTACTTGGCCTCTCGCTGACACTTAGCTGATCAACTCAACAGAGCGGGCTCGACTCTGGGATTGAGTCCGATGTTGCACAAGAGAGCAGTGAATAACTCTAAATGAAATGATCCCGCATCTGCCGCAGATCAGTGAGCTTGCTTTCCTATGAAGGTTGATCAAAGACTTGTTACTTAAAGGCTGTCAGACAGGTCTGTTTATGATGAGGGAGTGCTAAGAGACTGTCAGTGTGCCTGGGGAGCTCTTCAGTCTCCTCGGTCGCAGTTCCTGACCCTACTCACTTAGGCGCTTACCTCCTTTGAGGGGTCCCCTTGTAGGTGGGTGTCCGATCTGCTATGGGCCAGCGAGAAATTAACTGCTAGACGCCACTTACGATGACTGAAGTGCTGTGCTCTAACTAGTCAGTAAGAGATGCTAAGGCTGATTATGGGGAGATGGGGAGCAGTGTTCATAAGTGATGAGGAAGGGGGTGCATATCTGATCAGGTAGTGGTGGAAGTCGCTGCTAGAGTACAGTGTACATGAAATGAGTGTACAACTCCTTATTTACTATCGAGAGACTACTAACAAAAGCAAATTTTAGCAGAGGACACAGTGTCCTACTAATATAATCAGTGCAAATCCATAAGTGACTAAATATGTTGTGGTCTTTGCGTCCAGTACCACACGCGCACTTGTGCGGGTGCCACCGGAGAACATTAATGAGCTAGTGCTCGGAAGGCATTGCAACGGTCATGAGTGGAAAAATAAATCAGATTAAAAGAAAAAAAGTAAGTGTTTCATCTGATCTATTAGAGTAAACGAAAAAAAAATAGAAAAGCACAATTTTATTAAACGAGCTGCAGATGCCGGGGATTGAACCCAGGACCTCTTACATGCGCTCTATCACTGAGCTACATCCCCAGATAGATAACTGTCCTTCTACCATTTCCTTGAAGACAGAGGGCATACATGCTCGTCAGTGTTTGACGTAGTATGCATCGAAAGTGAATTCTAACGTAAAATGTGTACGATAGTACCAACCCCTACATTTTTATGTGGTCTCACCGCATGTTCTGAGTTTGTTTTTGACTGTATTTTTGTGCACTGCCTCTCAATTTCCATATTTTTGGGGTTTCTGTATTTTTAGAGATTTTGGAATAAAAAAAAAATATAGAAACTGAGTTGTCTAATATTATTGTGTGAGTGATCGAGAAATGGTGAAACCAGACATGGTAGTGTCTTTTTATCCGGCCAGCGATCGTTATTCAATTCTACTAATTTCTTTAGCCATTATCAGCTCCAATTCAGCTGTATGGATATCAGTTTCGGTCTATACATCTATGAATGTTATTATTATCAATAATACATTCAGTAATAATAATATATGGCTATGGGCTATGTAGAACGTCACCCAGAAATATACATAAATTATCATCCATTTTACGTAGCAAAAGAAGCGGAGATGCCAGGGAATCGAACCCGGGGCTTCATGCATGCTCCGCATGCACTCTACCACTGAGCTACAGCCCCTTAGATGAATAGTGGTTGTACCGGAAGAGGGTCATCTGTCTCACCCACATCTTCCGCTGTGAGTGGCGTGAAAGATTGTAAGTGATGGTCATCGTGCCCTCACAGAGGCCCCTCACTGCCAACAGCATTTCCACGCACTTTATCTCTTTTTAATTGTAACACAAACAACTATTTAGCAAACAGCATGCAGTGTGCTGGGCCATTTTGGGAAACTTAGCAAAATATTTTAAATGTGAAAGCACTGTTTATCTCTTTCCAATTTCGACGCCTCATCAAGGGTAGTAAGCGTTATATAAATGCAATTATTAATGCATGCTTGCTACAGTGCTTGTTATTAAACCTAATGTTTTCAAAATGTTCAGCCATTTATTGTTTTTGTATGTTTTATCATCACCGCATTCATGTGTCTTCGCAAATTAGATGAACAAAGGTATACCACAATGGTCTAGTTTGATTACTCGCTGTGTCCTCATATATATCTTGGAAAATGCAATTTTCTCTGGAGTAGCTCTTTTGTCGATGACGTAATATGTAAATATTCCACTTTATAGACAGGCATTCATTGGACTCCTTATTTTCTTACAAATCGGCTCCTACGATTGACGAGAATAGCTCACACCATTGACCATATTATCAATGCAATAAAATACGGAGAGAAAAGGAATATACTTTGCTATGGTATACCAAATATTTGTCTAGAAGGAGTGTAGTTGCCAGTACGTGCAACATAAGAGAGAGCTATTAACAGTTGACCAAAAATAAATAAAGTTAAGTTTAAAATGGAAATCAGCAAAATATTTCCCCCGTGATTATATTTGGTTCTGCTCATGTCTCCCCTTTAATCATTGTTTGATTCAAGGTCGGCAGCCGACTGAAGTTATCTCTAAATCTTTCATTGATTTTCTCAGATGTTTTTCTCTGCTGTGGCTAATCTAGCCAATTACACCCCTAGCAGCTCAGCAGGCATGCTGAATCAGTGATGCCCTTGTTGAATTGCATTCCCAGCTCGCTGTTTATCACAGCGCTGCACCAATCCTCAGAGACGCTTTCTGATTCCAGAGCTGAAGTTGCATTCCTGTAACATCTGTTACTGGGTAGGAACCACATATGGAATCGTACGGAGACCTCACTGTCGAAGCTTAATCACACCCATTTTAGCAGGCTGTCAGGAAACCCCAATTGCAGGACACTGTCAAAGAAAGCACAAACCT
The DNA here is from genome assembly GCF_964204655.1 of Triturus cristatus. Classification (NCBI taxonomy): domain Eukaryota; kingdom Metazoa; phylum Chordata; class Amphibia; order Caudata; family Salamandridae; genus Triturus; species Triturus cristatus. The sequence goes on from NC_140587.1 coordinate 633,490,636, forward strand.
GCCGTTAAGACGGAAAACATTATACTATTGTGAACTATCTCGGAGGCATCCTTAATACAGCGCACAAGTAAAACAAGGCGAGGAGGGAGAAGAGGGGGGCCACGCCCCCAACCACAACCGGAGCTTACATTTGCCGGCAGGGTCTCACACGTCACTCAGGGAGGGGTAAACAACAGATGGCACACTGCAGGCAATTAAGTGCCAGGAAGCGGAGGAAAACTGTAGTTAGGCGCCGCTGCCTCGGGACTACAAGGAAGTTACCATCGGAGCAACAGCCAACAGAAAGCAAGAAAACAACAGCAATGCCAGATTTAAACCAATCGCAAGGGGCAGGAGAAATCACACAAACTTGAAGCCAACATAGAGATTACTTTAAGTCTCGCTGAGACAGCGCATGCAGCGCATGCGCTGCCTAACACGAGACCTAAAAATGAGTCTTTTTCTTATATTTCTCTTTCTCTTTCGTTTCGTCATCTCTTCCCATACTAGCCAACCATGGCTCTATGAATATATCTTAGGGATTTGAACTCCCACAGAAATCACAAACATCAAAAATAAAGAAGGACTTTATATCAATTATAAATGCATCCATTTTTTAAAATAAATAAATATAAAACTAAGGACCAGGATTTGAATCATGAGACTACTAGTCTGCAGTCTTATTTCTATGCCTTGAGCTATTTGCTTCGTAGCAATTTAATTTAGCAAAACTAAGCCTTAACTTAAAGTATGCAACAACGGCACAGTCTATTCATATTTGTGCCATAAATAAAAAACAACTGACACGATGTCAACATGAAGTGTTTGGCCTCATGGAGCCAGGCGGCTCCTTGCAGTGATAATAGAAACAGACCCACATTTCGCACCAAATGTTTGCCCTCAGGCAGCTGTGTGAGCATGAAATCTTTTTTTGAGACGAAATCCGAGAAAGAATCCGGATTGCATAATAGGCTCCTGTCTTGCGATAACATTTGGATGCAGTTTTCCACACTTCAAATGTGCTCTTGCCCAAGGCAGGAATGGGTCACTTTCCAAGGCGTGGAAAGGAACTCACTATATTTATTGGCAGTGTAGGGTAATAGGGTGTTTTCTACAAAGGAAAAATAATATCCTGTGTAGAAAAAATACTTACATGTGCAAATGCACCTTTGCACATCATTATCACATGCTTTATTTGCCAGCTAGTAAAAATCATAGAGTGTCTTTAGCTTAGGTAAGAGTAACAATTATGCTAGAAAACTGTATCAATCCAGATGACAAGAGTGCAGACTGTGGAAACCAGGAGATGCATTGTATGACTGACAACACAACCTTACGAGCTGTTCTGATTGGACATCGATTGAAGTCGTCTTTGAAAATTGATACATGTATTAGAAAGTTATACAAACGAGTGTTCCTAGCTAGTTAGACACCACACCTCTACTTTCCTTTTACCCATCCGGTAGTCTTGCAGCTGGATTTCTCCTCTGCCGAGTCTCATCTTCATGGAGAGTCGATTGCTTTAGATCTCTTGAGGTGACTCCTTTATAAAATTTGTGATCGATGTTACTGCATAGATAGCTAATCTAAAACAGTTGCTATTGCAATTGTGGGAAACTCTGCTGAGTTTTCCAGAACTACTCTTCATGAGAAGTTCGACCCTCATTTACCGCTCTTTTCCAACGGAACCCTTTATGGGTTCTTATTTAGAATGTATCCCTTAGATAACTTACCAGGTTTCTTTGTAGAACACGTCTTGATTAATGATTTCTAATCTCTCATCTCTGTAAATTAGTAAACTGAATAAAGATATTTGAGATTCTAACCTTACAGATAAAATAGAGCCTTTAAAACTACTTTAACCTCTCATCATTGACTGATCGTAAATTATAAATGTCTGTCATGTTTTGATGACTTTATTCTCCACACAGTGGAAAAGGTCCATCGACCTCTCCGGAACCTGGAGAATTCCCATGGTGCTATTTAAATGGGTGTATGTAAAGGTGTGAACCATCACAGAGAGTCCTTTTGGACTCCAGCACTCACAGGCAGCTCTCCCCTGAGACTGGTTACAACACATACAAGGGATTCCTCAAGGAGTACTTACACAATTACTACAAACAATTATACATACTGGGGCACACTTAATTAGAAATTCCCATTAGAATGAATGGTTATTAATTACATGCAGTTTCTTCAATACTGTGTGTTTTTTCAGTACTAAATCAGCATTGTACATCTATATTCAACATTGGGAGTTTTTTTAATGCTAAAGCAACATTGTACATCAAAGGGTCACTGTAACTGCACACCCATTAAAAAAGCCACTGAGATATATACCAGAGTTCATAAGGTTCTGGCTTTGGTAAATGAGGAATCCACTTAATTATTTTATAGCCCTTAAAATAATCCTTTTGTTATTTTTTGTATAGACGAGTTGTATGGTGTACTAAGGTTGAAATTTATATTTCATAGGTGTTTCAGGGCCAGATGTACAACTCACCAATTTGAGACTGTCTAAGACACTGTTTGCCATTCCTAATGGGTTCGCAAATTGCATGCCTCACGAATATTAATAAGGCATGCGCACTCCCAGGAATGGTGGCATGCTGGGGTCAGAAGACCACCATGTCTGCATTTAAAAAAACAAATGAAACTTTTCAGTTTAATTTTTTTAAGGGCAGGCAGTGGTCCCTGGGACCACTGCCTGCTCTACAAAATATTTTCCCACTTACTCACAAAGGGGTAGGGGTCCCCTGGGAACCCCTTCGCGTTTGCATGTGGTTTACCACCTACTTGAAGTAGGTGGTAAACTACATGTGGTTTATGGCTGCAAACGCGGTCGCAAAACAATTGTACATGACATGCTGACTCGCTATTAGGAAGGGACGCCCCTTCCTAATAGCGGGAGTCGAAAATGCTACATTACGAGGTTAAGGATCTCCGTTTGCGGCTGCAAAATAGGATCGTACATCTGTCTCTCAGTATCTTTACATCAATAAAGTACATGAGACCATTTTCAAGAATGGGTGACGAAAGCCAAAAATGATCTGCCCTCTGTAGAACCTAATATAGGAAACAAATGCATTTACAAATATAGAAACATATATTAAATCATACAAAAGTGCAATAGAAAGAAGCCTATTAAAGTACATCCCCTAGTGGGCTAAACTCCCGCAGTTTAATGTGGACATTTACCCATCAACACATGACACTGACAACCAGCATGCAGCAAGCATGCTGTCCAATAAAAACCACCATTGTCAAATGTAGTCATGATTCAATCCCTGCACTCTCATGCCTGATACTAAGGGGCCGGCCTGTGAGACCTGCCAGTCTTTGAATACACCTCCTGGACCTTCGGCTATATCCCTATACTGACGTTCGGCCTTTTGGACATTGTTTTAAAATTCCAATTCATTTTAGATCCATGCATGGTTTTGTGGAAGCCAGCCATCTTGCTATAAGCTACAATGTCAAGAATTCCCTGCTTTTAACTTGCACAAGAAACGACATCCTAAAAGATTTATAGGACTAGAATCACACCCTAGGAACTGGTGCCTTTTTTCAAAAGACACTGTTTTGACAGGCACTTCTTGTGTCACTGGATTTGTTATTTGTTTATTTGCAACTCCAATTACTTGGATTTTATCACCGAGAGGGGTAGGTCTGGAATGTTTGTTGTTCTACCAGTGGAACAGGTAGTACTGGTATCAATCAAGAATGATACGGAGGGGCCATTCACCTCACCTACTACGAATAGACCACTCTGGTCTACCTCTAAGACTGCGCCAATCACGCAATCTTCCTCCCCCCTCAGGCACCATCACAGTGACTGATCTGAACAATAACCCTCAAGTGTGTCAAACATTGGAAACTGCTGAAATGGGTTCTCATTCTGAAAGGAATTCTGACTAAAATTCTTGACCTGATTGGGATTAAATCCGGGGGCATTTGCATTTTGCTGTGGAATCGGGTCTTGAGGTTCTTGCATCACTTGGACTTGTTGTATATTGGGGCTTTGTATTCCTGGTCTTGGCACATTTTGTTGTTGTGCGGGCTTATTAACCTGTGTCTGTTCAAACTCTGAATTCTGGACTTTATTCTCATTCATCACTTTGTTGGGATTAAGACGACATTCCTTCATTCAATGCCCTAACGTGTTACAGTAATGACATGGATTTGTTTTCTTTAATGTGGCAACAACAATTCCATTGCTCAGATCAATTGGGACACCTCATCCTTTACCCTGCTGTGGATAACTATCTCCCGCTTGCATCACACAAACTCCCTCTGTATATTTACCTTGCAGAGCACCAGCATTCCCTATGTATGGTTGACTCTGACTTCCTCTCTGTGCTGCTTTTATTTGCACCAACATCAACTTCACCTTCAACCGTTTCTGTTTACTTCCAATTCATCATTACAATATTTTGTGTACCTCATAAACTCATCAATTTACTTGTTCTACTAAAAACTTAATGCTGCTGAGTCATCAAGCTAACTTCAGGTCTTAATCCTGTCACAAACAGGAAACAAAACTTCCCATATCTTTGGATTCAGGATTCTCCATTCCAGTGTGCTATATTAATACCTGCAACAATCTCCCAGAAAAAGAATGCACTGTCTTATTAGGCTCGTGTGCCATGCTGTCAATGTTAACCCAATCAATGTCTTTTGCCGGTAGCTTTCCCTTCAAAATATTAATCACCTGTTGATACTTTTTCATCACCCAAGGCGAAGGGGCATATGATATCAGATTTCTCTGTGGCTCCTTCTCTGGCCACTCTACAGCTGACTTATATTCTGCCCACAAATCGCTCTGTACCACAATGTCGCAAAGGGTGTTCAAATCTATCCACAATACCTGTAAAATCTTCACAAATCGATCAATTTGGCTGTACCACTCCACTGGCTTATCTCTCAATTTGGGGAAATCATTTGTGAATGATGCAAGATCACTCTTACTCCAGGGTGCGTGAACATAACCTCCACCAGGCACTTCCCTCAATGGAAAAATTGAAGCATCTTCCAAACCTTTCAAAGCCGGAGGCGGCTCTCTCTTTATTTTCTTTGAGTCTTTCTTCTTTGCCTATCTCCCTTTCCATTTGTTTAATTTACTTCATTTTCGAATGCTAGCAAATAATTCTCTAATTTGCAATTTAATTCCTGTTGTTCTCATACTGTTTGTGTCATTTTCGTCAAAGCATACACTGTAACTTTTTTGTAGAGATTTAGTTCAAATTAAATCCACATCATATTTTTGAGCCAAATCAGACAGCTTATCATGAGCTTATCCTGCAAGTTCGGTAACGTCTTTGAAAATGTATATAAGCTAATTTTCTTGATAGGTATTCAATCTTGTAAAACTAAGATTTCCTGAAGTCATCTCTTCCAATTCTAGAATCACTATCACTATCTCCATCCATTCCCTTTGTATTCTCTACTTTTACTTTCTTTTTCTTTTTCTCTTTCAGAGGTTCTGCGCTCGTCAATGCATGGTATAACCTAGCTCCTTCAATCAGGTCAGTTCTCCACCTTCGTTGTTCTGCATCCCATCTAGCTTTAGCACAAGTATCTACTGCCTTTTTTACTCTACCTTGCTATTTCTCTTTCTCTCTAACATGAGCTTCATGCTACCAGGCATCAAGTGCCTTAAACTGTGTGGGTCTAAGAGGTAGCTTCATCTCATGCAATACCCTTCTCAGATTTTCAATTATTTGCAAATAAATGTACCATAGCGCTGAAACATCAACGCACCCTGTTTCTTAGTGATTTTATGCTATTGACTTAAACAAATGCATGTGTGGAGCCCAACATTTCTGGCCATATAATGACCTGTTGTGTCTTCTGGTGGTACCCTTTCTCGTTTTCTAATAGTGACCCTCACATCTACCCAAACAAATGTTGTATAGCCTTGAAAAACTTATTTATTTATTATTTATTTAAAACATTTGTAGAGCGCAACTGTCACCTGGCAGGTATCCTGGCGCTGAAACTCACTCCTTAAGAAGGAAAGAGACGGGAGGCTTAACTAGGGAGTTAGCAGCGAACGGGATTGGGGAAGAGCCAGGTTTTGATTCGCTTTCTGAAAGGTAGGAGTTTAGGAATTTGGCGAATGTCGACCGGCAAACTATTCCAAAGTTTGGCGGCAGCCACTTTGAAGGATCTTCCCCCGGTCCTTACCTTGTTAAATCTTGGTACCAACACAAGGCAGGCTGAGGTGGATCGGAGAGTTCTGGTGGGGGTGTACCAGGAAAACAATTTTTGTAGGGACCTGGGGCCCGTTCCATGTAGTGCCTTGAAGACAAGGCAGAGTGCTTTAAAAGCAATTCGCTGCTTCAAAGGGAGCCAATGTAATTCGGCTAAGGCTGCTGTGGTCGAGGATCTTCTGGTCCAACCAAGGGCCAGTTTGGCTGCAGCCGACTGGACTCTTTGGAGTCTGTCCAGTAGAACAGCTGGGGACTCGAGCAAAAGAGCGTTACAATAGTCAAGGCGACTAAGGATAGTGCACCTGACTATTAGTGCTCGGGCCTGGGCGGGGAGTAGTGGCATGATTTTCCGTAAAGAACGCAGTAGGGCCGAGCAAGTAGAGACTGTTTTGGTTACCTGCGTTTCCATGCTGAGGTTGTTGTTTAACATAACACCCAGATTGCGGACACTAGTGACCGGCTGTGGTTTTTCTGGGTTTTCCGGGGGCCAGAATTCTGCAGGAAATAGACGAGGAATCCGGCTCCCAGAACAGAACAGGACCTCGGTCTTGGAAGAATTGAATTGCAGGGAATTCATGTGCAGCCCGCCGGCTGTGTCTCTTAAGCAGTCATGGAACGAATCCATGGGAATTGAATCCTCCCCCTCCCAGGAGAGGATGAGCTGGGTGTCGTCCGCGTAGTTTACCGTTTTCAATCTGTGGGATTTGATTAACGTGATCAGTGGTTTTAGATAAACGTTAAAAAGGATCGGGCTAATGGACGAGCCCTGGGGTACACCGTGAGGTACTGGGGAAAAAGCGGATTGAAATGGGGGGAGGGATACAGCCTGTTTCCTATCTCTCAAGTATGAGTGGAACCATAGCAGGGCGGTGCCGTCGACCCCTGCCTCTCTGAGTCTCTTCAGCAGAATCACATGGTTAACCGTATCGAATGCGGCAGACAGGTCCAATAGGATCAAGGCTACTGAGTGGCCCCTGTCTGCACGCATCCGAAGTTCTTCCATGGCTGTAAGTACCGCCGTTTCGGTGCCATGGGCTGGGCGAAAACCGAATTGGAAGTCGTCCAAGATGTAATTCTGCTCAAGATATGTCGAGAGACAGGAGCTAACCCAGCGTTCCACCACTTTGGCTGGAAAGGGTAGGAGCGATATAGGTCGAAAGTTGGATAGACACTCGGGGTTCAAAGAGGGTTTTTTTAGCAGTGGGGTGATGAGTGCTTGCTTCCAGGGGGTGGGGACGAATCCACAGCCCAGAGATTGGTTACAGATCCTACGGAGGGTATGGAATAGTTCAGTACCGCACGCTTTCCAGATTTTAGGGGGCAGTGGGTCGAGGGGGGACCCAGAAGTGATTCCATGTGCCAGTCTCTCGAAATCTGCTTCGGGGATAGGGGGGAGAGCCTGTAGGCATTGCCTTGATAGGTGTCCTGGGCTCGGCGGCTCAAGGTTGGTAATAACGGCTCCGGGGGAGTTTGGATTATCTTGAGAAGGGGGAGTTGCAAGATTCTGAATGATTGTCTCGATTTTGTACGTGAAGAACTGTGCGAGATTATCGCAGAGGGTCTGAGAAGGGGGGATAGTTTTCTTGGCACAGTCGGGGTGGATAAGGTTATCAAGGATCTGGAAGATGCTTTTCGAGCTATTTGCTGCGTTGACTATAGTGGAGCAGTAATAGGTGGATTTGCTCTCTGCGATGGCTGATTTGTATTCAAGGAGCTTGTTTTTCCAGCTAATTTTATTTGATTCGCAGTAGCCTCGTCTCCACTTCCTCTCGGCCTGTTTGCAGGCTGATTTGAGGGTTTTCAGTGAGTCGTTGTACCATGGGGCTGGTGCTCTGCTTTTAGGTTTGCATCTTTTTAGTGGAGCAATAGAGTCCGTGGTGGATACAATCCTCGTGCAAAAGGCTCTGTAATTGTCTTCAACCGGGTTGATTGGGGAGAAGATATCTTCTACGTTGAAGGCGGTGGTGGTAGAGCTCAGTTTTTCCAGAGCTTTCCAGTCCCTATAGTTAAATTCGGAAGGTGCGCTATTATTCAGCTTTCTAGTTTTTGTGGTGGTAATGCAAAATTTGATAAGAGCATGGTCTGTCCAGCTCATGGGCAGAATGTCGTTCAGATGTGTTAAACCCTGACTGGAAAAGATGAGATCAAGACGGTGGCCTGCTGAGTGGGTAGGATGCTTAACCAGTTGGTAGAGTCCCACGCTTTCGCAGGAGAGCAGGAGGCTTTCTAGACCAGTGTCTAGGCTCCCGTTTGGCCAGAGATTGAAGTCCCCTAGAATGATTAATTTATTATGGGAGGTTGCCATGTTCGTGAAGGTGGTCAGTAGCGCTTGCTGTTGTTGGATGGTGAAAGACCCTGGAGGTCGGTAGCAAATAATTGCCGTGAAGATACCTCCGGAGTGACAGTTTATGGAAAGGCCGAAGAGCTCAGTCCCGGCAACTGAGTCTATGTCTATGGTATTAATGTGCCAGGAGGCTCTATATATCATGCCCACACCGCCACCACGGCCTTTGGGTCTGGGAAGGTGTAAAATTTTGAAGTCTTGAGGGCAAGCCCATGCTAATTCAATGTCGCAGTCTGCGTGAGTCCACATTTCGGTTAAAAAGAGGACATCCAGGTGGTGGGATTCTATAAGGAGATGAATTTCGTTGGCATGCTTTGGCAATGATCTGACATTCAGAAGGCCACCCAGGAGCAGACCCTTATGAGTGAAGTCAAGCAGTGGAAAGGCGGTGTCATCAAAGATGAGCTTACCTTCGTGAGCGGATTCTCGCAGGTTAATCAGGGTTTCCCGCGTATAGCATGGGGGCTGCGAGCAAATTTGTGCAGAGATGTCTGCGCTAGGCGCGTCCTCGGCGCGGACGAGCGCAGACGAGCTTGCCTTAAGCGCGCCTTCGGCACGCATTCGTCGCGCCCGCTGCGCTCGTCTGCTGCGCTTCCGGTAAGTAAGCATGTTATATGGGTGAGGGGGAAAAAAACGGAAAGACGGAGAGGGGGCGTGTCCGCTGGGCCAGGGATGGCGGCAAGAGGTAATCAACAGACCCCAGGGGCAGCGAGTGATCAGCTGGGCTGGATGTCCGTGACTACAATGGCAACGCCGAGGGGTGAGTGAGATTAAAAAACACAAATCATAATTTCATTTCCCAACAATAATATCAACAATCACAGTAGAAATGTTGTCTCAAACCAGGAAATAATGTCTTTACCCACAGTTCTCGTTCAACTTCAACAGCTAATAGTAGCACAAAACTCAATGAGGTATCAACCAATAACAGCGAGGCACAAACACCAACCGATCAATCTCAGAGAAGGCACATTATGACGTAGTTCTCACAACTCACAGCGGTTCTCGATCCTTTACAATCTTCACAAGCTCACTCTTCTCTCAGCACTAAGCATGCAAAACAAAACACAAAGCGATTTCAACAAATAACCTTGTTTGTTCCATTAAAAAAAATCAAAGTATTCAATCACACAAGGAACGGTTTGAAGCACCACTTTCCATCCTACTCAGACACACACTCGAGTGAAACCTCAACCAGCGGGAATAACCCAGATCAGTGCAGCTTCTCCTTTGCGCAACATAATCCACTACACTAACCACACCTTACTCTCACCAAAAAGTGCAAGTCCCTATCTCAATTGTGCACCAGTGAGCACCTTACGACTAGCACCACAAAACTTAGCAGACAATTACAATATAGTGTGTTCTACAATTTGAATCTCCATCCAGGGATCTTAGGCTACATCCAGCCCAATAATTACTTCAAGTGCTAAACATTAAGCTCATTCACATCTATACCACAACTAAAACACCATCACATCACACCACGCAATCGCAGCAAAATACCACTAGCTTGACATTAACAATTACAATGCTGGACCCTATTAATACTCACTCCTTGGCTGTTACAACTCTTTTCCAAACCACTGGAACTCCGCTGATACTCAGAATTGAGACACAGTGTCTAAGGGTTGAGGCTGGGTTTGAGCAAGTCTAGAATTTCTACAGAAGATACACTAACCTATTTTGTTTCAGTAGCTAATGATTCGACAAGATACTATTTTACTGGAGCATCCAGGGTCTTACAAATGTGATCTCTCAGTCAAGTCATCGAAGGTTTTACTCAATAGATTCTATAAACCTTTGTAGCTGACATGAAGCATTGAAAGGGAGAAAACATTGACAACACAATATCACTTGTGAAACCTATGTGACTCCTCAATGAGTGCCAGAACTCAATGAATCTGATTAAAGCGTTTTATTTGGATTACCAATCAATCATGTTGATACACAAGTCATATGCAGATTCCATAAGTACATTAGTACAGTTTCTAGAGCAAAATATCTCAGTTGGTTGAGGCACAATAAAATGAGATACAGAACTGTGACAGCCACAAGCATATAATAGAAAATAAAAGTGGATTGTCGTTCCGTGAAGAAACTTCCCTTTCCTACTCTAACATGGGTCAAATACAAAATCATCTATCAACCTTTCCTAAAGCAGTGGAGCAATAGAAAAGGTAGGAGTCAGCATGATCAGACTTCAATAGAAGTCCAAAAAAAAGGAGTTAAGTGTTTTGCATAAAGCTTCACACTTGCAAGAAGAAGGCAAGTAGAGAAGTCTGTACCTCTCTAAGTCTAGCAAAGCTCTTCTAAAGTTTAACTCCAACAACACTCTCTCAAAACTATATAAGCACTAATATAAAGGAAAATGAGATTCAAGCATGTTATCTCTCTTCACACCACCAATAAGCAATCAGAGCACTGTTCGAGTGTATCTACAACACAGCTCTGAATTCCCTACGCATCAGACTAAGGGCCTGATTGCGATCTTGGTGGACAGGGGTTCCCCATCACAAACGTAACAGATATCCTGTCCTCCAAATTACAATTCCATTATATCCAATAGAACTTGTAATGCCAAGGATTGGATATTTGTCACATTTGTGATGGAGTACTCTGTCCACCAAGATCTTAATCAGGCCCAAAGGCTGCTGTTCTCAGCCTTGAACATTTTGCCATTCTGGTACATGGTAAACAGAAAGCTTCTTTCAACCAATATTTCTCCACATTGACTGCCAAGCCTCTACCAGGCCTCTCTATCAGCGGTCTAATACAGACAATAAACCTTTCACCAGCTAATGTAAATCATGATAATGGACCTGCAAGGGAAAAGGGGAAAACATTCTGGAAAAGCAAAAATAATTTCAACTGAGGCCTGTAGTCAGTCTAACTTAAATGGGCATTTAATGTACACTTTGAATACATGATTATATATGTTATGTTATGTTAGTTGCATTTTAATGCGCACAGCTGCTCCAGCGAAGGAGCGTCCTGGCGCAGGGAAAGGTAAACACAACACAACACTAGGTCCGGTAACAAAAAGCAAACAATAAAAGCTAGAAACAATTAAAACAGGAAGGTTTTCAGGGCCCTGCGGAAAGACATTAGGTCATTCGAAAGGCGGATTTCCAAGGGGAGCGCATTCCAGAGGGTTGCGGCTTTCACGCGGAAGGAGCGACCCCCCATCCGACTAAGTCTGAAACGGGGGACGACCACCAAGGACTGTCCAAGGGATCGTAGTGAGCGGGTAGGGACATAGGGAGAGATCAGTGTATTGAGTATTCCGGGTGCCAACTCTCTCAGAATTTTAAAAACCAGGCAGAGAGCCTTGAATTGGATACGCTTGCATATCGGGAGCCAGTGCAAGGACCGCAGGGTGTTAGAGGTAGGGCAGGTTCGAGGCAGACCAACCACCGCCCTAGCCGCCGCATTCTGGACTCGTTGTAAGCGAAGAATCTCGGCTTGGTTCGCTCCTAGTAGGAGAGAACTGGCGTAATCCAACCGCGAGATGATCATTGCTTGAATGACCAGCTGTCTTGTAGGAGCATCGAAGAATCGCAGCAGGGGTCTTAGCCCGCGTAGTACTCCAAAACAGCAGGCCGCCACTCTCTTTGTATGAGTCACAAAGCTTAGCGTGTGGTCAAGCCATACTCCGAGATTCCTGAGTTCCAGGACAGGGGCCGGCACTGATCCCAGCTCTGGAGGCCACCATTCGTCCCCCCAGTGGTCCGCTTCCCTTCCAACGATCATCACCTCTGTTTTTGACGCGTTCAGCTGGAGACAGTTGTTATTCATCCAGCTGGCCACCTCTCTCAGTCCACTTCGGAACCTAAAGGCATCCTGCTTGGCATCCCCGCTGATCGTAACCGCCAACTGAGTGTCGTCAGCATAGGAGACCATGGTAAGGCCCCATTGCCTGACGGCCTCAGCCAGCGGCTGCACGTACAGATTAAAAAGCGTGGGACTCAGCGAGGAGCCCTGAGGGACCCCCAGGTCCAAAGGATGGTACTTGGACTGAAAAGGAGGGGTGGCAACGCAGAAGGAGCGATCACTGAGGAAGGAGCGGAACCACTGCAGAGCTGAACCACAAATGCCAATGTCCTGCAGGCGGTGTAGCAAGATGCGATGGGAGACAGTGTCAAAGGCAGCGCTCAGGTCTAGTAAAATAAGCGCTGCCGTTTGACCTGCATCGAGCACACTTCGCAAATGCTCAACCATTGCCAGAAGGGCCGTCTCAGTGCTGTGGCCAGCACGAAACCCATTCTGCGTGGGATCCAGGACATTCACAAGGGTCATATGCTCCGTGAGGGCCCGATTTACATGGGCCTCCATAACCTTGGCCGGCCAAGGGAGCAAAGAAATAGGGCGGTAGTTTTCAGGCCTCGATGGATCCAAAGATGGTTTTTTTAGGATCGGGGAAACCACCGCTTGCTTCCATTTGGCAGGGACCAGGCCAGAGGTTAGGGAGAGGTTAATCAGGGAGCACACTGCTGTGCGTCCCTGAAAAGCAACGTCCCTGAAAAGAGCAGATCTTACCGGGTCTGCAGGCGATCCAGACTTGACTCGCAGGGCCCACTTTGCGAACTCCTCATTGGAGATGGTAGGAAGGGAGTGCAGCGATGGACAGCTGCTAGAGCCGCTCCAGGGAATCACAGGAGACAGTGTGCTTGGGAACGCCAGATAGATCTTCCTGACTTTATCCAAAAAGAAGGTGGCTAGGGCTTCACAGTGGGCGGTGGAACTGTCCAACTGTGGGGGAACTCTCTTTGCCATTAAGTCTTTTATGGTTTTAAAGATGGTTTTAGTCGGGTTAAGGCTATTTCGAAATTCGGCTGCGTAAAACGCCGCCCGGGCCCTGCATATAGCTCGATGGTAAAGCTTAACTAAGGCCAGGTAGATGGATTTCTTGTCGGCATCGTACGACTTACGCCACACCCTTTCCGCCCGTCTGCAAGAGGACTTCATTGCACGCAGCGCGCTGTCATACCAGGGGCTAGCCTGCCGGGGACTGGACTTGCTGGAAATGATAGGTACCAGGACGTCCAGCGCCCTGGTAATCCAGTTACAGAACCGGTCATAGCCCGAGGTGGCATTCAGCAGGGGACATAATGGCTCAGCACCCATGATGCGGTGAAGGTCCTCTAACCTAAGTTTGTTCCAGTGGCGCCGGGGTATCCGCAAAGGAGGCGGTATAGTGGGATTGGCAGGGAGGGGAAGCCAAGCAGACACCAGATAGTGGTCAGACCATATCACAGGATCAACCGCCACAATCCGAACATCAGAGAGAGTGGTAAAAAACGGATCAAGGGTGTGGCCGGCCACGTGTGTAGGCTGAGAAATAAGCTGGGTCAACTGCAAAGCCTCTAAATCGGCCAAAAAACCACTGATGGCCAGAGACTCTAACCTATCAAAGTGGAGATTTAGGTCGCCCAAGATAGAAAAGTTTGCACAGCCGCTAGCCAATAGGCTCACAGCCTCCGGAAAGGCACCTCTAAAAGCTACATCGCTGTCTGGAGGGCGATAAACAACCATCCCTGACAGCGAGAACTGAGAGCTGATGGAAACCTTAAACAGCGCACTCTCACATCCAGCAATCTGCAAGACCGTCCAGGTACATGTAAAGGCGGATCTGATAAATAAGGCGATCCCTCCACCTCTAGAATGGCGGTTAGATCTGAAGCATGAATAGCCCGGAGGACAGGCAAGATTGACTATGGGGTCATCAGTATCTTGTAGCCAGGTTTCAGTTACAGCCAACAGATCTGGTGTCTTATCCAAAATGAGATCAGCCACAGACAGATGGTGTTTCACTAGAGATCTGGTGTTCAGATTTAAAAATCGTAGACCAGATCCCAAGCTACCAGGCAACGGAGAGAGACCAGGAGGAGCTCGTGGGGCGGGAGAAGTGGCGAGCTCGCGAATACCTACAGGCTGGTCCAATGACCATCTGTTGCAAGCACACTGAAACGGGCCACACAGCGGATGGTGGGGTGTGGCAGAGCAGCGTGGGAGAGTATCTCTGATGGCAAGAAGCGAGGCACCGGAATACATAATCATCCTGACAGGGCGACAACTACGGGCACACAAATATACACAAAGTAAAGATAAACGATAAAATCCCCCGCGTACCGCGCGTACTTAGCGCAGACGGGCGCAGACGGGCAGACTCTGGCTCGACTCCGGCGCGAGTCAGGCGCTACCGCTGCGCGTCACCGCTGCGCTAGCAGAGTGAGCTTTAAGTACCAGCTCACCTGGGCTACATGAAGCGCTAGAGCGCTGCAGCAAGTGGCACAGGAGGCAGAGACCACCCCAAGATGGCGGCCAAGCGCCACGAAGAAACTACAAAACCGGTGAAATTCCGCGAAAAAACGCGGTGGGGGCACAATTTAAAATGCAGGTATGAGGCCAGAAACAGTTATACAACTAAAACGAGGCTCCAAACAAAAATAGTGAAAATGTCAGAAACGAGCTTTAAAATCAATAATAAGCGCAGCGCGCTTAAATGCGACTAGTATAGCGCATGCAGGCACCTTTTCCACAAGTGCAACTTTAAATGAACTGCAAAGCGTGAGCAAAACGTCTACTTGTTACATATGCATTATAATTTGAAGTGTAAGTGCAAAACGTAATAAAGAATGCATGATTTGTGTTTAAACTAAACATTAGTGCAAACACGTATATATCTCTGAAGTTTCTACAGTGAATACATTTCAGTAATACATTTAAATGCTTCAATCATGTTAATAAAATGTAAGGCACACAGTGAACATAATGTCAGATGCACATTTGTAATTGCATCTCTGTAACGTGTAAAGGTGGAGTCTACATTATGTTGCTCCAGTAGAGTGGGGTATTCTTCCTGCGTTGTACATATTTGTGCCAGCAGTAGTTTGCTAGTTTAAACAGTTTGTCTGCTAGGTCTAACAACCACTCTATAATCGTTTGCCTCTGCTGTGCCTTTGAAATGCCCTCCCTTTCTAAGTTAGGAGCAGATAAGAGCCAATGAGTCATTCACTTCAGATGTGCTGTAGTGTAATACTTTTCATAGCGTGGAGCGCTCAGCCCTCCCCTCTCTGAGGGGTTATATCGTTTTTGCATGGGCAATCTTTTCCTGCCATATCCCCATATCAGGTTTGATAGAAGACAGTTTAAGTATGTAAAGAAGCTCTTGTGCAACATTAGCAGGAGTGCAGAAAAGTGGTATTAATGTCTTGGCAATACCAGCATCTTGGAAAGAGCCACCCTTCCTGCATTATTGATTCCGAATTACCCTGGTGAAGTTTGTTGTAAGAAATTGGGTTACTGGTTAGGGGGGGAGTGAAACACTACTCAAGTAGGAACCACAATCCGCGTCAAGGTGAGGCACAAGCAAGTCCAAATGAACCTGTGGTCAACCCTCTTCTACCTTGGCACAGAGCAGTCAGGATTACCTTAGAGGCAATGTGTAAGGTATGTATTTATGCAGCACTTCAAGCAGAAATAAAGTGAAAACACAACACAAGAAAAATCCTACACCAATTTAGAAAAAATAAATTGTAATAAATAAATCAAGACCAAAATAACAAAAATCCATCAGAAGAAATCCAAAATGACAAAAATGACAATCATCCATCAGAGTAAAGTCTAATTAATGAATCAAACCCACATTTTGTTTGTTCTATTATTCTCATATCACCACCCAGTTGCATGAGCTAAAGCTGAGACACCTCCACTCAACATGTCTGGCATGTATGTTTTCGGAATATCTCTCATTGTTTCACATTTATACAGAGAGAAAAATATCCCTCGTTCTCCTCAGCAAAGGACAGAAGTGTAATCATAGGACACCTATGATTTAGATTGCCAGACCATGAAAGGGCTCTACATTTCCTCAACTAAAGCCAGTTTATGGCCAAGATCCAATCCACAACTTCAGCTGACGGACCTGAGCCAGTCTGATACAATTAATCCATTTCTTGCAAATTTCCCTCCTTGCAAGTAAGATCAGGAAAAAGGTCAGTGAGACTTGCTCCTTTTTTAGCTGACAATAGGAGCAATTATCTGCCTTAACTTAATCTCTCAACCCATGATTTCTCCAGGAGTCTCACTTACGTCCTTCCAAAGGGAAGTCAATAGTGGGCAGTCCACCGTCATATGTTTGTCATCCACATCCACCTCTACCTCCCCGTAATTCTTACATTCCAGCGGCTCAGACTTAAACTTAGCAAGCATCGCCGAAAACCAATAGGTCCTTGGGAGAGTAAACCAATGATTCTTTTTGAGTGGTGCAGCTCTAAATGTTGAGTAAAGTAAGCTTAAGGATCCTCGCTATAGATGTTCATTGATAAGCTCCGGTAGATCCTTTTCCCAGTGCTGGTACGGAGGCACCATCTTCACCTCCAGTGCAGAGATGATTGTTCAATAACACTGGGAGGCCGCTTTCCTGAGTTGTTGCTATGGGACCCATTCATGCAAATAAAGTCCTCCTGGGCTGAACAGCCCACCCCCAAAAGAGTTTGAGATGCCCCCCAAGAAACTAACTGAAAATACTTAATTTTTGAGACTCACCCCTTCAACAGATCAGAAAATTCTTGCCATGTGATAAGAGTATCGCCTTTCCTGAAGTCTCCCCAGGTGGAACAATTGCCAAGCCAATGGGGACAGCTAAGCTGTGTTTGAACCATTCAGGAATACCGGGAGATATCCAAATTTGTGCTGGGTCTCTGTAATAGTGTATCCTGAGAACTTTCCTGATATATATACCCAGTCTATCAAAGCAGCTAAGAGAAACTTCAGCATCACCCGCTTGAAAAAGTTTGGGTCCTCAAAGTTAAACAGGAGGTTAGTAAGCCCTTTATGCTGCAACATAGCTCTAAACTGTTGACCCATATAGCAGTTGTGCAACTCTCCAGCCAGGAGCCTAAAGTTCTTGAACTTAAAAGCATAGAGATAGACTTGAAAGTCAGGAGGGGCCAGCCACCCTTGCTTCACATTCCTCCTTAGTTTTTTCCAGGAGATCTTAGATCCCTTTGATTCCCATATAAAAACACTCACCCTCCCTTACAGTTTGTGAAGGAGCTTGATTGGAAACAATAGCAGTATGGCGTTAGACATGAAAGTTAGCTTAGTGAGAACCAACATCTTGATAACATACACCTTCCCTAATATACCGAGCGGCAGGTTATTCCACTTTCTAAGGAGAGCAACTATCTCCCTAAACACCCTGGCTAAATTCACTTCCATCAATTCCTCTAAGCTCTTTGTTATTGTGATGCCTAAATATCTGAATTGGCTTTTAACCTGAAGCAGGGAGCGACAACAGGTCCGTACCTTAGGCGCAATAGCTGGCGACTGAAGAACACACAATTGCGTAACTGAGTCAGCACCACGGCCACGGCTATTCGGGTGGGACCCCGATGATGAAACATGTCACCAATTAGGTTGGTGAGTGAGTGGTCTTCTTAAGGTAGGACAACTTACCTTCTTGTGCACCTCTCCCAATACTTTGAGACTTTGAGTGGTCTCTTGGTTATACTCCTCCTATTGTTTTTTTTTTTTACCTGAAGCCCCACCTTCTCATTAACCTATGACATGACCTCTGTCTTACCCTTATTGACCAGATAGCCAGACAAGTTTCCAAATGTTTCGGCATGCATCTCTGACCTAGGGACAGCAGTCTCTGGGTTCACAGTGTAAAAGACAATGTCATCAGCAGACAATGCTATTTTAGTTGATAGCCCTGCAACTTCAAAGGGGATAATAGTCGCATCCTGATGAATCAACTACGCAAAGGACTCAATATATAAATCAATGAGAATAGGCCAGGGAGGAGACCCTTCCTCATACCCCTGAATATCGGAAAGGAGGCTGTTAGTTTCCTGTTCACCAAGATTTTAGCCAGCCGTGCCTTATAGTTTTTTATCCTAAGCACATTACTGCCGAAACCATAGTGCTGTATCACCTCCCATAGATAAACCCAATTAAACCTGTCAAATGAGTAGCGGCATTGATCGTCGCAATTGTCAAAGGGAGGTTGAAAGCTTCAGCCATATCAATTGCACCAATCAGATGGTGTGTTAATTTATACAATTGTCTGCCAGGGACAAAACCCTTTTGATCGAGGTGAATTAAGGTTTGAATGACAGCAGAAAACCTTTTGCCAAGATTCCTGCAATGATTTTCTGGTGACAGTTCAGCAAGGATATAGGCCTATTGGATTCCTCTGGCCTGGGATCCTTGCCTGGCTTAAGAATCATGACCACCCTTCCCTGTTGTTTGCTCTCGCCATAGAGTCTTTGGCAGTGTGGGTGAGAATGGACGGCCAGGTGAAGAGCTTCAAATGGGGAGAGGTACTTTTGGATAGAGTAGCATTATACGCTGATGATGCCCTTTTCTTCTTCACTTACTCCGAAAAATCAGGGCACCGCTTGCTGCAGATCCTGCATATTTTGGGTAAACTTCAGGCTCCACATATCTAAGTCTACAGTGTTCTCGGTGGGTGGGGGTCTCCAGGATCTCGACTGGGCTTCTGGCCTGTAGGTGTTGGTGGATGGGTTTTATTTTGGCGTCTTTGTATTCCCTGATGCGACTCTGGGATGGTCGCACAATCTGGAGCCAGTTCTGGCTCATCTGCAGGAGGATTTCCAGATATGGTCAGTCTTGTCATTGTCCCGGACAAGTCGGTCTGCCATTTTTAAAATGGTGTCCTTACCCCAGTTGCTGTATCAATTACAGAACTTCTCATATGAAGTCTCATGACAGTGGTCCCATAAATTGAATTCCAACCCCACTACTTTTCTTTGAGACACGGGATCCCTTGTATTGGTCTGAATAAATGTTTCCAGTCTATGTATTGTGGGGGAATCGCTGTGGCGGATCTCAGATCATATTACTGTGCATCCCATCTCTTGATTATTAATGACTGGTGGTGTGATGTCAGGGAGACCCCGCTTATGCGTCTGAAAGGTGGGCGATGAGGGACACCCATATTCTCTGTAACCTGTATGGTGGAAGTGACGGGAGAGATCTTCCACCGGGGATGAAGCTGGTTCTTGATCTGAAATGCTCCCCCCTCCAGCATGTGGGGTGGTGGGGCTCGATGGCGGAATGGATGCCTCTACGGAGGGGTCATCTGCTCAGGTAGTGGAGGGTTCCATGAGTACGACTTCATCTGGATTTCTATCCTGGGGAATGCTATCCGTTGAACAGTCTTAAGGTCAATCCTGATTATACAAATGGAATATCAGCTCCACTGTAGCCAGCTTCATAGGTACCGTCAACACCGCAATGCGCTGACACCTTGCATTATTGCCCTGGATGTCCTCCCAGCATTTAATCCGTCATCACAAAGCTGCAAAAATCTATCAAACACTTATCTCCAATCACCCCAAAACGTTTTGTGCCCTCTGGGCAGCGTGGGAAGAAGATTTTGGGGTTCTTGAGAATGAGGATTGGACAAAGGCACTGGAGGTGCCTTAAAGGCTGCAATAGCGGCACGACTCAGGCTGATCTACCTTAAATATCTCCACACAGTATATTTTACAGGCCATAGACTCTGGCGCATGTGTGTGACCGCCTCCCCGACTTGTTTTCGGTGTGGCACAGGGGAAGGCACATGTGTTCATATTGTGTGGTACTGTCCTGATTTACAGAGATTCTGGCATGGCGTGGTGGCCTGTTTCGGTGGGGTTCTCTTTTGGTTGATCCCAATGAACCCAAAACTTTCCCTTCTACATCTCACCGATAATTTGGGTGATAATAGGTACTGTTAGATTTGGGGGTCTCTAGTTGGCATAGGTAGGTACCTGTGACAAATAGGGACCCTTGCGTCTAGTCAGGGTAAGAGAGTACACTCCTAAAATAACCCCTGCTCACCCCCTTGGTAGCTTGGCTCGAGCAGACAGGCTTATCTCAGAGGCAGGTTGTAAAGCGTTTGTGACCACATACAGTAATCAAGTGACAACACTACAGATGGACACCTCACCAGTTTTATATCAAAAATAAGTATTCTTTATATAGATTTATCACAAGACAACAAACGACACAAATCCACAATACTGTTACTTTAAAATGGTAGAATTTAGCTTAGTTCTCTTAAGATGGTAAATGCGACACTCAGAGTTCAATGTACCTTAAGATGCGTAACGTAAGACAACAAAAGTGTTGCAAGGACGGTGATGCGTTGAAGATCCGGTGCAAAGAAACAAAGATGGCGCATCCTTCTTGATGCAACACGTTTCCCGGTGATGCGGCGGTGCCTGATGCGACGTCGATCCTCTTCTCCGGCGATGCGAGATGTTTCCTCACGATGAAAGCCGCGACAGGCCCTGCGACATGCTTCCCAGTGATGCAGCGGCATCTGATAAGACGTTGATCCTCTCCCCTGGCGATGCGAGTTGCTTCCACAACGATGTGAGCTGCGACAGGCCCTGCGACACTCTTCCAGGTAATGCGGCGGCGTCTGATGCGACGTCGATCCTCTTCTCCGGTGATGAGCCGCGACAGGCCCTGCGACACTCTTCCCGGAGATGCGGCGGCGTCTGATGTGACGTCGATTCTCTTCTCCGACGAGACGCTTCAGTGGGCCTTTGATGACTCAACGATTCTTCTGCGGCACGCTTCCCGGTGATGCGGCGGTGTCTGATGCGACGTTGATCCTCTTCTCTGGCGATGCGAGGCGCTTCGTGTTGTGAAGCGGCTTCCAGCTTCTTGCGACACGCAGGTCCTCAAAAAGTCCAGCACAACTGCAGGCACTTCATAAGTACTCTTGGGGAGCTGGTGGGTGAAGTCTGTTGGCCCTGAGACTTCAGCAGGAGGCAAGCTCTTTTCAAAGCCCTTGGAGATCCTTCACAAGTTGAATAAAGTGCACACAAAGTCCTTTCTCCTTTCTTTGGCAGTCAGGCAACCACTGCAGGCCAATCCCCCAAGCAGCACTTCAGCTTAGGGATATTCTCTCCTAAGTTTCTTCTTGTTTCACTCCTCAGCAAAGGTTTCTTCTTGTTTCCCAAAGTGATCTAATGTTCTTGGGTTTGGGTCCCAATATTTATACCCAGTTTCTCTTTGTTCTCTGAAGGCAGTGAGGCCTTTGCCTAGTCCAAACCAGTTCTGGTCAGTCCTGGAGCACTTTGTGGACAAGACACCTTCTTTCCTTTCAGAGTGCAGGGCAGAGACATCAGACGCACCACAGGAGGTGGAGCCAGCATTGTGGAGGGAAGGCACAGCCCTATTCAGGTCCCAGGTGCAAATCCTCCCACCCATCTAGATGCAGATCTCTCTATTCAGACCTGTGCTTATTCACCCTACCTCCTGGAATTTTCCCAGCCCCTGTCACTCAAACTCCAGACAAGGAATACACAGCCTAGCAGAGGCAGGTTTGGATGGGTAGACAAGAAAATACCTACTTTCTAAAAGTGGTATTTTCAAACACAGAATGTTCAAACCAAATTCACTAAAAGATGTTATCATTCTGAGTTCAGGCATACTAAACTCGAATTTCTACCATGTTCCCTGAGTCAGTTAGGATTATAAGATGTAATAATCAAACTGTCCATTCTGGCCTATGGAGAACAGGTAGCCTTGCAATAGTTCTCAATAGTGAAAAATGAAAATGTCTGTAATTCACTATTAGAACATGCCACACACACCAGGGCATGTCCTACCTTATACTTACAATGCACCCTGCCCTTGGGCCTACCATAGGGGTGTCTGATATGAAGAAAAGGGAAGGTTTAGGGACTGGCAAGAGGGTGCACTTGCCCAGTCAGCATAACAGTACCAGACTGCACGCAGGCTCTGCAATGGCAGGCCATAGACACACTTTTACAGGCTGCTTCTGTGGGTGGCACAACCAGTGGGGCAAGCCCACCAGCAGCATTTGGATTTACAAGCCCTGGGCACTCCTGGTGCACTGTACTAGGGTCTGACAAGTAAACCAAATCAGCCAATCATGGAATCACTAATTCATACATCAATTTACCATAGGGAGCACTTGCACTGTGGCACTGGACAGCAGTGGCACAGTGCCCAAAGCATCTAACACCAGCAAAAACACATGAGGCACAGCAAACAAATGGAAGGGAGACCCACGCGAAGGTGCCAGGTCTAACACGTGTCCCCTCCAGCTGAAATGTGGGGAGAACTACCCTAACTCCTGGGAGTTCTCATCACTTAGGCGGAATAATCTGGACAGACCATCAGCGTTGGCGTGTTCTGTACCAGGGCGGTGTTCCACCGTGAAATCCATCCCCTGTAGGAAAATGGACCACCTCAACAGCTTTGGATTCTCACCCCTCATCTGCATCAACCATCTGAGGGGCCTGTGGCCTATCTGAACCCGGATGTGAGTCCCAAACAGGTATGGTCTCAGCTTCTTCAGTGTCCAGACCACAGCAAATGCCTCACGCTCAATAGCACTCCACCTCTGTTCCCGTGGAAGTAACCTCCTACTGATGAAGGTTACGGGTTGATCTAGGCCCTCCTCATTCATCTGTGCCAAAATAGCCCCCACACCATGCTCTGAAGCATCTGTTTGTACTGTGAACTCTCTGGAGAAGTTGGGTGCCAGGAGCACGGGCGCCGTGCCCATAGCAGTTTTCAGGGCCTCAAAAGCTTTCTGAAAGGTGTCAGTTCAAATCACTCTCTTGGGCTGCTTCCTGGAAGTCAGCGCGGTCAAGGGTGCAACAATGTTGCCGTACCCCTTGACAAATCTCCTGTAGTAACCTGTGAGTCCTAAAAAGGTTCTCACCTCTGTCTGGGTTTTGCGGGACTCCCAAGCCAGGATGGTTTCAATCTTAGGCTGCAGGGGCTCCACCTGGCCGCTCCCAACCTGGTGTTCCAAGTACACCACGGAACCCTGCCTGATCTGGCACTTGATCGTGAGGCCTGCACTCCGCAGCACCATCAACACTTCCCAGAGGTGACGCAGATGTTCTTCCCAACTGGTGCTGAACACTGCGATGTCATCCAGGTAGGCAGCACTGAACTCGTCCAGTCCAGCCAACACCTGGTTGACCAACCTCTGAAAGGTGGCAGGGGCATTCTTCATCTCAAAGGGCATAACCCGGAACTGGTAGTGCCCATCTGGTGTGGAGAATGCTGACCTCTCTCTTGCCCCATCAGTCAAGGCGATCTGCCAGTATCCAGACGTTAAGTCAAACGTGCTGAGGTATCGTGCAGCCCCTAGCCGATCTATGAGCTCATCAGCTCTGGGGATGGGGTGCGCGTCAGTCCTGGTGACTGAATTGAGCCCTCCGTAGTGCATTCAGAACCGGAGTTCTGGTGTGGCACCCGGTGCGGCAGTCTTTGGGACCAAGACCACTGGGCTGGCCCAAGGACTGTTAGAGGACTCAATCACCTCTAACACAAGCATCTTGGAGACCTCCTCCTTGATGCAAGCTCTCACCCTGTCAGTCACCATGTAGGTTTTGTGCCTCACAGGTGTACTATCCCCAGTGTCCACATCATGGACGCACCAATCAGTGACACCGGGAATCAGGGAGAACAGATTAGAAAACTGTCCCAGAAACTGGCGGCAGTCATTCTATTGCTCAGGGCTCAGGGTGAAAGAGAGGTTGACACCATCCACTGACCCATCTTGCTCTATTCCACCATCTGTCGCTAAGAGCATGCCCACTTGGGACCTCTCCAAGTGGGGCTTCAGGCGTTTGACATGCAGGACCCTCAAGTGGTTCCTGGGAGACCGCAAGTCCACCCAGTAGGTAACCAGACTTTTGCGCTTCTCAACCTCAAATGGTCCGGTCCACTTATCCTGGAGCACGCAGGGCTCCATTGGGGCCATGACCCACACTTTCTGACCAGGCTGACGCTCTACCAGAGTGGCATTCTGGTCGTACCCCCTGAAGGGTGACATCGCATGAGAGATCAGAAAGGGTGCGGAGAGATGTCGACGTGGTGGGCGAACACGTGGCCTCACTCAAGGACCAGGATCAAGCTAGGGCTGAGGAAATAGAACACCTGCAGAAGGAGGTCCTCCAGCTCAAGCAGCCGCAGATCGATCTCCAATCGCACGCAGAGGACTCGGAGAATCGTTCACGTTAGAACAACATACGAGTTAAAGGGGTGCCATCTCAGGCGGAGGGGTCGGACGTCACACTGTACCTTCAGGGCCTCTTTAAGGATGTACTAGGAGAGGCTGAGGACTTTGGAATTCGTATGGCTCACCGAGTGGGACTCCAGTGACATGCGCCAGCACCCCCACCTGGCATCCTCGCATACCTACCGGACATTCGACTGAAAGAGCGTATACTGCGCGTAGCCAGATATAAACACCCTCTTATATACCAGGACCACTAGGTTACCCTATACCAACACTTGGCCCTGATCACACTTCAGAAGCGGAGAGACCTTCGGGTGGCCACAGCGTATCTTCGGAGTCATGGGGTGCCATACTCATCGGGGCATCCCTTCCGGCTCATCTTTAAGTGGCAGGGCAAACTGCACCAGCCTCACTCGCTGCGGGATACTTGCCAGATCCTGGGCATCGAGCACCCACAGTCGAAGGAAGGAGCATCTTCACAGAGAAAACCTCCCAGGGAGCGTTGGAAGAAGGTGACTGGGAGGCGGAGCATGGAGCGTGCACTAAAACCAGTCCCATCGGCTATGGCGCAGGAAAGATAGGCGGTGCTGGCGACGCTCTCCAAAGGGTCACCCTCACATAGTGATTCTTTAAATGACTGAGGGTCAAATAAGTGGTTTATAAGCGGCTGGGATGGGGGTGGACTCACCTGTCAGGGGGCGGAGGGACTGGGATGAACGGCCACACTATGACCTTATCTGTGGACACCTCCATGGACTCGCACACTGGGTCAGCAAGCCCTGGACGATATGGGACTCAGGGGGGTTCAAGGTTGGGGTTAGGGAGGGAAAGGGAGGCTGAGGGTCGGTGGGGCTGGGACTTTTTCGGAGCTGACCCTTGGATCACTGAGTGGGGATGGTTGTTTGCATGTTGGGGTTGGGGTTGGGGAGGGTGGGGAAGAGGAGGTCCAGTTTACATGCTGTTCTATGCAAGAGTTCCTGGATATTCAAGGTATTTTCTTCGGCACACTCACTTTCCACTCGCTTGGGGGAGAGGTGCCCCACAGTGAAGGAGCACACACCTTAGGGGATTCACTAGCGTCCGTTGTCACCATTGGTCATGGTCACTAAAGAAGTGAAGATACTAACGCTTAACGATAAAGGGCTCAACAACCCTGTTAAAAAGCGTGCCATTCTGTCCTATCTGGAGCATGCGGAGGCCGAGGTATGTCTCCTGCAGGAGACCCATCTTCTGGCCAAGGACCACCACTGTATGCGGTCGAGAGCGTTCCCCCATCAATACTTCTCTTCCACAGGGGAAAAGAAATCAGGGGTATCCATACTCATATCAAATCGCTGCGAGGGGTGGTGAAGGAGAAAGTAGCAGAGTTAAAGGGGAGATTTTTGGCCTACACTATACAATTTGGCTCCCAACTTATGGTGATAGGCTCTATATACGCCCCAAACTTAGGGCAGGAGGGCTTCCTTAAAACAGCTTTAACCAATGCGATGGCTCCCCAGAACTGCATGACTCTAATAGGTGGGGACCTAAACTTGGTAATGGACTCGAACAAGGATAGATCCCAGGCCTCCTACTCCCAAAGGGGGGAAATGTCACGAAACTGGAAGAATTGGCTGCGGGAGATGGGTTTAGGGGACCTTTGGAGAGAAGCCCACCCGACTTCCTCCCAATACACCTTTTTCTCTCATGCACATAAATCATATGTGCTTATAGACTATTTTCTGGGAACAATGGAGATCAGTGGGGTGGTGAAGGCAGTGAGCATTGAACCAGCCGCGTTATCAGACCATGACGCACTGACAGTGAATATAATGTTAACATTGGGCCCCCACCAGGTGGGCTGCTGGAAACTTAAGGAAACCATGCTCCACAGGAAGGCAGTGGAGCGACAACTCACTAAATGTATCCAGGACTATCTGGCCCTCAACAATACCCCAGATATAGCAACAACGACTCTGTGGGAAGCATTGAAAACAGTGGTGCGGGGGGAGTTAATAGCTATAGCAGCGTCCGACAACAAAGAACGCAAGGAGTTGAGAGCAGCCCTGTCCGCTCAAGTTCAGGAACTTGAAAGGGTCCATAGCCGGACTGGGGCACCCAGGGTGTGTAAGCAACTCAAGGCCGTTAGGGCTCAGCTAGCTGGGATAGACCTAGATAGGGCGGAATATGCGGTGGCTAGACTGAAACACTTATATTACGTTGTTGGTGATCATACAGGCCGCCTCCTGGCCAATAGGCTTAGGGCCCAGAGGCAACGGACTCAGGTGTCCTCGCTGCAGGGAGACGGACAGGAGGAGATAACTGGGGATCACGACATAGCCCACGCCTTTTGGGAATTCTACCGGAAACTATATACTGCTGACGCCTCTTCGGACCAAGACTCCCTAGACTACCTCCAATCTATCCCAATGTCCACACTCACCTCGGACCAAGCGGCGATGCTAGATACCCCATCCGGATCGAGGAAGTAATCACGGCTATCTCGCGCCTCAAGTTGCTCAAGTCTCCCGGACCGGACCGTTTCCCCGCCCTATACTATAAAAAATTCTGCCACATCTTGGCTCCGCTTCTGGTACAGCTGTCCAACTCCTTTGGAAGGGAGAACCCAATCCCAAACACTATGCGGGGGACGGCCATAGTGGTCCTGCCAAAGCCCGGTAAGGATAGGCAGCAATGTGGCTCATACCGCCCAATTTCGCTACTTAACATAGATTTTAAGATATTCACAGGAATACTCACCACCCGACTAGACCCGTATATGCTCAACTTGATAGAGCTGGATCAAGCTGGGTTTATTCAATCTCGCCAATGTGGGGACAACACCAAGAGGATTCTCCATCTCATAGACAAAGTCCCCAAACGCAAATGGGACGTGCTTTTACTGACGGTAGACGCTGAAAAAGCTTTTGACTGTGTCGGTTGGCAGTTTCTTGGTCACAGGTTGACTAAATTTGGCATTGGGGAGAAATTCCGGGAGTGGGTTGGATGCCGCTACAACAGCCCTACAGCTTCCATCAGAGTGAACGGCATATCCTTGTGACCGTTCGCGATCCAGAGGGGAACTCGGCAGGGATGCCCCCTGTCCCCCTTGCTCTTCGCCTTGTATATCAAACCTTTTGCGCAGAGGGTCAGGGATAAACCCACCATTCGGGGGAGAAACGCAACTGATCAGCCTTTACACGGATGATTTGATAGCGGAGATGACGGAACCGAAGGGTTGTCTTCCAGCCCTCCTAGCGGAACTGGACGCCTTTGGCAAAGTGTCCGGCTTCCGAGTCAATGTGGGGAAATCGCTCATCTTAAACCTAAATCCAGCATCGTCTCCACTCGCTGGATGATTACCTGTCTGGCATTCGTATAGTGGACTCTATACCTTACTTGGGACTAGACCTAGCGGCGTCAGTGTGTCAAATGGTTCAACTGAACTACTCCAAGCTAGCAAGACAGACGAAACAAGATGGGGCGGTCAAAATGTCTCTATTGCCCGTTCTTGTTTCCGACCCTACCGGCGTTGCCTCCCCCGGGGCGATTGCTTCGCTGCAGCGAGACATCAACCAGTTAATATGGGCTGGGACAGTCCCCAAATTAGCAAGGCATCAGGATATAGGCGGCCCGAGCAGGGAGGACTGGGGATACTCGACCTACTCAGTTACTACAAAGCGGTCCAGTTGAGGTACCTAGTATAATGGAGAAGGCCAGAATCGGAAAAACAGTGGCTCTTCCAGGATCGAGCCCTAACAGGTATCCCCCTTTGGAAGGTTCCCTTCTTAAAAAAAGCTCAACGCCCACGCAGCCTGATGAGATCTACCATCACCAAATCGGTGATGTCTGTTTGGGATGGGGTAGTGGTCTCCAGGAAACTAACCACCTTCCCGTCCCCCCTGACTCCTCTATTCGGGAACAGCGAATTCACACCTGGCTGGTCCAACAAAGCATACGTGGCCTGGCGAGACACTTCTTGTCGCTCAGTGGGCCATCTCTTCGACCTCTCAGGAGTCCTTTCATTTCCCCAGATGAAGCAGGAGTACGGGATTCCCAAAACAGAAAGCCTACGTTACCTGCAATTACGACACTGGGTACTCTAACCGGGGATGAGGGAGGAGGTTGGACGCCGACTGACTAAGTATGAGAAATGGCTCATCACTAAGCCTACTGACAAGGGCCTAATCTCCGAAATGTATGACATGCTTAGACACAGCCCACGCCCACATTCCACACCGTGCCAGCGGAGATGGGGGAGAGAATTAGGGGGCGACCTCACTCAGGAAGACTGGAATGGAATTTATTACAGGGCCAAGCACACAGCCAGGAATGTAGCTAGCATAGAAACTGCCATGAAAATTGCCACCTATTGTCACCTAACACCAGTGCGTCTCCATTGAGGCAACCCACAGCGGAGCTCCGCTTGCTGGCGAGGCTGTGGCAATGAGGGAACGCTCCTACACATATTGTGGGATGGCCCGTTGCTATCTTCTTACTGGAGCATGATTCTCGACACGGTAGACTAACTATTTGATACACAAATCCCGAGGTTCCCCATCTACGTTGTTCTAGGACTTCATAACCCCATTACGTATCCACTTAAGAGAATGAGGGGACGACAAATGGAGATGGCATTGTGGGCAGCACTACAAAACATTTTGTCTTACTGGAGATCCTCCGCTTCACCTACCCACACGGGATGGCTGCACAGGCTATGGTATATCCTTGGTATGGAGCGCATTTTGGCCAGTCTGAACAACTCCACTGTCTCCTTTCAGAAAGTTTGGAGCCCCTTCCTAAAACTGCTCTCATCAGAATCTAACAAGATTACACAGCCCAAATACTTACTTGTGTTATGCCGCTCATATCTGTGGCACAATCCAACAACTTCCCCAACTGCTTAACCTGCGAGGCTTATGGTGCAGGAATGAGGTGTTCTCCATTTGTTATAGTATCTCCCGGGCGGGGTGGGGGGAGGGGGTTACTGTTGCAGGTTTCCTACAGGGGCACAGCTTCTAAAAAGGTAATCCACTCACTGTGGTGATTATGGTTATGGTATCTTATACTTATCGATTAAGACATGTATCTCCTGGCTACGAACGTAACTGTGGATTGCTCTTCTTTCTGCAAAGCTTTTTTTTGATACCTCTGTATGATTCTTCACTTTTGAAAATTTCAATAAAAACATTTAAACTTGAAAGGGAAGTGAAAGCTCTTCTAATGTACACTGCGAAATAGAAGCTTTTCTCCTTTTGGGTCTCCACTCTTGTTTTGGCGATCAATCTACTACCTGGCATATGGTACGGCCTCAGTGTTCGCCCGCTATCATGCCATTACGTACTTGATATATATTTCTCTCCCACAGCTATTTACCTATGTCTTCCGGAACCCGTATGTAAAGCACTCTGATACCCGCTTGGGTCATGTTCGCGCAGTACAAAACTTTAAATAAATAAATAAAATAAACTCCCGCTCCAAGGTCATTGCAAAATCTAGCCACTGGCCAAGTAATGATCTGTATTAGAACTTGTTCCATCCCAGAGTTAAGAGAGCCATCAAACTGCGAGCTTGTGGGTTCTAGATTCTGTGGCCACTCAGCTCTCCAAAACCCTCAGTGGATTTGTCCCACATACTGAAGAATGTTCCCCTGCCCCTATCCGTGTGAGCCCATGCCTCTCCCCAGGTCAGCAGAAAAAACAATGGTAGCACAATATGTGAATGGATATGCCCTTGCCAAATCACATAACAAGTTCAGATGTCAGCAGGGTCAGGTCTGGTCCTGAACACATTTCCATCTCCTCTTTAGCGATGCAGGTTTTACTACTCTCTGTAACATACCGAAAGAGTCAAACCAGAGTTTCTTGATGTCTTCATTCCTATATTCTCTACCCAATAAATTTGTAATTTCAGTTTATACATTGTCCTCGGTTTCCAAAAGGGCCCAATACCAAAAAGATATTTCTTTCTTCCACTTATCTTTTCTTGTCACTTGGTCCAGCTTTGGGTTTTCCTCCTCCTGGGGCCAGTTTTGTGTCGCATACCAAGAACACAGCTGGTAATATTTAAACCTAGTTACCCTCCTTCTTGTAAGGTTACTAAGCACTTCCCAGCTTACTAAACTGAATTAGTTTTTGAGATCTGCCCAGTAATATATGCCACCCATTCTCAAAGGCTGGCTAAGTTGACCTCTCAAACATTCAGGAGTGCCTGGAGATTCCCAGATTGGAGCCCGCGATGAATAGTAAGGAATCTTCAATCTCTTTCTTATGAAAACCCAAGTTTTTAAGGCCGCCCTTAAAATCTTCAGACTCACTTTTTTTTTAAACTTTGGATCTCCATATTGATAGAGAAAATGTTGCTGACCTTGACAAACATCTCCTAACATGGCATCAAATTGTAATCCCAATGATGACCTATCGGTCTTACTGGCCAACATACAATTTTTTTTAAATGGAAGGCATAACAGTAAGTAAGTAACTGGCACATGCATCAACAATGCCATTTGCGATTCCTTAATAGCGAAAAATAAGGATTCGCTAATAAGGAATAGCAAAAGGCTATGCATGTAGAAATCGCTTACAAAATAGCGATTTCTAAACATTCCTTAATTGCTACTCGCAAATTGCGAGTCGCAATTAAGGAATACCTCCCCATTGATTCCTATGGGCCTAGAGGCCCATAGGAATGAAAGGGAGGACTTTCTCAATTTGCTAATCTCAATTAGAGAATCGCAAATTGCTCATGCTATTTCAAGGGTGCCAGGGCGTCAAAAAGGACACCCTGTTGCACCCCTGAAATCTGCATATGAATACATCTTGCACACACACATGCCCCAAGGGCATGTGTGTTTGTAAAATGGAACTTTGAAAAATGCACTTTAGTGCATTTTTCAAAGTTTTTGCAAATTACCATGAAGTTCAACTTCATGGTAATTTGCTCCCCCTACTAGCGAAATCGCTAATTTTTAAACTTTCATGCATTGCATTTAAGGAATCTCAATTTGGGATTCCTTAAATGCAATCGCAATTTAAGGAATCGCTATTTAGAGATTCCTTAAATAGCGATTTTTGCATTTGGGATGATGCATCCCAAATGCAAAAATACCGATCGCAAAGGGGCAGATTCTGCTAATCTGCCCGTTTGCGAGCAGTTTTCTCGTTGATGCATGTGGCCCATAATCCGGTAACACCAATCCTTCCGCATCAAGCCCTCTTCTAAGCTTTTTCCAAGCTATTCTTGGACCTTTCGAAGACCAGATGAAGCTACCTATTTTTCCCTGTAGCTTACCTATATCTTCTTTCCTGAAAGATAGGGGGATAGAGTTATAAAGGAAAGTAATTTTGGGAAGGATAATCATTTTTACAAGGTTTTCCCTCCCATAGATGTTTAAAGGGAGGTTTGCCCATCGTGAAAATAAACTCATTATCTCCTTGCTAACTCTCTTCAGTTCACTACAGGGATATCCTCTAATTTCTGGTTTAGCTGTACAACCAGGTATCTCATTTGGTTTTTGACTCCCTGACGCCTCACCTCCTTATTCCACTCCTTTATTTCTGTTTTTCCCATATTGACCTTATAACCAGAGATCTCTCCAAATCTCTCCGCCTTCTCCATTAGACTAGGAATTGCTTCTTGAGGGTTTTTCGTATAGAGGATCAGGTCATCCCCATATAAGGCTAGTTTGATTTCTAACTCGCCAAAACTAAAGGGAGAGATTGAGGTGTCCGCTCTGAGCCAATTAGCAAAAGGCTCAATATACAAATCGAACAAGAGCGGGGACGTGGGGCACCCCTGCCTTGTGCCGCTTGTAATGCTAAACCAATATGTTAAGTCCCCATTAACCAGCACCTTTGCCCTAGGGCTTATTTATAGATTTTGCACCGTCTTAACCAGGTTTCTCGGGAAGCCAAAGCTTTTTAACGTCTCCCACAGATATGTCCAGTTCACTTGATCAAAAGCTTTGGCAGCATCTATTGCAATTATAGTTAATGGAACTTTTCTAGTTTGTGCCATATCTATAGCTCCCATTATCTGGAGCGTCCACTCATTGAGCTGTCTCCCTGATATCAAGCCCCTCTGGTCAGAGTGGACCACCTCCTTTATAACCTTAGCAACCTGTGATGCCACTATGCCTAAGAATACCTTATAATCTATATTTAATAAAGATATGGGTCTATACGAATCAATCGTCTGCGGATCTTTCTTTGGTTTTAAAATTAGCAAAACTAGCCTCTGCCCGTGAGCTGGGTGGATTTTCCTCATTTATATATATATTAATAAACATAATTTTTAGAATTGGCACTACTCTATTCATAATGCATAGATACAACTCCATTGGCAGACCATGCGGTCATGCTGCCTTCCCCCTTGTCATTTCTTTGCACTGTACCCTAACTTCTTCTTCTGTAATGTATGCTTCTAAGAATATCTTCTGTTCTTCTGTTAATTGGGGGAGTGTCATCATTTTTAGCCAGTTCTCTATATTCTCTCGACCTGGCATTATGTCTTCGCTATACAGATCGCTCATAAAACTTCAAGCTTCTTCACGAATATATATATATCCGCCTGAATAGTTTCTCCTGACCCTCTTTTTATTAGGTTCCTTATCGTATTTCTGGCCCTGTCTGCTTTGGCTTTCCATGCCAGCAAAGAACTGCAATTCTCCCCATATGCGAAATGCTGAAGCTTACTTGTTCTCCATCTTCTTATCTAGTTATACCTGAAATTCAGCCTGCAGACTCTCCAGCTCTTTCGCTAACCCTAATACATTACTTAGGCCTTCCATTGATGCTTTCTACAATTCTCCTTCTTTTTCCTTAATCTCTGTGATTTTTTTTCTCTTCGTCTTGTTTCATAGTCTTTCTCTTCCCCCCGTTAAGGACCTGATTATCCCCCTTAAATATGTTTTGAAAGCATCCCAAACTATCTGATCCTTAGCTGAACCCACATTGAATTGAAAATACTCATCCGTATTTTCCCCAAAATCACAGATCACTTCCTCATCTAATAAGATTGTCCTGTCTATTGTCCACCTCCTTTGCCCCTCTTTTTGCTGAAACCTCAAAGTCATGGCCACTGCTGAGTGATCCGATAATATTGCAGGGATATGGTTTACTGTCTCCACCTCTATATACAACTCCTGTCTATAAGGAAATAATTTATCCGTGAATGGTGACTGTATTTTTTGCTATAAAATGTAAAATCTTGCTACACCATATATCCAACAAATTGAATTCTCTTATCATATTGTTTAAGCTTGCAAATGTTTTGGGGGGCTATTGTATTTTACCCTGGAGGTGCGATCTAATTCTTTGTTTAGAATTAAATTAAATTAAAATCACCTCCCATAACAATTGGTGCTGTTGTATCTAATAAGCAAGATTCAAGCTTTGACAGTGCTCCCGGATTGTCTTCATTCGGCCCAAAATATACTGCACACACCAAAGGTCTGTCTTGAATCAATATAGTAGCCACCAACCATCTCCCTTATTGATCTGTCTCATATTTAACTACTTTTATTCCTGCATTGAGTCCTATGATTAGGGCCACTCCCCTTGTACTTCCTATTTGCTCAGAACAGAGCACCTCCTGGACCCATCTTACTTTACTATAACTCTGTCTACATTCTTGTTCTTCCAAATTAGTCTCTTGTAAAAAGATAATGTGTGCCTCACTGCTCTTTAAAAATTCTATTACCCGAAACATCTTTCTCCTATTCCTCAGCCCATTCACGTTCCATGTTAATAGTTTGATTGTATTCGACCTATCCATATTTAAAGCTTTTTTCCATGTAACATCCTGACTTCTCCAGTCTAAGGCCCAACTCGATCATGAGGATTACATTTTTTCTTTTTTCCCATTTGCTCACCATACCCTGTGCTCCCCACCCCTCCCCCCCCCCAGGAAACCCCCTTATTACTCCTTTGGCGGTTCAAACCACCTTCATGACCCTCCCATCCCAGCAGGAAGCATTAAACACGGAAATGAAGTAACAGCCTATTTCTTCTGTTAAATAATCACAGTATCTTGATCTCTACAGACGATAGCCCCTTTCTGAGCTCATATGACTGTTTAAAACTCATCCCTCCATCTGTGCCAAAAAGGTATCCACTTCCTCTGGACTACTAATGTTATGCATTTTGTTTTGCCACATTATTTTTAACATGGCTGGGAACTTCATTTGGACCTGGGCTACCCTGCTTCTCAGATCACTCATTCTGGTCCCCAGCTCCCACTGCCTCTGATCCGTTCTTTTCCCAAGATCCGATCTAATTTGGTCTCTGAATGACTCGTACTTTAAGGACGCCTCTTTCAAGGCTCTCCCCAGTTCTAGCTCTTTTACCACATAAGTGAGGAAATTTATCAATATTTTCCTCGGCACCTTCCAGGCCGGGTTTAGCTTGAAAGGGTCTCTGTGGACTTTCTGGATCTCTTTCTCAAGCTCAATATCCGGTCTATCCTTCAAGATTCCTTCTCTTAACATTTGGCATACATAGGCCTTAATATCTCCTCCTTATTAGCCTTCCAGAACTTTAAGGTCTCTTTAGTTGTTTCGTCTGGCCTGCATCTCGAGCCTCTCCATGTCCTCTTGCAAGGGTCCTGTTCTGTGCTTTTAAATTCTCTAAGTATTTGGTGTCCTCTGTGACTACTTCTGACAAAACCTTCACCTCACTCTCCAAAGCCCCAGTTCGCTGTGCAATATCGTCCAGCTTTTCTTCCAGGACATCACATTTATCATGAATACCTTTCTGATTTGTCTAAGAGATCTCAAATTTTGAGAGGATATCTTGTCTCAATCTCAAAAACATCAATTCAACCTGACTCTTTGCCCAATCTACTCCTGGCGTATTTTCCATATTTTCCCCCTCCAAGGCACTGCCAATACCTTGAGGTTGCTGACACCAGAGATGGAAGAGGTGCAAGAGGTGGAGAGGGTGGAGGAAAGATTGGTGTTTCTATCTGCCCCCTGGCTTTCACACTAGTCATCCCCGCCTTGTTCACTCGCTAGTGGAGCAAATCGATTTTCCAACTGTAGAGGGACTGAGTTTGACTGGGTAATCTTATTTCCTCCTCCCTTGGGTGCTGCAACATGCTCCATTATTTTTAAGTAAGAGCTTAGGGACGGGCGGGTTTTATCAAAATTTGCGTCGTCTTATCACCACACCGTTTTAGTTTCCCCTTGGATTTTTTCACTTTACTTTTTGGGGAAACTGGTACCACCTCCCTAACCACCTGTTCTCTACCCACACTAGTTTTGCCCCCTCTACTTTTGACCTCGGGGTGGGACCTTATCTGATATCTATTTTTTGTCCGGGTTGGGGGGACCTCCCTAATTCACAGATGTGTTGAAGATGCCCCTGCCTGCCCCCTCCAGTATCTCTGACCCACTCTGTGGTCCAGCTGTTCCTTCTATGGCTGTAACGTCGTTCCCCTCTCCCTCCTTCCTCCTCTCTTTATCGTGCTGCAGTGCCTTGGAGAGCGGGTCACTTTCCATCAACAGTTACTATTACCTCTGTGTGTTGCTTTTGTGCGCTCCTGCGTCTTACCCCCTCCTCCGGTCGTAGATTCAGGCTGAGCTCCTCACCACGGCATTCACCGCATCTGATCCCGGGCTTTTCCGCCTCCCTAGATGGATGGATGGTGGATGGTTCAACAGTACAATTAAACTCAGAAAACTAGTATGTAACCTTTGGATTAACCCCTCCCCGGTTTTTATGCCAAAGCTTAAGTTTATCATGAGCCCCTGGATAATGTAGTCCATTATTTTTATTATTGCAATTTTAACGAATGTTTTATTGTGTTGTACTGTGTAAAGTTGTGGTTTTTATTAACTGAAATAAACATATCTATCTATCTATCTATCTATCTATCTATCTATCTATCTATCTATCTATCTATCTATCTATCTATCTATCTATCTATCTATCTATCTATCTATCTATCTATCTATCTATCTATCTATCTATCTATCTATCTATCTATCTATCTATCTATCTATCTATCTTAGTGCCTCATTATTAACCTCCAGGAGGTGTGGACATCTGAGCTTCTTAGGTGTCTTATAAAATTCCACAATGAGGCCCTTCAAACCCGGGCCTTATCAGTATCAAACTAGGATTGCTTCAGATATCTCATGTAAGACAAGAGGTTAATTTACTGGTAATCTATCATCATGTTCTAGCCAGGCCATGGCCATATTCTCTCAATATTTAGTAATTTATGACTCAGTGAAGAGCACCTCTGTACTGTTTAGTTCTGTGTTCAGGGCAGCTTGTTGTTGTGTTCTCTCTCTCCCTCTCTCTCTCTCGCCTGTCTAAGCTGTCTAGGAGTGGCTATGAGACAATTGGTTGGGCTCGCTTTAGTCATTCATTTCACAAGATGCTGTGAATATGTTCTTAAATAAATAGAGACAAAGAAACTCACCAGGGCAAGTCTAATTGGCTCTGACATCCTTGGTAGAGCTGGTGAATGTTTTTTTTTAGGATTAATGTGTTAGTTATTCATGCAATACAGATCTCTGTAATGTTCACAGTTTTAGGGTTTCCTGTTACATCTATAACATGAGAACATGGGTCTAAGCAAAACATATAGTTGTTCTTACGTAAGGAAAATAATTCTAGAAGTGTCCACAGTCCTGTACAGTAGTGAAAAAAATACAAGTAGAAGAAGTGTTGTGAACTATATGATTTATGGGACACAAGCTTGCTAACACAAGAAACACCAAAAATAGTTGTTTTGTAAGGATTCAGAGTATGTTTAGTAAACGAATACAGAATTCCTTGGCTGCTTGGGATTGGGAGAGAAAAATTAAGTTTACTCTTGTCAGTTCACTAAAAGTTCCTTTTATACTCGCTAATAGGTCCGGGGTGTTTTTTACTCTCAGATAGATGAAGTGGTTCTTGGGCGTCCTGCTAATGTAGGGGGCGCCCCGAGACTAAAGACGTTTTCTGAAATAGAGTATCCTCTCTGTTGATAGATTGTGTGAATGCCTTGTCTAAACGATCTTTGTTCTGTTCACCAATAGATATCTGCTGCCCTACAACCATTGCCAGAGGGGCCCGGACATCAGATCCAACCTGGAGACTACATCTTGGTGAGCAATTTCCAGTGCAAGTCCAGCCTAGAGCCGAGGTGGCGTGAACTAATGTAAATGCTATTGGCGATCAGGACAGCAGTGAAAGTCGAAGGTCGGAAGAATTGGGTGCACGCCAGTCATGTGAAGTGTGTACCCCTACCACTGTCTTGGGTGAAAGACGGGGTCACAAATCAGGACGGGGAGCTGTCCCTTTTTTCCTAATGTCCAGCTGAGAGAGGTACAGACCGACAATGACGGCAAGGAGGTTTTGCTTGAGGTGACCCCCTCTGAAATAAGGGTTGCTTCAGATACTCCAGCATCAGGCCTCTGAGTCCTGGTCCCCAAGTGAATGCAAATCTACATCTTTGTTTGTTGATCAAGAGGTGCCTGGGCATACTAGATACAATCTGTAGCCCCGACGAAAGAGCAGTGCGCCAGCGGAGCAACACAGGAATTGGGGAAGGACTTGAATTCATGGTACAGGTGCTGTGTCTCTGGTGCCTGTTAGATTAGAGTGAAGAATACTGGTGCACTGCCTGAGACACTGGACAGGATCGTTGAGGGTGTTTGGCCTGGAGGGTAATTGCCCTATTCTGAAAGAAGAAACGTTTCCCATTAGCCTGGGCCATGATTGTTTTCCTGAGTTGCAAGTTGTGCAGCTCCACCGTGGGAGAAGTGAACATTTGATGAACGCTAAGAGCTTGCCTGTGAGGGTCAGACGGACACAGGGAGAAGACTCCCCTCTGGCTGGTTGTTCATCGGCTTCTATTCTCCAAGTTCTTTTTAGCAATGTACCCCTTTGGTCGTCCCATTTTTGAAGAGGAGCAGCCCTTTGCGGCTCCTCGTCCTAATTTCCATGGCCCCGTTTGGTCCTCCTGGTCCCCCAAAGCAAAATTTGCTTTTGTGATAATATGTGTGTCAGCTTTAATATTTGCATTTGGAATATGGTTGTTTCTGCAAGAGAAACATTTTGTGCAGTCTTTGATAAATACTACTCTGCCCTCCTCCTGAACATATCATTGGCATCCTAGTCCTCATAAAGAAGAACACTGGAAGGTCTATTAAAATGTTCTTATTTAGACATTGCATCAGACATGTGTTGTTGGCTATTTTGAAACTGGATAAGATAGTCACTGACATACATTGGAGCCCTGAAACTCGGAATTTGACTGGGTGATTTTACTCTCTGCTTGGGGTTGGAAAATATTGACCGTTCTCTTTGTGATAATAGCCATTATTTTCTCTTACTATCTGTGTGTTCATTATGGCCTAATGCACTGTTCCCATTTGTGTCTCTACTTGTATACCTACCGAGCGCAACGATAAGAATGTGAACGCCCAATATGTATTAGACCAAGAAGTTAGCGATATGATGAGAATCGATGTGTAAGATATTTTCTATATTCCTTCCAGATCATAGAGATGTCTTCAGCTAATGCTCTAAGGGTCATCTGTAGAAACTAGCAGAAATCGCTGTTAGCATAAGCTGAAGCCGTTTTGGTTGTGGCAGCCATTTTAGTTAGCCATGTGTTAGCCATGTGCTTCTTCCGTCTTCACTGATGCCTGCC
This sequence comes from Triturus cristatus, assembly GCF_964204655.1. NCBI lineage: Eukaryota > Metazoa > Chordata > Amphibia > Caudata > Salamandridae > Triturus > Triturus cristatus. Next base: position 633,529,832 of record NC_140587.1, read on the forward strand.
CTTGTATTTCGCTTGTGTCATCAACTATAGTTAACTCCTTCAGTACTGAGCCAGAGCCTTGCGCATGCTCAGAAAGGCCTGTAGCTGCCAGAATGCACCTGTCTTAGTTTGTAAATGTCAGGCTGTTTTAACTGATGCAAACAGAAATGTCTCCCCTCCCACTCTGCTGACCAAGACATATTTGTATGCCCATGTTAGTCAATAACTATTCTTGTATGTGCCGGTACCTCCCCTTGGTCTCATGCTGACAATGCAACTAATGCATATAAAAGACCCCTACAGTGGCCTGAGGGTACCGTATTGACGTAGCCTCACTCATGTGAGATTAATAAACGTGTTATTTAATATTCCAGCTTCAGTGCCAACTTCTTCTTTGGTGGTTTAAGGACCCGTGGACAGATAGGGTGAACCCTGCACCGGTGGGCCCCTAAAAAGGCTCATTTCCTCAACACACATGGGCTCAGCCTGTCACACCCCTTCAGATGGGGGAGGATCAGCATGCATAAATGTTCGTAAACCTCCTCCTATTGTCAATATGATATTTCTTCATTTGTTGGCCATGGTATTGTGCATTCAATGCTGATGACATATCTATGAGACTAAAGGAACAGAGCTGACCTCTGTCATTCAATATTGCTGAGAGCAATGAGGTCACGATGTGGAGTGTGTGTCCTCGGCATTTGGGGTCATAGTCTTATTTGGCCATCAAAATTGCTTCATAAAGGTCAATGCAGCCTTCATTAGATCACATTGGGGAACGTTCACCTCCCCAATTTTCCACATATAGTTTCACTGCGGATTGCCTTCTGCATTTGACACCCTTGTTACACAATAGTATTTTGGAGCTGATAAATTTCCTTCTGGCCTCTCAACTGCAATTGTAAAGTCAGGAAAAATAGCAATGTCAGAGCCTTGAATTTGCAAAAGGCCTACTCCCTGTCCAGTCTAGGTTTGTGTCCACATCAAAGTAATTAGGTAGGTGTTAGACCTGGCACCTTGGCGTGAGTTTCCCTTCCACTTTTTGATGGTGTGCCTCGACTGTTTTGCTGGTGTTGTCCGCTCAGGGCACTGCGCCACGGCTAATCCGTGCCGCAGTGCAAGTGCTCCCTAAGTAAAGTGTACCTGTAATTGATGTTCATGATTGGTTCATTGGATTCACTGTCAGTCCCCAGTAAAGTGCACCAGGGGTGCCAGGGCTTGTGGATGCCAATGCTGCTGGTGGGCTTGCAGCGCTGGTTGCGCCACCCACAGAAGCGGCCTTGTAAAATGTGTCTAGGGTCTGCCACCGCAGACCCTGTGCGCGGTCCGGGACCGTCGCGCTGACTGCGCCAGTGCCCCCACTTGCCAGTCCCTAAACCTTCCCTTACCTACATATTAGCCACCCCTCTGGTAGGCCCAAGGGCAGGGTGCATTGTAGGCATAAGGTAAGACATGCCCTGGTGTGTGTGGCATGTCTTAGTAGTGAATTACAGCCCTTGTCATTTTTCACTATTGAAGGCTACCTGCTCTCCATAGGCCAGAATGGGCTGCTGGGATCACGCCAACGCTGTGACCCCAGTGGACTCAGAGAGCATGGTAGAAGTGTCAAGTTTAGTATGCCTGAACTCAGGATGATAAAATACTTCTTGTAGTCAAGTTTATTTTAGTATCCTGGGTTTGTAAATACTACTTTTAGAAAGTTAGTATTTACTGACCTGACCATCTCAGTCCGCCTCTGCTGTGTGTGTGTGTGTTCTGCCCAGCAACAGTAGGAGCAGGGTGGGGGGATCCCCAGAGACAGGTTGGCTGCCAGGTGGTGGGTAGAGAGATTACACCTGGATGGGTGGGAGGAGTACACCTTGACTCTTGAATAGACCTGTGCTCTGCCACCACAAAGCCGGCGCCACCCCCTGTGGGGCGGCTGATGTCTCTGCCCTGCTGCTGAAAGGAAAGAGCAGAGTCCCCATAACAAAGTGCTCCAGAACTGGACTGAGCCAGGCCTAGGCCCCCTGGCGCTAAAGAACAAAAGAATCATGGTATAAAAGTAGGAGCCTGGCTCCTAAGAAATCAGAATCCTGTTTACCACAAAGAACCTCTGCCCGACTAGAAGGAGAAGAAGACGCTGGAGGAGCTGGCCTGCTGCTTGCCTTGCTGAGAAAGGAGAGGAAGAGACTTACTGAAAAGACTTTGCTACTTTGTGCTTGAACATTCTCCAAGGGCTTGATCTGAGCTTGCCCCCTGAACTGAACCCCAGGAACAGTGGGTTCTCTGTGCTTCTTGCTCGTCCTCCAATTCGAGCCGTGTGTGCATCCCGCTGGAAAAGAGACTGCGCCCCTCATCGCCCCTCCTAGGGCCGTGACACTCAGAAGCTCGCCTGCCTCAAACCCGTGAGAGCCCCGCTCCGTCCAGAGCCGCTCTCTGTCCCCGGGCCAGGCCGCCTGCATCCCTGTCACCGCCTGCTACTGGAGCGCGCTGACCGCGCTATCACCCCTCCTGCCGGAAGCCGTCCGACGACTGTGATCTACGCCGGGTCACCCAGCTGCACTAACCGTGCCCTGCGACCCCGCTTCGCTATCCCCGGACTTCTCAGGCCGCGCCGCCCCCGCTGTGGAGACCCTCCTGCACCGCCGTGCTAAAGGGTCGCTGGCCGCGCCTGCCTACGTGCCCACACCTGCTGATTGAGGACCCAAGAACACTTCCCGAAGTTGAGAGTCGCACCGACCTGTGCCGACTCTCCTATTCACGAAAGAAGTCCAGTATCGGGCTCGGGGCCCGCAACGCCTTATTTCCCCGTTCGCAGGAACCGATCTCTGTGAGTACTGGAACTACAAGTAAAGAGACTACGAACTATCCATTTGAAACTACGAACCAAGAACATTTGCCTGCTGTATAACCTGGTGGCCTAGCGAAAACGTTATTGGTCTTGTGATAAGTCTGCTGAGATATATACCTTATTTTTACATAAAGCAACGTATTTTTATATATATCCAAGTCTGGTGTCCGTTTCTGGGGGGATTAATGTAATTACTGTGTGTATGATTGTAAGTGCTTAACCAACAACGCCTGAGGAATCGCCTTGGCTGCTCACGCCACGCACCTAGAGGGTGAGCAAGGGTCATTCGCGAGGGGTTATCCTGCGCCCTGACGTGGAGGAGAGGGTTCCTGCTTGACACAAGGGCAACCTTGCGCCAACCAGAGATCCCCGACTCTAACATTGGTGGCAGCGGTGGGATTTCGGATTTGCACTTGTAATTTGCATACAGTGAATTATTAATCACCAGATAGTGAGAGCAGACCAAATAACGCAGCCACAGGTTTGTAATTGTTGAACTTTGTTGAGACATCTGCCATTACTACAACCATGCCTGGCTCGCACTCCGCTGGAAGAGCACTCTCTGTGATTTCTGGAATAGATGAGGTGGATTGGGAGAGACTGGAAGGCTACACGATGGAGCAATTGAAAGGCTACAGTGTACAATTCAGAGTCCCCCATGCTGGATGCAAGAGGAAGAACCAGTACACCAAGGCGTTGAGAGCCTGGAAGGAGTCACGAGACCTACGGAATGCGGGGAACATCGTTCCACCCGACAACCTTGAGGAGCCCAGCAGAGTCCGGTCGCCAGAGGAGCTGGCAGACAGGGCAGCAGACAGGGCGCATGCAATGGAGATGGCAAAGTTGGCCGGACAAATGGAAATGGAAAAGCAGAAGTTGGCCCTGGAGGCACAACAACGCCAAATGGATCATGATATCAGATTGAAGGAGTTGGAGCTGAAGGCGAAAAGTTTGGACACCGCTCCTTCTGGTGGCAGCACTCCACCAGTGCAGGTAGAGTCCAAGGTGTACATCCCCAAAGATGTAGTAAAGGAGTATTTTAGAAAGGATGACATAGGGCAGTGGTTTAGGGCCTACGAGGTGGCCATGTCCTCACACCGGGTCCCTGAGAAAGACTGGGGAGCGGGGTTGTGGGGAAGGTTCCTTGCTGAAGGGCGTGACACACTGTTAGATTTACCCTTAGATCTCCAAACCTCATACCCCCATATGAAGGAAGCTTTAATGACCAGGTATGGGTTAACTCCGGAGCTATATAGACAGCGGTTCAGGGAGACGAAGAAGATCCCTGAGAGTACGTATGTGGAGTATGTGACCTTTTTCTGCAGAGCGCTGGATGGTTGGGTGAAGGGTAGCAAAGTGAATGATTATCAAGGACTGCTTGATTTAATTGCATGGGAGCACTTGTCCAGTCAATGTTTTCCTGAGCTACGCCAGCACCTGATTGATAGCAAGCTGTCCAACCCGAGGAAGCTTGCTGAGGAGGCGGACCGCTGGCTCAGCACCAGGGTCCACAAGGGTCAAGTGGGAGACTCCGCCAAAGGTGGGCAGGGTCCCCAGCAGAAGAGTGGGGGGGACAAGGGTAAACAGAAGGGGTTCCAAAAAGGCCCCCAAAGTAATTCCCAAGGGAACCAGCAGAAGGGTTCTCAGCCTCCCCCGCCCCCGCAGCAGAACGGGGCCCCGACAGGTAGACCTGTTCCAAAGGGGCCCTTCAATTGTTATAAGTGTGGTGACCCGGGTCACATTGCCTCTGATCCTAAGTGTCGCCTGTTCGGTAAGACCGCACCCACTGGTGCTCCACCCCGGCAAGTAGCTAGTGTTAACTTTGGGGAGGAAGTAGCAGTCCAGGAGGGTGGGGGTCCCGGGCAGATGACCCTAGTCTCACTAGGAGACAGTGAGATGGTCCCTGTAACCTACCTGCCCTCTAACACTAAGAAATATGGGCAAGTGGTGACCATCAATGGAAGGAAGGTGGAGGCTCTTAGAGATACAGGAGCCAGCGTGACCTCGGTGAGGCAACACCTGGTGTCTTAAGAGCAGATTGTACCCAATGCCTACTGTAGGGTTGTCAATGCTGACAACGTAGAGAGTCGTTGTCCAATGGCTCAAGTTCCCTTTGAGTGGGGGGAGGTCTCTGGTACTCTACAAGTCGCTGTGAGAACTGACATGCCTGTAGACTGTCTGCTAGGGAACGACCTGGAGAGTTCCCCTCGGGAAAAGGTGGAGAAGACCACGCATCTGAGGATGGTGGGTCTACCCGACTGGGCGTGCGTGACCACCCGGTCCATGGCAGCCAGTAGGGGTGTTGAGAGGGTCCTGGAGCCTGAGGGAGAGGTCCAGGAACCGGCCTTAGGGAGAAGGCGCAGGAGGCGCGGGAAACCGGCCCCCGAAGTTCCCACGGCCCAGGAGGAAGTAGACCCTGAGGGGGATGCTCTGGAGCCTACCGGGGAACAGATTGCCGAACTGGGAGACTTGCCTGAGCTGACCCATTGGCAGCAAGAAGGAGGTCCCTCCAGGGAGGAATTCTGCAGGGAGCAGAAAGAATGCCCTTCTCTCGTGGGTATGCGGCAACAGGCTGCAGACCAGGCCAATGGTGTTCAGGCCAAAACACACTACGTGTACTGGGAGAGTGACCTCCTGTATTCCGAGCCTAAGGCTGCTGAACCTGGGTCAGCCCGTGTGCTGGTGGTACCCCAGAAGTTCAGAACCTTCCTACTGGGGCTGGCTCATGATGTGCCGTTAGCAGGACATTTGGGGATGGACAAGACCTATGACAGGCTTGTCACCCACTTTTACTGGCCCCAAATGCACAAGAATTCCGATTCCTACTGCAGAACCTGTCAGACTTGCCAGGCAAGTGGTAAGAGCGGAGGGAAGCACAAGGCTCATCTGCAACCTTTCCCTGTGGTCGGTACGCCATTCCAACGAGTGGGTATTGATATTGTGGGGCCTCTGGACCCCAAGACAGCCCTGGGCAACAGGTTCATCCTGGTCTTGGTGGACCATGCCACCCGGTACCCTGAAGCCATCCCTCTGAGGACAGTGACGGCCCCCGTGGTGGGACGGGCACTGATGGGAATTTTCTCCCGAGTGGGATTCCCTCTAGAGGTGGTGAGCGACAGGGGGACCAATTTCATATCCACATATATGAAATCCCTGTGGAAGGAGTGTGGGGTAACGTACAAGTTCACCACTCCTTACCATCCCCAAGGAAATGGGTTGGTTGAGAGATTCAACTGAACCCTCAAAGGCATGATCATGGGCCTGGACGGTCCAATGAGGCGTAAGTGGGACGTCCTCTTGCCATGCCTGCTCTTCGCTTACCGAGAGGTGCCACAGAAGTCTCTAGGGTTCAGCCCCTTTGAGCTTCTGTATGGTCACCCGGTAAGAGGACCTCTGAGTTTGGTAAAGGAAGGCTGGGAGCAATCTCCCAGGAAACCTCCCCAGAATGTATATAGTTACATGCTGGCCTTCCGAAACCAGACTCGGCGTTTCAGGCAACTTGCTGAGGCAAATCTGGAAGCCAGCCAGGAGGAGATGAAGCGGTGGTACAACCGGAATGCCACTCTGGTAGAGCTTCAACCTGGACAAAAGGTGTGGGTCTTGGCCCCAGTGGAGCCGTGTGCACTTCAGGATAAGTGGACCGGTCCATTTGAGGTTGTGGAGCGCAAAAGCCCTATCACCTACTTGGTGGACATGCAGACTCCCAGGAACCCTTTGAGGGTCCTACATGTTAACCGCCTTAAGCCCCACTTAGAGAGGACCGAAGTGGGCATGCTGCTGGCCACTGATGATGGAATGGAAGAGGAGACCGAGCCTCTTCCTGACCTCTTAGTGGCCTCTGAGAAAGATGGGTCAGTGGATGGAGTTAACCTCTCACCCACCCTGACGCCCGAACAACAGGAAGACTGCCGCCACTTGCTGGGACAATTTTCCGACCGATTCTCCCTGGTTCCTGGTGTCACAGATTGGTGCGTCCATGATGTGGACACAGGAGACAGCTTACCCGTGAAGCACAAGGCTTACAGGGTAACTGACAGGGTCAGAGCTTGCATTAAGGAGGAGGTCTCCAAAATGCTTGCGCTAGGGGTGGTTGAGTCCTCCAGCAGTCCTTGGTCCAGCCCCGTGGTCTTGGTCCCAAAGGCTGCTGCGCCGGGAGCCCCACCTGAACTCCGGTTCTGTGTGGACTACAGAGGACTCAATTCAGTCACGAAGACTGACGCGCACCCCATCCCCAGAGCTGATGAGCTCATTGATCGGCTGGGGGCTGCCCGGTTCCTCAGTACGTTTGATTTAACGTCTGGGTACTGGCAGATCGCCTTGACCGATGGGGCCAAAGAGAGGTCAGCATTCTCTACACCAGATGGGCACTTCCAGTTCCGAGTCATGCCATTTGGGATGAAGAATGCCCCTGCCACCTTTCAGAGGTTGGTCAACCAAGTACTGGTTGGGCTGGATGCGTTCAGTGCCGCCTACCTGGATGACATCGCAGTGTTCAGTGCCACCTGGCCTGAACACCTGCGCCACCTCTGGGAAGTGTTGATGGCGCTGCGCCGAGCAGGCCTCACGATCAAGGCAAGCAAGTGCCAGATCGGGCAGGGTTCCGTGGTGTACTTGGGACACCAAGTGGGGAGCGGCAAGGTGGCACCCTTGCAACCCAAAATTGAAACCATCCTGGCTTGGGAACCCCCCAAGACGCAGACCGCAGTGAGGGCCTTCCTGGGGCTCACTGGGTACTACAGGAGGTTTGTCAAGGGCTATGGAACGATCGTTGCCCCCTTGACAGAGCTGACTTCGAAGAAGCAGCCCAGGAACGTGATTTGGACTGACACCTGTCAGAAAGCTTTCGACACCCTGAAGACTGCCATGTGCACGGCGCCCGTGCTCTTGGCCCCTGACTTCTCCAAGGAATTCCTAGTCCAGACAGACGCTTCAGAGCATGGTGTGGGGGCTGTTCTCTCACAGATGACTGAGGAGGGCTGGGACCAACCCGTAGCCTTCATCAGTAGGAGGTTACTTCCACGGGAAAGTAGGTGGAGTGCAATTGAGCGAGAAGCATTTGCTGTGGTCTGGGCGCTGAAGAAGCTAAGACCCTACTTGTTTGGGTCTCACTTCCGGGTTCAGACGGACCACAGGCCCCTCAGATGGTTGATGCAAATGAGGGGTGAAAACCCGAAGCTGTTGAGGTGGTCCATCTCCCTACAGGGTATGGACTTTACGGTGGAACACCGTCCTGGTACAGATCACGCCAACGCTGACGGTCTGTCCAGGTATTTCCGCCTTAGTGACAAGGAACCCCCTGGGCAAGGGTAGTTCTCCCCACCTTTCAGCTGGAGGGGACACGTGTTAGACCTGGCACCTTGGCGTGAGTTTCCCTTCCACTTTTTGATGGTGTGCCTCGACTGTTTTGCTGGTGTTGTCCGCTCAGGGCACTGCGCCACGGCTAATCCGTGCCGCAGTGCAAGTGCTCCCTAAGTAAAGTGTACCTGTAATTGATGTTCATGATTGGTTCATTGGATTCACTGTCAGTCCCCAGTAAAGTGCACCAGGGGTGCCAGGGCTTGTGGATGCCAATGCTGCTGGTGGGCTTGCAGCGCTGGTTGCGCCACCCACAGAAGCGGCCTTGTAAAATGTGTCTAGGGTCTGCCACCGCAGACCCTGTGCGCGGTCCGGGACCGTCGCGCTGACTGCGCCAGTGCCCCCACTTGCCAGTCCCTAAACCTTCCCTTACCTACATATTAGCCACCCCTCTGGTAGGCCCAAGGGCAGGGTGCATTGTAGGCATAAGGTAAGACATGCCCTGGTGTGTGTGGCATGTCTTAGTAGTGAATTACAGCCCTTGTCATTTTTCACTATTGAAGGCTACCTGCTCTCCATAGGCCAGAATGGGCTGCTGGGATCACGCCAACGCTGTGACCCCAGTGGACTCAGAGAGCATGGTAGAAGTGTCAAGTTTAGTATGCCTGAACTCAGGATGATAAAATACTTCTTGTAGTCAAGTTTATTTTAGTATCCTGGGTTTGTAAATACTACTTTTAGAAAGTTAGTATTTACTGACCTGACCATCTCAGTCCGCCTCTGCTGTGTGTGTGTGTGTTCTGCCCAGCAACAGTAGGAGCAGGGTGGGGGGATCCCCAGAGACAGGTTGGCTGCCAGGTGGTGGGTAGAGAGATTACACCTGGATGGGTGGGAGGAGTACACCTTGACTCTTGAATAGACCTGTGCTCTGCCACCACAAAGCCGGCGCCACCCCCTGTGGGGCGGCTGATGTCTCTGCCCTGCTGCTCAAAGGAAAGAGCAGAGTCCCCATAACAAAGTGCTCCAGAACTGGACTGAGCCAGGCCTAGGCCCCCTGGCGCTAAAGAACAAAAGAATCATGGTATAAAAGTAGGAGCCTGGCTCCTAAGAAATCAGAATCCTGTTTACCACAAAGAACCTCTGCCCGACTAGAAGGAGAAGAAGACGCTGGAGGAGCTGGCCTGCTGCTTGCCTTGCTGAGAAAGGAGAGGAAGAGACTTACTGAAAAGACTTTGCTACTTTGTGCTTGAACATTCTCCAAGGGCTTGATCTGAGCTTGCCCCCTGAACTGAACCCCAGGAACAGTGGGTTCTCTGTGCTTCTTGCTCGTCCTCCAATTCGAGCCGTGTGTGCATCCCGCTGGAAAAGAGACTGCGCCCCTCATCGCCCCTCCTAGGGCCGTGACACTCAGAAGCTCGCCTGCCTCAAACCCGTGAGAGCCCCGCTCCGTCCAGAGCCGCTCTCTGTCCCCGGGCCAGGCCGCCTGCATCCCTGTCACCGCCTGCTACTGGAGCGCGCTGACCGCGCTATCACCCCTCCTGCCGGAAGCCGTCCGACGACTGTGATCTACGCCGGGTCACCCAGCTGCACTAACCGTGCCCTGCGACCCCGCTTCGCTATCCCCGGACTTCTCAGGCCGCGCCGCCCCCGCTGTGGAGACCCTCCTGAACCGCCGTGCTAAAGGGTCGCTGGCCGCGCCTGCCTACGTGCCCACACCTGCTGATTGAGGACCCAAGAACACTTCCCGAAGTTGAGAGTCGCACCGACCTGTGCCGACTCTCCTATTCACGAAAGAAGTCCAGTATCGGGCTCGGGGCCCGCAACGCCTTATTTCCCCGTTCGCAGGAACCGATCTCTGTGAGTACTGGAACTACAAGTAAAGAGACTACGAACTATCCATTTGAAACTACGAACCAAGAACATTTGCCTGCTGTATAACCTGGTGGCCTAGCGAAAACGTTATTGGTCTTGTGATAAGTCTGCTGAGATATATACCTTATTTTTACATAAAGCAACGTATTTTTATATATATCCAAGTCTGGTGTCCGTTTCTGGGGGGATTAATGTAATTACTGTGTGTATGATTGTAAGTGCTTAACCAACAACGCCTGAGGAATCGCCTTGGCTGCTCACGCCACGCACCTAGAGGGTGAGCAAGGGTCATTCGCGAGGGGTTATCCTGCGCCCTGACGTGGAGGAGAGGGTTCCTGCTTGACACAAGGGCAACCTTGCGCCAACCAGAGATCCCCGTCTCTAACAGTAGGTGAGCAAAATCAGGCATGGAAGTGGTTCCAGTATGAGCCTAGCAGCCAATCAGTGATGGCCCAGCTCAATCATGAACACAGCCGTGAAATTGTCAAGACCAAACATCTCCAACAACATGTTTTCCATGAAGATCTTAGTCTTGACCATATGTATAGACTACATCAATACCAGAATTCTGACATCATTGTGATGGTATCTTGCCACCAGTTGTTCATTCTTAGCTGTTGCTGCCACTAGTATCTTTTCTACTACTTGCACTTACGTTGCTTTCTCTGTGCCATCATCCTCCAAGTCCAATATCCAGCACTCTGTGCCATCAAGGGCATAATAGGTGTATTCAGTCACTCTGTGAGGTTGTCTAGTTGGGCCATCACTACCTCCAGCATCCCATCAATTGTTGCCAGACCAGCCTTTAGGTCGAGCAACGGTAGCTAGGTTTCCTCCCCTGCCGCCTGGGTTGACTCGCCTTTGGTATTCATCTCCCCTGCCCAGACCCTGGTGCTCCTCCACTGTTCAAATGTTAACTTAATCTGCTTCTGATCAGCTTACTGCATATTGAAGCAGTCTGTTGGGGTCCCAATTTATACAGCAGTGTATCTCTCTTGGGAAGTAAATATTCAATAGAGACCAACATACAAAACGAAGGCGATCAGGAGCACAGGTGCGTCAGTGTATGCTTCAACAAGGTTGCTACCTTAGCAGGACGGGCAACTCACTGTCATAGACCACATGGCAGAAGGGTGGAAGGGCAGGTAGGTCTCAATCTGCTATACATATCTGCATGGATTGAAGTTGTAATATGAGTGTGTTCAGGGCAGGGAGAGGTCTCATTCATTTAATACCTTCCAACAAGAGGGCAGCACATTTGGTGGTCAGTGCAGCTTCCTCTGTTGTTGTCGCCAGGCTAGCCCACACCCCAAGCCTCCCCATCATACAGTGCTGTTTAGTGGTGGCCCTAGGGGTCGGATGAAATTGGATCTAGGCGCCCACCCTAGAAACCCACGCGTCCTCTGCCCACACAGGCAAATACACGGCAGAGAGGTGACACAGACCCAACAGATGGAGCTAGCAAGGATTTGTCTCCGCCATCACTTACAGACCACACATATAGATCCAGCAATCCCCTGTTTGCAAGGCACTGTCTGAGGCAATGAGTGCACTGCCGGTCTACCCTTACCCCCCAGAGAGGGATGCTGCTGCATATGCAGCCGATAATACCAAGATGAGGTGGGTTAAATCTGTTAGTCAACCCTCTAAATTACACATTTAGGTAGCCATCTTTCAGAACGGCAGGCTGCACCGCCTACCTCAGAAGTCTGATAATTATATGTAAATATACTTGCTTACCCTAGAATAGAAAATGAATCTCTTATGTGCAGTACAAAACACATAGGGCCTCATTTACAAACTTTTTGCACAGGGCAGCACCATAAGCCTTCTTGGTGTGCTGCCCTATATCAAAAGAATAGGGCAGGAATGCTCTGTATCTATGAAATTAGGCGCATTCCTGTCCTCTTCTCCAGCACTGGCGCGCAATTGACTGCCATCCGTCAACACAGGCACCCTTGCACCATGGTGCAAGGGTGTCTGTGTTGTGATAATGATTGTTTCTGAACAGGAAGGGACACCTTCCTATACAAAAACAATGGAGGCAATTCCCTCCTATGTGTGCTGCTGAATGCAGCACACATAGAAAGAGGAAAAAACAAGGAGAAATAAAGTTATTTCTCCTTGTTGCGCCTGCCCTACACCTCCACTTGGAAGGTGTAGGCTTGTGATGCATTCCCAGGTATACAGAACGTTGTAAATCTGGGAATGTGTCAAATGCCATGGGTGTTATGTGGGAACACCCACTTTAATGCCCATGGTATGCCTCTTCATCCCAGTGTGAGGCAATGCAGCGACTTGCTCTGTGATGCTTCACACCATATCTATAAGGCCATGAAAAGCCACACCGGGTGGCTTTACATGGCTTTGTAGATATGACACTGCACTGTGAGCTGCTGGAATGTCAATCAAAGTGATGTTCTGGCAGAGCACAGGGGCTTGCAAATTAGGTCCATAGTCTTGGATTATAAGGCCTTACAATTAGGCCTGGTTTAATGCTGCACATTCATTTATCCAAGCTACTACCCACAATACCGTCACCCTGCTAAAATCCGTCATGTTTGACAGAGATGCTTCATGATTGTTGGACCTTTTGCCTTCACCCTTCCTAATTTCTCCATTCATTTTTGTTTGCCTTAGGTCACTGTGCACTTTACCACTGCTAACCAGTACTGAAGTGATTGTGCTCTCTTCTTTAAACATGGTAAAATTGGCTTACACCCAATTTAATGTACTAAAAATCCCCTAGTGGTCATACATGTGGGCCAGCAGTACATATTGTGCCACCCACTTACGTAGCCTTAGGGATGTCAGACTCCTCACAGGACTAAATGATTCAACCACTTCTCACCTGCACACAAGTGTCTCACTTGGCCTCCCATTGAAGGAAGATGCATCTTCAAGGCAGCTTGTGTCACCCACAAAGCCTTCCATACAAAATAAAACAACAAATACCTAGATTTCAAACTATTGGACGCAGGAAGATGTTGAGCACTGATGAGCTCCAATTCACTTCTTCTCATACCCCCTAAATTGAAGAAGAAATCATCCCAGGCACGCTCCTTCTCATAACAATGCTCCTAGGATTTGGGAATCATTCCCTAAAGACCTCTGCTATAACCACTCCTTCTCTTGCTTCAAATGGGACCTCATATCCTTACTGCTTAATAGCTACGTTAACTCACCCACAAGCTGATCCACCTTTTTCTCAAGGATCCAACTTCCAGCGACAAAATCCCCCAATGCATGCACCTGACTCATGCAGTCTATATTTTGCCACTAATTGCATTACCTTGACACTGACTGTTTATTCACTCTTTTTACTTTGACTGTTAACTACCTCAATGCTTTATTGTATGTTTCTCTTTGGTCTTTGCTTAACCTGTAAATCGCTCCCTTACCTACGGGTCTAGCTAGGGCTACAAAATAATTCAAAAATATAAAATGTCACTGGCCTGCCTTGGCATATGTTGGCAGTTTTAGACTGTCAATTCGACTTAGCAAAATAACCCCTTTCCAAGCCTTAAACTCCCTTTTTATTACATATAGGTCAGCCCTAAAGTAGGCCTGAGACAGCCCATAGTGCACGATGCATTGTAATTTCTATGTGTACTTTTAACTTTTACATGTCCTGGTAGTGAGAAGTCAGAAATTTCTTTTTCACAACTATAAACACTAATTCTCCCATAAGATAACATTGGGTTAGCTTATTACATTTAATAAGTGATAACTTTTGATTGGGAACAGGTAGGAGAGTCTTGTTTGGTGTCTGGGGAATTGTAATTTAAAAGATCCTCTTTAATGGTAAAATCGGATTTTAAGTCAAAATTCTGACAATGCCACTGGTAGAAAGTTGACTTTTCTAGTCCTAATCATTTGGTGACTGCAGTCTGTTCCTGGATTGCATCTCATCTAAGTCTACATGAATTGAATCATAACTTTATAGTAGATATGTAGATGCGCAGTGTGGGGTGGGGCCATGATTGACAGTAGGCGAATATGGCATATATATATATATATATATATATATATATATATATATATATATATATATATATTACCTATTATAGTTAGGACCAAGTTTCCATAGGAAGAGCATTTTGTGTTTTGCTTATAACTTTAGCGTTGTTTAATGAATCTTCATGAAATTTTCCAAACTAATTCTTTGTTCATATCAGCTCCTATGTTGAATGTTTGGGGGTGATTCGTCAAGGGGGGGCTGAGAAAAAAGGGGGGTCCCAAAACATGTTTTCTCCATGTTAATTTCCATAGGAAACTTTAGACAAGGCTACAGGTCGAACAGGTGGACGGAATTACCCCAAATTTGGCAGGGAGAAGGGTCTTGGTCTAGAAAGCACGCTTTTGTTTATTTGGTGTAAATCCATTCAGTAGTTTTTGAGAAATATCTAAATTTACAGATATCGATATTTGGGAATTCTGCCATCTGATTGGCTGACGCGTTACGAGCGCGAGCTTGATGCTTATTGGTTGGGAGCGCTGTGAGCAGTTGCAACGAGGAAGTGTTGGCCACCATTTTGTGATCCTGTCGAAGCGAGTAAGGGGAAAAAAGGGCAAAAAAAGTAGGAAAGAGGAGGGTAGGAGCACTATAACCTCTATGGGGTGTTTAGGGTGTGCTATAGAGGGGGTGCGAAGCGAACTACTCATACCTACCGGTCTGAAAGTGCTGGGTACACAAATTAAGTGAGGTATTGCGTAGAATCTGATGCTGCTAAGGTGAGCTGCTGCGGGAGTCGGGGATGAAAGCGTGAGCCTAAACTGTGTGTCTTATGGTGTGAAGTCATGTGCCCTGGCCGCTGCAGCAGACCTGTGGAAGTAGTGTCAGCATGTGTTTATACCTACTAGGATGAACTACTGACTCCTACTGGGTGGAAAGTCTTGGGGTACAGAAAATATGTGAGGTATTGTCTAGAGTCTCATGGTGCTAAGCTGAGGTGCTGCCGGAGTCGGGGATGAAAGCGTGAGTCCAAACTGTGTGTCATATGCTGTGAAGTCATGTGCTCTGGCCGCTGTGCCACATCTGTCAAGTAGTGTCAACATGTAGTTATACCTACTCGGAGGAACTTTTGTTTCGAACATTGTAACTTGTGTATGGTGCTTAGGGGATGTTATACAGGGAGTCGAAGGTAAATTTGCGCGTATCAAATCAATAAGGTATTTGTAAAGCGCAAACTACTCACCCCTATGGGTCTGAAGGCCCTCGAGGCCGGCGTGGAAATTATGTGAGCTATTAAGTGAGCTATTGCCCAGAGTCACATGGTGCTGAGCTGAGGTGTCCAAAGGTGTCCTTCATAAGCATTTCCAAACCTACCCCAGTCAATGTGCCTAGGTCATTTCCACCACAATGCACAATCGTGAGGTCAGGGTGTGGAATATGCAAAGAGGTTTTAACCAAAGGTAGCAATTGGTGCCACTTCAATCTTCTCTATGCAAACCATTTAATGTCCACATTTTGTAAACCAAGGTCTAAGTCAATACGTCTGTGTTCTGCATACCTCTTGCACCAGAAAATATTGCTATGTCCTACGATCCATATTAGCATTTTGAAGGTATGGCTGGAAAGTATGGAAAGATGTCTGTAGCTCATGCAGTTCCTTGGTAGAATAAGAGATATGTTTAAAGACGGGGAACTTCTTTTTTTTGCCATAGAAAACAATACGTGATTGGGAGATGAAAAGCATTCTTTTTTAAAAGTAGGGTGCACATGAGTTTTGTGGAAATGCATCTTTGTGATTGGCTAAGAAAAAGCAGTTCCAACGTGGAGTACATATCATAGGATAAAATTTGCTCAACTCAACCACACCTGCTACTTGCACTTGGAGGGCACTGTTCAAACTTAAAACAATCGTGAACTTTTAACCTGCACGTGCCGTTAAATGTTCGAGAAAATGTTGCAAACAAAATCGTTAAGTTTAACAAAATTGATGAACTTTTAACCTGCACGTGTTGTAGAATTTTCTAGAAAGTGTGTTGATAGAATACGTTGCACTTCTGACTTCTATGTGTTGTTGAATATTAAAAAACGGTTTATATGGAAAATTAAAAAGAAACCAATAGAGAGAAGATTTGAAACCTAAAAGAAGCAAGGAACTATTCTAATTTGTTCTTTACATGTATTTATGTGTGGAGCAACAAAATTATAGACACAACAGCACCAGGAAGAGGAAGAAGCAGGGAGTGGGGGGACGGGGGAGATGGGCAGAATGGCACACATGCACAATTAAGTACAGCACAAGTATAGAAAAACAATGGCCAAAATGAAACACACCAACAAGGAGCACAAGTCACACAACCCACCAACATCACACCACTGAACGAGCATAGAAGTGAAAACCACACTGCATTCATACAGGATGTGTACAAAGGCCGTTCGTTGGTGTTGTGGGATGTCTGCAACCGTGGTCATCATGGATGAGATGCTCAGCACGTGGCACATGGGTGAGTTCACTGTGTGTTACGTGCCAAACAGCTGCTCCTCCCTCCCACAAGCCCCCACACTTTTGTACAGTGCGCTGTTGTATGTCTTGCACTCGTACGGCACACCATTGTAATGCCTCTTCATGCATGTCCTGCTACATTCCAACTACACCATCACAGTGCTGTTTGGAGGTGGTGCATGCCACTTTACAACATCGACTGCTGCGGTCCTTGTGGCAGGCAACACCAGAACACAGAGACACACTTACTGCACTTCCTGTACACGGACATGTCTGAGACACTCCGTTCCCCTTGCCGGATAGGCACACCCCTGCGCTGACCTGTGTATCCCAGACCAGCACACGCCGGTTGTGCATGCAGGAGGATGCATGCATAGCTACATGTCCAGGCTCACAGCCAACGCTGAGGTGACAGCACACTTTGATGTTGCAGGGCTCGTGCCTATCATGCTAATACAATGACCACAGGGACACACTTGCTCAGATGCGGGTTTGGGTGGCGTTGGCGGTCCTGGAGTTGTTTAGATGAGTCTTGTGGCCCTCATGGTTATCCCTGTATCATGCTCATTGACTCTATGGCACCTGTGGGTGTTCTGGTGTGGCTCTTTGCTGTGTTCCCTTTCATGGTGCAGGTAGTCGTCCTGCTTAACACCAGCAGAAAGCAGGTGTAAAATCCCTGGTGCTAACGTGGCTTATCGCCGGAATTTGTTTCGCATTGCAGTTGGTGTGAAAGTTGTGATGTGATTTTTTTCATGTGCAGAACAATATACGAACTGAGCAGTGTATCTCGTCAAGGTCCAGCACCTGACACACTATTCCCAATCAATATAATACAATGAGATTTCTTAATTGATTTTGTGTGTACACTGTAAGTGCAGCCACTACCTCAGTGCAATTCAATACAGGATTTTAGTATTTAGAATAAATCGCACAGGAGCCTAGCGCGCAACCAAGATGGCCGCGTAGGTGCGAGGCTCCCGAGGACCTCCGCGACCTCCCGCATAAATCCTGACAGAATCCTGTCCCAGATGAGGGGACTGTATTTGTGAGCCCGAGCAGAGGTGACGCCCGTTTTCCGTTTTTAAATCGGACCTCGGACACCGTCAGGAGCATCGATTGAGGTTTGCGGCCTTCTCCACACCGGCCCCCCGTACTGGAGTTGTGGGGCGATCCGGACACAAAGTGAACAACAGCGGCGGGCAAGGCTGGGTGACTCGCGTACCCCGCACTTTCACTTTCGCTTTTGCGCCCTCCTTGCTGCCAGGTGAGGTCGGGTTGCGGGGCGGTGTGCGGTGGTGTGGTCTCGCTGGGGTGCCCTGCCGGTCCGCCAGCTGCGGTCCGCCCTGCGGAGCGGTGGTCGCTCCCCCCTGGACCCCTTGAACTGGATTGTCGGCCCCCCGTTTCTTGAGGAGATTGACTCGTCTTGGGGATTGAAACTATGTCCACAAAACAAGATGGCGATCGGGCTAAGATAAAATCGACCCGCCGTGGCGCGGCCCAGCAATCCAACAGTATGGACCGCTACACCCTCCAGAGGGGATCCCCAGAGGAGCCGCGTAAGTCCCCTACGGGCCCGACTGATGCTTCCGCTCTGCCCACGGACCTGACCCTCCGAGACGTCATGGGTGCCATCGCCGAAATGAAGGCCTCGGTGGACCAGCGCTTCGACACTCTGGCGCAGAAGATTGACTCGGTCCTCGTGGACGTGGGCCTCGTGAGGGCTGATTTGTCTAAAACAAACGACCGGGTCGACTCTTTGGCCCACTCTACCACGGGCCTCACAACGGACGTAGCGGCCCTCCAACAGGAGGTGCGCAGGCTTGGCCAGGCGAGCGCCCTGATGAATCGTCGGCTGGAGGATTCCGAGGGTCGGGCCCGGAGGAACAACGTCCGCATTATCGGGGTGCCGGAGGGACGCGAGGCGGAGGCGGCGGATCTATTTGTTGAGGACCTGGTTCTCACCCATCTCCAGCCTCGGGGGCTGAGTAAATTCTTTGCGGTGGAGCGTGCCCACAGGGTCCCCGGGGGTAGGCCTAAGGTTGGAGCCCCTCCGAGGCCTCTCATCGCCCGGATCTTCAATTTTCGGGACAGAGACGCTATCCTACAGACTTCCAGGCTACAAGGGCCGGTCAAACTTGATAATATGGACATCAATTTCTATCCTGACTTCACTCCGGCAGTCCAAAAGCAGAGACTGAGCTTTCTCGGTGTTAAACGTCGCCTAAGGGACCTGAATCTCAAATATGCGATGCTTTTTCCAGCTAAGCTGAGAGTGGAGGTAGATGGCCACACACACTTTTTTGATCGACCCGAAGTGGCCGGGGACTGGTTAGACACTTTGCCCGGAGATCGGGACCGGGGGGGTGGGGGGGGTGCGGTTGGTGGGGAGGGCCCGCCGGATCAGGACTGAGGGACTAATGGTAGGCCTTGCTCTGGACTGCGTTGTTGTCATTATTGACTGTTAGGGTAAGTTCCCCTCCTGTGGAGGTCGTGTGGGGTCTCTTGGGGGATCTCCCTCCTCCTCTGGGGGACTAGTTAGTTTTCTTATCTATGGGGCGACAGGCACACTGCACTTTGGGGGGGCTGTTTGGGCTCATGCAGGGGTGCAGGGTGGGGGGAGTTTTGTTGGGTTGGGTGGGTTGGGGTGGGGTGTGGTTCGTTTCTACCGCAAGGCAAGCCCGTTATTGTATTGTTGTTTTTGAGATGCTCGGGGGGGACTAATGATGGCTTCGTTATGTGATGGGGGGTAGGGATTTGACTTTGTTGTCCTGGAATGTTAACGGACTGGGTGATAGGATCAAGCGGGGTGTGGTCCTGCAGTATTTGAAACGGATTTCGCCTGATGTGGTCTTTCTGCAGGAGACACACCTTATTGGTAACTCCTTCTGTGCCATGAATCGCCGTGGCTTTCGCTTGGTGGCCCACTCGGGCTTCACATCAGGCTCGCGGGGGGTGGGCATCATGATCAAGACCTCGCTCCCGCTAGAAATAGACGAGGTGCGCCATGATGAGAGGGGACGCTACACTGTCTTGGTGGGGAGGATGGAGGGCAGGGTAGTTGTCTTTGTCTCTGTGTACGTCCCACCGGGGCTACAGTCCACCACCTTTGCAGATCTGGGACGCCTCCTTCTTGACCTCCCGGGGGGGCTTCTGGTGGTTGGGGGGGACTTCAATGCGGTGGCTTCTGGGACTATGGATCGTCATCCCCCTAGGGACCTCCCCCGGGCACAGGCGTGGTTAGCGGGCCTTTTGGACACACTGGGATTGGTGGACTGCTGGCGTTTAAAGCATCCCACCCAGCTGCAGTACACCTTCCATTCGGGTGCCCATGGTAGCCTCTCGCGGCTTGATTATGTCCTTGTCCCTGCGGCCTATGCTGGGAGGGTGGGAGAGGTGCGCCATCTGGCGCGGGGTATTTCAGATCATTCCCCGCTCCTGTTGCACTTGGGTGTCTTCCCGAGGGGAGAGGGCAGGGTAGCCCCAATCAATGCTTGGTACCTGCGTGACCCCACTATCCGCGCTGACCTGATTAAATCCTTGCAACGGTATTTTGAGGAGAATGTGGGGTCCGTTCCGTCGGCTATCTCCCTGTGGGAAGCCTTTAAAACAGTTCTCAGAGGGGAGGCCCTCTCCTCTATCTCCCATGCCCGCAGACGAGCACAGGAGGAGGTGACCCGGGTGGAGGCCGAAATTACTGAATTGGAGGGCGATCTGGGGAGTGGGGTGACTGACGCGGCGCTGCATGTTCTACACCTTAAACAGGCGGCCTATAGGGCCCTCGTCACGGAGGCGGCCAGGGGCCTTAGCAGAGAGCAACAGGGGCGACTGTATGATGTGGGTGATAAGGCTGGCAAACTGATTGCGTGATTGGATAAGAAGGAGAGAGCTAGTCGTGTGGTCCCGCTGATTGAGAGGATGGATGGTGTACGAATTACTGAGCCGGAAGGCATTGTTTCTTGCTTCGCGGATTATTTCCGCGAGGTATATTCTCCGGTCTCTCCCTGCTCGGAGGAGGACTCCCGTGCCCTGCTGCGGGACATCGCGCTGCCCTCTCTTTCAGTGGAGGACAGGGATTCCTTGGATGCCGCTCCCACCTCGGATGAAATCGCCCTCGCCATACGCTCGGTCGCCTCGGGCAAGGCCATGGGCCCGAATGGCCTTCCTATCGAATTGTATAAGCTGCGACCGGATGTACTGGCACCTCACCTCCGTGCGATGTTCCTTGCGGCCCACTCGCGGGGCTCCCTCCCGCCGGACCAGCGTCTAGCTACCATCGTGGTTATTCACAAGGAGGGGAGACCGCGAGACCGGGTTACATCCTATCGGCCGATCTCGCTCTTGAATGCGGAGCCTAAAATCCTCGCCAAGGTGCTTGCCAACCGGCTGGTCGGCGTGGTGGGCGATCTGGTCCACCAAGACCAGTCCGGCTTCATTCCCCATCGCAACACAGCTCTTAACTTGCGGCGCTTGCACGGGGTGCTCGCGCGTGTTCCATTTGTGCGGGAGCCGGCCATCTTGGCGTCCTTGGACGCCACCATGGCGTTTGACACGCTCGAGTGGCCGTACATCTGGGCGATGTTGGCGAAATTTGGATTTGGCCCGGGATTCATCAGCTGGGTCAAATTGCTGTACTCTGACCCATTGGCGCAGGTGGTGGTGAATGGTCGAGTCTCGGCCCCATTCGTGCTGGGACGGGGCACGCGACAGGGTTGCCCCCTGTCGCCGCTCCTGTTTGCACTGGCCTTGGAACCCCTGGCGGAGTGGCTGCGGTGGCACCCTTCTATCCGTGGTCTCCGTTGGACCCCTGAGTATGAGGACCGCGTGTCCCTCTACGCCGACGACATCCTGTTGTACTTAGCCTCCCCGCGTAAATCACTGATTGTCCTGGTTGATGTTCTGCGCTCCTTCGGCCGTAACTCAGGTCTTGTCATCAACTGGGCTAAATCCTGCATCTATGTGCTTTCCGGGGAGGCTCCTGTTCTCCCGCGGGGCTGCTCGATCCAGATTGCCTCGCAGGGGTTTCGTTACCTGGGCGTCTATATTACGCTGGACCCGGTGGCCCGCTACGAGCGGAATTTGCTTCCCCCCCTCCAGCGCCTGAAGGAGGACGTCGCGCGCTGGCGGCGCTTGCCGCTTTCACCGCTCGGTCGGGCGGCATTGTTCAAGATGATGTCCTTGCCGCACTTTTTGTATGCTCTCCAGAACTCGATGGATCTGGTCCCGGCGCGTTACTTCCGTGAGGTGGAGAGTTTGCAGCGCCGCCTGTTCTGGGACGGGAGGCCGCGTATAGCCCTGGCAAAGTTGACGCTCCCGTGGTATGACGGAGGGATTGCCCTCCCGGATATTAAGCGGTATTACTGGGCCTCCCAATTAGCTGCAATTAATCATGGCCTTTACGGGCCCGCCTTAAACCCAGCATTTGAAATGGACAAGATGCTCCTGCCCGGTGGCGATTATAATCGAGCGCTCTACACTAGGGTGCCCGATTCCCGCCTTACGGGACCCACGCGTGTCATGGTGCGAGTATGGCACGCGGCCAATGCAGCTATGGGATGGAAGGATCGTTTGACCCGGGCGTCACCGTTGTATGCGTCTGAGAGGTTGGGCTCCCTATGGACCTCGAAGGGCTTCGATAGGTGGGACATGATAGGCATTAGTACAGTGGGGGACCTCTGGACGAGGGGAGGATTCAAAACATTTGAGACACTGCAGGCGGAGTTTCAGCTGCAGGGCAGTGAATACTTTCGATACCTGCAGGTCCGTCACGCTCTGGGTTCAGTCTTCCCAGACGTGGCCGCCATCCCGGAGTCCTCCCCATTGGAGGATAGAGTGCTAGATGGCCACGTTCCGGACAGCACGATCTCCCTCATCTACAAGAAGTTGATTAATGACCGATCGGGCTTACTGACTGGGCTCCGCGAGGCTTGGGTTGCCGATGGGTTGGAGCTGGACGACGAGGACTGGATTTCCGCGGTGGCCTCCCCGAAGGAGGTGGCCATCCCGGCTCGCCTTCGCTTCGTCCAGCTTAAGATACTTCACCGGGTGTACATGACGGGGCCAGGGCTTCTGCGTATGGGCTATGCCGAGGATGGATTGTGTAGGCGTGGGTGTGGTGCATTGGCAACTTTTTTACATATTCTGTGGGAATGTCCGAGGGTGGAGCGATTCTGGCGTGGTGTGCATGAGGTCCTGCGAGCGGTTACGCATGTCGTGCTGGTGCCTGAAGCAAGGAGATGCCTGCTGAATGTGTGGGAACCAACCGACTACTCGGTTCCTCAGACGCGATGGGTGACGCTGGGTTATATGATCGCTAAACGTGACATCGCTCAACTGTGGGGATCCCAGAGGCCCCCGGCAGTGTCGGCCTGGAAAGAACACATGGATTGGTGCATGTTCCGAGAGAAAGTGGTGTATGTGGCGCGGGGTAAGCCTGGGGCGTGGCTGAAGGTGTGGGGCCCCTGGAACGCCTACCGCGGTGGTATTTGCGAGCCGCCGTTGTTGCCTCCCGCTTCACCAGCTCCGTCCCCCTAGATGACCCCCTCCCCCAATCCCGGGCACAGTGGTTTCCCAGTCCCGGACCTATTTCCCCTCCCCTCCTTCGATTTTAGTGTAGGGTTGGGGTCCCCCCATTCGAGGAGCATATGTTGTCACTCTTGTTCTCGGGTTGCCTTGCGGGTGTGGTTTTTTGTTGTTAGTGTTGTATAAAACGAAACCGTATTGTGGGCTCAGAGTCATGTGGCCCACGTTGTTGAGACCTCCTGATAGCGTCTCTGTAACGCCAAGTGCCTTATTGTATATATGTCACTAATTGCTGTCACTTTAGCGGCCGGCCGGAAGGTTGTAGGCCCATACCTGTATATATTCGAGATTGTAATAAACGGTTTCAAAAAAAAAAAAGAATAAATCGCAAAGGCGCACCTCGTGTCGTTTTGCACGGGAACGGCTAGACTGCATTTCATCATCCGCACTTTAATGGAAGTAAAGTTGAGATAAATCTAACACACTATTCAGAAGTTGGTGCAAACTGCAGACATCACCAGTATTCCCGCGATAAGTGCCCCAAAATTTAACACCATGGTGGACTCCATCAAATAACAGTAATAAGAACAAGAAAGAGTCACACAGCAGTTAAGAGAACAACCAAAAACGTTATTCATTTTTTTTTTAAACTTTACTTTTTTATAAACATAAATATGTAAACGATAAACTTTTTTCAAACCTTATTTTTTTATTAACATATATATATATATGAACGATAAACTAATAAACAAAATGTATCAAAAATAATACAAAACAACAAGGCGGAACACTCCTGTGGGGACCATGGATGTCGACGACAGAACCTGGAAAATAAAGCACAAAATAAGGACGTGTGTAATGGGCATATCAAAGGATAGAGACACAGAGAAACAGAGAAGGAAAAAAAAGCCAGAGAGGAAAAGAGAGGGAAGGAAAGAAAGGGAGTAAGTAAGGGAGAAGGAAGACAGAGAGTTAGACTGATAGAAGGAAAAGAAGAAAGAGAGAGAGAGAGAGAGAGAGATAGAGACAGACACTGCCGCCCTTGCGCATCCATGAGCAAATAATTACCTGGTGCCACCGGAGTGTGCAGCAGTGGGCACTCCACGTGCCCGTCAAAACTCTGCGCATCCCAGATATGTCGCTGAGTCCTGAGTCATGAATGGCGGACACCACATCAGCTTCTCCGCGGATCTCACAGATGTCGCTGAGTCCTGAGTCATGAATGGCAGAGACCACATCATCTTCTCCACGACCCGGCAGATCTCACACATGTCGCTGAGTCCTGAGTCATCAATGGCGGAGACCACATCAGCTTCTCCACGACCTGGCAGATCTCACACTTGTCGCTGAGTCCTGAGTCATCAATGGCGGAGACCACATCAGCTTCTCCGTGGCCCGGCAGATCTCACACATGTCGCTGAGTCCTGAGTCATCAATGGCGGAGACCACATCAGCTTTTGGGGCCACTAAGCCTGTGCAACTCAAGTCCCTGCCACGTGGTGGTAGGCCTCTGATGGCCATATGAGCTTTGGGTGGCACTAACCCTGTGCATCTGAAGTCCGCGCCAAGGGGGTGGTAGGCCCCTGACGGCTATACAGATCAGGGTGCGACTAACCTTCTGCGCAACTTTTCAAAGAATCTTTATGGTTGAGACACGTGGAGCGTGCGCCATCTAGTCAGCACCGGCAATAAAGGATGTGATGTTGACGATCTATTATATTTGTGTGGTCACATGGCCTGTGACGCATGTGCCGGAAGGGTTTGATGTGTGTGCAAACCTGCCCACAGGGAGTGGCCGTGAGATGTTGAGAACTAGACCACTGACCTGCACACCAACAGCGAGTATGCCTGCGTCAGTTAGCTATGTGGGGCCAACATCGGAATGTAATCAGAGTGGCGTGGCGTGGCGTACGACAGAACAGGGCAGGGATAGCTACAATGACGCGGATTGCTCGTAGTACTGTATCTGTGAGTCGAGCGGACGGGCCGCAGCTGTCCCTCTGCGAGCCTGGGTGTGAACTGTTCATAACTCACACTACATAAGCATTGAAAAAACATTTTGTGATTCAGTCCGTCAGCTAGCATTTGTCCGAGGCATTTGTGAAAACATATCGGAGTTCTTTCTGTGATAGATACCACTTTGACGCTGCCTCTCCCCACATCAGTAGGTAACGCGCCCTCTTCTCACATTACCATCATATCCCCAACAACCTTTGTGGGCCTGGAAGTGTCCCTGTGCGGTTGGACAAAGAAGAATCTTAGTCATGTATAGATTTCCATATAAAAAAAAATATTTAAAGAAAAGAACAACAAATAAGACTGAAGGGAGTCTGGTGCTGTGTTCGCTGCCACAAAGTTGGGGTTACTGCCATTCAGGACTCAGGACACAGTTCACATGTGGGATCGGCTTCTGTTAAAGAGGGTTAGTGGGACTACGTGTCGCCGGCCTTGCATATCGAAATATGCCTTACTGAACGAAGGGAGTGTGGTGCTGTGGTCGGTGCCACAGACTTGGGGTCCTGCCACTCAGGACACAGTTACACATGTGAGATCGGCTTGTGTTAAAGAGAGTTAGTGGCACCAGAAGCATTGAGACTGTATGAGCCTGTCATGATGCTTGGTGTGGACGGTCCGCACTGGGAGCAATGTGTCTTGGCTACTGGACTGCGTCATGTGGAATCAGGACTCTATCTGAATTGTGAGGCCTGCTGACCGTAGTGTAGGTCAGAGGTAGTGGTGAGCAAGGGCCCACAGCCACATGCATACGTTGGTGGCGCCACCGGCCTGCGTAGTGCAGGTTCAGTGGCACCACGTGTCGCCGGCCTTCCATATGCAAATACCCCTCACTAATCAAGGGGATTGTGGTGCTGTGGTCGCTGTCATGAAGTTCGGGTCACTGACGTTCAGGACTCAGGACACAGTTACACATGTGGGATCGGCTTGTTTTAAAGAGGGTTAGTGGGACTACGTGTCGCCGGCCTTGCATATGGAAATATGTCTAACTGGTCAAAGAGAGTATGCTGCTGTGGTCGCTTCCACGGACTTGGGGTCACTGCCATTCAGGACTCAGGACACAGTTACACATGTGGGATAGGCGTGTGTTAAAGAGGGTTAGTGGGACTACGTGTCACCGGCCTTGCATATGGAAATATGCCTCACTGATCGAAGGGAGTCTGGTGCTGTGGTCGCTGCCATGGACTTGGGGTCACTGCTATACAGGACTCAGGATACAGTTACACATGTGGGATCGGCTTGTGTTGGACAGTGTTAGTTGGCACCACGTGTCCAAAATTCTAATTGCGAGGTCTGCTGCCTGCAGTGTACACTGCTGAGTGTTCGTTTGTACTTGAAAATGAATTTGGTGATTGTACTAAAGCTATAACTGATATAAAAAATGTTCAAGAAGAAAGGATACTAAAAGGATATTATGTAGATTTGAGGCCTGTAATAGTTACTTGTCTAGTGTACCCTGTAGTTAATGAATGAAGAAGTAATTTTCATTGTGAGCCCTACTGAGTGCAGTGTAGGCGTATGATGAAAAGATGAAATAAGTATAGAATACACTGACTAAGTGTTGCATTTTCTGAGTACAATCTTGTTGTTAGAAATTAGCATTTAAAATTGGAATTGCGAGCTGTACTGCCTGCAGTGTCCACTGCTATTCCATGTTAGTTTGCATTTGAAGATTAATTTGGTCATTGTAGTAAATCTATAACTGATATAAAAAAGTTCTTGAAGTGAGGATATTAAAGGGTAATATGTAGGGTGTAGGACTGTGATAGTTACTTGCCTACTGGAGTCTGTAGTTGCATATGGCAATACCCCTCACCGATCAAAGGGAGTGTGGTGCTGTGGTCGCTGCCATGGACTTGGGGTGACTGCTACTCAGGACTCAGGACACAGTTAGATATGTGGGATCGGCTTGGGTTAAAGAGGGTTAGTGGGACTACGTGTTGCCGGCCTTGCATATCAAATTTTGGCTCACTGATCGAAGGGAGTGTGGTGTTGTGGTCGCTGCCATGGACCTGGGGTGACTGCCGTTCAGATCAGCTTGTGTTGAACAGAGTTATTGGCACCACGTGTCACCGCCGTTGCATATGGAAATATGCCTAACTAATCAGAGGGAGAATGCTGCTGTGCTTGCTGCCATGGACTTGGGTTCACTGCCATTCAGGCCTCAGGACACAGTTCCACATGTGGGATTGTTCGGCTTGTGTTGAACAGAGTTATTGGCACCACGTGTCGCCGCCGTTGCATATGGAAATATGCCTCACTGTTCGAAGGGAGTCTGGTGCTGTGGTTGTCTCACAGAGTTGGAGTCACTGCTATTCAGGACTCAGGACACAGTTCCACATGTGGGATTGTTCGGTTTGTGTTGAACAGGGTTAGTGGCACCACGTGTCGCCGCCGTTGCATATGGAAATATGCCTCACTGATCGAAGGGAGTCTGGTGCTGTGGTTGTCTCACGGAATTAGGGTCACTGCCATTCAGGACTCAGGACACAGTTCCAGATGTGGGATCGGCTTGTGTTGAAGATGGTTAGTGGCACCATTTGTCTTCAACAGTGTAGGCCAGAGGTAGTGGTGAGCAAGGGCTCACAGCCACGTGCATACATTGGTGGCCCCACCGGCCTCGTAGTGTAGGTTCAGTGGCATCACATGTCGCCGGCCTTCCATATGGAAATACCCCTCACTGATCGAAGGGAGTCTGGGGCTGTAGTCACTGCCATTCAGGACTCAGGACACAGTTACACATGTGGGATCGGCTTGTGTTGAACAGGGTTAGTTGGCACCACGTGTCGCTGGTCTTCCATAGTGTAGGCCGGAGGCAGCGGTCAGCAAAGGTCCACAGGCAGGTGACGTTGACTTGAGCTACACAGATTGCGAGCATTTGGTCTTCTTAACCCATTATAGTCTCTTACACAATTTGCGTCACTACTAATCTTGAATTGTGAACCGTGTAACTCCAGTGTAGGGCGGAGGCAGCGGTCAGGATGGGCGCACAGCCACGTGGCGTTGAGTTGCGCTGCACAGTTAGTGGCACCTGGAGTACTCAGCGTGTGTGCACCCTGCGATGATACGTGGTTCTGGCGGGCCGCACTGGGAGCAATGTGTTTTGTCTAATGAATTCTGCCTTGATGAGGCCACGTGGCGATGACTTATGGTGCAGTGAGTTAGTAGCACCTGAAGCACACAGCGTGCGCGCACCCTGCGATGATGCATGGTCTGGGCAGGCCGCACTGGGAGCAACGTGTCTTGCGAACTGGACTGCGACATCTGCAATCGCCACAGTATCTGAATTGTGAGCCCTGCTGTCCGCAGTGTAGATCGAAGGCAGTAGTCGGTACAGACATAAGTCTGTGGTGCTGTGCCGCTGGGTTCCCAGGGGGCCTGTGTCGAGGAGGCCTGCGGTTATGGTGGCAGCCATGTGCCAGGGTGAGGGTTGCCGCTGTGACAGACTTGTTGGTCTTCCCATAAGTGAACCACGCCTAGGGCCTGGCCCATTTATTCATACTCCTACGCTGTAGTGGTGTATGTTGGAGCAGCCCACTCTGCTTCCGCTTCCAAGGGGGGACAACACAGCTACATGACCGAGATCTTCCCCACTGCCTGAGGTAACATGGTTGCGTCCACTTTGTACTTTGCATAGTGAGGTATGTGCAACACATCAGCGTTACACTTGGCATTGTGTGCTTTATTGTTGACGGGTGACTTGCCTCCTTCATATCTAGTTGGTTGCCACCTCTCCCAACATTCAGCTATTGTGTGGCTGAGGGACATGGCGTTTGGGAA
Source organism: Triturus cristatus (assembly GCF_964204655.1). NCBI lineage: Eukaryota > Metazoa > Chordata > Amphibia > Caudata > Salamandridae > Triturus > Triturus cristatus. Next base: position 633,558,578 of record NC_140587.1, read on the forward strand.
GGTCCGTTGTCCTGTTTTGCGCTGCCTCGTGGTAGTAGGGGGGATCCGGGGGGGAGGCTCTGGTGGTGGTGGCACCTGGTGTTGTGGCCTTGTTGGGTGTCGGAGCTGCATGATCAGTAGGTCTATCACGTGTTGGTCTTTAGATGTGGCTGGGTCCAATTCACGGAGTAGATAGTCGACCTCCTTACACTAGTTAAAGGTTGATGTTAATTTGTTACTGCTAACTCGGCTTATCGTCTGCCTTTTGGATTGCATTGCAGATTTGGCTGGTCGTTGAAAATATGGGGAAGTGGTGTTTTCGGGTTCTTTTGCACCGGAACGCCTACATTGTATTTCATTAGCATTAGTTGTGGCTCTCGTTTGTGGCGATTTTGTTGGCGTAAGGTATCGATGGAAGAGTGGTGAGATTTGCAGTTTTCACCAAGTTGAGAATGGGATGATAATTAAAAAACACAGAAAAAAGATAGGTTTAATGAACATTATAATTAGAAATTAGCATTTTAAAAACCATTGAAATTCACTGAAAAAACCATAGGTTTCAGGCATGTTATAGTTAGAAATTAGCATTTAAAAAACCTTTGAAATTCACTGAAAAAACCATAGGTTTCAGGCACGTTATAATTAGAAATTAGCATTTAAAAAACCTTTGAAATTCACTGAAAAAAACATAGATTGGCGTTCTAGAGCAAAATATTTTCTCCTATTATCAAGCTTCACGCTAACCCTGTTAGAGACAAAAAAAGCAGCGCTAACCACGGTTAACGCTGCTCTTTTACGTCTGCTAATTTTCAGACTTAGCCATGTAATCCAATGGGAGGTGGATTACATGGCTAAGTCCACCATGGGCTATCAACAAGGATATCCCTATCCTTGTAGTTTTATCGCTGCATTACCAGCGATAACCTCCCAAAATGCCGCTATCGCTGGATCTTTTATCGCCTAGGCGGTTAGCGTTGTTAAGAACGCGATAACCAGGTTATATTATCCAGCGATAGCGGGCGTTAAAAAAATTAACGCTAAGCGCTCTTAGCGTTAATTTTCCCCGTTCCTTGTTAATATGCCCGTTAGTTGCTAACCAAACCATGGAACTGCTTACACACCAACTGACAACCTAAACTGTGTGAATGTCTGTATCAGTCGCTAACACATGCATTAAGCAAGACACAATTAATCACTCACTTATACAGTCAGTCACACACCTACTTAATCATCCATCCTGACTCTTATACACCCATTCATTCTTCAATACACCTTGGCATATATATATATAAAACATATTTACATTTTATAGAAACACACATTCACTGGATGATGTCATCAGTGATCTCATCAGTGATGTCATTTGAGATGTCATCAGTGATGTCATCAGTGATGTCATGGACCATGTCATGAATGATGTAATATGTGACATCGTCAGCAGTGCATTGTGGGGGCGCAAGTTAAAGTTAGCTCAACTAACTATAACAGGGGAATTTCTATGGTTTTCTATGAGTGAAATGTCCAACTAACTATAACATCCCTGAAACCTATGGTTTTTTCAGTGAATTTCAAAGGTTTTTTCAATGCTAATTTCTAACTATAACGTGCCTGAAACCTATGGTTTTTTCAGTGAATATATATATATATACACATCATGGATTCATAGACATAGTTGGCAAATAATGCAAACTAACAACGGGCGAAGGGGATTTAACCCATTTACATATGTATTTATACTTTTAATAAAGGTTACCCGTTAGGCATAATAAATCCATAGTAAATGTTGAGATTAGTAATTAGCAGCTGCGGATGCTGGTCAGACATGCAATCCCCCTTCTTACATAATTGGAGGGGTTAAGTTTCGAGTATTAATACTCTTATATACATATTGCAGCATCAGCATTTAAGCTAACATTGATCGAATTGAACATTAGGTATAACAATCACATGTAAATGTTTTCTGCTATTTTATACCGCTGTGTTTACTGCTATTTTTTTATCACCGAATCATTTTTATGGTATTTTACATGGACATATAGCATTATATTAACTTGTATTTGTTTTTATAGTGTGATACAATGATGCCAATGAACTACAAAAGCCTAATGTCTTTTATGACTATGAGCACTGCAAACACGTGGTTGTTTTACATTGCACTTCTCACTTTAAATACAGCAGCTCTACATGAGTACGATGTCATGTGAACAAGGCTCGGCCGAGCCGAAATGTTATGGTGGCATGGAGGAATAAATAACTAATTTGCACGTATCTTTTGGTCCGTGTCTGATTTCGGAGAAAAGGAATGATATATACATGTATATACATATATATATATATATATTTTGATGATGTCATCAGTGATGTCACTGACCATGTCATGAGTGATGTAATATGTGACGTCATCAGCAGTGCATTGCGGGGGCTCGCGAGTTATAGTTAGCTGCACTAACTATAACGGGGGAATTTCTAGGGTTTTGTACGAGGGAAATGTCCAGTTAACTATAACACCCCTGAAACCTATAGTTTTTTCAGTGAATTTCAAAGGTTTTTTAAATGATAATTTCTATCTATAATTTATCACTAAAGCTCTGATGTTTAATGATTTTCATTGGATTTCTAATATTTTCAATTTTAGTTTGTCAATTCCTGTAATTATGTTTTTTTTAAATTCATTTTTATCACCTTCTTTTTTTTACATATTTTTTCAATTAATTCTTTTAAAAATGACAAAATATTATTTCTTTTTATTGGTTTAATTTTTTTTTATTTTTAATGTTTTAAAATATATTTTTAAAATATTTTTTAAACTATATTTTCAAAACGTTTTTGGTTTTTTTCCATTTTTTGGGGATTTGCGCACCCTATGTGCACCCTTCACGACCCCTACACGAAAGCATCCGCGTACGGTAAGCGTTTGGTACGTGTTTGGGGCGCGACTCCAAGTGTATACGCGACACGTACGATGCACGTTACTTGACGCTTGCGCGCTTCCGCGATGCGTCATATGCGTGCAAGATGCGGAGGGTGCGCGAATCCCGCGAAATATTTAACATTTAAAAAAACATATATATATGTATTTTATGTGAGTATTAATTGAACACAAACTCTAAACTACTCATAAAAGTAATATATTTTTACATTTAATACTATATTCTTTTTAAATTCAATTTCGCGGATGAGCGCTGGGTGCGTGCTGTGTAAGCGCACGGTGCGCGGATCCCATGTGACCTGAAAAAAAGAGATTTGATTGGTTCATTACACTTTCTATTCTAACTATTGAAAGACCCCACCCATTTCAATCATTCTTCTTTGACCTTCTTTGGAGGACCATCTCTTTGCAGAGAAGAAGCTTTTTTGGATTAAGTTTACACTTAGCTCTAACTTTTTTCAAACCAAACAATGGCTTCAGGGCAGCAGGCATCTCCTGGATCTCCTCATTCATCTGAGGATGAATTTTTGAAAGAGCCAGCACGCACACCACGTTTTTCATCTGTGGTGTGGAAAATTTTCACTTATCCAGAGGGGCAAACAAAGACCAATGCCACCTTGGTCACTTGCAAGATCTGCCAGAGAGTGCTGTCTCGTGGGGATCCAAATAAGAAATATTCATGCGGAACGGCGAGCATGATGAAGCATCTGAGGAGCGTTCATCCAGTAAATCTTGCTCAGGAGGAATGCAAAGGATTCATCAGTGCCAAGCACTTCAAGAGTGCATCCTTCTGCAGAACATTTGGACATCCGTCCACAATTCCAATTTTTGAAAGTGCTCTGCACTAAATGCAATGCAACTTTATGCTACGGGGAGCAGTCTATCGATCTGATTTGCCGCAAGCAAGAAAGTCACCATGGCTAGTTTTTTTTTAAAAAAAAATTTTCTCCCTGAAGTTTATTGTTTTGTTCCTCCAGTTCTATTTTTTCCTTTTTTTTAAAAGAAAATCCCCAAAAATTTAAAAATGGTTCCAAAAAAACAAAAAAAAATATAAAAGAAAAAAGAAGAAAAAAAAAAGTTCTTCTAAGAACTAACTTTCCTGGTTTAAAAAAAGAGCTATATACTTGTTTGTTGGTGTGTGAAAGTTTAGATGAATGTATGTGTAGAACGTAATTGACTGAATGAATGCATTAATAGTGTATGGTGAATGTAATAGTACAGAACTATGAGGAAGTGCTGCAGCATCATACAGTAATCTCTTTAACTGCAGTGTGCTGTAGTACTTCCGAAGCACAGGGATGCAACATATGTACATAAATATGTTGCACATCTATGCTTCTCTCTGCACAGTTGCATAACCCCTTTCACGTGCGGCAAATTATGCCACAGTGTGAGGGGGGTGGGGCTGGGCGTGGCGCCCAGGTACTCATGACGGGTCCCGGCTGTCATGAATCACAGTGGGCGTGTGCTCATGACGACTGGGAGCCGTCCGAACTCCACCCACTGAAAAATTCACCCGCACAGGTGGGGAATTAGCTGCGCGTGGGCGGAGCGGCAACGGTCGGACAGCTCCCGACCATCATGAGCACACGACTACCGTGACTCATGATGGCTGGGAGCCATCCTGAGCACGGAAGTGGTTAAATTGCAGCCATGTGGTGACACAGGCACCCTTGCACCATAGTGGAAGAATATCTGTCTCATGTGCTGTTTGTTTTTGTGCAGAAAGACACACCTTCATGCACAAATACAATCAGTAAACGCACTTTTCTCTTTCAATGTATGCTGAACATTTTAGCATGCATTGAAGATTTAAAAATGAGGAGAAAAAAAAACGTACACCAATTAGAGAATGGACACACATATCGAGATTTATGATTTCTGATAAATCTAGAGATGTGTCTTGTTCTATGAGTATTCAGTGCAATCATGTACAACAACACTTATAGAACAACCTTTCAACGCAAAGTGGTGTGTATGATGAGGTTGTATTTACATGGTGTAGAAAAAGTACACAGAGCGCATTTTCCTCTATTTGTAAATATGAAAGAGTGTCTTGCGCAATAACAATGCTTCAAAAAGTGACATATTTCTGTTTTAAAATTGATTTTGAATGATAGAAAGTAAGCACTGAGTTTTGTCTGCAAAGATGCTCAAAGAAAAATGATTGAAATGATTGTGGTCCTTCGATAGGTACAATGGGAAATATGATGAACCACTCAAATCTGTTTTTTTGCAGGTCACATAATATCCGGTAACAGACAGATTTCAAAACTAAATCGGTATAAACAGAGTGTTTTTTTAAAAATTGTTCAATCTTTGTAGGTTCTTGCAGATCTGCCCATTCTGCATATTTATATTTACTTAAACTTACCTTCATAGTAATAGAAAATTAATATGATATACATTTTTTTCAGATTTTTTTTACAATAAAAATTGATGTAAACTGCTTATTTTAGAATTGGGATCTGTAAAGAAAAGAAAAAATAGTTATAACATGTAATAATACATTTTTTACAAAACAGCATAATTTCAACAAAGTAATTTGTTTGCCTTTTTTGCTGTTCTCAGAATAGATTGAATTTCACTAGAAATAGTGATTTCAATCGTACTCATCACTTAACAGCGGGCAAAAAAAAAACAATCAAAAAGATTGTTTAAAAAAAACCAATATGCTATTCTCAGTAAAATACCACAAGATACAAATCACACATATATAAAATGCTTATGGCTAACAAAATTTTATAAGTTTAACTTACAAAAACTGTAAATGTTGTCGCTTAAAAATATTCACCGAGTCAATGAGCATAAAAAAGTCCATAATTGAAACATATACCTTTCCTTGAGACCAAATGGTATTTTTGCACTCATTTTCATGTAAATTGTCCAATGATAGCCCTATTAAATTATAATAATAAATTTCTCAGAGAGTGAATGATCTTCCTAAAAGTTTGACTTTAAAAATATTAGGTAGGAATTTAGTAATTCCCTAGGCAAACGTTGTTTGAAAACCAACTGGGAATCATTACAAAGTGTCCAGCCTTTGTCACATTTTAGATAGGCAGTGTAATGTCCAGATGTGGTGAAAGGACCATCATGGAAAATTATTGCAATTGCTACAAAAGTCCTTCCTGATATTGATACTTGTGTTGCTACAAATTGCTTTATTAAAGTATCCAATTTTCTTCCATCAGCAGTACAACGTTGCATCATTAAAATTATGTATTGTCCATATTTTCTTAAGAATAATGTGGATAACATTTCTGATTTACATTGGCTACACTCCATGTTTTGATTTGCACCTTTAACTAATTTATTGAAAGAAACTGATTTACAGTCTGGTAATGTTAAATACAGAAATCTTTCAGTGTCTACATTAGTGGAACATATATACATGCAATTTTCACAATGATGTTCCCAATTGTAAGAAAGGCCAAAAATATTTTCTATTTCTACACCTTCATTTTCAAAAATGGTAAGCATACACATTAAAAATTCCTGAGCATCTTGTTGGATATTTTGTGTAAATTGTGTAGAACCAGAACACGCATCCAAAAGTTTACGAACATCTGAAACAGATTGTATTTTACTTGTATCTGTTTTTCGAATACAGAATGCAACGGAGAACAAAATCTTTGTTGCCAATTCTGCATAATTTGTTCTTGCAAACCTTCAAGACAAAAAACAACATTGACCACTACATTAGCATAGCAGTTCACACCTGAACTATTTTCAAACTGATAACCAACAACCTCTTCAACAGTGTCCAATTTCTTTTTACTTACATCACAACATTATTTTGTTCTATTCCCTTCTCAACACCTTCAGAACAGATACTCTCAAACCTTCTTTTTCGACCAACCACACGCTTTTCAAATACAGGATATTGACCTAAATTGGGGGCATACACCCTTCTTAACCTATTATACTCTTTTACACAGTTTGCATCTGCAGTAACCTTTGTCTCATCAAAATCAATCAAAAACCAACCAGATAATGTTCTGACTCGCGACAAAGCAACATATGCCATACAGTAGAACCAATGTTCACCAATGCACTGTCTACACTTAATCCTTGAGATTTATGAATAGTTACTTCATATGCCAGAGAAAATGGAAATTGTTTCCTACGGACATATAAATCTTTAACAAGCAAAAAACGAACTGAACAACAACCAATTTCTTTAACTTCTTCAATCTGATCAAATTTAATTTAAAAAAATTAAATTCCTTCTTTCCTCTGATAATTAACAAAATCTACCACTTTACCCATTGCACCATTAACTAACCCTTTTTCTACATCCAAATTTCACCTTAAAATTACCCGACAGTTTACACACGCATACAGTGTCTTTTCTAAACGAGCTGTTTTAGATATTTTTTTTTCTAAAGAATCCAGTTTTGTTTTCAACTTTCCAGTCAAAATAATAGTGATTTCTTCATGCTCTATTTTATCAATGATTTCCATTTTTATAGTTTCTTCATTTTTCAGTTTCAATAGTTCTTCGTTGAATATGGAACACTCTTGCAGTGTTGGCATTAAACAGATCACTGATTTATTTTCAGCAATTTTTATGTACCCTTTTGCAGGAACTACATTTTCATTTGGAAAGACATTGCAAAGTAATCGACTTTCCAAAGCTTGTATGCCATGTTTTGTAAGAATTCCAATTCTTATATCTTGAAGAATACTTCCATATTCAGCATCATTTGCCTGTCGCATATTTGTTGTCAGTTCTTTGTATTCAAAATTAGTCCAAATGTTCACATTACCAACACTACCAAGAGACTTTCTGGTATCTTCATGTGCAAGTGTTTTAAATACCGGTTGTCCTTTTACTGGAGTGAGTTGCAATAGATCTCCAAAAACTATGACGTGTTTTCTTCCAAATAACACGTCATACTCTGTTTTAAGAATTTGTTGCATTCTCAAATGCACAAAGGCAAGCATCAAGTTTGAGACCATGCTCACCTCATCAATAATGAGAAGTTTCAGTTTCTTCAAGACCCTTGAAACTTCACAACAAGCTTCTCCAGATAGCTTGTGGTATTCCAATTTATTCTCATGCTCTACTGGTTGCATTAGTAAACGATGTAAAGTAATTCCTTTAATGTTATGTGCTGCCAACCCAGTTGGAGCAGTGACAACACAAGACAAATGCGACTCAGTTGTTTTCTGCAGATAACTTGTAATTACTTTAATTAAGAAACTTTTTCCTGTTCCAGCTTGACCACTCACATACATTCGGATAGGTTGAAATGATGTACATGAGCACCCTTTCTTTTCATGAAGTAATCCATGGTCAAACTGCTCTTTCACTTGCTGATATATTTGTTTCTGTTCAACATTTAGTTGTTCTTCCAAGTTTCCTAACTGTATTAAATCTTCTTGAGCTTGATACATTGCTGTTTCCACCTCATTCATGGCAGTTGCTGCTTCATTTTCAACAATTGGTTGTCCTATTGGATCTTGACTCAGTTCATCAGAACTTTGACTGTCTTGAGAACTGTCTCTAGCAATCTCAGCTGCAATTGTAACTTCTTGATCATTTTCATCATTCAACATTTTCACATAATTTGCAAAAGCACTGCATTGTATGCTATCTTTACAAGCATTAAATGAATCTTCATAGCTCTGAAAATCTCCAAGTAATTCCAGTTCTGAACGCCATGGTTTGAACATTTGCAAAAGGGCTAAATTGTAAAATTCCCTTTTATCAGCAGTGTCGCAACGCAGTTTCCTGTGATTAATTAAATTTCCTTTCCTTTGTTTCACCAGACATCCTTCAGAACCAATAACTGCATATTTTCCATCATTGATGTTCTCTGTAGTATTCCGTTTAAAAGAGTAGTTTTGCAGCACTTCACCCAAATGATTCTACTACTTTTGGAATATAGACTTGCAGATGATAACCGATCTGAACATTCATATGTTCCAATTTCATGATGCGATAACATCTTCAAACTGAAACTGAATAATTTTTTACTTAGAGTCTTCTTGTGAGAAATCTCTTCCCACATTTCTTTCAATTCCGTCTTTTCTGATTTTGCAATGTAGGACGTTACATATCGTGCAACAGCAATGGAATTGTCCGCAACATACTCAATATCCATGTTAGCATTCCACATGGATAAAATAACTGGATTGTAGTCATTTATGTATTTTGATTCTTCACTTCTTTTTAAGTTGTAAGTATTTTTCGGAGACTTTCTTGTGATGGTATGTCGCATAGCTGACATAAAACTGTTCACTCTTCCTTTGGATAATACAGGACGTGGAAATCCAAAACGACATTTGGTATAGAACTTATCCTTTGACTTGTACTTTCGTCAACAGTATTTTCCACATCGATGGCTTTGGAATCGTAAGACTTGTTGTTTTAAGTTTTTATGTACTTTGCTATTGGGTACAGCACATGTGGCATAATCTTCAATGAAAGACAAAACAGTTTCATCTGAATCTGTTCCAAATTTGGGGGCGTCCTTGATCCATAACAACATATGTATATGAGGAGCACCTCTTGCTTGATACTCCTTTCTCCAAAAGAAATCCACAACTTCTCCAAGAGGAGGATTGTTTTTATTGCAGATGAAAGACATCATAGCCTCAAATCTATGATTGAAATATCTGCATATATTAACAGGATCCAATGAGCACAATTCTCCAGGTGTCTTGTATTCAATATTTTTTATATTGGAATTTGCCTCTCGAAGAAATTCAAGTAAATCATCCCAAGCATACTCAGCACAGCTTAGTGTAACAAACCATGTAGGAGTTCCCAAGTTACGTAGCATACATTTCAGTTCTCCATGACGACGGTACCAATATTCATTAGTCCCTCGCTGACATGCCATCAGATTAATCAACTGAGATTCTAAATGATCATCTGTCTGATGCACTTTATCCATAAAATCCTTTGCAGTTACATTTTGCAGATGCATTCCAGTTTTAAAATGTGATTTACTGCATGTGAAAGTCCAGACAAGTCACTTTCAAACAGAAGATGAAACATATAAGGGATACATTGTTGAAATCTTGGATCTTCTGCATATAACCTTGTTGTCCGATATTCAGATGCAGGAATCTGCACAGGACGTTCATCATATCGTCCATCTTTTCCTGTTGGAAATAACTGCGGGAAACAATGAGCTTCCAAACTCTCTTCCCATACACTCATGGGACTTCCTGTTGCTTTTTTCATTTGGAACAACTCAATCGTATTCCCCAACACCTCTTTAGAATGAAGTGGATGTACACTGTAATGTTCATAGATTTCTTCACATCTGGACATGTCCACTTTTTCAATGTGTCCACCTAATGTTTCAGTATCTTCTGCTGAATCTATTTCTTCTTCTACTACAAACACATTTCTATAGTACTCATTATTTTTTAACAGATACAATGATGCCTTTTGCACTTTTCTAACATCCACTTACTCTTGCCAGATTTTCTTATTCTTAGTAGGAACACCATTAACTAGAATGACTAGTGGCTCATTTTCTGCATGGTCTACACCAATAGTTTCAATATTTTTCCGTAAGTCCAACGGTAAACGCATCGAATAAAACGCAGGCCCTGTTTAAGATTGTTGGGGATCTCTCTCGATCTACCTCTGCGGCTAACGACATCCCTGCCTCTCAAGCTCTATGTACTTCTTTGGCGCAGGCTTTTGAAGACAAGATCGCTTTGATCTTAAGCAAGCTTACTCCGACGCCCACTTTTGCTATCCAGCCTGTACGGGGTTCCGTACTAGTGGCTGACATGGAGACGAAAGGGGTAGGTGGTGAACAGGTACAGTTGGATAGTTTTCCCCTTCCGTCTTTTGAGGAGTTCTGCCTGCTGGCTAATAGTGTATCCTCTGGTTCCCCTCGGGACCCTTTGCCACACAAATACTGGAAAATATTCCAGATGGAGCTTTTTCCCCCGCTGTACGCTATTTGTTGCCAGTCTCTTTCTTTGGCGCATGTTCCGGAGTGTTGGAAATTAGCAGTGGTCTCACCTTTATTGAAGAAGGAAACTTTGGATCCCACCTGTCCAGCAAATTACAGACCTATATCGCTGCTCCCTTTTCCCATTAAGATTCTGGAGAAACTGGTTACTACACATCTGTCCAGTTTTATGGAGACCAATTTCCGCCTGGACGCGTCTCAATTTGGTTTTAGACCAGTACATGGCACGGAGTCTGCCCTGGTGACCGTTTTGGACGATCTTCGCTCGCGAGCCGACACTGGACGAGCAGCCTTTCTAGTGCTGCTCGACATGTCGGCCGCCTTCGACACGGTCAACCATGACATCCTGGTCAGTAGACTCGAGGATGCAGGGGTGAAGGGTTTGGCTCGTGACTGGCTGATCTCCTACCTAGGAGACAGGCGCCAGGTAGTGGCTATGCCACCATTCCAGTCGGAGATTAAAGCGGTTGAGCAGGGTGTCCCGCAAGGGTCGGCCATCAGCCCTATTTTGTTCAATCTCTATCTCCGCCCTCTGGTGAGTCTGATTAAATCATTCGGCATTTCGGTTATTAATTATGCCGATGATACGCAGCTCATCTTTTCCATCGAGGGTAAGGGTGCGGTGCCTCTGGAGACTTTCCACCAGTGTATGGCGTCAACTGCAGATTGGCTGAGGCAGAATTCCCTGCAGTTTAATAGCTCTAAAACAGAGGTATTACACTGCTCGCTGGACCGTGTTCCTCAGCCTCTGCCTCCTGATTTCTGGCCTACATCCTTTCAGGATGCTCCCTTGGCAGCTGCCTCCGCCAGGAATCTGGGCGTAGTGCTTGGGCCTAATCTCCAATTGGACCTGTTTGTGAATAAAACTGTGGCCACTTGCATGATGCTGCTCCGCATGCTGTGGAAGATTCTTCCGCTGCTGCCGGCTCATGTTCGGCCAGAAGTGGTGCGTGGCACTATATTGAGCAGGCTGGATTACTGCAACGCACTATTGCTGGGAGCCCCGGCCAACCTGGTGGCTAAACTACAACGCGTGCAGAACATGGCGGCCAAGCTGGCTCTCTCCCGGCACCGTTCTGACTCTTCTTCCACGGCGTTAGCTGATCTTCATTGGCTGCCTGTCCCACAGCGAATTATCTTTAAAGCACTTTGTTTAGTGTTTAAAGGACTTCATGGGCAAGGACCTGCTCCACTGCAGGAATTGTTTCAGTGGTATGTGCCCTCTCGATCCCTTCGGTCATTGTCAGCACACCTTGTGGTAATTCCGAAGGTTATGAGGGTTCGGATGGGCGGGCGGGCTTTTAGATATGTGGCAGCCAAACATTGGAATTCTCTACCCCTGTCATTGAGAAGCTCCGGGGATTTCTCTTCTTTCAGGAAGGAATTAAAAACATATCTTTTTCCTAGGTTAGATTAAGTCCTTCTGATCGCTTTGTGTGTTGTCAGTATAATTGTCTAAGCGCCAGGATACCCTTCGGGTGACAGTCCGCGCTATACAAATACGCGATACATACATACATACAAATACACAACTCTTCCTTTCAATCCTCTTTGCAACTCTGATGGAGGTAATTTACCTGTTTTAGGCTCCATACGAACAATAGCCTGAAACGGGTGAGCACATTGAATGAGAATAGACTCATACGTATTCAAATCTATCAGCTCTGGAGGAATAGCAACCAACTCTAGATTATTATGAACAGCTCTAGCAGGCATTTCATTCTCATCTAATTTGTTATAACAATATTTGCAAATACGCTGCTCAGATCCCAAATCGAAACAATTCTCTACCAGCAAATAAGTTGCAAATTCCATCCACTTATCATTATCTTCTATTTCACTTTTTAAATACAGATTGACACCCCTAGTCTGATTTTTATAGTGAGTTCGCCGACAACAAATACAAGAAACATTTGTTTTTTCACCTGAAATTACCTTAAACTTTGTGATTTCATTCTCAAAATTTTTTGTAATCACAGGTTCTACATTGTCTTCAACATTTTCTTCTACTAATGTCACAGTTTCTCCACTCTCTTGCAGAGGACCAAAGTAACAAAACTCAATATCCTCACAAACCTTCTTCACATCTGATACTGAGCCACGTAAAAGAGCACTGTTCAACTCATTTAACTTTAGTGCTGGACTTTTCGCATAATACAATCTTCTCACTAACTTCTGCATTTGAGTATGATGTACTGCCAGCATCCTGAAATTGTGAAAAACACTTCCACAAACTTTCCTAGAAAGACAAGCCAGAGAATGACCTTCCAAACCAGTATTTTTTCTCACTCTGCAAGGGTCTAGTCCTTGCAACACCTTAATCTTTTGTTTAACACTTTTTTTAGTATATGCTCGTAAAAAAACTACATAATTTATCAATAGATTTCTGTCGTACACTACAAATACTACTGCAATCCCATGTATACACAGGGTGTTTAGGACGTCTCCCTAGAACTTCATCAGCTATCACTTCTTCTGCATTTCTTTCAACCATTTTCTCTTTCTCAGTTGGACAACCATCTCTAACTTCGTAACCTCTACCACTGGTGTCAACTGCAAACAGTAATTTTTTTCTCTGTAAATAACTCTCTTCTTTAAAGAAAGGCTCTGAACTGGAACTGTGTTTCCATTCTCCCAAAAAAACATCACATTTTTTTCTATTAATTACTCTTTTCCTCCTACTTTTGGCCTTCATTAAATTGATTGGTTTATCTAGTGATCAAATTCTGTTTAATACTAAAATGAATAGTTTCCTTTTTACTTCTAAAGCCTTTTCAACAATGTTTTCAATATGCTTCTTCTTTTTATAAAATAGAGCTCTCTTTTAATATTTCTTCACATCTTTCAGCAACTTATGTACTACTCTCTTGTAAAATATTTTTTTTCGTAATTCCTTATACTGATTTTGCCTTCTTTTAGCACACTTTGTCTCCTCTGACTGAACATTTGTTTTTTTGCATTTCCTCTTACTTTGAATTTTTTTTGTAGTTGAAACATTCTCAGTGGATTCAGCGTTCTGTACATTCTGTTTCCTCCTACAAACATTTTTAATAAATTGCTTTGTAATCTTACCAGAAGATTTTTTCTTTTTAGCCACATTATCTTGTACATTCAATACTTGTGGTTGAGTTTTCTTCAAGTAATTCTCCCTGTCTCTATTCTTTTCTTTTTCTTTTTTTTTCAGGCATGATTTCTCTATTTTAACGTCGAAAAACAGTATCTGTAAAAAAGAATCACAAATAAAAGTATATTAATAACTTTCAAATTCATACTATTCTATTACTGTAAAAACACATTTTATATAAAAACTGACTAAGAAACTATAGCCATGAAGCACAAGTGTGACGATGGTTAAAACACTACATGCATAGTGCATACTACTTTGAAGCAGTTCATGCCCTAAAGCCTACCTCACTAAAAGAGTAAATGCTAACTGACTGAATGATTACAATACTATTAGGAAACAAACTGGGTGTGTGACAGGGTGTTTCTTAGAAGAGTATTAATACTGACATGGATATTGATGGTGTGAAAGACAAGTGTGTAGGTGATTACAGACCTACATGCATACTGGACACATGTTTCAATCCATCCATATGTTAAGGCCTGTCTCACTCCAATACTATTTGGATAATGATTAAATGATTAGAGTACTGCCTGGGTGAGTTTAGAAGTGTTCAGGTTTTGGCACAGTGAATGGATTACTCCATGGTGCTGAAAGGGTCACTAGAGGACTCCAAAGGGAGGGACAGAGTATTTGCTAGAAGTGTATAAATACTGACTAGGGAATTGAAGATGTAAAACATAAGTGTGTAGGTGGTTAAAGTACTGCATGCATAGTGGATAGGCATTTGAAGCAATTCATGTGCTAAGGCCTGGCTTACTTCATTAGTACTTGGGTACTGACTGAATGATTAGAGTACTGCAAGGAGAGAGCCTGGGTGAATTTATAAATCGTTGACTTTTGGCGCAGTGCATGGATTAGTACATGGTGCTGAATGGGTCACTAGAGGAGTGCAAGGGGAGTGAAAAGGTGTTTGCTGGAAGTGTATGGAAACTGACTGGGGAATTGAAGGTGTGAAAGACAAGTGTAGGGGGTTAGAAGACTGCATGCATACTGGATAGACGTTTGAAGCAATTCATGTGCTAAGGGCTGGCTCAGTGCATGAGTACTTGGGTACTGACTGAATGATTAAAGAACTGCAAGGAGACTACCTGGGTGAATGTATAAGTGGTTGCCTTTTGGTGCAGTGAATGGATTAGTACATGGTTCTGAATGGGTCACTGGAGAAGTATAAGGAGTGTGACAGAGTATTTGCGGGAACTGTATGAATACTGTCTGGGATATTGAAGGTGTGAAAGACAAGTATGTAGGTGGCTAGAGACCTACATCCATAATGAATAGACGTTTGAAACAGTCCATAGAGTAACACTTGGATCACTGCAAAACCACCTCACTACTGACGGAATCATTAGAGTACTACAAAAAAGAGTGACTTGGTGAGTCTTTTTAAGATTTCGCCTTCTACTGCAGTGAATATGTTAGTACTTACTGCCAAATGAGTCAGTGGAGGTGTGCAATTAAAGTCACAGAGTGTTTATTGGAGTTTATAGATACTGACAGAGAAATTGAACGTCTGAAAGGCAATTGTGTTGGTAGTTACAGACCTCCATGCATACTGGAAACACATTTGAATCAATACATGTGCTAAGGCCTGCCTCACTCCATTAGTACTTAGGTACTGACTGAATGATTAGACTATTGCAAGAAGCGTACCTGGATGAATTTACAAGTGTTTCAGTTTTGGCGCAGTGAATGCTTTACTACATGGTGCTTAATAAGTCACTGGAACACTGCAAGGGGAGTGACAGGATGTTTGCTGAAAGTACATGGATACTCACTGGGGAATTAAAGCTATTAAAGACAAGTGTATAGTGTGTTAGAAGACTGCATGCATACTGCATAGACATTTGTAGCCCTCTATGTGGTAATGCATGGTTCACTGCATGAGTACCTGGAAACTGACTGAATCATTAGACTACTGCTAGGAGAGTGCCTGGGTAAAACGTTTAAGTACATGGTACTGGACCAGTCACTGGATGAGTGCAAGATGAGTGACAAGATGTTTATTGAAGTAAATAGATACTGACTAGTTAATTAAAGAAGTGAAAGACAAGTGTGTAGGTGACTAGAGGCTTGTATGCATACTGCATAGGGGTTTCAAGCAGTCCATGTTGTAAGACCTGGCTCGCTGCATGAGTACTTGGATACTGACTGAATGATAAGAGTACTACAAAGAGAGTGCCTGAGTGAATTTATAAGTGTTTGGGTTTTGGCAAACTGAATGGTTTAGTATATGCTACTAATGGGTAACTAGAGGAGTACATGGGGACTGACAGGGTGTTTGCTTGAAGTGTAATGAATACTGGAATTAAAGGTGTGAAAGAGAACTGTGTAGATGGTTAGAGAACTGCATGCATAGTGGATAAGCATTTGAATCAATGCATGTGCTAAGGCCTGCCTCACTTAGTTACTACTTGAATATTAACTGAATGGTTACAGTATTGCAAGGACACTTCCTGCGTGATTACATAAGCAATGACTGCCTTCTAATTCTAACAAAACTTGAGAACAGGAAAGTTTTTAAGCAGTTATGCATATTCAAACATATGAAGTACCCAAATGCTTCTCTCACAGATCCTAACACTATCCTAGGAGTTTACCAAAACTCATTCACTACTGTGCAAGGGGTAAGGGGACTGCACACAATCTACATATTTAAGTACTGCACTTTAGTGTCAAAGCCTAACTCATTTTATCAAAGCATAAGCAAAGACTGACTTCTAATGCTACTAAAACTTGACAACATGGCAGGTTTTAAAACAGTTATCAGTCAGCAAATACATGATGTTACCAAATGCTTCTCTCACAGTGGTTCCCAAATGCACACAGACTCACAGTGTGATTCTATACAAGCAACACTATCCCTAGGAGTTTACCAAAACTCATTCACTACTGTGGAAGGCGTAAGGGGACTGCACACAATCTACATATTTCAGGACTCCAGTTTAGTGTCAAAGCCTAACTCATTTATTCAAAGCATAAGTAAAGACTGACTGCATAGTTACTACGAAGCGGTGAGAGTGCGGTGGCTTTGACCCAATTCAAAAAAAGATAGACTTATGAACTTACCATATATTTAATTTTCTTTTTTTTTTCAAACCTCCGTGGTGTCCATGACTGCTTTACCGGTGAGATCGGAGGAGGATCGAGGAGGAGTTCTCGATGGGTGTGGAGACATTGACGTCAGCGAAGGGGGACTGGCTTGGAGCGAGCTCAGGAGCCGGCGCCTGTAGCGGACGAGGTGCAAGGCTCTGGCGCAGAGTTCACGCGGCGGTCATAAGGTTCAACTTTCGGCCCCGGTATGGCGTCGTAAGCCGTTTTGGATTTGGATTGGGATCACGGACTGCAGAAACGAGGTCGGTGCCGGGGGGTCGGGAGAAAGACGTTTCTGGCTGGGGGAGAGGTGACACTCGAAGGGGTAAAGTTTTATTGGTTAAGGGCCCCCGGGGACGGCTTGAGGCTCCGGTTGAGATTGGATACAGGTACGAGGGAAACAAGGGTGGTAGAGGGATGGACTTGGTTATAGATCAGCCCCAATTAACCTCCCCTAAAGAGCGCCTCGTTGAGCAAATACCCCATCAGGGAGGGAAAATAGATGAGGCTGGGGAAGGTGAAGTAGGTAGGACAGGTAGTACACAGATACAGCCACCTCAACCCCGAACAGCTCCACTAGAGGCGAGAAACATATACTCACTTCGCTCCCAGCCTGAGAAGGAGCAGCTCCTTTCCCACACTGGTAGGGTAGGGAGACCCATTCCTATTATCCCCCGACAGAAAAAGAGAGAGAAAAGTAAGATAGGTGAAGCGAAGAGATCGAAAGCCTGCTCAAGCATAGTCAAGCCCACTCCTTCACTAAAATCCTACTTTAGGATAATGGAAAAAATGACGGCTCAAAAGACTCCTATAAATACCAATCCCGCTGCTGCTGTATGTAGAAGTAAACCTTGAGGATTTACTTAGCTTATATTCATTAATCAAACAGTCACCGTAGTGAACTTCATTACAAAGAACTCAGATAAAAACACGATTCTTAAAGTGACCACAGTTCATCTTTTGTATTGTTTTTAGTACTTTGACACAACAAAGCTTTTTTTATATACACAAAGGAATAATGTTTTCGTTTATACCATGGCAACACAAGACTACTGACAATTTAGCACATATAAACAGTAGTGAATGACACTTTTTATACACAAATGAACCATCCACAGTTGGTCATATATCAAAAATATTTTGTTTGGACATTTGTAATATCAAAAGACATCAAATGAACATTGTTTATAACAAAGAAGTGTCACAGCGTCGTCGTTTCGGTCTCCTATCTGAAAATTCTAATCACCGAGACCATCTTCAGGACCACAGTTGCAAAAAGTATTCCTCATGTAATCATAGCGCCTGAGAGTAACCTGAAGCAACTCTTTTGCAGAAAAAAGATTTGGGGCACCTTTGAGCCTCTCATTCCAGAATTCCCCCTTACATGATAGACACAGCTAAAAAAATAATAAAAATAGTAAACTGGAATGTTAATGGAGTAAGGGAAAGGAGGAAACTCTTCAGGATTTGTGAATTTCTAAACAAATCAAAGGCCGACATCTGTCTCCTTGAAGAAACCCACCTGGAGCAACAAGAATGTAGGACAGCGCTTAGGAGCCAAAGATGGATCCAGGATCTCCTCTGCTCCAACCAGAGTGGAAACACTAGGAGAGTGGCAATTATAGTCCGAGCTAACAGTAGGATTAGGGTGGAGAAGTTTGAGACCGACTGCTCAGGTAGATGGTTGACCGCATCCCTTGCGATAGATAGTTCACGATTCACTTGCGCAGTCTACTACGGACTCAATTCTGACTCCCAGGGGCTCTTTCTAGTCTAAAAATGAGTCTCCTAAACTATGAAACACCTATCATCTTAGGAGGGGATTTCAACCTGATCTTCAATGAAGATCTAGATCGTACTTCAAGAGTCAAATTTACCCCCCACGTAAAACACAAACAGAGCTTAAAAATATCATGAAAGACTTTAATTTACTTGACATCTGGAGGGTCAGAAACGGTAGTAGTAGGGAGTATTCGTTCTATAGCCGTAGACATAGACACCACTCCAGAATAGATTTCTTCCTGTTAGACCAAACACTACTATCTGGGGTAGTCACCGTATCCTATATCCCAGCCATACTCTCAGATCATTCTATGGTGGAGTTAAGGTTTAGGCTTAAGCAAGAAGATCAAGTAAGGAGGTGGACTTTAGATAGGTCAATACTCTTAAAAGAGGAAATGAGAGTGGAGTTGGAGGCCGAAGTTGCTGAGTTCTTTAAGATAAACAGTGGTACTGTGACAGATCAATTGGTTTGGGAAACCTTTAAGGCTTGGTTGAGAGGTTATCTAACCTCCTTAATGATCAGGAGAAACAAATCACGAAGAAGAGAGGAAGAAGATCGCCTCACCAAAATTAAACTGAAAGAACAACAGTTGCAGAAGGCCTCACTAGACCATCAGGCTAATCTAGCCACTATACAGAATGAACTGGACTCTTTGAGAGCTGAATATCAGGCTAGCATTGACAAAATAGTCAAGGATAGATGGGATGCAAGTATCTTGCAAAACTTCTCGTACGGGTAAAAATGCGGTCGACTACTTGCCTGGAAGGCCAGGTCAGATAGGGCCAGAAACCTGATCAAGGGTCTAACTATATGTGGCACTGGCGTCATCTCCCACGACAATGATCTAATTTCTGGGCAGGCAAAACGGTTAATGCAGGATCTCTATGCAGAAGAGAGCGGTCCCTCAATACACGACGCAGAAGAATGGTTAAATCAGCTTGAATTACCACAACTATCAGAGGCTGATAGAGGCTATCTGAGCTCTAAAATACAAGAGGGGGAAGTCTATATCCAGATCAAAAAAATGGCAAAAGGGAAGGCAGCGGGTCCTGATGGACTTCCTGCAGAGATCTACCATCTAGGTCTAGATAAGGTTGCCCCGGCTCTCACATTATTGTTTAATAAGATACTGATATCAGGTGAGATAACCCCACAAACCTGGTCAGAAGCGACAGTCACGTTGATTCTGAAATCTGACAAGGACCCTGCAAAAATGGAGTCGTATAGGCCAATCTCACTGCTGAACGTGGACTATAAGATCTTTGCAGGGGTTCTGGCGGCGAGACTGGCTAAAGTCATAAAATCTATAGTCCATGGAGACCAGAGAGGCTTTATCCCAGGCAGGCAGCTAAATGAATTAACCTTTCAGGCTATCGCTGCCATAGATGTTGCTACTGATAAAAAACTTCCCTTGACTATTGTAGCTATTGATGCAGCTAAGGCTTTTGACCAAGTTAATTGGTCATACTTATGGCTGGCTCTGTCCAGGTTTGGAATTCCAGAAAATTTTGTAACAGCAATTAGATCACTTTATCTTTCTCCCAGGGCAAAAATCTTGATAAATGTTTCACTTACTGACTGGGTTCATATCTCGCGTGGAACAAGACAGGGGTGCCTTCTCTCCCCTCTATTGTTTAATCTTTATATTGAGCCCTTTGTTTGTCAGCTGAGAGCTGACCCGGTAACTAAACCCTTTAATATAGCGGATCTCACCTTAAAACTTGCCCTATATGCTGATGATCTTCTATTGTTTACATCTAACCCGGTAGAAGCCATCCCCAGGCTATTTGACCAGGCAGAGTCCTTTGGGAAGATCTCAGGTTATAAGATCAATAAGGAAAAGACTGAGATCAAGCAATGGAACCAAGAGGTGGTAGCCCCAGACGTAAAACTACGTATGAGATATCTCAGAATCCATCTAGCTCAGGATATCTCAGAGATACCAAAAGTAAATCTAAGTAGAGTCCATAAGGATGTGTGTAACCTTTTGCAATGGTGGTCAGGCCTCCCGTTGAACATCTTTGGGAGAGTGAACCTAATCAAAATGATTATATTACCTAAAATCACTTTCCTGTTTAATTCTATTCCACTAATGTTCAGCCCATTGGATATAGCCAAACTCCAGGGGAAAATAGGCTCCTTTATTTGGAACACAAAGACATCGAGAATCTCCTGGAAGAAAATGAGGAGAACCCTGAAAATGGGAGGGTTAGCCTTACCTGACCTACTTATATACTGCCACTCCTTCCATTTTAAAAACTTCAGACTCCTGGCGGATAAGACAGATGCCTCCTCTTTAGGTCTTTTGTTCCAGGCACTCCTCCATGGTATCCCACAAGGGCACGAATACTTTCTGTTCAAATATGGAGACCCCAAATACTACAAAAGGGTGAGACTAAAAATTTTAGGTACGGCACTAAAAAATTGGATGTATATCAGGAAAAGATTGGGCATCCCTTATTACGCTCCTAATGCCCCTATATGGGATTCACCGGGGACACCAGACTGCCTCAAGGATAAGCTTTCATCCCCCCTCAAAACAGCAGGATTAGTATATTGGAGCGATATACAGAGAGATTCGGAGCTCCTCTATTGGGAATCCCTCTCGAGTATGACCGGGGGAACACTTACTAGATTCAAATACTATCAGCTCTCGGGTTGGTGGGCCACCATTCCATGGAATATTAACATCCCAAACCCGAAGTTTGATCTAGTAAATAAAAAGGGCAGATGGCAAAAAGAGCTCTCTTACTGGTATTGGGCTTTGATCGAGGTGGAGGGGGTGACGGAGTCCGAACTTCAAAAGCTGTGGGGCAATGTCATAGATACTGATGTCAACATCTCGCGAGATTTATGGGCGGATTCCTTCACGTTGCTCCACATGGTCGTTAAGTCTGCCCCCCAAAAAAGGGAAATCACCTTTTTACAATGTATAGAGTGTACGTATCACCAAAACAATTAGTTCAAATTACAAGCTTAGAATACTATTGCCCGAGATGCAAACTGTTGGCCGCAGATGATCTGCATATGTTTGTAGAATGCCCAATGTTAAAGAACTATTGGCTTAAAATACAAGGGTTCTTGGCTGAGGTACTAGGCAGACAATTAGTAGTCACTACTGGGATGATTATGTTCGGATTAACACCGCATTTCGAACAGAATGATTTGGCTTCTAAATTAACTTTTTACGTTATCATCCTGGCACGACGGGAAATATGTAAGGCCTGGAAGAGTGAAAATGCCCCCAATTTTGCAGATTGTCTGAAGTACCTCATATACATAAGTGAATCCGATATGGCCTGTGATAGCACAAGCCATGATAAGATCTGGGCGGCCCTTGTGGCATGGCGGAACAGATGAGTGTATTCCAATGATTTTCACCTGGGCACTGTTGGTTCTTTGTCTCCAAAACATCTAAGGGTCAAATAGATTGAACGGAATGGAGTGGAATAAGAAAACAGTTGCTACTAGAGGGGTATTTCCTTCCCATCTCTCCTCAGACCCTAAATATTAGGATTGGAACAATTCGGGAAGAGGAGAGTGGGCGGGTCTCCCCATCTAGAATGCCCGCTTTGGTATATGAGGAATAAAAAATAAAAAAAATAAAAAGACTGGCTTCTAATGCTACTAGAACTTGACAACATGACAGGTTTTAAAACACTTATCTGTTATCAAATACATAATGTTACCAAATGCTTCTCTCACAGTGGTTCCCAATTGCACACTGACTCACAGTGTGATTCTAGACAAGCAACACTATCCCTAAGAGTTTACCAAAACATATTCATTACTCTGGAAGGGATAAGGGTACTACACACAATCTACATATTTCAGTACTACACTTTACTGTCAATGCCTGACTCATTTTATCAATGCATATGCAAAGACTGGCTTCTAATGCTACTAAAACATGACAACATGACAGGTTTTACAACAGTCATCTGTCAGCAAATACATGACATTTCTTAGTCTACGAGTACTACATTTTAGTGTAGAAACATGACTCATTTTGCAAATTCATAAACAATGACTGATTTCTAATTGTACCAAAATATAAAAGCAGCACAGTTATCTGTCTGCAAACACATGAAAAACACAAATGCTTATCACAGAATGGTTTCTACATGCACACACACTGTCAATAAGATTGTAGACAAAAAAAAGTACTCCCTGCACTTTAGCAGGAGAAATACATTAGTCTGATTAAAATCAAAATAGTCTACATACATCCCCTCACAATTAAATAACTTACCTTTCAAGTTGTTTTGTAGATTAAGTATATCAGTCACACACCAGATTTTCTTATACAGAATCTCTGCACTGTGCACCTGTCAGCAAAACCAAAGAATGGCAAAGTTTCCCTCTCATTTTCCATACATATACATGTAAACATCAAATCATATTCCTTCCCACATAAATTCAAAAGCAAACACACATTTCTATTGGTTAAACATTTCAACCCTTTCCAAATACCATAAATTTGAACCGTACCCCCAATCTGCCTTCTGCCTGTTACCATAGCAACAGTTCATGGAACACTGACCTGAGCACACAGGTCACAAGTTCAGCACACAATGTTGCTAATCAAAATAGCAAGTGTGCTTGACTTTTCAACATATCAGCTTATCATATATAATGTTCCTTTCACGCACATTTTGTTAACCAATAAGAATCGTGCGTTTAAAAATCAGAAACATGCACCCTACCTTTCAGTGTAGAAGGTTGTCAAACAACCAATGATTTCTTGTCTTTTTTCAAAACTGCATCTTAGCCACCATTTTAGAAAAATCTTACTTTTCAAACTGCCATTTCATTTACAGAGACCATCTGAGTGCATCCAGACCTCCCTTCAAGATGCTTAGAGTGTGGATTGTGGGACACAGCTATATTTTCTGGAGCCAAAGGTATGCAGAAAACAAAGGCATTCACAAAGACCTAGGTTTGCCAAATGTAGACATTAAATGGATTGGACAGAGAGGGTTAAAGTGGCACCAATTGATGCCATTGGTAAAAACCTTTATGTATATCCAACACCCTGACCTCATAATAGTGCACTGTGGTGGCAATGACCTAGGCACTTTGACTGGGGTAGGTCTGGAAATGCTTATGAAGGACACCTTTGCAGAATTGTTTTCACTTTTTCCCAAAACTGCCTTTGTATATTCTAACATATGCCAAAGGCAGAAGTGGAACTGGTCCAATCATTTTTGTCCACAGATTGAACAAGCTAGGAAACATGTGAATAAATCTGTTTCTGCTTTTCTCCGAGACTACAGAATTGGGTCCATTTACAATAACAATCTGCACTTTCATATGCAAGAGATGTATAGGAGAGATGGAGTACACTTTACTGATGAAGGAAACAGAGTCTTCCTCAACAACTTTAGACTCTGTAGAGGTACTTACTTATAAGTACCAAAAACTCTCAATGAACACAACGGCTCTTTTTAGAGCCACTCAAGAACAAAACACTTAAGCTAGATGTTTATCTCCCAAAAATTTCAGTTTTTTTTCCTTGGATCCGCGCACCCAACGTGTTAGGAACCGCGCACCCAACGCGAGAGGAACCGTGCACCCAACGCGTTAGGATGCGCGACTCCTAACTTTTCCGTAGAAAAAAATAGCCCCTATCACTAATTTTTATTATCCCCGGGGACCCCATCCCCCGGGGCTTCTAAAGAAACGTTGGAGACCGTGGGGGAGCCCCAACGCCCCCACGGTCCCAGCTGGCTCCCCGCGTTCTTCGGGAGCCGGCATTGCTTTTCCACATGGGGAGCGGCTGACATGCAGCTCCCCGTGTGGAAAAGCAATATCGTTTGGATTTTGAAAGAGAGAGCAGGTTTCCCTGCTCTCTCTTTCAAAGTCCTAACAAAGTTTGCTATGGGAGGGCGGGAGACTCCCGCGCTCTCATAGCAAACAACAGTGTCCTGGGAGTGGGCACCCCAGGACACTGAAGGAGCCGGCCCTGGGGGGTGGCGGTCCCCAGGGCCCTCAAGGGCTCCATGAGGGGGGCCACACAGCCCCCCTCCCCCTATTAATTAATAACCATTTTGCCCCCGGGATTTGGCCCACCCGGGGGCTAATTATTAACGAAGCGCGGAATCCCACGCTTCGTTTTTTGTTTTTTTTCGGCTGAATCCGCGCACCGTGCGCGCATTTCGCCGATTTTTTTTTTTAAAAGGGGGCCCCATGGGGTCCTTCTGGGACCCCCTAAGCAACACTAGAGGGTCAGAGTATTTCTACCCTGCTCCCTTTATATGTTTTAAACACTTATTCCCCTTACTTGTTCAGCCTCGCTTCTCCCCAGGCACAAAAGGGCTGCCAACAGTTCCTGGTTTCGAATGTAGACAGACACTCGACAGCCAATTAGCATTCAGCGCGTGATCGGGAGGGTGCGCGCTCGGTTCGGGGAGGGTGCGCTTAAGGTGCGCATAGGGTGCGCGGATCCTCCGAGGCCATGGATATATCTATCTTTTTTAGTCTAATTTTCTCAGGAACTACTGAACAGATTTACACCATTTATGCAAAAGGCACGAGTCTGAACTGAGGACTACCTCTTTGCCAAACTTGGTGTAATTCCGTTCAGCAGTTCGGGCTGTAGCTGCGTCAACAGGTCCTATGGGAAATTGCATGGGGAAAATGCGTTTTGGGACCCCCCTTTTTTCTAAGGCACCGCTTGACGAATCACCATGAAACTTTCAGGAAAGGAGCGGACCGGAGCTGGCCAAAAGGTTGGAAAATTTCACGAAGATTCGTCAATCGGCGCCAGACTTATTGGGAATAGAATGTTGCAGATTTCCTATGGAAAATAGGTCCTAACTATATAATATATAATATATATATATATATTTCCAAGTGCGGCCCAAGTTGTAACGCTGGCGCTCTTTGATAGGGGCGGTGCGTTTCTTTTCCGGCAGAGCCACGCCGGTATTTATGAATTAGTTGTAGCCCGAGAGCGAAATAAAGATGCACTCTCTTGTATTTCCAAAGTAAATCAGGCAGTTTTATTCATTCTTCGCCATGCCCTTTGTTGTATATGTATATGCACTTTAGCAAAGTCCATGCTTCATGTCCGTGATTTTTATTTGTTTAAATGGCCCGTTTCGCTCCCTGGTGAGCTTATTTGAATGTCCCGTTTTGCTCCCTGGTGAGCTGAAGATTATTTATTCATACAGGATTCTAGTATCATTTTACTCTTTTGCTCAGTTCGATGTTGCGATTGATTAATTCTTCATCTTGACAATGATTTTCTTTTGAGATATTTTGAAAAAATGTTTCAAAGGTGTACGTGGAGTTCTTCATTCTGGTTGAGCCCTCTCGGGTCAAGAGTTCTAAATGCCACTATGTGTCGTGATTCTTTTTGACACAATGTTCTTTCACGGTTTCCTCCCCTTTCTGATGGGGGTATTTGTTCTATTGCCCAAAATCTAAGACATTCCCACTGACTGTCGTGTTCTTTCTCCATGTGCTTCGCTATTGCATTTGAGCGATCCTTATGTATGGTGGCTCGGATGTGTTCGAATATTCTTTTCTTGACCTCAAAAATTGTGCTTCCAATGTAGCGTAGTTTACATGGACATTCTACCATGTAGATGACAAAATTGCTCTTGCAGGTTAAATGTTGTTTTATTGTCCATTTAGTTCCTTGCTGAATTTCCAGTTCTGTCATATTTTTCGCAATTTTGCACGCCTTACATTGTTTACATGGCCAAAATCCTTCTCTTAATAGGCATGTAGCAGTTCTCGTTTCTTTGAAATGGCTATGTGTGATTTTATCTGCAAGATTTTTTGCTCTCCGATAAGTTATGTTGGGATGGTCTCCCAGTATTTTTCCTAGCAGTGGGTCAAGTTGTAGAATGTTCCAATGTTTCTTAATGATTTTGATAAGGTATTTGTTTTCCAAACTGTGTGTTGTGATAAATCTTGTTATGTGTTGGTCTGAAGTTTCTTCCTTTAGTTTGGTTTGTTTGAGTATATCTTGTTGTTGTTGAATTGTTACTCTTTGTAAACTTTTTTCGATTACTTTCCTTGGATATTTCCGTTTCCTGAATCTCTTGCATGCTTGTACACTATGCTTTTTGAATTCATCATCCGCGGAACAATTTCTTCTTAGGCTCAGGAATTCCCCATAGGGGATGCTCCATTTCAGACGGATGTATGTTGTTACAATGCACACTTTTACAACGCATGCACTTACAACGCATTTTTTACAACGCAACATCACTACAACGCATTCCATACATAGCATGACACTACAACGCATTTTTAAAAACTACCTTTACAAAGCATTCCATTACATCGCATACTACCTTTACAACGCATACCATTACAACGCATAATATTAAATTGCATTTAAGGTAAGTATTGGATAGTATAGGGGTAAAAATTACTATTCTAACTCCAGGGGGTGCAACAGTAGGGTAAGTGTTGGATAGTATAGGGGTAAAAATTACTATTCTAACTCCAGGGGGTGCAACAGTAGGGTAAGTGTTGGATAGTATAGGGGTAAAAATTACTATTCTAACTCCAGGGGGTGCAACAGTAGGGTAAGTGTTGGAAAGTATAGGGGTAAAAATTGCTATTCTAACTCCAGGGGGTGCAACAGTAGGGTAAGTGTTGGATAGTATAGGGGTAAAAATTACTATTCTAACTCCAGGGGGTGCAACAGTAGGGAAAGTGTTGGATAGTATAGGGGTAAAAATTACTATTCTAACTCCAGGGGGTGCAACAGTAGGGTAAGTGTTGGATAGTATAGGGGTAAAAATTACTATTCTAACTCCAGGGGGTGCAACAGTAGGGTAAGTGTTGGATAGTATAGGGGTAAAAATTACTATTCTAACTCCAGGGGGTGCAACAGTAGGGTAAGTGTTGGATAGTGTAGTGTAATATTATGCGTTGTAATGGTATGCGTTGTAAAGGTAGTATGCGATGTAATGGAATGCGTTGTAAAGGTAGTTTTTAAAAATGCGTTGTAGTGTCATGCTATGTAATGGAATGCGTTGTAGTGGATGTTGCGTTGTAAAAATGCGTTGTAAGTGTAGTGCGTTGTAAAAGTTGCGTTGTAAAGGTTGTTCCCCTTTCAGACTGTTTTGATGAAAGCTTTCCCCATGAAGTATTGCATCGGTCGACGTTTTTTTACGATGCAATGTTGTATGGAGTATGTTATTTTCCACGTAGATGTTGGTGTCGAGGAAAGTTACTTGTGTGGTGCTAATATCAAAGGTAAATTGTAATATTGATATATTATTGTTGAGTTTATCAAAGTAACTTTGGAATTCAAGTTCTGTACCATCCCATATGATTAAGAGGTCGTCTATAAAACAAAGCCAAAGGATAGTTTTTTCTAGAAATTCATCATTTGCTGGAGACCGAGCCACTTGTTTTTCGAACCAACCCATAGTGAGATTGGCATAGTTGGGGGAAACGGAAATATCCAAGGAAAGTAATCGAAAAAAGTTTACAAAGAGTAACAATTCAACAACGACAAGATATACTCAAACAAACGAAACTAAAGGAAGAAACTTCAGACCAACAAATAAGACGACTTATCACAACACACAGTTTGGAAAACAAATACCTTATCAAAATCATTAAGAAACATTGGAACATTCTACAACTTGACCCACTGCTAGGAAAAATACTGGGAGACCATCCCAACATAACTTATCGGAGAGCAAAAAATCTTGCCGATAAAATCACACATAGCCATTTCAAAGAAACGAGAACTGCTACATGGCTATTAAGAGAAGGTTTTGGCCATGTAAATAATGTAAGGCGTGCAAAATTGCGAAAAATATGACAGAACTGGAAATTCAGCAAGGAACTAAATGGAGAATAAAACAACATTTAACCTGCAAGAGCAATTTTGTCATCTACATGGTAGAATGTCAATGTAAACTACGCTACATTGGAAGCACAATTTTTGAGGTCAAGAAAAGAATATTCGAACACATCCGAGCTACCATACATAAGGATCACTCAAATGCAATAGCGAAGCACATGGAGAAAGAACACGACAGTCAGTGGGAATGTCTTAGATTTTGGGCAATAGAACAAATACCCCCATCAGAAAGGGGAGGAAACCGTGAAAGAACATTGCGTCAAAAAGAATCACGACACATAGTGGCATTTAGAACTCTTGACCCGAGAGGGCTCAACCAGAATGAAGAACTCCACGTACACCTTTGAAACATTTTTTCAAAATATCTCAAAAGAAAATCATTGTCAAGATGAAGAATTAATCAATCGCAACATCGAATTGAGCAAAGAGTAAAATGATACTAGAATCCACCAGGGAGCAAAACGGGACATTCAAATAAGCTCACCAGGGAGCGAAACGGAACATTTAAACAAATAAAAATCACGGACATGAAGCATGGACTTTGCTAAAGTGCATATACATATACAACAAAGGGCATGGCGAAGAATGAAGAAAACTGCCTGATTTGCTTTGGAAATACAAGAGAGTGCGTCTTTATTTTGCTCTCGGGCGACAACTAATTCATATATATATATATATATATATATATATATATATATATATATATATATATATATATATATATATATATATATATATATATCAATCAATCAATCAATCAAGCTTTATTCGATAGTTGAGTCATAAAAGCACATTACAATCATAACACAATTAACATATAAATTACCTAAAATTTTTAAGACTAGAATTAAATTCCTATTACAACCATCGCAAAAGCTCAAATAGATATTCACGAGATAAAATAACACGTGTCTTAAAATTACTGTTTGTGTTTCCAACCTTGTGGTGAACATTAGATGAAACTTGTACAATTTCAGTTTTTTCTACGAATTACCGTCGTATCTCAAGGCTTTGGTCCGTATGCCCCAGGCCCACCCTAGGAACTTAGCCACTGCTATGCAGATGAGAGGAGCAATATCAGTGCTCAAAATACGAAGGGCTATGCGATAGTTCCTGATACCCAGTGATTTACAGACGGGTTTTATCCAGGTTTTCCGGGGTAACATGTACATTGGACAGAAAAATAGCAAGTGTTCTACAGATTCGCGATCCTCTGTGCATCTGTAGCATTTGTCACTTTTATTTTGGGGACTTCCCCAACCAGCGGT
Organism: Triturus cristatus; assembly: GCF_964204655.1. NCBI lineage: Eukaryota > Metazoa > Chordata > Amphibia > Caudata > Salamandridae > Triturus > Triturus cristatus. Next base: position 633,588,544 of record NC_140587.1, read on the forward strand.
AAATTCTGCGACCGGAAGGGTGCCCACCCGTAGCTGAAAATACAACTTACGGTCAGAGGGCCTCTCTATTATATCCCAATACCTCTCAAACAATGGACTAACTTTTAGATCGAGAAAACGACCTGTTAAGTGAGAGGAAAGTCCTTGCGTGGTTTCTATCATAAAAACCCATTCCCAATATATAGCTTTCAGCTTATCCTTGGAAGGGAAAGTAGCGTTTAATGGGTCATTCCATAGTTTGGACAATCCTATGCTGCCCAAAAGTGACTTAATGCTACGCAACCAATGCAAATTATGTGATAAATCAGATTTTAATATGTCACTGAAGCCGCTCTTGTAATGTACAAGTTCATCTGTACACCAGAGCCGGCGTCAGTAGAGTAGTGGACGAAGCTTCACAAGGTGAACTAGTGGCTTTTTCCCTAAATCTAACAATAAAGGGCGCAGTGGTGTGCTAACAGGAAGGCTTGTAATTTTGCGTAAAAAAGCATTTTCAAGCATCGTCAGTTTGTTCAAATTACTAAAGCCCCAGAGCTCTGACCCATATAAACATGTACTCAATACCATTGTCCCATATACTTCAAGGACTGGTGACATTGGTTTTGTGTGTGAGCTTTTAAATCTGGTTAAGAGAGCACCTGATTTTTGTTTATGTAATAGTGCCGCTCGATCCAATTGGGAATCCCAACGCATATCCTTCTGTATTGTGATACCCAAATATGTGAAGGAGGTTACCTCCTCCAGGGGGAGATCATTCATAAGGATTTTCCCCCTAAATGATTTGTGAGCGTTAAAAGACATAAACTTGGTTTTTTCAGTGTTGACTACCAATCCCCTCATTTTGCAAAACTCTTCAAAGCGTCCGAGTGCCTTCTGCAGACCACTTGGGGTCTTAGAGATAATCAACGTGTCATCCACGAACATGAGGATGGGAACGGGTGATCCAGCCAGAACCGGTGCATCAGTGGGGGTCTGCGAGAGAAAGTCGACCACCCCGTTGACAAAGAGCGAGAACAGGGTTGGCGCCAAGACACACCCCTGCCTCACACCCCTCCCAACAGGGAAGTCTTCCGTCACCTCTCCCACATCCTCCCAACGGACCCGAGCTACATTACCCTCGTGCAAGCGAATGACTACAGAAAGAAGTTCGGGTGCAATTCCCATCTCCCGCATAACTTCCCAAAGTTTGGTTCGTGGGACCAAATCAAATGCAGCTTTTAGGTCCACGAACACCGCATATAATGCACCCTTACCTAAAATCACCGTTTCCAATGTAAGATGATAAAGCGGAAAATTTGGTCAATTGTGCTTGTCCGCCGGCGAAAGCCTGCCTGCACAGGGCTTAGAATATCCTGCTCTTCAGTCCATAATAAAATCTTGTGTAAGAATAAGTGGGCCACAATCTTCTGTATTGAGTCTATTAAGCTAATTGGCCTATAATTGGCCGCAATAGACTTGTCCCCCTTTTTAAATACAGGGACTATTTCTGCTCCCTTCCACGAGTCGGGGATATCAGCACCCTGGGCGATTGCATTTGCAAGGCGCATGATATACCTGCACCATAGGTGTCTGTCGCCAATAAACACATCTGCAGGAATTCCATCCATACCGGGAGCTTTACCCTTGATCACTTTGTCTAAAGCCTGTTCCACGTCTTTTATAAAAAATATTGCTTCTTCATAATGCACATGGCAGTAGGTAACATCAGAATTTACTCCATCACTGGGGGCTGCATACTGTGGTTTGAAGTGGTCAACCCATGCGTTCTTAGCCACATTATTCTGGGGACGCTCTGGTAACCCCCCCCCTGTCCCATTTATATATATCCCAGAATTGCTTGCTGTTCCTACACCTGCAAGCATCAAGGAGATCTTTCCACTTTTCATTATCCCACATTCCTTTTGCTTCTTTCACTGTCCTCCTATAGTGCAGCCTAGCCAGCCTTACCGAAAGTGCATCTTTCATCCTTAAGGCACTGCCAAGTTCCGCTCGGGCTTTCTTGCAATCAATGTTATACCAACCCACAGTATTACAGTGCTTGGACCGTCTTTTGGAAGTGGTTTTGACAAAGTATTTCTTCAAACCCTCAAAGAGTTTATTGTGTGCTACCACCACAGACTGGTGAGGACTCATGTCATCTGCCATTGTTCCAAGGGGTTGTAAAGCATCAGTTACTTCTTTATTTATTGCAAACAATGATAATGGATCTTCTATGACCCTATCCCATTTTAAATAACGCAGGTTGTTGGACAAAAATTGATCCGACACAAAGTTCACTTGCCGAGCCGGTTGTCCACCTTGGAGAGGTAGATCAAACAGTGCTGCAAGTGGATGATGGTCGCTTTCAATTCGATTAATAACGTTCATATCAATGAGATATGCCCATAACTTTACATGGACAAGTAGGTAGTCTATACGACTCACCCTGCGACCATTGTCAAAAGTATTCTTTGCAAGTTTGTCTGGCTTACTTCTACCATTTGCTGCCCTCAGATGATTACCAAGGCACAAACCTTTTAACTGGATTGCTGCCTCTGTCCATCTTTTCATGGGGGCAATCTCTAGGGGAGGAATTCCCCAGCTGGAGTCTTACTCTACGGTGAACTGTGATATATCATGGCCGAGGGGCTCAAAGGAGGTGTTAAAATCACCTGCTACTAGAGGTAGTATATTAGATGGCAGGAGGTCCAAAGTGTCTTCAAGTTCTTGTATAACTGGGACTTTTTGCCCCCCGGAAGACCACGTGCATACACGTTAAAAATGTCCACTTTAATTCCAGACTGCAAGGTTATTCGTATTGATAATATATCATTGCTGGATCTTATACCTACTTTTATATGGCTTCCCATGTCCTGCTTTACCCATATAGTTAGCCCACCAGAAGGACGGCCTCTTATACTTTTTAATGCAGGAACATAAAAATTAAGGTAACCATTGCGATGTATAGGGTCAATTGACCAAGTCTCTTGAAAGAGGCAAACATCATGTTTTGTCAGGAAACCCATCCAATCTGGAATATCAGTTTTGGAACCTAGTCCAGCAATATTCCACGATAAAATAGACAGGATGCCCTTCTCTCTACTTTCCCCCATGTTAATAACTGGGCTCCATAGTGGAATATTTGTACTACCTCTCTCAGAGTGGTCCAAGCTGTCTTTCGTGCTAGCACCTGTATTGGACTTGGAGCTCTCTATGACAACTCTTCCTAAGCCCCTTACACCTCTTGGAGAGTATGTCAGACACCCCACTTTGTCCCCTATAGATTTTTCGCATGCCACCCCCATCTGGTTCATATCTGATAATAATAGTCCAATTTGCAGGTATGAATCATTACCAGAGCAGCAATCACTATCATTTACATTTGTGTTTGTGTGATTACATCTATTGTCTTTCTTAGGGGGAGCTTGGCCTAGCTTAGGTGGCTTTTTCCCGGCCCCAGGTCGCAGGTCGCAGTCGCCAGTAGGTAGTTATAGTTAGGACAGAGTTTCCATAGGAAAAGCATTTTTTGTTTTGCTTATAACTTTGGCGTTGTTTGAAGAATCTTCATGGAATTTTCCAAACTAATTAATTGTTCATATCAGCTCCTATGTTGAAAGTTTGGGGGTGATTTGTCAAGGGGGGGCCTAGAATAAAGGGGGGTCCCAAAACGTGTTTTCTCCATGCAATTTCCATAGGAAACTTTAGACAAGGTTACAGGTCGAACGGGTGAACGGAATTACCCTAAATTTGGCAGGGAGAAGAGTTTTTGTCTAGAAAGCACGCTTTTGTTTATTTGGTGTGAATCCATTCAGTAGTTTTGGAGAAATATCAAAATTTACAGATATCGATATTTGAGAATTCTGCCATCTGATTGGTTGAGGCGTTACGAGCACGAGCTTGCTGCTTATTGGCTGCGAACGGTTGCAACTAGGAAATATTGGCAGCCATTTTGTGATTCTGTTGAAGCGAGTAAGGAGAAAAAGGGCCAAAAAAGTAGGAAACAGGAGGGTAGGAGCGCTGTGAGCTCTGTGGGGTGGTTAGGGTGTGCTATACAGGGAGTGTGAAGCGAAATATTCATCCTTACCGGTGTGAAAGTGCTGTTTTGCCCAGAGTGAGATGGTGCGGAGGTGAGGTGCCGGTACACTCGGGGATGAAACCGTGAGCTGATTGCTGTAAACTGACTGTGCTCTGGGCGCTGTAGCATACAGGCCGGTGTAGCGTAGCTCTGCAAGTGGTGTTAGTATGCGTTTAGACTATAGCGCTGTGAGCTCTGTGGGGTGGTTAGGGTGTGCTATACAGGGAGTGTGAAGCGAAGTATTCACCCCTACCGGTGTGAAAGTGCTGTTTTGCCCAGAGTGAGATGGTGCTGAAGTGAGATGCCGGTACACTCGGGGATGAAACCGTGAGCTGACTGCTGTAAACTGATGTGCTCTGGGCATTGTAGCATACTGGCCACTGTAGCATAGCTGTGCAAGTGGTGTTAGTATGCGTTTAGAGTATAGCAGGAGTGGAAAGCAAACTACTCCCCCCTACCGGTCTGAAGACTCAAATCGAGTGTTTTAGCAAGCATGAATAAAGAAATAATTGTGTATAATGTTGCAATTAAGCCTGGGCAAAGCACTACGCTACGCTCGCATAGTTTTCAAAGTTTGCGCTACTTCGCACTAAACAGGCGTAGCGTAGTGCAGCGGTCATTTTTTGCTTCATCGCGGTCCTCAAGTGCAAGTTGCCGACCGCGAGCAAGCAAAATGACATCCCGGCGAGACTTTTTCCTCGTTTGCGATCAGCAACATCGAGTTGCCAATCGCGAGCGTGGAAAATAAACCTCCCGGCGAGATTTTCAACGCGGGGAGGTCAGGTTTCTCATTGTGAGTGGTCGCGTATGCTCGCGACCGCTCGCGATGAGAAACTACCAGTCCGCGTTGAGAAAGCTGCCGCTCGAGGAAAAATCTACTCGAGCGGCAGAAAACTACAGCTCGCACTGTGCAAGATGCCGTTTTCAATGATTGCACAGTGCCGGATGCTTGTCCGCACTGTGGAATCATTGAAAACAGCATCTTGCACAGTGCGAACAGGGTACTACGCAGTTCGCGAAGTGCTACGCGTAGCTCGCGAAGTGCACTTTGCGTAGCTTCGTGTAGCGCTACTTCGCGAACTACGCCCAGGGTTAGTTGCAATGCCACAGAAGACAAATGGTGAAATCAGGTGTGTTTAAGAAAGTGGCTGTGTGTAATAAAGCGATGGAGTCTGCAAGTTATCTAAAAAGTGTCTTTATTTAAGTGCCATAAATGGACCCACAGGTGCAAGAGCTAAGGCATCCAGCTGAGGCAAACTCCAACCGCTTCTGCTATATTCAAACCTAAGCTCCTGCATTAGTCAATTCCACATTACATGTTACAGTTCCATGTGACATAAACAATACCTATTAGACATGAATGACTGTATATTGTATAATGAAAATAAAGGTAGGATACGATTACCACACTGTGGCAACCAGTTCCTAAACAATGCCGTGTTTTTTTATCTTGATCGCCAGCTCGTGAGCAGAGGCTGAGGATGAGCTAATTTGTGTGAAAGGGCTTCGTGGATAACAGGCAGGCAGAGAGAAGTGTGCACAAAGAATAGACACGGTTTCAAAATGGATGTCGGGTTTAGGCTCATTTAGCAAGTGAATAGCCTATTTGCATAGGCCATACATCACCAATCCCTGGTTAGTCTGGAGACGTAAGGGGCAATAATGAAAACAGAGTTCAAATGCCTAAGCATACTTAGAAAGTTATTATATGAAAATAGTTCAATTGAAGTGTATTAAAAAATGTATAGGAAAAAGTCAAAAAAGTTGGAAAAAATCAATCCAAGAATAAAGTGAATTTCTTACAAGTCTTGGAGATTGCAGTCCGGAAGTTTTTCAGCGGCTTGAGATGCGTAATGTTCCAAGAGGCGATTGTTGCCATCGTGTGATAAAAGCGAAGCGATCCAGATCATATCGTCGAAGGGACAGTAATGTTCCTCGAATGTTGGAGCGGCAATTTGAATTGGCAGGCAATCTGCGATGTTGTCAAAGGTTGCACATTGCAGGAGATCTTTCACGGCTGCGCAGAAATTCCATTCCGCCAGGATACCTTTTTGCGTTGCATCCGCCATTGCTCCACTGCCCGAACAATCAAGTTCATGGTTTTCAAGATACTCCATTACCTGCTGGATATCGGGAGCGTTTGCTGGGATGTTGGCAAGGCATAGATCCATTCGTCAGTCGAATGGGCAAGTTTTGCAATAAAAAGATGGTTGCACACAGATTGCATATGTGTAAATGTCATGTTGTAGCTGGCTCCGATAATAGATAGAGGCAGGCAGCCGAAAAGTTGTTCCATTTTTTCACAGTATTGATGTAGCTTCGCGTAGAGGTGTATTCTGTTGGACATGATTGTTACCACAGGGAGCACAGCCATTTTTTACAAGCAAAAATAGTAGTAGGATGGCTGCAAACAGAGCGAGAATTATGGGCACTGTTCCTGTTATTCCAGAGATGATCGAATGAATGAAGTCTGGTATTATACCAAAAACAGTTTGAAAGCCTGTGACAAGGCTGGAGGAAATCAATCCTTAGCACACGTTTTCGATTAAATATTGCTGGTAAGTATAGCGTGTTTACACATATAAACATATACACATAACAGAAATTAGTCTTTCTTCTTCTTATTTGTTTTTTTATTTGTATGCGACTCTCCTTAGTCAGTCTTTAGCAGCCACAAGCCAACACGTGTTTCGTCGCTTGAAGGGAAAGTAGTACCGCGACTTTTTCAAGGCTAGTTTCAGATTAGAAGTAGCATTTAGTAAGCGGTGATACTTCCAAACTGCAGATTGTTTCCATGGTGGCGGCGTCACTCTTATCAAAAATTTCGTTATCTTCTCTCAGTGCTTATTCCACTTGTAGTGCAAGTGTCTGCGTGACGCCTGTTGATAGTATCCGGAGTCGAGTGCGCTATACTTACCAGCAATATTTAATCGAAAACGTGTGCTAAGGATTGATTTCTATTGTAGAGGGCCTTTGCCCATCATTTTGGGAAGTCCGGTGGTTCTTCCTACCTTTTAGCACCGTCAAAGAAGGAATTCAGAACACTACATATGTAAATATTCTCTGTGGGGCCGTTAACCTACAACCAATACCACCGTAGAGTCTTTTAGACAAGGCTGGAGGAGACAGTGTTAAAAAAGTGTGCCAGAGCTTAAATGTCAGATGTGTTGAAAATTGTGTAACAATTCACAAAGTGTAAAGGGAGCTTTGTATTTAAAAGGGAGTGTATTTTACTTGAAGTTCGTGCTATCTGCAGTCGATAAATTACTTTTGGAGAAGTGAGGGATACTACTGTTTGAAACAAAAGCGCTTTCAGTTTGCTCCGTTTAATAAAATCTGTTTTCAAAGTAGGTATTGAAGGCCAAGTTGAACTTTGGGAGTTACTTTGTGTGGGTGGGAATCGAGATTGCCACAGGAAGTTACCCGGTTTGAAACGTAAGGACATACAGTATGCCAGCTCACATTCCGTAGCAGTACATGTTATTAAGAAGCAGATAACTGCCGTTAGAAAGCTGTGTAAATGTTGGTCTGATTGTGGGAGTTGGCGTGCTTTTAAGAAAGCACGCAAGATTGGGGGCTGTAAGCTTAGAAGCATCGTGCAGTTGGACATTCTTGCATAGTAATGAATGACTGCCATTGTGGTCGCACTTTTCACCTGTGAAAAAGTTCTGTATCCTCTTTAAGACAGCGATATGTAAATGGGAGAAACCACTGCTCGTAAATAAACGCACTACCTTATATAATCACATACAACATGACAAACAACATGTACACCTAGAAGACACAACAACACTACGTACTTTGGGAACCGTGGCTAGCCATGTACACAAACCAAACATGGCATAGCACCTCTGCCACACAATGCAGAAAGTGGGGAGAGATGGGAGCAAAGTATGTTCGAAGGTGGCAAGTGATTCTCAATTATAAAATTATACAATGCAAAGTGTTGATGGGATGTTCCGACAGACTTGAGTATGCAGAGCACAGTCATGTGCATGTCAACATACACTGAAGGTCCATTGAGTGAAGTGGACAGTGGACGCAACCATGATAGTAGTCAGTAGGGAAGATTACGAAAACATAGCTCGTACGTGCCCCCTCCCCCCCCAAATCTTTAGCGTAGTGGGCTGGCTCGGTGTACGCAAGGCTAGCGTAGGGGAATGAATAAAAGGCATGTTTCTCTGGGTGTGGTTCTCTTCCGGAATGGCAAACATGTCTGTCAGGTCTGCGCAGCTTACACCGCCATGAGGCTGACGCCGTGAGCGAAGGTGGCTACGGGAATAATGCTCTCAGCCTGCTGGTACCCAGAAACCGCCATGGCCTCTGCGACGCACATATGCCCCACAGTTCACCTTTTGACACCGCCATATGTGAAAGAGGGCCCACCCCGTGCCGGCAGGAGCTTCTGGGCCGAGGTCTGCGAGCTGGGAAGGCTCCTGAGATCAACGCTGGCTACCGCGACACAGGCAGACTGCCCAGCCTGAGGCCCAGCACGGTGGAGTGCTATGTATACTACTAACACAGTAGTCCAACAGGTACCAACAGTGGAACGGTGTCTTGATCCCACAATGGACGATGTTAGAACTGCATCTGAGAGTGGAGATGAAGGTACTCCCTTCAACCAGGTGTAACCAACTCTAGGTCCCAACAGTGGAACGGTGTCTTGATCCCACAATGGACGATGTTAGAACTGCATCTGAGAGTGGAGATGAAGGTACTCCCTTCGACCAGGTGCAAGCAACTCTAGGTCCCAACAGTGGAACGGTGTCTTGATCCCAGAATGGACGATGTCCGATATTACCTGCTGCTTGTTGTTTTTTATAGAACTCCCTCCGTTGAGGTGCATCAGACTCTGTGCTTCCGTAGCTAATTGCTGCACATGATCATTGGGCTTGGCTGACTGCAGACTCTGGAGTACACTGCAGTACAGCAGGTCCGAACAGTGAAACGGGGTCTTGATCCCACAGTGGACGATGTTAGAACTGCATTTGAGGGTGGAGATGAAGGTACTCCCTTCGACCAGGTGCAACCAACTCTAGGTCCCAACAGTGGAACTGTGTCTTGATCCCAGAATGGATGATGTCCGATATTACCTGCTGCTTGTTTTTCACAGAACTCCCTCCGTTCAATCAATCAATCAATCAGGGTACTTGTAAAGTGCGCTACTTACCCGTGAGGGTCCCAAGGCGCTGAGGGGGGGGGGGGGCCGCTACTGCTCGAAGAGCCAGGTCTTGAGGAGTCTTCTGAAGGCGAGTAGGTCTTGGGTCTGTCGTAGGTGGGTTGGGAGGGTGTTCCAGGTTTTGGCGGCAAGGTAAGAGAAGGATCTGCCGCCGGCGGTTGATGTTGGATGTGGAGGACATCTGCGAGGGCGAGGTTGGCGGAGCGGAGCTGGCGGGTGGGGGTGTAGAAGCTGAGTCTGCTGTTCAGGTAGGCTGGTCCGGCGTTTTGGAGTGCTTTGTTTGCGTGGGTGAGGAGCTTGAAGGTGATCCTCTTGTCGATGGGGAGCCAGTGCAGGTCTCTCAGGACGGGGGTGAGGTGGCTGCGGCGGGGGGCGTTGACGATCAGTCGGGCGGAGGCGTTTTGGATGAGTTGTAGCTGCCGTTGGTGTTTGGCTGGGATTCCTGTGTAGAGTGCGTTGCCGTAGTCCAGTCTGCTGCTGACGAGGGCCTGCATCACTGTTCTTCTTGTTTTGGTCGGGATCCATTTGTAGATCCGGCGGAGCATGCGTAGAGTGTTGTAGCAGGAGGAGGAGACAGCGTTGACTTGCTTGGACATGGAGAGGGAGGAGTCGAGGATGAATCCTAGGTTGCGTGCGTGGTCGGTTGGTATCGGTGCTGTCCCCAGGGCGGTCGGCTACCAGGAGTCGTCCCAGGCTAAGGGGGTGGGTCCGAGGATGAGGACCTCCGTCTTGTCCAAGTTCAGTTTCAGACGGCTGCTCCTCATCCAGTCGGCGATGGCCTCCGTTGAGGTGTATCAGACTCTGTGCTTCCGTAGCTAACTGCTGCACATGATTATTGGGCTTGGCTGACTGCAGTCGGTGGAGTACACCGCGGTACAGCAGGTCGGAACAGTGAAACGGGGTCTTGATTCTGTGATTGAGGATGTCAGAAGTTAAAGTCTGTGATGATTTGTGTGTACCCCTCCAATCAGGTGCAACTAACTCTGTGCTTTCGAATCCAACGGCACGTGGCTGTGAGGCATTAATGACCACTGCCTCTGGCCTACACTGCGGTCAGCAGGGCTCACAATTCAGATCGAGTGGTGATTGTTTAATTACAGAATCCAGTAGGCAACTATCTACGTCTATTGAAATATACACAATATCCTTTTAGTATACTTGCTTGAAGAAGATTTTTTAGATGAGTTATAGGTTTAGTACAATGACCAAATTCTTCTTGGCAATGGAAAAGAACATTGAATAATAGTCTACACTGTGGACAGCAGAGATCGCAATTCGAATTGTTTTGATTTATTTATTGCAGAGTTTTTTGTAATTTATGTTGTTGTATTTTGTGAAGAGGAAGTGAGAAAAAGTATTCATGGATGACTGGGCTGACTATGGCCTTCAATTTACACTGCAGACAGCAGTGTTCACAATTTAGATCTAGTCGCTATTGTAGATGACGCAGTCCTCCAGTGTGCTCTGTCCGCACCACGCATACGCATCATAGCAGGGTCTGCACACCTTTTTTTGTTGCTTCGCATATGACAAACTGGGCAGCTCAAGTCAACGCTACGTGGCTGTGGGCCCTTGCTGACCGCTCTCTCTGGCCTACACTGCAGACAGCAGTGTTTACAATTCAGATTGAGTCGCTATTGCAGATGAGGCAGTCCTGTTTGCAACAGATATTGTTCCTAGTTCGGCCCGCCCGCAGCACACATCATCGCTGGCTGTACACATGCTGAATGCTTTTGATGTGGCTATCTGAGTGCACTAGACCTGATGGACCGTTTATGATACAATCTTTTTGTGTATTATTTCTGATCTACTGCCTGTATCTCAGTATACCACAAGTTATGGTTATTTTACGATAGAATCTTTTCTGTATTATTTCACATCTGGTGTCACTACCTTACTGCAGCACAAACTATTGACCCTTTTATTATTGAATCTCTGTGTGTGATCCAGTGATTACTGTTGTAGTTGATGCTAGCAGCAACCATTCCCTGAGGGCTGGTTTTACACTCACCCCACACGCATTCAGCACAGACATCACTGCATATGTGACCCTGGTAATAAAAAGGAGTCGAGCGCACGTGCCCATACCCACTTCCACTATCTATCTGTGTCTGTGTGTTCATTATCTATGCATGATACTGACCCTGGGCCATACCACATTACATTGTGCTGTGGACAGTGTAAGCAACCATGTTACCTCTGGCAGTGGGGAAAACTTTGGGTATGTAACTTTAAGGTGCATGGCTATCACAGGTGGAAAGCTACTTTACAGAGCATGAATATTGATGAAGATGATGGTTGCATGTTGTGTGTAGTGTAAGATATGTGTACATAGCAAAAGGTTTTCAAAAAAGCACTCTAACCAGAAGAGGAGTCTCTCATCAAACGCTGTAGAGAGAATTACTAAAATGGGTGGGGTCCTCCAACTGTTACAATGGGAAATGTTATGAATCAATCAAACGCTTTTCTTTAAGGTCACATGGCAATTGCGCACTGAGTGCGCAAGGAGGCCGCACCCGACGTGATTTTGAGAAAATATCTTTACCATAATATAAGTTTAATACAGTTAGAAATATATAAATGTTTAAAATATTTTAGATTATCACCTGTTCTCATATACACTTTAAACTTATTTAGATATAGTTTGGAGACAAAAAAAAATGAGGGAATGGCATACCCGGCGCGACACCATACGTCTATGATGTAACACAGGGCCTGGCAGCGTGCACTCGTCGCATGCGCAATGCGCAGTGGGTGCGACCCCATACGTACATGACGTAACGCGCAGCTTGGTACTGCATACCCGTCGCATACCAAAGTAGCAGCTGGCGCGACCACATACGTATATGATGTTACGCGGGACACGGTGCCACGAACCCGTCGGTTACGAAATGCGCTTCCTTTACGAGTTTAGCAATATGGCGGATAGGATTCGCGTGCTGATGGAGCTTGGTACACTACCGGTACGGGACTTTTTTTAAAATTAATTAAAAAAAGGATACTAGAGTTCCAAAATATTACAATATTAAATTAACATTTAAAAAACCTTCGAAATTCACGGAAAAAAACATAGATTTTACAGACTTTATAGTTAGGAATTAGCATTTTAAAAAACCTTTGAAATTCACTAAAAAACCATAGGTTTCAGGGACGTTATGGTTAGTTGGACATTTGACTCATATAAAACCAGAGAAATTCGCACGTTATAGTTAGTTGAGTTAGATATAACTCGCACGCCCGCAATGCACTGGTGATGATGTCACATATTACATCAATCATGACATGGTCAGTGACGTCACTGATGACATCTTAAATTAAATCACTGATGACATCACTGATGACATTACCCATGTGATAATCTGATGCACATACTGATGCCCTAATATAAACTTTGATACACGCACTCAAAAATACAGACTAGTATTTTTGAAACCATACATACAACAATGCTAGATACTACATACCACTCACTAATTCTAGGTCTACACACACATCCAGTCACTTATACATGCAGTTACTCATCAATACAGTACTATAATATGCACTCATACACCTATATATACAGTCACACTCTGCCACTCATCCATAGAGTTTCTCACACACCTAGTCAGTCATGCAAGGAATCAATCACATACCCATTTACTCATGTATACAGTTATACACACCAACTCTGTTATTTATACACACACCACATCACTTATTTATGCAGATACTAACACATACTTACTGTCTTATACAATCACTGATACAAGCAGACACTCATTTATACACCCACTCTTCAAATAACTTACTCTCACGTATAGTCATTTATAGACTCCAACACTCACATATACTGTCTTAAAACATATGTAGTTACTCACACATATACCACTGAGACATTCATTCACTCACCAACACACCCATACACACTTTAACTCATCCATACAGCCCTTCCCAGATGCACTTGAATCTATACACCCAGTGAATCATCCACTCACACATCTATGCACAGAGTTACACCCCCCACCCATTCAGACAGACACTCAGTCACCCATACAGATACTCAGACAACCAACCAATAACCATATAGATCCTCATTTAGCTACTCACCAACCCATGCAATTGCTTACACACCAACTGACAAACTAAACTGTGTGAATGTCTGTATCAGTCACTAACACATGGATTCAGTAAGACACAATTAATCACTTACTTATACAGTCAGTCATACACCAATTAAATCATACCTCCAGACACTTATACACCCATTCATTCTTCAATACACCTTGGCATATATATAAAACTTTATATAAATTTTATAGAAACACTCAGTCACTGGATGATGTCATCAGTAATGTCATTTGAAATGTCATCAGTGAAGTCACTGACCATGTCATGAATGATGTAATATGTGACGTCATGAGCAGTGAATTGCAGGTGCGTGAGTTATAGTTAGCTGAACTAACAATAACGGTAGAATTTCTATGGTTTTGTAAGAGTGAAATGTCCAGCTAACTATAGCGTCCCTGAAACGTATGGTTTTTTTCAGTGAATTTCTAAGGTTTTTTAAATGCTAATTTCCAACTATAACGTACCTGAAATCTATGTTTTTTTCAATGAATACATATATACATATATATACATATACATACATACATATATATATATTTTTATATATATATATATATATATAACATTTTGTACTAATAAAACAATGAAATTCACAAGTTATAGTTATCTTCAGTAACCATACCTTATGCAATAAAATAAATATAACTTGTTCCCCTGCCATGCACAGCCTTGTCATCAATTATGTCATTTCACATAATGCATCTGTTGTATCAATGGTGCTATAGAACATGTCATGATGTAACATTTGGGGTAATTAGCTGTGCATGGTGAGGGACCTGCATCCAGTCAACCCCCCACTGCGCACTGCCCCTGGCCTGCAGTCAGCCCTTCATTTAATCTCTCAGAGTCATGACACCCCATGCCGAACATAGTATGAGGACATGAGGTTAGACATGGGGTCTGGCCTGCCCCCAACCCTCTATGAGCACCCTACCAGTCACTGCTTGCAGCCTTCAGCTGTGTGTAATGTGGGGTTTGGCACAAGGCCTGGGTGCAGCCGGGTCCTGCGCGCACCCCCCTACAAGCACCCTGCCTCCCACAGCACACAGCCTTGTTGGTCTTGCCTGTCCTGGATGCACTCAGGCAGACTTACTTGCTGTCAAACAATCATAACACCATTGACTTTATCAGGATGTCAGCATATCAATATATAGAAAGAAAATCTATCATCTTTGTTAAAAAATCACCAATCTTTTAAATCAAATATATATTTTAGTAATTCACAGAATGCAGTATTTAAGAACAGTGATTATTATGAAAATGTTTAATAAAGTTTTATTAACATTTTTTTTACATGCTTGTGAGTCTTGAGGTTAACATATCTTTTATGATTGCATTTTGTGGGCTGAAAAATGTTAAAAGAAAGACTCCGAAACTGAGTGTTAAAATGGCTGCGAAACATCTTTGTTGATGTGAGGCAGTGAATCAGATCTTATCATTTGATTTGCTGGTCCCGCCTTACTGCTGCATTTCTATATATACATAGATTTAGAACCTTCATTTCTCAAAAATGACTGGAATGAATGTACACCAAATGACAAAAAGCATGGTTTCTGGGTAAAGATCTATCTTTCTGCCAAATTTGGTGCATTTCAGTTCAGCAGTTTTTGCTCTATTTCTGTCCTTATTGGAAATTGTATGGAGAAAATGTGTTTTGGCTCTCCCTTTTTTTGCTTGGCCCACGCTTGACAGATCATCCTGAAACTTTCAAGGAAGGAGCTGAGTAGGCTTAACCTGTATCATGGAAATGTTCTTTAAGATTTGTCAAACGGCGCCAAAGGTATAAGCAAACCAAACATCAATTTCCTATGGAAACCCAGTCCTAACTATATATGTATATATATATAGGTAGCCTAACACTCAGAAACTCACTCTCTGCTCCTCTCTCCCTTAAGGAACTGGCGCTACGTCATAGGGGTGAGTATCTGTAATAATGCAATAACTGTCCATGCCCAATAAGGAGCCAGGAGGCGTGCACTCCAGTGCATTTGGTATTTAGTCAATCAGTGGCTGGAAAACACGTTTTGGCAGGGCGTGAGCTTTGTCCATTTCAAATGTGAAAACAAACATAAAGCCAGTTTAAAGTGCTTGTGCAATACAAATAAACAACTGACTACCTTCCATTGTGCCTAACCAGACTGCTGGAGTCCAAGCCCCCACTGAGCATGTCTTGTGGCTGTACATAGCTGGGGGTGGGAAGCAGGGTTATCTTTTAACTTATGATACCACAGGACACCTATGGAACTGCCGCGGGACCAACCAATTCACATATACCTAATTTTTTCATTCCTTCATGACTTCGACAAGTTTCTCTTTAAATGACAATTTCTTGAAGACAGCTGGACGGATTTCACCGAATTACAAAAAGCACGCTTTCTGAGTGAAGTTGTAACTTTCTTTTGTATTTTTAAATGTAGAAATAAACCTTTCAGATTGATACCTAGCTTAGTAATAATTTCAAATTCTTTAGGTCATTTTTCACTCGTGCAAATACTGCAGTTGAGGGGGGAATTCAAAAATAAGTGCCTTTTTTCTAGAGCCTCAGCCAACCAATGGAGGGGAGGAGAAGGATGACCAAGGTCAGGGGGCGAAGGAGGAAGAGGCTACAGGGGCAATTGGCAAGTCAAGAACCTTTCTTAATGGCAGCTGATGAATTTGTTAACACTAAAAAGATATTCCTTGCTTGCCACTTTGCCCAGAACCCAAACCTTAACCTCCACATTAAATTTGTATCTCTACCTCTTAGTCATTTAAATTAATGGGTAGAGGAGGTATGTTGCCCATTACCTCCATGTGTGTCTGGGCATGCTGTCCTGGATTGTGCCACATTTCTCCCACACTGTATTCCTAATTTTCCTGTAATGCCATCCCTTGCACAGTCCATTAAGCTTTATGTCAGTGGTGGAAATAGATTTCTTTTTTTTCACTGGCCTCTTTCTTGCCATGAGCTGATCTGTAAGGTACAATTGTCTTCCCTTCATGTTGGTCAGTGCATTAGCAGCTGTACTTTGCCAAATAATTCACAAGCATCTCCCTGTTTTAGTCTCAGTCTTGTCATCTACAGGCAATAAAATTAAGAATGAAGAAAGTCAGACGCGACATTTCTAATCAATGCAATGCAGGTCATCGTAATAATAACACAACTGTTAGAGCGCAAATTTCGACTCTTTCATTTGTAGGTGTGCAATATAATCATCTGTAGTCCGCACTTACATATAATCCTTTATTGTATTAACTTAGTCCATTAAAATGAGAACTGTAGTAACGTGAAAGGTAACATGTTAGGGATAATTTCAATGTAAACGTGAAGAAACTAATGAGGCACTACGTGTGGTTAGTTGAAAACATTAACGTGCAGAATTTTTACTTGTCAGCGACAAGTATTAACACAATTGATGTGCTTATGTAATGTGCTAACTTAGATGTGCTCAGTAATAATGTTCATTTTATATGTGTAATTTTATGATGCCTTTTGCTGTTTCTTATGTTGACCGATTTTGGTTGGCCTAAATTTTATTTTTCGCCTGGAACGTCTTGCATTAGATTTACTAGAGAATTTTAAGTACATGTTGGATTTGTCCTTTCTCACGTTTCTGTTGTCGTTGGAAAACTCATCCTTGTTAGCTAGAATAATGTCTTTGTTTTAGGAGTTAGGCTTAGGGAGGGAAGGATACATTGAATGTCGATACTGATAATAAAGAACTGTTAAACTTTCTCATCGGAGTAAGCCTGGGAATCAAGGTCATCTTGCCGAAGCCTGGGAGTATCGCTGCCATGTGAAAAACTACCTACAAGGAGGTGACTTGTCTGGATGGTGTGATGCCGCAATGCATCTTGGGTCACTACCTGTGAGAGTGAAGTATTGAAGTTAGGGACAGTGTCTTGGAACTTCTGCCTTGCCTTGAGAGAGAGAGAGCAACTTACAACGAGCTCTGTAGCTTTATGCTATTTGACCCAATGTGAAGAAACTTCTATGGAAGACTTCTCACACTGACACCTTTATAGATCTTGTCTTGGGACATGCTAAGTAGGGATGTCTCACTAGCGGTAGTCTAGGGTCAGACAAACGCTTTATACCTACGAACTTCCAATGAAGGGGAATCTCAATGTTTGTGCTAATATCTTCTGTATTCTGGTCCTCAAACTGATTATTCTGTGCATGTCACACCGCCTTAACGTCACCTGTAGGTTTGGCTTTATATTAGTTCCAATCTAGTTTTACACCCTTATCTTGAGGTGCTTGTACATCCAACTGTTCTTGGCTTTGTAATAAACTAACTAAATCTAATTGGGAGTCTGTGATTCTTCGGAGTCATAGTTCATTGGAACTGTATGATTGATTGGCTAACAATTTTCTCACCTCCATGCTTTCAAGCTGATAAAAAGAGTCATCGGCCTGGGGTTCCAGAGTAGATCTAGAATGTGGAACCCGGCACCTTCACACCCATATGTAAACTAATAGTTTGTTAGATTGGGCATTAGGGAACCAGAGGAAAATGGCCAAAAATCAATTAAATTAATGAAAACAGACTTATAACCATACCTCAAATGGCTCAATCCATGAGGTAGCCCATGTGATAAAAAATTCTCAAAAATAGAAAAAACATACCTAGTGTCCCTCCAGAGCTCAAGGGACCCTGGTGGAAGCCAGATAAAAACTGGCAAGAAATGAATACACTAACTAAAAATTATATTAATCCTAACCAACCACCTACAGCAACCAGCTCACAAACACTGTATAATAACAGGCAACAGATATAGAAAAACAGAATTGAGCATAAATATCTGTGGACTCCTAAAGTGTCATAACATATACAACGCTCCCAGAAGAAGGCATTTAAAAATGGAAAAAAGACAAGGCTAAGCACCCTCTTAACAGTGACAATTCATAATTCTCTCACAAAATGTAGACGTTCTAATGTATTGGTTAATTCAATCACATTCTGGCATTTTTATAGCAAAGTCCAGAGACTCCAATTTCGGGACAGCATCTTAATTATTGTTCTCAATACTTTTTAGAAATCGACTGTGGATTGTGGTGCAAAGAAATTTCAGCTTTTAATAGTGTCCTAAAATAATTATAATCAATGAACACTCACACACACTGGTGAAAGGGCTGGGCCAATACATTCTAGACCTGTTCTAAAGTCACACAACAAGGGTTCTTTTTTGCAGCATGGAAGTCTAAAGGGGAGAAAAGTTGTTCAGAAACAGGAATTTAGCCAGTAATTCTCTTGGATACATAATAACCCACGGACAACTACTTAAGGTTAGTTAGTTTATTACAAAGCCAAAAATAACTGGACATAGAGACAACTCAACACGAGGGTATAGAAATACAAAGGAATTAGCATGAAGCCAAATCTGCGCATCCAATCTATACGGTGCAGCATGAACAAAACAATCGATTCAAGAAGTAGACTACAGAAAATCCGTAAGCATAAGTCCAAATTTCCCTGCATCGAGGGTTGGTGAGTAAAAAGCAGAAATTCTATCCCTGCTCTAACACTAAGGTGAGATCCCTACATAAGCATTCCCAAGGAAACAGATAAAAGGTGTCAGTGCGTGGAGTCTTCCTAAGAAGTCTCTCCACTATCAATGGGTCAAGTAGCATAAAGCCACCATTGCAAAGAAAGAGCTCATTCTGAGATGCTCTCTCTCTTAAGGCAAGAAAGAAATGGGGCTCTTTCCCTAGTTCCAGCAATCAATTATCCAGAAGTAACACTCTCATAATGCATCTCGCATCACACCATCCACTCTGGGTACAGTCCTGAATGTCCTTTTCCATGATGTCGTCCTTGTTCCTTTCATGCAACAATTTGTCCTTAGTTCCCAGATCTTCTCCTTTGTGAATCATAACGTCCTTCCTTTATTTACCCAAGTCATACGATTGTAACTTCAACATCATCAAACTCTTTATTTCGGTAAGATACCATAAAAGATAGAAACATTCAAAGTGAACATCATCCATTCCAATTAAGAAATAACATACAGGTAGGTATTCGGAAAGGTGCAATTAAAAATACCAAAAGATGTTGAGACTGTAACAGCGAGCAAAGGGTACCTGATTACCACAATTGTCATACAAGTCACGGCTTCCAGGCCACGGGTGAGGAGAGCTTACTGTACAGCATGACAAAATCCCTGTATAAAGTGCAAATGCATTGGTTTAAAATTTGTACGAATATCTGACCCTAAAATTTACATTCATAGACAATACGCAACATGATTAAAATGCTTATTTAAAATACTCCAGTATTCACGATAAAACAAAATAGAAACAGGTAGAGTCTGATGATATTCAAAGACAAAGGACTAGTTACATTTAAAATTATTAGCCATTATTGCAATTGATCAATGTGGGGCGGGTCGTCGCATCGGTGGCTCTCATGGTTGGATACGGAGATAACAGTGCCCTCTTTCTGATCCCCCAGGTGTGGCCCAAGAATTTGGCAGTTGCACATACGAATAGAGGTCTTGCATCTGATTTTAATATGTGCAGGGCCACTCTAAAATCCTGAGACCCAAGTTGTCTGCAAATTGGGATTAACCATTTGCCCCTAGGTTTCACATATGCTATACATGCAAAAAGCATATGACCTATTGATTAGTGTGGGCAGGGGCAGCCCTTTGGCTGGTCTTTGTTAATCAGCCAGGAGTTTGTGAATGCATTAATTGGGAGACTACCGTGCCTGAATTGGATATAGAGTTTCCTGTCGGCTGGCACCTTGATGATATCAAGGTAGCTTTCTAGGGAGCAGCAGGCTTTAAAAGTTCTAAATTCTCCGGTTAGTTTGCCCTGATTACTGTTGGAGTATGCATTTTGCTCGACCCAATCCCAGTATAGTAATTTGATCTGGCTTCTGGTGAGGGTCGGTGGACTGCCAATATTGTGTCCTAGTAGGCCAATGCTGGACAAAAGACCTTTGACATGTTTGATCCTGCCTATTTTGTTTGTAGTGTCTAGGGCACAAACTTCTTTAAAGGCTGTGACATAGGGGGTCAATTTAGGAGCGGTGACCAATCTCTGCCTAAAAAAGCAAGGGGCTAAGCTTCGCTAGATCATTAATTGGCTTGATGCCCATATCAAGCTTTAATGGACAGAGAGGAGTACTTTGTGGGAGGGATGCCAGATTTCTGAGGAGCTTGTTTTCTGTGGCTGTGAGGTCACTTGCTCTCACCATGCACCGCAACTCTGCCCCATAAAGGGCACTGCTCACTGCCTTGCAGCTATATAATTTCAGCACAAGTGCAATTGGCTTGGTGAAAGAGAGACAGTGCTCCTTCCTCAGAGCCCCGATTGTAACTTCTTCCCTCCTAGCCTGGCTCGGAAAACAAAGACATTATTCTGCCTAAAAGTGTGCTTCTTCACCTGCAATAAAAAAACGTGAGAAAGAACAGATTCCATACACACATGAAATTCAACTATTAATTCCAAAGCGAGAGTTGTCAGGGACTTGCATTTCAGGTCTACAATTTCAGCTAACATAAGAAAGCACCATGTAAACTTTACAAATTCACATAAACATTAATGCAGTTTCCACTAAACCATTTACCTACGTTGAAATGTCATAATTAATAAACACATTTAGTACATGAATAATTGTCAGTTTCACAATACGAGTTCTTCATATTAACGTTTTATGCTAGTTACATTAATTTTCTATGTTAATTCTCCACAACACTTATCATTGCCTAAAAAACTTCATGTATTCATGGTGATACATTTCACAATTCTAGCACTTCATGTTAATACAGCAGATGCTTATATGCGGGTGCGCTCTAAACATGATTATGATGCACCCCTACAATTGAAATGAGATTTCCACTCCATAACTGGCTTCACAAAATGGTGGATGAAGACATGGCTTGGCAAGTCATGTGAGATCAAAGAAACAATGGCTCTGTACGAGGCACATGCCTGTTTCACAAAATGTTGTTATGTTATTGTAACTTATTAAGCGCTCGAATACCCTGAGGTGTCTTGTCACTGAAGCTCAGGAGATCATGACTGGAGGGGGAAACTAGGTCTGGAAAAGCCAAGTTTTGGGCTCCTTCCTAAAGGAGATCAATGAGGGCGAGGATTTAATATGCAGGGAAAGTGTGTTCCACAGCTTAGCTGTTCCGTAAATCAGACTTCGGCCAAAACAGTTAGTTTTTTTAAATCTGGGAGTACCCATATGTTTGGCTCCAGCAGAGTATAGAAGCCTGGTGGGCTAGTACCATTTAAAAAGATTTCTGAGAAAGTCAGGGGCCGAATTATTTAAGGCTTTATAAGCAAGGCATAAGGCCTTGAACTTAATGTGGCTTACCACTGGAAGCCAATGCAATCTTCGAATTTCTTTTGAAATTTGGGTAAACCTAACAAAACTTTGGAGGCTGCATTTTGTACCATCTGCAGTTTTTTTAAGTGTTGACTTTGGATAGTCATATAAAGACCTTTACAGTAATCTTATTTAAATAACACTAATGTTTATGTTTGTGAGATTTATAGAGCGCATGGCTGCCCAGGGGCTTTCAAGCTCTACGGAGAGAGGGCCCACTGTAGAGACTTAGTGTAGAGTAGGGAGCCTAGGGAAACAATCACATCTTGAGTTTTTTCCTGAAACTTCTCTCCTCTCTGATCAGTCTCAGTTGCTTGGTCATAGAGTTCCATAACTTTGGAGTAAGGTGTGAGAAGGTTCTCCCTCCCCATCTAGATCTCTTTAGACTAATGGTGTTCAAGAGGTGGTCAGATGAGGACCTGTGATATCTGTTGGGGACCTATGGGGTGACCATGGTTTTTAACAGGGTTGGCTCCTTGTCAGACATGGCTCTGTGGGCTAGACATAGAGCTTTGAACCTGACCCTCCATTAAATGGGGAGCCAGTGCAGTTTTTCCAGTGAGGATCTTACTGACTCCTGTCTAGGGATCTTCAGGAGCATCCTTGCTGCGGCGTTCTGGACAATTTGTAGCCTGTCGGTCATGCATTTAGGGGAACCCAGATACAGGGAGTTGCCGTACCCAGTCTTGAGATCACTAGGACCTGGACCACTGTTCTCCATGCCTGTTTTGGTAAGGGGTTCAGGATCTTACGGATCATCCACATGATGCAGAAATAAACTGAGGAAAATGTTGTGGATTGGGTTTCCATCGAAAGGTTGTGGTCTAGCCATATCCCTAGGTTTTTATGGAGGATTTTGGGGTTCAACGGTAACAGGAGAAAAATTGAAAAATGAGATGTATGTTAAGTTAGTTAAAGAAATGTTGTCACCAGATGTTGCAGCCTCAAATTTCAAATACATTTGATTTACTTTATCCCTGAAGGTACCTGCAATACTGTTGCAGGATGTTTGACTACTTATAGTAAAAAATGTTCGCGATAGTGTAGAGAGTTTGTTTACTACCTGGAATAATTCTTTAGAAGAATTTATACCAGCTTCATTTTGTTTTGTAATAAAAAAGCACTCTTTTCGTTAATTAGTAAGCTTTTGTTTTTGGACAATGCCATTTAGTGGCTTTCTTTTTCTAAGATGTCATATTGTGACCTCCAGCGTCTTTCTAGTCTTTTACAGTTTTGTTTTTCTAACCTCAGTGCTTCCGATAATCAGGGAGCAGAAGGAATCCTCCTGTTTCCCAATTACTGTATGGTGGAGAAGCAGATGGCTTACCAAGGAAGAAGTACGCATGGGGAAAAAAGACAAAATGCCTGCCTAGACCAAATACTTTTTTTTTTTAAATGGAGGATGAGCACGTTACAAGGCGTAATGACGAAGTATTGGGCTTTACGCATCACATCTGTAATGTGAAATTCTGGAATTTACTTCAGATTCCGCCAACATATAGGAGAATTTGCCTGGGTTTAGCCCGTTGGTGAAGTTCTAGTGTCTTTATTCATACAATTGTCCCTATTAAAATGTTTTTCAGGCATTCTGTCCTTACACTATTCCCATATATATGTACTTGGGTAGTCAGATGTGGGAATAATAGCTGATATGAAGATTTTGAGAGCTTTCTCACACAAAATAGTGCATGGGGTTGTATAATTCGAGGAGATGCTATTTGACAACAGCAGACAAACTTAACACAAAAATCTGCATCTACATAGTTAACAAGCTATGCTGTTTGCCTTCTCCAAATCAATGGTGCATCGTGCCTCAGTAAAATTATATCAATTGCCACTCTGTCTAGTCCCCTGTGACTTCTGAACTGAATCTAAAGCCACAGGGAGTACACATTTTGCTCACTCCGTTCGTCTTTAAAAACCCAGGTTCCTATTGTAAATAGGCATCTCTGGAAACAGAAAACACGATCTTTGGGAAGGTAATATGGCTACTCAGAACGAAAATGATGCTCAGGTATAGGGAGGGCTGATTGAAAATTCCTCCTCATCAGCTCCCTTGGGATGAGGTATGGGGACATCAGACCAGCCCGAACACATCCCCCACTCCATTCTGACTTTTGTCTCTCGCAAAGTTCCCCCCTGCTTGAACTGATCTTCCAAACTCCTCTCCTACCCTCTGTAGCCCTCTCCCTACATCCCTGTCCCACACAAAAGCACATATTTACACCTGCTGAGGGTAGGTGGTAAATATGTGTGTTAGACTCCTCATTAAAGGAAATACCATGCGGAATACAGCAAGGCAGTTCTGTATCCGCCGTTAGTCTTCATTCCAAGGGGCTTAACTCCAAATTGCATAGTAGTTGGGGGTTTTATCGCCCAACAACATTAACTATGGGGCATATTGTCAAGGAGCTATCGCCGAGTTAACGGCACTTTAGCGCAGCCAAAGTCGCGATAAATCCATCGCCCCATTCACAAGCCGGTGCAAACTGCCAGTTTCCCCGCGATAGCAACCTCAAAAAACATAGCCACGGATGACCCCCGCAACTATCGCTAATGAGATGCAGAGTAGGCGTACCCGAGCAAAAAAGCTGTGACAATACCAATCCACAACATTCTCAACGACCAGCCCGATCTGCGATAAGAACACAAAACAGGCAATAAGGTGCGTAAAGCAGCAGGAAATTAACACCTGCTCTGACCTGGTGCAAAGTCGGACGACAACTGGCTGCAGCCAAGGGAGCACAGCTCATAGCCAAACATGAAGAACAACAGATGCCCCCGAGCAACTAAACATGCAGCCCGGAGCACCAAGAGGGCAACAACACATACCCCACCCCCATCCCAGACCCCACCCCCTCTACCTCCTGACAAGGAGAATGCACATCAACCCCACGAAACCATGACCCAAACAAATCGCCTGAAGTCGCACAACCACAACACCTAACAGACAGGCGTGGCCACAAAAAGTGAAACACACATCCACATCATATAACCAAAACAAAACCTTTATTACATATAAAACAAATAAAAACAATCATGAAGAGGCACTGCGTGTCTTCTTCGGGCATTCTGTAAGTCACAGCCTGCAAGACAGAAAGACAGATAAGAAGGTGTGTCATGTGCCCATTTAAGGACAGAGAGGGAGAGCGACAGAGAGAGGGAGAGAGAAAGAGAGAGGGAGAGAGAAAGAGAGAGGGAGAGAGAACGAGAGAGTGCAGATACTGCGGACCCAGTGCTCACCTGCAGCCACTGGTGTTTCTCCAACCACGTGCCGGCACACACTGCAGTCCCCCAGGTCACTCATCTGAAACAGTTGCCAGCGACATGAATGGCAGAGTCCATACAGTAGCACACGCCATCACTGCTTGCCCGCGCCTCCGCACACAGGCTGCTGCACCCCAGCCCCTCCCGCCGCCCAGCGGAGACTGCCCGCCCCTGCATGACCAGGCCTCACTGCTCACCTTCCAACACCGGCGTGTCTCCATGAGGGCCCACCACGTGCCGGTAGGATCTCCAAGCCCATGGCTTGCGACCATGGCACCCTCCACATCATGCAGCCACGCACCATGGGCCACCAGGTCACACACATGATTCTGGGTCTTGATTTCGCAATGGCAGAAACACATCAGTGCACAGGGCATCATCCCAGGCTGCACACCCGCTCAGTCGAATAGGTGCCACTAACTCTGTGAACTGTGAGGCGATGCCACGTGGCGGGAGGCTCGCACTGCCCATTGTCTCAGGCCTACACTGCGGTCCAGCAGGGCTCACACCAATGCCACCATTCCGGAACGCCCGGACGGCGCATCATCGCAGGCTGCATACCCACTCAGCACTGAAGGTGCCCCTACCTCAGTGCACCGAAAGACACCGTCCCGTGGCGGTGTGCCTGTGCCTGCCGCAGTGCATCCGGTGCCACAAAGTCTGTGCACCGCTAGCCATGGACCCTTTATGATTGAGTCCCGTGGTGCGGATGCCATTTTGTCACCCCCGGCACTGGGCAATTTGACGTAGCAGGGCCCTAGGCCCTCATGCATAAATGATACCCACACGGAGACACCCAGGCAGAGAGTGGATATGGCGTCCAGCATGTGCGCCTGGCCCTTTTCATTGGCACGGTCACATGTCCTGTGACGCCGGTGCCGAATGGGTGTGGTGTGGGTGGGAACCAGCCGTGAGGGAGTGGCGGTGGCATGCGGACAAG
Organism: Triturus cristatus; assembly: GCF_964204655.1. NCBI lineage: Eukaryota > Metazoa > Chordata > Amphibia > Caudata > Salamandridae > Triturus > Triturus cristatus. Next base: position 633,614,418 of record NC_140587.1, read on the forward strand.
TAGACCTGTGAGCAGCAGATCCCCACAGGAAAGACCTGGGACATGTAGCGTTGTCATCCATTCCTGTGAGCGTGAGTGGAGTGGGCTGCCCTGCCTTATGCCAGGCCAGCGTAAGGGTGTGAACAATGACCCCGGGGCTCTGTGCGTGCTTCTGTTCTGGACAAGGAAGTAACAAATGCATGTTTCCCCATTCTAGTATGGGCGCCACCCGGCATGCAATCAGCAATGTGTCGCCCTGTGACCTAAGTCCCACAACATGAGCAACATGGACGTAAGGTGCAATAATAGAACCTACATGCATTCATGTCTTCACACTTGCAAGATCATAGATATGACAGATCATTGTGAAAATGAATGTTTAATGCACATTCAATGGAGTGTTGTATGCGGAGCAGTACAGGGCCATGCAAAGCTCACCTTGCAGCGTCGGCCCATCGCAGGCCAGCCAGCGTCCTTCTGCGAATGACATGTTCCTCAGTAGTGGAGGAGTTCAGTCCGCAGTCTGCTATCTGTGTCATGCATGAGCAAACAGAATATGGCAGTCCATGTCGAGGTCCAAGGTGAGTGTCGCAGAATGCATCGGGGGACACTGGAAGGGGATGATGCTGAGGGGCAGAACCAAGCAGTGACAGGCCATATGGTGGACATGGATGCTACTGCTTCCTTATGACCACGAGGCCAGATTCATCCACATCCTCGTCCTCTGCTGTTTCAGGTGCGTGGTGGTGTTCTGTCTCCAGCACTGTGTGGCAGTGACACCGCAGTGACACCGCAGGGGCCGTATGTGGAATGTCTGCCGCACTGTGTGGCACTGGCACATCAGTGGGCGGAGATGTGGATGGAGTGGTAGCAGCAGCATGCATCGGCCCCAGGCCTTGTGGCAGCAATGCCATGAGGATAGTCTTTATGGCATTGAGGGACCCAGCTACCTCTCGCTGGTGTGCAACCGTGTCAGCCACTGTTTCTACATGGTTACGCTCCCTGTCCTCCATGAGCCTCCACATGAGTTCCAACTCCCGGGCGAGCTCACTGGAGCCACTATGACTGGACAGTCGTTATGCCTCTGAGTCAGGAGTCTGGCTATTTCAGCCATGGTTCATTGGAGGGCATGGAGCAGACTGTCGGTGTCTGTTAGGGACTGTGAGTGGTCCCTGATGAGACTTAAACACCCACGTATGGTGTCTAGTTTGGCTGCCATGTGGTCGAACCCCACCTGCACCTGTTCGGCCAGCTTCTCCTGGCACCCCAACACACGGAGTTGGAAGGCCATGTGTTGGTCGTGGGGGTCCTGGGAGGCAGCCGTGGTGGTGGGTGCTGCCTACTGTGTGTACTGTGCAGGGGGTGGGTTCTCCTCGTAACAGCAGGGCTCACCTGCTCCTGGAAGTGGGCTCCGGAGGCTCTTCACAAGCTGTTGGAGGGCATTGGAGTCGAAGGTCTGGTTGTCCTCTTCGTCATCAGAGAAGAGAGGTTGGGACTGCTCTGCAGGAGGTGTTGAATTTCCCTCTGCAATGTGAGGGGGAGATGCAGTTTAACATTGTGTTCACATGTGAGTTGACGCATTGACCATATTTACATGCAGACTGAATGACAGTGTACATTGTGACTGTTTGTGGGGAGCTGCCTATGTGATGTGGGACAGTGGACATTTCGGCCACTTCACGGATGTGTGTTTGTACTTGTACATTGTTAACTCACATTTCCCTGCGATGCCATATGTGATTGGCCAGTTACTGCACACAAGCGGGACCAGTTGTGTCCCCTGTTCTGTTGTGGACGTGTTGCGGATTGTGCCACATCGTTGTCAATGTTGTTGTGCTCTGCGTGTGATATGTGTGCTGCTTTTTGGGGGTGTTGCCCCTGCAGCTCTAAATTGGCTGTCCATGATTCCTTTCATGCGGCGTGCCTCTGCCTTCTGTGCTTCTACAGTTCTGGGATGTTGCATTCTTGTGTGCATTGGTATCTTGGTGGGATTTGGGGGTCTGGGGCAAGGTTTGTCTGATGATGTGCTGTGCTTACTTGTGCATGTGCGCCATTGTGCCCATCTCCCCCCTTCCCCCCAGTCCCTGGTCGTTACTCACCCTGTTGCTGTTGTGTCCGGTCCTGTTGAGCAGTGTCCGGTCCCCCAACTCCTGCCACCCTCTCCCCACTGATGACTGTGGACACCATTTTTTATCCATCTTGTCCAACTCCGCCTGTGGCGCTGGACTGCCCCCTCCCGTCTGCATTGCTGCCTTCCGGTTGTTTGCGAGCTTCTGCTTGGTTTTGCGCTTGACATCATTTCAGCACCTCTTGACCTCGTCCATTGTCCTCGTCAGCACTCTGCCTGCATTCACCTTGTCCACGATGGTCTGCCATATTCCATTTTTATTTGCCAGCGACACAGTGGAGGGGATGAACAGTAGTTGATGGTGTTCTATCACCTCTGTTATCAGGTTCCTGTTTTCCTGCAGACTGAACCTTTTCTTCCTACTCTTCTTCTCCTTGCCCTTCCCTGACCCCGAAGTCCCAGGCTGGTCCTCTGGGGTGCTTGTGGGGTTCTGTTTCTCCTCTGCACTTGCTCCGACTGACTCCATTGTGCTACGCTGTTCTTTGGCTTTTGTATGTGTTTTTTTCACCTTTTGTAGTACATTTTCCCGCATGTCGCATGGGGATTGCAGGCCTGTGGCTGGTTTTTGCTGATTTTTGTATCGCGATTGGCATCATCGCTGCTTTTTTCGCATTGGTGTTTCACATTTTTGAGGCGTCACGTTAGTTTTAATGCGTTGGTTTGACGCGTTGTCGTGGGACTATCACATGTTGTCGCTGGCTTGGGAATACCACGTTGACACAGAGTTATTTTCCCGCGATGGACTGCAATGTGGTGAGTTGAGATAAGCTACTCTTGCGGTAGTTACCACATGTTCTTGAGAATATGCCCCTATATGTGCAAAGTCTCCACCCCACCAGTACCATACAACTCTTAACCAGGTCTTAGTGAATGGTTACAATGTGCTATTAGCAGTCAGCAAAATTCATTGCTTTGAGATCGCAGAAGAGACACAAAGCACTAATACATGTCATTTTAAGTTTCAAGTGGGGGGGATACTTTGTTAAAATTTGATAACAAAATGTCCTTTAACGCACAGGTCAGTGCTGCTGTAGGCATGTGCTATGGCCTCTTAAAATCCCTGAAGAAATGTTGTTCCCTTTACCTGGGCAATATCAGAAAATAATAGTTCATGCCATTGTCACACCTCTACTGGAATACGCGAACGCCCTTTACTGGGGCCCAGCATACCAACTAAAAAGATTGAGGGAGGTAGTTCAGAATGCGGGGGCTCGGATTCTCTTAATAGTGCCTAAAATAATCAATCAATCAATCAGGGGATTTTTTAAGTGCGCTACTCACCCGTGAGGGTCTCAAGGCGCTGGGGAGGAGGGGGTGCAGCTCCCGCTCAGCTGAAAAGCCAGGTCTTGAGGCTCTTCAAGAAGCCAAGTGCAGCAGCATCTTAAGGAGCTACAGTGGCTTCCCATTAAAGATAGAGTGAGATTCAAAGGACTTGTCTTGACTCACAGAGCCACTCTGGGCCTCGGTACCTCATGAAAAGGATCAGGCCGTATTATCCGGCCTGTCCACTGCGCTCTTCAGATGCGCTGTTGGCAGTGGTCCCAAGGACAAAGAGGAAAAAGTGGGGTGGTTCATCCTTCTCGTTCATCGCAACTACCACCGGGATCTCTCTCACTTTGCAGCTTCGCTCAATAATGGACAAATCTCATTTAAACTCCATTTGAAGACATGCCTATCTGAAAACACATTTAGATGACCTGTTGTGCATGAATTGTTTACAAGCCTAGTCAGCGCCGGGACACTCACTGAGCAGCTGTGCGCTCTATAAGCCCGATGATTGACTGATTGATCCTCTCAAAATTAGAAGGATCATCCTGAGGAAATTGTAATACACAAAGTCATTTGCACAGCTCACGATCTGCACCTCCTGAACAGTTCTGTGTGTAGGTTGTTTCTCGCTTCACCCAGTGCCACTTAGCAGGTTAAGACCTGAGCTTGCCACATTTTCTAAACAGTAAATCAATGTTACCAAACCAGGCTTTGGTTCATCTCTGTCTGTGAATCAAGTTTAAGTGCTGTGGAAGCTGAAGGAAACTGCATGAATTCCTTTATTTCCATACCACCTCTGCTAGAACAGCCACTGCCAATGTCTGATGACCTGAATCCAATGTTATAACCACCTTATTTAAAAAATGCTGTCCCTGATTCCGGGAGGGCCATAAATTGTGTCACTTTCACGGTGCAGATTGTGCACCCTGTAAATAGAAATGGCGTGGGGTTCGATATCTACCGGGCGTAGTGTGCAACACATTCTTATTTTCACATATCAGAATGAGGAATAGCGTGCCAATGGTGCATGTCATTTCCCCTTTCGCGTTTGAATGTGTGCAAGCTGCCCGGCTAATTTGCCCCAATTCTGTCCCAACCCCACTTACCTGCAGACAGGCTCTGCATGCACAGGTGCTAAGAGGCCCAGCTAACCTACAATGGCAGACATGCTTTGCATGCACAAAATCTAAGAACCCTGGCCAGATGTACTAAATTTCCATTCTTAAAAGCGGTTGCAAATTGCACACCATCTTTTTTTGTGTATGGAATCTGATTTTGCAAGCCTATGTGCTATTATGTTGGCTCATGATATCACCTTTGGCAGTGGTCGCAGAATAAGCTGCCAAATTATTATTTATTAGGCAGGTTATAATTTGCAATCCCAGTGATTGACTGCATAAATAGTGATGGTGGCCTACATCCCAGTGCTTGCATTTCCAAATGGGAAACTTTGTTTTAAGCAGCTCGAGTTCCTTAGAGGAACTGATAGTGCACTTATAAAAAAAGTTTCCCGTTTCAGGAAATTCCGAAAGGAGCAAGCAGTGGTACCCTGGGCCACTGGCCAAACCCCATAAGGCTGCCAACTCAATTGCCAAAGAGGAGGGGATCCCAGCCTGGCACCTTCACCTTTGCAAATCAATATCACCTACTTAGAGGAGTCAGCAACCGGTCAATGGTTTGCAATCCGAATTGTGGTCACAAACCACTGATACACAGGTATCTGTCTGTATCCCAATATGGAAGAAATGCCCAATTCATGCTCCTTCTAAACTGCGTTTTAGTATGGTTTGCAAAATCCATTTTACAATTCCGAAAAACGTTTCTGACTCGTAAAATGGGTTTGTATATAGCAAATATAGATTTTGTAGCCACAAAGTGATTTTGCGAATAAGAGGGCTAGCGATCGCAAAATTATTTTGTAAATCTGGCCCCTCGTCTCTTTGCACTTCTGTGTGCGGAGTCTCAATGGAGTTTGCCCATGGGCAAGAGTGGGGGGACTCTTACCATTAGGACAACCTACAAATGCAGACAGACTCGGTATTCATAGTTGTGAGGTGAGGCACTCAGCGTCAAAACTATACAATATCAAAATAGCATTTATTTTAAATCAATGTACTCAAATAAACTGATGCATTGAATGTGGAATGTTATCATTTATGTCTGATGACGCCGCAATGCTTCGAGGTGGTTCTTCTGCTCAAACAAGACATAAACAAATGCATTTTAGGTATATTTATGCTAATTATTAAATGCATATTTCCGTATTTAGCACATTCAGACACATGATGTAAAGCCAATTGTTGATTCTTTAAGAGCTGCTGATCAGACCCATCCTCTGAATCCTGCAAGCAGGGGGAAATAACGAACGAGTTCCTGAACCTCAGTGCGGGTCCCTTGTTGGATTGCGTTCTCAAAACATTGGCTCAGTTTACCAACAGTGCTGACTAGTCTCTCTTTTTTCTTTTGATGTTATCATGCGTCATTCCTGGAAAGGTAGTAAAATGAACTTGTATTTGCATTCGGCCTTGGCCTCTAATGAAGGCCATCTGAAAATCACTAACCTCAGGTAATCTCTGCCTGCGTGGAAGATTGGGTAATAAGGCCAATTTAGACAGCGAAGGTAAACAGACTTTCCAAAGTACACACATTTCTCTAAAGCCTACAGCAGCCCATCGTGCAGCGTTTACAGGCCATTGCGATATATGCCTCGAGGAATCTCCCCTATGCTCATTAATATTTTGCACTAGCAAAACCTAGAGGAGGATGATTTTGGTACCCAGTAGATGATACGTAATAGGAACACATTGGAAAATGTTAGCACTAAATTCAGGGCCTCATTTAGAGTAGGGTGGGTAGCTAACCTCCGCCATGGCAGCAGAAGGTATGTATGCCCTTCTGCTCCCTGGCAGAGGACCGCCCGCTATATTTAGAGAATTGCACCAGCCAAGCAGGATTTCCTTAGCCTTTTGTGGAGCCACCGCTGTGGCTATTCCATTGAAGGGATTAAAGCTCTGCTGAGAAGGTGTCATGTTGATGCACCTGCTCATCAAACTATGGGCATATTTACAAGGGCTTATCGCCACAGAAACGTCACTTTTTGCAAACGTGCCTGTGGTGATAAGCCCTTCCTCTTATTTACAAGGAGGCGTTAAGCCACTTAATGTTGCTTAATGCCACCTTGTAAATAAAGCCCTCTATTTCACGCAACCCAGCACAGAAAGTTGCCTCTCTGCATTGTATGAAAGAATGGTAAATCTGCCCCTTTGTTTTTTAAAAATAAACTCCCAAAGGTGGAGTTGTTTTTAGAAAACAAAGTAATAATGGTAACAATGTGTAGGGAGGTTTATTCCTGCATTTGGGCTCCACTGTTCACGACTCAGGACTGCCATAACGTTCTGATGGTCCTGGGGGTGACAATGAGAGGTGGTTGGCATGCGCTAGGATGGGCCGCAACAGAGACCAGTTTACGCCACACTCGTCACTTTACCCCCTGGGGACTGCATCATCCAGCTGCTTGTGTGCCAGGAGGTGCCCAAACCTCATCTTCGCGCCAGGAGGCGCATAAAGCCGGTCTCAGGCTCCCGCAACGCGGGACGTGCACGGGCGTGTCCGTGTCGTGCCCGGGCAAAGCCCGGGCCAAGGGCGGGCCCATCTGCACCTGTCTGAGACTGGAGGAGGCTGGGCCTACCCTCTTGGCTCTCACTTATTCCACCTTCAGGACCTTGTCACGGTAGACTTGGCCACCCTTCAGCTCCAGTGGCAGAGGAGCAAGTAGGGAGGCAGCACCTAACACTTATTATTGTTGACATCTGTAAAATAATTAGCTGAAACCGGTTAAAGGTCTGAAGTGCTTAGGTGTTTTATGGACACTGTGTTTTGAGCCTCAGGGTTGGTGTGGTTAACCCCTGTGGACACGCAAGTAGACTTCGAGTCTGGTTATATTTGTGTTGAAGCGCGCTAATAGTATATTGGTCACGGTACGCCATGGGAAAGCGCAAGGTGACTACGGATTCTGGAAGGGCCACGTCAGGCCCAGTAGTGACCATGGAATCTTTCCTACAGTGGGCCACTGGAGTGCCTGACAAGGAGATAGAGATGGTTATCCGGCATCTCTCCAGGTCCCCTGTAAATGGTCCTCCCCCTTATGCCAGCAAGTGCCCTTATGACCATGGACAGTGCTGATGAATTATCAAATAATTCTGGGGTGCAAGAATTATATGGCCTGGACAGTTGTACGATGGGTCAGCATTTACCCCTTACACCTATAATTGTGGTCAATAACTCTAGGGGGATGATGCTCCTTCCAGCCAGGGGCATGTGGTGGGCACTCCTATAAAGCTTCCGGTTAAGCAACCGATAACTGCTGGACTTGACACGCAAGGGAGACCAGGAGGAGTAGAGCTGGTTAGCCAAGAGTCAGGAACAAAGAGAAAGGTCCAAATGCCGGGGGAAAGGCCAAAAGACCGTGAGCTGAGTTGACAACTCAGAAGTCCCCAACTGTTCAAGCAATCACAAAGGCAGACATGATGTGCGCACTAGAATCCGTCCAGGACTCTTTGAAGGTTATGATGGAGTCCAAACTCGGTTCACTCCTCCAACATCTTTCTTTAATCGAAAAGGGAATTTCTGATCTTGAATGATGTATGCCTGCAAGGGGGGAGGCTGTCAACTTGGAATCAAGGCCCCTAATGGGTCCCTTTGTAATGGAAGGACCCACTTTGGCAGCCCCACATTTGAATACCAGGGAGTATCCACCTACCTCTCTAAAGCCATTAGGGGCCCTGCACAGATCTGACGACCTTTGACCTCCTCTCTGAATCACAGAGTTTTAAATCCTGTCTCAAATATGGGCCCTGGGCAAGGCTTTCTATACAGGATCAATCCATCCCTGAGAGCAATAAAGCTAGAGAGCCATCTCAGGGGGGAGGGGAGGGGAGGGCTTAATATGGAATCTGCCTGTTATAAATCTTCCATCAGAATCAATGCCATATGTTGCGATCCTGGGGAATGCGCCAACTCTCACTCAGGGCACTAAGGAGGATAACTCTCAACTGAAGAACAAAGTTTTACATTGGTTATCTTGTAATACTGCTCTAGGCACAAGGGTAGAGAAAAACATTAACATGATGAGAAGGGTTGATTGGGTAGGTAGCTCCCCCAAGTTCTGCAAAGGTGATTGTGTTATTATCAATTTCAATGGACCTCATATTGCAGAAAGGATTCTGGCTACAGCTTTGAATATCGCACCTCTTGGCCCTATGTTATCCATTACGGTTCAACCTCTTGTTTTGTTTTTTTGCAAACCTGAGTCACTTGGGTGGAATCACATGCCTAACACCTTCAGGGCTCCGTTGAACAGGCACATGTCATCATATCCACCCCCCAGGTACACAAACTTAAACCCTAACTTAAATCATAGGCATTGGCCATTACAAGGTGGGCAGCAGTCAGTTTTACCTGCTATGGAGTTATCAAACCATCTTGAATCTTTGGATGCCATGGACACTTGTGACTGACTTAGCGGGCCTGCTCTTATGGACTCAGTGACTCCTATTATTCAGCAAGAAATAGCACGGCAAAGCAACGGGACTTTTGGTGAACTCAATCGCAATTTTATATCATGGAAAATAGCCAGCTTAGTTAATAAGTTTCTTGACCCCTCATGGATTTTATTTATAAAGCAGTTCAGTGTAATTTGCATGCAGGAAACATGGTTGTACGATAGCAGTTTATCATTGGAAGTCCTTCTTTGTTCCGGCTACCCCCTCAACCGCAGGCAGAACAAGAGGTGGCCTTGCAATTTATGTTTCCTTGGCAGTAGAATGTAAGATAGTGGCTTTGCCAACGGAGAATCCATGTTTACAGTCTTTGGTATTGTGCAAGGGGTCACACAAATTGGGTCTTATTAACTTTTATAACTCACAGCCCTGTGCAAAGGGTGCATGTAATATTTCCATGTTGGGCTCCTTTTTATGGAAACATCTGAATGTTATTTTTAAAAATGTTATGATCGCCGGGGATTTTAATATCTACCCATGTGGTGACCCCAGGAACTCTAGTCTGGCTGATTTGGGTTGTCCATGTGTGAGGGGAGTTCATTTTGAACACACCTCACAAGGTGATACGCTGAATGGTTTTCTACATGAATTTGATTTGTCATCCCTCATGTGCTCCATTGACCCCTTCAGTAAGGCCCTCATACCATCCTTTAATGGGTGGAGAGGTGGTTCATTTATTGACTTTATACTGGTATCAACGCCTCTACTTGACTTATTTATGGGATTTATCATTCAAGCCAGTGTACATAGTGCCCACAACCCTCTGTGTGTTTATCTTAGTGGGCCTTTACTGGCACATAGAGGGGAAGTGGGCAGTGTGGGGCGGTGAGATCAACAGATGGTGGAAGGCAGTTAAAATGGGCCCAGATATCCCCAGATGTATTTTATGAATCAATAACCGTCACGTGTGTCAACGAGTAAGCCCTGTGCACCACCCCGTTAACGGCCCCAGGAGAGGTCATCAGTGCTTTTAAAACCATTTCTGCTAAAATAAGTGATTTTTTAAGTGCCCCTGCTCGGTGATCTGCCACTCAGGTCCCTAGATTGTTTGATTCCCATTGCAATCGGGCAGCCAGGAAGCTGAGGGAAGAATTAAATACGAGCCCAAGAGATTCCGCACTAGTTAAAACCTGCCGAAGGGCACTCCTGTCCCCCTCTAAGGCGCTGGTCACATCAGATATGTGCCTTAACCTATCTATGATTCTTAATAAATACAAAGTCACCCGCCCCGGCACAATCTACTTGGCCTTCATCGATCTGTCATCCGCGTTAGATCCCGTAAATAGGGCTAAACTGTGGCAGACCATGTTGGCTATCGAGGTAGATGGCAACATTGTTTTGGACCTCCACCATGCAACTAAGGCGCAGGTCGGATTCTCTCAAGACTTAAGGGTTTCCGGCAATTTTGCAAGAAAAAGAGGAGTACACCAAGGGTGTATTTTAGCGCCCTTCTTGTTTAATTTATATATTAATAAATTGAATAAAGTTTTAACAAATACAAGGGTAGATTATCTGCAGGTAGGTTGACATGGTCTGCCCGTTTTATTTTACGCGGACAACGTGGTCCTTATATCTAGGACCGCTAGGGGATGCAAGCATTGCTTGACTCTTTCTCCTCCTTTATGGTGGATCTGGCCTTGTCAATAAATGATTCCAAATCTTATTTGATGCAGGTGGGACCTCGCCCGAAAAAGGTCTTTCAATTTACGGTTGGATCCGCTCAGGTTCCCTGCACTGATGTCTTCTCATACTTGGGGGTCCTAATGGATGAGCAAATGAAATGGGGCCCAAAAAAACAAAGAAAGAGGGGAGATCTAGTGCGCGCATATACAGCCGTTTAAAAATGTTCCTCTGAATTAGGTAGGAAGCCGATTGCTGCACTTTTAAAGATATATCAGGCTAACTGTGTCGCTAAAGCCTCTTACGGTAGCGAAATATGGGGTCACGTTACTATGGACGAGTCTCAAGTGGTTGAGAATACATTCTTGAAGCATTTGTTAGGTGTGCCCCAGGGAACGTCTAATATGGTGGTACATGAAAATCAGAGGCGCCCTATCTTTGTGACTTACTGGCTCACAGCCCCCTAACATTTTGGCTGAAAATCTGGCTGAATGAAGGATCGACTCTGAGTCGATTGATCCTGCAGGAGTGTATGACCCTTGACTATGCCCATCACATTCCCTGGCTTAGATATATTAAGAGCAGTTTTGAATGATTGGGAAGAGTTGAATTATTTACAAATCCAGAATCAGTGACCAATAAGGACCTGGGGTGGGCCAGGGAATCTTTTTGCAGTTTAAGAAAACTAGAGAGGGAAGAGCTGGAACTGAGGAAACGCAGTGGTGTAAATTTTTTATTTTGAAAATAACACAAACGACTGAGCCATATCTCCTGGGTCCTTTTAGCACCTATGAACTCTTTTTACTGACCAGGTTCTGTTTGGATCTGTTTCACCTCCTGTTGGCCTTGCCACGGGGGAGTAGTAGAGGCCAGATTCTAGAATCCTGTTGCTGCGACGGTGAGTCTCCAGAGGACCTACTTCCTTTTTTAATATTTTGTGAGATAGAATATGTGTGCAATGGGTTCAGGGAAGTGTGGAGATTAGGTAGCACCACTCTGGTTGAATCAAGATTCGCAAGTCAGTGCAAACTTGACAAAAGGTTTCATTACTTCAGACCCACAGACTAGGGTATCTCATGATTTCATACCTGTGAAAGCTTTCCGTATTTCGCAGAACGGACCACACTCGTATGAAATGGTGAAATACAGCTTTGATCCTACAAGAGGCCTAAACTCTTCTGATATTCTTTAATTTCGATAATTAATTTATAAGCATCTCAATGCATTTAGATAATGAAAGCCCCAAACCACTAGGCAAAGCTTTACATTTGATCATTGTACAACCAAAATTATTTTCATGAAAGGTAAACAAAAGCTAAACATTCCTAATGCAACTAGGGCACATTGTCACCTATGCCTTACAGGTAGTGGCTACACTCTGCTAAGCTTTACCAATATCTAACTGTTAGAAATGGGATTCCGATTTGGCTGGTGGGAACCATTACTCTAAGCTAGATACATGATAGAAGATAACCTGTGCTCACCCTCTGGTAGCTTGGCTTAGAGCAGTTAGGCTTTTCTAAAGGGTGATATGTTAAGTATTCATGCAACACACACACATAATAACATAATGAATACACCACAAAAAGACTCCACACAGGTTTAGACAAATTGATGATTATATTATGTACACAAGACTAAAATGACAAACATTCAATGTAAAGAAGTTGAGATATTGAATTATAAAGGAATAATGCAGTAAGGCGCTTTGAAGCAAGTAGCACTATAAAGGTTACTTTAGGTCACTCTGGACCGGGCAAAGTTAAAGTTCATGCTGAATGTGATGGAGTGCGAGCTGCCAGCAACAGGACCCATGCATGCCTCAGTGAACAAAGTACCTTTTCTGGTCGCAAACAGTGAGATGCGTCGATTTTATCCCTGCCGTGAAGGTGATGCATCAGTTCCCTACAACAGGTGTCAGAGTCGGGAGGCATCGAGCGAAGCCCAGATTCTGTCATGTAGTCAAGGGGATGTGTCGATCTCACCAAGCTGCAGTGGTGGTAATAGGATGACCGATGCATCGATCTGTGGACGCAAAGCGCTGGTTCCGATGCAATGCGGCAATTTTCCTCCCGCAACCGGGTAAATGCACCAGTTCTGCTACACACAGACAGGAGATGCGTCAAAATCCATGTTGCAAATTTCTGGATCACTTCCAGTGAGCCAAGCACAAGAGCAGGGGTAGAGATTTTAATATTCCTGAGTCTCAAGCAAAAGGAGGCAAGTCAACAAGCCTGTGTAGATCACTTGGAGTGAAGGCAGAGTCCAGCTCTCCTTCAGTAGAGTCAGAGAGCAGTAGGGCACCAGGGCAACAAACAGAAAAGCAGGCCTTCCAGATCATCAGTCCAGTTGAGTCCTTTAAGCAGCACAGCAGTTCTTCCGGCAGAGCTTCAGTTACAAGCCCAGTAGTGTCTGATTTGATAGTGTTAGAGACTCAGGGCTTATACCCAAAAGTGCATTTGATGTGTGGGGTGACTTCAAATCAGCTCTCTGAAGTGCACAAATATCAGTTTCAACCCAGTCCTGTCTACCAGGCTATCTGTGGGGGTAACCAGTCTTTTGTGTGGGTACAGGACACTGCCTATTCAAGTAAAGTGTTAGTCCCTCACGTCCATCCTGCCCAGGCAAGGCTGTCAGAATGCAGATGTATGCAGATGGGTAATCAGAAACACACTTGATGTGTTGTGGCTGTCTAGAGGAAATGCATAAAGTGTACCTGTCATCCACCCCAGACATGTATTGGAGATAGGCTGTCAGGCACACAGAACAATAAGTGCAGAGAAATGTCCACTTTCTAAAAATAGCATTCTTAAAACAGTAATGTTAAATTCAACTTCACCAGGAAGGAGGATTTATCATTACCATTCCAAAGATATGAAACATGAAGAAGCTTCTCCTTTCTGATCAGGAATTACAGCTTAAAAGTGTATTAAGGAATTACGAATGGTAGCGTTGTAGATGGGTAGGCCTCAAGCTTACATGGATCCCGGCCCTTAGGGTTACTGATGGCTTACCTTAGTGGTGACTTATATGTAATAAAAGGGGAGTTTAAGGCATGGAAAGTAGTTTTAAATGCCATGGCAAAGTGGCAGTAAACTGAACACACAGACACTGCATTGGCAGGCCAGAGACAGATTTGAAAGGCTACTTATGTGGGTGGCACAGTTAGTGCTGCAGAACCACTACTAGCATTTGAAGTACAGGCCCTGGGTATATGGTATACCACTTTATAAGGGACTTAACAGTACATCAAATATACCAATCAGGTATACACCAATTTCATCATGTTTAGGGTAGAAGCACATGCACTTTAGCACTGGTCAACCGTGTTAACGTGCTCAGAGTCCTAAGGCCAACAAAAAGAACAGCAAAAATAGGAGGTAAAAGGCAAAAAGTCTGAGGAAAGACCACCCTAAGGATGGCAGACCTAACATTAACTGTAAAGCTTTAGGAACTTGTAGTAGGTCCCATGCAGGAGCCAACTTATGAGCAATAGATCTTTACAACACAAAACCTTTTAACAACCAATTTGTAATTTCTTCTCCATCCTTAAGATTCTCCCAGGGATACCTTTACTGGTGACCATTAGGTTGGCAGTATCAGTGTCAACCCTTTATGGAAACCATCCCATAAAGACTTCAAAACAGAAGAAATCTGACATTGTAATAAGGATAACGATTTCTGTACACCATCTTTTTAAGAACCCCAATGTCTTCAATAGGATTTTAAAAGTTGCTGAGCTTCTTCATTTCTGAATTGCCTCTGCTACATGGCTAGAAATTTCTTTCCATTCTAACATTCTCCTTTCAATTTCCACATTAAAAAAAACCAATGGTTTCAAAGTTCCTATAGGAGGACGTAGAGGGGAGGGAATGGCTGGGCTCTTCCGTAAGTGACCAATTGATAATAGTTAGAGTAGAGGAAACCAAGATTTTCTTGGCCAGAACAGAACTACAAGAATCATCACCCTGTTGCATCTCTTCAATGGGGCTAGAACCTTTAGTAATAATGGGATTGGCGGGAATGCATAAATTACCTTTAAAGGCCATTCTATTGTCATTGCATACACGCCCTAAGCTCTCTGAAACAAGGTCCTTGAACCAAATCTCAGAGCCTGATTACTAAATTGAGCTATAAACAGACCCAGGAAGGGAATCCCGATTCTCTGATAAATCTCCTGAAACACTTACTGATTTAGAAACAGGGATTGGGAAACTGAAAAACTCTACTCATTGAGTTTGTCTAAGTATTGTCCCAGCCCATCACATAGAATGCTTTCAGATCTTATCTGCGACGCAGAAATCTTAATTTTACAGATCTCGTTCTCCTCACTGGTTCACATAAGCTACTGCTGCTCTGTTGCCTGATCTGATCAACACATGACAACCTTTTATCTGGGGAATTAAAAACAGTAATGCATTGATAATCTCTTTTAGCTCCCTACAATTGGTGGACTGGCAACTGTTCTTCTCTGTCCATTTGTTTTGAGCCGGCATCTCTTTTACCTGTCTGGTGATACCTTCAATGCACAAAAATACTGAATCATAGACCTTATTTTTAATGCTGTTTCCTGTGGAAGACCTTTCAAACATCAGCTTTAAACCAGGCTCCTTTAAATGTCAGGTACCTTGACATAGGCAGATGAGATTTTGTGATATTCAAAAGAAAGCCATGTTTTCATGATCTCTAAACCATTCTCTGCCTCCTGAATTGCTCAAGTAGACAAACATCCAGAGCCAGAGAAATGGGAGGTGTAACCAAGCCACTAAAGGTGGTACCATTTTTGTGAAAAAATCTCAGGTCTTTTTAACCCAAATGCCTATACTTGAAATTGATAGTGCAGGTCCTTGATAAAGAATCTCATATATTTGTGATGCTTCCATGGGAACATGAAAGTAAGCATCTTGCAGATCTATCATGTAACCTCCTGCTGGTATTAGAGGAATTATTCTCTGCGCTGTCTAGATTTTGACCTTTTTTGCACAATCCACTGATTTGGTATTTTCAAGTATATTACAGCCTTCAAATTCCCACGATGGTTTTGGTACTAGGAAAATGATCAAATAAAATCCTTGGCCCACTTCTTCCTCCGGAAACGGGACTCTTGCCTGTTCCTGCATCATGGAGTTGACTGTCCGTAATCAGGCTATTCTCTTTCGCCAACGACTTGGCTGTTTTGTTGGTCTGGTCCTGAATCTGGAGGAAGAGTCTTGATTTCTGTCTGGTAACCTTCCTTCACCACTTGCAGGTCCCATACATTTGAAGTTGATTCCTGCCAAGCTTTTACAAAATGTTATTCTCCTTTCAACCAGTATTCCTTTTTTCCCTGGCATAGTCAAAACTTGTGCTTTGCTTGGCTTCCTTGTCTCTGCTTCTGAAGGCATTTATCAGCGTTGGTTTTACTCTTGTATCTCTTAGTTCTGAATGAAGATTGGTGTCTCCTTGATGTCTTTCAAAAAGGCTTTTTGGAAATGCTGGATAACTGTTTTTGCTGCCTGAAGGAAGAAGAATGTTTATTTTCCTTAATACATTCCTAGAGCTATTCTTCTAGCTGTGCCTACAAAAATATTTTTCCCAAGAATTGAATTTTCAAACCTGTGGATTTTTGTGCTGAGTCTGTGTGCTATTCCCTAGCAACAGCAAATGTCTTCTGGCGGAGATTATAGCTCCACTGGCTAGAGCTGTTGCTCTAATCACATCAAATGAAATGTTCAACATTAACTCGAATTGCTTTTGCATAATTTCCAATAATGATGCACACTCTTAAATCTGGTATGGTTCATGTTAGCACAGACTTTCTTCAATATTTTAGCAAGAGAATACATTCAAGAGTAAAGTAAATACAGCCGTTCAGGCCCAAAAACAATGCAGGAATGCTTACTGTACCCAACGCATCCTGAATAGAGCGAAGTCTCCTACTTTCCGAGAGACGGCTGGCAGTGAAAGTGTGCTTGTGCGTGCAAGTTCCCTTTCCAAGTCACGTGCAGATGTGCCTGCTTTTCACCCGAATGCGCGAGAATAAGACACTGCTTCCCTGTGCGTCTGACTCGAGTCACACCTTTTTCATTCAAAACAACTTTATGAAAAAGAAGTATGTAAATTTTATATTTTTAAATATCTGCTCATTAACCAACTAAGCCCAGATGGGCCATTTGCTGGGAACACTCACATCCATGCTAATGTTTTCCAACATGCAGTACACAAGCAGCAGTTTGTCTTCCTTAGGGTCCTTCCCTGACTTCCCAGCAGGGAAAGGCCTGAGGGCTTTCTTGAATGACATGAGGACAAGCAGCAGTTTGTCTTCCTTAAGGTCCTTCCCTGACTTCCCAGCAGGGAAAGGCCTAAGGGCTTTCTTGAATGACATGAGGACAAGCAGCAGTTTGTCTTCCTTAGGGTCCTTCACTGACTTCCCAGCAGGGAAAGGCCTGAGGGCTTTCTTGAATGATATGAGGACAAGCCTATCAGGCACTTAATATCCTGTTGATTTTTGTACATCTCGTCCAATATTGTTGTACCATCTCAGAGAGACAGGAAAAGAACCCAGGGGGATTCTGGGAAGTCAGCCCATTCTTTTACAAGATGTGGGAGGTGAGGGCAGTTATTATTAGCACTTGTCCTGTGTTATTTTTCTGTCTCATGAGAGGTGGTATTCACCTCATGATGAATGACTGGTACGAGAACATGGAGTGTAGAGGTAATGTTCTAGAGCACCAGTCTAGCATTCTTGCTGTGAAGAATGCCAAATGTATCTTTACTGTTGTGCAAGGTTCCCCGATTACACCCAGGATCATATGCCATTGCAGAGCAGCAGCTGTCAACGCTCATAAAGACCCATCTAAGGAGCAGACCCAGCTCTGAGGTGAGGATGCATATTTGTTCCAAGAGGGCCAGACCTATGGCCTACAGCCCAAACCATCTGCCACGATAGTCACGTAGGTACCCTACAAGATCATGCCCCCTAATTTTTTTCCACTCCTCGCCGTCCTAGCAAAGGAAGGGCGTAATCTGGTATTATTGATGGCTACTGATCGCATAAGAGGGCCCCTTTGGTCTCCTAAAAAGCTTTTCTTGCTTAAAGAGCAGGTGTGTTATCTTGATGTCGACTCTGGAGACAGTCTGTTCCATTTTAGCCTTCTGCCAAATCTCCATATGTCTTGCACAAGGGTCACTGGTGAATGACCAACACCTCTGGACCATTATTGATAAAGAAAGCGCAGGGTGGTCACATAGTGGAGAAGGAGGAATGACAGAAATTCTTTCAATGTTTTCTGTTGACTTCACACACAGAGATTATAATATTTTTCAAAGTGGGGGGTTAGTCTGGACACAACTTTCAGTCTTTTCCCCCAATATTGTCATTCTGTGGCCACCTGGAGCAACACTCTGATTCTTCACATGCATTGCTCAGTCCGCACAGTCTGTTCCAGCGCTGATGTCTGTCATGACCCTCTGAGTTCACCTGCGCAGGCGAGCATGTCCATCTGTCAATGGTTCAGAGTTTTTCCATCACAGTTCCCTTTATTGTTCTCACTTGGCGCATGACATATTTTGACCTCTGTATAGCTGTATCATCTTGATTAAAAGACCTCTATCTCCATATACCTAGCATTTCTGTAGTAACGAATAAGGCTGCAGACAGCTTCGTTGCATGAATATGACGTTTATTCCATCTTACAGGATAGGTCTTATCACTTCAAGCTCCAGGTTGAATCTGCCGTTCAGATTCCACCCGGTTACATAGAATTCAGAACATAGAATATACAATGCAAGTTCCAACATTAATATAACTAACACGCTACAATTAAAGGTATACTTACTACATTACTACACATCTTTCCCCTTCAAAAATAAAAAAAAAACAGAAAAAACAAAGAAATTAATCACAAACAAAATCACTCAAATGCGAAGGTTTCTTAACAACTCTACCACGCGCAGTTCTTACACTATCAGATGTAACACACCCCTCTGTTGTTAAAGGGGTTCTAATGCACTCATGTTGAGTCAAATTATTAGAATCAACATCAACATGATCATTAGAAGAACCCTCCCCAAACGAAGAAGGTTGAACTACATTCGGAGTGAAATTATCAACAATTGAATCATTAAAATTTTGCAAAGAAACATCCTCCATGACAGTTTGAGGACAAGAGGTTGAACAAGAATCACAATCCAACATCCACCAAAATAACCTCTGATCCGGTATGACCTCAATCTCATTAGTTGAATTTTTACTCACAGCTAAACGATTCATATGCCAAACTTCATTGTTGTCAAGAACAACTGTATTATTGTTAATTTTAACAATTTGATGTGGTCGGCTAAACTTACTACTTCCTTTAGGAGTTTTTTTAGCAAGTTTAACACGTGCAGTTCTTACCTAACCAGTTCTGCCTAATCTCCTGGCGTCACACCGCGGCCAGGAAATGCTGCCTTTCATGACGTATGTTAAACTGGTTCTGGTTTCTGGGGTCCCTTGACAGCCTGAAGTATTCATTTGACCATCTTCTTCCTTTCAGTTGTAGGCTGCAGACAGCACGGCCGTTTATCTCACTGACGTCATTAAATGAAGGTCCTTACACAGAGAGGGCGCTGGGTGAAGTCGAGCACGGTGCTGCATGAGGAGACCTATTTGCCTGCTATTATTTTTCCAATGACATGCAGATCGGCCTAAGGTTACAATGATTCTCCTAACAATGGTGGAGGCCTGTGTTTGAGGCCTACGCATTCGGAGCAACTTCAAAACCAGCAGCATTGCAGCCCCAGGCACTGCCAAGATAATCAGACATGAGCTCAGATATGGAGGGCAAGCCTTGTTTGAAGCCAAAGGTGCACAGCGTTCCTTCCTTTTGCATAACACAGTCGAAGTTCTAGACCTAGACCATGCATGAATATATTGTCCATCAGCTCCGCCTTCAGTTCCTCTTTTAATTGAGGCTCCTTGACAGCTAAGTATTCTTCTTTGTCCTTATAGTGTTTTCTGACATAATCCTTTCTAATTTGGTGTACTGATGTGTGAAGTGTGGCGACGGTGTCATTATAGGATTGTTTCTTCCATTTTTTTTACCTTGGGGTTTATATATTTTGTTACCCAGTCTTTGGGATATATTCGTCTACCTGTTATGAGTCTTCTGCCTATTTATGAGAGCCCTGTGTCACTTTTACACCACATAAAGTGGTTCATGCATGAGGCCGGGCTCTCTTAAATGAATGAATGAATGAATGAATGAATGAATGAATGAATGATGGATTTTATAAAGCGCCGGAATCGCCCCTGAAGGGTTATCCCCATGCTATAGATATGGGTATGCTAGGCAAGAGAGATCAGTTATTGTAGAGTTCTGTTTTCAGGTGTTTTCTGAAGTGTAGAAGGTGCGGGCACTTACATAGATGTACAGGGAGCGAGTTCCAGTACCCTGGGACAAAGTAGGAGACAGATCTGCCCTTGTGCGAAGTTTCTTGTAGCTTGGGATCACAAGAAGGGCCTTTTCCTTTAGGGCTGGTAACGCTTATGTCTTTCAGCGAGGTAACCAGGACCACTACCGTTGAGAGCTTCATGGACTAGACAACACATTTGGAATTTGATTCTTTGGCGGATGGCAGCCAGGGAGGGTTTTTCGGCAATGGCAGGGAGGAAGTTCTGGGGGGCATATTGAGTGCCAAACAAGCAGACGCATTCTGAACCACCTGCAGTCTATTCAGCAAGCATACATCTGCGGCTGCACAAAGGGCATTACAATAGTCAAGGCGACTGATTACCAGAGCTTGTATCAGGGCCCTACGAACAGATAAAGGAAAAAAATGTAACACTCTACGGAGGATTCTACAGTTCCTGTCAGAAAGGGGGTAAGGCCGGGGTGCGTACTAGCACCTTTCCTGTTTACCCTCTATATAAATAGCCTGGGGGATACTCTATCTAGGGATTGTCTAGATATACCCATTGTTGGCAAACGGTCTATTGGTGTACTTTTATATGCTGATGACACAGTTTTAATAGCTCGTACACCACTAGGCCTGCAGAGACTAGTCCCAAGTTTTGTGTTGTATATGTCTAATTTAGACCTAAATGTAAATATCGCCGGGGGGCGCTAGAGGGCGCACGGCGATATGGCCGCCTTCTGAGACGGCTCCGCCGGTCAAGCCGAAAACGCGGTAATAAGTGCTGATAGCGGACTCGGAGCGGCCCGCAGGTGGAGAAAATGGTGATCGGAACCATCTGGCAGTGACCTGCGAGTGAAAAGAGGCGCTGAAAGAACTGCTGCGCCCTGCAACACGAGATTCATTGCCCGGTCCGAGCAGTGCTACGGCGCGTACAAGATGGCGGCACCCAGGGACTGGCTGTGTGTAACGGAGTGGAGGCGGCGGTGAAATGGCGCCATAGCTGAGGACGGGAGACGGAGCAACACACGGCTCCTTCGGACCCGCTAGTGATGTACGGCCGACCTGTGGGTGTTGCTGGGATGCCGTTCATCATGGTGGCGAAAAAAACGCTGGGATCGTGCGCAATGGAGGCGTAAGTAAGCACGCGAAGAGCGGCCCTGAGGTGGAGCAAGTGACATGCTGCGGAACGGTCGCTGGACCGGCAAAGTCTCGTTCGCTGGGACAGAGTCAGGGGACGTCATTGAGGGGGCGCTGCATGGTGTCACAAGCGCATGACGCAACGTACAACACCGCAACGCCTGCGCCTGCACTTCATAGAATAGCGTATGGGGGACTGCGGCGCCTTGGACCTATGTGATGTCCCCACGAATCCTTGGAGAGCTGTGATTGACCGCCCCACTCTCGGACGACAGCTGCGATAGCAGGAGTTGTGGCCTGGCCGGAACGGACTGCTGAGCGCGACCTCTTGGGGTGCCTGCGGGGGTATGCCTGGCGCGGTTCCGGTGTGCGGACGAGAATCGGCTGGATGAGAGCTACGCCTCGGGGCACATAATCACTGGTGAAACCACGGAGGCCTCGCCGTTAATGGATCATCCCCAGGGTGTGACCGTGGCCGCATTGCACGATCGCGCCTAAGGAGGAGGTGTGAGTTGTGTGGTGTGTTGCGCGACTTCTCCGCTGTGGGCCGGAGCTCAATCACGGTATAGCCCAGGGCAGTGGCACAGGAGAAGGTGATGTGCTGAGCCGGCGGCAAGACGTGAACTGCGTTCCCCGATCCTCGTGCTAAACTGTCCTGCGGAAGTAGTTGACTCGTCGGTCGTGGGCCTGCCATAGCGACAACATGGGGAAAACGGACAGGATGCAGACCAAGCTTCAATTCGAGGCAAAGAAAGCAACCAAAGACACGGCAGTGTCACAGGACGCTGAATCACACGTTGACCCTGAGGTTCCAGCGGGTATGGAGGGGGTTCTGCAAGCCATACAACGAAGCCTGCAAGATATCAACGGCAAGCTGGACACGATCACGCTGCGGGTGGATAACATGGCGGCCAAGCTGGACAAACACGGGGAACGACTTGTCGAGGCGGAGACCCGCATCGCAGCGGTGGAGGATGAGTCGCATGACACGACCAGAAAATGCACGGAGATGGAGCGGCTGCTGGACGTTATCAAAGCCAAGGCGGAGGATTTGGAGGCGAGATCTAGACGCAATGACGTGCGCATTGCAGGGATTCCGGAAGCAACGAACACGGGTCGCATGGAAACCTACGTTGAGGAACTAATCCGCAGTGTCTTTGGTGCTGAGAACCTCTCCACTATGTTCGTGGTTGAACGTGCCCACAGATCTCTTGCCCCGCGGCCAAAACCAGGGGCCACACCACGACTGATACTTGCCCGGGTTCTAAACTACAGAGACCGCGATACGATCTTAAGGCTGGCACGGGAGAAAAAGCAGATCAACTATCAGGGAAACGCATTGGAGTTCTAACCGGATTTCACTATGTCAGTGCAAATGGCACGGAGAGAGTTCAACACGGTCAAACAGAAGCTGCGAGATCTGAAAATTGAATACGCAATGTTATACCCAGCGCGGCTAAGAGTAATGCATGAGGGCCGCTCTACCATTTTACAGACGCCGAAAGCAGCGCAGGACTTCCTTAAGAAACTTCTTACCAAGCGCAAAGAGTTGCGGCGGACGGAGCAAGAAAATGACCAGGACTAGCTGGCGATCATAGGTGTGCTTGGTTTCGAAAATAAGACGTCACACGCTGGTAAGACCTCACTATACTTGCTACTGTGGGGTGGTATTGTGGCTGCCCGAGGTGGCCCGGCTGATGCGGGACTGCAAGGCATGTAAGACATTGGCGGACATGGGCTGCTGGGCAAGCCATCGGACAGGTCATACTGGTACTACACTCCTGGACTGCTGGGGAGGTCTCTGTTAACTATGTGCAGCGCAGTGCGAGAAAGTGCTCAGAGGGGAATTGATACATGGTCAGTGGGCGCGTTTGGCTTGCGGGCTGGGGTGGGTCTGCGACATATAACTAAGCTTGACCACATCCATTACGGTGGATGGAGTTGTGTGCTCTCGGTGGACCCCCTAAGCGGGAGCTCCCCAACACAATTTGAGTTATGTTTTTCATTGATACTGGGTTATGTCTTTGGCATGGTTGGGATGCTGAAGTGGGCGGTGGGGGGTTGCAAGGGGGTTGGGTTTTGTTTTTTCACAGGCTTGGGCGCTTGAGATGCATTGCTGAGTCCAATAACCATGTTTGGATACATGTAACCATGTTGCTGTACATGCTTCGGTGCATAGGTGCAGACTATCAACGGGCTAAATCTAACGGGGTAGTTGACGGCTGGGAACATATATGACGACACGACCTAAGCCTTTAAACTTATTAACGTGGAATGTCAGAGGTCTCAATAATCCCAAAAAAATTCATCAAATCTTTACATATCTAGACAGACACAGGATAGATGTTGCCCTACTGCAGGAAACACATCTTGCACCCACGTCTAGAGCACAGTTGGGGCGTAGATGGGCGGAAAGCACACATAGTTCCTCGTATTCCTCGTACGCCAGGGGGGTTATCATACTGGTAAAAAGGGGTGTACAATTCAATATAGATACCACGCTTACAACGAAAGTGGGAGGTCGGTTCTCGTCACGGGAACAGTGAGGGGACAGAGAATTGCCATACTAAATACGTATGGTCCGAATGTAGATGACCCGGACTTCTACCACAAGCTATGGCGCACACTCAGTGAGTTACCTGACATGCCGGTAATTTGGGGAGGTGATTTCAATCTCGCATTACATGACACACTGGATAGATCTGGTACAACGCAAGAGCCTCATAGAAAGGCAGTACGTAAAGTGCGAGACATCATGATAGATAGACGTCTGTTGGATGTCTGGCGTACCCAGAACCCCTCCTGCATGGAGGCAACGCATGTTTCAGCTGCACATGGCAGTTGGTCACGCATTGACTATTGGCTGGGCTCTGAGGAGATAGTACATTGGGTGGACACTGTTAAGCACCTCCCCAGAACACTTTCGGACCACAACCCGGTGTTGCTGTCGCTGGCGATACCGCACTACACACCACCACCATATAGTTGGAGGTTCAACGCCAGGGCACTATTAGATTCGAGGTATAAGGAGGCTTTAACCCAAGCCATTGAGGATTATTTTGATATCAATGCCCCCACTACGGATGATCAGGGCCTACTGTGGGAAGCATTCAAGGCAACCATTCGGGGTGTCTGCATAGGTACAACCGTTGGCATCCTTAAAGATATAAGGCAGCAACTAACTATCCGTGAGGGTAAACTAAGGGATCTGGAACGGGAAT
This sequence comes from Triturus cristatus, assembly GCF_964204655.1. Taxonomy (NCBI): domain Eukaryota; kingdom Metazoa; phylum Chordata; class Amphibia; order Caudata; family Salamandridae; genus Triturus; species Triturus cristatus. Next base: position 633,638,708 of record NC_140587.1, read on the forward strand.
ATGAGCGTACACGCGAACTGAAGCTTTTGGGTGAAATTAGGACTGTCCCCACGGAATATCAAACTTATGCAGACGACGAACTCAAATATATCGGTAGGCGGCAAGAGGCGCGGCGCTATGGTGAAAGTGGCAGACCAGGCAAAAGTCTGGCAGCAAAAATATGCTCAGGCCGGCTGCCACAGACGGTTAGGGCGATCAGAGATGGCAAGGGCGAATTACGATTTGATATGCCTGGCATCTTAACGGAGTTCATGAACACCTATGAAGCTCTATATGCGTCGCAATCTACGGCAGCGCTGGAAGAGATAATGGAATATCTGGCGGATGTCGCGATCGCATGGATATCGGATGCGCAGAGAGAATACTTATCTGCGCCTATATCGGAGGAGGAGGTGACCGAAGTCATTAAATCCCTTCCTAACGGGAAAGCGCCGGGTCCGGATGGGTTCACGTGTGAGTTTTATAAGGCATTTGTAGATCAATTAGCACCTCATTTGGTGGACATGTACGGTGAAGCCCATGAACAACAGAGGTTACCACCGACATTACGAGATGCCATGATCATAACCCTATGGAAACCGGACAAAGATCCGGAATGCTGTGATTCATATCGGCCATTATCCTTAATAAACGTCGGTACAAAAATACTAGCTAAGCTTATGGCCACGAGGTTACAGCCCCTAGACCAAACTGACATTACCGGACCAATCAGGGTTCATCCCATCTAGGTCCACAGTTCACAATACCAGAACACTATTCGCATTATCACACTATTTAACTCCTACCACCAAAGCGGCAGCTATGCTTCTTGATGCAGCAAAGGCCTTCGACTCCATTGAATGGCCCTATTTGCAAATGATCCTACAGCGCATGGGATTCCCTCCGGTCTTTCTGCAGGGGATACAATTATTGTACACGGCGCCCACTGCATGTATTAGGGTTAACAACTACATCTCCGATCCAATACGTATAGCACGGGGGACAAGGCAAGGATGCCCACTATCGCCTCTGCTATTTGCGATAGCGTTAGAACCATTGGCCTGTAAAATCAGATAAAAACATCACTATTAGGCGCTGCAATTCCCACAAAGACCGCTGCATATATCGTTGTATGCTGACGACATGTTGCTGTACGTACGTGACCCTGAGCTTAATTTAAATCCTCTACTGAGGGAGTATATCCGGTTCGGGCAGCACTCGGGCCTCAAAATAAACTGGTCTAAGTCCCTGATCGTGCCGCTGACGGACACCACCGGCCCCTGCGCTCTGGACTACCCCTTGGAGTGGCAATCAGACCCGGCTACTTGGGTGTCTGGTATCACCGTGATCCGGAAGTAGTAATCCGAACTAACTACGGAAGAGCAACTGGGGCACTAGAAGAGAAAGTAGAGCGGTGGATTCATCTGCCACTGTCCTTAGCGGACCGCCTGGCTGTGGTAAAGATGGTCATCCTACCAAAATTATTGTATTTATTTAATAACATTCCGATCCAGCCCCCACCTGAGGTATTCCGCAGGATCTCCACTCTGGCTCTTCGGTTAATATGGGCGGGTAAACAGGCCCGGATTGAAATGCGTGCTCTCACACTGCCATACTCCCAAGGGGGGTTTAGGGTCCCAGACTTTTTCTTTTATTACCTATGTGCACAGGCTCAACATGCTCATGTTTGGTATCATCCAATCCCATATCTTACGCATGCGGCGATCGAAGAGGGCGACGCGCACCCGATTCCCTTGAGGGCTATTTTAACTCACTAGAGGCCCCCGCTACATAATCGCGATATCAATACTATTGACACGACCAACAAGGCTTGGAGGATTATGGGCAGAAAGGCGGGTAAATTGCCGCTGTACGCGCCATCATTGCCGCTACAATATCACCCGGAGCTATCGGTTACCCAGGAAGAAGTGGGTATGGGACTGCTTAGGCAGGTGGGATTTGTTACTATGGGTGATCTCTATGAAAATGGGGCTTTCAGGTCACTTGCAGAACTGACCTTTATAAGTAATCAAACGCTGTTATTCCAATTCACATATCACCGACTGCAGGGAGCGCTGAAGGCGTTATACCCGACACACCCTGCGGAGCCACCGCTGTTGGCTACGCTGCAATTACTGATCACGACTGCCACGGCTGGGCGTCTGGTTTCGAGACTATATACCTCACTGCAAGACGACATAGCGGGCAATACATATAACGCAATGGGTAAATGGAGCAGTGACTTGGAAGATCCACTGACAGAGGAGGAATGGACTACTGCTTGCTCTCTTACTAGTATGCTGACAACTAATGGGGGCCTGCGTATGATACATTACAAATACCTCCATCGCACTTATTACACTCCAGCAAAGCTTTACAAGTATGGTCTACGGGCAGACTCTAAATGCTGTCGCTGCGGTGCGGAGGGCCCAGATTTCACACATTTGGCATGGTATTGCAGTGCAGTGGCTGGGTACTGGGTAAAAGTGACACAGATGGTGGGGACAATGGTGGGTGTTAATATTGCATGTAATATCCGAACGTGTCTGCTGGGACTGCTCCCTGGGATAAGGGCGACCAAGCAAAAGTTCTGTGTGGTTGCCTTGCTCATGGCCAAGAGAAGGGGGTCGTTGTGTTGGGGCAGTAGGAGGGCGCCACGGATTCGGCAATGGATGCAGGACCTGACGTATTGTAAAGAAACTTTACAAACCTATGAGGAGGAACTTCCGATGGAGTCTAAACCAAGAGACTACTGGCAATACTTGGTGCAATACTTACAAACTTACCAGGTCGACTAATTATAATTGTACGTTCGCACTGTAATTACTGAGATCTACAGTTACGTGACTGGATTGTTCAAAATGGATGAAGAATGTTGTTGCGCCATAGCCTGTACGTTGATTACATGTTGGCTTTGTATGTTTTTTATTGGTACCAAATGTCAATTAAAAAAAAAAAAAAAAAAAATGTAAATATCGCCAAAACTTTTACAATTAAATGCACTAAGCCTTCTGCCAAGTGCCGTGATATTTTTATTGGTAACAACAGGTTGGAATTTGTCAAGTCCTTCTCTTATTTGGATATTGTTATTGAAAACAGGGGTTCGTGGGCTCCAGCTATCAATTCCAGAAAATTGCTCTTTGCTAAAGCCGTGGGAGCCCTTTTAAATTTTGCTAGGAAGCTAGGCAAGCGTCCCATTAAATATCTACTGACAATTTACAAGGCCAAATGCATTTCAACTGCACTGTATGGAGCTGGCATTTGGGGCTATGCAAGTGTAGAGTCTATTCAGAAAATCGAGAACAGTTTTTTAAAATGTCTTTTAGCTGTCCCAGACAGCACCGCTACGTATGTTTGTCATGCCGAACTGGGACTACCATATGTGTCCGGCTTAATAAAAATACAGCCAATACTATTGTGGCATAAAGTCTGGAATGGTATTTCCACCAGTCTAAACCGGTATGTGATAAATGACTGTCTGAATTTACAAGGGGTTTTACGTATTCCCTGGCTGGTGTATGTCAAAAAAAGACTGTATGACATGGTTCATCCCGAGTTTTTTGATAAACTTGACCGTTTGACTTCAACTACAAGGAAGGAGTTAAAGTCCCTATGTTTTAGTCATCTGGAGATACTTAGATTTTCCTCTAACATTATGAAATCAACGGTCAGTGCTAATCAATTGATCCAGACTGAACAAGGGTTACAACCTTATTTGTTTTTTAATTTGAGTATATACGCTAGGATGCTTTTGACGCATTTGCGTCTAGGCAATTTTCATAACATGGTTTCATTCCCCCAAATTAAATGATTGGTCACGTCTTTTGTGCCCATGCCCGTTGCATTAACATCTCCCCACAGTCGACAATATATGTCATCTTTTTCTGTCAGTTATACATCATAATCAGGAAGAGATGGATCATACCCATTTTAAAATCACAAGGTCTGAGACAGTGTCGACCTGCATTCAATAAACTGCAATATTTGGATGATGAAATCAATACTGGCCATATAACTATATTTTTAAAAGGGGTGGTTAGATCTAGAAACTCGATGTAATCAGCGTCCAGCATAACTGATTCTCAATTTTATTCATGTTAGGGATGTTTAAAGAAATCTGTATTGTATTTCTAATGCTCTTACATGAAATTATATATCATGTTTTTAAGTCTTTGTTTTTATGATGTGCTTTTATGATTTAATTGTTTTTAAATCGAATAAAGCATATTTTGATTGATTGATTGATTGATTGATATGGCACTAAAGGTGCATTGCAAGAGAGCTGAAGTGAATGTTAATCTCGTGTGTGGCTGGAGTCAGACCGTTTTCTGGGTGGTGCAAATGCGGCATCACAAAGATAAGCAAGTAGGAATTGATGCATAATAATCCTAAATTGGGTAATCAGGCTAAAAAGACATTACCAATGATACCAAAGGTCTCTTATTCTGGTTTGAATGTAGCTCTCTTCAAGCACTGGAATCATTACCATCACATGGGTTAAACACAGACACCTCAACACGAGAGCTTTCCCACAGATCGCCAATGGACTTCCTTGAACATCTCCCCATTGACAATCACAAAAGAACTTAGTCCTCTCTGTTCTTATTGCCCCATTCACAACCCTTTAAAATGTGCATTATAGCTTCTTGTCTTGTACCACCGACCCCTTTGTCGATCTTAATGTATGCCCGCACTTGTTAACATCACAAGTGCAACATAATGTACACGTAATCACCACGCCTAATATGTACACGGGTGTCTATTCCTTTATCTGAGAAAACTGAGCATTTGTTGTAGAATCACAAGCGTGCACTTTTAAGGCAATAACACTCTCTCAGAGGAAACGTGTGCCCCCAAAGAATCAAGACGTTCAACTGAGAAACTGCCGAACAAGCAAGCCTCTACCGCGCCGCAAGTGGAATGATCTTGCCGTCCGGCAGGAATACTGGAAAGGGCTTACCGTCCAAGACCGAGCCAGTCTTGCCTTGCCTCGCTGTGCAGGATCAAGTTGCAGACTTCGGCCTGTGGCGAAGATCAGCTCCAGGAGTACTGCACCACCAAACGGGAAAGAACACCGCAACACGTCATTTCACCAGCTGGTGTCACGAATAGTGAGCCCAGAACAACGTACTCACGCTGACTCATCAAGAAGTCAGAATCCAGGATGGCCGCCACCCAGGGCTTCTGGGACTTGTGTCCCCTTGTGAGAAAAAGGGGAAAACACATACAAAGCTACGAAATAAAAGCACAGAACAACCTGTAACCATGGAATAAGGGACTGCCTCACATGTCAGCAAATACAGAAAGGACAACAAGCATACATAAGCAATATTTACAGCTTTACTGTTTACAGCACCACCACCAACGGGGTTGGGGGAAAAAGGAATGGACCTTACCACACGGTATATTCTGTTTCTGGCGCCGTGTGCCGGACAACCTTGGGGGCCAAGCGACTGAGGCTGGGGCGGGCCCTAGACCGCGCGCCGCCACGCTAACATTGTCCCTCTATGGTACTTGAACTGCTGTAACCCTTCTCAATACATTTGAATCAATCTTGCTTCATGTTATTAAGCAAAAAGAATCGCAGGTACACTGAAACAATAACTATCCGTCAGCCACACTGTATTTTGTCTGCACTCATCAAACATTATCACACCTCCAAAGTGGATGCATTCTCCTTGGTCTTCAAACTAGTAGTTCTGCCAAGACAAATGTCCCCTTAACATATGCCTGCATTCAAAGTAAGGGTATTTATATCTTAACCCTATAAGAAAGCGAGGATATGAGGCACCTCAACCCCATATATAGCTCCATGTGCCCATTAACCGATAGCAAAACCACTATCACAAACTGTTCTAAAAAGATTGGAGGAGGCCTAGCCAATGTGTACTGATACCTTTCTCTTTGATTTCCTGGACCATGCTTAATTCTGACAATCAAGTACTCTAAATGGCATGGTCCTAATCTCTCAGCCCCCCTCTACTCTCATTGTAACATATAACATGACCCCCTCTTTAACCATTGCCTCCAATGAGATCTGGTCTAATCACAGATTAATCTTTATCTGCCTGATCACCATTCTCCCTACGTATCACCCAAAAGTAACAAATCCCTCAAAATAACTTGAGACTAGTTAAAAATTCTCTCAGCTATCAACCTCCCCCCATATCTATCACCTGTCAGACTCAAGTCACCACTAACCTGTAGATCCTAACGTTGCAACTCACCAGTCTCTTTCACTACCAACAGCGTGAAACATGTCCAAGACGGTGATTAGCACTGACAGTAAAGAGAGGGGAAGGGTTATAAGGTCATGAGAGTTGGTACAGGAGAAGCAGCTTTTTCTATACTACAGAGAACACAATAATACTGCTACACTGTGCTCTTACATCAGCCTAACATGCATGCACTGTCTCATTTGCAATATTTTGCATTCATTGGGACGCTGTGCAGAAATTGAAACACTCAAGAGTTACTATAGTAACTGATGCTGTATAGTAAACATTCAACATATCAGTGGCACAGTATCTTTATCTTTTTAGTTAATTCACTATGGTAAAAAGTCAACAGATCAGTGGCATAGTACCTTTATCTTGTGGGGGCCAAAATAATAACTGTGACACTAGTCTTGTTCTGATGTAACATAAAAGGTGTATTTGTATAGCCCACATTCATCCATGGGTATCCTGCCGCTGAATAACAAATGTTTATTGTTACCCAACGGTACTAATTTTATTAACCTCAGAAGAATGAAAGGCTGAGTGGACCCACCGGGATTAGAACCTGTGATCATGAAGTCGAACACAGGCCCCTTCAGCGAACGCATTAGTCCATTAAGCCACCATACCCAGCAGTCCTGCAGTACTTGTGTTTTTCATTTTGTTTTGAATGAATATTATACTGAGAATGCTATAGAAACATGATAACATCTTCAATGTTTACAGTGCTGCCTAATTGCAGGCATAAGCAAGTTCAATGAGGTCATGGTCGGAGCCACAACCCCACCGATGAGGTTACTAGTACCAAAATATTGATGCATCTGCTTCCATAGTTTTCATTAAACTCACCAACAAAACAATATCCTATAGAAGGAGAAAGAAAATTAAACCAAGCAAAACAAAACAAGCCAGAATACTTCTTGCTCGCACTTAGTCACATATCACAGGAAAACTTCACATTACATGTCCTTCCTACTTGCTAAGGATCTGCATATAACACTGCGGAGGCCCAAGTTAGTTGTTGCAGCACAGCTTGAAGGGTTTGACAGAATCCCAGTACGTAGGTGCAGATCAAAGGACAAGGGCCAAACAGAAGTTCCACAAACCAAACAAGTAATATCTAACTCTCCCTAGCTATCACTAACCTGCGGTCTCTGAAGAAATCGCTCGTAGAGGTCTAATAATTCCAAGGAAGCCAGGAAAGACTTTGAAGGGACCCCGAAGGAGGAATTTTAAGAAGTTCCAAAAACAAAAACCTTCTGGGAAGATGTCCTTGATATCTGGCTTGAAGAGAATCTCAAATGGAGTGTCAGGAATACAGGTGATGGACGGAGCCCAAGCAGAGGCAGACTCTCACTAACAGGAAGGAAAGCCAAGCACCTCGCCATGCATTGATTGTTGTTTTTAAAGACTATTGGATCCCCAATTTCAGCAGCAGGTTTTCAAATTTCATGATCCTCAAATCCTTCAGTAGATCCTCCAATTCAAGGACCACTAAATCCCACAGGAGGTCCTAGAATGATGCTGCAGCCTGCCACTCAGATGGGCAATATAGTCATTACTTTTAAAGTACCTGCATGCACAGCTCATTGACTGGGCCGGTGATGGGAGGCGGTAACAAATAGGTAGCACATGTGACAGCCACAATTCTGAGCGGAATGACTACTGTCAGACAGCATGGAAACATTCTGAGTGGTATTACCCCGAGATGAGATTGGGTTTGAGCACCTTTGATAAGTCATGTCACCGCCTTGCTTCTCCGCTATGAAACAGTACCCAGATTGCTAAAATTACACATTTAAAATTGATAAAATCTGGTCTTCTGCTGCCTAATGTGATACCACCATTCTCAGCACTACTCCAATCACAAAGGGCACTTAATCCTTTTCACTTACCTTCTTCTGCATTACTGTGTAGAGGAAAGAGGATGTTCTAGTTTCAAAACCACAAAAAATACTGATCTGACTGACTCTACATTTGGCATTTGCTACCCTTTCATAATCAAAGACGACAGGCTCATTTTGAACCCCTTAATTGCCTCATGCCATGCAAATCCCAGACAGTCTTAGACAGACCTGGATTAAACAATACAAATTTTATAAAATGGGATAGGTATGTGGGTTGGGCATTATAGTTATAGTTAGCTCAGTAAACTAGCTGCTGGTGATTTATTTTTTAACACTATGCTTACTTAATATAATCTGGTGTATGATTTTCTCTCTGCTTTTTCCCTGAATGTGTATTTTTTGGTTTTGGATAGTAAAACTCAAATGTATATACCACTTCATTTACCATTATGTAAATCAAATTTGAAATTGAGCTAGCCTCAGCGGTAAATATAAACTTTTGAAAAAGAACACTGGAGGGCATATTTGCAAGATTGTGGCGTAGGGCAGCACCGCAAGCCTTCTGGCTGCACCAAAAGAAAAGGGCAGGAATGCACCGTATTTGCAAGATATGGCACATTCCTGCCCTTTCTGACAGCGCGCAAACTGCAGCCGAGCGCCACTGCAGGTACCCTTGTACCATAGTGCAAAAGTGTCTGTGCTGTCGGCATGTTCGTTTTTGTGCAGGAAGGGACACTTCCCTGCACAAAAATAATCAAAGGAGGTGTTTTCCACATTTTGTGTGTGCAGCAGAATGCAGCACACGTGGAAAGAGAAAAAAACGAGGAGAAATGTAAACATTTCTCCTCGTTATGCCTGCTGTGGGAAGGTTTTAGTTTTGGGGCTGCCCCAGATTTACGCTATGTTGTAAATCTGGGGCAGTGTCAAAAACCATGGGTGTTGCGTGGGAACACCCACAGCAACACACATGTAATGATTCTTCCATACAGAGTAAGGCATTGCCTTACTTCATATTTCCAAGGCCATGCTTTGCGTGGCTGTGGCCTTGTAAATATCGTCCGGCACACTGCGCCTTCAGATCATCACAAAAGTGATGCTTCGGCAGTGTAAAAGTGCCACAGGAGCATTGTAAATATGTCCCTGGGTGTTGCAAGCGACAACTACTGGAAAAGGAATGCTTATGAAGCATTCGGTGATTGCTAGCTCCTTGCAGTGTATAGTGTGCCATGGGAACTTATCATATTCTGGAGCACCGGTCAGCTTGTCCTCTTATTGTTTTTTTCTAAAAGATTTTCAATGGCTGGAGAGTTTTACATTCCTCCTCTGCATTATTGCTATTTATGAGGGGCGTTTGAAGATGGAGGCAGTGGGATCACTTGTCCCAGACTTCATTATATTTTTTTCGAACAGTGGGAGGTGAAAGTGATTTTGTGTTTTGTTTTACTACAGTGTAAGAAAGTCTGAGAAAGCAAGGTAATTCTATGTGTTATTGATGAAAAACAAACTGGTGGAAATTGGCTATTAGAATCTCTAGGATGGCAAATTACAGATACGGAGTCAGGATGTATGGTACTGGAAACATTTGATTAGTGATTTATGATGCATTTAAATCCTTCCATTACTTATTCAAAGAGGTGCAAACTTTTACACAGCGTCAATACAGCAAGCCACTTTGCTGCGCTGCATGAAAGGGAAAGGGCAGGAATGCACCGTATTTAACATTATAGTGTGAATTCCTGTCCTTTCCTAGTGCTGGTGCAAATTTGGCCTCCTATTGCCAACACAGGCACCCTTATGTCATGTTGCAAAGGTGTCTGCATTGTAGGTAGGATTGTTTTTGTGCAGGAAGGGACACCTTCCTGCACAAAAACAATCCTCAGAGGGATTTTCCTTTTTCTATGTGTGCTGCCGAATGCAGCACACATAGAAACAGGAAAAAAAACGAGGACAAATCAAGATATTTCTCCAGGTTACGCCTTACCTGGAGAGGCATAGCATTTTGACGCATGCCTACGTCTATCACTAATGGTAAATCTGGGAATGCATTGGTGGATGTATGAGAACACCAACGCTCCACCCATGGAACTCCTCCTTAAGTAACAAAAGGAAGAGATTTGCAATGTCTTGAGTTACTCTAAATTTATCAAGCCATGCACGGCCAGACAAGGTGCCCTTACGTGGCTTGATAAATCCCACTTAGGTTTTGAGTCACCCATTTGCCCCCTTGCATGGTGCAAGGGGGTCTCAAAACCTTGTTAAATATGTACCTGGGTCATTTAGCCTCACTCTGTTAATTGTCACAGTATTGTTTGATTATGAATTCCAGTTCATGAATCATATATCCTGGGTTTAATGCTACCTTGAGGTTGTATTTGAACCTAGCTTAGATGGAGTCCGACAGGATATGAACTTCTCCTCCTGTCGTCTCACTCCGAGTATCTTTCTTGTTCCTCTCAGTGTCTAGTGCCTTTTACCTGGAACAAAGAAGGACCTGTGGTATGAAAGGGTGTTGCCTCTCAGCCTGTCTCCCGCCCCCTTTTACATGTACTTGCCTGGGGAAAAAAATGAATCTATGGAAGGATCTAGTGATAGAGACCTGGCTTCAGTATTCCTAGGCCACTCCCACTTCCAATCACTGTTCCACCCCTTTTGTTGCGTACAAGGTTTGTTTACACACTACTGGCTGACATGAGTGAACGCTTGAATTTCAAAGACAGGTTATTGGAGCTCTCCAGGACCTCATCTAATACATAGTTTAAGTGGCATTAGTGATTTTGTGTTAGTAACAGTCCTCTAAATGAGAATTCAGGGACACAGTGGAAATTTGAGAAGCTCAATTTTGCTCTTTACAATATCTCATGCTCAAACTGTATTAAGAGAAAGACGCTTTACCGAAAATGCATTAATTTCATCAGTATCGTCCTGTTGCATAGCACATCTAAAATAACCAGAAAGAATATTATTAAAACAGCAAAAATGCATGTTGCGAACAACAAGAATAAAATGAACGTGTCTACCATAGTTATAATGTCATCTAGCAATCTAACATCTAAAAACCTTATTTCCATGCGCTACACTCGGAAAGCATGAAGCAGCATAACTTGCATCTAGAGTTTCTTAGGGAGAATCTGGGATGAAGAACCGCTCCTGAAAAGTGGCCAACTGTTGGGCCTCTTATACTGAATCTTATGGGGGACTGGATTTTCTGGCATAGCTTTAGGAATGTCTGACATAAACTATGTGCATCAAGATCTTGAAGGCATTTTTATAAACAAATAGGTAACGACACGCATATCCATACTGCACTGCTTATGTTATTTTTCTTGGCTGAACTTGAAATAGAGATATCACAGCACTTGTTCCAGACTAGTGCTGCATCAGGTGTCTTATTGAGGTAATGGTCTCTGCCTCAGGTGTCTTCTTGAAGTAATTGTCTGAATGACTTGGCACTTTTACAGGTTCTTGCAAAGATAAGGACAGATGACATCTGACTAAAGAGCAGACATGTCAATGATTCTGCAAAGAAGAAGAAAATGGACTTTCGGCTTGCTCGAGATGGAGTCTGGCCTCATTAATTTTACGATAACCCTGGCTTACACATCTTAGTTGTGACGCCATATGTGCACAGAAATGTATTGGGGTTTATCTAATTTACAGGGAAATTGATGCTCTTGGAGCAGTGAGATATAAACACTATATCTAGAACCATTTCATAACATTAAAATGAATATACATAAATATAACTGCATGAAAAACATGATTACATGAAATAGCTAAATTAATGCGATAAGCTGTGCATGAATACTTTTCTGAAGCACTGCATGTTCAAAAACTAAGAAAACATCTAATAAAGATAGTATAAAAAAAACTCATAGTTAAAAATATATTATCTCATGATGGTTTACTTAAGAGAGATACATGTTGATTAAACAAATCAGTCATGATACTGAACATGCTAAGTTAAATCCAAGGCCGCTTTAAAAAAAGGAAAAAAGAAAAATAGATGGATACTAAAAAATTCGGCTCAATCAAGAGTTGCTCTTAATTCTTATTTGAAGATATTTCGATGACATGCAGTATACGTGTGGTCAAACAGTCAATGCATGCGTGTTGTTGTTAGCTCGCAAGGGAGATGGGTCAGCAAGTAGTTGCAATTCCAAAGTGCTCAGTGATGGAGAGAGTACTTCATTCAGAGGCTCGATCGAAAACAATTATTCAAGCCAATCATCAGGCAACTCGTCAAAGAGTGAAGCTGGTGAAATTGATCCATCATAATTAGCATCTTGCAGTAAGGACAAATGTATTGTTTGTCATTGTCTCAAGTGGGATCGTAATGGTTGCAGGAGCATTTCCACATCTAAGAAAGCCACTGGGGGCTGCTCAAGATCTAGACCCAAGATGATTTTAGCTGGACATTTGATACACCAGAGCACAGGTCCTACTTTTGTAGCATTCATTTTACAAAAAGACAGCATCAAGTTTTCACTAAGTTTGGAAAGCCATGCATTTTCCTGATAGCATGCTAGTGTTCTCTGCATTTCTGTTCAGCTGGATACATGTACTCCACATCAATGATTTCGTTTGTGGATCAGGAGGAAGATGACAACGCCACAGCCGATGAGCAGAAGAATAGTAGGATATCCTCCAAAAAGACGAGAATAAAAAGTGAATAAACAATGTTACCTGTTTAAACACAACTTTAAATGCAGTAACACAACCAGATTCAATGTTCAAGTGTTGTTGATGAATTAAAAATCGTATGGAGAAGATCAGCAAAATGAGTCGGGTACTGTAACAGCCTCAGAATCTCTGAAGCAGTGTGGCTGTCTTCCAGTTGCAAGTTTCTGCTGCAAAAGTCAGAGACTTACTTTTGTAGTAACACAGCAACCACTTTGCTAATTTCATCAAACTGCATGCTTCTCATATCAATACTAGGCAAAAGAACATTTTTTACTACATTTTAAGGCAGTGGGTATAAGGTTCTTACACAGCACTGTATTGTTTTAGAAACTGTAATCATATAAAGTTAGCCAGGTTTTAAGAGTTACATTGAATAAGTATTCGGTAGGCCCTGGTGCATGGGGATGGATGAAGTAGGAGTAACTGTTAGGACACAACTTAATTCAGCATCAAAGCACTCACATCCCATGCAAGGACATGGTATCACATAGCAAAGAAGGACTTACAGGATTTCTGTCGCTGGAAATACTGATAAACACAGGGTCATCCTCATTTAAACACATGTAAGAAAAAGAAAATGACCATGAATGGAACAGATGCAAATTTTGCATTGTTTCATACCAGCCTGAATATTTATATTTCTGTCAGTCATTAAAATAAAAATTTTTAATAGGTAAAGAAATAATACCATGTATTAACCACGTAAAAAGTGAATTTTCACTAACTGAAAACAGTGCTTCTTCCATTTGTTTGATACTCAACAAAGTGTATGACATATTGACTATTGACACCATTTTGTATAACTGACTCTATTTTCTGCACTGACTCCATTTTGTATAACTGACTCCATCTTGTGTAGCGGACTCTATTTTCTGTGCTCATGAGGGTGAGAAGGAGATGTTTTCGCTCTTCACTTGTTTTCGCTCCTCACCGAGCAGAGTAAACTGGAACATGTTGTGTGGGATGCAAGCTTGATATCTTTCAAGGCAGAGGTTGTTGGTGCCAGAGAAATGTCTGGAATGTACTGCTCTGTCTCGGAATCAAAATACAGGGACCTGGCCAGCTTCTGTCTTGACCTTGACACAGACTAGAATGGTAAGCTTGGTTTTTCATAACATAAGATAAGGAGCAAGGTTTCTAGAACCTTCTCTTCAGGATGAGTAAAGGTATTAGAGGTGGGAAATCTTGGCACCCAGACGGGAGCTCGCTTGCGGGGTAGACGTGTCGCCTCAGGGAACTGATCATAAACGCCTGAGGGACGCAATGGCTCAACACGGCGCGAGCAGGAGACTCCGGAACTTCCAACGGTGAACCGGACGCACAAGGGAAGGACCTGGAAGTGAAGAAAGCGCTACCTAAACACTAGAAAGCAAAGCGTCCTAGTGTGGGATCGGAGGAGCTTTATACTCCTCTGCCGGTGCCCGCAATTTCTTGCAGCGGGAACGACATTCATGACAATAACTAAGCCACCTGCAGGGTGGCCTCTTCCTTGTGAAGTTGCTAAACAGCAGTAGTTTTTAAAACCTGCCCTAAAAACTGTCTCCATGCTCCAGGATTCTTGAGAAAACATATATCAAAAGAGTGTATGTAAGTTCTCCGTGATGGATGGATGGATTGACAATGTTCCAACGGAGCTCGCTTGCGGGGTAGACGTGTCGACGCAGGGAACTGATGATAAACGCCTGAGGGACGCTATGGCTCAACGCGGCGAGAGCAGGAGACTCCGGAACTTCCGACAGTGAACCGGACGCACAAGGGAAGGACCTGGAAGTGAGGAAAGTGCTACCTAAACACTAGAAAGCAAAGCGTCCTAGTGTGGGATCGGAGGAGCTTTATACTCCTCTGCCGGTGCCCGCAATTTCTTGCAGCGGGAACGACAATCATGACAATAACTAAGCCACCTGCAGGGTGGCCTCTCCCTTGTGAAGTTGCTAAACAGCAGTAGTTTTTAAAACCTGCCCTATAAACTGTCTCCATGCTCCAGGATTCTTGAGCAAACATATATCAAAAGAGTGTATATAAGTTCTCCATGATGGATTGATGGATTGACAATGTTCAAACAGAGGATACATCATTCAGCATTGGTGGGAGAGGGACAGATTAGTCGATTACAGTCAAGAGAAGAGAGCCAATCTCCTCTTAACACCTTCTGATGTGGGCCCTTAGAAGGAACAAGAATGGTTTTTTGACTAGCAGATCAGACGCCACTCTTGTGGGGGATGTCATACTTTAAACTGGTTTTTGTTGGTATTAGGCAGGGGAATCGGACCTCCAATGCAATTTCATCATCAGCCAGGGTAGGAGTTGAAAGACAACTTTCAACATGGTCAAAATGCTTTCCAGGCATTGAACCCCCATTATATTTCGGTATATGATTGATGGACTTTACAAACATTGCCAATAAATCTCTTTATCGTTCAAAGATTCGTTGTTTTCTCTTGCGCCTTGCTGCAGTCTGGTAACATTATGCATATGCATGGACCCTCCCCGGACAATCTTACATTCCCAAGGAGTTGTTGAAGGGATTCTTATGGATGAGACTCAAGTGCTTTTATGTTGCTGAGAGTGTCACTCTTTGATGGTTACAGACCGGGACAATCAGTTTGGCAGACTTTGTTCAATATGCTCACTCCCGTGGCTTGCTAAGCAGGGTCTTCTTGATGGAGGAGGATACGAAGGATATCTATTGGGTACCATTCTTGCCTTGGAGCAATCTCTCATTGTCTGCTGTCTAACTGATGTTGCAATTAAGCTTTAGGGCCCACGCCATTATTAAAATTAAGAAAAGGCAGACGGTGGATGGTCAGAGAGGTTAATAACTGTTTTGAGAGAGGCTCACCTTGAGAATGCACTACCGCCAGCTGCTGGAGTAGTGGAATAATTGCAAAACATTGGTCTGCTGGGTGCTTAATTTGGGACTTTATCTCCTTGAGTTCTGCCTTTAGGTCATTCAGGAACCTAAATAAGTCCAAATCCATGGAAGCTTGTTGTCCAATATTGTTAATAGAAATGGAAGGTCCACTAGATGGATTAGGCTCACAAGGGGCAACAGGCACCTGTACTTAAGGGTGGAAAAGCGATTGCTACAGGGACTGTTAATTCATAGGAGTTTGTCTCAGAGGTAGATTCGGGAGCTGCCTCAATTTGGAGGAGTTCCATGGCCACACAACCATTTTTAGAGGTGGACAACTTGTGCGACTGAAGGCCATTGGATTTACTAGATTTACAAAGCTGCTTCATGAACGTTTTAGCTAGGGGTTTCCATTCCCTTCAGAAGTTACAGTGGATGAAGGAGATGCAGGTTTACAGGGTTTAGAATTGATTCAACCTCCTCAATCAGATCGTCAATTTCTTTCAGTGCATTATTGTTATTTAGAGGTTTGGTTGATTTCTTTGATAAGGAAGCCCCCACAGAAGTCTCAAGTGCCTTTCTTTTCCTCACTTTGAGTGAGAAGGAGGGGCAGGTGGAGTTCCAGCTTCAGCTTGAGCTTGGGAATAGGCCAGTAATTACTATTTTGTAGATCAGAAACAATTGCAAAAATGTATGTACACCTCTGAGTCAGGGTGACTTCTGCACTCATTAGTGTGGTCTAGTACAATCACACATACCTTCTGTATACTGCTGCTGTCAGAGAGGTGGCCAAGCCCAGCCTCTTCCTGGCAAAGACGGGCCCGCTCTTGGACCTGTTCTTGCCCGGGCACAGCCTGGTTGCATCCCACGCTGTGGAACACCCGATGCACTTTAACGCTGTGGCTGCAGGTGGGGCTGAACTGGCATCAGCGTCTCTCCTGGCGCTAGAGTTCATGGGAGCTGGAGTTTCCCATGTTGCCCCCGGTGTTGGATTTGCATCCTGTGCTGCGGGAGAGCTGATGTCCTTATGGGCACTGCAGCTGCAGGTGGGGCTGAAGTGGTATCTGCCTCTCTCCTGGCTCTTGAGTTTGTGGGTGCTGGAGTCTCCCGTGCTGCCCTTGCTGTTGAATTTGCATCCCATGCTGATTTGCTTATGAATGCTGCAGGTGGGGCTGAACTGGCATTTTGCCACCTCTCCTGGTGTTAGAGTTTGTGGGAGATGGATTCTCCCATGCTGCCCCCGCTGTTGGATTCGTGTCCCACACTGTGGGAAAGCTGATGCACTTATGAGCACTACGGCTGCAGGCAGGACTGAACTGGTATCAGCACCCGCTCTTGGATTTACATTCGCATTGCAGGAGAGGTGATGGCGGTATGAACGCTGCTGCTGCATACAGGGCTTAACTGCAGACGGCGCCTCTCCTGGGGCTAGAGTTTATGGGAGCTGGAGTCTCCTGCGCTGCCCCTGCTGTTGGGTACATGCTGCCATAGTATTTGTTGTCTGAGGACTGATTGATTGTGCCTGTCCCTGAACTACTGGTCCCGCTGCTAGAGTTGGTCTACTGTTGATGGTATGCAGTACAAACTGTACAAGTGTCGCACAGCATGTACCAAGTGTGGTCAAACTGTGCATTTGTCGGACAACATAAATGTTGGGATGGTGTGAGTCTGATTCACCACACTCCTCAGGAGATGGCCTATAGTCCTGCTAGCTCACAATGCACCATCAGAACCCCTAACTTTACAGGGTCACAGATGTGTGTGCAACCTCAGAACCTTACAACCCTGATTCACTCAGGAAATCATTATAACAGATCTAGAACCTTTTTTTTGGACTCTCATTCCTACCCAAAGAAGTACACAAGAAATACGCAGCAAGACTTTACAATATTTATTGTAGCGTTGAGATTCTTGCCAAACATACGTGCTCTGTGATTATGAGTAGAAGGCAACAGATTAGCGTAGTTAGCATTACAAGAACAGTGAAAAGAATAAACATTTCCACCATTATGCTAAGACACTGTATATATATATAAGCATATAAGTACTGTGTAGATATGTACTCCTAACAAACGTTCTCTAACCTAGTCTTGCCTAGGGTGGGTTATCTGCAAAATCTCTGCTGGGTGGACTAACTCTATGTTACCTCTGGGTAAGTGTCATCAGGCTGTTCGTCTTGGTGTGGAACTGGACATGCCTTGTGTTGGTATGAGGGAATCAGCTGAGCTGTAATTCCGACATTTGGTAACCGTGGAAGTGGCTATGTATTTATAAGAACAGAGCCCATGTGGCCATGTTGCAGTCCCTGTTTGGGCCGCCGTCGTTTATTCCAGTTGGATAGAGGTTGGTGACATAACTATCCAACAAATAAAAAATATGCCATTTGCGCAGTGAACTTTATCCCTTTCACCACACCGGCAAGATCCTGACCGAGAGCAATGCAGGTTTGAAAGGAGGAAATCTTTCCTTGACGGATGTGTGACTATAGGAGGTTCCCCTTGGCAGGATCAGTATGTCCATATAACATAGAGTTAAAATACCTACCTTGTTGGGTCCGTAAGTACAACGTACCCACCACACTCACAGCACACTTTAGTATGTGTGCTGATACTTGCACCTTTGTGGCTACTCCACCTTTTTAGCCACTTCACACTGGTCCTGATGAAAGCCTCAGGAACCTCGTAGAACTAGTTGCTCTAAAATTCTAGGGATATTGAAGTACAATTTTTACCTTCACTATATCCCGTCTGTGTTTTTAGCCATGTCTTAAGACCCTTTTATTAAACTTTTTTACAGGAGCATTTCTTAGAAACATTTTTAACACTTTGTCACATCACATGGAGCACTCACCTCACATCACAATACCCGCTCCGCTGTAATCAGGCATTGTAGCACAGCTGGGTTGCAATCGGCAGCCCAGCTGGAACCCCAATGATGAAGCATGCCACCAACTAGGTTGGTAGGTGAGGGGTCTTTTTAAATATCCATTGGATGTCTGTACTCCTGTACAAATTAATGCATCACCTGAAGTGACCACATTTCTGTTTGGGCTTGTCCACGTTGTTTATTGCTAATTAACTTGGGGAAGAGGACGTAGCCCCATTTAATCCTTTCCTCACTCTCTTGTTGTTTATTATTGTGATAGAGTGCCCACGAAGTTGAAATGTAAGCAATGCAGATTGAGAGAATGTTATCCTGTGTTGACACGCATGCAAATGTATGTCCAAAATCATCATGCGTAAAAGAGAAGTCACCTTAAGAAACGTGAGCATGTAAATGGTGCTGTTTCAGCTGGGCCTATCCTGAGCACGTGAAACCAGTCTCTTCTTTAAGGCAACTGTATAATTAAAAATTCCTACAACATCAGTGGTTACTAATGTGTCAGGATGTTGGAAAGGTGTATAACCAGCTAGTAATGCCTACAAAAGCTGCATCATTACTTAAGGGGCTCAAACAGACCTTCATCTGTGTCTGTGTGGTAACTGACTAGCAAAACAGTTTTTGTGTTCCTGGCAAGTCAAAGGGCTTTCCAGATCTTGGTATGCCTTATAGTGTGTAGGCAGTGCAGCACCTTTGTAAGCCTGAAACTGCCCTGAGGCAGCATCCATAACCTCAAATTCTACTCATGAGTAAAACGTCTCAAAGACATACACCGCTTGAGCAGGTATTACAAATATAATTGCCCCCCCAAGACATCAAAGACACTTCAAAGTTTGAGATGCTGAGTAACTGCTTCCCTGTAATTTGCTCCACTCACAATAGAGGTCGCCATTCTGACCAAATGGATTCAAATTGGAATCAAATAACATGGAAAATCTACTGATGAGGAATAACTTTTTAAAAGTCAAGCTTGACAAACCTATGGCAACAGGTGCTTTCTTATCCCTAGTAGGAGATAACAATGAGTACTACGGACGTCTTCGTAATGATGGTTCACTTATGTGTGAGTATGAAAAAACACTACTTAAGGGTCTCAAAGTATCCATGCTGACAACATATAGAAAATGTGTTGCGTGAACTAAGACTCTGGCTACGACAGGAGACACAGGTGAACTTAGTTCAATGCACCAATGCTTGACTATGAAAGACATGTTATTGGAGCATTGCAGGACCCCAGCCAATACATAGTTGAGGTGGCATCAATGTTTTTGGGTTACTAACAGTCCTCTGAATAGGAATTCAGGGACGCAGTGGGTTTTTAAGAAGCCCAATTTCGCTCTTTACCATATCTCACAGTCTCACCCTGTCACTTAGCACATTTTAAAATAACCACACAGAATCATATTATAACAGCACAAATGCATGTTGTGAACAAGATTAAAAATAACATTTGTACCATGTTTAAAATGTCGTCTACCAAACTAACTCCCTATACTCTATACTTGGAGAGCTTGGAGCAGTGTAGCTTGCATCATGAATGTCTTAAGGAGAACAATGCACTCCATACCTTTTTATAGCAAAAAGCTGTACTTATCAGCAATCAGGAGCAAGTGTGCCCTCAAGAAGGAAACCACACATCAGCAGTAGCTTCTATCCTCCTGGACTTAGCTCAATGTCAGCTTTTCACTGCAGAACAAGATGCGGCAGCATCACTGCAGTCTGAAGATCTTCTGGCAGTATCCTGCACAATAACCTGGGGTGAAGGACCTCCCATAACAAGTGGTCAAGTGTCGGGCATTTTATACTGTAGCTTATCTGAGGTAGGAATTTCTGGGATAGCCTTAGGAATGTCTGACATAACCCATGTGCATCAAAATGCTTGCCCTCGACACATTCCTATAAACAAATAACTTAAAAACAAGTCAATTTAGACTATACTGTTTATGTTATTGTTCTTGTCTGACCTTGAAATAGAGATAACATGGCACTTGTTCCAGAATAGTGTCACATCAGGTGTCATGTTGAGGTCATTGTCTGCACCTCAGGTGTCATATTGATGTCATTGACTGAATCACTTGACACTTTCACAGGTTCTTGGAATGATAAGGACAGTCAACACCTGTGTCAAAGGCAGACATGTCCATGATTCTTCCAAAAATAGAGAAAATTGAGTATCGGCCTGCTTAAGATGCAGTCTGGCCTTATGGACTTTATGTTACTTCGACTCTTATTGGTGTAGGACTCATCCTTAACTGTCCTTCTCCCTCCTCTATTGGTCCTCCTCTCAAATTAATGGTGCAGTTCTGGAGTCTTCTTGCTGTTGAGATTGTCTTGCTCCTTGAAATCTGCCTGCTCTCCCTTTTCAAGTAAGGAAGTTTTCTCTCTGCACTCTAGTGTGAGCTTTTTGATAACAAAAGTGCATTGGTAGTGGGCATCAGTACTATAAGTTGTAGTAAGTAAATGTCTGTTTGTTGGTCGAAACTTAATAAAACGTAAAAACAAATATGCATTGGTAGTTTGTGTTTATTTTGCCATGCTACAACCTAGAGTTTTACCTTATTGACGGTGACCTCCTATCTCTTGTTTTTTTGTACATAGCTTATCTATGTTTTGCCAATTGTATTCTGCACAAATTTTCTTCTTTTGTTCCCGTCTTGTATTCTTCTTGTTTTTCTTTTCTGGTAGCTATATGCTAGCGAAAATCAAAAAAGCAGAAGTCCAGTTCTCAATAGTTTTGGGGACCCTAGGCCTCCGTGCCAACTCCCACTCTTCCTCTTTGGAGCCTTCCTTGGCCTGAATATCCAGATGCAACAATTTAAAAACATCAACAAATTTGTGACTCGAAATTCTGCGTTTTGTCCTGTCCGATAAATGTGAGCCTAAAGGCATACCAATTCCCATGTAGGGCAATTTTTTGTGGCTATTTCTGTCTTCTTCTATGGACTCCTTGACTCCCCCACCCATCACCTGTACACCCGCAGCGCCTGTGGCAGAGTCGCCCCCCCACCCGTAATGCCCCTTGCACATTACTAGGGCGCACATCCCCAGAAGGAACCGTCTCCATCAATGCTTCCCCCCAACTCCAATGGACCTGGTAGCTTTCGGTAGGTTACCCCCTTGTTTCCAGGCAGACCACCATCCTGACATACCTTTTTGCAACTGAGCCGCTCTGTGTTTGCCGTCATGCGGGTCGACCCTTGGGCGAGTGCCAGATGTATGATCCCGCAGCAATGCTTGGTCCGCACGTGACGTCTGCAAAAGACTAAACACACTGTGTTGCCCCGAAACACCCCTCTTACCCCCCAAGGCGGCCCCAAAATGTTCTCCTACAGCCCCATCATCCCCTTCTCGCAGTTACCCTTCTTCAAGATCATCGCTGTCAACATCCAATACCAAAACATCTCCACCGCTACTGTAAGGTAGCTCACTGCACCCCTGAATGACCAAATCACCCCGTCCCTTAGCACCAATATTCTGGGTAACTGGTGCCGTGAGTGTTGGGTTGCCTGCACGGGAAGGGAAATCCGCTCCAGATCGCCCTCCCTCCAGAGGCCCCCCAGACGGAGCCGCAAATTTGATCTGTCTGCAATACACGCCTGCCAGCCGCCTTTCGTTTTGACAAAAAAGGCATGGTGTCACTGAAGCCGCTCTGACTGTATGCTTTCTTAACTCCTAGGGAACTCCCAAGGACCCCAAGCGTGCCACCCGGAGTCCCGCCAGATGAGCCACCACCACCCACCCATACCCAATGACCCGCCCGGGGCTCCTGTACCACCGTCTGGGCAGACCCCACCAAACTCACTTCCGAGGTGACTGGCCCAACCGAAGGGCTGTGCAACTTCCGCGCGGCCTGGCCGCTGCCCTCAGCACAAGACAATACCAGGCCATGACCCTGCAATTTGGGGGGGGCCTGCACCCACTGGAAACTCCTCCGCCTCGCTCTGCGCTCTGGCCTGTCGCACTGCATCTCCATTCAATGGTGTCCCGGGCACAGTGGTACCCTGACCCCACATGCCGGTCTCCTGGCTCAATAGCCCTGACTGCTCCACCAATTGGGACTCCAAAGGCAAAAGGGAGGTGTAACCCCTTGCTACATGCGGGGCGGGACTCAGCAGATAACGCTGCCCGTGCACCTGGACCAACTGTACTCCCCCTTGCCATAAAACTCTCACAGGCTCTCGGACTATAGCACGGTTGTGCCCTACAAAGGCACCGGAGGAAACTTTTACCCCTGCCACTCATAGCGCGCGCCTCCGACCGGCTTTCAGCGCCTCTTCCCCGCCTCCAAGCTGAGCTGATAGACCTCCCCCGCCTAGCACCTGCTGCAGCGCGCCGCCCGCCTAAAGCGAGACGGGCAGACGCACATACCTTGGGGGCATCTGGGGAACGTTCACGCTGGAAGGCATGCTCCGCCAGGCCAGCCGCTCCGCCTTCCGACGTCCCTGTCGGCACCTCCGCTGCATCCTCCGTATCGACCACGGCGTTGGGGGACAAGCAGGCCGCCACCGCCCGCGCGACTCCGCCAGCCGACTTCTGGGCCGACGCTCAAGGCCAACCCACGCCTGCCCCGCAACTCCGGGCTGCAACAAATCAGCTCTGCCCGCCGCACAGTGCACCCGGACCGCCTCCCTGACTTCCTCCTGTGACGCCATTGCAGCAGTACGGAGCATGACACAGGACAAACTAGTAAGACCCCCTCCTCCCGGCTCCGCTGGGCCCAACCTCCTTCCCGCCCTAGCCTGCCTTCTATTTCTAAACTCGCCTCACGCGCCTCCCGCCTCCCTGATCACCCCCTCCTTCATCTGCGTGGCCGTTCCATTGTGTGAAAACACCCAGGGGGAGACCGGCTCGCGCCCAGCTCCCCCTGGGTCCCCCCTTACCATTGGCTGTGGAGTAAGTCAGCCCTGTGTCCTGGCGCCTTTTCTCTTTACACTTTACATCAATAATCTGAGCTGGGTTCTTGATAGCCGGGTCTGGTGGCTCAGTGGACTAATGCCTCCACTGCAGGGGCCTGTGTTTGACCTCATGGTCACAGGTTAAAATCCCGGTGGGTTAAATCAGCCTTCCATCCATCTGAGGTCGATAAAATGAGTACCATTGAGTTGGGTAACAAGAAACATCTGTTATTCAGTGCCAAGATACCTCCGGGTGAACGTGTGCTTTACAAAGGTTGTATGAAGTTACCACGCATGCTATTACAACGCATGCATTTACAACGCATTTTTTACAACGCATAGTCATTTACAACTAATGTTTTCACAACGCACACCAATACATCGAAAATATGTATAATGCATTGAAAAAGACATTACAACGCAAGACAATAGTACGCATGCCATTACAAGGCATATGTCGAAAAAAAAAATATGTCAAATACCTCCAGGCACGGGATACAGGGAAAATAGGGGTTTTGGGTGGGGAAGTAAATTAAAATGTGAGAAGAAACTGTACATATTTTTTTAAATACTCGGGTATTAATGTTATTACTCAAGTATTTCTCGAGTATTAAATTTCAGGAAAAATAAATTTACGGATATAAAATAAATCTGTTTGAATATTAAATATCAAATACATAGAATATAGCAATATTAGCAATAGCAATAATTATGAAGTGCCCACAAAAAAAAATATAAAACGCAGTAAGCAGGAAGGTCAACATGAAGCCCACCATTTTAACAGCTAAACTCATACGGAAGTCCTACTACACTTTCCATTACATTCTATCTTCTCACGAGAACACATGAAAAAAAAGTGAAAAAAACCATGAACACAGTAAACATTTTTGTGAAAATTATGGCGGTAGACGAAAAAACATATAAAAGGAGCCGTCCTCCATTTTGAAAGCAGTGGTCAACTGACTACCAGCGAGAGCACACGCTTATTTGCCTACCTCCCACAGAGATAGATACAGTGACTTTGACATCGTGAAAGTGCTTCAGAAATACACAAAGTAAGTAAGTAAGTGAAAATAGAAATTAATAAATCACAATTTTTTTAAAAGCAGCAAAACATTATTTTTAGTAATGTTCATTTTTTTACAGTTTTGCGATAAGTTTTAGCACAGTTTAAAGAGAAGATTGAAAAGAATATTACTTTGTTTCTTCAAAAAAATTATAACAAAAAAGGACATTCAAAGAGAAATATGTTTAAGCAAGAAAAAAGAATAAATATAAGAGATGTAAGCGTATTTGAAACGGAGAAATTATTGATAAAAAAGGATGCTTACATTGAAAAACAAAATGTTGGAGAGTGTGGGGTTTTTAATTAATATTCAACAGTAAAAACGAGCCATCCTTTGCTGAAAAGATGCATAGTGGTGAGTTAATGCACAAGGGAAAGTATAACAAGTAAACGTGATACTTGTTTTGAGAATATTTTAAATTGAGGAGTGCAGAATAAAAGTAAGATAATTAAGAGGTGTACCCAACTGAGAGAAAAAAGGTAACTAGTGCAAAAAGAAAAAGTGATGGAAAAGGTAACTTTTAAAAAAAAATTGAAAAAAGATTTTGGCTTTTATGTTTTGAATTATTAAAGATGCCACAAAAAGTAGGTGAATGCCTTAGTAATTTTTAAATATGAATCTCCTAAATCTCATTATCAGGTTGAAAACGATGAATAGTTGTGAATAAAAAAAGTACAGTGAATCACTGTGGTGAAAAAGTTGATTAGTGGTGTAGTAATTTAAAATATTGAAACTGAAAAGGGGTGCTTGGATCAGTACAGAAGATGAAAAGAGCTGTGGTGGTTAATAATGTGTGAAAGCTAAATTTTTTTTAAAGCTGAAAACCATTTGTGTTCATATAGGTAACAGCAGACAGACAATTCAGAACACAAATTCATAACTGAACCACCTTCCAACAGTCATCCAAAGATTCAAAAAATATTTTCCACAACTTTTTAAGGTGAGTAAATTTTCGTAAAAAATCTTCCTAAAAGCTAACAATTACTTTCACAATAGCAGCTAACACACATAATAACCATAGATTTTTTTTTAAACTAAATTCTTTACTCTTCCAGAATTAAAGAAGAATCAACACATCAAAAGTATTCTTGAAACGAAAATTCAAGAAAGCAGAAAACACAACAAGCAAGTGAAAAGATTTAAAAAGGTAATTACTAATTAAAAATGTAATAATAAAATCAATTTTTTTCAAAAAGGACATAACTTGTTTGTAGTAAAAGTGTTAGTCTATCATAACATTTTCAGGAAATATAATGAAGCTGTACTTTTTTATAAAACAGTTTCCAAACCAAGCTGAGACTGGCTCCATCCAAAATTAATAGTGAATGGTGGGTTAATAATTAATTTGAAAAGTAGAAAGGTTATTCTGCCTCATATAAGATGCAGGATACTGATGGAGTGCCACTTAGTAATCCAAAGAATTCATAACCGTAGCGAAGGAAAACAAGAGTATAAAGGAGGAGTAATTACTAATTAAAGATGTGCTTTACTCAGAAATATATATTTGACAGTCTTGTTTTCTCAACATATAACATATAACAGACAGACAAAACAGAACCGTATTTCAAATCTAAACCAACTTCGAAAGACCATCCAAAAATCAGAAACACCTCCTTGAAGCTTCCTGAAAAATATTTTACGGTGAGTTCCTTTCCAAAAAATATCCTCAATAATAACTAACTCTTTTATACCCATAGCGAGGAAGACACATGACAATCCTTAGAAATAGTTCTAATCTATATTCTTATCTCTACCAGATAAAAAGAAGAATCAACATCTAAAACATATTCAAGCATCCAAAAGCAACGTGAAGCAATTCAAAACAATTGAAAAGGTAATTGCAACTGAAACACTTTGCAAAATCCAACAAATAATTTTCAACACGGAAATACATTTATATTTCTTATAAATTCAAAACAAGAAATGCAAGTAACAAAATTTACCACAGATTTGCTTTTAAAAAAAAATGTTCAAAAATCAATAATATACCTTGCATACTGTTTAAAAATGTTACAAATAAACGAATTTATTATAAAAATATAGACACAAACTAATTGTTTTAGGAAATTTTTCTTATCATTACAGATAATGTCATCAAATAAGAAAGCAACTTATATAAGCTCAAGCAGGGGAAACCGGCTCCTGAAGCATGCAGGGTACATTTATTGTAAGGAGAGACTAAGTGAACCAAGGTGTCATTGGAGGTGTGTGCAATACTACTCATCCCATTGCACAGGCAGAGCGGTTACTCTGGGTGACTCTGTTTTAAGAACCACAGACCATAACCACTGTGCCTCTGCAATGGAGATTGAGGTGAGGGAAACCATAAATGAAATCAAGGAAATTGCATCCACCTCCAATGATTCCTGTAGTTCAATTTTGAGGGAGGTTGCACAACACGTCCCAACTCATGTTGCCAGCAGTATGCCCATTATACCCAATCTGAGACGAATAGTACTACGCGAAAAACAGGCAAGTAACCCACCACGAGTTACTCCACAAACATTCTCTGATATAGTTATTCCTCCTGTACTCTCTCTTTCTATTTCTAACGAACCTTTGCTCTTGCATGACAACGAAAACCCTCTGAAAAGAATCCTCATCTTTAGCACACCACGTAATCTTGCTAAGTTGGAGAATAGTGATGTTTGGATGATGGATGGAACTTTTAAAAGCACCCCCCATCCATTCTACCAAATATACACCATTCATGCAAAAAATAACAAAACAGTAATCCCCTTAGTGTACAGTTTGCTACCTGATAAACAATCCACAACTTACACTGAACTTTTAACAGTGTTAAAATCCAAAACATCAAACAAAAGTCCTAGAAAAGTAATTGTTGATTTTGAATTTGCAATGATTAATGTTATTATCAAAATGTACACGGATACCCAAATTCAAGGATGTTTTTTTCACTTTTCTCAGGCATTTTGGCGTAAGATACAAAAAACATCCTTAGTTGTGGATTACGTATCGGATAGCAAACTGCAATTTGAACTAAAAAAACGTACTGCACTTTGCTTTGTTCCTCCTGATATTGTAGACGAGTACTACACTGCAATTACAGAATCTGAATTTTTTACCATAAACGGAGACAAATTGGCACCCTTACTAAATTATTTTGAAGACACATGGATTGGGCATCTAAGCAGGTCGGGTCGCAGGAGGAAGCCACGTTTCCATGTGGAGTGGCGGAACTGCTACTCGAGCTGCTTAGAAGGAGGAGCAAAGACAAACCATGCCATAGAGAGATGGCACAACTCCTTCAATCATTCAATTGGCAAACATCACCCAAACTTCTATCATTTTTTAGAAACTTTGAGGAAGGAGCAAAGTTTCCAAGAAATGAGAATGTCACAGGCATTAACAGGTAGCCTGAACCCACGAATTAGCAAAAAATCAAAAGAAATGTCAGAAAGACTATTGGGATGTATACAACAATTTTCGTTGTGTGTGGCTACAGACTACCTGGATAATGTTGCACACATTCTACATTACTAATACACACTTCACTATTACTTTCCTGTTTTGACATAAAATTCAAACCTTTATTAAATTGTCATTAATTTATTATTCAAAAATTTGAAAAACGGGTCACCTTACCTTTAGATATTTTCTTTCTTCTAGTCGAGGTCTGTATATCCAGACATATGTACAGCAAGACTGTCTTTAAACAAGAAGTAATCCACAAGCGAAAATCTCCAAATTTGTTGTGAGTTCATAGCAACTCATTTTCAAAAAAATCAGATGTTCCCCACAAAAAAAATTCTAATTTTTTCACAAGTTTTTGGGGTCAACAATGACCATTTTTTTAAAAATTTAAAAAGTAAGTGCCCAAAAAAGGAAAAGGTTTAAAATCTTCGTCACACTCCAGTGTGTAAACCATAAATTATTCTTCTCCATATCCGAATCCATGTAAATCCAAATTTTTCCAAAAAACGAAACTCCTCAAATTTTTTGCATTCTTTCCAATGTTTCAAAATCAATATAGCAAACCATGGACGAAATAATCCCAAAAAACACGATGTAGTCACCGAAAAAAAATCCTCATTCTCCTTCCGGTTTCCCAAATCAATCCAAGTGCCGAAAGTCGATCTTTCCTTTTTTCATTTTTTTCAGAATAATTCAATTTTAACATTTTTGTTAATCAATATTTATCAAAAAGAATAGAGAACCTTTCGGTAGCCAATTTAAATAACTTTCCAAAATTGCATCGGTAAACACGTGACCCGACGTGGGCATACGCTGACAACATAGTTATTGTAAAGTAACGTAAAACTCCTTTAACACATTTATACAATGTAGAAACCTCCCTCGTCTCTCCTTTCAATAAATGTCACACATGCACTATAAATTTAAAGTATTTAAAAGTCTCTTACCTGAACGCAAGTCTACCTTCCTTCTGCTCTGTACGGAGACGATCCTCAAAATGGCTGTCTTCAAGTTTTACGTTTACGCTTCAACGTCATCTGGAGCAACAAAAAAGAAAAACAGACAATTTCTTTCTTCATAAAGTATAAGTAATTGTAAATATTTTATATGCATTTTAAATAACTTAAAGCATTCTGTTTATATATTGCAAAAATAAAAATCATTTTAAAACACGTTTATGTTTTTTTATTCTAAATTAACAAAATAAAATACGCAAAGACGCTTTATCTATTTGCCATTATTTAAATATTTATTAAAATTCAATGTACAACCTTTTTTCAAGTTTAATTTGTAGTTTAACTTTTCTTACCTTTTAGCTGCTCCAACATGCTTCTACTGTGTCCCGCGATCCTTCAAAAATGAACAGGAATCAAGTAGACGCGGCTACGTCATAGGTTAATGTAGAAATAAATGAAAGACAATTTTCACCATTGACATCCATGTTAAAACGTGGGAAAATACATCTTTTATACATTTTATAATATTGAACTCAATATAATATTATTAATAAATATTATTATTATTCTTGTTTATATCATCCCAAAATAATATCATAAATATTTCATGATTATAAGTCAAATTTTCTGTGGTAAACATTTAATTTTTTTAATTATTTTTCATTTTATTAATCCTAGAATATTAAAAAAATTGCTTTTTAAGTGCAAACATTTTATTTCATAATTTAACAAAAACTTTTGGTAAAAAAAATATAATAGAATTATTACTTGCTTCTGAATAATTTTTTTAAAATATCATAGATATTTCAATATTTTTATGAATGTATTTCTAATTTAATTTTACCCCAAAGAGTAGGGTAAGTGCTGGTGTCAGGGCTCACCTTCAGCTTCTCGCTGTTTTTCTGTTGTCTTGCACAGGAACAGAAGTTGCTAGCTTCCCAACTCCCACTTCCAACCACTCAGCCCTATGTTATACCTAGGGGCTAACTGATTAGTGAGGGGGAAGGGGGAAAGTGGATAAAATAATAAATTTAAGAAGAGACTGGTTCTGGACCTTCTGGTTTTCTATCTGGATATCTTCTTCAGCCTTCGCACTGCTTACCGAAGACTCCTAAGGGAAACTAAACACACAACAATTTTATTCTTTCCCTTCCTCTACACTATTCTATCTCTTTTCTACATTTCCCTTGTGATTTACTACCTACCCATAATCCTAAACTCTGTGCCTCTCTTCCTGACCAACTCTGTTTTCTTCGTTCCTTGTTATGGATGTCTTTATTTATCTGTAAAACAGTTACTTTTCGATTATTACCTATTTATTCCTTGAGCGTTTATCTAATAACCTTTTTATATATATATATATATATATATAGAACCTACCAGCAGTTGGTTTACTGGGGCTTTCTCTTTTATTTCGTCGTCTTTTCTTTTTCTGTTCTTTAATTCTCTAACTCTTGTCTTCTAGATTATTTCTTCCTGAGTTTTAACCCTTTTATCTCTGTTCTCTTTCTCTCCTCAGGTTTTTGCTGTGCTGGACTAGCTCTGGTATGTCTTTCTCCTCACAACTTTTTTTTCCCTGCTAGTTTACAGTTTTTCTGCACCACTCTAACTCTCTTCTCTATAATCGTTAAAGTTCTCTTTTTTCTTTTACAGGACCCGGTATTCTCATTAATGCAGATAACGGTAAGTTTTAATTACTTTCAGCGATATTGCATCTTTTGGCATCACTTGACATTATTTATAAGCCTGAAAACCTTTCCTGTAATTCCCTTAGCTTTCTACTTGTTCTCTGTCAGGTGTAGCTGAATCTTCACTCGGAACTGAAGAGACGAGGCGTCTCCAATCTCTACTCCGGTGAGTCTTTCAACGCGAACTCCAAGCGTCTTCTTTTTTCTTCAGGTAAGTATTGTTTCTTTGACTAAGGGATTGGTCTCGAAGGGGTGGTCACTGAAAACTTCGTACTCTAGAGTAATACACTTCAAAACTGGGAACACTCGGAAAACAGTCTTCTCTGTGGGAAAGTCTTTAGTGAAGTGCGCAATACTTCAGGCGTGCGCGCGTCACATCAGCCTCTCCGGATTGCAACAACTAGACCGCAGACCCCAGCGCCTTAGCGGCCATCTTGGAATTGCGGACATGCCACCAACTCGACCATTGATGCCTGGTCAAACCTGTAGCACCACTTGAGTTAAACCCCTTGCGCATCACTTTGAAACTCGCATTAGGGATCCTGACAGCTGGATAGTGTAGGGGTATTATTTACTATTCTTACTCCAGGGGGGT
The DNA here is from genome assembly GCF_964204655.1 of Triturus cristatus. Lineage (NCBI taxonomy): Eukaryota > Metazoa > Chordata > Amphibia > Caudata > Salamandridae > Triturus > Triturus cristatus. Next base: position 633,669,799 of record NC_140587.1, read on the forward strand.
TCAACAGCTAGGTAAGTGCTGGATAGTGTAGGAGTATTAATTACTATTCTATCTCCAGGGGGGTGCAAAAGTAGAGTAAGTGCTGGATAGTGTAGGGGTATTAATGACTATTCTAACTCCAGGGGGGTGCAACAGCTAGGTATGTGCTGGATAGTGTAGGAGTATTAATTACTATTCTAACTCCAGGGGGGTGCAATAGTAGGGTAAGTGCTGGATAGTGTAGGAGTATTAATGACTATTCTAAGTCCAGGGGGGTGCAACAGTAGGTTAAGTGCTGGATAGTGTAGGAGTATTAATGACTATTCTAACTCCAGGGGGGTCAAGGGGGTGCAACAGTAGGGTAAGTGCTGGATAGTGTAGGGGTATTAATTACTATTGTAACTCCAGGGGGGTGCAACAGTAGGGTAAGTGCTGGATAGTGTAGGGGTATTATTTACTATTCTAACTTCAGGGGGTGCAACAGTAGGGTAAGTGCTGGATACTGTAGGAGTATTAATTACTATTCTAACTCCAGGGGGGTGCAACAGTAGGGTAAGTGCTGGATAGTGTAGGAGTATTAATGACTATTCTAACTCCAGGGGGGTGCAACAGTAGGTTAAGTGCTGGATAGTGTAGGAGTATTAATGACCATTCTAACTCCAGGGGGGTCAAGGGGGTGCAACAGTAGGGTAAGTGCTGGATAGTGTAGGGGTATTAATTACTATTGTAACTCCAGGGGGGTGCAACAGTAGGGTAAGTGCTGGATAGTGTAGGGGTATTATTTACTATTCTAACTCCAGGGGGGTGCAACAGTAGGGTAAGTGCTGGATAGTGTAGGGGTATTAATTACTATTCTAACTCCAAGAGGGTGCAACAGTAGGGTAAGTGCTGGATAGTTTAGAGGTATTAATTACTATTCTAACTCCATGGGGGTTCAACAGTAGGGTAAGTGCTGGATAGTGTAGGGGTATTAATTACTTTTCTAACTCCAGGGGGGTGCAACAGTAGGTTAAGTGCTGGATAGTGCAGGGGTATTTATTAATTTTCTATCCCCATGGGGGTGCAACAGTACGATAAGTGCTTGTTAGTGAATGAGTAATAATTAGTATTCTAACTCTAGGTGGGGTAGAAGAGTAGAGTAAGTTCATGATAGTGTTGTAATATATTTTTTTTAACAAATAAATAAAAATGAGTAATTTTAATACCCTGTTATTTTAACATATTTAAACAACTTACATGATTTCTAATTTATCCAAATGATGATAAATTAGTAATTTCATAATTCAGAGTATAAATATTAGTACCCAATTACTTATTTTATTCAAAGTACATTTATATTTACTTTCAATAGCAAAAATATTTCTAAAAAAGCATACATAAGTAAAAGTAGTATTAATACTAAAACTATGAAATTATAGAAATTCATGCTTTAAACTACCACTTACCCAAAAATGCGTTGTAATGGCATGCGATGTAATTACATAAGCGTTGTGATGGCATGCGTCGAAATTACATGCGTTGTAATAGACTTCGCGTTGTAAAAGTTGCGTTGAAATAGCTTTGTGTTGTAATACCCGGGTTGTGATGCCTGTTTCCCCTTTACAAATACACATTATGTTTGAAAAAGTAAGCATGGACGTTCCACAAATAGGTCCGAGATTAATACCTGCACTTCTGAATGTGGATTACACATAGCCCGTACTCCGAAGGCCCCCCCAACCTTTGATTGATTGTTCGTTAAATATATGGCTTCCTTAGACTTTAGAGTGAATCTGTCAAAAACCTTTGTTATGAAATGCTGTCCAAAGGCAGATAAGTCCTATCAGTTTAAAGAGGGGCTACTAAGCTTGTAATCACATCCACCTAAAACTGTTGTTTGATGCTTGGGGCACCTGGGGGCAGTTGGTCACAGTTAGAACAATGCAGATGAATAAATTAATTGCTGCGTTAAATATCGTTTCAGCAAAATTTGGAAGAAAGCAGCTTAAAGAGCTGTATATTACATATATAGCAAAATGTACCTTCCTGGTCCAATGTGGGGCAGGTGTTTGGGGCTATGCCAATTTAGAAAAACTACAACGCACCGAAAATGTCTGCTGAAGAAAGTAGCTTTCTATTCCACAAGGTGTTTCTAGCTATGTTTGTCACAGGGAAACGGGTCTCTCGTTTCTTGAAGATCTGATTAAAATACGCTGTATCTTACTTTGGCACAGAATTTGGACCCAGACTGAGACATGTTTAAACAGGACGTCTATCATTGAATGTTTTTCTTTGAATTGGCAGATACAGTTCCATGGCTCAAATATGTTAAAGCGTTTTGTGGCAGGTTAGGTAGAATGGTTTTTTTTATTGATCTTGCCTCCCTACATGGTGTTACGAAGGCGGACATTAAACACATGTCAATGAATTTGTTAAAAACAAACGAATTTACCGAGAGTGTGGAAAGCCTAGGGGCATATTTACAAGCCCCTATTGCCACAGAAACATCACTTTCAGAACACTGTAGTGTCGATAGGTGCAACGCCTTATTCACATTGAGCCATGTTAAGCATTGTGAATAAGGCTCCCTTTCACACTATAGTTAGTGTGAAAAGGGGTGGGCAATGGGTGTTGCGTAGGGCCTTCCACCAAAACACCCATTGATTTTGACAATGCCCCAAATTTACAAGGGCAGCGTAAATATGGGGCAGTGCCAAAATTAAGACCAGGGAAAACCTGGTCTTAAACGGGCATAACAGGGGGAATTGTTTCATTTCTCCTAGTTTTCGCTGATTCTATGTTAGTTGCGTTGTACAGCACACATAGAAACAGCAAAAGGCCAATGATTGTTATGTGCAGGAAGGTGTCTCTTCCTGCACATAAACAATCAATAAAAGAAATAACATTTTGCAACTTCTATATGTGCTGCATTAAGCAGCACACATAGAAGTTACAAAACGCCATTTAAAGATTGTTTATATGCAGGAAGAGAGACCTTCCTGCACATAAACAATCTTCCCCTCAATGCAGACACCTTTGCACTATGGTGCAAGGATGCCTGCGTTGGCGCTAGGCTGCTAAATTTAGCGCCTGCGCAAGGGGAAACGCAGGGCTGCACCATAATGTTGTATATATGGTGCAGCCCTGCGTTTCAGAAGTGGCGAAGCACGGCATTCAGTTAAGGAGGCTAATGCCGTGCTCCGCCACTTCGTAGTAAATATGTCCCCTAGTGTTTTAAATCATGAACTGGTGTTAACTAATGATGGCATACAATTTTATCTGGAACATGTGTATACTCCTCATCATAGATATGTTTTAACCCAATTCAGATGTAACATCGTCCATCTCTTTGTGTCCTTCCCTAGAGTAAATGGCTGGTCACCCACCCTTGTCAGGTGCCCGTGTGATGGTTAGTGAACAACGCACAGTACTTTTGTTTGTAAATTTTATGAGGTACCCCAGACACAATTCTGAAAGCAGATATTGTGACAGTGCACTCTCTTGAAATCTGCTCAGCTGTGTCCAAGTTTTTATGGAAGCCTATAATAATACTCAGGAACATTAGTGGGTGGTCGATTAAAAAGGAGTTTTCATATGTTTATATATTCTTCAGTACAAATATCTTAGAAAAGTGTTGTTATATCTATATCTTACACACTGTTTTTAACATATGAAGGTTTTCCATGTATTTACTTATTTATTTATTTTTCCTTTTAATCAAATGTATATTTTTATTGCTGTGCTTTTATGGTTTTATGTCTGCAACCGAACTTATTGGTAATTGGTATTGGAGAAATATTAATAAAGGAAATGAGGGGGTCCAAAGATATGATTTTTTTAAAAAACAATTCATGCTAAAAAGCACAAAGCTCCAATGATAATCTATGGGAGGGGTAGATTGGTACCTTGGCTTGATTTGAGGTCAACTATGATGGAACCCTGGTTGGATATAAATGGATTGGTACTGGTGGCAAGTATAGAAGTGAACATTTTTGACAAAGTTTGTAAGTCCCACTTCATAGAGGGACTTTGCCACATTTTTGGTGAAAAGCATTGAAATTTCTTTTGAGTCCCAAGGCAGAAACGTACTTTGCTAATTTTTTAAGAGAAATATTCTCCCAGAGCGGCTACAGCTGAAATTGTAGCCATCGCCATGGAACCAAAATTGGATGCTTGAAGCAGGAGGGTCCCTCTGAAGCTCTGGAATTTTGCAGATTTCTCACAGAAAATTTTAAAAGTCCCAACAGAGAATGGGTCTTATTTGGCTTTTCAGAGGCGCTAGACAAAGCTAAAATTCAATCCAACGCAGTGGAACTGCCATTCGAATACTTGCCACAGATGGACCCCCTATCCTGGGCACAAGGGAGAGTCCATCCTTAAGGGCTCGTCTCAGGTTGCAGACAGCAGGTCCAGCACTCTTTTGTACTTTCACAGGTCCAGTAAGTGTTCCAAGGATGGTGAGTGGGAAGGTTCCTCCCTATCCAATGGGGTAAAAGATCCTGGCAGCAAACATAATAACATTTACAGAAGATTCTGTTTTCCTTACTTCAATCAATCGCAAAGTGCCCTCGCTCTCAAAATCCAAGATGGAGAAACCCCTCTCCCTTTGTGCATAACATGTGGACCAGAGGTGTCACCAGGCTAATGAGCAGTCTCCTCCTCTATGGTTACTCAAAACCAGTTCTGGGGGTAGTTTTTCTCCCACTGGGTTTGGTGTCAGCCTGTCCAGGTGTCACCTAACTTGTCTTTGCATTTCAGACCCATTGCCAAGGCGTAAACTCCCCTCTTATTACATACCAGTCACTTCTAAGGTAGGCCTTAGTCCATAGAGCAGGGTGCTGTGTAATCAAAAGGTAGGACACGTACATTTAGGTTTTTCATTGTCCTGGTCGTGAAAAACACCCAAATTCATTTTTCACTACTGTGAGGCCTACCCCTCTCATGGGTTAATATTGGGAATTCCTTATTACACTTATGAGCTATAATTGGTGTGATTAAAGAAGGAGTAGCTCTGTCATGTTTCATATCATTGGAATGGTAATGATAAATCCACTTTGTTGGTAAAGATGAATGTATCCCTAATCTTTTAAAAACGCCACTTTTAGAAAGTTGGGATTTTTCTGCTCTTAGCTCTGTGTGCCTGAAGCCTGTCTCCAATACACATCTGGGGTGGGTGATAGCTGGACTTTATGCATCCCCTCTAGACAGCTACATACAAAGGGAGCTTAGGTGTGACTAATTGGACATTCACATCCTGATGGGCCATCCTGGGCAGGATGGGAGGGAGAAACTGATACACCTGAATAGGCTGTGTCCTGTCCCCACACAAAGGGCTGCAAAACCCCCTGCAGTGCTTCTTGAGCCAGAGTTGGGAGGGAGGACCTCTGTGCACTTCAAATCCCCTCTTTAAAATCACATTAACTTCAAAGGCAGAACTGGGAATAAGCACTGGGGGGTATATTTATGAGAACTGACGCATCACTGGGTTGCCGCAGCATTGCTTCAGAAAAAGTTGTGCGGCAGTACGAGACTTTGAAGTGATATGGATGCACTGTATTTACACTATGGTGAACCATTTCATATGGTCCCAAGGTGTATCAAAAGATTTGACACATCGGTGGGAAGGATGGCACAAAGTGTCATGATGCAACTGCTCCCAATGTGACGCAGAGCTGAACTGCGGGTCGTAAAGTAATCTTTATATGCCACAAACCAGCTTTGCATCACATAGTGGTGTGTCATGTGCCTCAAAAATACAAGCACTGGAAACAGAAAAACTTTTGCAATTCATCAAAAGCAAAAAATGGAGTGAGCAGCAAGCACAAGCAGTGAGGGCAACAATCCCAATACCGGCCAAGATGTCCAGACAGATTTCCAGAGGAAGAGCAATTTCAGTGAGGTAGAGAACCAAATATTAATAACAGAGGTGACAGAAAATAAACATCTTCTCTTTGTCACCTCTAAATTTACATTAGGGAAGAAGGAGCATTTTGGCAGTCCATAGTGGACACTGTTCATTTTGTTTAGCCTACGCTCTTTCCTTCTCCCTCTCCCCACGCCTCATACTATGCTGGAGGCTGGGCAAATGCCCTTCACCGACAACATGCCTCAACCCTCTAGACCCCGACTCAGAAGGTGAGAGTCTTTTCTGGTTCACTCGGCGCACAGCTAGCCAATCCTATTATATCCATTCCTCGATCGGAGAGACCCCAGTGTGACCTACCAGCATTGCCCTCAATGAATGATTCCACTTCCCTCATCTCACTCCCCACGCCTCATACTATGCTGGGGTCCGGGCAAATACCATCCACCGACCATGATCAGTCAAACCCACTCATTCCGGTTTGGACCGTACCTAACCCTCAGCTTAATGGTCATACCACCCTCATTAATACTCCAACTTTGATATCCAAAAGTCATGGAACTCCGCTAGTCCCAAATGATCAACTCCCTCCCCAGGAACTACTCACCCTTACTGTGGACCCCACGGGCTTACACTGAGGCCCCCCTTCTCCAACAATCCCTTCACCCCTCTCCCAACACTCAGACTTGGTTACGCGCCTGGATGATATATCTCTCCAGTTGCACCTTCTCACCACTGAACTATATGACCTGAAAGCCCTCTCAAATGATCTTTTCCCCGTGATTAGCTCTTTCCTCACCTCTGTGAATTTGCCCAGAGCCTCCCCTAGGGTTATAGATAGCATGGGCCAGCATTTAGCCTCCTCTGTCTCGAAAACCATACCCCTACCTAACGCTCCCTCCTGCCCCAAAGATTCGAGACCTACATTGCATCCAATGAACTCATTGACCTTCACAACTCTTACTCTACTAGGTCCAACTCCAAAATGCTCCTGCCGAGACAAATACAAACCATTCATTCTAACCCGAATAGAGAATCTCCTCGCAATCCTAGATTGATCAATAAAGACAACCTCACTCGAGTGAATGTCATTCAGACTCCTTCCCCCCTTAATCCGTTATGACTTAAATGTGTACTACTCAATTGCTGATCAGCCAGTAAACACGCCTCAGCTATCTTCGACCTCATGATTTAGACATTATCATCCTCACGGAATCTTGGCTATACTCCTATCTTAGACCTCCTAGTACCTCCTACTCATGACATTATTAGACTATTAGACTAGACAGAGCTCAGAAGCTGGGGGGTGGCCTAGCCTGTATTCATAGGAACACACTCTTGATTTCTCACTTGGAGTCCTCTACGCCTTCCTCCTGAGAATATCTTTGTCTCAGCATCTCTAGTAATAACCTGCCAATTTGCAAACTTCACACTTTCTATCCCCCCCGGGAGACAATCTTCCCTTCATCGGGCAACTAATGGAAATCACCTCTGGCAATGTCGACTCAGGCGTGTCCCAAATCTTTCTTGGTGATTTCAACCTTCACTGGTCGAACCCCAACGATCGCGCGGTATCTTGCCTTAAATCATTCTTAAATGATCAAGAGCTGGTTCAGCACTGTGACCAACCAACTCATAACAAAGGAGAAACTATAGACCACATTTTCTCGAAAGGGCAGAACATCACATTGGATACCATTACCCCCTGCGATTGGTCCGATCACCACTGCATCCTCTTTTATATTAACAGTGAGGTGTAGATGAGGAAGGTTCAACCGACAAAATCAAAGATCTGGAAAAGGGACCTCAGATCAATAAACTCAGATGAACTAGCTGCCTGCTGTAAATCTGCCCTCTCCTCCCAAGATGACAAGGTTGAGGTTCTGTCACTCACCGACTCCTACAACTCGACCATCTCCCACATCATGTATGACATTGCACCACTCCAACAAAAAAATGCCTCAACAAAACTATCCAAACTGTGGTACAGTGACAATTTTAACACTGAACACCGCAACCTTAGAGCAGTTGAACGTTCCTGGAGATCCAAACCCTCCTCGGACCAACTAAAACTCCTTAGAGATGCTAGGAGCCTCTGCAACAAACAAATCAAGAGCGCTAAGGCAGACTACTTCAGACACCAACTTGATCAAGCTGCTAACCGCCCCAAGAAACTCTTCGAATTGGTCAACCAGCAATCAGTTGTAGGTCCAAACCACCCTGACTCCGGAGGCAGCTCACTCTCATGCGAGGAACTTGCTGCTTTCTTCACTGAGAAATCAAGACTCATTACCATTGACCTCGCCTCTAAGAAGGCTTCACTGCCATCCTCCAGGTCCACAGCACCCCTTGACCTCTTTAAAAAGTGCAATCCTATCAGACTGAACACCAAGAACAATGCGTCATGAGGCACCTTTACCCCACTCAGTGGAAAAGACATCAACAAGATTCTTCAGAATATTAACCCATCTAGCCACTTCAGCGACCCGTTGCCCCCGGCCATCTTCAAAGAAATCAAGAATGTACTCACCCCCACCTGGACTAGGATTGTAAACACTTCTCTATCACAAGGCACGATCCCTGACTGCCTAAAAGCAGCTCAGGTATCACCTACACTAAAAAAACGAACGCAGACAATGCTGACCTCAATAACTGCAGCCCTATCTCCAACATCCCCACCCTAGCCTAACTCCTAGAAAAATGAGTACAATCCCAACTTTGTTATCACATAGAGAATTTCCAACTCCTAGACCAGCATCAATCCGGCTTTCGGAAATGGCACAGCACCAAATCGGCTCTCATTCACGTTATGGATGACATTTTGAAAATTCTTGACCAAAACGAATCCTGCCTACTGATCCTCCTGGACCTCTCCTCTGCATTCGACACCGTTAACCACGACAACCTCCTCTCCATTCTAAAAAACAGGATGGGTTTCTCTGGTCAGGTGTTACAATGGTTCTCGTCCTTCCTCCGCCACAGATCACAAAGAGTCAAGGCAAACCACTCTCTCTCCCTCTACAGTACTCATGGGTGTCCCCCAAGGGTCCGCCCTATCTCCTATCCTCTTCAACCTTTTCTTGGAACCATTAGCTAATTCACTCAATTCCACGAACATTCTCTTCCACATGTTTGCGGATGATAGGCAACTCTATTTGAAAATCTCATCCCCGCATAACATCATTGCTAACAACACTACCCTGACGTCTACTCAAAATTGGTTAACTGAGAACCATCTCCTGCTCAACACCTTCAAAACTGAATTCCTGCTCATCTCTTCTCCGAACCACATCCCCAAGCTGCACCTTTGGCTGAATCACCTCACTGCTTTCAACTGCACCCCTCTCATCATAGACTCAGCCAAATCTCTCGGAATCACCTTGGACAAGCACCTGAATATGAAAAATCATATCAGCAATGTGTCGAAGGGAGCTAACCACTTGATCAGGACACTTAGAAACATCAAACCATTCCTTCCACAATCTGATTTCAAGCAGGTGGTCCAAGCGCTTATCTTGCCAAGGCTAGACTACGGCAGTGCTATGCTCTGTGACCTTCCCAAAGACACCCTGGCTCCACTAAGGGCATCACTGAACACTGCGGCTAGACTGGTTACAGGCACCAAACGAAATGAGCGCATATCCCCAGTCCTAAAATCTCTCAAATGGTTGCCCTAGGAAGCTCGAATTCAGTTAAAAATTGCCATTCTGGTGCACAAAGCCCTTCATTTCAAAACTCCCAGGTACCTAGCGCAAAATCTTGAATTATCCTGTGGTGGTAGAGCCTCAAGAAGCGCAAACACTTTCCTCTTGAAACCTCTCATCCTGAGCAAAAAGACAACTTGTCACCGAACCTTCTCCGGCGCTGCCCCAAAGACATGGAACTCTCTTCCACCGGAAGTACGCAGAATCTCCTCAACGACTGCTTTCAAACTGAAAGCCAAAAGATTCTTAATGAATAAATTCTTACCTTAATTGGACTAGGTTCACCTGCTCGAAGTCATTGATCCTACAACCCTTGTACCATCATTTGATACTGCTCTCCTCTACCGGATGCCCCCTTCGTAGCCCGCTATATACCTGGTTTATGTACTACTCTCCTTGACTCAATTATCCTGTAATTATGCGATCATTCTTGTTTCCTATTCTTACCTGATGTCGATATTGCATGTATGTCCTTCCTTCCATCCTATTGTAAAGCGCTCTGACATCCCTCGAGATCTTGTTTGCGCTTTATAAATCTTTATGAATAAATAAATACACTTTTCTTCAGGCTGGTATGGATATATTCATGATTTAATAACAAAACTCTAGAGGGTGAACCTATCTATTGGGATCCCATCAGTTATCAGAGGTTCTTAGTATATCTCTAGAGGATGCTAGACTCGCACCCAGGTGAATTAGTGCGATCTTGGCATCTCTTGGATATTTTTGTTGGATACTCACCCACAAGTACCTCCTGTGGCATGCTTCATCATCAGATACACACCCACTGCACCTAGTGTAAGTGGGTGGGCTCAACTCCCTTTGTAAGTGGAGCACATAAACGAAGAATGTGGAATAGTTGGTGAGTTAAATTTGCCTGCTGAATCCTGGCTTGTTATTAGGCCGAGCCTAGGCAGTGCGCATGGGCTGTATGCAAGACCTGCTGTGATCGATAAAAGGCTTTATTCCCACCTGTTACTTACCATAGGTTCACTCCTGCGTTGCTCCTCTTTGCTATCTCCTAACTTGTTCAGGCAGCTTATATGTCACTTCCAGTTAAGTCTGAGCAGCACCACCTAAGAACAGTTTCTTTATGCATGCATTCTTAACCGTTGTTTGGGGAACTCTTTTAAAAAAAAAATATTGCAACGCATTTCTTTGGGGGGGGAAAGAAACCGCGGTTTTCGAATAGAATTTTGAGCCTCCCTCGGGATAGGGGTGGCCTGGCCTGCCCTAACCTTCTCGAATACTAATGGGCGTCGCATCTCCGCTGTGTCCTGGAGTGGGGGGCGTGGGAGAGTGAGAAGGTGTGGTTCCACATGGATAGGGCAGTCACCTGTCGCCCGCTATGGGACCATGCTTGGCTTCCCCGAGCGGCTCGTCATCGTAGCGCTTACATGGCCGTCCCTACCAAAATGGTCCTGGAGATCTGGGATAAAGTGGCGGTGAGCAGGGGCCTGACCACCTTTCCATCCCCGCACACCCCGATTGCGCGAAATCCGCAATTCCCGCCGGCATGTCGACCACCTCACTTCGCGAACTGGACGGAGTCGGGATGCAGGACGATACGGGACCTGTTTCTCGGTGACTCTCTAAAAACCTTTGCTCAGTGCAAGCAGGAGTTCGGGCTCCTAGACGGTGACAAATACCAGTATATACAACTGCGTCACTGGATACAGGGCTCGTCCCTGACGCCGGCGGCCACGCGACCCTACACGCAGTTCGAACAGCTAGCGCGCGACTTCGGCAACTACAAGGGGCTAATATCTCGCATATATAAGGTGCTGCAGCACTCGCACCGGCTGGACCCCCACCCATACCAATCGAGATGGCAACCCTCTACTGGCTCAGGCGTTACCCCTGCCCAATGGGCCCGGCTCTGGGGCGACATCCCCAAAATCTTGCGTAGCATTCCCCAACAGGAATCGGCTTACAAAGTAATGACCCAATGGTACTACACCCCCGCCAGACTTCACAAAATGTTTTCCAACTCATCCCCCCTGTGCTGGCGATGCACCCAGGCGCAGGGAGACTTCATACATATTTGGTGGACATGCCCGCTTCTGAAAATCTTTTGGAAAGAGGTCCTCAGCCATGTAAAAAAGGTACTCGGGTACCCCCTTCCGGAGGATCCGCTGGTGGTCCTTCTGGGCATTAGACCAGCAACCCTGAGAGCCATGACTGGCCGCGATCGGCACCTTAGTCTCCACATGCTGGGCGCTGCAAAACAAACGGTAGCCCTTTACTGGAAGAAACCAGAGTCGCCCTCTGTAAACGTGTGGTTTACTCGTCTGTGGCATGTGGTGGCGATGGAGTCTCTCACGGCGCGTCTGCAGCTCCGAGACGCCAAATATAAGAAGCTCTGGAAGCCTTTGGTTGATTACCTGGGGCGGCTAGAACATGCTCGTCTGCAGCCACCACGGCTCCGAGCCCTGAAGCTCTTTGATGACGTGCTGGATCCCACGGACCCGGGGGGGTTCTGGAAACCTTCGGGGGGTGTATAATATAAGTCCCTAGCGACTGTGTGCCTGGAGGGGAGAGGACCCTGCTGTTAGCGGACTAAAACCCGTAGCCCCCCACCTGACGATGACAATAGAGCGCGCACCCCTTCCTCCCCGCCACGATTATTGCCTCTTACACTGGTTCTCCCCTTCCCTTTTCCCCTGTTCTGTCCCCCTGGTTGATTGGTCGCCGCATGGGCAATCTTTGATGCAGGGACTGGGGCGGTATTTCTGCCCTGGCATGGCTGTTGGATATTGGGGGTAGAGTGCTCAATCCCTAGTTGCTCTGACAGTGGAAGGTCTGTCGGAAGCCGAATTGCATTATACCCTGTACATCATTGATGAAAGTTACTGGACTTATACAGCGCATCTCCTGTGCGATATTCGCTATAATAAGTTATGACTGTTGCATTGCACGAGTGGGGCGCCATTGCAGTCT